>NC_090439.1:812404343-813901843 GCF_031143425.1 Pleurodeles waltl | reverse complement strand
TTAATCGTCAGGCCCGCCTGCTGCAGGATCTGATGCACCTCCTAGAGTTGGCACAGGTATACCTCCCAGCTGAGGACAGCCATGTCATCTAGATAGGTAGCACAGAATGCCTCTTTCCCAGCTAGGACCCTGTTGACCAACCTCTGAAAGGTGGTAGGGGCATTCTTTACCGCAATGGGTATCACACTAAATTGGAAGTGGCCCTCTGAGGTTGAGAATGCCAACCTCTCTTTATCCCCCTCACTCAGGGCAATCTGCCTGTATCCTGATTTGAGATAAAAGGTACTCAGGAGCTTGTCAGCTCTCAGCCTGTCGATGAGCTCATCGGCTCGGGGGATGGGTGTGAGTCAGTCTTCATGACAGAATTGAGGTCCCAGTCATCCAAACAAAACCTAAATTCTGTCATTGTGCCCGGTGGGGCAGCCTTGGGCCCCAGTAATATGGGGCTGGACCAGGGACTATTGGAGGGTTCAGTTACCCATAATACCAGCATCTTGGAGACCTCCTCATTGATACTGACCCATACTTTGCCTGACATGCTGTAAATGTTATTTCTAATAGGCACACTGTCTGTAGTGTCAATGTCTTGGATACACACATATTTGTGAGCCCAGGAGTGAGAGCGAACAGAGAGGAAAAGTACCAAAGTAATCAGCAGCAGTCACTCTGCTGTTGTGGGGTCAGAGTGTGGGAGAGGTTGCCACCCTCTACTGACCCATCATGCTCTTGGGCACAGAGGAGATCACTCTCCTCTTCCACTACGTCTTATGTTACCTGAAGTGAAGCATTTTGACTTCAGAACTCTCAAAGTGTGGTGTGAGGTGGTTCCTGTGGAGCACCCTCAAGTGGTTTCAAGGTGTCTTGAAATCCACCAGGAAGGCAAACTCCCCCTTATGCTCCTTCACCTCATATGACCTGTCCAGCAATCCCGGAAAGCTCTGCACTCCACAGGCTCCATATCCAATACGGTTAGGCCAGGTTGAAACTCAACCAGAGGGGCCTTCTGGTCATATCAGTGTTTCTTAACCTCTTGACTGGCCAGATTGCTTTTTGCCTTTTTCCAGAAACAATGCATATGGTTGCGGAGGGCCAGCATGTAGCTGACCAAAGTTTGAGAGTTTCCTGTGAGATTGTTACCACTCGGCTCTTACAAGGCTGAGAGGTCCCCTGACAGGGTGGCCATAGAGGAGTTTGAAGGAGCTAAACCCAACCCTGTCCTGTTGCACCTCCCTGTAGGCAAACAGAAGGCGTAGCAGGAGGTGGTCCCACTTACATGTCATTGGCTCATTATCATGCTTTTCAGGGTTTTGTTGTATTTCTCCACAAGTCTGATGGTTTGGAGATGATAGGGTGTGGAGAACTTATAGGTCACCCTACACTCATCTCAAATGAACTTCATGTATGCTGACGTGATATTAGTGCCTCTTTTAGACACTAGCTGTTTGGGGAACTACACATGGGTAAAAATCCCCATGAAGGTCCTGGCGGCAGTAGGTGTAGTCACCAACCTCAAAGGAAGAACATCTGGTTAGCAAGTCCAGGCCCACCAAGACTACGATAAACATGTCAACAAAGGCTGTCTTGTTGTCCAAGGGGTGAACAATGTTGCTGCCCACCCTCTCAAAGGGAGTGCCAGCAATAGGTAGTGGGGTCAGGGGAGCCTTGAGCTTTTTCTCTTACTTCCTACTGGCCTAGCAGGTGGGGCATGACCTTCATAATACATCTGAGGCTATCACAATCTGTAGCCAATGGACGTGGGCAACAAGCCTGGTGAAGGTCTTGTATTGCCCCAGATGAGCTGCCAGGGGGATGTAATGGGCTAATCCCAGTAATAAGGCCCTGTAACACTGGGGGACCACTAGCACATGGGCTGGACCAGGTCCAGGAACTTTAGACTCACTGCATAAGACTTAATTCTCCTAATAAAAAAGGTATAACCTACTGCCCAAGCCTCAGGTTGTCACCTCAAGACCTCCACAGTAGGACACTCTCTCTGCACTTTGCAGAATTCCTCCATGGTGGACCCACCTTCAACTTCCCATCCAGCAAGCTCAGGCAGGTCACCCAGGGCTGCAATGTCCTTCCCGGTAGGCTCAGAAGCTTCCTCCAAAGGTGCCTCAGCAACCTGGACTTCTGGAACTTAAGGGACTGACTTCCCCCACAACTTGCTCTTAATGTTCTTGGCCTCTTCCTGGGCCTTTGTTCTAGGCTTCAGGAGTCCTTGACTCCCTTCTTGGGCAGCATGGAGCTTGTAGTCATACAAACCCATTCAAATAATCCCAAAATCTTCAAGTGTGACCTGAGCTCTACTTCTGTCCAGATAGTGTCCTCCAGGTCATTGCCTGACAGACAATCTAGAGGCATGGCAGGGCTTACAGCTACATTCAGAGAACTTGACCCCCCTCCAACTCAAAGGGAACCAGAGCAAAAGGTAGATGGCACTCTTGGTTTTCTGTACCATGACTGGGGTGGAATGTGTTAGGGAAGACGTGCTACGAAGACACCAGCTGATAACTTACAACAGAATCCCAGCCCCTGATACACCTCCATAAAACAATTGTTGTCAAGAGATTTTCATTTTTGATTTGTGTTTTTGGATCATTAGATAAGTAATTTAGCTTGGGTAGACATTGCTGACACAGGGCCTTTTTTACTGGACGACATTTTTAAAAATGGCAGATGTGTTGCAATGATGATGTAATATTCAGGATTCATGAAACCTAAATACTTAATTTTAGGTGTCAAAACATAGGCTTTGGGGGTCAAGTGGTCTTTTAGAGACAGAAAATAACTCCTCAAAGATACTCTTCCACATTTTCCAAAATAGCGGCTATAGTAGAGGAAGAAGAGACATATATAGAAATTAAACAAATAATAATGGTTTATAATCCTTTTATGTATACACAAATCAATGTTTATGATCTGAATAAGAAAACAAATAATGGCAGTGCACCACAAATAACAATATAGAAGAGTCCAATTCTGTAGTGTAGATCTATTTAAATCACTCTTTATTCTATTTTCTTAAAACACAAATTAAGAACTATTGCATATACCTACATGATTCAGTTTAGTTATTTAAAAAAAAATCTTTTGGGTTAATGTGAGAGCAAATAAGGAATGGCTCATCATCTAAATTGGATTAAACTTTTCCTTTGTATGTATTTATAAATAAACCATCATTAAAGCTGAAAATTAGTTTGATGCATGTTTTTAAAGTTATATGTATTATGTATGTATTTTGTAATATTGTCAATACTACTTTTGTTCATGTTCTTATTGTTCTTTCAAATTTATTTTGTCCCTGGTTTGGCTTTGTTTACAATAGGACATTGAGTAAACTGTGTAGTCTTTTTTATAAGTCTATGTAAAGTATATGTAATTTTGGTATGTGGTCACTTTGTTTAATTTTACAGTGTCATTCCTTTTGTGTATATTTTAATATGTGTTTGTACTCATGCACACTATAAGGGATTTTTATTTACTGTATTACAGCCCTTAAAAAGTCCTTGTTTAAGGACAAAACGTGTTGGTTGTTTCTGTTGATAATGTGTGCTGTTTAAAGCTAAAAGAATAAAGAGAAGATTTAAATAGATCTAGAGTAAAGAATTGGACTCGTCTATATTATTTGTGGTGCACTGCCCTTATTTAAATAGTTTTTGGTTCCTTTTTTTTAAAGGATTGCACCTTGGCAGCAGGTGTTGGTGTGAGTGCACGCATAAAATATCTTTTACTTTTTTGCTATACAGTAGGGAACAGGAGTCATGTGCAGTGAGTTATATCCCGCTGCCATTTGTATAGACAGTACTAAGAAAAAAAATGTTTATCACTCTTGTTTAGACACATTTTCATTTTATTTATTTGTTTCAGCAATCGCTTGTGGTACATTTGCAGGATGATGAACATTTGAGAAGAGCATATCAACAGGGACATCTTTTTGTAGCACAGGTTTTGCAAGTATATTTACATGTAAGTTCTGTGGGTAGAGGCTTTAGAAATTTCGTAGGTTTTAGTACCCCATCAGTATCCTGCCAACAAAATTCATACAGATCTTTCTCTACATATGCATGATCCAAAACATTTACACATCTTCTGATGAAGTAGAACGCTCTTTTAATGTGTCCACACACAGAATATGACGTCTGTGGAGGGTCACTTAGCAGGACTGATCTCTTGAACTCTCTCTACCAAAGATCATACAGTGTGTGACAGTCAGAACTCATTTTCCACAAACACAAGATATTTTTCTATGTCTTTAAATGTAAGTTCTTCTTCCAACTCAACAAATCTTTTTGGAAGCTTCAAACGTTCAGCAGTTGAGGCTCCAAGCTTTGTTCCAATTTTGCTCATATTGTCCTCACCATAAGAATATGTGCCTTAATAAGAACACGTGTCATCTCTGGGTCAAGTTTCTTGCATAGAATATGAAGTGGTATTAAGGCCCTCATTATGACATTGGCGGTAAGTGATACAGTGGCGGAAATGCCACCAACAGGCCGGCAGTAATTACCGCCAAATTATGACCATGGTGCTGAGAACTCCCATATACAGCCAATGTACCACACCGTCCGCCAGGGAGTTTACACCACACACCACGGCAATTGCCATCAACAGCTAAGCAGAAGACAAAGTGCCGCTCACCATATTATGACACAGTAAACCGCCAGGATTTCCGGGATGGTGTCAAAGCCATCAAACAACTGGCGGAAACAGAACACAGAAAGCAAAAGACTCACCAACAAGTACACAAAGGACTCCGTCGCTGCCATGGAACCGGAACTGCAAGTCTTCCCGCTGCTATTCTACACCATGCTCCATCTGGAACACCAACGCCGACGAAGACGACAACTGTGAGTACAGCCACCTAGCTTACAAGGGAGGGAGGGAGGAAAACAAGAGTGACACACAAGCACAACACACACCATTCACACACACACCATTGACACAACCAGCTGCAAACGTAAAACAGTTGCACACGAAACACGGCATAAAAAAACATGGACCAGATTTAGGTCTTTAAGTACTGAAAATGTATTAGCAAGGGAAAAGCCACTACATGAACCTGATATGTACAATTGTCCACAATGGGCCAATGCCCAGTCCAAAGTACAAAAGGCCCACATGGCCACAGGGCACAGTTGAAGGCCCAACTTGTCTCCTGACATCAACTGCACAGAACTCTGCAGGGGCATCATTTTGTAAATGGGCAGGCCCCTCATGGTGATGGAGGGTGGGGGGCACTGGTTCTGGAGGGGGCTCCATGCCCATTTCTGTGTGCTGGGGAGTGCAAGGCCACAGTCACTCAGGTGGGTGACTTGCCCATTGGTTCTGGAGGGGGCTCCATGTACAGCACTCCCAGGAGGGTATCCTACATGCCCTCTGCAGGAGGTGAGGGCTGCACTATGTCAGCAGGTAAAGGAGCCTCCTGGGCAGCCTCTGCTGGAGGTGAGGGCTCCATGATCACTGGTTGTGGTGGTGTCATCCTGCCAGCCTCTGCTGGAGGTGAGGGCTGCACTGTGTCAGCAGGTAAAGGTGCCTCCTGGGCAGCTTCTGCTTGAGTTGAGGGCTGCACTGTCTCAGCGGGTGAAGGTGTAGCCACTGCCTCAACTGAAGGTGAGGGTTCCGTGAACACTGGTGGTGGTGGTGATGGTGTCATCCTGCCAGCCTATGCTGTAGTTGAGGGCTTCTTCCCCTTCATGGCAGACGTCGAGGGCTTCTTACCCATCATGGCAGGAGTCAAGGGCTTCTTCCCCTGCATGATAGGATTCAAGGGCTTCTTCACCTTCATGGCAGGAGGTGCAGCCTCCTTACCCTTCATGGCAGGAGTCAAGGGCTTCTTTCCCTTCATGGCAGTGGCTGTGAGATCCTTACCCTTCCTGGCTGGTGGAGTGGGAACTATCACTTTCCTCCACGACTAGGAGGTACCTCCACTGTCCGTGGACTGTTTGGCTGAGGTGCTGGAGGGAGGAGGGGAAGGGAAGAGGTCAAGTTGGGCAAGGAAAACTTTTTAGGGACAGTGGGGTGGGAAGAGGGAGGAGGGATGGGAGTGGAGGTTGAGGGAGTGGTTGTTGGAGAAGTACGTCTGCTGGACTTGGGTGCAGATGCATGGGGAGTATGCTGATGTGAGGTGGATGGCTGTTGGGTATCTGAGTGCTTGTATTTGTGACCTTTAGGAGAGGGGGCAGACAGAGCTGGAGAAGACACAAGAGATGTGTGGATGAATGTTGTGGGGGTCTCTTCTTGTGAGGTGTGTGTGCTGCTTGGTGTGGTGATGCTGGTGGTGGATGTTGAAGCAGTGCATGCAGGTGTGGGTGTGGACGTGACTGTGAGTGAGGTGGAAGAGGAGGGGGAGACAGTAGAGGCAGTGGATGTGTTTGTGTCTGCAACTGTCTGGGGTTTGCGTGAGTGCTTGTGTGTTGAAGTGTGGTGCCTGTGTTTGACTGTGCTACTCTTGTGTGTTGTCTTGTGGCAATGCTCCTTTGTATGTGTGCATGGGATAGGTTGGGGTTCAGGACACTGAGATAGGGAAGTGGTAGTTGGAGAGGGGATGGTAGGGACAGGGACAATGACTGCCATCAGAGAGGAGGCCAGAGCCTGAATCAATCTTTGTTGTACCGTTAATTCACTGTGGAAGCCCTCCAGGAATGCATTGCATTACTGCGTCTGGGAGGCCAGCCCCTGGATCGCATTTACAGTGGTTGACATCCCTACAGAGGTGGATCTCAGGAGGCCAATAGCCTCCTCACTCAGGGCAGTAGGGTTCAGTGAGGCAGGGCCTGAGGTGTCTGGGTTAAGGAGATGCCCACCCTCCTGGTTGAGCGTGCACGGGCAACTCGCTGAGGGGCTACTGGGAGGGCGGTGCTGGTACGGGATGGCGGCAGCACCTGCAGCTGGGTTGGTCACAGAGGTGTCCACCAAAACCAGGGATCTTCCATCAGAGGAGGTACCTGAGACTCGGTTGTCACCTCCTGTCTCCGCCGTGGTGTACCCCTTGCCCGCTGTCCCACTGGTGCCCTCAGCATCGGTGGACTCTGCCTCATAGGTCCTGTGGGATGCAGCTTCCTCCGTCGCCGGTGCCCCTGCTCCTCCGCCAGATGATGCTAATGCACACATGAGCAGGATGACAGAAGATGAAGGGGGGGAGAGAGAAAGAGAACACTGGGTCAATTACTGAACCAACACCACTGTTGACATACACAGCACCGTCACGCACAGGGAACAGGATTGAGCACTATGCATTGCACTGCTATTGATTTGGATAGATATCACAGCAGGGTGAGGACCAAACACTGCCAAATGCATGCCTCCTGGGACCCACTAAGCCCTTTCTGACATGGAATGCAACCTAGCTAGGTTACCTTGTTTTTTCCTTTCAACCATTACCCTGGAGCTGGATCACGCTGCAATGTCTGGCCTGGTCTTAAGGGGCACCCACTAACTGACACCCACCACCTGGATCACATGCCATCTACCAATTATTGTAGTAATGCCCAATGCACTCACCCCCTTGTGGCTGCTGTGATGCCCTCAAGCGCCCATCAAGCTCTGGGTAGGCCACCACCAGTATGCGGGCCATCAGGGTGGTCAGGTTCTGACCTGCACCTCTTCCTCGTTGGGAGGCCATCCCCAGCTGGGCCTCCGCGGTCTTCTGTGCCCAGTGTCTCAGGTCCTCCCACCATTTCCGACAGTGGGTTGTCTGGCTGCCATAGACCCCCAGGGTCTTCACGTCCTTGGAGATGGCACGCCATAATCCCTTCTTTTGATGGGTGCTGACCTGCAGAGGTGATACAGGCACCATAACACATAAAATCCACATACAATCCAGCCTGTCACAGATATGGCCCACCATTCCCGTTTCCTTCACCATTGGCACACACATCGGCCAACACACACCATGTACACCACTACATGACATCACCCCCCCATGACACGATGTTTGCACACACCTCCATGCATCCTTTCCACATGCATTGTGCCCAAGGTGTACTCACCTGTTAGTGTGGAGAACCATACAGCAGTCCGTACTGGGGTAGGACCCCATCCACCAATTGCTCCAACTCCTCCAAAGTGAAGGCAGGGGCACTTTCCCCGGTCACATGGGCCATGGTAGGTTCCATACACAGGTCACAGCAGCACATACAGTGTAGGTGTTCTCCTCTTGAAGGTCAGGAAACAAGTGAGGAATCAGAAAGAAAATGGCGGTCACATCCGGAGGCGGTGTACACCGTCATCCCTGGCATAGATCCCCATTGACCACTGTACTCCATACAGCCCCGTATTATCCAATGAGGAATTGCACGGCGGTGCAAGACCACCTTCTGCCACAATGCTCAACAACGGCAGAGTTACCTCACTTCCACCTACATACAGGCCAGGCGGTCGCCATGTCATGCTGATGGATTACCTTCAGATTAACCTTTACTGCATCACTGCCTAGATTTGCACATACCTTGCCATTCCCACTGTCCCATCATGTAAATGCAACATGTACACTGATGTTGTGGTTCCATTGTTCAAATTGTGGCAGCCTACTCACTCTTGTGTCCATTAGATACCTTCCTCTGTGGATGAATGGGAGGAGAAGATGAACCCCCATGTACAGACCCCTTGTTGACTTGGCTACACTGGAGGACAGGCACATAATACTCACCTATAGACTGGACATGGCCACAATCACAGAGCTGTGTGCCCAATTGGAGCCTGACCTGATTTCAGCTATCGTCATCCCACTGGGTTCCCCCCTCTTGTGCAGGTGTTGTCAGTGCTTCGTTTCCTGGCAACTGGTTCTTTCCAAGTGACAGTGGGCTTAGCAGCTGGAATGTCACAGCCAATGTTTTCTATTGTGCTGGGAAGGGTCTTGTCTGCCCTGGTGAAACACAGTTGCAGCTACATTGCTTTCCCCCAGGTGAAAGATTTGGCCACTGTAAAGGCAGGATTCTATGCAACGGTCCATATCCCCAATATAATTGGTGTGATTGATGGTACACAAATTGCGTTAGCCCCCCCGCCAGAATGAACAGATGTTCAGAAATAGTAAGAGTTTCCACTCACTGAAAGTGCACATGGATTGCATGGAGGACCAGTATATCTCCTGTGTCACTGCAAAGTATCCTGGGTCAGTGCATGACACCTTTGTCCTGAGGAATAGCAGCATCCCAAATGTGATGGCCTAACTACAAAGGCACAGGGTGTAGCTAATAGGTGAGCCAGATCCCCCACCCACTGTATGTCAGTGTATACCTTCAGGTGTTCTCCCCATAGGATTGTGTATGGCTAAATGTTGTCCTTCAATACTTGCAGGTGACTCTGGCTAGCCAAACCTATCGTGGTTGCTGACCCCTGTGAGGAATGCCAGGACAAGGGTTGAGGACCATTATAAGAAGGCACATGGGTGAACCAGAAGAATAATCAAGCGGACCGTCGGCCTCCTGAAAGCCAGGTTCAGGTGCCACCATCTGACAGGTGGATCCCTGTGCTGCTCACCCAGATAGGTCTGCCAGATAATACTGGCATGCTGCATGTTGCACAACCTGGCCCTCAGACGACATGTGCCTTTTCTGCAGGAGGATGGGACTGGAGATGACCCTGTGGCAGCAGTGGACACTGAGGACAGTGAGGATGAGGAGGCAGAGGATGAGGACAACAGAACATCAGTTATACAACAATACTTCCGATGACAAACAGGTGAGACAGTGGAACTGAACATTACTCTGACTATTGATTTATCTGTGTGCCTGTGCCATGATGGCATTCATGTTCTTTGCATCTCAACTTACTGTCACCTATGGCTTCTCGTTTACCAGATATGGGTGATATGACTACATTGTCCTGATGTGATCACTACAGACAGTTTGAGGTCATTATTTGTTAACTATCACAGTGTTCAGATAATTTGCACTAAATGTGACTGTTCACACAATGACATATTTCAGACACATAAAACAGTGTTACTCAAATTGTGTTCAAGGGTGATTATTGTAGTACTATAAAATTGAGTGTAATGTGCAATGGAATGGGGTGATGGTGGAGGAAAGTCCAGGGTATTGTTCCAGTCAGTTTGTAGCACAGGTCCAGTGGACAAGGGGCCATAGGAAGGGGAGCAATGACAGTTCAAAGTGGACAAGGTGACAGGGTAGGACACAAGGGGGACAATCAGGAGAGTCTCATTTCCTGGTGGTTGTCTTGGTCTTGGCAAGTGTCTCTGGCTTCTGTCCGGTTCGCAGGGAACCTATTTGGGGTGATTCACCTTCTGCCAGGGCAGGGGTGCTGGTGGCCTGTGGGCCTCCTGTCCACTAGCTGCAGTGGAAGTGGAGGGCTGGTCAATAGACTGGCCAGTGGTAGGGGCCTGCTACTGTGCAGTCCATTCCCTCATGATGTTGGCCAGGTCTGCCAGCACCCCTGCTATGGAGATCATGGTGGTGTTGAGGGCCTACACATCCTCCCTGATCTCCAGATGGTGTACCTCCTGCAGCCGCTTGTTCTCCTGCATGTTGTTGAGGATCTGGCCCATCGTGTCCTGGGATTGTTGGTAGCACCCAGGACATTGATGAGTGAATCCTGCAGAGACGGTTCTGTGGGCATGTCCTCCCCCTGTCTCTGTTACCTTGTGCCCCGTCCCCCGAATGGTGTGCCCACTGCCACTGACCCAAGGTCCCTGATTGTGTTGGCATGAGGTGTGGACTGGAGTCCCTGTGCAGGTGGGCACACTGCTGATTGACATGTCCTGTGGACAGAGATGTAGGTACGCTGGGTGGGTGCTGTGGTGTTGGTAACTGATGGGGGAGGCTCTGTGGTGGACTGTGAGTTGGCTGTGGTGACCGACTGTCCAGTGGTCCCTGATTGGCCAGGTTGTTGATACAGATCCTGGAGTCCAGAGTTACTGTCATCACTGGTGGCACCTTCTGTTGGGGGACTGGATAGTTGTGGCACCTCCTCTCTACTGAGATTGGCGGGGGCACCTGTGAGGATGTAAGTAATGTATTATGCTTCATGCCTGTGACATGTTGCATATCCCTATCTTCCCCTCTATGGTTGCTTTTGCCCTGCCACCTTTGATTGTGTATGGTGATGTACTGTGGGATTGTTAGTTTCCATATGCTGTGCATGCTTTGGTGATGGGTGTCCATGCAGGGCTGGAAGGGATATCCATGCATTGGTATGGCATTCAGGGCTGGGCTTTGGAGTTAGCCATATATGTATGTGCAGTGTGTGGGATGGAGTGGAGTGATGGGAGTGAGGGTGAGGGGATGTGATGGCATGTAGGTATGGGGGGTGATAAGTGGTAAGTGTTGACTTACCAGTGTCCAGTCCACCGGCTACTCCAGCTAGTCCCCCAGGATGCAGTAATGCCAAGTCTTGCTCCTCCCGTGCTGTGAGCCGTGGGGGAGGATGTAGGGGTCCACAACCAGTCCTCTGTGTGGCGAGCTGGTGCCTTGCTGCCACGGAATGCACTTTCTCCTGAAGGTCGTTTCTCCTCTTCCATAGCTCCATCTGCAATGGATACTTTCTGTACCTGTGCTCCAAACAGCTGTGGCTCTACCCTGACTATTTCTTCCATCATGACCCACAACTCCTCATCTTTGAAACGGGGGTGCCTTTATCGAGCCATGGGTATTGTGTGATGTGTGTGAGTGTGTGGGTGTTGGATGGTATGATTGGGTGTGCGTAGTGGAGTGCGTGAGGGATGGATGAGTGTGTATGTATTTGTCGCAGTGGTCTTAATGGCTGTCTGGTGGCAATGATTTGTATTCGTAAAGGGTTGTGGGTAATGTGGGTGTGTGTTTTATAGTGGTGTGACTGGGTGGGTGTGGTATGTGTATGGGTGTCAGGAGTGTGTTGTTTGAATTGGCCAATGTTGTGTACTTTAGTATTTGGGTGTCCATTCTGAGCGCGGCGGTGTGTACCGCCAATGGTTTACCGCCGTTGAATGTCCGCCGTGGTGATTCGTGGGTCATGATGTGGTGGCCGTTGCTCTGTTGGCGTAATGGTATAGGTGTTGGGACCGACAGTATACTACTGACCTTTTGGCTGGCGGATTTGTGTATGTGGCGTATTCTGTCAGTTTGGTGTGTTTGTGTCACAATATGCCGAATGGATATCCACCACCGCGGCGTTATGTTGGTGGCCGTCAGTGTGTCTGTAAGCGGGATTTAGGTCATGATGAGGGCTTAAGTGTCTTTTCTCGCCTGTTCCATAACGTATCCATAACTCTGACAATCCTTGACTTAAGTACATTGCAACATATCTAAGTAGCACATTTGACAGTACTATCACTCAATTGGAACCATTTCAAACAGGCCACTGAACATGTGGCACAACACAGAGGTCAACTTCCTCCAATTTACTGTCAAGTTCTTTAACAATATGGACTGTACCTTTCGAATATTTCTCTGCAAGCACCAACTACTCATTGACAATCATTCCACTTGCAAAAATTGGAAATTCAGTGTTCACTGAAGCATCAGCAATGTTTTGGTGAGTTAACATCTCCAAGTTCATCTTGTTCAATGTTGATGACCAGAATTTATCAAGTTGCAGAGGTTTAGGTGTCGAAATTTTGATGTAGGCAAGGACAATTGTTCCACTTGTAGACATTTGTCTGATTCTCTCACATACTTTGACAGATAGTTCAAGATAATTGTCAAAGACAATGTGCAGTTCTTGCAAGGTGCACAATGAGTTTGATATCTGTAGAACAGTCTGAACAACCTCTCCGAAGATTTCTATGGATGAAATCTTGACCGTTCACAATTGTGACATATAGTCCACAACAACAGCAGATTTCAATGAGGACACCTTTTCAAATTTAAATTCTTCAGATGAAAGTTTTTTTCGAGCTCTTGTATGAGTTTGTGCTTCACTGGTTTGGTTGCAGCATCTCCATCAAATAACGCATTTTCCGGAAGAAGGTCATGCGACAGAATTTCCTTGATAAATTCACCCCTTTCTTTTGCTACATCTATCTCTCTATGTGCTTGTATTAGTTGTTTGTTTGTAACCTCTTGTGTAGTGGCAAAGAAAACATGGAAGTTTAGTTTTAGTGATTATGTCAAACAGCCTTTTCTCTTTCAATACAAATCTCTCCTGCTTCAGTTCTGTCTATAGATGTGATCCATGTCCCAGGACATCTAGTAGACATGTCTTTATATTATTATCCACATATAGTTTGGTCACAGAGTTGTGTAGTTGCACAGGCTCAGTCATTACAAAGGGGTTTCCTTCCTGCTTCATGAAATAAAGAAGGCTGTCAACATGTTTATTAAAATGTGACCTTCTGTTTCCCACAACTTCCTGGTGAGGAGAGGAATAGTTTCATGATGGTCTGTTAATTTTGCATTTGTCATCTCTCTGAAAACATTACACATACAAATGACTTAATGGTGAACTAGGTGCCTTTGAGCAACATATTTACTTTTACGTGTCTGACCAACAATTTCCTTGGAGCATTTTTTGTGATCCCTGGATCGTCTGTTCCAGTACCGTATCCGGAGCCAAAGCATTTAACCTTTCCTCTCTGTCTTGCACCACAAAATGTCTTTGGATACATTTTCTGTAGAAGTATGGTTTCTACCTCTAGCTTCTTCACTCTTTCCAACTACTAGGACCCATGTCTCAGGTAGTTTATGAAACTGAATTCATGAAACACAGTAATCAATGTCTGTACAATCTTCATGTGCAGCTCAAAATCACCTTCCCGATCAGCATGTACCACGTTTTTCACTAGAGCTATCATGTGTAAAACAGTTCCCCAATACTTGTAAAGTTCTGATTTTTCTTCACATTCTTTGACATACTCTATGGGCCCGATTAACAAAGGTAAAGTTAGACTTTTGGTCTAAGCTTAGACTAAAAGTCTAAGTTTACGACTTTTCGGTATTCACTAAGGTAAGTCACGAGCAGTATCTTTACGTCTGCACTCGGGAGGAATCATCCACACTCAGGCAGATCATCAGCACTTGGGGCAGCTCATCTGCACTCTTGGGTCGGATCATCTAACCTTGGGCCGGAATTATTGTAATTTCATTCACCTGCACAATATCAATGCCACCTGCAACCCTGCACCAAAGCCAGATAGAAAACAGCACATAATCAAGGGTCTGGTTGTTCCAAAACACTACGCCTGTCTGCTCTGAAGACATGCTATCTCCTAGCAGGAAAAAAAGCTACACAGAGAAGGAGATCATCATGATCCTCAAATTTGTGAGGAACTACAAAAGACTGCATGGTCACCCCCTCTACAGCTGCAGTTCCTCACAGAAGACAGCCCTATAGCAGTAGTTGGCCATGGCTGTCACTGCTTTGGGGGAGAATATATGGACTGTCACTGAAATAAAAAGAAGCGGCAGGATGAGAAGAGGAGCATGAAGGAGAAATACAGCAGGATTGAGATGGCCAGAGCAGTACCAACTAGACCCAGCCACTAACTCCCCCACTTGAGAGGGAAGTCTTCTCCGCCATAGGGCCCCACTTGCTCCGTGCTCTGCCTATGAGTGATGTGGTGCCAGGTAATATGTGATGATACTAGCATTGACACTAAATGATCAATGTCTGTGATACTCCACAAATGGGACCATGAATGTAGTCCTAAGTATGTGCAGTGTGAAAAAACAGAGGGCAGCAACGACTCCGCTTAGCTGCACATCCCTCCAATTTTTTGGGACTGTTTATAAACATTTAAGGTGTTCTAACACTATAACACATCTGTTGCCATAATGTGTAGGCTGGAATTGGAAATACCCAGACCAGTTAGTATCAAACGAAATAATAGTGGAGCACACAAAACATCAATTATTAAAAACAAGGTGTTAGACTGGTATTTAGTATAACCATATATAATTCAATTGAGTACACACATTTTACAAAGACATAGGTAAATAATATCAATTCTTAGACATCAGGGTGTAAATCATTTTTTTCCCTTTTGTTTACTAAATCAGTTTAAACAACCTTTACAAATATTCACATTTGTATTTTCTGTAGTCTCATATACTTTCATGATTTCAAACAATAGGAGCAAGATAACATCTTATACAAAATTTTAAACAATGATTTAAGATTTTAAGCTGTTCGGCCTTTGCATATTTTCAGCCAATGATTATGGAGTTCAGCCAACACGTCTTTTATCACATTACAGGACTTCCTCAAGGCTGATTGACTGTCAACATAAAGAGACAATATTAGACAACCTGTTCCATATGTCCACTTATTCAAAAGTTATTATTAAAAGCTTTAGTATTGAAACCACCTGTGATAAGGATTCATTAAAAACATTCTCCAAAAGCACCATGTGCCCCATAATCACCATTTTCAAACCATATTGTAAAAATGAATATTTATTATAATCACTCAGGTAAACAAAAAAATCTGAAAGTACTCCAACAGCCTAATGTCCACTTGAGACATAATTACAAAGTTAAGAAAGAAACACCTTGTGAGCCCATATAATAAAACATCTTTTATTAAGGGACAGAAGTGAAGAGTTAATTTTTAGTAAGGCAGCAATATCCCATGAAAGAGAAATGTTAACACCAATTTTACCTTATTCTTGATATTAAGTACATCTTAGCCAAAAAAAAGAACCACTAAAGGAAAAAGGGAAACAAACCAAAACACCACATTTTAGACGATGTATACCACACCACTAATAATACCTACAATGCTACATATAAACCATCCTCGTACTTTATTTAGAATGATTCACCAAAATTCCAATTATGCGCAATGAGTATTCTCATATTTCCAAAAAGAGTCTGCTTTTTCAATACAGTCTACCCTTTGGATGCTCACATACATGCATCTAGAAGAGGCAAACAAAAATAAATGAGTCCAAATCAACATTACAATAAGTATGGAAAATCATAGCCTATCTGTTGGAAATGGGGTCTTTGGTTGGCAGTCAGGTTACCCCCTGTCCAAGTAAGGACCCTCACTCTGGTCAGGGTAAAAGAGAATCGCCCTCAGCTAACCCCCGTTCACCCCGTTTGTAGCTTGGCACAAGCAGTAGGCTTAACTTCAGAGTGCTAGGTGTAAAGTATTAGTACCAACACACACAGTAATTTCATGAAAACAGTACAAAATGACACAGTACAGGTTTAAAAAAAGATAAAATATTTATCTAAACAAAACAAGACCAAAACAACTAAAATCCACAATACACATGTCAAGTTATTGATGAAAAAGCAAAAAGAGTCTTCATGTCCTTTTAACCCCTTCCCCGCCACAGACGTAATGGTTACGTCCATGGCAGCGCCTGAGGGTCACCCCCCCACCCCCCCAGATCAGGGCTGAAAGGGGAATCCCTTCCCCTTCAACCCCCGACCCCCCATCCCCCCTGTGATGTCAGCGCACAAGCGCGCGCTGACAATCACACAACCTCCCCATCGCGCTGGAAGCAGAGCTTCCAGCGCGATCGAAAGAGAAATGCTTAGCATTTCTCTTTCGATCACGGGAGGGAGGCAAGGAGAGGCTTCAAAGGGAAGGAAATGTATTTCCTTCCCTTTGAAGTCTCTCCCAGGGTTTCAAAAGACGGATAGCTTGCAATCCGACTTTTGAAACCCCACTAGACACCAGGGATTTTTTTGTTTTTTTGGGAAAGTGACAAAAAGGGAGCAACCCCTTGGGCAATGGTCGCTCCCAGGGGGGGAATTGTTTTTTAAGGCCTTTTCTGCCCCCCCTGGGCCTATTATTAGGCCTATCTGCCTCCGGGGGGGCAGTAACCTCTAGACACCAGGGATACTTTAGTTTTTTTTGTTTTCTTTTGTGTTTTAGGTGTGGGGAGCGACCCCTTAGGCAAGGGTCGCTCCCATAGGGGGCAAATTATATTTAGCCATTTCTGCCCCCCTGGGGGCAGATCGGCCTATTGGTATTAGGCCGATCTGCCCCCACGGGGGGCAGAAACCTCTAAGTGCCACGGCAAATAGTTTTTTTGTGTTTTATTTTTGTTTGTTTGTTTTTTTAGAGATGGGGAGCGACCCATTAGACAAGGGTCGCTCCCCTGGGGGGCAAATTGTATTTAGACCATTTCGGCCCCCCTTGGGGGCAGATTGGCCGATTGTAGGTCAATCTGCCCCAAAGGGGGCAGAAACCACTAGACACCAGGGATTTTTTTTTTTGGTGCCAATGTCATGCAGGGGGAGCGACCCCATAGGCAAGGGCTAGAGGCCAAAATCCACAGGTAGGCACTGTTTTCTACGAAAAAATGTGATGTGTCCACGTTGTGTTTTGGGCCATTTCCTGTCGCGGGCGCTAGGCCTACCCACACAAGTGAGGTATCATTTTTATCGGGAGACTTGGGGGAATGCTAGGTGGAAGGAAATTTGTGGCTCCTCTCAGATTGCAGAACTTTCTGTCACCGAAATGTGAGGAAAACGTGTTTTTTAGCCAAATTTGGAGGTTTGCAAAGCATTCTGGGTAACAGAACTTGTTCAGAGCCCCACAAATCACCCCATCTTGGATTCCCCTGGGTTTTTAGTTTTCAAAAATGCGCTGGTTTGCTAGGTTTCCCCAGGTGCCGGCTGAGCTAGAGGCCAAAATCTACAGGTAGGCACTTTGCAAAAAACAGCTCTGTTTTCTTTAAAAAAAAGGGATGTGTCCACGTTGCGTTTTGGGGCATTTCCTGTTGCGGGCGCTAGGCCTACCCACACAAGTGAGGTATCATTTTTATCGGGAGACTTGGGGGAACGCTGGGTGGAAGGAAATGTGTGCCTCCACTCATATTCCAGAACGTTCTGTCACAGAAATGTGAGGAACATGTGTTTTTTTGGTCAAATTTTGAGGTTTGCAAAGGATTCTGGGTAACAGAACCTGGTCAGAGCCCCACAAGTCATCCCCATCTTGGATTCCCCTAGGTCTCTAGTTTAAAAAAATGCACAGGTTTGGTAGGTTTCCCTAGGTGCCGGCTGAGCTAAAGGCCAAAATCTACAGGTAGGCACTTTGCAAAAAACAGCTGTTTTCTGTGATGTGTCCACGTTGTGTTTTGGGGCATATCCTGTTGCGGATGCTAGGTCTACCCACACAAGTGAGGTATCATTTTTATCGGGAGACTTGGGGGAACATAGAATAACAAAACAAGTGTTATTGTCCCTTGTCTTTCTCTACATTTTTCCCTTCCAAACGTAAGACAGTGTGTAAAAAAGACATCTATTTGAGAAATGCCCTGTAATTCACATGCTAGTATGGGCACCCCGGAATTCATAAATGTGCAAATAACCACTGCTTCTCAACACCTTATCTTGTGCCCATTTTGGAAAAACTATTTTTTACTCTTTATATTTCAGCAAATGAATTGCTGTATACCCGGGATAGAATGAAAACCCACTGCAGGGTGCAGGTCATTTATTGGCTCTGGGTACCTAGAGTTCTTGATGAACCTGCAAGCCCTATATATCCCCGCAACCAGAATCGTACAGCAGACGTAACGCTATATTGCTTTTGAAAATCTGACATTTCAGAAAAAAGTTACAGAGTAAAACGTAGAGAAAAATTTATTTTTTTTCACCTCAATTTCAATATTTCTCTTTTTCAGTTGTTATTTTCTGTAGGAAACCCTTGTAGGATCTACACAAATTACCCCTTGCTGAATTCAGAATTTTGTCTACTTTCTAGAAATGTTGCGGTTTCTGGGATCCAGCGTTGGTTTCATGCCCATTTCTGTCACTGACTGGAAGGAGGCTGAGAGCAAAAAAATTTTTAAAAATGGGGTATGTCCCAGTAAAATGCCAAAATTGTGTTGAAAAATTGGGTTTTCTGATTCAAGTCTGCCTGCTCCTGAAAGCTGGGAAGCAGGCGATTTTAGCACCGCAAACCCTTTGTTGATGCCCTTTTCAGGAAAAAAACCACAAGCCTTCTTCTGCAACCCCTTTTTCACATATCTTCGATTCACTGTATTTTGGCTAATTTCTCGGCCTCCTTCTGGGGAACTCACAAAGTCTGGGTACCTCTAGTATCCCTAGGATGTTGGAAAAAAAGGACGCAAATTTGGCTTGGCTAGCTTATGTGGACAAAAAGTTATGAGGGCCTAAGCGCGAACTGCCCCAAATAGCCAAAAAAAGGCTTGCCACCTGAGGGGGGAAAGGCCTGTCAGCGAAGGGGTTAAACACAACGCTAACGCTGCTAGCGTGAAAATGTACCTGGGTTGCGTCAAAATAACCCGCATGGTTGAGTGTGCGTAGAAAAAGGTAAGCAGTGTGTTGATTTCTCACCCGCAAGTAAGGTCCTGCATCGTTTCTCCTTCTCCGGTCCGATCGGCGTTCGTCATTTCTTTCAACGCAGGAAAGAGGTGCGTCGATCCAGACAAAGCACCTCAGGGCCAGGAAGACTTGCGTTGTTTTTCCACACCCAGCAATGTTGCATCATTGCAGCCTCTGTCAGTGATGCCGAGGGTCAGTTCTCCAGCCGCTTGCGTCAATTTCAGCCACGGAGCCGGCGGCACATCGTTCTTTTAGCTGCTCTTGGAGATTGCGTTGGAAATTTTCCCACACAGCGATCTGTCTGTGGATTTCCAACCTTGGTCCACCAGCTTTACTTGACAAGGCCCCAGGAACTGGATAGGGCACAACGTGGCAGGGCAGGAGTCCCAGCAGAGTCTCCAGGTGCTGGCATAGAGAAGTCTTTACTGTCCCTGAGACTTCAACAACAGGAGGAAAGCTCTAATTCCAGTCCTTAGAGAGTTCTTCACAAGCAGGAAGGCAGACAAAGGCCAGTCTTTGTCCTCTTGCACAGGCAGAAGCAACAACTGCAGGATAACTCCACAAAGCATAGTCACAGGCAGGGCAGCTCTTCTTCCTCAGCTCTTCAGCTCTTCTCCAAGAAGAGGTTACTCTTGGTTTCCAGAAGTGATCTAAAGTCCATGGTTTTGGATGCCCTTCTTATAACCATTTTGCCCTTTGAAGTAGGCTTACTTCAAAGAAAAGTCTCTCTTGTTTGTGAAATCCTGCCTTTCCCAGGCCATGCCCCAGACACACATCAGGGGGTTGGAGACTGCATTGTGTGAGGGCAGGCACAGCCCTTTCAGGTGTGAGTGACCACTCCTCCCCTCCCTCCCAGCACAGATGGCTAATCAGGGTATGCAGGCTACACCCCAGCTCCCTTTGTGTTACTGTCTAGTGAGAGGTGCAACCAGCCCAACTGTCAAACTGCTCAGACAGGGAATCCACAAACAGGCAGAGTCACAGAAATGGTTTAAGCAAGAAAATGCTCACTTTCTAAAAGTGGCATTTTCCAACACACAATCTTAAAATCAACTTTACTATAAGATGTATTTTTAAATTGTGAGCTCAGAGACCCCGAACTCTGCATGTCTATCCACTCCCAAAGGGAATGTCCATTTTAATCATTTTTAAAGGTAGCCCCCATGTTAACCTATGAGAGGGATAGGCCTTACAATAGTGAAAAACAAATTTAGCAGTATTTCACTGTTAGGACATATAAAACACATTACTATATGTCCTACCTTAAACATACACTGCACCCTGCCCATAGGGCTACCTGGGGCCTACCTTAGGGGTGTTTACATGTAAGAAAAGGTTTAGGCCTGGCAAGTGGGTACATTTGCCAAGTCGAATTGGCAGGTTAAACCTGCACACACAGACAGTGCAGTGGCAGGTCTGAGACATGATTACAGGGCTACTAATATGGGTGGCACAACCAGTGCTGCAGGCCCACTAGAAGCATTTGATTTGCAAGTTCTGGATCACCCTGCAGAAGGGCAAATTCCAATACTATCCAATTTTAAACAAATATTTAGTAGCAGATCATTCCAGACAATATCCAACCAAACAGAGCCATAACACATAGTTCAATCCGGTGTGTTTAAGTAGCCCGAATCACGAGGCCTGTATGCATGGAAACACCATATATACCTATTTACTTAAAGAATGTGGTGTTAGTTTTTGCAGATGTTTATCTTGTTCGTATATCTGTCGGTGTAGGAAATATCCAAAATAACACATATAGCACACACCAACAAGGCTAAGCCTTCCGCGACAGCTCCAATTTAGAAGGAGCAAGACATCCAATTAATACACGGCTTTCTCAACCATCAAACGGAAAGGTAACCAGAGCGATATAACATTATAACAATTGCCATGTTTAAAAAAGTATTGTGTGTATACGAAGCCGTATTGTTGTATGGTGTTTTCTTTATTTATAATAACCATGTCAGTTATAAAAACCCACTTAATGTCCATGTATTTAGATCTTAACCTTTGATCAGAAAGAGAACCGAAGCGGTCCTAACAATAGGTCAGTGGCCATGTTGAAAAGACACTGATCTTATGAACATCAACTGTTTATTTTCATCCTGCAAGCACATAACAAAAATATTGTCTTAACCATAGTTATACGACAATATGAAAAAGGCTCAGCTCGACATCTAAAGTTAGTTTTGACCAAGCTCCCAACATAAACAACATGCATTAAATGGATTTTTTAACCGCTTCTGTGCCTTGGACGAGATGATCTCGTCCAAGGCTACAGTTCCCCTGTGCCTTGGACGAGATCATCTCGTCCATGGCACAGGGGAACTTGGGGGCGCGCTAGCGCGCCCCCCGTGTACCCCCCTCCCCCCCAAGTCGGGGATGGAAGGGGAAGACCTTCCCCTTCCACCCCCGACCCCCCCCACCCCTCCCTGTGACGTCAGCGCGCGCGTCGCGCGCTGATGTGTCACAGGGGCCTCCCTCGTCGCGCTGGAAGCTCTGCTTCCAGCGCGATTGAAAAAGAAATGCAAAAGCATTTCTCTTTTAATCGATGGGAGGCCCGGAGGGGCTTCAAAGGGAATGAAAAGTATTTCCTTCCCTTTGAAGTCCCTCCGAGGGTTTCAAAAGCCGGATTGCTTGCAATCCGGCTTTTGAAACCCCACTAGACACCAGGGATTTTTTTTTTTTTTATTGAAATTGACAAAAGGGAGCGACCCCTTGGGCAAGGGTCGCTCCCAGGGGGGCATTTTTTTGAAAAGGCCTTTTCTGCCCCCCCTGGGGGCAGAAACCTCTAGGCACCAGGGACCATTTATTTATTTATTTATTTAGTTTTTGTTTCATTTTTATTTTTTTTTGGTGGGGAGCGACCCCTTAGGCAAGGGTCGCTCCCCTTGGGGGAAAATTATATTTTGGCCATTTCTGCCCCCCTTGGGGGCAGATTGGCCTATTTTGATGAGGCCAATCTGCCCCCAAGGGGGGTAGAAACCACTAGACACCAGGGATTTTTTTATTTTTTATTATTATTGACAAAAGGGAGCGACCCCTTGGGCAAGGGTCGCTCCCAGGGGGGGCATATTTTCGGGAAGGCCTTTTCTGCCCCCCCTGGGGGCAGATCGGCCTACTATTAGGCCGATCTGCCCCCAGGGGGGGCAGAAACCTCTAGGCACCAGGGACCATTTTTTTTTTTTCTTTTTTTTTTTTTTGGTGGGGAGCGACCCCTTAGGCAAGGGTCGCCCCCCTTGGGGGAAAATTATATTTTGCCCATTTCTGCCCCCCTTGGGGGCAGATTGGCCTATTTTGATGAGGCCAATCTGCCCCCAAGGGGGGTAGAAACCACTAGACACCAGGGAGTTTTTTCTTTGCGTGAATTTCACGCAAAGGGAGCGACCCCTTAGGCAAGGGTCGCTCCTTGGGGGGGAGGGCAATTTATTTTAGGGCATTTCTGCCCCCCCTGGGGGCAGATCGGCCTATTATTAGGCCGATCTGCCCCCAGGGGGGGAAGAAACCTCTAGGCGCCAGGGCAAATTTTTTTTTTGTGTTTTTTTTTTTTTTGTTGTTTCTTTTTTTTAGAGATGGGGAGCGACCCATCAGGCAAGGGTCGCTCCCCTGGGTGGGGGGTGGGTGTTGGGGGGGCAAATTTATTTTAGGCCATTTCTGCCCCCCTGGGGGGCAGATCGGCCTATTATTAGGCCGATCTGTCCCCGGGGGCGGGGGGGCAGAAACCTCTAGGCGCCAGGGGAATTTTTTTTTTTTCTTTTTTTTTTTCTTTGTTTTTTTTTTTAGAGATGGGGAGCGACCCATCAGGCAAAAGTCGCTCCCCTGGGGGACAAATTGTATTTAGGCCATTTCTGCCCCCCTTGGGGGCAGATTGGCTGAGTTTAGGTCAACCTGCCCCCAAGGGGGCAGAAACCACTAGGCACCGGGGATTTGTTTTTAGGTGCCAATGTCACGCAGGGGGAGCGACCCCGTAGGCAAGGGTCGCTCCCGGGGGGGGTGGAGGTTGGGGGGAGAGAAATTTATTTTAGGCCATTTCTGCCCCCCCTGGGGGCAGATCGGCCTATTATTAGGGCGATCTGCCCCCGGAGGGGTCAGAAACCTCTAGGCACCAGGGCAAATTTTGTTTTGTGTTTTTTTTTTTTGTTTGTTTGTTTTTTTAGAGATGGGGAGTGACCCATCAGGCAAGGGTCGCTCCCCAGGAGGGCAAATTGTATTTAGACCATTTCTGCCCCCCTGGGGGCAGATTGGCAGAGTTTAGGTCAATCTGCCCCCAAGGGGGCAGAAACCACTAGGCACCGGGGATTTGTTTTTTGGTGCCAATGTCACGCAGGGGGAGCGACCCCGTAGGCAAGGGTCGCTCCCGGCGGGGGGAGGGTGGGGGTTGGGGGGGCAAATTTATTTTAGGGCATTTCTGCCCCCCCCCTGGGGCCGGCTGAGCTACAGGCCAAACACCACAGGTAGGCACCTTGCAAAAAACACCTCTGTTTTCTGTGAAAAAATATGTTGTGTCCACGTTGTGTTTTGGGCCATTTCCTTTTGTGGGCACTAGGCCTACCCACAGAAGTGACGTACCATTTTTATCGAGAGACTTAGGGGAACGCTGGGTGGAAGGAAATTTGTGGCTCCTCTCAGATTCCAGAACTTTCTGTCACCGAAATGAGAGGAAAAAGTGTTTTTTGGGCCAAATTTTGATGTTTGCAAAGGATTCTGGGTAACATAACCTGGTCAGAGCCCTGCAAGTCACCCCATCTTGGATTCCCCTGGGTTTCTAGTTTTCAAAAATGCACTGGTTTGCTAGGTTTCCTCAGGTGTCGGCTGAGCTACAGGCCAAAATCCACAGGTAGGCACTGCTTTTTATAAAAAAAATGTGATGTGTCCACGTTGTGTTTTGGGCCCTTTCCTTTCGTGGGCGCTAGTCCTACCCACACAAGTGAGGTATCATTTTTATCGGGAGACTTGGGGGAACGCTGGGTAGAAGGAAATTTGTGGCTCCTCTCAGATTCCAGAACTTTCTGCCACAGAAATGTGAGTAACATGTGTATTTTTAGCCAAATTTTGAGGTTTGCAAAGGATTCTGGGTAACAGAACCTGGTCCGAGCCCCGCAAGTCACCCCTCCTTGGATTCCCCTAGGTCTCTAGTTTTCAGAATTGCACAGGTTTGGTAGGTTTCCCTAGGTGCCGGCTGAGCTAGAGGCCAAAATCTACAGGTAGGCACTTCGCAAAAAACACCTCTGTTTTTTTCCAAAATTTAGGATGTGTCCACGTTGCGCTTTGGGGTGTTTCCTGTCGCCGGCGCTAGGCCTACCCACGCAAGTGAGGTATCATTTTTATCGGGAAACTTGGGGGAACGCTGGGTGGAAGGAAATTTGTAGCTCCTCTCAGATTCCAGAACTTTCTGCCACAGAAATGTGAGGGACATGTGTTTTTTTAGCCAAATTTTGAGGTTTGCAAAGGATTCTGGGTAACAGAACCTGGTCCGAGCCCCGCAAGTCACCCCTCCTTGGATTCCCCTAGGTCTCTAGTTTTCAGAAATGCACAGGTTTGGTAGGTTTCCCTAGGTGCCGGCTGAGCTAGAGGCCAAAATCTACAGTTAGGCACTTCGCAAAAAACACCTCTGTTTTTTTCCAAAATTTAGGATGTGTCCACGTTGCGCTTTGGGGTGTTTCCTGTCGCCGGCGCTAGGCCTACCCACGCAAGTGAGGTATCATTTTTATCGGGAGACTTGGGGGAACGCTGGGTGGAAGGAAATTTGTAGCTCCTCTCAGATTCCAGAACTTTCTGCCACAGAAATGTGAGGGACATGTGTTTTTTTAGCCAAATTTTGAGGTTTGCAAAGGATTCTGGGTAACAGAACCTGGTCCGAGCCCCGCAAGTCACCCCTCCTTCGATTCCCCTAGGTCTCTAGTTTTCAGAAATGCACAGGTTTGGTAGGTTTCCCTAGGTGCCGGCTGAGCTAGAGGCCAAAATCTACAGGTAGGCACTTCGCAAAAAACACCTCTGTTTTTTCCAAAATTTAGGATGTGTCCACGTTGCGCTTTGGGGTGTTTCCTGTCGCCGGCGCTAGGCCTACCCATGTAAGTGAGGTATCATTTTTATCGGGAGACTTGGGGGAACGCTGGGTGTTAGGAAATTTGTAGCTCCTCTCAGATTCCAGAACTTTCTGCCACAGAAATGTGAGGGACATGTATTTTTTTAGCCAAATTTTGAGGTTTGCAAAGGATTCTGGGTAACAGAACCTGGTCCGAGCCCCGCAAGTCACCCCTCCTTGGATTCCCCTAGGTCTCTAGTTTTCAGAAATGCACAGGTTTGGTAGGTTTCCCTAGGTGCCGGCTGAGCTAGAGGCCAAAATCTACAGGTAGGCACTTCGCAAAAAACACCTCTGTTTTTTTCCAAAATTTAGGATGTGTCCACGTTGCGCTTTGGGGTGTTTCCTGTCGCCGGCGCTAGGCCTACCCACGCAAGTGAGGTATCATTTTTATCGGGAGACTTGGGGGAACGCTGGGTGGAAGGAAATTTGTAGCTCCTCTCAGATTCCAGAACTTTCTGCCACAGAAATGTGAGGGACATGTGTTTTTTTAGCCAAATTTTGAGGTTTGCAAAGGATTCTGGGTAACAGAACCTGGTCCGAGCCCCGCAAGTCACCCCTCCTTGGATTCCCCTAGGTCTCTAGTTTTCAGAAATGCACAGGTTTGGTAGGTTTCCCTAGGTGCCGGCTGAGCTAGAGGCCAAAATCTACAGGTAGGCACTTCGCAAAAAACACCTCTGTTTTTTTCCAAAATTTAGGATGTGTCCACGTTGCGCTTTGGGGTGTTTCCTGTCGCCGGCGCTAGGCCTACCCACGCAAGTGAGGTATCATTTTTATCGGGAGACTTGGGGGAACATAGATTAGCAAAACAAGTGCTATTGCCCCTTGTCTTTCTCTACATTTTTTCCTTCCAAATATAGGAGAGTGTGTAAAAAAGACATCTATTTGAGAAATTCCCTATAATTCACATGCTTGTATGGTCACCCCGGAATTCAGAGATGTGCAAATAACCACTGCTCCTCAGCACCTTATCTTGTGCCCTTTTTGGAAATGCAAAGGTTTTCTTGATAGCAATTTTTTACTCTTTATATTTCAGCAAATGAATTGCTGTATACCCGGTATAGAATGAAAACGCACTGCAGGGTGCAGCTCATTTATTGGCTCTGGGTTCCTCGGGTTCTTGATGAACCTACAAGCCCTATATATCCCCGCAACCAGAGGAGTCCAGCAGACGTAACGGTATATTGCTTTCCATAATCTGACATTGCAGGGAAAAGTTACAGAGTAAAACGTAGAGAAAAATTGATGTTTTTTTCACCTCAATTTCAATATTTTTCTTTTTCAGCTGTTATTTTCTGTAGGAAACCCTTGTAGGATCTACACAAATGACCCCTTGCTGAATTCAGAATTTTGTCTACTTTTCAGAAATGGTTAGGTTTCTGGGATCCAGCATTGGTTTCATGCCCATTCCTGTCACTGACTGGAAGGAGGCTGAAAGCACAAAAAATTGCAAAAATGGGGTATGCCCCAGTAAAAGGCCAAAATTGTGTTGAAAAATTGGGTTTTCTGATTCAAGTCTGCCTGTTCCTGAAAGCTAGGAAGCTGCTGAGTTTAGCACTACAAACCCTTTGTTGATGCCATTTTCAGGGGGAAATCCACAAGCCTTCTTCTGCAGCCACTTTTTCCTTTTTTTTTTAAAAAAAACGAAATTATCAATGTATTTTGGCCAATTTCTTGGCCTCCTTCAAGGGAACCCACAAAGTCTGGGTACCTCTAGAATCCCTAGGATGTTGGAAAAAAAGGACGCAAATTTAGCTTGGTTAGCTTATGTGAACAAAAAGTTATGAGGGCCTAAGCGCGAACTGCCCCAAATAGGCAAAAAAAGGCCTGGCACAGGAGGGGGAAAAGGCCTGGCAGCGAAGGGGTTAAAGTCCACGACGTATGTTTACAAATCTGGGACACATTGTGTCAACTGTTTGTTTAGTGAGCAAAATGTCCAAACTTCAATGCAACTGGATAGAAGGTATACCAAAAAGTAAAACATGAGTGTTCCGACATTCAGTCGGTCGCTATATTAAGTGGAAGGATGTATGTATGAAACGCAAAGATTTTCATTTTATATTATCGTCATAATCAAAACATATTACCGCAAAACGGCTATGTATCAATGTGTCCAGCACTGTACCATAAAATCCAGTGGTCTCCCCTAGTATTTTAAATGGACATAAATTATTCCATTTTCTGTCCTGAAGTATTGCTATTTGTAGTTAATAACAATAAAGCAGGGTAACTCTTAACCTCTTAGGTGCTGGGCCTCCCTCCCACCCACCCCAATGCTGAGCCCTTTTTTGGCTATTTGGGGTAGTTCGCGCTTAGGCCTTCATAACTTTTTGTCCACATAAGCTATCCACGCCAAATTTGCGTCCTTTTTTTCCAACATCCTAGGGATTCTAAACGTACCCAGATTTTCTGGGTTCCCCAGGAGGTGACCTAAAATTTTGTTTTTGTTTTTTTTTAAAAGGGGAAAAAAGGGCTGCCGAAGAAGGCTTGTGGTTTTTACTCTGAAAATGACATCAACAAAGGGTTTGCGGTGCTAAAAATCACCATCTTCTCAGCTTTCAGGAACAGGCCAAGTTGAATCAGAAAACCACATTTTTCAACACAATTTTGGCATTTTACTGGGACATACTTCATTTTTACAATTTCTGGTGCTTTCATCCTCCTTCCGGTTAGTGACAGGAATGGGTGTGAAAGCAACACTGGATCCGGGAAAGCTAAGGGGCATATTTATACTCTGTTTGCGCGAATGTGCGTCAAAATTTTTGACGCACATTCGGGGCAAACTCTGCCCCATATTTATACTTTGACGTCCGACCCCGCGGGCGTCAAAATTCCACCATGTGCGTCATTTTTTGAAAGGGGGAACCAGCCTTGCGTTATTTATATGCAAGGTAGGCGTTCTGTTCCAAAAAATGACTTTAAGGCCTGTGCCCCTTGTTTATACTCTGGCGTCATTTTGACACACAGGAGCGGGTGGGCCTTAAAAAACGGCGCACAGCCTGATGTGCGCTGTTTTTTAACGCCTGGGTCAGGGCAGGCGTTAAGGGACCTGTGGGCTCGGAAGGAGCCCAGAGGTGCCCTCCCCTGCCCCCAGGGACACCCCCTGCCACCCTTGCCCACCCCAGGAGGACACCCAAGGATGGAGGGACCCATCCCAGGGAAGTAAAGTTAAGTTCGGGTAAGTATTTTTTTCTGATTTATTTTGTGGCCTAGAGGGGCCTGATTTGGGCCCCCCTACATGCCACTATGCCAATGACCATGCCCAGGGGACATAAGTCCCCTGGGCATGGCCATTGGGCAAGGGGGCATGACTCCTGTCTTTGCTAAGACAGGAGTCATGTCAATGGAGGTTGGGCATCAAAAACAATGGCGCAAATCCGGTTTGAGGCCTGAATTTTGCCTCAGACCTGACTTGCACCATTTTTTGACACACAACCCCCATTTTCCCATACGCCGGCGCTGACTGGTGTGAGTCATTGTTTTTGACGCACACCAGTCCGCAGCGCCGGCTAACGTCATTCCATTAATAAGGCGCCCGCATGGTGCGTTGGAATAGCGTTAGCCGGCGGTAACATTTTTGACCACAACTGCGTTGGCGCAGTTGTGCATCAAAAAGTATAAATATGGGCCCAAGTGTTTCTAAAAAGAAGACAAAATTTTGAATTCAGCAAGGGGTCATTCTTGTAGATCCAACAAGGTTTTCCTACAGAAAATAACAGCTGAAAAAACAAATATTGAAATTGAGCTGAAAAAAACAGCTATTTTTCCCAGCGTTTTACTCTGTAACTTTTTCCTGCAATGTCAGATCTTCTAAAGCAATATACCGTTACATGTGCTGGACTCTTCTGGTTGCAGGGATATATAGGGCTTGTAGGTTCATCAAGATCCCTAGGTACCCAGACCCAATAAATGAGCTGCACCTTGGAATGGGTTTTCATTCTATACCGGGTATACAACAATTCATTTACTGAAAAATAAAGAGTGAAAAATAGGTATCAAGAAAACCTTTGTATTTCCAAAATGGGCATAAGATAAGGTATTGAGCAGCAGTGGTTATTTTCCCATCTCTGAATTCCGCGGTGCCCATACTAGCATGTGAATTACAGGCCATTTCTCAAATAGACGTCTTTTTTACACACTGTCTTACATTTGGAAGGAAAAAATGTAGAGAACGTCAAGGGGCAATAACACTTGTTGTGCTATTCTGTGTTCCCCCAAGTCTCCCGATAAAAATGGTACCTCACTTGCGTGGGTATGCCTAATGCTCGCGACAGGAAAGGCAATATGGACACATCTCATTTTTACACTGAAATCGGATTTTGGCCTCTAGCTCAGTCGGCACCTAGAGAAACCTACCAAACCTGCACCTTTTTTAAAACTAGACACCTAGGGGAATCCAGGATGGGCTGAATTTTGGGGCTCTGATCAGGTTCTGTTACTCAGAATCCTTTGCAAACCTCAAAATGTGGCCAAAAAAACACTTTTTCCTCTCATTTTGGTGACAGAAAGTTCTGGAATCTGAGAGGAGCCACAAATTTCTTTCCACCCAGTGTTCCCCCAAGTCTCCAGATAAAAATGATACCTCACTTGTGGGGGTAGGCCTAGTGCCCGCAACAGGAAATGCCCCAAAACACAACGTGGACATATCACATTTTCACAAAGAAAACATAGCTGTTTTTTGCAAAGTGCCTAGCTGTGGATTTTGGCCTCTAGCTCAGCTGGCACCTAGACAAACCTAGCAGACCTGCACGGTTTTGAAAACTAGACACCCAGGGGAATCCAAGATGGGGTGACTTGTGGGGCTCTGATCAGGTTCTGTTACCCAGAATCCTTTCAGACCTCAAAATGTGGCCAAAAAACACTTTTTCCTCACATTTCGGTGACAGAAAGTTCTGGAATCTGAGAGGAGCCACAAATTTCCTTCCACCAAGCGTTCTCCCAAGTCTCCAGATAAAAATGATACCTCACTTATGGGGGTAGGCCTAGTGCCCGCGACAGGAAATGCCCCACAACACAACGTGGACATATCACATTTTCACAAAGAAAACATAGCTGTTTTTTGAAAAGTGCCTAGCTGTGGATTTTGGCCTCTAGCTCAGCTGGCACCTAGACAAACCTAGCAGACCTGCAGGGTTTTGAAAACTAGACACCTAGGGGGAATCCAAGATGGGGTGACTTGTGGGGCTCTGATCAGGTTCTGTTACCCAGAACCCTTTGCTAACCTCAATATTTGGAGGAAAAAACACTTTTTCCTCACATTTCGGTGATAGAAAGTTCTGGAATCTGAGAGGAGCCACAAATGTCCTTCCACCCAGCATTTCCCCAAGTCTCCCGATAAAAATGGTACCTCACTTGTGTGGGTAGGCCTAGTGCCCGCGACAGGAATAGATCACACAACGGTCAATGTTGGTACTTACATGAGGCAACTGTTGACCCTGGGGTGATCCATTCCTCACGCAGACACTAGGTATAGGCACTTAAGTGGGGTAGTGTTTTTATCAGGAAAGGTGAGGAATCAGTGGGTGGTAGGAATTTTGTGGATCACAGCATATTCCTGTAGTTTGTGTGACAGAAATGCAAGAAAAATAGAGTTTTTAATTCAACATCTCAGTTTTGCAGGGTATTCTGGGTAAGAAAACTTTGGGGAATCCACACAAGTCACACCTCTGTGGACTCCCCCGGATGTCTAGTTTCCAGAAATATTTGGGTTTAGTATGTTTCCCTATATAACCGCCGAACCCAGGACCAAAAACACAGGTGCCTGCCTCACAAGTTTGTTTTGTGAGAGATAATTTTGATGTCTCCACAATACAATTTGGGTAGTGGAATTCGGGGCTGAACTAAATTGGGGAGCTCCCAAGAGAGAACCCTCTCTGTGCTTTCCCTGCATTCACTGCTCTCTGGGTTGGGCTAACCCACTATTGCGCTGTTGCACAGACTGTGCTTGTTAAGGGACAACAGGACTGCCCTCATCACCTCCCTCACAATTTACTGGAAGGAGTTATCCAATGGGACTCCTCCAACTGAAAAATTACTCCCAGAGTCTGCGCCATTGTCCTATCCCTCAGATGCTGTCTCAGTATCTGATCCTATGTCAGAGCTGTCCTCTATAACCAGAGTGACGTCAGCAGCAGTCATCCATCAAGATGCCATCTTTGCTATTGGCTAAACTGTTGCTCTAAAACACTAGCCTACATAGACAGTCACAAAATTGCTGGTGTGTGTGTGTGTGATACGTGCAACAGTAGAGGCCACCTTACCTGCGCTTCTTCCCTCAATCAGCATGTTCTTTCAAGACACTCAAACACCTTGTCACACACCATTCGTCACAGTCTTTAGCACCTCCTGTGCCCAGTCCAACAAACATTATTGGTGCTCCCACTCCCATGTCCTCCTCCTCGGATACCCTCATTACCCCCCAGCAAACGTGCTCTTCATCTCTCCATAGCCACCCCCAACCCGCACATACATTTCATTTGTATTATAGCGCAGGTAGTGGCGGACTTTACTAACGTACTCAGCTATTTACATAAAATACATATAGTCATATAAACCTTTTGCGCTTCTTTATGGCACTAAAACTGCCACTAGACAAAAGTCTGATCCTTTTGTAGCAGAAACAGAATCACAAGACTTACTTGACTTCTTTATTGCTGCCTAAAAGCTACAGTTGAAATGCATCAGTTGAAGTATGTGCACTGTTTTGAAGACGCAAGCTGCAACTGCAAGACAACTGGTGGCAAATAAATATATATATATATATATATATATATATATATATATATATATATAATATATATATATATATATATAGATCACTTTTATATGTGGGTCTGGTTTTCCTGGGGGCTGATTGCAGACCCCAGGGAAACCAAGCATGCACTGACAAAAGTGATATATATATATATATATATATATATATATATATATATATATATATATATATATATATATATATCTATCTACATGGATATATCTATCTATATATATATATCTCTATCTATCTATCTATCTATCTATCTATCTATCTATCTATATATATAGACATATCTAGCTACATGGATTGATATATCTATATATAAATCTCTCTCTTTCTCTCTCTGTATATATATATATATATTTATATATATATATATATATATATAGATCTGTATTTTTTTTGGTAGTTGTAGGATTTCCTAGGGGGCAACTACAAAAAAGAATTGCCCCCACAGGGTGACCACCTGTCAATGTTGTTATTTTTTTTGTTTTAAATTAGCCCCTGGGGGTGGCGCGGTCGCTCTCCCCCAGGGGGCCCCAAAAAATATGGCCCCACAGGGGGTCGCCCTGCCTACGGGCAACCCCCTGTCATTTTCGTTTTTTTGTTTTCTTTAAAAAAAATTGCACCTGGCGCCCCCCAGGGAGCCCCAATATTGAATTTTCAAAAAATGGCCCTGTGGGGGGGGGGGGGTGTTTTCCTAGGGGGGCCGATCCCCCAAGTGAAATCCCTGGTGTCTAGTGGTGTTGGGGGCCAGGAAATGCGTTCAGGAAGGACTCGTATGAAAGGGGAGAGTCTCCCCTTTCATACGAGGCCTTCCCGAACGTGGGGAAGGCCGTTTGAGCCCTTTTCCTCATCGGAGCAGGAAGCGGCCGTACGGCCACTTCCTGCTCCGATGGGGAAAAAAAACACTGTGACGTCAGAGCGGCTCGTGGCGCACTGACGTCACAAAGGGATGGGTGGGCGGCGGGGGGAGACACGGAAGCTCTTCGGTGTCTCCCAGGGTTTAAAAAAAAAAAAAAGAAAATCCTCGGGTGTGACTCACCTGAGGATTTTCCAGCACCCTCCCTGGTATCGGCCACTGGTCGTGACCTGCACCAGGGAGGTAGTGCGGGCATCGGCCAGTGGCCGACGCCCGCATTAAAGGGGTTAATTAGGGACATAATATAAACATCCGAAAACTCCAAAATAGATGAAATGGGAGATAAAAAGAAAAGTCCCTGTGTATATAGAATGAAGAAGGTGTCATATTAGGAGGATACACCACTCAAAAATTAGACAAAAAATTATATTTTCTAAGGTTTTTCCAAGTAAATATTTATCGCTGTATATGTTTTAATCTTCCTAACTCTTGACACAATTCTCAGTTAATACCAGCTATTAAATTCATAAACAATGACAACTATCTGTAGGAGGTTGGCTTGGTTTGTAGTGGGTACCTTGGGTACTTACACCTTACACCAGGTCCAGTTATCCCTTATTAGTGAAATGTAGTAGTGCTCTAGCAGCTTAGGCTGATAGAGGTAGCTGTAGCAGAGCAGCTCAGGCTGAGCTAGGAGACATGCAAAGCTCCTGCAATACCACTTATAGTTACACAGTACTTAAACACAAGTAAAGATATTACTCAGTGTTACCAAAAATAAAGTAGTTGAGTTGCGTGACACAAGGCCAAAAATATCTTAGAGGCAAAACTCCTCTTGGAGGTAAGTATTATACACAATATATGTACCAGACACCAAAATAAGGTAAGTAATTAGACATAGGATAGTGCAAACAATAGAAAATGCTATAGAATGCAATGGGAGAAAATAGGTCTAGGGGCAACACACACCATGCACTAAGAAAGTGGAATGCGAATGAAAAATTCACCCCTAGACAAGTGTAGTGCATAGAGAATCGCTTGGAGAGTAAGAATACAGCAAAGGTAAGTAAAATGGATTCCTGGACCTGAAGTCCTGAAAAAGAAGGAGACCAAGTCCCGAAGTCAGAAGAAGTTCCAGGAAGGACAGGAGCCCCTGCCAACCCAGAGGAGGGTGCAAAAGAAGAGTCTCTGGTTGGGCGAAGACTGCAGAAATGCACCCAAGGGAGTTGGCAGCGGGTTAATGCATGATGCAATGTGCAGCACTACAAAGGAAGGTCCCACGCCACCGTAGGTCAACTCAGCGAGCTGAGCAATGCAGGATAGAGTGCTGGGGACCTGGGCCAGGCTGTGCATGAAGAAATGTTTCAAATAGTGCACAAAGGCCTCAGGAGGTGAAGAAGACGCGGAGCACAGGGGTACTGTTGTACTCCGGGAAGGCAACCTCTTCCCTCCTCCAAATTGGGACAGCAGGACCTCAGGACAGTCTGTGTCCAAGGGTCCACCGCCTGTGTTCCAAGGAGCAGACTCGTCGCCAGGAGAGGAGTCCAAGAGAACCAGTCGACTTAGAAGGTGCCTGCAAGAGCAGGGAAGTGACTCTGTCACTCCACAGGAGATTTCTTTGGTCCTTCTGGTGCAGGGTGGAGACAGGGAGTACCCAGAGTGTGCACACCATGGAAACTGCTGCAGTTGCTTGCTGGAGCTGAAGCTGCAGAGGAAAAGTAGCCTTTCTGGATACTTTGTTGCTGTTACAGCGGTTCCTGGAGCAGTCTGCGGTCGATCTGAGGTCAGAGGATGAAGTAGTAGTTGCAGAGGATTCCTGCGGAAACTTGCAAGTAGAATCTAAAGAGAAATCCACAGCAGAGACCTTAAATAGTCTTGAGAGGGGAATTGGCTACCTTATCAGGCATGGACCTATCAGGAGGGGACCCTGACGTCATCTGCTGGCACTGACCATTAAGAGACCTCCGGAGTCTCCCTACACCTTGGAAAACAAGATGTCTGAAGTCTGGGACACACTGGAGGAGCTCTGGGCACCACCCCTGGGGTAGTGATGGACAGAGGAGTGGTCACTCCCCTTTCCTTTGTCCAGTTTTGTGCCACAGCAGGGACTTGGGGTCCCTGAACCAGTGTAGACTGGCTTATGCAAGGAAGGCACCATCTGTGCCCTTCAAAGCATTTCCAGAGGCTGGGGAGGCTATCCCCCCAGCCTGTAACACCTATTTCCAGAGGGAGAGGGTGTGACACCCTTCTCCCAAAGGAAATGCTTTGTTCTGCCTTCCTGGGACTGAGCTGCTCAGACACCAGGAGGGCAGAACTTTGTCTATGAGATGGCAACAGCTTTAGCTGCATTGCAAGCCTCAGAGAGCAGGTTTGGCAGTACTGGGGGTTCATGGTGAAGCCCCCAGGATCATTGGAATTGGCTCCCCAATACTGGTTTGTAATAGCGGGACAGTTCTATGATCTTAGACACCTTACATGGCCATATTCGGGGTTACCATTGTGAAGCTACATATAGGTACTGACCTATATGTAGTGCACATGTGTAATGGCGTCCCCGCACTCACAAAGTCCTGGGTATTGGCATTGGACTGTGTGGGGGCACCCTTGCTAGTGCAAGGGTGCTCTCACACTTAGTAACTTTGCACCCTGCCTTCAGTAAATGAAGGTTAGACATATAGGGGACTTATAAGTCACTTAGCTGCAGTGAAAATGGCTGTAAAATAATGTGTGCACTATTACACGCAGGCTGAAGTGGCAGTCCTGTGAAAGGTTTTGTCTGAGCTCCGTATGGGTGGCAAAAGAAATGCTGCATCCCGTAAGGATCTCCTGGGACCCCAATCCCTGGGTACCTTAGTACCATATACTAGGGACTTATAGGGGGGGGTCCAGTGTGCCAACTGAAATTGGTAAATTAAGTCACTAGCCTAAAGTGACAAATTTAAAAGCAGAGAGAGCATAAGCACTGAGGTTCTGATTAGCAGAGCCTCAGTGACACAGTTAAGCACTATTCACAACACACACATTAAGCCACAAACTATGATCACTGGGGTCCTGACAAGCAGGATCCCAGTGAGAAAGGCAAAAACATACTGACATACAGGTAAAAATGGGGGTAGCATGATGGTACTTTCCTACACTATCTTCCTCAATTTATTGATCATGCCAGTAACATACCATCTAAGAAAGTCTTTCACCATATGATATGCCTACATCGCACTCTCCTCAATTGATATATGATCATAGAAAATAATGCATTTCATTATCTATATTTATGCCCAAATTATACAGTTTTTTATTTAATTATCCATCGTGCCTCATTTTTTCTCAATTCAATCATACGGTTGCCACCTCTAGGATGCACAGGGGTTTGGCTGATCCCCATATATGTAATCACTGGGATCTCCGATATTGAATGTTCCTTACTAATGTGGCGTACTAAAGGGGAATAAGGATTATTGTTTCTTAGTGAACGCATGGGTTCCTAAATTCTCTCCTTGAGAGCCCAAATTGTACTACCCACATACATTTTACCACATTCACATAGTAATATATAAACAAAATATCTTGTATTGCAATTTATGAAAGTCTCAATTTTATATGTGTTACTCCCATTGAAACTAAAGTTTAAAGTTCTATGCAGTGCTATACCGCACATATTGCAATGACTATATTTATAGAATCCACATGTTTTGCCAGATAGCCACATTTCTGTACTATCCTTTATAGGAGGCAAGTACCTATTGCAAACCACATCTCTGATAGCTCTTCCTCTTTTGTGGATTATTTTAGGTTTAGGTGGTATTATGTGCAATAGAGTGCAATCTGTGTTCAGAACATTCCAATGTTTATATAAAATTCTATAAATATTATGACTATTTTGACTGAAAGATGTGCAAGACCATATTGATTTCTGTGGTGATATGGTTCTAGGTTTTTTCTGTTTTCTCAATAAAGATGTTCTTGATATCTTGTTGATCTTTTTCATAGCTGCAACTACAGTTTGTTTTGGGTAACCTCTTTGTGAGAATCTTTTTTACAAGCAATCCAACTCAACTTCACATGAGTCAGTTTCGCTACAATTTCTTTTAATTTCTAGTCATCTCAACAAAAGGTATGGCTGAGAGTTGGGTATTGGGATGAGAACTGTCCGCATGTAACAGTGCATTACATGCTGTAGGTTTACAGTAGATTTTCGTTTGGACTATATTGTCTTTAGTAAATATTTCCAAGTACAAAAAATGAGTCCTTACTGTACTCATATGTCATTTGTATATTGATGTTGTTTCTATTGATGTGGGTACAGAATTCCAACAATAATGATTCTGATCCTGTCCAGATCAACAATATATCATCCATTTGCATCCCCAAGAAAAAGATACGTTCAGTCAAGTGCGTGGGGCTTTTCTACCAAATACGTGTTCCCACAGGCAGGCCCATGTATAGATTTGCATAGGATGGTGAAAAATCGTGAGCCCGTAGCTACTCCCTGGGCTTGTTGGAACCGTTCACCCTCATGAATGAATATATTATTGTCCAGTATGAAATCACTCATTTGTATCAGCATGTGCGTATGTTTCCAAATGTGAAGCTGATCGATTTGAAAGAAAATGGCGTACTGCTTCCAGATCCTTAGTTTTGGGTATACATGTATACAGTGAGCTAACATCCATTGTTATACTAATCATCTCTTATGTCCTGCAAATATGAAGGTAAGTGTTAGAAATGGGGTCTTTGATTGGCAGTCAGGTTACCCCCTGTCCAAGCAAGGACACTCACTCTAGTCAGGGTAAGTCACACACAATCCAAATTATCCTGTGCCCACCCTCTAGTAGCTTGGCACTGAGCAGCCAGGCTTAACTTAGTAGGCAATGTGTAAAGTATTTGTGCAATAAATCATACAATAACACAATATAGCACCACAAAAGTACACCACACAGTGTTTAGAAAAATATATAATATTTATCTGGATATTTGCAGGTCAAAATGATCAAAGATGCAATAAGTAAATGTAGAGATATCACTGAAAAGTGATATAAAGTGTCTTAAGTCAATTAAAAGCAAACAAAGGGGGTCATTTCGTCCGCCAAGGTACCGCCGCTGAATGACCGCACCGTGGTCAAAAGACCGCGGCGGCCATTCAGACATTTCCTCTGGGCCGGCGGGCGCTCTCCAAAAGAGCGCCCGCCGGCCCAGAGGAAATGCCCCTGCAACGAGGACGCCGGCTCAGAATTGAGCCGGCGTAGTTGCAGGGGTGCGATGGGTGCAGTTGCACCCGTCGCGTATTTCAGTGTCTGCTTAGCAGACACTGAAATACTTTGCGGGGCCCTCTTACGGGGACCCTGCAGTGCCCATGCCATGGGCATGGGCACTGCAGGGGCCCCAGGGGCCCCGCAGCACCCCCTACCGCCATCCTGTTCCTGGCGGGAGACCCGGCAGGAACAGGATGGCGGTAGGGGGTGTCAGAATCCCCATGGCTGCGGAGCGTGCTCCGCAGCCATGGAGGATTCACAAGGGCAGTGGTAAACCGGCGGGAGACCGCCGGTTTACCCTTTCTGGCCACGGCTGAACCGCCGCGGTCAGAATGCCCTCGGGAGCACCGTCAGCCTGTTGGCGGTGCTCCCGTGGTCGGTGACCCTGGCGGTCACCGGCCGCCAGGGTCAGAATGACCCCCAAAGTCTCTTTCATGCACAAAGTACCTGGTTCACGTGAAAAATCTCGACAAAGGGCCGCAGAGGAGGAGAAGCGTGGAAACAAAGGCGTGTGCGTCAATTTCTCGGGCCGCATGCAGTCGATGCATCGTTTAGTTTCCACGCAGGGACAGCTGGGCTTGTGGAGCGAAGTCACAAGCTCTGTGTCGTTCCAGTGGGCGTTGCGGGGAAATTTCTCCCGCACAGCAGGCGCTGCATCGAATTTCCCCTCTGGAAGTCAGGCGTCGTCGTCCCAGGTCGGCTGTGCGTCGATCCGGTGGGCCGCGCGTCGAAGTTCCGGTCGCAACACAGGCACCGCATCGATCTTTTCCTTGCAAAGTCGAGCTTCATCGTTACGGTTCGGTGTGCAGTGATTTTCTCACCGCGGGACAGGCTGTGTGTTGGTTTTAGCAAGCTGTGTGTCAAATTTTCGCCACACAAGGAGTCCAGTTGCAAGAGAGAAGTCTTTTTGGTCCTGAGACTTCAGGGAACAGGAGGTAAGCTCTATCCAAGCCCTTGGAGAGCACTTCTTCACCACAGCCAGGGAGCAGCAAGGCAGCAGTCCTTCACAGAAAGCAGTCAGGTGAGTCCTTTGGGCAGCCAGGCAGTTCTTCTTGGCAGGATGCAGGTTCTGGTTACAAGTTTCTTCTCCAGGAAGTGTCTGAGGTGGTAGGGCAGAGGCCCTGTTTTTATACCCAAATGTGCCTTTGAAGTGGGGGAGACTTCAAAGAGTGGCTTAGAAGTGCACCAGGTCCCCTTTCAGTTCAATCACATCTGCCAGGGTCCCAGTAGGGGGTGTGGCAGTCCTTTGTGTGAGAGCAGGCCCTCCACCCTCCCAGCCCAGGAAGACCCATTCAAAATGCAGATGTATGCAGGTGAGGCTGAGTATCCTGTGTTTGGGGTGTGTCTGAGTGAATGAACAAGGAGCTGTCAACTAAACCCAGCCAGACGTGGATTGTAAGGCACAGAAAGATTTAAGTGCAGAGAAACGCTCACTTTCTAAAAGTGGCATTTCTAAAATAGTAATATTAAATCCAACTTCACCAGTCAGCAGGACTTTGTATTACCATTCTGGCCATACTAAATATGACCTTCCTACTCCTTTCAGATCAGCAGCTACCACTCCAACAATGTATGAGGGCAGCCCCAATGTTAGCCTATAAAGGGAGCAGGCCTCACAGTAGTGTAAAAACGAATTTAGGAGTTTTACACTACCAGGACATGTAAACTACACAGGTACATGTCATGCCTTTTACCCACAAAGCACCCTGCCCTAGGGGGTACCTAGAGCACACCATAGGGGTGACTTATATGTAGAAAAAGGGGAGTTTTAGGCTTGGCAAGTACTTTTAAATGCCAAGTAGAATTGGCAGTAAAACTGCACACACAGGCCTTGCAATGGCAGACCTGAGACAAGGTTAAGGGGCTACTTAAGTGGGTGGCACAATCAGTACTGCAGGCCCACTAGTAGCATTTAATCTACAAGCCCTGGGCACATATAGTGCCTTCTACTAGGGACTTATAAGTAAATTAAATAGTCTAATTGGGTATGATCCAAGGTCACCATGTTTAAAGGCAGAGAGCATATGCACTTTAGCCCTGGTTAGAGTCTAAATACCAGCAAAAACAGTCCAAAAAGTGGAGGGAGGTAGGCAAAAAGTTAGGGGTGACTACCCTAAGGCTGGCAGGTCTAGCAGTAAGTTTATAACAATTGGTTGTAGGTAGCTGTTAATATATTCAGAAAGTCTTTCGGGAGGTGAGCCAATCCCTGATATAATAGGTCTCCCAGGAGGTGATACTCTGTTCTTATGTATCTTAGGTAATGTGTATATACAAGGTTCTCTAGAATGTGTGTTTAATATATACCTACATTCTAGATCTGAAATTAAACATTGTTCCTGGCACATTTGCCATAATGTTCCCAATTTTTGAACAATATGATTCATCAGATTATCCTTCAATTTTGTATATGGTGTGGTATCAGCCAGTTGTCGATTAATTTAGTTAACATAGTCAAATCTGTTAAGAATGACTATGTTACCCCCCTTGTCTGCCTCCTTAATGACCAACATCTGATTGTCACATAGATTTTTTAAAGCCAAGTTTTCCTTTTGAATTATGTTATGTGATATATGCGACTTACCCTTTCTGATTTTTATTTCTAATCTGTTTAGATCCTCCTTGACTAATTTGCCAAAGGTATCTATGATAGTCTGCAGGGTGAGTTAGATATTCAAGTGTCTCATCCAGGACATTGCACTGCAAGTCCCGCAATCTTTTGTGATGGCAATTAGAACTTCCATATCCTCAGTCCCAAACAGTGGCCCATCACTGCTGCCTCACCCACTTAACACTCGTAAATGGCAATAGATAATGTCCCTCATTCACTTACCAATGCTGTTGGCATGTAGATACAATTGTGTATATATGTGACAGTCTGCACATATTCAAATAACTTGGTTGTGTCTGATGACCTTTCCCTTTTGTTGCCACATACAGCCAGAGTATAGGCGTAACCCGGAGCAGAAGTCACTACACCATCAGGGAGGCTGACACTGTGCAGACATCTACCAGCATGCATATTTAAGGGAAATGAGAGATGCCCTTGCAAGGAGGTGTAGTGAGTGACTAAACCCACCTGCAAAGATATGTCTGTGGGGTCCGCAGCACCACCTTTCTCCCTTACAGAGGGCTCATGCCAGGGAATGCACTGACACTGCCCCACCTTTTATGTGGCACACCTGACAGCTTTGTTGCCTCTAGACCTGCATCTAATCTGTGGTGTGGCTGCAGTGGCAAAGGGATTCCGTCATTAGCATGGGGCTATGCTCTCATGCTCATGAGAAGACATCCGTTGGTGATGGTGCGGGCACTATATGTCCACCAGCACTATCCATATACAGAAATGGCAGCATGAGCATCTTCTGTCCTTTCTGTACTACCCCAGTGACTTGGGGGGCAGAGAGCAGGTGCACTTTCACAGTGCATACCTGGGGCACTTTGTAGAATACAGCAGTTTATTCACTGTGTGCTGCAGAGTATTGTGTCTTTTTACCTTCGATAGGCCTAGATGTACCTATGGAGTAGGGTGTGTGTTAGAGTAACATTACCTGCCCAAATAGTGGCAGCCACTCCATGTTAGATTTCTCACAAGGTATTTGTTAAGTTGACAAGCAACAGTGACATGTCAGCATAAGGGTTCATGAGACCTGCATGTATGATGCATTCTCCATTACACACATTACAAAATGGCTCCACATTATGAATGTGACCAGTAGGTGTTAGTCTGATTCATGAGGAGGACTGTTTGTGATCACAGAGCCCAACCAAATTTCCCTGGTCCATTCATGATGTATTGATCCAGGCCAGATGATCATGATGAATTCAAGGTCTTGTAGTCTCTGTCATTCCATAGTGAGCAGTAACCAAAGTACCAGTTTCCACTATGATTAAACACAGGCCTGGAGTGGTACATCACATGAGCAGGTGCAAAGCATGGCAGCTATGAGCATGGACTACCATGTCTTTACATTTGCACCCTTTTTCCATGGTGTACATATGTCAGACATACGGCCAAGCTGCCACATGATTTGCAACACATATGCACATATAAGGGTCCTGGTTCACAAAGGGGCTCAGCCTTTGTGGCAGAGGCTGCACAGTTGGAGGTGAGTCGCCACACTTGGTGCAGAATCACTACATTGTGAAATCTCGTAGCAGCAATTTCCCCTTGGGTACAGGAACACACCCTCTGATGTGGCACCTTAACCCTGAGGGCAGAGACCCTTTGTGAAGCAGACCACTCTTGAGAAACTGTCTAGGGAGGTCTCACACATGCAGACATTTGCTCCCCAGAGCCAATGAATCCCTAAGAGACATTATCCATGCTAATCCCTGAAATGTACACATAAAATACTACATGGCCAATCTTTTGACTCCTGGCAACGGCTGTAGTTTATAGACATCACGTACGGCTTACAAAGTAGTCTTAGGATGGAATATGTGGACAGAGTGTAAAAAGTCCAACTATCATCATTGACAACAGACTGCAAATCACATGAAGGCCATGATACATGTTGCTCAGATGAAAAAAGTCCTCTGTTTAGTAGAATGGCCTGAATGCCCAAATTCAGACCTAGATGAGGAGCCAGAGTTATGTGTAAGCCAAACACAACAGGCTACTTTAATCTTGCCCACAACTTGAGGGGAGTACAGCAGCACCCCAACTGTACAGTCAAGACATCTGAATCTTGACTTCAGGAGACCAAAATAGCACTCAAGGATATCTTGTGTATGTCTGTGTGCCTTATTGTACCTCTGCATAGATATAGTGATTGCACGCCTGTATGGTGTGAGGAGAGGAGGGGGGAGTGCATATGCAGCATCACCTGAGGAAGGACATGGAGAATATTTGTAAATGTCCCTCTTGCATCTATATAGTACATGATGTATGGAATGGTACATACTGCATCTGTTGGAGGCATCTATGTGGCATGAGGATTAGTGTCATATAATGGTTGTATATATAAAAAAAAACTATTATACATCTTTTACTTGTATGGTGCTTGGTACTTACCCAGTAGCCACATGTTGCCAAATTCTCCCGCTGCTATCTGCCTGGTAAGAAGTGATCTGCAGCATATGTAGCTGTCATGGGTACTGCCTGGGAACACTGCATGCACATCAATGAAGCTACCATTTGCATCACAGACACCCTGCACATTGATGGAGTGTCTATTGCAGAAAATGTGTGCATTGTGGCAAGATGGCTGAAGAGCCACATGAGTGCTATCAATTGCACCCGGCACATGTGGGAAGGGGGACATGTAGAAATACCTAGTTAACCTTTGTCTTCTGACCAATGTATGGGGCATTTGTAAGTGGTGATGGGATCTCCTATTGATACAGCTCAGTACCTAATGCAGGCATCAGGACTGGGTTACCTGGGGGATGCCTACCAGGTCACCGGAGACCCTCTGGAACAATCCTGTAGCAAAAAAATGAAGGGCTGCTAGAATCTTGATATAGGCTGGGAATGGCATGGGAGAGGCAGGTCACAGAGTCAAGATCCTGCTCCCATCCCCAAGCCATCTCCAAGCTGATCTTGGAGGTAAAACAGTATCTGGCCATGACTTCTCGGCTGAAAACCCCAAAGAGGTTGATCCTTTGTCTGAAGATCCTCTCTACTCTCCTCTTCCTCCTCAAATCATCTTGTTGCCTAGCAAGGGCCAAACCAAAAAACACATTCAGTGACATGTTGAAAGGTGTGAGAGGCTTTGTTTGTGGCAGCTCTGCTTTTATGTGAGCAGCAAGGCTGGGATTGGGAGTGGGCTAAGGAGTTTCAGCTGGAGCTGGGTGGAGGGATGGTAGGCACCTACACAGTTGTGTAGGTATGAAAGACTATCTCATGGATGATCTGCCCTGAGGGAGGACCATCCGTCCTGAGTGTAGATCATCCACCTTCTGGCCCATCATCCTTCCAGAGTGGATATCATCTGCCCGAATACGAATGATACGCCTGAGTGAAGATGTGAAGATACTACTCGTAACTTACCTTTGTGAATAACGAAAAGTCATAAACTTAGACCAAAAGTTTAAATTTACCTTTAAAAATTGGGCCCTACGAACTTGGTTTTCAGGTTTTCCGATTTTGAGCAGAGTGTACTAAACATTTCCTGGCGTTGCATTATGTCTTTTGAATTAAGTGCACCCTGTGCCTTGTTCACTTCTGAGATAAGATATGCAGAACCTAATTTGTCATTTTTGTTCCTGGAAGCATTTTAACAAATGTTTCTAGAGCCTCACATATGATGAGCATACCTTGTAGCGAACAAACATAATGAGTTCTGCTCAATACGGACTGGACAGTTTTGCTTCCAAGAATTTCAGCCTCAATGAGTGCATCCTCTATGCCATATTCACTGAGATAGCTTTCTGCACACCGGCACACAACTTCTATCATGTGAAAAACACCTATCATTGGATAAAAATCATCAAATTCTCCTGGATTGCTCATAAAATGTCAGCTACAATAAGGAAAACACCTTAATCACAGAAAATTGGCAGGATAGGCTGGTCTTCAAGCTCAGCAAGCACATTTTGGAATTTATTTAGAGCTGTGTAGACTGTTGCATAGTTTGTGACCAGAGATGGTATTACTGGTAAAAACCCAAACTTCTTCAGTGGGATGATATTCTGGGAGATCAGAGCATGAATTCCAGCCCACGGAGGAACTGGCTTTTCTTCATCCTTCAGTTTGCACAGAATTAGCAATATAATAAATTCAGTTAAATCAATTTTGTAGACCGCAGCATCAGGTAGAAGAAGATCCACGCCCTCAGCCATTCTGAAGCTTTCTGGTAGACTGGGACATGTTGGTCGCTTGTAGTGATTTGTTTATGCCTACAGCTGACACAGCTTGTTTTCCAGCAGCTACTTCATTAACCTCTTAGATGCTGGGCCTTCCCCCACCCAAGTGCTGAGCCCTTTTTTGTCTATTTGGGGTAGTTTGCCCTTAGGCCTTCATAACTTTTTGTCCACATAAGCTATCCATGCCAAATTTGCATCCTTTTTTCCCAACATCCAAGGGATTCTAATGGTACCCAGAGTTTGTGGTTTCCCCTGGAGGAGACCAAGAAATTAGCCAAAATACAGTGAACATTTCGTATTTTTCAATAAAAAGGGAAAAAAGGGCTGCCGAAGAAGGCTTGTGGTTTTTTCCCTGAAAATGGCATTAACAAAGGGTTTCTGGTGCTAAAATCACCATCTTCCCACCTTTCCGGAACAGGCAGACTTGAATCAGAAAACCACATTTTTCAACACAATTTTGGCATTTTACTGGGACATACCCCATTTTTACTATTGTTGGTGCTTTCAGCCTCCTTCCAGTTAGTGACAGGAATGGGTGTGAAACCAATGCTGGATCCCGGGAAGCTAAACATTTCTGAAAAGTAGACAAAATTCTGAATTCACCAAGGGGTCATTTGTGTAGATCCTACAAGGTTTTCCTACAGAACATACCAGCTGAAATAAAAAAATATTGAAAGTGAGCTGAAAAAAACAGCCATTTTTCTCCACGTTTTACTTTTTCCTGCAATCTCAGATTTTTTAAGACGATATACTGTTACGTGTGCTAGACTCTTCCGGTTGCGAGGATATATAGGGCTTGTAGGTTCATCAAGATCCCTAGGTACCCAGAGCCAATAAATGAGGTGCACCTTGCAATGGGTTTTCATTCTATACCAGGTATACAGCAATTCAGTTGCTGAAATATAAAGAGTGAAAAATAGGTATCAAGAAAACCTTCATATTTCCAAAATGGGCATAAGATAAGGTGTTGAGAAGCAGTGGTTATTTGCACATCTCTGAATTCTGGGGTGCCCATACTAGCATGTGAATTACAGGCCATTTCTCAAATAGATGTCTTTTTTACACACTGTCTTACATTTGGAAGGAAAAAATTTAGAGAAAGACAAGGAGCAATAACACTTCTTTTGCTATTCTGTGTTCCCCCAAGTCTCCCGATAAAAATGGTACCTCACTTTCATGGGTAGGCCTAATGCTCGCGACAGGAAATGCAACATGGACACATCACATTTTTACATTGAAATCTGACGTGTTTTTTGCAAAGTGCCTAGCTGTAGATTTTGGCCTATAGCTCAGCCGACACCTAGGGAAACCTAGCATACCTTGGCATTTTTTAAAACTAGACACCTAGGGGAATCCAAGATGGGGTGACTTGTGGGGCTCTGACCAGGTTCTGTTACCCAGAATCCTTTGCAAACCTCAAAATTTGGCTAAAAAAACACATTTTCATCACATTTCGGTGAGAGAAAGTTCTGAAATCTGAGAGGAGCCACAAATTTCCTTCCACCCAGCATTCCCCCAAGTCTCCCGATAAAATTGATACCTAACTTGTGTGGGTAGGCGTAGCGCCCGTGACAGGAAATGCCCCAAAACACAACGTGGACACATCCCATTTTTTGACAGAAAACAGAGGTGTTTTTTGCAGAGTGCCTACCTGTAGATTTTGACCTCTAGCTCAGCCGGCACCTAGGGAAACCTACCAACCCTGTGCATTTCTGAAAACTAGAGACCTAGGGGAATCCAAGATGGGGTGACTTGTGGGTCTCTGACCATGTTCTGTTACCCAGAATCCTTTGCAAACCTCAAAATTTGGCTAAAAAAAAACATTTTCCTCACATTTCGGTGACAGAAAGTTCTGGAATTTGAGAGGAGCCACAAATTTCCTTCTACTCAGCGTTCCCCCAAGTGTCCCAATAAAATTGATACCTCACTTGTGTGGGTAGGCCTAGCGCCCGCGACAGGAAATGCCCCAAAACACAACGTGGACACATCCCATTTTTTGACAGAAAACAGAGGTGTTTTTTTGCGGAGTGCCTACCTGTAGATTCTGGCCTCTAGCTCAGCCGGCACCTATGGAAACCTACCAAACCTGTACATTTTTGAAAACTAGAGATCTAGGGTAATCCAAGGTGAGGTGACTTGTGTGGCTCTGACCGGGTTCTGTTACTCAGAATCCTTTGCAGACCTCAAAATTTGGCTAAAAAAACACATTTTCCTCACATTTCGGTGACAGAAAGTTCTGGAATCTGAAAGGAGCCACATATTTCCTTCCACCCAGTGTTCCCCCAAGTCTCCTGATAAAAATGGTACCTCACTTGTGTGTGTAGGCCTGGTGCCCGCGACGGGAATAGATCACACAATGGTCAATGTTGGTCCTTATATGAGGCAGCTGTTGACCCTAGGGTGATCCATTCCTGACTCAGGCACTAGGTGTAGGCATTCAAATGGGGTAGTGTTTTTATCAGGACAGGTGAGAAATCACTGGGTGGTAGGAATTTTGTGGATCCCAGCAAATTCCTGTAGTTTGTGTGACAAAAATGCGAGAGAAGTAGAGTTTTTATTCAACATTTCAGCTTTGCAGGCTATTCTGGGTAGGAAAACTTTGGGGAATCCACACAAGTCACACCTCTGTGGACTCCCCCGAATGTCTAGTTTCCAGAAATGTTTGGGTTTAGTGTGTTTCTCTATATGGCTGCCGAACCCGGACCAAAATCACAGGTGCCTGCCTTACAAAACTAGTTTGTTTTGTGATGGATAATTTTGATGTCTCCACAATACGATTTGGGCGGTGGAATTTGGGGCTGAACTAAATTGGAAAGCTCCCAAGAGAGCACACTCTCTCTCTGCTTGCCGCCGCATTCACCTGCTCTCTGGGTTGGGCTAACCCACTATTACCCCGTTGCACAGACTGTGCTTGCCAGGGACAGCAGGATTGTCCTCATCACCTCCCTCATAATTTACTGGAAGATGAGTTATTGTATGGGACTCTTCCAACTGAAAAATTACTCCCAGAGTCTGCGCCATTCTCCTATCCCTCAGATGCTGTCTCAGTATCTGATGTCTCAGTCTCTGATCCTATGTCAGAGCTGTCCTCTATAACCTGAGTGACGGCAGCAGTCATTCATCAAGATGCCATCTCTGCTATTGGCTAAACTGTTGCTCTAAAACACTAGCCTACGTAGACAGTCACAAAATCGATGGTGTGTGTGAGATACGTGCAACAATAGAGGCCACCTTACCTGTGCTTCTTCCCTCAATCAGCACGTTCTTTCAAGACACTCAAAAAACACCTTGTCACATACCATTCGTCACAGTCTTTAGCACCTCCTGCGCCCAGTCCAACAATCATTATTGGTGCTCCCACTCCCTCCTCTTCGGATTCCCTCATTACCACCCAGCAAAAGTGCCCTTCATCTCTCCATAGCCGCCCTCCACCCCGCACATACATTTCATTTGTATTATAGTGCAGGTAATGGCTGACTTTACTAATGTACTCAGCTATTTACATAAAATACAGATTTGCTCTTTGCAGTAGGCATATAAACCTTCTGCGCTTCTTTATGGCACTAAAACTGCCACTAGACAAAAGTCCGACCCTTTTGTAGCAGAAACATAATCACAATACTTACTTGACTTTTTTATTGCTGCCTAAAAGCTACAGTTGAAATGTGTCAGTTGAAGTATGTGCATTGCTTTGAAGACGCAAGCTGCAACTGCAAGACAACTGGTAGCAATTATATATATATATATATATATATATATATCATTTTATATGTGGGTCTGGTTTCCTGGGGGCCAATCACAGCCCCCAGGGAAACCACACATGTATTGACAAAAGTTATTTATATATATATATATATATATGCATATATATATATATATATATATATATATATATAGATCTATCTATAGATAAATCCATGTAGATAGATATATCTACATAGATATATCTATATATATATATAGATCTATATTTTTTTAGTAGTTGCATGGTTTCCTTCGGCACCAAAATGGCCCCCAGGGAAACCCTACAACAACAAAAAAAAAAATGGCCCCCACAGGGGGTCGTCCTGCCCACGGGCGACCCCCTGTCCATTTATTTTTATTTTTATTTTTTATATTTTTTTTAAATAAAATGTAGCCCCTGGGGGGGCACCTACCTTTTTTAAAAACAAAATATGCCCCCGGGGTGGGGGCCGGCCTATTTTCCGAGGGGCCGACCCCCCCAAGTGAAATCCCTGGTGTCTAGTGGTGTTTCCTGGCCTGCGATCGGGGGCCAGGAAACACTTTTAGGAAGGCCTTGTAAGAAAGTGGAGAGTCTCCCCTTTCTTACAAGGCCTTCCCGAACGTGGGGAAGACCGTTTGGGGCCGTTTTCCCCATTGGAGTAGGAAGCGGCCGCAAGGCCGCTTCCTGCTCCGATGGGGAAATAAACAAAGTGATGTCAGCGCACCTCGTGGCGCGCTGACGTCACAAAGGGGCGGGTGGGGGGTGGGGGGAGACACAGAAAAGCTTCTGTGTCGACTGGGGTATAAAAATAAAAAGAATCCTCAGGTGCAACACACCCGAGGATTTATTAACCCCGCCCCTGGTGTCGGCCACTGGTTCTGACCCGCACCAGGGAGGTAGTGCGGGCGTTGGCCAGTGGCCGACGCCCGCACCCAAAGGGTTAATACAGTCTTTAAAAACCACCATAGCAGGATCATATGTGCTGATGTTCCATACAAAGAAGAGCTGTGTGAACTGCAAAATTATCAAGAGCGGGACGTGGCTAGGCGCCAGCCAAGATGGCCACCTTTCAGCAGAGCTCCGCTCTCGGCACCCTAATCCCAGAAACATTTGTCTACTTATCCTCCCTCCCGCAGGCAACTGAAGTGCGGGAACGGCATAGGCAATGGGGCCTTCACTGAGGGGCAGTCAAGCCCTGTGCACACCGGCAGCCGGCAATTGTGCGCTTGGTGGCCGGGAGGTTCCGGTGCGGCGGCGTTGGCCAAGTGTAGGAGTGAGAAGCACAGGATAGCGGAGGGGCGACGCAGACTTGGGCTTGACTGGGCGTGGCCGGGGTTCTTGGCACTCCTGTCCTAAGCCCTGGCTGCTGTGAAGGAACGCTGTGGAGCTGGAGGTCGGCAGCCCTGCAGGTAGGCCGCAGAAAAAGGTGGAGGCACAAGGTGCTCTGCATGACACGGCGTGGCACTGGTGAGGGCCTCGTGCCTTGGTAAAGGGGGCACTGCCCGGCCTCTTTATCTATGGTGAGGAGACAGTGGTGACCGGAGAAGAGCAGAGGTCTCGGCTGGAGGATGGGGCTGCTGCAGAACCTTCTGGGTGGGACACCTCCTCTGGCATAGTCAGAAATAAAGGGTGCCCCCTGCAGCAGTCAAAAATAATGGACAAGTATACGGTGACACAGCAAACAGGGGGGCCTTTGGTTTCGGACAGCACAGAAGGGAGTCACGGGAAAGACCAAGGCCCCCCTGTCTAACCCTCACTGGGTGCAGTAATGAGTGCCAGTCAGCACCTGAGGGGCTCACTGGAGCCCCAGCTAGACGCGGTGATGGTGGATGTCACCTTTCTTCGCACTGACCTAAAGAAAGTCACTGAGACATTTACAACTGCAGAAATAGATATTGCCCAGCTACAGTCTACAATTAAGAGGCTTGAGGAACAGGTACGGTTTCTCACCACGGTACACGAGAAAATGGAGGCTCGTCTGGAGCACCTGGAGGGAAGGGCCTAAAGAAATAATATTAGAGTCGTATGGGTACCGAAGGGAGCTGAGGGTCTGAGTGTTGAACTCTTTCTGGAGACCCTGATCATGGACTCGCTGCGCCCTAAGAGGCTCTCGTAGTTCTTCACTGTTGAGAGGGCGGACAGGGCTCAAGTTCCTCCACAGAGGCCAGGGGCCCTTCCGAGGACCATCATTGTGGAAATTTTTGACTTGCGGGACAGAGACGCCATCCTGCAGGCTGCCAGATCCCATGATGATCTACTGTACGTTTTTTCCCAGACTTTACGCTGAGGGTCCAACAACAGCGTTAAAGCTTTCAGGATGTCCAAAAAGTTCTGCGGGACCGTGAACTTAAATACATGATGCTCATTCCGACAAGGCTGAGGGTCATTGCAGAGGGGAAAAAGTGTCATTTTGACTCCCCGGAGGAGGCATGGGAGTGGCTGGAGGGGTCCCTGTCAGCGGGCCGCTCGGATCGCCTGGGCCCTGTGGCCGGGCGCAGCGGATGGAGTAAGGCACTCCCCTCTTCACAGCGGCAAGAACAAGAGCAGGAGTCAGTGAGAGCATCGCCTTAATGTTTGGTGGCTTCAATTTGGACGCACTTGGGTGACTACAATGACTGATCTGTGGTGTTCGATGGATGAGGCTGGGGCGCAGAAAGCCCAGCGCTCCGTTAGTGTTGGCGGGAGGCAAGGCATTTTACTGGTACATTGGAAGATTGTTCTGCTTAACCATTAGTGGTGCTGATAGTGAAGGCATGGATAGGTGGCCCTAGCCCACCCACACAGAAGTTTCAATTGTTTTGGGCGACAGGCACTCCGCAGATTGGGGGAGTGGGCAGTTTGAAGCCTGCTAAGCGGGGTCGCGGGGTGGGGGGAGTCTCTGGTTGGGGGTTGGTTGGGGGTTGCAAAACAACTGTTTTGGGGATTTACATTGTTTACATGCCATTGTACTGATATGCTCTGTTATGCGACGCTGTGGTGACAGAGGTGACATGGGAGGACTTCCAGGGCAGATGCTTGGGTTGTGTCCTGGCTGACATGGGAGGGGCGTACACACATCTGGACTGATGGCTTGTACCCTTAGGGTCATGACATGGAATGTGAACAGTCTGGGTGGTAGTATTAAGCCAACCTGTAGTTCTCCAGTACTTGCGCTGCCATGGCCCTGATTTTGTTCTGCTGCAGGAAACACAGGCATTGGATAGGTTCGGGTACCATTTGGCCGTTCATGTGAGTTACACAACAGATTTGAGGGGGGTGGGTATCCTACTAAAATAATCAGTCCCATTTATCCTAACATGCACCTGGTAGGACACATCGGCGTGATACGTGGCGGTCTCAGAGGTGTGGGAAGGGCACATCTACAACATGTGCTTGTTATATGTTCCCCTGGGACTGCAGGGGTCTACTCTGGCGGATCTTGGGGCACTACTACTGAAGCTCCCATTGGGATTACTGATCTTGGGCGGCAACATGAATCTGGTCGCTTATGGGGGGGCCTGCTGCCCCAACGGTGCTGCAGTTCTTTATGAACTCCTTAGGCCTGGTGGATCTGTGGAGGGAGCAGAATCCCAGGACAAGGCAATTCACCCATTACTCAGTTCCCCACAACTGCTCGTCGAGGCTGGACTACCTGTTCAAAAGCGGCGGCTTTTATGGGTACGTTCGGAAGGCAATGCACTACTCGAGAGGGGTTTTGGACAATTCCCCGGTGGGGGTCACCCTGATCGGCCAATCGCCATCATACTTGGTTCCGCCTCGGCTTGACCCTTGGTATTTGAGAGATAACTCCTTTGCTGATAAAATGAGGGAATGGGCAATCCAGTATTTCAAGAAGAATCTGGGATCCGTTGACTCAGCGTGTACACTGTGGGAAGCATTCAAAACTGTAATTAGGGGCCACGCACAGGACATGATTGGCGACAAAAAAAAAGAACGAACATGAAAGCAGCAAACCTTGAACGGTAAATACTTGAGGCCCACTTTGCCACTGGTGGGGAGACGGATGACTATCTAAAGCACCAACTTCGACTCAAGCGTTATGAGCTGTGCGCCTTGGCCAAACAACAAGCGCGGGCACATGCGTTGGAGACTCATCATCTGTTATACGAAGTGGGTGACAAAGCTAATAAACTGCTGGCCTGGCTAGAAGGGAGGGACTGTGAGAAATCTTGGGTCAGGTAGGTGAGTTCTGGGAGGGTGCTATGTGTGGGACCAACGAGTCCATTTTGGAGGCCTTTGCGGCATACTATGAGGAGGTTTATGACTCGGATGACTGACGCGGACTGTGCGGACCTCTTACGGGACATTCTGGGAGCTCTTGGTAGAAGAGGGAAACTTGCTAGATGCTGAGCTGACGGAGGAGGAGGTCACTGAGGTGTTGCGTGGGCTCCAGTCGGGTAAAGAGGTGGGACCAAATGGACTCCCAATGGAATTGTTCAAGTGTGTGGGGAGCAGGGTCCTTAAGCATATGCTGGCCATGTTTCAGGAGGCAAGGAAGGTGGGGGTATTGCCGCCAGATCAGCAGACAGTGTCTCTCTTACTGATTCGGAAGAAGGCTAAGCCCCTGGAGATGTGTGCCTCCTACAGGTCCATCTCTCTTCTGAACGCAGAGATCAAGTTCTGGCGAAGGTCCTAGCAGCCTAGCTTCACGCAAATATCACCAAGTTAATCCATTTGGATTAGTCGGGCTTTATGCCATCCAGATCCATGTGTCTGAACTTCAGGAGCTTCTATGGGGTTCTGCATATGACAGCACACCAGAACAGTGAACAGGCAGTGCTGTTGTCCCTTGATGCTAAAATGGCCTTCGATAATGTGGAAAGACCCTATATTATGGCGGTCCTTAGAAGGTTTGGAGTGGGCCCAATATTCCTGGCCTGGATTTGACTGCTATATTACGAACCGGTGGCTCGGTGCGGGTCAATGCAACGCTCTCCAGGTCATTCGCTCTATATAGGGGCACCTATCAGGGATGTCCGCTCTCCCAGATCCTCTTTGCGTTGGCACTTGAGCCACTGGTGGAATAGGATCCTTTGGTACGGGGCATTGATTCTGGAGCTACATGGGAGAAACTTGTCTTCCTGTACGCAGATGATATTTTGTTGTATGTTACCAGACCCCGATGGTCCATTGACCTGATTATGCAGATTCTTTGCATATTTGGGGACCACTCAGGCTTTCGGATTAACTGAGCCAAGTCGTTGATGTTCCCTTTGGCGGGGGGCTCCTCCACCTTGCCCCCGGAATGTGAAGTTTAGACCTCACCAGATGGGTTCAAATACTTGGGGATATATGTGACCAGGACTCAAGAGCTTATTCTCTGGGAAAACTTGCAGCCAGTGCTTGACAGATTTCGAGGGATGTGGCCCACTGGAGGACGCTGCCTCTCTCTCTCTGGTGGGGAGAGCAGCTCTCTACAAGGTGATGACTTTGCCTCGTCTACTGTATATTTTTCAAAACACCCCCTATGGGGTCCTGGCGGAGGTGTTTCGTCATTTGGACCGTGACATTAGGATGTTGCTGTGGGCAGTTCCCGTGTGGCACTGACAAAGCTGAAACAAGGGGTGTACGAGGGTGAGTTGGCAGTTCTGGATCCGCTTTGTTACTACTGGTCATCCCAACTGGTGACTATTAGTAACTGGGCCTTCACAGACCAGGGAGACCCGTTTTTTTAGTAGACAGACAGATGATGAGTAGGGGTGGTTATGAGTGGGCCCTTTACGCCCCTGCGAGTTGGCGTGCGCTGCCAGTGCACACAGCGACGGTGGTGAAGGCTTGGTGCGACGCTACCCGTTTCCTTGGTTGGAGTACCACCTTGATGGCGCGGACTTCCCTCTGGTGTAGCTATATAGTGGGTGACCTGCAGACTCTGGGCGGATTCCACGGGTGGTCTCTACTGGTGACTGAGCATTTGAGGGATATCTGGAGAGGCCAGGCACTCGTAACCTTTGATGTCCTTCAGCAAGAATATGATGTGGCGGGCTCAGAGCGATTCAGATACTTGCAGCTTCGCCACGTTCTGGGCAGATACATCCCGGGGCACGAGCAGTTGCCTTAGGTGGCCTGCCAGGAGAACCGTCTGCTTACGGACCCTGTGGCGGCCATGGCCATCTTCCTATTGTACAAGTCATTGGTGAATAATTCCCCGGATTGGATGACTGCCCTGTGCACAAAATGGGAGGTGGACGTAGGGGCCTGGATGACGGTGCCCTCGGCTGGTGGTGATAAAAGCGCGATTTAGATTGAGTCAGTTGCAGATTCTATACCGAGCATACTACTCCAGGGTGGTGTTGCACAAGATGGGCACAGTGCAAACCTTGCAGTGCCTGCGGCGATGCAGGTTGGAGGGTACATTTTATCATATCCTATGGTCCTGCCCAGTCATACAGACATATTGGACAGGGATCGCCGGGTTGGTGACCGGGGTGCTGGGGAGGGAGGTCCTGTGGGACCCAAAGCTGCTTCTGCTTTATGTGGCAGGGGAGGAACATTGACCAAAACATCACATACTTTGGCTGGCTATCACTGCAATTGTTTCCAAACGTAACATTGCACGGGCGTGGGGTGCTGAATCTCCATCCAGTATTCTGGGATTGGGATGGAGATGGGTCTGGATTGGTGCTGCAGTGCTGAAAAAGTAATCTATGAGAGCAAGGGCTGCCCCAAGAAGTGAAAGAAAATATGGGGAGAACAGGGGGCTTACAGGCACATGGCGTTACGAGTGGCAACTCTCTCCGGCGAATTGGGTGCATGTGAGTGAGGACCACCTGTATATTGGACAGGGGAATGCCTGACTGGCATGTCAGAACCTGGAATTTAATTTAGATAAATACTATGATTGGTTCGTCTTTAACAGATCGTAGATGGAACTTGTATTGCTGTCCGCCATAATGTACAATCGCTGTTTTGTTGTTTAATAAAAGGAATAATAATAAAAAATATTAATCAAAAAATATCAAGAGCAGCAATTGTAAATCCTTTCCTGATGAAGTGACTTGGAAGTGGTGTGCTGTCGGATTCACAAGATTTTACAGCATTAGCTGCTAACAAGTTCCTGCTCTGTACTATGCCATTATAACTTGTTGATACACCAATCCTATTCACTGAAGTGATTAGCTCTCTACTTTTGCACTTGTCATAGATTGCGTGGGCAGTCATCATGAAGAGCGGAGTTTTCTTTTTGACGTGATGTAATTCATATAACATGATTTGGAAAAGACAGTACATCCGCACAGCATAAGCCTGCCAGTTCATGGGATTGTCTTCCACTCCTTCGTTTATATCTTCAAAGCCATCATCAATGTTGTCAGCTTCTGTTCCAACCTCAAGAACTTTAGTTTGTAACAGTTTTGCTTTGTTGATATTCAACAATGATGTACAAAAATGTGAAGCCAACATTAGGCATTCTTGTTGACTCCCATGATTCGTGGAGCTCTGGGGCACCACAAAATTTGTCATTAAGTTCAAAATCTGAATCTTTCATGACATTTCTCAACATGGTTCCTGATGATTTTACTGCATCCATTTTGGCAGCAAGAACTTCAGGAGTCAAATCAGCTGAGAACACCATAAGTGGCTCATTCTTTTTATTAGACTGACAATAACAAATGCTGTCATTGTACATTCTCACCAGAAAAATCTTAATTTCATTATTATGGATCAATAGAGTTTCATCAATGTTGACCTTTATTTCTCTGATCTAACTGAGAGTGAAACCGCAGCCAGCACTCAAGAATGGCTTGAAAATGTATTTTGCTTTTTCAAACAGTGCAAACTTAACTGAAGGCTGGTAGTTACGTTGCTGCTGAGAGCTCATTGTACATTCATATTTTCAAATGTATGCATTCGAAATATTTGATCCACTTCACCCATCAGTTTCAATCTTTTGTGATCTTTGTCTTGCTGTATTTCTTAAGCATCTAGAACTCTCTTCTGACTGGCCACAGTTAATGTAGGCTTTTCTTTCAGATTATTTTGGCATATGACACATTTTTCTTTGTCGAAGGAGTCCTCAGATTTTGTAGTTACCAACACTCTGTCAGAAGGTATAGATCCTCAGATACCATCTGCTTCGCTCATGTTTATCAATTTGAATCAACTGAAAGCCTGAAGCAAAAACAATATTAAAATAAAACACCAATATGGTGGCTAAAACATATCATTATAGAGCCGCCATTTTGGAAAATGGCTGAAGGGTTGCTCTAAGGAGTTATTTTCTGTCTGTATAAGACTACTTGACCCCCAAAACCTATTTTTTAATACCAAAATGAAGAATGAAGGTCTCATGGTTCCTGAAATATTGCATCATCACTGCAACACATCCGCCATTTTTAAAAATGTCATCCAGAAAAATACGGCCTGGATCAGCAATGTCTACTCAAGCTAAATTACTTCTCTAATGATCCAAAAACACAAATCAAAAACTAAAATCTCTGGCCAAAATCTTTTTTTCAGGGGGCTGGGATTCTATTGTAAGGTATCAGCTGGTGTCCTCATAGCAGGTCCTCCATGGCATTTTCAAATTTTTAATTTAAAATGCAACTTCACCATGAGAAATTATTTTTCGTTACAATTCCAAAGACACTAAACATGAACTGCCTACCTGTTCCCATTTGGTAATTGCAGCTTAATAAATGTAATAAAGTAACTTCAATGTTATCCTATGAGAAAGGTAAGCCTTGCAGTAGTCAAAGGTGAGTTTAAGAGTCTTTCACTACCACATCATGTAAAACTTAAAATTACATGCTCTGCCTTTTACATACACTGCTCCCTGCCCCAGAGCTGTCCAGGGCCTAACATAGGGTCACTTATATGCATTAAAAAAAAGGTTTTGGCTTAGCAAAAGGTTTATTTTGCTAGGTCGTAATGGCAGTATACAACTGCACTCACAGGCTGCAATGCAAGGCCTGAGACATGTTTAAAGGGCTACTTAAGTTGGTGGCACAATCAGTGCTGCAAGGCTGCTAGTCACATTTAATTTGAATTACAGGGTCTGGGCACACATAGTACCACTTTATTAAGGACTTATAAGTAAATTAAATATGCTGATTGGGGGTAAGCCAGTGTCGCCATATTTTAAAGAGTGACCACATGCACTTTAGCACTGGTCAGCAGTGTTAAAGTGTGTAGAGTCTTAAGGCCAACAAAAACAAGATCAGCAAAATGAAGGAAGTAGGCAAAAAGTTTGAGGGAAGATCACTTTAAGGCTGACATGTCTAACAGGCACTTTCATATGCACAAAATATCGTCAAGTATGCAAATGCTACATTGCATGCCCATGATTCACTTCATATGTCAAGACACAGTCTAATATGCCCAGGCCTAGCCTCATAATAAACTTGAGGTTTATCCTCATATACCCCATGCACCCAGGTTCTATTGTAATTTTCAGTTATTATGACCTAGATAACCGTGCAGTGAAACCATCAGACAGACAGAAAACAGTAAGGCAGATACACAAATAAGCAAGCAGCCAAACAGATAAGCACCCAAGTCAGTCGCCAGCACTTACCAGTTTCTTAGCACCTATTTAAGACATTAAAAGTATTATGCAACGACAAATATATTTCGTCGGAAATTACTTATTCTTCAAAATATAGAAAAATAGTTTGAAAATAATTTTTGCCAAAATCATGCATTGAAACGTTTGTGATTCGATTGTTGAACCGCTGTTTTCCATGACTAGAAGCTAAAGAATTCTGAACTGAAAAAGGTAAAAGATGAAAAGATGGTACAAGCATACATCAGAGAAACTAATGCTGTTTCTTGAGCCTTTTATCACATTTTCTAAATGGTTTCTGCCATAAATTAAGTATCACAGACAAACAAGGATATATCTTAAGCGTGTATACACGGGCATAGTTTATCGAAGCTTGAACACCACGGCCAAACCATTTCCCTCAACATCTTTACAAAGTTTGTAACAAACGATGTGGCTTTAATTTTATTGAGCTCTATAATTCTAGTCACCTTTATAGAAAAATATATCTGTGGTCTAAACTGTAAATCTGATAGCCCGCTCTGTGATTGGGGAATCTTTAAAACAAATGGACTTTCGTCTGATGTTCACAAAACTCTGACAGCTTTTTCACTCTGGAGCTGAGCTTTCAAAGGAAAGTTTATTATTATTTCGTGGTAGGCTGCTTCTGCCATTCAGAAAAGTAAATTGGGAATCAACCTAAGCTCTGTGACTCAGAGCCGTTGATAAGAAAACTCTGCCTGGATGTGTTATCAGGGAGCCAGGGGCCCTTTAAATACTAACTAATCTCAGATGAGGCAACCTATTCCAACATGATACAGAATAAGGGAAGCTCTAGTGTGGAACGCAAAACAACTACAACCACGCAATTCTAATATTCCCTTACCTCCCTCCACCGTTTTGTAAGGTATTATTTTTTTAATGCCTTATTTTTGTCACAAACAATCGTGCATTCGTTTATCAAATCTGATATCTGAAACCAAGCCTGAACGAAAAAGATTGAAAGTAGACATTCCATGTATTATATATTACCAATACGTCTCCTAGGGACAGAACCGAGCAAATCTATGGTTTTTGTATGTTCAGGTTTTCTTCATTGGCACAACTCTTCCAGCCACTCTTCTACTGTTTTTCCTCACATTCATTCTAGTTATCTATCATAGGTTCCTTTGCTGGGTATGCATCATAGGTGGTGGATAACTAGTGGATTTCAGGGGGTTAATACGACCTACATAATGGCCCTCATTATGACATTGGCGGTAAGTGCCGCTTACTGCCATGCTGACCGCCGCCAACATACCGCGACCACGGCGGTATACTGCTAAGCGTATTATGACCCACACATAGAAAACCACCACTATACAGACACAAAAGACCGCAAGCCCAAAGGTCAGTGATAAAATGATGGTACCAAAACCCACACCGTTACGCCAACAGAAGTATGCCCACAGCATCATGACCCACGAATCACCGCAGCGGACGTTCAACCGCAGTAAACCACACCTGACACACATACACACACTACACCCACACCAATATAAAACACACACACACACTACCCACAACCCTTTACGACCGAAAGAATTTGACAACTGAGAGAGAGACAAGCCAGGAGCACCCACTGAATCACAACCACAAAACACCATCACCCATACACCATCCACACACCTCACAGCACACATCCCAACACATCACCCCACACACCCTCACACACACCACTCACACTACGCCCATGGCACCACAAAGACACCCCAGGTTCTTAGAAGAGGAGCTAAGGGTTATGGTGGAGGAAATCATCCGGGTAGAGCCACAGCTATTCGGATTACAGGTGCAGCAGACGTCCATTGCTAGGGAGATGGAGCTATGGCGGAGAGTCGAGGACAGGGGCAAAGCCGTGGGGCAGCACCCCAAAACAAGGGATGACATCAGGAAGAGGTGGTATGAACTGCAGGGGAAGGTGCGTTCAGTGGTTGCAAGACACCAGATAGCTGTACAGAGGACTAGCGGTGGACCCCCACCTACTCCCCCACAACCAACAACATAGGAGGAGCAAGTCTTGGCGATCATGCATCCTGAGGGCCTGGCAGGAGTAGCAGGAGGACTGGACTCTGGTAAGTCAAATCTTTACTACTTTATCCCCCCCCTACCTGCATGCCATCGCAAACTCCTACCCCTACCGTCACCCCATCACTCCACCACCTCACATATACCCCACCATCACAACCCAACAATCCCAATACCAAGCCCTGCATGCTACACCAATGCATGGACCCCCATCACAGACCTGCATGGACCCCCATAACCACAGCATGCACACTAGTGACAATCACTTAGTCAACCAAATCACAAATCACACAAACCAAAGCTGCCTTGCTAATAACAACCATAGAGGGAAACATACCCATGCACAAGATGTCACACGCGGTAACAGTAACACCGCATATACATCCCCACAGGACCCCCACACAAAGTCACCGGAGAGGAGGTGCCAGCCACATCCAGCCCCCCCCCGAAGATGCCCACAGTAATGACAGCAGCTCAGCACACCTGGATCAGGATGAACAACCTGGCCCATCAGGGACCTCTGGACAGTCGGTGACCCAGCCACATTCCCAAGCCACCACAGCGCCTCCTCTCTCAGAAAACACCACCACAGCAACCACCCAGCAGGCCCATCCCTCTGTCCCCAGGACACGTGAATCAGCAGTGTGTCCACCACTACAGGGACCCCAGGCAACCTCAAAAACACAGGACAATCAGGGACCTGGGGTCAGTGGCAGTGGGCACACGGTTCAGGGGACAGAGGCACAGGACAACAGGGAAGCTGGGAGGACTGCTGTGCGACAGGGGGAGGACTCTCCACGAGGCACTCACCAACATCCTGGGAGCATACCACCATTCCCAGGAGACCATGGGCCAGATACTTGCTAAGTTGCAGGAGACCCAGCGGCTGCAGGAGGCACAGGCCCTGGGGATCAGGGAGGACCTGAGAGACATCCACACCACCCTGGTCACCATTGCAGGGGTTCTGACAGACATGGCCAACACCATGAGGGAGGCAGTGGCACACCAAAGGGCCCCTGACACTAGCCACACCAATGAACAGCCCTCCACCTCCGCCAACGCTAGTGGACGCCACAGGAACAACAGGCCACCCGCACCCCTCCCCCTGCAGAAGGAGAACCACTACGCAAAAGGTCCCTGCGATCCAGGCACAAGCCAAAGAACATGGCCAAGACCCCCGCCAGGAAACAAGACTCCTCTGAATGTCACCCTTGTGTCCGACTCTGTCACCCTGTCCACCTTGAACTGCCATTGATCCACTTCCTATGCTACTTGGACAATGCATCTGTGATACCAATAGACTGGACTCTATCCTGGACATTTCTCCACCATCAACCCAGCCCATTCCAACACCCCCTACACTTATTATCACAGAAATAAACACCCTATAAAAGTATGGAGTCTGTCAATTGATTGAAATATGTATTAGTTTAACAAGCTGTAAACATCGCAATTTAAATGTACAGTTATATTTACATAGGTATGACCTGTAGTGGGCAGCAGAAAACACACCAGGAGCCAGATTGGGGCACAGATATCTGAAAACAGAGATGCCAAAGGGTACAGTAAGTGGCCATAGAAATAGGGAAATCAGGCTGCCATGTACAATGTCCAACACAAAACTGCAATGGAAGGTGAAGTTACAGTGTCTTTCCTGTATGTCACTGGAAGTACTGTTGAATTATGGTAGTTCAGTTGTCCACATCCTCTGCCTCTGCCTCCTCTTCGTCACTGTCCACAGGCTCCACCGCTGCCACACGACCATCTCCAGGCTCATCATCCTGCAGAAAAGGCACCTGGCATCTCAAGGCCAGGTTGTGCAACATGCAATATGCAACGATGATCTGGCACACCTTCTTGGGTGAGTAGTACAGGGATCCACCGGTCAGGTGGAGGCACCAGAATCTGGCCTTCAGGAGGCCAAAGGTGCGCTCAGTGATCCTCCTTGTTCACCCATGTGCCGCATTGTAACGTGCCCTTGTCCTGGGATTCCTCACTGGGGTCAGTAGCCATGAGAGGTTGGGGTAACAAGAGTCACCTGAAAATATTGAGGGATACCTGTTAACCAGACACTCACCCTTAGGGACAACCCCACACCCATATACCTACATCAACTGGGTGGGGACCATGGGCTCACCTATTAGCCATTCCCTGTGCCTCTGGAGTTGAGACATCACATATGAGATGCTGCTATTCCTCAAGATAAAGGCATCATGCACAGAGCTAGGATACTTTGCATTGACATGGGAGATGTACTGGTCCACGAAACACACCATCTGTACATTCAGAGAGTGAAAGCTCTTTCGATTTCTGAACACCTGTTCATTTCTCTGGGGTGGGACAAAGACAATATGTGTACCATTAATAGCACCAGTGATGTTGGGGAAATGTCCCATTGCATAGAAGTCAGCTTTCACTGTGGCCAAATCCTCCACCTGGGGGAATACGATGTAGCTGCACATGTGTTTCATCAGGGCAGACAACACTCTGGTCAGCACGTTTGAGAACATAGGCTGTGACATCCCTGATGCCATGGCCACTGTCGCTTGGAAGGAACCACTTGCCAAGAAATGGAGCACTGACTGGACCTGCACTGGAGGGGGGATACCTGTGGGGTGTCAGATAGCTGAAATCAGTTGTGGCTCTAATTGGGCACACAGTTCTTGGATTGTGGCCCTATCAAGTCTGTAGGTTAGGATAATGTGCCTGTCCTCCATTGTCGCCAGGTCCACTAGGGGTCTGTACACGGGGGTATGTGTCCATCTCCTATTCATCCTCAGCGGTTGAACTCTAGGGTGAAAAATGGTGAGCAGAAGGTCATATTTAATCATATACTCAGATTAATATGCTATGTTTGTTTTACAGAAACAGTATGTGAACTTGTAAGTGAGTTGATGTGCCTATGTCTTCTGTGAAGCAGTTAGGTGCCATGGCCTGTGCCCCCCTGAAATGGTGGCTGTCTGACCTGTGAGGAGGGACAAGTGGAAAGGAGGTATTTCCGCTGGCATTGTGTGCCATTGCGGGCGGCGGTCGATGACTGCTGTGCAACACCGCATTGGTTATCATTGGGGCCTACGGGTACAGGAGCCAATGGTATTGTACGCCGGCGGTGACAGTACGCACGGCCGCAGACGTGACCATCATTTTCTATCTGTTCACTCACTTGCTACCTGACCTTCAACAGGAGAGGACCTACACTGCAAGTGCTGCTGTGGCCTGTGTCTGGAAGCGACCATGGCTCGAGTGTCTGGGGAAAGAGCCCCTGCCTTCACTTCGGAGGAGTTAGAGAGACTGGTGGATGGGGTCCTACCCCAGTACCATTTACTTTATGGTCCTCCAGACCAACAAGTGAGTACATTGTGAGCATGATGCGTGGGGCATGAATGTATGGAGTGCTAAGTGTGTAAGCCTTGTGTGGGGGGGGCTGAGGTGTCCTGGGCAGAGTGCTGCATGTATGGTGGTCAATGTATGTGCGTAAGGGGATGGGAGGGATATGTTTGGCCATGAGTATGACAGTCTGGACGGTATGAATAATACCTTTTCTGCTGTATTTTTTTCTGCATGTCAGCGCCCATCAGAAAATGGGTTTTGGTGTGTCATTGCCAAGGAGGTGCTGACCATGGGGGTCTTTGACAGGCAGAGCACTCACTGCCGCAAACGGTGGGAAGACCTGCGCCACTTCGCAAGGAAGACGGCGGAGGCCCAGCTGGTGCTGGACTCCCAATGAGGAAGGGGTGCCCCTCGTACCGTGACCCCCCTGATGTTCCCCATCCTGACAGTGGCCTATCCGGAGTTGGATGGACGCTTATAGGCATCACAGCAGCCACAAGGGGGTGAGTACAGATTCTGATTCATGACTTTGAGCGTGTTGAGGTGTTACCTGGGTGGGGAACGTGGGCTGTGGGTGCCCCTAGGCCAGGGCGAACATGACAGGGTAGGTTCCATGATGGTCAAGCTCAGATGCACTCCAACCCCAATAATGCTAGTGGGCATCTACTACAGGGCAGGATCCTGTGGGTTTCAGGTGTGCAGCTAATGACGTTAGGCATTGTACCCCATGGGCTGGTGACTAGCATTGTAAATGGTGGAGCCTGGCCTAGTGCATAGGGCTGTTCTCTGTGAGTTGTGTACGCCAATGGTAGTGTTGTTGCTTGCATTGACCAAGTGTATCCTCTGTCTCTTTCCCCCGTTTTGTTTTGTCACCCTGTCTTTGTGTGCATCAGCATCATCTGGCAGAGAAGCAAAGGCACCAGCGACGGAGGGAGCTGCATCCCACATAGGCCTGGAGGCCCAATCCACCGACGGTGAGGACACCAGTGGGACGGAGGGCAAGAGGAGCACCACGACGAAGACAGGGGGGGACAGTACCCACAGCAACTCCTCTTCCGATGGAAGCTCCCTGGCGGTGGCGGACACCTCTGTGCCCACCCCAGCTACAGGTACAGCCGCCACCCCTGTACCAGCACCGCCCTCCCAGCAGCCCCTCAGTGTGTTTCCCATGCCCGCTCACCCAGAAGGGTGGCCATCTCCTTCGCCCCAGGCATCTCAGGCCCTGCCCCATTCAGCCCTGCTGCCCTCAGTGATGAGGCTATTGACCTCCTGAGATCCCTCTCCGTTGGGCAGTCAACCATACTGAATGCCATCCAGGGTCTAGCAGGGCATTTGCAACAAACAAATGCATCCCTGGAGGGCATTCACTCTGGCGTGGCGGCCCAACAGAGAGCACTCCATGCTCTGGCCAACTCACGGATGGCAGCCATTGTTTCTGTCTCCAACCTCCCCCCTCCAAATTCCTCTACCTGTTCCCAATCCCCTCAACCCCAGCCTATCCCAAGCACACCTTCAGACCTGCATTCACCCAAATCAACACACAGAAGGGGCTCAGGCAAACACAAGCACCACACTTCATCCCACAGGCACTTACACAAGCACCATCCCCATGCAGACACACCAACATCCACTGCCTCCACTGTGTCCCCATCTTCCTAGTCATCCACCTCCCTCCCAGTAGCATCTCCACTCACACCTGCATGCACTACATCCTCATCTACTACCTCCATCACCAGCACACCTATCACTACACGCCCCTCACTGGCAGTCACCACCACCACATCCATGCACATGTCTCCTGTGTCCTCTCCCACTGTGTCTGTGCACCCTCCTCCCAAAGTACACAAACGCAAGCACTCAGACACCCAACAGCCATCCACCTCACAACAGCATCCAGCCCATGCACCTGCACCCAAACACAGCAAACAGACACCTCCTACAACCATTCCCTCTTCCTCCACTCCCAAACCTTCACCCTATTCCCACCCCAGTGTCCCTAAGAAGCTTCTCCTCGCCACCCTTGACCTATTCCCTCCCTCTCCCCCTCCCGTCCTTCACTTCGGCCCAGGGTGGCCAGAACCGAGCCCAGCACCTCAGCCATCCAGTCCACGGCCACTGTGGTTTCTGCAGCTACTGCAGGTGTGAGAGGCTCCAAGAAGGCACCCGTCAGCACAGCCAGTGTGCCTGCACTACCTGCCAAGGGCAAGAAGGGGCCGCCAGCTAGCAAGGGCAGGAAGGGGACACCAGCCATCAAGGGCAGGAAAGGAACACCAGCTGGCAGAAGCAAGGAGGCACCACCATCACCCGCCAGCACCGCCACCTGCACCGCCAGCAGCACCCCTGCCAGCAGCAGCAACAGTCCCAGTGGGCAGCCGTCTGAAGCTGCAGGGGAAGGACTGGAGCCTCCCCTCACCACTAACATCACGGCCATCTGCACCGCAACTGACATCCACTGAGCAGCCGTCACCGCCGGCGAGCAGTGTGTAGTCGTGACTACATGGGCTACAGTGCGTACTGGCCCCTACAACACCTGTGGGTGTGACACCCAGGTGAGAGAGTGTGACCATGCACCATCCAGGATGAAGCACACTGAGCACAAAGCCCCCTCCAGAACCAGTGGAAGAAGGCATTCACTCGCCCCCTCCTTGGCAGGATGAATCACACTGGACACAAAACCCCCTCCAGAACCAGTGGAAGAAGGCATCCACTCACCCTCTCCTTGGCAGGATGAGGCACATTGGGCACAAAGCCCCCGCTAGAACCAGTGGAAGAAGGCATCCACTCACCCCCTCCTTGGCAGGATGAAGCACACTGGGCACAAAGCCCCCCTCCAGAACCAGTGGAGAAGCCATCCACTGCAGAGACTGTGGCTTTGCACTTCTCAGGACCAAGCAGTGGGCAACCCACCCAATTGAGAGACTGTGGCTTTGCACTCCCCAGGACCAAGCAGTGGGCAACCCACCCACTAGAGGGACTGTGGCTTTGCACTCCCCAGGACCAAGCAGTGGACAACCCACCCCCTTGAGAGACTGTGGCTTTGCACTCCCCAGGACCAGGAAGTGGGCATGAAGCCCCCTCAGGAGCAGTGGCGTTGTACCATCTTCCGGCTGAGGTGCCCCCTCATTCCCTGTCCCCCTGAGGTGCCTGTGTGTTTTCGACCTGATGACCCTGCAGTGTTCTCTCCGTATTGAGGCAGGAGTCAAGTGTGGCCTTGGCCTATGTGTTATGGCCCTGTGGGCTACGGACATTTTGGAGTGGGCATTGTTACTCCTTTTGTATATATTGTACATACTGTTTATTGATTTAAGGACATATTTATATAAAATTGTACTATTACACTAATTTTAATCCATTCCTTTTGTCCTTGCATTATTCCTGACGGTTACGGGGTTTATATGTAATGTTGTTGCATCTGTTTGTGTTTATGGTGTTGGGGTGAGGGTGGAGGTGGGGGTGTTACTTGTGTGTGTGTCACTCTCTTTTTCCTCCCCCCTCCCTTTTGTGCTAGGTGCAGTACTCACTGTGGTCGTCTTCACCGGCGTTCATGTTCCTGGAGTATGAGGAGGTATTGGAAAAATGTGCAGCTCGGGCTCCATGGCGTTGTGGTTCTTCCTTGAGTGTCGAAAGGTGAGTCGTTTCCCTTCAGTGTACTGTTTCCGCGGTGCTTTTGATGGCATTGGTACCACCCCAGAAAAGTTGGCGGATTGGCCTGTTGTAATACTGTGGGCGGTACATTGTGTTCCACCTGGCTGTTGGCGGTTACCGCCGCAGTGCTTGTTGCTACTGCTGTGGCGGTCAGAGTGTTAAGGTGGCTGTCTGTGTTGCCAGTTTCTGCCATGGTCATAATTAATTTTTTTTTACTTCTGGCCTGCTGGCGGTATTACCGCTGCTTTATCACAGACCACCAAGGTTGTAATGAGGGCCAATGTGTAGCTAAGGACTGGAATTAAAGCCATGAGAGCAGTGGCGGCTTTCCCATTAGGGCTCCAAGGCTACCTCCTGCTTTACTATACCAAGAGTGAATAATACTTTTTTAATCACTCTTGGTATAAAAAGAAAATGCTGCCTAGGAGTAGTCTTAGCTCTGCTAAGTGAGAATGTCTGATGTCTGATGTCTGGAGCAGGTGCACAAAGGCACCTGCACCAGTCATCAGAGATTATCCAGGGCTGCTGAAAACCCCAGCCCTGGCCTCAGCCCCCTTGCAGGCCTCAGTGCCTCACAATCTGTGGCGTGTTGAAGCATCACAGATAAAGTTAACCATGGGCATTGCAGGCTTAAGCCCTACATTGCCCGTGGCTACATGTCACTCAGTTGGTCACCCCACCCTTTCCTAACTCTTCACAGAGTTGGGAAAGCGTGGAGTGAATGAGCAGAGGCTGAAAACGGAAATCTGCGACTGCGTAGGTTTAAGGTTTCAGTTTCAAAAGGCGAGAGCGGAGAAAGTTTAATATCAGAGCTGAAAGCAGCAGCAGCAAAGGGGACCTGCACCGACAGCAATGTAAGTAGAAAATATTAAGAAAGGGTGCACTATAATGCATGTGAGGGTATATGTGTGCATGAGCAAATATGCCTCTACTGTGTCTTTCCAAAACATTACGACATAGTAAGTTTACAGTGGAGCCATAGCAAATACATGTACTGGACACTGGTCATTACAAGTTCCCCAGCTACATGATGGCCTTTCTGACTACTGGGTTGTTTGGTATCAAACAACTCAGAATAATAAACCTGCACTGATGCCACTGTTGGACTTATTAGAACATTTACCCAGAGGGCACCTTAGAGGTGTCCCCTGCAAATCCTAACAGCCCTGGCATGGTTGATGGCTGGTACCAACCAGCATGCCACCACCAGACATGATTCTAGACTCCTGGGGTGAGAGCTTTTTGCTCTCAGGAACCGGAACATAAAGCCTTTCCTGGGTGGAGGTGTTACATCTCCTCCCCCAAGCAGGCACCCTGCACCAGTTGTCAGCTTCAAAGGATTTACCACCTTTGAAATCTGACCCAAGCCTCTGCTACTAGCAGATGACTGCCAATAGTTTCCCCCCCACTTTGAGTGGGAAAACTGGTGGGAACACTTAACCAGAGTAAGAGGAGGGGCCCTATCAGCCTGCACCACTCCTCAGCTGTGGCAGGCAAGGTGACCACTCCATTTCATTTTTCTCCTTCAGGGGTGGTAGAACATTAGCCAATCAAGGTTAGGGATATGACCCCTTCCCAGAGAAAGTTACCACTTAGTGGGTGTAGCCACCCTAAGGTAGGTGGCCCATTGACTACTACCAGGTACTCCCCCTAATGCCCAATAAATGCAATATTTAGTGGGCATCCCTAGACCAATAGATCGGTATTTGACTGACACAAGAAGACAGGAACAAAGAAGACCCAAATCACATGAACAGAGGTCCTGTAGCACAAAGAAAAAAAGTGTCAAACCCTGCCTGCTGCTCCTAGGACTCAACAATCACTGCTGAGGTGTCGCCTGGAAACCTGAAGGACTCTACAAAATCCCAGAGCACCTCCAGCCTTCTGAAAATCACCAAGATCCTCGCTCAGAGTAAAAGTATCATTCTCCTGCAACCTAGAGGCAAGGAACCAGTGAATTCCAGTTCACTGACTGGCCACTGACCAATGAACCAGACCTAGTAGCCCAACCAAAGCCAACACAACAGGCCTGAAGGACAAAACCTGCCAGTGTGCCAAGTGTGGTGGCACTGACATTTTCAGTGCCTGAGACATAACATTGTCCTGGGTACCGAACCTGCGATCCACCCTCCAAGTGACCTGTTCCTGCCTCCAAGGACTGCAAGACGCACAACTCCTGGCTGATCTATTTTCTCTGCACTTGGCCTCCTTAGCCTGTGCATCATCAAAGCAACTGTGCTGTATGGGCCCCTAACTCTTGAGACCTCTATCATCCAAGGGGACACACCAGGCTTACCTTTAAGTCCACCTGTGCAGTGTGTTTTTGCACCTGCTCCAAGACTTTAAGCAGCTGCTCCCACTTAAACAGGTAAGTGCACGGAATTCTCCGGCTGGCCCACATGAGACCCTAATGACCTCGACCTAAAAAACAGAAGGTGACACTTATGAGAGCATTCCCTGATGTTATACGCATTAAAAAAAAAAAACATTCATTCCTATGGTGTGTAATTGAGCATAAAAATGATCTTTGTCTTAAATATTTTATAAAGATTTGAAGTATTTTTGTAAATTGGTTTTGAGTTATTCTTTTGAGTGTGTGTCCACATTCATTGATACTGTGAGTACAACAAATGCTTACCACATCCCCAAGATAAGCCTAACTGCTCACCCACACCTCCACAAAACAGACAGAACATTTGGTGGTCTGCCTTTTAGCTCTGGATACCAAAGTAGGGTTGTTTGGACTCTGCACAGTGTACATAGTTTTCATACCCTGTTTAGAGATGCCAGCATCCTACAGTATGTGTGAGAGTGTGTGTCTGTGAGAGAGTGTATATCTGAGCATGTCTGTGTGTCTTTGTGTTTATGTGTGAGTACAAGTGAGAGTGTCAGTAAAGGAGTGAGTCAAAGTCAGGACAATGAGTGATAAGAAGAGTGAGTATGAGTGAGAATGAATGAAGGCGTGAGAATGAAGGATTGTAACTGAATAATACTGTGTGAGACTGAGTGAGTCAAGCCTGAGTGAGTCTAGGTGAATCAGAGAATGAGTGACAGGGAGTCAGTGTGAACGTGTCAGACTTAGTGAGAATGATTGTGTCTGAGTGAGTTTGAGTCAAAATGAGTATGAATAAGTGCATCTCAGTGAGTATCAGCAAATCAGAGAGAATCAGAATGAGTATGTCTGAGTGAATCAGTGAGAATGAGAATGTCTGAGGCTGACTATGAATGAGTAAGACTAGGTCACTGTGAGACTGGGTGAGTAAGAATGATTAAGGCAGAGTGGTCCGGAGTGTGAATGAATGAGACTAATTGCATATGAGTGAGTTACAGTGAGATTTAATCAGAATGAGTAGGACTCAGTGAACCCAGGAGAATGAGTGAGTTGAGGGGAGACTCATGAAAACTAGGTGAAAATTTGTGAAACTGAGTGGGAATAAACGAGTCAGAGTGAGACATGTAAACTGGGTGAGTCAGAGTGACATTGTGTGAGCCAGAATGAGTGAGACTGAGTGGGACTGAGTGAGAATGAATGGCACTGTTTGAGTATGAATGAGTCACAGTGACATTGTATGACTTAGAATAAGTGGGACTGAGTGAATCACGTAGAAGAAGTGAGCCATAGAGAGACTCAGGGACACTAGGTGGGATTGAGTGAGACTGGGTGGGAATGAGTGAGTCAGAGTGAGACTAAGTAAGACTAAGTGAGTCTGAGTGTGATTGAGCCAATCAGAATGACTTGGAATAAGTGGGATTGAGTGGGAGTAACTGAGAATCAGTGAGGCTGAGTGGGTCAGAGGGAGAATGAGTGAGGCTGCATGAGTCAGTGGAACTGAGTCAGAGTAAGTAAAAGTGGCTGCAAGTGCAAATGAAAGTAAATGATTAAGAGCAAGTGAGAATAAGTGAGAGAATAAGATGGACTGCAAGCAAGTGTGAGCGAACCACCCCACCAAAACCTCTAAATCAGTGAGTCTGTCTCGCTCACCAGAATTCAAGCCAATGATTACACCCCACAACTCTTAATGGTCACCAGCTGCCACTGCATGAGAGGTTGGGGATTGAAGGAATAAGAATTTTGCTGTTAGGGATATGATCAATGTCAATGTTGCTGCTATTTCTGTTGCATGTATCCAAATGCCAGTGGACTATTACATGGCATGAAGATGGAAGGGGAGGAGAAGAAGGACTGATCCCCTACTATACTGGCTAAAAGACTGCTGTGCTTCTGTTGTATGATTATGCTGTGCAAAGGTAATGACCCAAAACTGGAAGTCTGTGTGGAGTTTGACATTTGTACAAAATACTTTTTAGGTTTGTTCATGGCTGTTTTGTTTGTGTCATGCTTTAAAAATGCCAAAATGTACTATGTTATTGGTGGGTTGGGTTTGTTGGGGGCATACGCAGGTTTGCCTGGGACTGAAGTGTATGAATTGAGGGTAGTAAGGATTGTGCTATTATCAGAGGTTGAAATGGGTGGGAGAGAGATGTGTTAATACTGATGTATATCAATGGGTCTACATACGTTGAAGCAATGGCAGCTGGTAAATGTGAAAAGTGGCAGAACATAAATATCTGCCCCTAAAAGCATCAAGCAAACATGAAGTCTGACTTTTTTGAGTGGAAATTTGAAGGGGTTGTCTTCCAAGAACATTTTGCTAAAAAGGCTAAATGGATATTTCCAAGAACAATTTCATCATTTTATCATTTCTGCTGCACCAGCTAGCACATGCTCACCTTAGAGATATTCAAGCGGTCATCATCACCATTAAATATTTCAGATAATTATGGTAAACCAGTGCATTTTACTTCACTGTTTCCCCACAATTACAGACAAGACCCAAGTCAGCACGTGATGATGGGATGTATTCGATGTGTGAGGAACTGGGTTGTTAAATGAGGGGGGCAGGGAAAGGTGAACCCTTCTCAAACAACAGCCAAACTTCTTGTCAGGGTAAACCACAAAAGTCACTAAATTAAGCTGTGCTTAACCCATTGGTAGCTTAGCGCAAAAGCAGTCAGACTTAACTTAGAGGCAATATGTAAGGTATTTATATAGCGCTCAAACAGTAATCAAGTGAAAACACAACACAAGAAAAATCCCACACCTATTACAAAAAATAGACTACATTTTAATTACGTGTTTAACCTAATTACAAAAATTGAATCAGTAGAACCAGAGATATGAAATTTCAAGGATTGAAGGTAAGTACAGCACCTAAAAGCACAAAGTGCCACTCATGGTTATCTGGTCATGCAAGACCAGGTGAAAGTCACAAGTTCAGACCAACCGTGAAGGAGCGTGGGCTCGATACAGGACCAGGCTAGTCCAGGCTAGAAAAAGTTACTTTCTAAAGTCCAGCAGGGAGATCATTGCAGATGATCATCACTGTAGCACAAAGAGCGTGTCGGGCATTGCAGATGGTCTTTGCTGGAGATTTGCATTGTCGGTCACCACGGGCTGTTGATGTTCTAATGCCAAGTGAAGATCTTATGTTCTCATTTAAAAACAAACATCATCCAAGTAAGATGCAAGCATAATACTTTAATCTTAGTATCTTCAGTATGGACTGGCGGGGACACAGTGTTGTAGTTGGACTCTTGCTCTGGGCAAGACTGCTGGTTTAAGGATGACACGACTTATGTTTGTAGGCAGCAAGTCGCAACTGTCGTCTCAACCCTCCCATCTCACAAGCAGCACCTCACCAAAAACTCAATCAGTAAAAGGTGATTTGTGGCAGCCTATATGCATGGACTCAAGAGTGTGACATCTCAGGGAGTGTTGTGGTTAAACTGAGATTACCCCTTTCTCACATGAACAACATGTGTCAATCAAACACAGGCAATGAAGAAGATGCAGTAAGGTTTCAATAGGTTTTGTTTGCACAGAACTGCAATCTTCGATAGGTTGCCTGGTCTGCAATGATTAGGATACAAGAAACAGAATGGTAAAGACAATAGTCATTAGTACAAAGACCCCCACCATCTTGCAATATAATGAAAAGACGTGAAGTGTGTAACTGTTGGACTTTTTTGCTTATGCAGGGTCATCCCCAATCTTTTTGCCTCCTGCCTACTATTTTTTCCGACCTGTTGCTGTTGGCTTTTGAACTCTGAGCACTTTACCACTGCTAACCACTGCTAAAGTGCATATGTTCTCTGTGTAAATGGTATTGTTGATTGGTTTATCCATGAATGGCATATTTGATTTACTAATAAGTCCCTAGTAAAGTGCCCCAGAGGTGCCAGGGCCTGTAAATCAAATGCTACTAGTGGGCCTGCAGCACTGGTTGTGCCAGCCACATCAGTAGCTCTGTAATCATGTCTCAGACCTGCCACTGCAGTGTCTGTGTGTGCAGTTTTTAACTGTAAATTCGAATTGGCAAGTGTACCCACTTGCCAGGCCTAAACCTTCCCTTTTCTTACATGTAAGGCACCCCTAAGGTAGGCCCTAGGTAGCCCCAAGGGCTGGGTGCAGTGTATGGTTAAGGTAGGACATATAGTAATGTGTTTCATATGCCCTGACAGTGAAATATTGCTAAATTCGTTTTTCACTGTTGCAAGGCCTGTCCCTCTCATAGGTTAACATGGGGGCTACCTTCAAGTCAGATTAAAGTGTAGATTCCCTTTGGGAGAGGATGGACATGTGGAGTTTGGGGTCTCTGAGCTCGCAATTTTAAAATACATCTTTTAGTAAAGTTGATTTTAAGATTGTGTGTTTGAAAATGCCACTTTTAGAAAGCGAGCATTTTCTTGCTTGTACCATTTCTGTGACTCTGCCTGTTTGTGGATTCCCTGTCTGGGTCAGTTCGACAGTTGGGCTGGTTGCACCTCACACTAGACAGTGCTAGGAGGGAGGGGAGGAGTAGTCACTTACTCCTGAAAGGGCTGTGCCTGTTCTCACACAATGCAGCCTTTGACCCCCTGGTGAGTGTCTGGGGCCTGGCCTGGGCAAGGCAGGATTTCACATTCAAAAGAGACTTTACTTTGAAGTAGGGGAAATTGGGTATAAGAAGGGCACCCAAAACCACAGACTTTAGATCACTTCTGGACATCAAGAGGAACCTCTGCCTGGAGAAGAGCTGAAGAGCTGAGGAGAAATGCTGCCCTGCCTGTGACTGTGCTTTGTGGAGCTATCCTGCAGTTGCTGCTTCTGCCAGAATAAGAGGGCAAAGACTGGACTTTGTGTGCCTTCCATCTTGTGAGGAAATCTCCAAGGGCTTGATTTAGAGCTTGCCTCCTGTTGTTTTAAGTCTCAGGGACAGCAAAGACTTCTTTCTGCCAGCTCCTGGAGTCTCTGGAGAGACTCCTGCTCTGACAAGTGGTGCCCTATCCAGTCCCTGGGCCCCTTAAAGGATAGCTGGTGGAAATCCAAGGAAATCGACTTCGGACTGACGCGCTGCTGAATCCGGTGACGCCACCTGCAACTGACTTTGTGATCTTCGCTGGAACAGTTCGACCTTCGCAGGCCCAACGCCGCTGCAGCCCTGCTGAAGTCCGTGACTCCGTGGAAGACGCCGCACTACATCATGACCGACGCCGCTCGAAGTGCGCTGATTCAACGTTTCACACAGACGCCGCAATCCCCGACTTCGCGCATTGACTTGTTTTCACTCTTCACCAAAGGTACTGTACTTGGGGGTCTACGTGACTCCGTGTCCGGCGCCACTGGTGTCGGCTTGTTGGGAACGACTCGTGACGACGCAGTGTTAACATCTCATCTAAGCATTTTGTGTTTCTAAGCTCTATTTTTGAGTTTAATCTTTAAAAAATCATAACTTGACTTGTGTATGTTGGATTTTTGTCGTTTTGGTCTTGTTTTGTTTAGATAAATATTTCCTATTTATCTAAACTGGTGTTGTGTCATTTTGTAGTGTTTTCATTAAGTTACTGTGTGTTTTGGTACAAATATTTTACACCAAGCACTCTGAAGTTAAGCCTACTGCTCAGCCAAGCTACCAAGGGGGTAAGCAGGGGTTAGCTTAGGGTGATTCTCTTTTACCCTGACTAGAGTGAGGGTCCTTGCTTGAACAGGGGGTAACCTGACTGTCAACCAAAGACCCCATTTCTAACAGTAATATATCCTAATACCCTAATGAGGTAAACCTAAACTCTAACCTAAAAGAGAGCTAGGCATGTTAAACCTAATCTGCCATTGCTATGTCCACGAGAAGACCCCCCCCGGCCCTTGTTACTTTGGAATGAGGTCTCTAGCTCAGACTCCCTAGGGACACAAAGACTGGGTCAGCGTCAAGGCGATGTGCAGCATCGATAGCTGAAATGGCATCTGGTCGGAATCCATCTGACTAGCTCTTTAAGTGAGGAATGTTTATACAGATCTGCTTGGACCCCTGACGTAGGTCTGTTCCCAAACAATAGATAACAAGACATGCTTGGACGCTAATTTATATAAACAATTCCCTCGAAGGCATGAAGAGGGAAAGTACCTAATGTGAACACCTACAGTTTGGTTATCTTTGTCGCTTGATAAAGATGCCGTAGCACGGTGGCACTGATAACACAAAGCTAAAACATGGGCCTAACTAAAAACAAGGCAGACATCTTAAAAGATTTAATTAAACAAATGCGCTAAAACAGAGCAAACTAAGTAAGGTAAAAGTCACTAGGTGACGAGGGCACGAGTCTGCAAGCCAAAGGCTAAGCTTACTCCTGTTTCCCATTAAAACAAACTAGGATTCGCTACAACAGGCTCACAATGTGTGCCTGTTCTCTACTTCAAACATATACATTCCATTCTCCACATCATAATGTCTACATTCTGAAATCTATCTAACACCAACATAACAATGACAACATCCCAACACATCCAACACATCTTCCCCTCAAACAGCTTATAAAAAGAACTGCACAAAACCACTTATACATATCTGAAGTACTGGCAATATAATTAATGCTAAGTAAATTAATTTGAAGATAAATGCCACTCAATAGGAAATGTTAAAGAAACATGATTAAAATAATTTCAAAAATTCAACTAATAAGCTTAACATACATATGAATCTACCTTCTCATCATAGTCTGAATCTTATGGGTCGTTCTTAGTTCTGTATGATTTATCCCAAACCACTTGCATGTTCACATTGTTGGATTCCAATCCTGTTTCAGGACTACTTCTGTGTTCTCCAGCAAACACAATAAAACCCGATTGGCCTGATTTAAAGTTTGGTAGAGGGGTTACTCGATCACAAACATGAAAGATTTTCTATCTGCTGTACAGCAAGCTTGATGTGCTGTTATGGAATTGTAATGCTGTGGATAGGATATCCCCCATGTTTGTGATAGAGTAACCCCTTACTCCAAACTCTAAATCAGGCCCTCTCTCTTTATTCTAGCAGTTAACATCTTCTAACATAATAACATGTCTTCCTACCTTCTTTACTCTCACAGGACTGGGAAAAACAATATTTTCCCCTTCCACTCAATGGTTTCTTGACTCTCACAATATCCCCTTCTTTCAGTTTAACTCTTGTGAATTTACTTTGATGTACTTATCTTGTGCCAGCCTCGTTCTTTCTCCCACTGCCTTTAACTTCCTTATCCATCAACACTCTATTCATTGTAGAACCTGCCACTCTACCCTTCAACAAAAGAAAAGGTGACACTATGGTATCAACATTTGGTGTGGTACGCACAGCCCACTAAAGATTCTTAATATCATGTTTCCAAGAAAGACCATTAACAGCTGACAACTGAAAATGTTTTTTTATCACACTACTAAACCTCTCCATTGCTTCTAGGGTGATATAGCGAGGTTGTGATGTGTTTGATTCCAAATTAATTTATGAAGTTCTCAAACTCTTGTGACATAAATTGTGGCCCATTTTTAGGCATGATTCCATCTGGAACTTTTTCTCCAATAAACATATTTTCTATGACAATTCTGATCGAAGCTGTACTGATGTTATTAACAAATTCCACCTTCGTCCACCGTTAGTAATAGTCCATTACCACTATTCCATATTTCTCCTTACAACTATTTACTCCACAGCTAATTTGGACCAAGCCTTTTCTGGAATTGGCATAGAATTTATAGAACTCGGTACAGTTACCCGACCCTTGTCACTGGCAATACAATGCATGCACTGCTGTGCATACCTCTCTACTTCCCTACCTATGCCTGACCACCAGTAAGAAGCTCTCACTCACCTTTTCATCACTCGCACACCAATGTGACCCTCAAGTGCTTTTTTGATTTCTTTCCATCTCAAAGTTTTAGGTACAACCAAAATTTCCGCCCTACAAAGCACATCTTTCACAATTGATAACTCAGGACCCACATGTCTACACCCATCCAAATTTGCATTAGATTGTTTGCCTTTTGGCCAGCTCTTATTTACATGATCCAGTACCTCATTCAAAACAACATCTTTTTCTAAGGATATTACGCATTCATGTTCTGAAATGGCATTTCTGTTAACCTTGGATATCTCATTGTTAGACTTGGCATCTTTGGCGTGGTCTCCCCTAACTATTTGCCTCTGTTTCCCAGGTTGTTGATGTGTGCTGGACTCTGTTTTTGCTGTTTTTGTTACTCTGGGCACTGAACCACTGCTATCCTGTGCTAAAGTGCAAGTGCTCCAATTTAAAATATATTTGTATTGGATTTCCATGATTGTCATATTTGATTTACTGGTAACTCCATAGTACAGTGCACTAGAGGTGCCCAGGGCCTGTAAGTCAAAGCCCACTAGTTAGCCTGCAGCACTGGTTGTGCCACCCACATTAGTAGCTCTGTAAACATGGCTCAGACCTGCCACTGCAGTGTCTGTGTGTGCAGTTTTAAACTGCCAATTCGACTTGGCAAGTGTACCCACTGTACAGGCCTAAACCTTCCCTTTTCATACATGTAAGACACCCCTAAGGTAGGCACTAGGTAGCCCCATGGGCAGGGCGCAGTGTATGTTTAAGGTACGGTGTATACTAATGTGTTTTATATGTCCTGACAGTGAAATACTGCCAAATTCGTTTTTCACTGTTTCAAGGCCTATCTCTCTCATAGGTTAACATGGGGGCAGCCTTTAGATACGATTAAAGCGTAGATTCCCTTTGGGAGCAGATAGACATGTGGAGTTTGGGGTCTCTGAACTCACAATTTAAAAATACGTCTTTTAGTAAACTAGATTTTGAGACTGTGTGTTTGAAAATGCCACTTTTAGAAAGTAGGCATTTCCTTGCTTAAACCATTTTGTGAATCTGCCTGTTTGTGGATTCCCTGTCTGGGTTAGTTTGACAGTTTGCCTGTCTGCACCTCTCTCTAGACTGTGACACAAAGGGAGCTGGGGTGTAGCCTGCATATCCTTATGAGCCATCTGTGCTAGGAGGGAGGGTAAAAGTGGTCACACAATGCAGTCTCCAACCCCATGGTGTGTGTCTGGAGCCTGGCCTGGGCAAGGCAGGATGTCACAAACAAGAGAGACTTTCCTTTGAAGTAGGCCTACTCCAAAGGCAGAAAGGGGTATTGGGAGAGCAACCAAACCCCTGAAAATTAGATCACTTCTGGATTCAAAAGGAACGTCAGCCAAGAAGAAGAGCTGAAGAGCTGAGGAGAAGTGCTGCCCTGCCTGTGCTTTGTGGAGCTATCCTGCAGTTGCTACTTCTGCCTGTGAAAGGGGACGAAGAATGGACTTTGTTGTGCATTCCTGATTGTGAAGAATCTCCAAGGGCTTAAACTGAGCGTGCCTCCTGTTGTTAAGTCTCAGGGCCATCAAAGACTTCCCCTGCCAGCACCTGGACTATCTGCCTAGCGCCTGCCCTGCCATGTGGTGCCCTATCCAGTTCCTGGGCCTTTGAAAGGTGAAGATGGCAGTCAAAGACTGAAAATCCACGCACAGACCGCCTTTTTTTCGACGCACTTTCCGAGACGCAGCTGAGAAACGACAGGTCGCCGGCTTTGCTGCTGAAATCAATGCTCCATCTGCATCGCGGCTGGAAGATCGACGCAACGTGGCTGGAAAAATTATACGCAACACCCGATAATGGAGGCTGTGTTTTTTTTATTCTACCCAGGTACTTTTAAAGCTAACAAAGTTCTCACTGTTTTCAAAAGGATTTAAGACTCTTTTTGCTTTTTAAATTCATAACTTGACTTGTTTATGTTGGATTTTTGTTGTTTTCATCTTGTTTTGTTTAGATAAATACTATCTATTTTTCTAAACCTGTGTTGTGTCATTTTGTAGTGTTTTCACTGAGTTACTATGTGTGTTGGTACAAATACTTTACACCTTGCTTCTGAAGTTAAGCCTGCCTGCTTGTACCAAGCTACCAAGGGGGAGTGAGGGGGTTAACTGAGGGTGATTTTCTCCTTTACCCTGACTAGAGTGAGGGTCCTTGATTGTACGGAGGGTAACCTGACTGCCAACCAAAGACCCCATTTCTAACACTCATTAAATACTATCAATTCATTTTCTCCATTATCCTTTTCAAACATGCCTTTATCAGCGAATTGCAACCTGGGTAAACCATCCACCATTATGTTCTTATCACCTGGAATGTATTTGAAAATGATAGCGATAACCTTGAAGTCTGTACTTCCATTTTGCTGTACTAGGGGTGGATCTAGCTGCCCCCTTTTTGTGGTGAACATATCAATTACTAGCTTATGATCTACATGGACAACAAGTTCTGAACCTCACAGATATTGGTAGAAATGATTCACTCCTCAGCAACCTGCCACCACATTTCACCTAAGAATAGGAAGATTCAGCACTCCTCAGTCCACAACTGCCAAATGCTATTACTTCTTCTCCTCTATTTCTTCTTTTCAATAGTACTGCCCCTAACCCATATCCCATACTGACTGGCATCAGTAACTAAGATGCTGGTGTTCTTTGTATCAAATGGCTTGAGAGGAATCTCATTGACAATACATATATTTACATCATCAAATCATCTGTCACATTCTTCACTCCATATGAAGACTTTAATCTTTCTTCAAAAATAAGTGCAGATTTTTTGTCCTTTTAGTGCATCTAGGAATAAACCTTAAATAGTATTCTATTAGCCCATAAAGGAAATCAACAGGTCCTTCCCTCTGGTACTGGTGCCTCTGCTATGGCCGTCACCAGAACCTTTTTTGGTTCTACGCCATGTGCTGACAACTTGTGTCCAAGATAATCTACACTATCCACAGCAAAATTACATTTTTCAGAACTTAATGTAATTCCCTTGTCTTCCAATAGTAATAGAAGACAAGCCATTTTCTATCATGACTCAATCTGTCGCCAACATAGACTAACAAATCATTCTGGAAACAGATGACACTGTCTACTTCTTTGAACAGAGATGCCATACGTCTTTAGAAAATGGCATAAGCCTAAGCTACCCCAAGTGGCATCCTCTTGAATTGAAATGCTCCCTTTAAGGTGAAAAACACATTTAGGTGGTGTGCTTTGTGATCCAACACCACTTGATGATATGCAAATGCCATACCCAATGTACTAAAATACTTTTCTCCTTTTATTAATTAGAGCAGTTGTGTAATATTTGGCAATGGATGTCTGTGTATCCAGATTCTGTCATTTGAAGTCTCTTCGGTTGACCCACATATGTAATGACCCATCAGGTTTCCACATGAGCACCACATACCCAGATTCTGTCATTTGAAGTCTCTTAGGGTGACCCACATGTGTAAAGACCCATTAGGTTTCCACATGAGCACCACAGGGGATAGCCATTCTGACCCTTGTATTCATTCAATTACATCTCATTCTTGTAAATTGCTCAGTTCCATTTGCAATTCATCTTTTATCATCAGCTGAATGTTTCTTTTTTGTACAGTACAGGTTCCAACCCTTACTTGAGTTGAATCCTTTGCTTACAACCTCTCAACCCACTAGCCTTATTAGTGAATACATTAGGAAATTTAGTTTCCTACTCAGACACCTGCATTCCTCAAACATTCATACATTCTTTCTTCAACACGACTTGACACACATTATCGGGGTCCAGGATTACCTCCAAGTTTCTTAGCTCCAAAAACTCCAATAATGAAGATCCATACTTGTCTACATACACAGTGGCAGGAGACATATTACCCTTGAAGGATAACATGGTATCAGATTCCATCTGTAGTCTGTAGACTTACCACCATATGCTCCTGGCTCTAAATAGATTTTTAATTCAATACTCTCATCACCAAATCTTGTCCAATCACTCACTCCTATCAATGTGAATGGAGACCCAGAGCCTGCCATCATGTTCACCATTGTATTACCAACACCCACTAAACAATAAGGTCCCTTGACCCCAGGGATATTAATCAAAACACCCTATGATCTCAATGTTCTTCCTTAGCTTCTGCACATTTTTAAACACTTTGATTCTGATGATCTGCTGCCAACATCATTGTGTCCATTTACCACATTTACAGTCTTTGTTTTCTCTTTTTCTTTTGACCTGCATACCTTGGCAAAATGTCCTTTCTTTTCATAACATGTACAACTTTTTTCAGTAGCAGGAAAAGCATGTAAAGTGCCTAGATAAGAAAGACTGCCACACCTGAAACACATTAATGGCTCTTTCTTTTTTGATATTTTCAGAATTTTGGTAGAGTTCTTTTCTCATTTACCCAACACTTTAGCAACTACTTCTTCACCATCATGAGAGATTTACATTTGAGCCATATATAAAGCAGTATTCTCTGTGCTAGCTGCCAATTCCACCACTCTACTCCATGTTTAATGAATTGTTGTAAGTAAAACTTCTCACACTTTTCTGTTGTTCACGTGTTCAAATACTTAGTCTCAATTTAACTCATCCTCAAATTAGTTATAGTCACATGTGACAGCTAATGTTTTTAATTCACCTACATATCTTTCCACAGGTTCCCCAGTTAACCGATGCCTTCTATAGAATTTGAACCTTTCCAAAATAATATTTTTATGAGTTTAAAGTCTGTCATCCAGCATCTTGATCTCAGAGGCAAATTCATATTCTACATCACCTTCTCCCAATGGTTGTTTCAAGTGACTTCTTGCAGTGTCATTTGAGGTGGGTGCACCTGGTCTCTAGTTCTTAGGTGAATGTAATTTCAAGGCAGTTCAACTGCCTTGGGCAACACCATTACTCATGGGAGAATCCATTGAAATATTATGGTCTAAATGTTGTGTGACTTTGCAGGATTTGCAGAAGCCTCAGGTTCTCCAGGATCTGAGATCACATAGTTTGTTTACACATATTGCAAGGTAAGCACACAAACATATAATTCTATTTAAACTGGTACTGGATGGTTTGGAATGTGCAGGAGCTATGCAAGGTGCAATTCTTAAAAAATACTCTAGTAGATAGAGCTGTATTTTAGCCTTCCGATGACTAGATATCTCCAGGGGATTTCACCACTGTAGCAGCCTACAGATTCATAAAGCATACCTTGGCCCAGATTTATACCCTGTTTGCACCGAATGTGCATCATTTGTTTACGCAAATTCAGCACAACCATAACTCCATATTTATACTTTGATGCTAAACCCGCCTGGCGCCAAAGTTATGGAGTTAAAGTCATTTTTGCTTGCTGGAAACTACCTTGAGTTAGTGAGATGGAAGGTAGGCATTCCCATGCAAAAAATGACGATATGGCCTTAGAGACATATTTATCCCTGTGCTAAAATCATGCACGGGGGAAGGGAGCTTTAAATCTTAGCATTATTTAGCGTCTGGGTCAGGGAAGATATTAGGGGACCTGTGGGCCTATTTCCATTGTGAAGAGACTATGGAATAGGCCCACAGGTGCCCTTCCTTAGCCCCAGGGACACCCCCACCCATACCAGAGGGATGCCAGAGGATGGGGGGACACCATCCCAGGTATGTAAGGTAAGTACAGGTGGGTATTTTATTTCATATTTAAAGTGCAATAGGTGGGGATAACTTGGTCCCCCTACATGGCACTGGGCCCGATGGCCATGCCCATAAGGACCCATATGCATGTAGAAAATACCATGAGACACACACAAACTCAGAAAACATACATATGGTCCTGACATATAACATACATATGGTGACCTGACCTGTTTTGGCCGGAGATCGCTCCCCCGCGCCTGCAGCACCATCTTGCTGCACTGTGTCTCCTGACCCCCGCCCACGCCGCCGATCGCGTGTTCGAGGCCGGTAAGCATTACTAGACCTTCCTGTACCAGCGTGTCCATTTTTCCCAGTGTGTTTGCTTTTTCCCACCCACTTGTTGTGCACTGTCTCCGCTGCCCTATACTGCTCTTTCACTGTGCCTTGCTCTCTTCCTTACCGCCTGTATTGGTTTTATTGTGCCTTGCTTTCCTGCTCTCTTTTGCTCTTTCACTGTAACTTGCTCTCTTCCTTGCCGCCTGTATCATTTTAATTGTTCCTTGCTTTCCTGCTCTCTTTTGCTCTTTTGCTCTTTCACTGTGCCTTGCTCTTTTCCGTTTTTACCGTTTTCAAATTAGTTGCCTGTTTTCCGATTGTGCCCACTCTGCCCAGTCTGTGTATTTTTCCCCGCCGCTGCGTCCCTGCGGCCCGCCCCCCGCACCCTCATTTGCTTTTCCCTCCTGCCTCCGAGCTGCTCCTCCCTCCCCCTCCTAATGGCGGTCATTGTGCGACCCGGGTGAGTGACCTGACCTGTTTTGGCCGGAGATCCCCCCCGCGCCTGCAGCACCACCTTGCTGACCCCCGCCCACGCCGCCGATCGTGTGTTGGAGGCCGGTAAGCATTACCAGACCTTCCTGTACCAGCGTGTCCATTTTCCCCAGCGTGTCTGTTTTTTCCCACCCACTTGTTGTGCACTGTCTCCGCTGCCCTATATTGCTCTTTCACTGTGCCTTGCTCTCTTCCTTGCCACCTGTATCGTTTTAATTGTGCCTTGCTTTCCTGCTCTCTTTTGCTCATTCACTGTGCCTTGCTCTCTTCCTTGCCGCCTGTATCGTTTTAATTGTGCCTTGCTTTCCTGCTCTCTTTTGCTCTTTCACTATACCTTGCTCTCTTTCCTGCCGCCTGTATTGTTTTAATTGTGCCTTGCTTTCCTGCTCTCTTTTGCTCTTTCACTGTGCCTTGCTCTTTTCCGTTTTCACTGTTTTCAAATTAGTTGCCTGTTTTCCGATTGTGCCCACTCTGCCCAGTCTGTGTATTTTTCCCCGCCGCTGCGTCCCTGCGGCCCCGCCCCCCTGCACCCCATTTGCTTTTCCTGCCTGCCTCCCGCCTCCGAGCTGCTCCTCCCTCCCCCTCTTAATGACGGTCACTGTGCGACGCGGGTGAGTGACCTGACCTGTTTTGGCCAGAGATCGCTCCCCCGCGCCTGCAGCACCACCTTTCTACACCGTGTCCCCTGACCCTCGCCCACGCTGCTGATCGCGTGTTGGAGGCCAGTAAGCATTACCAGACCTTCCTGTACCAGCGTGTCCGTTTTCCCTAGTGTGTCTGTTTTTTCCCACCCACTTGTTGTGCACTGTCTCCGCTGCCCTATATTGCTCTTTCACTGTGCCTTTCTCTCTTCCTTGCTGCCTGTATCGTTTTAATTGTGCCTTGCTTTCCTGCTCTCTTTTGCTCTTTCACTGTACCTTGCACCTTCACACACCACCACCAACCCACCACCCTCTACCTCATGTGGGACAAGATCCCCACAGAACGCCTGAACTCCCAACTGGCACAGAACCCCACCTAATGCCAACGACCCAAACACCGCGGCACACAACCTCACTAAATGGATCACCACCTGCGCAGACTCGCTCACCCCCCTAAAAAAAACACTACCACCTGCAACATCAAGAACGCCCCATGGTTCACCGCAGAACTCCAAGACTCCAAACGCAAATGCCGCAAAGCCTGGCGACAAGAACCCTCCACTACAAACTTCTCCACCCTCTAAACCTCCACCCGCAACCACCACCAACTCATACGCATAGCCAAAAGAGCACACTACAAGGAACGCATCGACAACAACTCCCAAAAGAGCAAAGAACTCTTTACTGTCATCAAAGAACTCTCCAAACCCAAAGCCAGCAACCTAGACCCCACACACACACAGACCCTCTGCAACGCCCTCTCAAACCACTTCCACCGCAAAATCCTGGACATACACAACAGCTTCATACCACACACATCCGCCACAGACACCCCCCACCCACCCAACACAGACCCCCCTCACACCCTGCCAGTCTACTTACCACTGGGGCCCCCACCACCGAGGAAGAAACAAAAAAAACAATGAACTCCATCCACTCTGGATCACCCTCCGACCTCTTCCCCCACCGAAACTACAACAAAGCCAGCCCAACCATTGCCCCCATACTTCGAGACATAATCAACAGCTCATTCAACACCGCCACCTTCTCAGACCCCTGGAAACATGCAGAAGTTACTGCACTGCTAAAAAAAAACAAAGCCGACCCAGACGACCTCTCCAACTACCGCCCCATCTCTCTCCTCCACTCCCCTGCCAAGGTTGCTGAAAAACTAGTGAACGCCCACCTATCCCACTCCCTCGAGGAAAACCACACACTCGACCCCTCCCACTCTGGGTTCGCAAGAACCATAGCATGGAAACCGCCCTCATCGCATGCACTAACAACATCAGAACCAAAGTCGACAGGGGCGAGACTGTCGCACTCATTTTCCTGGACCTCTCCGCAGCCTTTGACACTGTCTGCCACCAAACACTCCACACACGCCTCCACAGTTATGGGATTTGACACAAAGCCCTAGACGGGATCTCCTCATTCCTCACCAATAGGACCCAAAAAGTCTGCCTCCCACCATTCCACTTCACTGCCACCAAAATCATCTGCGGAGTCCCCCAAGGATCATCCCTCAGCCCCACACTTTTCAACATCTACATGATCCCATTAGCCAACATCCTCCAGCCACACGGCATCACAATTATCTCCTATGCAGACGCCCCCCAACTCATCTTCTCCCTCTCCCACAACCCCAATACCACCAAAAGCAACCTCCACACTACACTCCTTGACACCGCCGCCTGGATGACAGCCAACCGCCTTAAGCTCAACTCCAACAAAACCGAGATCTTCATTTTCGGCCCCACAAATCCATATGGGACACCTCCTGGTGGCCCACCACCCTAGGCCCCGCACCTACCCCAGCACCCCACGCACGCACCCTTGGCATCATCCTCGACCCCTCCCTCACCATGACCCAGCAAATCAACGCCGTCACCTCCTCCTGCTTCAACACACTGCGCATGCTGAAAAAAACCTTCAAATGGATTCCCACAGAGACCAGGAAACCTGTCCCTCACGCACTAATCAGTAGCAGGCTAGACTACGGCAACGCCTTATAAGCCGGCACCACACTCAAACTCAAGCGCAAACTTCAGAGAATCCAGAACACAGCCGCACGCCTCATCAGGAACATCCCACGCCACGAACACATCTCACCACACCTCAAATCCCTCCACTGGCTCCCCATAGACAAAAGGATCACATTCGAAATCCTTGTCCACGCACACAAATACCTCCACAACACCGGTCCATCCTACCTCAACGATAGAATAACTTCCACACCCCAACCCGCCATCTCAGATCCACCAACCTCGCACTCGCCACAATCCCATGCATCCAACACACCACCACAGGGGGCAGATCCTTCTCTTATCTCGCCTAAAAGGCCTGGAACTCCCTCCCCATCAACCACCGCAAAACCCAAGACCTCCTGCTCTTCAGAACAAACCTCAAGACATGGCTTTTTGAACAGTAATCTTCCCACTAGCCCCCCCCAGCGCCTTAAGACCCTCACGGGTGAGTAGCGCGCTTTACAAATTTCTTTGATTGATTGGTCACATTCAGACAAAGGTAGAAATGAGATGGAAACTGGATTGATTCATGACTGTATGGTTGTATACAAGTATAAATGAATATTTGGATGGCTCAGGTTGCCTACGATGGAGGATGGATGTGACTGTGAATGAATGAATGCTTGGGTGTGAGTGGATGGTGTGTGTTTGTGTGAAGGCAGATGATGCACCCATGGAGGTGGGCATGTCGATGTAAGTAGCAGTTTTAAGTGTAATGCTAGAGCAATATATGACAATACCCAGGGAATATTACCAGGGGTGGCCCCTCCACTATGGCGGTGGAGTTCCACCCCACTGCTGTGGGTATTTTACTATCACTTTATTTTTCCGCTAGTTAGAGTGGGGTCAGCATCCTCCATGTTAGCCGGTGGAGGAGGAGTGGTATGTACACTTCTGAGTGCACATGTCAATTTGGTTGGCTGTCTGAAGCCACCTAGAACTCTCCACCCCGATGTGTTGCACAGCTGGGTGGAGACCAAGCCCAGTCTCTTGCTCCCTCCCTGAGCCCGCTCAGGCCAATCCCGGTGCTTATCTCATGCTGGGTAACAGCATGAGAGAAGAGTCTGGATTGGGTTGGAAGGGGAGGAAGAAGACAAGAAGAACTGAGGCAGAGGGAGGGGCAGAACACAGAAGCGACAAGTACTTTTTTAAAACACTTCTTATTAGCTCCCCTCACACCCTGCTCCTCCTGCTGCCTCCCGCCTTCCCTCCGTTCCTGGCAGCACCTGCTACTGAATATTACAAAGGCAAGCTTTTCAAAGCTTGATGTGGATTCACTCAAAAATATTTCCTGAGCTTAATATGCAGCGTAAAGGGGAACCGAGAAGTCTAAAGATGTCTGGATCAAACAGAATGTTGGAGGCTAAACACCTCTTCCAAAGTAACCAACATTTTCGGCAAAATTGAATAGCCCATTTTAGTACTGAAAAATGTGCACACTGTGACAAGGTAGTTAAAATGGATGATATCTTTTGTTATTTTTTTTCTTTTAAGCAAAGACCCAGGTTTTCTGCATCCTAGAGGATCAATGAAAAAAGGAACATTACAGGCTTGTAAACAATGTATTAATTACCTTAAATGTTCGCTCTAAACAGTCATTTGTTGTTTATATGGAACAGAAGAGAAGGGCTGTTAAAGATAACATCATAAGAGCAATTAGGAAGCTGACACAGTATTCCTTCTAGTAATGCGTATATTCCATTTGTTCTGTGGTAATTATATCCATGTAAAATTGTGGAGGATCAAATTGTTCGTACACGTTTGAAAAACACCTGTTGTTAAATGAATTGTTAAGTTGAATAAGTGAAAATCGAGAGGGCACTACTTAAACATTCTGTTGCTACAAATTTGTATGATTTATGGTTTTATTGAGAATTGTTATTGTTTGTTCAGGTCAGTAGTGAAGAATACTTTGTGAGGAGAGTGCCAGACATAAACTTTGTAATGAAGATGGCGATGGTGGTAAAAGCCCAGGGAAACATCCAACTGATTGAATGGCCACATGGACATTCTAGCAGCCCTCTTACTTTCTATTGGTGCTGGCTTACAGATGAGCTACTCAGAAGACCAGGATAGGAATATTCCGGATTACTAGGAATTGTTGGCCGTTGAATTACCTGTAATTGTCTGAGTGCTACACACTGAAATGTATTATCTTGGAATTTTATGCTCAATTGGTTCACTCTGGTAGGCTTCGTTGTTCATCACCGCAGCCCAACGTTGCAAGCTTATAATCAACCATGTTACTTGCATAAAATAACATTGGTATATACATGTTTTCAGCTTCTGGATAAAAAACTGTCAACTTCCTTTAGTCCATCAGCAAGATTTGCAATGTGCCTTCAACAGTAAGGGAAAGGACTTCCCTTTCTGACGTATTTAGTATTAGCAATCTCAGAGGTATACCCTTTCTTAATTACAAGTTCCACTTTTACCAATTATTGAGTGTCATATAATCTCACAGCTAGTAAATGTTCGTATAGACTGGTCCTATATTTGTGAGCATATGGTAACATTAGAGAAATTCACATGAACAAACATTATTTTTTAGATATCAAATTGTTGTCCTTCATCTTAAACCATTTGAAAATTTAAAGTGACTACAAATCAATAAAAATTCTTATATAGTCCTGCAGAAAAGTACCATCTTTCTTGGCATGTTACCCCCAATTTCTACCTGTATGTCAGTATGTTTTGACTGTCTCACTGGGATCCTGCTGGTCAGGACCCCAGTGCTCATAGTTTGTGGCCTGATGTGTGTGTTGTCAGTAGTGCTTAACTGTGTCGCTGAAGTTCTGCTAACCTGTGAGGTACTGGGTTTTTCAGAACCGGTACTGATCCGGTAACCCAGTGGTGCCAGGGTACACCCAAAGACCTCGGGTACTTTCCTGATTCAGACCACAGAAACTCAGAGTCTTCTAGGTGAAGTCAAAGATCGACTTTATTGGCTGCAACCAAGTAACAAGCGTCCTAGAAGTACAACAGCACGGTTTGTATGTTCTCAGGAGACTGTCTTTCAATGCAAAGTCAGGTTTCCTTATATACAGTTTTTTAAGCTTCAGGAAAACATTCTTGACATTTTGGTTGGTCATTCACATGTTTTCACTACAAAGGAAAAAACAGTGTCATGATGAAACCTCATATTTCATATCAACCAACCCATAATAAATTACCCGGCAAGGCCTAGTATTTTACATCAGATAAGTGTGGACCCCCAATAAAAACGAGCACCTCCCCCTCACAAAGTAAGAAGAAGAAAAGAGCAGGTGCAGGTGTGAGCAAGATTAGGCAGGGTGTGTGAGCGATAATAAGGGTTTTATGGCATTGTGTGCCTTGATGCTATCTGATTCGGCCACTGGGAGAGGGACTGACCAAACAGGTTTGGCCTGAGGCAATGGTTCCAGCTTGCCCAGGTCAGAGAAAAGTCAATCAAGGTGTACGTGTCCTTGGAATCAAATCTGACTGTATTATAAGCCTATGTGAGGGCAACTTTTAAAAATGGCTGCCGTGTATAAAATGGGAGCCACGAGTGCAGGACGAAAATGGCGATTTCGAGGTGAAAACGCTGCTGGAATTGAGCGAAAATGCTCATGCTTAGTGTACTAGTCATTATCGGTCTTTTGATACTAAAATCGTACTGCTGTGGCAAAGTAAATTACATGGGTCCAGAATTTTTAGAACCACAAACCCTCCTTTTGCCCTTACATAGGCAATAAACCTATTCTCATGCTAATCTGTGTCCAGGTCTATGTTTCTAAAGTCGTTGAGATGTTGCTGTAACATCATCCTAGAATTTAGCTCGTCTCTTGGTGCAGGTTTCCTTATGCATGATGTAACACAGAGGCCACATATCGCAGGAGCACACTGCACGCATAGACAGAACAGGAAAAGAATGGCCAAGATCATCCCAATGACCATCAGTATCTTCCATCCCCATGCTGATATCAGTTCCCAGAACCATCCCATTAAAGACCAATCTCCTCTATCTAAATGAATAGATTCGGAAATTCTATGCAGTTTGGAGATGGCCTGGTATACTGTTGGAGCGTTATCTGGGACAAAAACACAGCAAATCGATTGGATCAATGTACATACTCCACCCCGGTCTGCAAGTATGACATCTAATGCGACCCTGTTCTGAAGGGTCATAAGACGATCCGACTGGAGCTCAGCAGTCAAGTTACCAAGGGCACCAGCGGTTTCAGCCACGGTGGATTCAACCACTCTTATCAATTGCCTTATGCTCCTGCTGTTACCTATTTGTCCCCAGAACGGCAGAAAACCCTTTACGAAGTCCCCAAATTCTTGTCCTGCAGTGTCTTCTTCACTGAAGACGCCTCTAACTATCCTTGTCTTGTGGTAATCTGCCGCTGCTGTGTAGGTAGGGGGCAACAGGAACGAAACGAAGCATGTGCCCGAAAAGTCAGGGGGCAACCATGTAAAGGCTCTATCATGGCAGATGAAATAGGTACCCTTAGCTGCCAAGAGCGGAGGGGAGGTCTGAGATGCGAAGACATATGTCTCAGTGCAGACGCTTTCCCCTAGCTGAGCTCTGGGATTCTTGCCAGTACCTTGCAGACACAGGTGACCCTGATGGGGTACAACCCAAATCAGGGAAGATATCTTAGCTTGCTGTTTCTCACTCATTGTGGCTTCATATCCGGTCATGTTCCATCCTATATATGCTATTGTCTCATCTCTGGGGATAGTCTCGTAGAAGATATTGTCCTTCATCATGTCTATGATACCTTTAACTAAAGCATTTTTCTTAGGGTTGTCTTCCGCAAAACGTAGGGGGTAGTGTGCATAGATGAATATCGTTCTGAATGCCCACACGGAACCATTGTGGCTGAAAGGCAGGATCAGATAAGGGATACCTTTATCTGCTGTGTGAGGCATAAGGCCACACACCCAACAGTTAGTTGTATTTATCACTAGTTGGTGTTGGTGCAAAAGCTGGATGAAGGAGTTATTAATGAACTCTAGTCTCCTAGCAGATTCATGTTTAGGGAGGAGTTGAAAAGAATGTGGGGAAACAGTGGAAGGAGGAGGTGTAGACGAGGTAGTGGGTGCCAATATCACGTTAAAACAGAATAAAACATATCCTATAAAAAACATAAGTATACTAAATAACATAAAAATGCACAGCAGCAAAAACCGTTTCCTGGTTATCGTTTCACATATTCTCTTCTTGAAACTCAGTCTTTCAACATGTTCTCCATTTTGGAAAGATTCCATCCTCTAACCGTTGCCGTTCGTGGCGGTTGGTTTACTTCACTTAGGAGTGTTCTGAATGTTCCAGGCCGCCCTAGAACAAACCAGACCTGTAGACCTTGTGTCCACAGGCTACCCCCCTAAGTCTTTTCAGCCACGATCCTACAGCTGAACCCGGATGGAGGTTCGAAAAACACAAAAAAAACAAAAAGTCATTCAAAAATAATTTTCCATATTGGAGAACTTTGCTAAAGGGAAGAAAAGTAAACTGTTTTATTTGTCCTTTATTCTTGGTCGTAGATTATAACGGTTAGTCCCAGGTATCGTGTGGTCCTGAAAAAGGAGTTCAGGTTCTGTAGTGTCCAATCGAACTGACGGTGATACTGCTGATTGTAAAATGTCATCACTTTCTTTCTCAGTGAATGTTCCTTTTATTCGTGCATCGCTGAAAGGCAGAAAACGTGGCACGGTTTCAGTCTCTGAGTCGGCAACACCTTCCTGGACCCACCGGTCATATGGCAGAGGTAGGGGTACCCTTTTGCAATGGGTCCCATGGATCCAGTGTTTCTTCCCTTTTACTCGAACAGCTGATCTTGTGGAGAGAAGAACGAGGTGCGGTCCGGTCCACCTGGGCTGCTCGTTTTTGGTTCGCTGAAAGTTCTTTATTAAAACCCAGGATCCAGGCTCAATGGGATGACCTGGAGATTTAGAGACCGGAGGCAGGGTGTCGTGGACCTGTTGATGTAAAACACGCAATTTAGCCGTCAATTCATACAGATAGTCAAGCAAAACAGGATGCTCTATCTCGCTAAACTTCTTGGGCCTGGGCACTCCCCATATATTGGCCGGGCGGCCAAAGACTATTTCATAAGGACTAAGTTTCACTCGTGAATGCACAGTCATTCTGGTTGAAAGGAGTGCTAAGGGTAGAGCGTCAGGCCATTTAAGACCAGAGCTCGCTTGTATCTTGGCCAATTTTAGCTTTAGAGTGCCATTATAGCACTCCACTAATCCAGCTGATTGGGGGTGATTTGCAGCGTGAAACTTTTGGTTTATGCCTAGCCCTTCGCATACTTTCTTCATCACTTGACCCACAAATTCACTTCCATTGTCACTCCAGATCATTCTCGGCATTCCGAATCTAGGGAAGAACTCTTTCACAAGGGCTTTGGCTGTGGATAGCGCAGTATTGTCTTTTAGGGGATAGGCTTCCACCCATCTTGAAAAGGCACAAACAACAACGAGTACGTATTTTAAGTTGTTGCACCTCTCCATGTGGATGAAATCTAGCTGCAAAACCTCAAACGGATACGTAGGAGGTGCAAAATGACCAGCTGAAGTTTGGGTTCCTCTACCAGGGTTGTGTTTCAGGCATACCATGCAATTTTTAACCACATTTTCTGCGCACTTGGGAATTCCTGCATTTTGCCATACTGGGGCCAACAACTTACAAATCCCTTTCACACTGATGTGAGCCATTCCATGAGCCATTGTAACTACTGCAAGCACATACGCATCGGGTAGCAACCATCTTTGATGTTCTGACAACTCGACCAAACAACCATTCGCATCCAATTTACCCGTACTTTCTCTCCACACACTCAATTCTCTCTCTGTGGCTTCAGCTTGAATCGATTTCACGCTTTCTATCGTGTCTTCACACATTCCAACATCACCAATCCATCTTGCAGGGCCCGCGACATACATTCGGCTCATCACATTCCTTGCCGTTTCTTTTGCGACCTCGTCAGCAAATGCATTCCCACGACCAACATCATCAGTCACCTTTTTATGTGCGCTACACTTCACAATCGCAACTTGCAACGGTAAAGTAAGTGAATCAAGGAGCTCATTTACCAACTGACCATGCTGTATTTTAGTTCCATGCGAGGTCAGGAACCCACGTTCCTTCCACAAACGCCCAAAACTATGGGCCACTCCAAACGCATATTGGCTATCGGTATAGATAGTCACTTTCATTCCTTTTGATACTGTACATGCTCTTGTTAGGGCTATTAACTCAGCTGCTTGGGCTGAATTGTGTGGGATACGTGCAGCTTCAACAATCGTACACAAAGTTGTCACAGCATACGCCGCAGTCGTGTCACCATTCGTGAGCTTAAAGCATGAACCATCCACCCACAAAGTACCATCACTCTTTGCAAGGGAGTGTCCAGAAGGTCTATTCTCCCTTTCGTTTCTTCTTCTGTTCTATGGAGACAATCATGTTGTTCAGAAGTATCTAACTCCGTCACAATTGACAATAACGTAGTTGGGTTAAGTGTAGTGCATCTTTTTATATGTACATGGCTTGCTAACAATGTCAACTCGTAACCTGACAATCGAGCACTAGTTAAATGCTGTGTCTTGGTTCTGTTTAACAACGTGTCCACTGCATGTGGAACCATTACGATTAATGTGTTATTCATCACTAAACCAGCAGACTGTCGGATAGAAACAGCAGTTGCTGCTGCCGCTCTTAAGCAGCTTGTTAGGGCCTTAGCTACTGGGTCTAAGGTTGAAGAGAAATAGGCGCATGGACGCTCCCTGTCTCCAAACTGTTGTGTCAAAACTGCTAACGCACAACCTTCTTTCTCATGGACATACAATGTAAAAGGCTTGCTGTAGTTGGGGGTACCCAACACAGGAGCTGAACATAATGCATCACGTAATTCGACAAAACTTTTCTGACAATCTTCAGACCATGGGACGGGATTTGGTGTATCTTTACAAGTTAATGCCACCAAGGGTTTGGCTATTAACGAAAAATTAGGTATCCATTGTCTGCAATATGATGTAATACCCAAGAAAGGACGCACTTTTCTCTGTGTTCTTGGCACACTCATTGCTGCAACAGCCCTGATTCTCTCTGGGGTCAGTTGCCTTCCCTCCTTCGAAAAGAGATGACCTAAATAGGTCACTTCTTTTTGACAATACTGTAACTTTGAAAGGGACACTTTGTGGTGTAAATCAGACAAATGACGCAATAATGACAATGTTGCTTCTTTGCAGATCTCCTTAGTATCTGCAGCAACTAGTAAATCATCGACATATTGAATGAGAGTGGCGCCATCAGGTAACATAAGAGTGTCAAGTTGTGCTTTCAAAGCCTGACTATAGATAGATGGACTTTCACAATAGCCTTGAGGAGCTCTCTTAAATCTGAAGCTTCGTCCTCCCAAATTGAAGCCAAAAATGTCCCTGCTCTCTTCTGCAATAGGGATGCTGAAGAAAGCATTTTTCAGGTCTATCACTGAAAACCAAGTGGCTGAAGCTGGAATCATTGTCAACAATGCAGTGATATCGGGGACGACTGGAAACTGTGGCACAACTATTTTGTTCACCTCTCTAAGATCAATTACAAACCTATAAACATGTGGCTGAGTAGGGTCAGTATGCTTCAAGACAGGCAAAACAGGACTATTACAAACGTTGCCTTTTGTCTCTTCAATTACATCCTTCTCAATCAGATCACAAATAATTGCTAACAACGCTTTTTCCCCTTCACTAGAGATCTTGTATTGGGGAATACGTGGCATTTTAACATTGGCTTTTAATGTTATCACATATGGCTGAATTTCCAAAAGACCTACATCATTAGGTCCAGTAGCCCAAAGAGTATTAGGAAGAGACGAAAATTCTGGTGGAAATCTGTCCTTTGACAAATACATTGGTGAAACCACTTTCTTACCCAATGTGAGTTGCACTCCAGAAGGAGAGCAATACAATGTTGCATACAATCTCTTTAACAGATCTAATCCTAACAAGTTCTCGCCACAACCTGTCGTCAAAATAAGGGGTGTTTCAAATTTACAAGGTCCAACAGAAAGAGATATAGGGTTAGAAATCGGATTTCTAACTGGGGCGCCGGAAAACCCTACTGATACATTTGTTTCGCCAGACAAAGGTGCGCCAGGGAGTTTTGAGTGCATAATAGAACTCTTGGTAGCACCAGTATCCAACAGAAAAGGTTCTGACACACCTGATGCAATCACCTTAACATAAGGCCCACTCTGATCTACTGGAACTGAAACAACTCCCTCTCTTTGTCTATGGCTATCCTAGCAATCATTACTGTCCAAATGCTCATCCTCTGTATAGTAATCATCAGTATAGTACTGAGCCGTCCTACCAGATGCATTAACCTGTTGATCAAATCTGTTCATTGAGTTTTGAGGAAGGAATGGGCGCGCGCTCTGGGGAACATATCCACGTCCTCTTCCTCTAGGTGCTTGTGGAACACCTCGACCTCTTAAACCAGAAGTACCATTTGCGCGCTGTAGCAAAGCAGGACAACTATACTTGAAATGACCCTCTTCCTTGCAATATGAATACTGATTGGGACCTACTGGGATACGTGGTTGAGCATACTCGGCTCTTTGCGAGTTTCTCTGAAACGGTTGGGGCTGATAGTTATTCTGATAGTTGTTCTGATAGTTACTCTGTGCACCACTATTTTGACCACCACGTGGCGGGTACGCTTGTTGTAACAGAACCTTTGTTTTCAATTCTTTAGTTTTCTTCTCTACTCTATCTCTCTCATCTTTATCTCTATTTTCGTAGTACTGTGAAGTAGCCAATATCTGCGCTGAAGAGGAAACTGCCCAAGAACTTTCTGAATCTTTTAACTTTTTACACAACTCAGGAAGCAGATTATGCACAAATTTATCGACGAACAAACGTTGACCACCTTCCGTGCTCATATCTTGACCACTGTGGTCCACAAACGTTTCTTCAAACCTGGTGAAGAAATCTGATACCGTTTCTTCTTTCTTTTGCTTACATGCAGACAATTTATCCCAGTTTACACGCATCGCAGGCATTATAGTTTTCATGTAATCAATAATCCTACTAGGAAGCTCTGTCACTAAAGGCTCAGGTTTAGCACCACCAATTTGTCGGGCATCTGCAGCAGCAATATTAGCCCATGTGTCACCTAACTCTTGAGCATGGTCTGTATGGCGAATCTTTCCCCATAAAGGCTGTGGAACAACATTCCCAAACAACATGTCTATGTCAGCTAAATTCATAATGCAAGACCCCGCAGTCTGTGACAATTCCTTGTAATACCCTGTAGGATTCTTACGGGGATCAGGCAATGTCTGCTTAAGGGCTAAAACTTCAGCTCGCTTCCATGGAACGTGTACCCATACACGCTGGAAATGAGGCAGGACAGGTGGATTAGCATTTGGGTCCCCTTCCCTCCATTGTGGGGGAACTTCTCTCATGGGGTACTGTTTCCTTTTCTTTTTAGCAGAAGAATCATATTTAAACAATAACCTGGAAACACCTTCAGTCCTAAACGACAATAACATCGCAACTGCTTTCTCGATATCTGAACCCACAATCAAACCTGTCGCAAAATTGAACCGTACACGACACAACTTAGGCGGATTGGGCTCCAAACCATTTTCCTCTAAATCCTCAGAAAGAAAAGTACACATTTTCTCAAAAACGTATCTCTGTTTCGGTTCTTCCCACTGATGGAAGACTTCCATAACAGACTCTAGTTCATATCTCGCTGGTTCAGTAACCCATTTATGCGCCAAATAATTCAGTGTCTCTTTCTCCCTACCATCAGGCAATTGGCTACGCAATTGTTTACGCTCTGAAACTGGGGTCGTAGCTAATGACCCAAAGAGAGGGGATAAAAGACTAGTCATAGTGTTTGTCATTCTCTGACGGATAGAGGGAGAGGTTGACAAATGAACAGGAGGAAAAACAGAATGAGATAAGGCAGAGACAGAAGCAGTGTCAGAAACAATACCAGGAGTGGTAGTCGCTATAGTAGTCAAAGTTGTAGGAAGTAAAGGCAGAGCAGATGTCAAAGCCGGTGGCCCTTGAGGAGGCTGCACCGGAGGAATAGGATCCAACTGAAGAATAGCTGATGGGTGCTGTGGAGGAGCAGGAGGCAATGCAACCACTGGTTGTGCAACTAGAGGTTGAGGAGGTGCCGTGGCATTCTGCGCATAGGGTGGTGGCGAACTTAGCAAATGCGACATTAGGGGATCTTTTTCAGAGTCTTTTGCTGCATCTTGCTGAAGAGGCGGCAAAACTGGATAGCATTTATCTACTGTCATTTTATGTCGCCTATGCAACTGCTCATTCAACTGTTCTACTTCGTTATCTTTAAACTGTATAGCAGCTTGCATAATCAAAATACCTTTTTCTCTCTTATTTTTCTTAGCTAATTTAATTTCCTTTTGCTTGGCTTCCTTACGCCATAAGCGGAAAGAATCAAACATTGCCGGCCGGGCTTTCTTCTTAAAAAGTCTAACTTCGAGGTTATCTAAGATTTCTGTGTCAAAGCTACCATTTTGGGGCCATTTTAAAACACCATCTTTTCTGGTGTAACGGATCCATACTTCATTATATGTGATGGGGCCTACTCCATGCTTCACATATAGTTCATAGGTTGGAGTTCCAATCGGAGGAACCGGACATGAGTCCTCCAACCGGGAGTCCCTTTTACAACCAAGACAAAACTAATTTCCAAGTCTGCTAAGACCAGGCATCTTCGCTCACTAGTCTAGCTTCAAACTTCAAAGGATTATCGTTTACGATAGTCTCGTGAATACACGAGTCCTTCGGCTTTGGTACTTGCAAGTTCCAAATCAAAGTGATCCCGAAGGGATACCAAACCAAGGGCCATATTTATACTTTTTGACGCAAAACTGCGCTAACGCAGTTTTGCGCCCAAAAAATTAGCGCCGGCTAACGCCATTCTGAAGTGCCATGCGGGCGCCGTATTTATTGAATGGCGTTAGCCGCCGTTACCCGACCGGCGCTGCCAGTTGTGCGTGAAAAAAAACGACGTACACCAGGCAGCGCCGGCGTAGGGAAAAATGGCGTTTGGGCGTCCCAAAATGGGGCAAGTCAGGCTGAGGCAAAAAAATCGTCTTAACCCGATTTGCGCCATTTTTTTTGGGCGCCCAGACACCATTAACATGACTCCTGTCCTAGCAAAGACAGGAGTCATGCCCCCTTGCCCAATGGCCATGCCCAGGGGACTTCTGTCCCGTGGGCATGGTCATTGGGCATAGTGGCATGTAGGGGGGCACAAATCAGGCCCCCCTATGCCACAAAAAAAATTAAAAAAAATACTTACCACAACTTACCTTTTCTTCCCTGGGATGGGTCCCTCCATCCTTGGGTGTCCTCCTGGGGTGGGCAAGGGTGGCAGGGGGTGTCCCTGGGGGCAGGGGAGGGCACCTCTGGGCTCATTCTGAGCCCACAGGTCCCTTAACGCCTGCCCTGACCCAGGCGTTAAAAAGAGGCTCAAATGCGGGGTTTTTTGCCCCGCCCACTCCCGGGCGTGATTTTTGCCCGGGAGTATAAATACCACGCACATGCCTGGGAGTCATTTTTTAAGACGGGAACGCCTACCTTGCATCTCATTAACGCAAGGAAGGTGTTCACGCAAAAAAATGATGCTAACTCCATGAACTTTGGCGCTAGACGCGTCTAACACCAAAGTATAAATATGGAGTTAGTTTTGCGTCGAATTTGCGTCGAAAAAAACGACGCAAATTCGGCGCAAAAGGAGTATAAATATGCCCCCAAATGTCCAACTAAGGACCAAACCAAGTGTCCAACTAAGGACTGGGAGACGCTCCACTTATACTTAACTGAAAATATCGATGACGTCACCAGAAGACTCGTCTTATCGTTTCGCTCAACCAAACATCAAGGGTCCAAATCAGCCAGGGCAGCAGTCCTTCGTAGCCGTCGGGAAGCGGGGAACCTCGCAGCAAAGACTTTCGGACCACGTCGACATGCAGGGGTCGATGAAGTGGCGGCCTTCCTCCAGAATTTTCACACGAAGCTCCTCACGGACCTCAGGCTTGGACCGGTACCGCTGGTATCGCCCCACGTTGGGCGCCAACTGTGGTACTGGGTTTTTCAGAACCGGTACTGATCCGGTAACCCAGTGGTGCCAGGGTACACCCAAAGACCTCGGGTACTTTCCAGATTCAGACCACAGAAACTCAGAGTCTTCTAGGTGAAGTAACAGATCGAATTTATTGGCTGCAACCAAGTAACAAGCGTCCTAGAAGTACAACAGCACGGTTTGTATGTTCTCAGGAGACTGTGTTTCAATGCAAAGTCAGGTTTCCTTATATACAGTTTTTTAAGCTTCAGGCAAACATTCTTGACATTTTGGTTGGTCATTCACATGTTTTCACTACAAAGGAAAAAACAGTGTCATGATGAAACCTCATATTTCATGTCATCCAACCCATAATAAATTACCCGGCAAGGCCTAGTATTTTACATCAGATAAGTGTGGACCCCCAATAAAAACGGGCACCTCCCCCTCGTAAAGTAAGAAGAAGAAAAGAGCAGGTGTGAGCAAGATTAGGCAGGTTGTGTGAGCGATAATAAGGGTTTTATGGCATGGTGTGCCTTGATGCTATCTGATTCGGCCACTGAGAGAGGGACTGACCAAACAGGTTTGGCCTGAGGCAATGGTTCCAGCTTGCCCAGGTCAGAGAAAAGTCAATCAAGGTGTACGTGTCCTTGGAATCAAATCTGACTGTATTATGAGCCTATGTGAGGGCAACTTTTAAAAATGGCTGCCGTGTATAAAATGGGAGCCACGAGTGCAGGACGAAAATGGCGATTTCGAGGTGAAAACGCTGCTGGAATTGAGCGAAAATGCTCATGCTTAGTGTACTAGTCATTATCGGTCTTTTGATACTAAAATCGTACTGCTGTGGCAAAGTAAATTACATGGGTCCAGAATTTTTAGAACCACACCTGAACTTCACTGTTTATGCTCTCTCTGCTTCCAAATTTGTCACTATAGTTTAGTGCCTTCATTTACCAATTCCAATTGGTATGCTGGACCACTCTTATAAGTCCCTAGTATATGGTACCTAGGTACCCAGGGAATTGGGGTTCCAGGAGATCCTTATGGGCTGCAGCATTTCTTTTACCACCCATACGGAGCTCAAACAAACCCTTTCACAGGACTGCATCTGCAGTCTGTGTGAAATAATGCACACACTATTTCACAGCCATTTTTACTGCACTTAAGCAACTTATAAATCACCTATATGTCTAACCATCATTTACTGAAGGCTAGGTGCAAAGTTACTAAGTGTGAGGGCACCCTTGCACTAGCAAAGGGGCCCCTGCGCTGTCCAGGGCCAAATTCCCGGACTTCGTCAGTGCGGGGATACAATTACATGCATGCACTACATATAGGTCAATACTTATATGTAGCTTCACAATGGTAACTCTGAATATGGCCATGTAAGGTGTCTAAGATCATGGAAATGTCCCACATTCCAAATTTGGTAATGGGGGCCAATCCCATGCATCCTGGGGGATCCACCATGGACCCCCAGTACTGCCAAACCAGCTCTCTGAGGCTTGCACTGCAGCTGCTGCCACCTCACAGACAGGGTTCTGCCCTCCAGGGGTCTGATCAGCTCAATCCCAGGAAGGCAGAAAAAAGCATTTCCTTTGAAAGGAGGGTGTTACACCCTCTCCCTTTGGAAATGGGTGTGACAAGCGTGGGAGGGGTAGCTGTCCCCGAACCTCTGGAAATGCTTTGAAGGGCACAGATGGTGCCCTCCTTGCATAAACCAGTCTACACCAGTTCAGGGACCCCCAGTCCCTGCTCTGGAGCGAAACTGGACAAAGGAAAGGGGAATAACCACTCCCCTGTCCATCACCACCCCAGGGGAGGTGCCCAGAGCTCCTCCAGTGTGTCCCTGGCATTAGCCATCTTGTTTTCCAAGGTGTGGGGACACTCTGAAGATCTCCAAGTGGCCAGTGCCAGCAGGTGATGTCAGAGACCACTCCTGATAGGTTCATACCTGGTTTGGTAGCCAGTCCCCCTCTCAGGGCTATTTAGGGTAGATCCTGTGGGTTCCTCTTCAGATTCAGCTTGCAAGTTTCCATCAGGAATCCTCTGCAACTCCTGCTTCATCCTCTGACCTCAGATCAACCATAGACTGCTCTAGGAATCGCTGTAAATGCAAAAAGTATCCAGAAAGGCTACTTCGACTCTGCAACTTCAGCTCCAGCCAACAACTGCAACAGTTTCCATGGTGTGCATTCTCTGGGGACTCCCTGTCTTCACCTTGCACCAGAAGGAATGAAGAAATCTCCCATGGAGAGACGGAGTCACTTCCCTGCTCCAGCAGGCACCTTCTAAGACACCGACCAGTTCTCTTGGACTCCTCTTCTGGTGACAAGCGTGCTCTTCGGAACACAGGGAGTGAACCCCTTCGACACAGACTGTACTAAGGTCCAACTATGCAAATTTGGAGGAGGTAAGAGCTTGCTTCCCCGTTTACAACAGTACCCCTGTGCACTGCGTCATCTTCACCTCCTGAGGCCTCTGTGCACTATTGCAAGTATCCTTTGTGCACAGCCTGGCCCAGGTCCCCAGCACTCTATCCTGTGATGCTCAACTCACTGATTTGTTCTCCGGCGGCGTGGGACCTTCTTTTGTAGTTCTGCAGCAACAGCAATTTGCACCTTCTTTGTTACCATGTCCTGGGACCTTCGTGCGTGCTGCCTGGACATCTGTGGGTTGCCTCCAGTGTTGGGAGCCCCCTCTGCCTCCTCAGTCCAAGTTGAAGCTCCCAGGTCCCTCCTGGGTCCAGGCAGCGCCATTTTCATGCAATCCACGACATTGCTTGAACCAAGGCTTGTTGGACGAATCCAGTACTGCAACTTGCCTGCATCCAACATCTCCAAGTGGGACATCCTTTGCATCATGCAGGAACCCGCAGCCATCTTCTTTGGTGCTCTTCTTCAGACTTCTTCCAACCGGAGAATCCTTTTTTGCACCATCTTTTGGGTTGGCAGGGGCTCCTGTCCTTCCTGGAATCTTCTGTGACTTCTGGGCTTGGTCTCCTCTCTTTACAGGTCTTCAGTCCCAGGAATCTACCATTTGTTGCTTGCAGTCTTGCTTGGCTCATGCAATAACCTTAATCATGACTTGTAGTGTGTCCTGAGGAAACTTGCAGTACTTTACTCCTACGTTCCTGGGCTCTGGGGTGGGGTATTTTACTCAACTTTGTTGTTTTCTTACACTCCTAGCGACCCTCTACACACTACACTTGTCTAGTCGGGAATTTGTGATTCGCATACCATTTTCTTAGTCTATGGTTTGTGTTGCCCTGAGGCCTATTTCTTCCTATTGTATTCTATGGTATATTCTATTGTTTGCACTGTCATATGACTATTTACTTACCTGATTTTGGTGTCTAATGTATATACTGTGATAATACTTTCCTCTAGAAGGAGTGTTGCCTCTAAGATATTTTTGGCCTTGTGTCACTAAAATAAAGTACCTTTATTTTTGGTAACACTGAGTATTGTATTTTATTGTGTATAAGTACTGTGTAACTATAGTGGTATTGCAGAAGCTTTACATGTCTCTTAGTTCAGCCTAAACTGCTCTGCTACAGCTACCACTATCAGCCTAAGCTGCTAGAACACTGCACCATTTCACTAATAAGGGATAACTGGACCTGGTTTAAGGTGTGAGTGCCCAAGGTACCCACTACAAGCCAGGCCAGCCTCCTAACAAGTCCACAATTATGAATTGTGCGAATTGGAATTCTAATGAGGAATTCTGATCTCCGAAATTGTGAAATAGCTAATGTGCCTGCCCCTGTTTTTCTGTTCTTTTTGGCGTGAGAACACAGGACCTGCTTTTACCAACCAGAAATTATGGCCAGTAAAAGAGCCTTAGCAAATAGGCTGCCAGGCAGTCTGGCAACATCTAAGCATGCAATACTCCCATGGACTCTATTCACTGAAATACCAGGGGTAGCAGAAGTGACATCACAAGCCCTTTGACCTATACTTTCACTTATACACTTCTACATACACACAAATCCACATTTACGTACATTCTCTGTCACATAAACACATTCTTACCCGCAAGCAGGCACACAACATACATTTAAAAACATTTCTACTTACCTCAACTGCCGCGGTAGGGCATATTCCTGTGAATTGTGCTCTATTTTTATTACACTAAGGGACGAATGTATACTTTTTGGTGCAAAACTGCAGGAACATAGTTTTGCACTAAAAGGTATAGCGCTTGCTCGTGCCAGCCGGGTGCCAAATTAATTGAATGGTGCAAGCCGGCGCTCAGCTTGAGCTAGCATCAACTAAAAGTACGCTAGCCAGGTGGGGGTGACGGTAGGGAAGGAGGAGGTTGTGCCCCAAAAAATTACGCTAGCCTGGTTAGAGGCAAACAAAATTGCCTTCAACCAGACTAGCGCCATTTCCTGGGGCACAACCACCAAAAACATGACTCCAGTCTTAGTAAAGACAGGAGTCATGACCACCACCCCAATGACGAGCACAGGGGACAAGTGTCCCCTGGGCATGGCCACTGCACCCTGTGCCAAGCAGGGGGCCCCAAGTTAGGGCCCCGATGGCACTTAAAAAAAAAAATACTTACCAATACTTCGCCTACTTACCTAGGATGGGATCCCCATCCTCTGGTGTCCCGCTGGTGTGGGTGGGGAGTTCCTGGGCCTTGGGATGGGCACCTGTGGACCTATTACATGGTGTCTGACCATGGAAATGGGTCCACAGGTACCCTAACGCCTGGTCTGAGAACAAGTTGCACCTGTGTTCCTGGCAATGAATTTGCCACCTCTGGTGCCAGCGGTCGCAAAGGGCAAGCCAGGGGTTGAAGCTGCGACCCCTAGTGACCCTTAAATGATGCCCATGAATACTCCCCAGTGACAGCTCCCCTTTCCTCCTTCACCCTACTTGCACACACAGGACCTTTGCGGACATTTACCACTTTCTCAGAGCAGCAGCTACATTTCAAATGAAACCCTATGTATTCGGGAATTCAGTGTGTAATTCCAGCCAGTAAATCCAATTCCACACATTTATTCCACATTCCATGAGGTGTACATTTTTATTTCAATGTACGGGCAGGGTTCTTGAAGGGTGAGAAAGCAAGGTACAATTATTTACGGGTACATAGGTTCCAGCCCAGCAGTACTGTACAACTCGTAATTTGAGCCACAGTCTCTATGAACTAAAAACATTTTCTGAAAGTTCATTTAAAAAGCGTAGATGTTTCAGATTGTAGTTACTCCAAAAATCCATCGGCCCATATTTTTAAGTCTCAAACAGCACAGTTCATTCCATTCCAAATCTTAAACAGCTAAAACTTTTCCCACCTACTTGAAAGCGCATTACTTTAAACGAAAATGTTCAGTATGTTTTCTAACCCACACACCCACGTTTATCTCACATATTGAAGTCACATTCTATTGTGTGTGTAGTTATTCCCTCCAGGTAAACATTTTTTCTACAACCTCTCTACAAGTATTTCTTAAAAAGGATGGCGGGGTTTATCCAATTGCCATAATCTGTTTCTTACATTATTATTTTGGACAGTATGGCATTTTAGAAGCCTTGCTATACTTCAGCAGCTTACTAAACATTAAAATGCTGCCAAAAATAATAAACGTATTTACACACGAAAGATCCTCATATTTCTAATCCCGCAAGGGCTACACTAATTGCTCAACGTGCAGTGTTCCAAGAAAGCTCTGAATTTCCCCTTGTTGTCAAAATACTAATTTATATTTCCTCTCTGTGACTTCTTGTAGCACTGATAACAAGTGTGCAGTTCAGTGTGTGTGTGTGTGTACATTCTATGGTATTTGTAGCATGGCGGATGGGATTTTTTTATGCACTTGCAATATAGCAGACGAGATATTCGTTACATGGGAGCAAACAAGACCCCCTGGACTTCCGTGGGAGTCCCATAGGTGTGCAAGTCTACAGGGGGACACTCACAGTACTAAAAAATATATTAAAAATAGAGCTGGGTCTGAATGTCTGTGGTGACCTCTTGCGACCAACTCCACGCTGCTGGCAAAGGCCATGACTGGTGGTGGGAGGGTATGGGTGGGGTTGAGGAGGGTGGTTGGCTATCCACTGGGTTCGGCCACAGGGCCTAGTCCTCCGCACAGGGATTAGCTGCCTGTAAGGTATTGGAAGGCCGAAGAAGTAGGCTGTTGGGTGTTGGCTGCCTGTGAGAGTTGGAGGCAGGGCCTGGCCACAGAATAATGCCATGGCCCACAGGGGTTGGCTGCCTACTGGGGTTGAATGCAGGCCAGGCTATGTGGCGAGCTCAACACTGCACTGCTAAAGGCAGTGCACTGTTGGGGTTGGCTGCTCACAGGAAGGATGGAGGGCCAAAGGCCCTGCCCTGTATGGGGTTGGCTACCTACAGCGGGTTGGAAGGAGGGTCTGCAGGCAACTCCACGCCTTGCACAGCCACAGGCTATGTGCGGCGGGAGGTTGCCTTTACATATGGTAATTAAATATTACTTTATGTTAAAAAAAAACTAGAAATTCACTAAAAAAAAAACAAAGGTTAAAGTGACATTATAGTTAGGAATTGTACATGTGTCAAGCTACATCATAAATAACTTAGAATTTCAATGAAAAAACGAAAAGTTAAAGGGTGATTATAGTTAGGTAAATATTTCAGTCCTTTCTTCTATCTTTTTATTTGTACAATGTTTGATCATAAAAAAATCATAAAAAAATAACATTGAAAAAATTTAAGAAAAGACACACAGAATAAAATACAGGTTAAAAGATGAAAACCCGTTACAAAACAACAGATGTCCTCTGCTGTATGGCACATTGAATATAAACAGCAGTTGCAAAACAGATCCTTACAGTTAACGATTATTGCAAAAAGGTAAGAGCAGCTCTACAGTATCAGGTGTTAACCTGTTTTAAAAAGTGAAAAGATAATGTTTTCTCAGTGATACATGGAATTTACAAAACAACATTAAGTGCAACGTGCTTTGTGCAGAATGGCCGTCACTGGGCAAGGAGGTAGATTAATAAAATGGGAACCCTGGAGGAGGAAGGCAGCTAAAAAGTGCACTGTGCTCAATCTAAACAGGTTATTCTGAATGCTTAGAAAGCTTGCATTTCAGCTGCCAGGGGAGCTAAAAAGATCTTCCTGCCCCAGACTGAGATAAGCATTCCAAATAGACCTTATCCAAGTGATTTCTAGGCACTGAAATAGCTTCAGGCAATCAGTGAGTACTGCCCAGTTAATGAAGGTTTGCCTCCTTGTCCTGAACCACAGAATTTTTTTATGATATCAATAATGAACCCTAACCCTAACTCAGAGTGGCATACAAAAGTGCTGGTGCAGTTGGGGACGGCCAGCAGTCTCTTGATAAAGCCGTTTTTGATCCATTCCAAGGCCACCGGATCGCTGATGCCCCAAACCTCTGCCCTTTAAGAAGCAACAGCACAGCATTTAACTATGTAAAAGGCCGTAAGTTCCCTGATGGGCTTCTTGCCTATTATGGTGGCAAAATTAAGGACCGCTTCAACAGCTTTTAAGAAAGCTGCAACTTTACTGGTTTTCAGTGGTCACCAGGTAAGGTTGTTGTCAAAAGGAATTCCAAGGTAAGAAAACGTGGGAACAGTCATGACGTTTTTATTAACTCTGAAAATGTGAATTAAAACATATGGTTTTAAATTGACAAACAAATGAAATTCACAGTTATAGTTATTGCAATTAACTATAACTCTTACCTTAATGTAACTTTAACTTGCACCCTGAAAATACTCTACTTACAACCTCGCATAATTCAACATTTCTGACATATTCTATGACATCATTGATAATATCACTGCGATATATGAAATTACATAATTGCTGGTAAGACTGTGCATGGTGAGGGCGCAAGTTATAGTTACTTTAGTTTAGGGCATCAATTATAGTTACTTTAGTATGATTTAACTGACATTTTCACCTACCTACAACATCCCTTTAACTTGTGGTTTGTTCAGTGAATATATATATATGTTTTTCAGTGTGGTGACTGGAATACTCCACCACAAACGGGACTGATATCTCATGTGCTATATTGCAAGTGCATAAGATGTCCCATCCACATATTACAAATGCCATAAAACATAATGCACTTTCTAATAGAGCAGACAGCCTCGCCAATTGAAATACATTTCTAAGGCACTGCAAAATTGTTGACAGTCCGATAACCTCGACACCACACTTTGGAGGTAGCCTAAGGACATATACTATTCTTTCTTCACTGAAACTGTAAAGAAACGAGTTAGTGAAGAGTGAAGATGCCCAGGAAACAAATGTTGCTACAACTTAAATGAGCCTCATAAGAGTCAACAAATATTAGCAAACCTGGGGGCAGATTCGTAAATATTTCATGCAGCTCAGCGAGCCACCCAGCTAAGCCGAATCGCGTGAAAGGAAAAGGGCAGAAATACACCGTATTTAACATGATACTGTGATTCCCTGTCTTTTTCTTGCCCTAGTGTACAATGTGCAGCCTTGCGCCAACTCCGACTCCCTTGCACCATGGAGCGCCTCCCTGAGGCAGAGTAAATCAAGGCAGCTATTTGCCCCACCTTACGCTACTCCGGATTTATTCAGCCACTCAGAGCTATGCAATCTGGTTTGACAAGTCTGGCTTAGGTTTTGTGTCACCCGTAGTGCCCCCTTGCATGGCACAAAGGTGACGCAAAACCGTGATATATATGCCCCTTGCCTCATTCTAAATTGGACTGGGCTGGAGTGGTAAGTTGTAAATCGAGATGGTAGTCAGTCTGGACTCATGTTAAACCGTTGAGCAATCCATCTCTCTGGCACTTTTCTCAAAAGATATCACAAACTTTTTCCTCTGGATACATACAGTGAAATCTTTAATCAAAGAACCACTTGTAAGAAACAGGCGAGAGTTCCCTTCCCAGCAGGCCGCACATTATAAACATAGCATGCTTACCACCACCGCATACGCTGATGAAAGTCGAAGAGTTGGTTTCTGGTAACGTCTTGCTGGTTTACTAACACCGGCATCTCTGTAAGGTGCCACCAGACCTTTCAGGACTACATAGAAGCCTCTATTTGCGATGACTGCGGGAAACGTATACAGCAGATTAATCAAATGTAATGTCAACAAAACCCATAACTATTCAGCAGTCATGTCTGAAACCTTAAATGGAAGTGTTTTATAACCTCATACCTCTAGCAATGAAAACACCATACATACTTTGAGGTTAAATGAAAGTCAAAGGAATCCATTGGTTTAGTCAGACATCACATTGGACTTGTATATCATTAAAAATCTTTTTAATTAAAATACATTTATCGATTGGATGGGTCTAAGGATCTCGTTCATTTTGATGATGAAAATATTGCTTTTGGGGGGAAAAACTGCACAAACGTTTGGAGACGTAATGCACAGAAAATATATATGGCTCATTAGTCGTTTATAATAATCTCTGACAAGTATTCAGATAGAAATAGTGAAGTACTAGTTATATAATGTCCTGTAAGAACAGCGGGTAACGCCGTCAACAGAAAGAAATACTTCTTCACCATTTGCAATCCATTATTACCGGTGTTGTTGAATATTGTTTCGGTTTACAAAATGTCCCTCTATAAATCTTGCAATTTTCTTCAATGGTTGCTAAGTTTACAGTGTTGGAAAAACTTGCGAAAGTAAAGTTTTCAGACAAATATGTCAGCCAAAGCTCAGTTTCAGTAACAGAATCCTCTGAAAAAAAGTTTTGAAAAAAAAAATCCTCGAAAGTTTACATAACGTTACAACCGTTACAAAATGTGAAGTATGTAAACTCCGCATAACTTCATAGGCATTTTTTTTTCCACTACTTGTTGAATAATTTGTAATCCCATCGGTTTCTCTAAAATCCATTTGCAAAGGCTGCGAAGTTCAGTCACTATTAATGGATACACATTCACATTTCTGTGACATTTAACCTGCTGGAACAATTTACTAATGTAGGCAGTGATTAACAACGGTTTGAAGTGTGTTTATCTAGTAAAAACTATCCTAAAAAAACTAAGCTGACCTCTCACTCTCGTCATAAGGTCACCGACCCATCCAAGACCAGTGCAATATTCAAGGAAACAAATAGTGTAATTCTTATTAGGACCCCAAAGGTGTGTTTGGGTATGAAGTAAGGAGAAGGGGAGTACCCATAAGAAGTAATGAGTGAATTATACTTGTTATTCAAGTAGAGAAATTAAAACGAGAGGAAACTGATATTTCCTCACTTAAAAGAACACCTACAGAACTATTTCCCTGCAGAAAGGTACTGAAAAATCTCGGCAGCTAGTGGCAATAAGTGACGGAAAATTAACCAGTTTTAGAAAACCTCAGTTTCATTTAATTAAAAGGTTCTGTTCTGTCACTGAACTTCCTGAGATGGTGAGAACCCTTTACCATTATACTGTGGGCCAGACAACTACGCAGTGCTTTATTTGTAAAAGAAACAGTGCCGGTGCCAGTAGCGCTTCTCAAAAGCCTGAGGCAGTGCAATTATATTTCACCCTGTCACATACCAAGGCTGGTAGACTTTAATCCACCTCATGCCCCTTTAACCCCTACTGGACACTCCCTGGCCGATGATCCTACTTTTACTGGTTCTCTTTCTTAGTCTTTCCGACCCCTGTGTTATTCCCTCTCTTGCATTTCGTAAACATTTAATGCAAAAAAGTAAGTACTGGTTCCCAAAAATAAGTGCCGGTAACCCCCAAAGACAACCACAGGTTACAATTAAGCACTGCAATTAGGCAATTGACTGTCATTTCTACTAGTATGCTTGATCAAGTTCCTTCAAAGCAGTTTATGTACTGAACATCTGAAATTTTGTTCACACTCGAAACAATGAACTTCTTCCATCACACGTGATAAGGCTTTTAGTTACGAGCAGTTTATGTACAGAGAATACACTTCTATTGAGTGTTTGCCCGTGCCTTTGCTCACGCCCTTGCTCTAACTCAGCTCTAGAACAAAGTTTAGCTTTGTTCTTTTCTCTATATGAAGTGATTTGATAGATGTATATCTGGCTTTTCTCTGAGGAAAGCATGTATTGTATTCTTGAATTTCATTTGTCAAAGTCCTGGGTGTCTTTCGCCTTTCCTGGCTTTTTGATCGCTTTTGGGCGATTTACAGTATTTTAGAAGTTTTAGAATACATGCTTCTAGGATCGTGGTTAAGAATACTTTACCAAAAAGCCGTGTTAAGATGTAACTTGGCAATAAACTGTCAAGGAACTATCTAAGACAAGAATGTGATATTTTCCTAAAATTAAGAGTTTATTGTAATTAGGGTAGAACCCAATATTGTTGTGGTATGGAAATAGACATTAGCAATTTACTATTGGAGGATGCCACTGAGCTCCCTATTCAGTCACCTCAAAAGGGTACTCCTTTGTTTCTTTTAGCTTTCACCTGACGAACCAAGTGGTCACAAATTCGGGGGCACTGTACACTATGGGCCTGATTACAAGTTAGGTGGCCCGAAGACCGCCATGTTGGCTGTCTGACTGCCAACAGGATGGAGAGGCGGACCGCCAAATTATGAGTTTGGTAGTGGTGCACACAGAAGACCGCCAGCAGTCCATCGCCAGCCAGCACAGATTTCAGCTGTTGTCTGGAGGCACAAACAGTGTGGTGGAGACCATATTTCTGCTGGAACTATGAGGAGGTTGCACAACACCAATGTGACTGTTGCGGTCCAACCACCGCCCATCGGGAGGTGGAAACGTACACAAGAAGGGGAGACACTCACCTCCAGGAAGCCATACATGTCCGGAGCCCCCATGGAACCAAAACTAGACATCATCCTGCTGCTCCTGTTTACCAAAAGACAGTAAAATACTCGCCATCAAGGAAGACAACAACTGTAAGTACACACACTCACCTGTTTTTTCACTAAAATGTAATAATTTATAACCTTTATAAAAACATGCCATGGGGTGGTGCAAAGGGCTGCACTTACACATAACAGCATAGTTACACACACACTCACATACTGCATCAAGGACACCCAGACATACATATCAGGCACACTTCAGCCAGCTCATACACACACACCACGCGTCAATATCACACATCTATGCATGGCAACACAGTACAGGCCCAGGGTCACAGAACTCTACACCATATATAAACTTGTAACAACAACACAACAACTGCACAGATACAAATACATTCCACACACTCACACCAAACACTGGCCAGGGACTGGATACACATACAACACACATGTACATCCATGTGTAATGGAACACACACAACAACATCATCAAACAACCCATCAATCAACACACACATCACACACACGTAGAGCACATCAGACCTATTATGCCATGCACAATACACGCAGACACAAACAGTCAAAACACACAAAGCAACACATCACAACAACACCAGCATAGCAGCAATGGGAGCAGCAAAATCCTACATAGAAGGATGCCATCTCAGGTTGAACAAGGCCCACAAAATCATGCCCACATGAACAGGCTCCATTTATATCTCATGGACAAGCAATACCAACAACAAATGTAATGTAGAGTCACACATATGGGTGAAGGGCAGGGCCACAAAGCATGCAATACTCCAGACACAATACGAGACAACAACCAGCTTTGAGGGATGCACACCTAAATAGTCACATGCACACAAAAGCAAAGCAAAGTTGCACACCTCAACACACTCCATGTCTGCATTTACATAACTCCAAAACACACACCACATGTACACAATAGCCACATCAGGGGGCAAGGCATACACCATATGGGACCAAATCATACATCACCACAACAAACACATATCAGTACTAACACAACACAATACCATGACATGAACATTTCAGCTACAGACACATACCTATCATACAACACACACCATATCATTGGGGGCAACAACACTGCACACAAAATCACATATTGCTAAAAAAAAGCATGAAGCAGAAAGCAGTACACACACACAAATACTGGCACACAGCCAATGTCAACATAGGAAAAGTAATGCGGGACAAAGATGTAACCAAATAAACAACAACTGTTTGGCTTTAATGAGCTAATACTGCAATATCTATGGAATTCCAAGGCCATAGGCCAGTCCAAATCTCTTGTTAGTGGCACTAAAGGTACAAAATGGTGCCACAACTTGACTCATGACTGCCATGTAACCCCCACAGGTAGGGGCATCAAGGGAGCATGCAGACATCTTAGGGACTGGTAGTGGAGGGGTAGTAGTGCAGGGGGGTTGGGCTTGGGTTTGGGAGCAATTGATGTTGGACTTGGTTTGGGAGGAGGGACCTTCTTGGGAGAGGTGTACTTCGTCTTGGTGGGGTAGGGGCATGGGTGCTGGCAGTGGGGTAGAGGAGGCCTTGGAGGTGGACAGCACTTTTGGGTGTGTCATGGGGGGCGAGTAAGGAAAAGGTCACAATTACAAAGGAATACTTTCTTGACAAACAAGGACAGTCATCAGAAGGAGATTTGGGTGTGGACTGTGAGGGAGTGGTTGTTTGACATTTAGGCGTAGATGTCTTTGGTGCATGTTTGTGGGAAGTGTGCATGTGTGTGGTTTGTGTCTGTTGGGTGGGTGAGTGAGGGTGTTTATATGTCTTGGGCGGACGGGGGAGGTGCTGGGGGATGCTGTGGTGGGTGGGTGGGAGGCTGTCTGTTGGGGTGGTGGCTGCAGGTATGGTGGATGTGCTGCATGTAGGGCTGTCAATGGTGTATGCAGGTGTGGTGACTGGGGTGGATGTCTGAGGGTCTGCTGGGGTGGTGTCTGCAGGCAGGATAGGTGTTGTGGCTGGATTAGCATATGTTGGAATGTTGGTATGGTGTCTATAGGTGTGTCAGATGTAACATCTATGATGCTGGAGGGGGTGGGGGTATCCAGGCAAGTCGTGACTGTTGCTGTGTTTGCAGATGGATGTTGATTGCGTGTGTGCCAGTGGTGTGCCTTGTGGTGCTTATGTTTGTGTGCGCTTCTTTCATCTGTTGAGGTGGATGCATGCCAATCTGTGTGTGTGCTTTGGTGGGTCAGGTTAGGGGGGATTTGGACTGGGAAGAGGAAGGTAGAGGGGGGTGGTAGTCAAGGGGTCACTGGCTGCTGCCAGTGTGGAGGCCAGAGCCTGAAAAGATCTTTGTAGGCCAGCCATTGCACAGTGAAAGCTCTCCAGGAATGCATTGCTTTGTTGGACTTGGGTTGCCAGTCCCTGGATGGCATTCACAATAGTGGACTGGCCCACACAGCTGCTTCTCAGGAGGTCAATAGCCTTCTCACTGAGGGCAGCAGGGCTAATAAGGAATGGGCATAGGTGTCTGCTACAAAGGAGACACCCACCCTCTTGGGTGAGAGAGTACAGCCAACTCATTGGGGAGTTACAAGGAGGGCAGTGATAGAACAGGGCTGGGGGACAGAGATGGTACTGGAGGGGTCCCTGAGGGTCTGCCACCACTAGGGATTGGCCACTGTAGGAGAATTCAGAAGATAATGTTACAGGTCTGGTCTCCCCCATGACCCTCCTCTTGTGCTCCGGGCCACTGGGTCCCTCAGTGTCTGTTGTCTCTTGACTTGAGGTCCAGTGGCCAGAAGCTTCCCCGCTTGGCTGTGCCCCATCTCTTTCACGTGACGGTGCTGATGCTGAAAATAGATAATGAAGTTGGGTCATAACATGCACATGATAACACTTCCATCACAAATCAGAATTTTTTTTTACATACCATTGTGTCATCTGACCCCCCGCAGGAAGTGTCAACAAAGTGCCAAGATCATGTAACAGCACAATACAATGCATGTTTCCCAAATCTACAAATGTAACACACCAGCAAAGCAAGCTATCTGAAAACTACAATAGCAGGAATGAAGTTGAACAACCACACTAACCACACCATGACTAGGTGACTATTCCACCCAAAACAGGTGCCACATTCTGCACAACATATTCAAGAAGTAGACAAGCAATGGATTCCCACTGTAAGGTACCTTAGTAAATACATAAAGCCAATCCTTACCTCACCAATCCCTTACCCTGATGTCATGTATCAGACAAGAACATATGTTGCCAAGTAAAGCCAGGCAACCTTGGTACCAATAAACCATACCTTTATCAAGTGACATTGATTCAACCATATCACTATGGACACATAACATTATATTACATATCAACATGTAACACCTTCCAAATGTTAGTCAAGGAGGTAGTACACATTGTACACGCACATGCCCCAGTTGTGATGTAGCAGGGAGTAACAATGGACTCTGGTCATAATATATAGGACAAATGTCTCCAGAATACAAAATAGTCATGTGAGGACCAAGTAAACTCACACCAATGTCCCACACATATTTAAATGTAAATTCTTTGTGTATGTATAAAATAGACTACAGTACTTTGCAGGAAGGAAGGAGTCAGACCTTGAAATCACTAACATGAGCAAACCAAATCATTGCAGTATGAGAAACACCATCACTGCCCGCATATCAGACATGGCAAGCATGGTATCTGTCTGTGGAAGAAAAGGAAAGGCAAAGCATAAGTGATGCACACATCACTGGTACACCATCCATGACGTACCCCAACAGTCAGGTCACACTTCCCAAACTACACACAGGTAGGAACTACCACAACAGCACCAAATAAGTTTATCTATGAAGATGAAGTGGCCAAACACCCTGGCCTCATGTGTCAAATCCTACATAGCCACAGCAGGTACACATGACAAAATACAAACAGTGATGTATGGATATTGATCTCAGAATACACATACCTAGGCACCCAGGGCATTGGGGGTCCAGGGGATCCATATGGGCTGCAGCATTTTGTTTGCCACCCATAGGGAGCCCATGCAAAGGCTTCTACAGGACTGCCATAGCAGCCTGTGTGAAATGGTGTATGCACCAGGTCACTTATAAGTCAGCTGGGTGCAGAGTACCTGTGTGTGAGGGCAACACTCAACTAGCACAGGTACCCCCATGATGTCCAGGACCATTTTCCTGCACTTTCTGAGTGCAGGATGCCATTTTACGCGTACACTTTACATAGGTCACTACCTAACTCCAAATATGGCCATGTCTGGTATCAAACATGTTGAAATCATACCCCAAGGGTTCTTCAAGCGTTGGTTGCATGATTCCATGTACTTGGTTGTATGATTCCATGGGCTCCTTAGGGGACCCCAGTACTGCCATTACAGACAGGTTTTTGCCCTCCTGGTGCTTGAGCAGCTCATGCCCAGGAAGGCAGAACTTCCTTTGGGAAATGGATGTTACACCCTCTCCCCTTGGAAATAGGTGTTACAGGCATGGGGGGGTTGCCTCACGGAGCTTCTGGAAATGCTTTGAAGGGCACAGGTGGTGCCCTGCTTGCATGATCCAGTCTACACCAGTTAAGGGACCCAACAGTCTCTGCTCTGGCGCAAAACTGGACAGAGGAAAGAGGAGTGACCACACCCCTGTCCATCACCACCTCAGGGGGGTCCCTGGGTTTTGCTATCTTGGATTCCTAGGTGGCAGGAAACTGTGGGAGTATCTGAGTGGCCACTGCCAGTAGGTGACATCAGAGCCCTCCCCTGATAGGTGCTTACCTGTGTAGCTGACCAATCTCCCTTTCAGGGCTATTTAGGGTCTCTCTCTTGGGTGGTTCCTCAGATTTGGATTGCAAGACTCCAGCAGGAATACTCTGCATCTTTTACTTCACCTTCTTACTGAAGAAACTGCATCTGGACCCTCCAGGAACTCTACAACTGCAAAAAAGAAGCAAAGACAACTTCTACAACATTGTATCTTCAGCTCCTGCCAGCAACTGCAACTGTTTCCCAGTTGTGCTTCCTCAGAGGACAGCCAGTCTTAAGCCTGCACCAGAAGAATGAAGGAATCTTCATTTAAGTGAAGGAATCACTTCCCTGCTTCAGTAGGCATCTCTCTTCAGCGAGGACCTTTGGCTTGGATACTCTCTCCCAAAGAAGTGAGTGGATCCAGCATCACAGGTGGTGGGACTGAAGTTGTCCTAACGGTCCTGACGTCCAACTTTGGTGGAGGTAAGAGCGTGCCTCCCCACGTGAGACAGTAGCCCCATGCACCGCATGTTTTGCAGTTGCCAAGGCGTATTGGCATCTTTCCACAAACTTCTTTGTGCACCATGCAGCTCTGGCCCCCAGCACTCCTTCCTATGTTGCACAGCCTCCGGGGGGTTCTCTGGCGGCGTTGGATCCCTTTGTGTGGTGCTGCGTGGGCCTCCTTTTCCACCTTCTTTGTCCCCGTGCTGGTGGACTACTGTGCATGCTGCCTGGTCTTCTGAGGGCTCTCTGAGTTGCTGAGAGCCCCTTCTGGCTTCTTCCTCCTGGGTAGAGTCCACCAGGTCCCTCCTGGTCCTGGGCAGCGCCATTTTCCACTAACCACAAGCTGTGCATGTGCCAAGGCTTGTTGGCAGAATCCAGCAATGCAAACCAGACTGCAATCATCCATCCGGGGTGGGATATCATCTGCACCCACAAAGAACCAGCATCCGTCTTCTTGGGTGTAGTACTGGCTGTTGTTCTTCACCGGTGGTTCTTCTTTTGCACCTTCATCCGAGTTAGCTGAGGCTCCTATTCTCCCTGGACTCTTCAGTGCTTCTTGGACTTGGTCCCCTTCTTCCACAGGTGTTCAGGTCCAGGAATCCATCGTTGGTGTCTTGCAGTGTCTTCTAGTTCTTGTATAATCTACTTTCTCATGTTCTTGTGTGTTCTAGGAAAGTTACTGTGACTTACTCCTGCTTTCCTGGGCTCCGGGGTGCGTTCTATTACTTATCTCTGTTGTTTTCTAATACTCCCAGTGCCCCTCTACACACTACGCTTGCCTAGGTGGGAAACCGACTTTCACATTCCACTTTCTTAGTATATGGTTTGTGTTCCCCCAGGCCCATTTCTAACTATTGTGATTTTCACTATTTGCACTGTTTTCTAACTGTTTTCTTACAGTTGCTTCTGCATACTAGTATATATAATTTGTGTATTACTTACCTCCTTAGGGAGTATAGTCTCTATGGTATTTTTGGCATTTGTGTCACCAAAATGAAGTACCTTTATTTTTGTAACACTGAGTATTTTCTTTCATGTGTGTGAGTACTGTGTGACTACTGTGGTATTGCATGAGCTCTGCATGTCTCCTAGTTAGGCCTTGGCTGCTCATCCACACTACCCCCAGAGAGCCTAGTTTTTAGACACTGTCTACATTTCACTAATAAGGGATCACTGGACCTGGTATAAGATGTAGGTACCTTAGGCACCCACTACAAACCAGGTCATCCTCCTACACTATGTATCATACCTACAAAAGTATCCCATGGACAAAAATGTGACAACTTTCTGCTATCATGACATCAGCATGGCTATCACATGCCTACAACTGATACATACATAAGTGTCCCAGTGGATATGTAGCACATGCACACATGTATCCAACATACATTTTATCAACTCTGATGAGACATCACACATGGCAATGTACATTCCTCACTTACTGAGGGGAATTACCTTGCAACAGGTGTCAATATGTTATCTATGTAAGTCATGTCACATTTATGATGGACACCCATGCATCATAGAATGCTGTGCCACATCAGAAACCTACATACAATGGAGATGACTTGCCTCTGCTTGAATATAAATCACATAGACATCCCCCGATACATAGCAGAAGACAGAGATCAACAACCTACCCACCATTCTATTGTGACATTAAGTAGGCATGATCTTTTGGTGGGAACTAAAACCCACCAGGGTAGTAAAAGCTGATCACTGGAACACCAAACACAATCATATGTGCTCCATGCTGTGCTATGGAACTGAGGGGGCCCCATAGTTAAGTACCAGGCCTCAAGCCCAAATAATTGTGCACAACTTTTGGCAATATATGACCCGTGCACACCAATGTGAGCACAGAAAACACATGACACTTCCCACTTTGTCAGAGCTAGCATTCTGTCCCTCATTCAGTCATCTGGTAAAGGGTCAAATATGAGTCAGGTCTGTATTTACCACCTTGTGGTTGCTGTGCTGCCCTCAAACACATATCCAACTCTGGGTAGGCCACCACTAAGATGTGGGCCATCAGGGGGGCCATGATATGACAGGCACCCTGTCCTTGTTGGGAGGACAGCCCCAGCTGTGCCTCTGTGATCTTCTGGGTCCAGAGTTTCAGGTCCTCTCACCTCTTCCAACAGTGTGTGTCTGCACCTTCTTGGTGATGGCTCTCCAAATCCCCAGGGTGTTGACCTGCATGGATGCAAAAGACAAGACAGGAAATTATGTCCAAAAGTCCCATACGGAAAACAGGTAGAGTTAACTACAAGTCAGTCCAGACAATAACTAACTGTCTTGAACATCCTGTCCACCTATGGCACACAGCAGTTATTGGATAGGGGGACATTACTGCAAACACTCCCCATAAGGGTACCCATCACAACCACCTGTTAAGCCCCTGCACGGACCAGTTAGTAAAGCTGTGTGTTTTCTGTGACATGAGCAACCTACATGGCATTGCCCAGGAACACAATACAACATATCACACCAAATGGCAACTGACAGGCACACCAAATAGCAAACATTGCACACACACATCCACAACCCCTGATGATCACACGCTGCATATTGTCCCCACAGGTCACAGCGAGGCTTCAGATATGCCCAACTTGCTGGGACAACATACAACGAAATGACATGCTGTGCACACAAAGATGTAAGTCTTTACATGTGTGCACCTATGCACATACACATGCACCCACGTGCTATTTGAGGGAGCGGGGGTCTTTGTGTTAGTCCGAAACATGTTACACATACTTCCAAAACATGTGTGCACACAAAAAATGTCAAAGTAAGATACACCTAGCCTTCCATTGAACAGGTCCTACATCATGTCCAAAACGTAGGCTCATATATTAGGGAACATCAGTGCACAACACACTGTTTGCAGATGTTCAATGCCCAAATAATTAGGAGCATGCCCTGTATGCATCAGAGTTGGCTTAAGGAGCCAACAGAGCAGTGTGATCAAGGGATCTGTCAAGGACATTGTAACACAAATGGTCAGGGATGATCTGAGCATATCTGTCACAGCTCTCTACCATGCCTCCAATGCAATGACAATAGTAACCAAGGGGCACAGGCTCAAATTTTATGAACCTTAGTAGTGATGCATGATTTTCAACCTTCACATGCTGTTCATGGATACATGGTGTGGCTACAGTCTCAGACTTGCAGTGCTAAAACTATTCAATAATGTCCCAGGTGACAATATTTACAGGAGGTCGCAATTGAAAAGGCAACTTTCTCTGCAGGCACACCACACAAATCAACAAAGAATACCATGTCCCAAATGGTGAAATGCATCGCAATACTTCATGTATCCCACAGCCAATTGCCAATGGCTGGCATTGTGCAGAGCTTAGGGCCATAGAGTGTCATTAGCTGGCTTCAGTACAACACTACAAAAAGCCCAGATGTGGCCACAGATGTGTGTGCAGACACAGAAAGGGCACACTTATGGGGACACACCGGAAAACAGCATGCATCAACACCTCCTGCTGTCATGGTACCACATCTGACCATACATCAAGCAAATCTAATGATTGGATTTACCTGGTGATGGCTGTCATGACCCTCAGATAACCATGTGCATCAATCACAAGGTGGCTCAGAGAACACTCATTGCACACTCTCCACAATGTCTCAGGACTCTGAACCTATCACGACCAAGGTGCATACCCAGGAACTCAACTATTTAAGCACACTGCCATAGGCAGCAATGTTATCCAATGACTACCATGGTAGCATTCGCCTACCGCCATGACAACTTCCACCAGCAGTTGCAGTTGTTTCCTACTGTCTAGTGGAGTCACCATTTTTAGGCCTTTTGATGGTCGAAAAAGGTAATTTTTGATGCATCACAATGTGGAAAACATTTGTACCGCATAATTGTTAGTGCTGGCAATATCTGAAGATGTATATTTGTCCTGATTGATGTTGTCATGATGTTCTGCATACAGTCACCACCCTCTTGGCCATGGGCAATCATGTGTTTGTGGGCATGTAATCACAGGCATTGTCTGATGTTAGTACCACATAGTCTCGCTCACGTGGTAGTTTATGTACATATCGAATTTGAGGTAAGGGGATGACATGTAACTACTGTGCCACTTTTACCATAGGAATTTGCTGTATATCATGTTTTCACTGTATCAAATGGCATGTCATAGTTTTAATGGTACATATGTAGTGTAACTTACAAGGGACAAAAGGAGTGGTTGACATGCCTTCTTATTTTTTCTCACATAGTTACCCTGGAACGAGAAGGATCAGACAGTCTCCTGTATAACGTACACTAGCAGTCTTGCAGACCATGAAGAAAAGTTGTCATACAAATTTATATTGATAATTGATAGGCAGACAATCAAGGATCTCTGTCATCAGTTGGAGCCAGATCTCATGCTTGCCATCAGTCATCCAAATGCGTTCCACCCATTGTTCAAGTCACGTCAGTGCTGCACTTCCTGGCCACAGGCTCCTTCCAAAATACAGTGGCCCTAGCTGCAGGCATCTCCCAGCCAATGTTCACTCTAGTCTTGAAGAATATACTCTCTGCAATGTTAAAAAACCTGGACAGCTGCATCCGATAAACACAACATGAGTATTTTGCCCATGTAAAGGTAGAGTTCTATAGTTTGGCACGCATCCCACATGTAGTGGGAGCCATTGATGGTATACATGAAGCCTTGATTCCCCCACATGCCAACAAACAGGTCTATTGAAACAGGAATAAGTTCCACTCCATAAATGTCCAAGTAGTTTGTTTGGCAGACCTCCACATTTCCCAAGTATGTGCACGGTACCCAGGTTCAGTCCATCCTGTCTTCATCATGTAGAACAGCGCTATCCCACAGCTGATGACACAACAGTACCCATAAAGGGGCTGGCTGGTTGGTATGTTACATATGACATGTGCATTTGTATGCTATGTCTGCTCCCAAATGCCTTGCAAGGGACTCTGCCTATCCAACCATCCCTGGTTATTGACACCAGTGAAGAACCCAACCATGTCAGGGGAAGTCTGCTTTAAAGAGGCCCATGGAAGGGCACGGCATGTCATGGAGAAAGCTTTTGGGCTCCTGAAGGCACGATTCTGCAGCATTGATAATTCTGGTGGAGCCCTCCTCTACTCACTTGCTAAAGTGTGTCACATCATTGTGGCCTGCTGCATTCTCCACAACTTTGTCCTGAGGTGACTGATCCCACACATCCCAGATGAGGTAGAACTAGTAGTTCCACCATGTGAGAATGCAGAAATGCAAAGTGAGGATGACAGTGAATGAGGATGAAGGTTGGGACATGCGGGCAGATCTCATCAATTAGTACTTCACCTGAGTGTAAGTATGTGATGTTCTGTGATTTCACTGACTCATTGGGGGTACTGTAGGAGTCAGGGCTATTTGAGAAGGGTCTCTGTGTGACCATCAGACATGACATGTGATGCTATGCAGTATACAGCTCAGGTTTCCTGGCAAGTTTGGACTTGGAGTTGTGACTCCCGTGAGGATCTCCTTCGTTTGTGGCAGTCAAAATGCACAATCAAATAAACAACACTATTTGGAACACCATTTTCTATCTCATGTAGGTCTTTACCTGCCTAAACATCTTGATTATCACTTTTTCCTTCTAAGTCTCTTCACAAAACCATCCTCATGTGGATATTTCTGAGTTGCACCAATGGCAGATGGCTTTAGCTAGTCTGACATGTGAAGTGGACATGGATTGATCCAGGTACTGTGTTACATTTTCTGGGGTGTATGAGTCCCATGCCCAGGCTGCTGGGACAGTGGGATGTCAGAGATCTGTGCAATACAATGGACCTGTTTGCCATGTTATGTGGGTACAATGGTGTCATGTGTATGATATTGTGTCTTTGACAACACATCTCTTCCTGTGCAATCCATTCCCTCAACCTTCACATTGTGTTGACAATGCTCCTGTTTGACTTGTATGTAGCTGTCGTTGTTTTTCCCTCATTGCAGACCACAGTGCATGTGTGTCAACACTGACATGAGTGAATAACATGCCTACAGAGGCACGGCCATTGTAAGTGGAAGGTACCCTGACTAGGGACTGTTATACTGTCCTCTGTCTGTATTTTAGGATACATCGATCTGGTAGGCATGGTATTAATATGTAATGGGTCAAGCTGATGACAGTTTCCACCAATCTGTTGGGCTATTCTGAGGGACAAAGTCTGACATGTCCTTTACTTCAGGGGTCAGTAGGACGTCACTTATAGACACCTAGGCAGAAACAAAAATGTTTAGACATACTTAACTATGACAGTCTTGACACTGTGGCAGCCTATGTGCTGCACAGTGTAATAAAAAAAGAGCTTGGTGACTGTCCACTTGTGTCATTTTGTTGGTAGTGATCCTCAGCATAACACTAGGTGTGATATTTCCTTCCTCACATTTCTTTCTTATGAATTAATCATGAGCATGAATTAAATTCCACATTCAACAACTCACATTAATGAAAAACTGTCTATAATACATAGATAGTGTATTAGTTGTGTCTTGTTATCTGCAGAGGAGATTAGGATGAATGTGATAAAAAGAAATGATGTTCAGATAGTGAAGGGATCAGTCATGGTGGTTGTTATCATGAGAGTAGCTGCCACAACATTTGAAGTCCCAAGTCCAGTGTCCTTCTATCATGGTAATATGGAAAGTGGTTGTGGAAAAGTCAACAGGGTGCATTTGAGACATACAACGGGAATCTATCAGTTAAAGGTTTCTTCCTGGCACTGGTTGTTGTCTTGCCATCTGTAACTCCTGGTTGTTTGGGTGTTCATCCATGCAGGGGGGGTGGTTCTTCAGCTACAGAGGTAGGGGTGTCTTAGGTCACTCCCCTGGCAGGGCCTCCATTCCACTGGCAGCTAGGGATTTTGAAGAGGCTGGTGTAACTTGGGCAATGGAAGGGGTCTGGTGTTCTGGACAGGGTGGTGTTGATGTCTCTCAGCACCCCCGTAAGAGAGACCATATGGGTATTGGGGGTCTCCCACTGTTACATAACTTCCTAGTGGTTGTTCCTCTACAGCTGCTTGACCCATCACGCCTTGGGATTGTTGGTAGGCTCCCAAGACCTGGAAGATAGTGTCCTGGCCATGACCATCCCTTGCAGCCTCATGCCGCTGGCTTACACTATCCCTCCCAATCACCCTAACCCCACGTGCCTGCGCCCTTGGCACAGTTTACCCACTGCCACGGGTGCTAGGTCCATCATTATCAGGGTTTTTGCGTTGTGACTCAGGAACATGGACTAGGCGACACATGATGGTTGTTACTGTCTTTGGGGCACAAGTTTGGTGGCGACGGATTGCCTAGGATGCAACTGGGCTGGGAGTAGTCGATGTGGCCAGGGTGAGGCTGACAGTTGTCGCTTGACCAGGCTCCACAGATGAGCCAGAGCTGTCCTCAACATCCACACATCCAGGAGTGCTCACCTCACTAAGGGCTTCATCCAAGGGGTAATGGGCAGTCTCAGGAGTTCCTTTCATGCTCTGAGTGGCAGGTAGACCTGTTGAAGATGAGAAATGGACAATTACAGGTTGATTTGTGACATGTAGCAAAAATCAATACAGGTAGATATGTTTTGGGCCATATATCGATTGGCTTTGCTTGATCCCCTGATGTGACAGTGACACCTGCTTTCATTAATATAGACCTGACATTTGTGGTACAGACATTTAATTTTAAAGTCACCTTGCTACAGGATGTCTGCATATCTTGACACCAGGATGTCTGTTCATAGTTTCATATCTTGGCAGCAGTGGAGCATAATTAGTTTCAGGGTACCTCCCAGTTAGCAAAACTTCATTGTTGAGTTGACAGTCAGCTGCACAATGTCATGTGGGCACTGGCCTGGTCATCAGATTTGGAGTTACCATCATACCTGGCCATATGTGGCAGGCTACACCAAGTACAGCACACTGCATATATGTGAGATACCCCCAGGTGAGTACAGTTCTCTAGGTGATGGGGTAGAAGGGACAGAGTAGCAGAGGACACAGTTGTAGCTGTGTGTAAGGAGGACACCAGTGGCAGCTGTCCTTAGCATTCCTGTCAATAGCTGTCCTATGCCAACAGGCTACACAATTGTTACTCCCCCAGGTGAGTACAGTTATCTAGGTGATGGGAGGTAAAAGGGACAGATTAGCAGCAAAAGACACAGTTGTAGCTGTGTGTTAGTGGTATTGTACTAGCAGCTGTCCATAGCATTGCTGTCATTCCCACTGACTATACAATTGTTATCCCCAAGGTGAGTACAGTTCTCTAGGTGATCGGAGGTAGAAGGGACAGGTTAGCAGAGGACACAGTTGTAGCTGTGTGTACTAGAAGCTGCCCATAGCATTGCTGTCATTCCCACAGTCTATTTAATTGTGGGCCATTCAGGTGAGTATACTCCAGTGTTTAGTATACATGCAACGCTATTTTCAATATGGTACACTGTTCTACCCACACCATACACAGATACTGTGCCCCCAGGTGAGTTAACTTCATATGTGATAAGCCAGACCGGGATATTAGGACATTTGGACACAGGGGTGGTGAGTGGTGTGACAGTGAAAGTGTCAGAAGGTGATCAGTAAGCATGCATGACAATACATTTTGGTGACAATATTGGTGCTGTGACATATCCAACTCCTCTTCCCTGGGTATTCCTGTAAAGCCCTCAGGATGCAGGATGGTCAAGACCTTCTCCCATGATGTGAACTGTGGGGGAGAAGGTGAGGGACCACCGCCAATCTTGAGGACTGCCAGCTGGTGCCCACCGGACATGGAATGTACCTTTCCCCTGAGATTGTTCCACCTCTTCCTGATATCCTCCCTTGAGCATGGGGAGCTGCCTACAGAATTCACCCTGTTGACTATTATTTGCCACATTTCCTTTTTCCTCACAATTGTAGTCTGCTGAACGTGGGCTCCAAATAAGTGTGGATCTATTCTGACAATTTCATCCACCATGACTCTCAACTCGTCATCTGTGAAATGGGGGTGCTTTTGTGGTGACATAGTGCAGTGTGGTGAGGGGGTGATGGTTTGTGAATGATGTGTGGAGGTGCTATTATGTGTGGTGGGTGTGTTGTGTGGGTGTGGGATAAGTGCTATATGAAAGTTGGAGGGGTGCCTAATCTATGGTACTGTGTCTGATTTTGAACTCTGGCTTCTATGTGTGGCATTGAAGATGCAAAGGATTGTGGTGAGTAAAGAAGTGTATTTTATAGTGCAGTTTGTAGGTGTGTTAGGTGTGTGAATGTGTGTCAGCAGTGTGGATTTTAAATCGATCAAATGTGGTGTTGCGTATTACTGTGTGAACTGCCGACCACCGTGGTTCGTGTCGCCATTGGAAGACTGCGATGGAAGAACTGCCATTGTGATTTGTGAGTCGTTATACAGTCAGTGGTTGGTTGACGGGCTGGCACTGCTGGTGGTCAGACTGCCTATTTCCCGCCCTCCAGAGTCTTGCCATTGTTGTTTTTAGGTTGTGTTTTGGCGGTCCTGCTTGTTCAACTTGTATTACGGCGATCAGTGAAACCTCAACCATGGTAGTCTTTTGCTGGCTGCCACTATGGCTATCTGGCTGTGAGACCTCCAAACTTGTAATGAGGTCTTATGTCTCTTTTATAGGGTCAAACAGTATTTAATATGAAAAATACCAAGATTAGCATTCGCCAGATCACTATGTATCTCTTCAGTGTTCCATGGAATAATTCATAGACCATCATTACTGGCTCATCTGTTTGTTAAAGTAAGATTTGCAGTCTTTATGCTTTAAACATTAGGATCATTTTTGGGAAGGAGGGTTCAATCTATGTAGCAGGTCTTGGAAAATGGGTTAGTGGTAAGGGCAGGTAAGTACTTACACTTAGCAATAGGCCACTAACCTCCACTTAAGTCCAGTTAGGTCTCAATAAATTAAACCCTGCTCAACCCTTGGTAGCTTGGCAACGAGCGACAAGGTTTAGCTTAGGAGACAAAGCATAAAGCATAAAAAAATCACAAAACATTGAATAAGTAAAACACAAAACACAATAAAAATCCAACACCAATTTATAAACATAGATTATATTTATATCTTTAAAATGACACCAAAGCAATTAAAATAGGATGAGGGGAACCGGAGAAATAAACTTTAAAGAATTAATGCTTTTTAGCTCTTAGAAGCGTCAATCTGGTCATCTTGTTGCGCTTCGACGGGGGCAAAGTCAAAGTCTGAGACCGACTGTGACGGAACCCTGCTCAGCTACAGCTCACGAGAGGCCTCGGTCAAAAGTCGTTTTCTTGAAGATTTCTTTCAGCCGGACCAAGTCACCATTTCAATCCGACCTCCTGGAACTTTTCCTCGGATTCGCATCGTCCTCCTCAGATACACTGCTTGGGAGGTCCTGGTCAACTTCCTACGTTCGGACCTAGTCACTTTTTTGGATATTTTCTTCACTGGGATGAACCTGCTAGTCAGGCCGGGTCGCAGCTGAAGCAAGCCGGCTAGAGTTGCTGGGGCGGGCTGGTCCCTTTATGGAGTTTTTTTCTAAAAGTTCTCCAACCTCCACCAAACTTCTGGATCTTCTTTAGATGTCCCTTTAAGGTTCTTTTGAGGTCCACAGATCACCTCAGGGTTCCAGAAGCTCTGAGATGCTCCTTGAGGGTGCAGACTGCAACTTCCAGAATTCACCTGGTGCAAACTCCTTTTTGGGCACTGGACAGTGGTCAGCTGGTCAGTTTCTTCAGGTGCTGGTACAGGAGACTCTGGTTAGCATGTTTTCACTTGTAGGAAAAAAGGAGTCTACCGTTGAATTAGTTGAAGCCAGGCAAAGTCCTTCTGGTGGTGGAGCCCAAGTGTGCAGCTGGTGCACTCTCCAGGGTGCAGTGTCCAGGTGCAGGTCAGGAGTCCAGCAGGGCAGTCTTTCTTCTTCTGTAGTTCTTCCTTGTTGGAATCTGGTGGGGATCAGAGGTGTGGGTGCAGGTCTGCCAGTTTTATCCTTCCTCCTGGGTGAAAAACAGGGGGGGTCCTGGTTCTCCAAACAGGTGCAGGGTCTCCCTGTGATGACCCCTTCCTGGGAAGTGTGACAAAAATCAATCCCAGGGAGCAACATTCCTCAAAATCCATCATGAATGAAAGTGATTTTTGGAGGTTACATCTGGCTGAGCCCACCCACTGATGTGGCTAGAAACTTTAAACTCACCCTTCTCCTGCCCTCTCCTAATTTAATCAGGGGGGCACCTAATTGCCTGAGTTTTCAGGATGTGAGGGAGGTGCTGAGTTGCTCCAAATGTCCTTCCCTGCCTTTGAAGACCAGTTTGGCAGCGCTCTCCCCTTCCTGCCTCTCCAACTGCTGAGGGAAGATCGCCTCCCCCAGGCACATCTCTTTGTGTTGAGCCAGACCACTTCACAGCTCATCAAGGCAGCCTGGCCAAGCTGCCAGAGGCTGGCCAATCAGAGCAAAGCAGCAAAACACTGCAGGACTGAAGTTGGCAACTTTTCAGGTAAAGTTTAAAACTGTTTACCTGAACAATTTACAATAAAACCAACAATAAGTTGTGTGATTTATTATAACAATTAATTTGATACCAAAATGTAGGTGCCTGTCACTTAAGGGGACTTTATAAATTAAAATAAAGTATCTCCATTCTAGCCTATGGAGGCCATTTACTACAATGAGGGAAAAACAATTGTGGCTGTTTTACCTCACCAGGGCTTATAAAACTATATTTATAAGGTCCCTGCTTATAGTTTCATGGCACCCAACCCTAGGGGCACATAGGACACACCTTAGGGGTGACGAATATGTAAAAATAAGGTAGTTTAAGACTTTGGAACTACTTTTAATTCCAAAGTCGAATTTGAATGTAACTTTAATTTATAAGCAGCCAGCAAGGCAGGCCTGCCTTTAAAATGACACTGGGCACCTCAGCAGTGCACCTATGGGTACACCATCTATGCTGGGGTCCCTAAACCTACATGCCCTACCATATACTAGGGACTTTTAGATAGGTTAACTTAGCCAATTATAAGGAGCCTAATTTGCCTACTCATTTTACACAGAGCACAGGAAAACACCAGCAAAAAGTGAAAGATGGGGGCAAAAAGTCAGAGGGCCTCTGCAATCAGCCCTGTTTTCTTACAGCAGGCGAACAATGTAATATAAGAAGCGCACTTTACACACATGAGGCATCCTATTCATAATTTCCAGAGCAGAAGTTTAAGAGGCAATCAGATTCAGTCCCGTGTGGTTGGAATGTGGTGGAGATTTGGTTCTTTGAGAGTAAATTCTATATTTCCTATATCACCTCTTAAATTCTGAGGTACCTCAAAGTGGGTCATCTTTTATATTTATGGCATAATTTAAAGCTTAGTTAATGGGACCCAAAATTACTGCTCTGGTGGGAATTTTTCACTGAATATACCCCCGATGCCACACAAAATAATACGGCTGCCACTGAAAATTCCATGCCAGCCAAGACACTATGGTGGTCATTCTGACCCTGGCGGTCTTTGACCGCCAGGGCGGAGGACCGCGGGAGCACCGCCGACAGGCCGGCAGTGCTCCAATGGGGATTCCGACCGCGGCGGTAAAGCCGCGGTCGGACCGGCACCACTGGCGGGCTCCCGCCAGTGTACCGCCGCCCCATTGAATCCTCCACGGCGGCGCAGCTTGCTGCACCGCCGCGGGGATTCCGACCCCCCCTACCGCCATCCAGATCCCGGCGGTCGGACCGCCGGGATCCGGATGGCGTTAGGGGGGGTCGCGGGGCCCCTGGGGGCCCCTGCAGTGCCCATGCCACTGGCATGGGCATTGCAGGGGACCCGGTAAGAGGGCCCCTACATGTATTTCACTGTCTGCTGCGCAGACAGTGAAATACGCGACGGGTGCAACTGCACCCGTCGCACAGCTTCCACACCGCCGGCTCGATTCCGAGCCGGCTTCATCGTGGAAGCCTCTTTCCCGCTGGGCTGGCGGGCGGTCTGAAGGCGACCGCCCGCCAGCCCAGCGGGAAAGTCAGAATGACCGCCGCGGTCTTTCGACCGCGGAACGGTAATCTGACGGCGGGACTTTGGCGGGCGGCCTCCGCCGCCCGCCAAGGTCAGAATGAGGGCCTATGACTTGGAGCCCAGAAAGAACGTTTTTGCTTGACCAAACACACATACAACGCTTGGGTTTGGTTCAGCACACAGAAAGTTATGCCTGGGAGTGTTCTCCAAGTGGATGGGTTTAAATGTTGTTTTTGTTTCTGCTGGGTGTTCAGGAACAGTAAATAACAGTATAGGAAACTCAACATTAATTAGGGCAAGCCTTGCAATACTGATACGTTGGTTGTCTTCTAAAACGTAGATTGTCAGCAAAGATTTGTCAACAAATGAGCCTAACAAGGCAATACTGTGCGAAATCAAGAGTTCACCCCTACTCTAAATGAGATGAGGAAACCAGAAATAAGCGACTGAGGCATCTGTCAATTGATGACAGATGTCCTGCTACAACACCTCTAAATGAACATATCCATCACAAACACATTTAGCAGATATTGGTTCACAAGGAATAATGACTCTAGAAGTGTAATCCTCATAACAAAAGGATAAGGTAAGAGTGAATTAAAATTTGGTAGAGCACCACCATAGATCACTGATAGTACCACCCCAGCGAACCAGTGGTTCGCCCTCTCTTGGTGAATTTGTGTTTGGACTGGTTTTACACAGGCAAAGCATTTGTTGGCTTATCTGGGGTAAATCCTTGGACTGATGGCCACACTGCTACTGAACTGTCATTCCATAGTGATGGCCACATTGCTATAGTTAGGGCATGACAGCCATTTCTCATTTTCTCTACCCTTTTGCACATTTCCAGGTAGGGAAAATACATAATGGACCACCTGAGCAGAGAGAAGGCTCCATCAATGTCAATGCCAATCAACTGTGTTTCCTCAAAACAAACTGCTGCTTTAAGTGTTTGCTTTCAGAAAGTAAAAAACCTAGCTGATCTGGTCAATCAAACATGGCTCTCACTCAACAAAGCTTCAGTGGTTTCACTGGAGCTGCCATTTTAGCAGCTACATTAAAACAGATACACTAAATCTGCTACACCGGCTATATTGAAGGCACAAAAATCTACATCTGTCTGGCAAGGATCTCTAAATATGGCAGACAGTCTTCCACAATGGAGACAATGACCTCTGCTGACCTAGCGACGTTGGTGGCTGCCTCCCAACCTCTAAATGAGGCCCATATTCTCTGACAAACGGACTTCAGAAAGAGTTGACATAGAACAGAGCATGATGGTGATGATGACAACCAATATTATGTAGTTAAAGTAGAGATATAGTTTCACCCTACAACATTTCTGTTCAATTTCCCTCAGTGTTTGCCTTCTTACCTGTGGAGAGTAAAACAGAAAAAATGCAGTAGAATAGCAAAAGTCCACCATAGAGTCATTTGTGGAAATGGAGAGGAACAACTTGCTGTATCTGGAGTTAGAGCTCAAGTAACTCAATTGACAAGTACCTCATGTTTTTATAAGAGGATTATTGAATGTTTTGGTTTTAAAAATGCCATTTGCAGTCAACACAAGTGGCACAAATGCAAATAACCGAGGGTCTCATTTACAAGGCCTTAGCAGCACACTGCACCACCAGAGAGTAATTTATTTTACATTCTGGTGGCGCAGTGTGCCAGCCCATATTTACAAGGCCATGCAAAGCCACCGTCAGTGGCTTTTTATGGCCTTGTAAATTTGGACCCCTTTCATGCATAACACTATGTGAAAGGGGCATTCCATGGGTGTTGCTTGGGTTGTACCCATTGAAAACCCATTGAATCTAAAGGAATCTGATGCATTCCAAAATTTACAAGTCTAGTAATGCGTCAGATTCCTATGCCATTTCAGGGGTGGTGTAAGAATGACACAACAGGGAGAAATATCTTTATTTCACCCTGTTTTTCCTCTTTCTGCATTCTGCAGGACACATTGAAAGAGGAAAACACCTCTTGTGATGGTTTTTGTGCAGAAAGGTGTCCCATCCAGTACAAAAACAATCATACCCGCAATGCAGGCATCCTTGCACCATGGTGCAAGGATGCCTGCATTGGCTCTAAGCAGCAATTTGTGCACCAACAGAGGGGGGGAGGACAGAAATTTGCCATATCTTGAAGATACTTTGCATTTATAACCTTTCCCGGTGATACAGGGTGGCACAGCAAGAAACTTACTGTGCCACCCTGCACCACAGGCCTCGTAAATGAAGCCCAGAATGTCTTCACCCTTATGAATTTCATAACAGTGATTCTAGAAACATAGACAGGTGAATTACCACATATGAGATAATCAAAGTTTGATATTGCAAGTGCAGAGACAGTTTTTTTAAAACATCCCAGAGAAATTCTCATAAAAGAATATTTCTTGGGTATATCCAACAATTCATGTGCACAAAGGAAGTATTATTAAGCCACAGCATAGCATTGTAAACATGGAAAGATTAGCCATCGGTCTTACTTGACAACTATGACTTGTGCCTGTCATTGTGCACAAATGTGGCTTCACATGGATCCTGCTGGACCTTCTCTATGCCTCTGCATAGGATTTCTTGTTAGAGGTATATGCTTTTTGGCATCCTTTAGTTACTCTCTGGAGTTCATCAGGATGTCATGATCAGAGCTGAACGACTTAAATCCTACATCACTAAAAAAGCATAAGTAGGATCACATCAGACTGCAGTAACATGTATTCTTGTATGGAGTAAATCTGGCCTGTAAATTAGGGTTATACTCTTCCTATTGCAGCAGGACCTAGGACCAGCCTACCGGAACCACTCCATCTCCTTCCACACCCCTGCCAGATCCCTCTGCTCCACCCAGATGGCCCTGGCCACCATCCCTCATATCTGCAAAACCACTGCCGGAGGACAATCTTTTACCTACACTTCAGTGAAGAGCTAGAAGAACCTCGCCCTGCACCTCAGACAAAGCCCGTCGCTCACCATCTTCAGGAAGAACCTCAAGACGTGGCTCTTCGGATGAGAACCCTCCTCTAACCCCCAGTGCCTTGAGACCCTCACGGGTGAATAGCCACGCTTTACAAATACTGATTGATTGATTGAACTCTTTCTAATGGAGAAGGTCCAAAGCACATTTACATGCGGTCCATCTTTATCTGGAGTGGCGTAATGAGCAAAAATGATGGAATGGAATGTGGTCTGAGAAATCATCAATGGCCAAGGCTAATTCAAGCTTTCCTTCCATCATTCAGTAGTCACCTAAAAAGTGAAAATTATGCCATGATATGGATTCCATGTTCTCTGTGAGGTGTGGCTCAAGCTATGCATCACTGATATGGCCCAAGTGGAATCAGACCAATTTGGAGAAACATATGTGGTTGCCTAAAGGGGGACTTAACCTGGCACTTCAGGCTAGACTTTTCTTATCAATCAGGAACAAGACTGATTTGCATTTGGGTGATCTCCTTGTAGAGTTGCACAGTGGTGGAAAAACTAGAAGCGGAATGAAAACTCAAGTGATTTTCACAATGGCTGAGGTTAATTCAAGCATTCCTTCCATCACGTTGTTGCTCACTGAAGGAGATGCCCTAAGTTCAACAGGTATGCACAGACATAGCTGTACCACAGCACTTAAACTATATCCTACTCACAAGGCCTAAGTAGGCCAACATTGGTCTGTATTTGCTAATTGATGTACTTAATTATTTTAATTGTTGTCATTTTCATTGCACAAACTATCACTCATCCCAGAGTTTCTAGTTGCTGTAACCTGCCAAACAAAAACAGAGATGATTATCTTTATTGTGTAAACAGCCCCTATTTAATTGTTTCCGGAACCTAAGTAGTTTCTGTTTCTTCTTGTAAGGGAAGAAGGCGTGAGTTCCAGAGATTAGGACCTGTGATGGAAAAATCCCTACCTCCCCATTTGATATAGTTACATTTTGGGTGCTACAAATTGCATGGAGGATTGTTTGAATTATACTACATCATTCCGTGTTCTAGGTGTGGGCTTGTGCTGTGATAGATTTTATGCAGGATGCAGGAAGCTTTTGATTTACACTCCTTTGTCAATCAGAAGTCAATATAGTTGCTGACGGGACAGCGATATTTGGTCGTATTTTCATAGATTAAACTTTAGTCTAATGATAGGAATTTTTTAGGTAGGCCAAAATAAACCACATTTCTGTAAAAGAGTTTTACCAAATATAGGTATTGGCAAGGGCCGTTTTATGTGAAAATGATAGAAAACAGAGCATTCTCGAAAGGGTTTTCAGTTGGAGGTGAATGACACGAATATCGAATTACAAATATCACACAACATTAATAGCATGTCAAAAATCGTGTCTGTTGGACTTTTGCTTATGCAGGGTCATCCCCTGTCTTTTTGCCTCCTGCCTCCTATTTTTTTCTGACCTGTTGCTGTTGGCTTTTCAACTCTGAGCACTTTACCACTGCTAACCAGTGCTAAAGTGCATATGCTCTCTGTGTAAATTGTATGTAATTGGTTTATTCATGATTGGCATATTTGATTTACTAGTAAGTCCCTAGTAAGGTGCACTAGAGGTGCCAGGGCCTGTAAATCAAATGCTACTAGTGGGCCTGCAGCACAGGTTGTGCCACCCACACAAGTAACCCTGTAATCATGTCTCAGACCTGCCACTGCAGTGTCTGTAAGTGTATTTTTACACTGTAAATTCGACTTGGCAAGTGTACCCACTTGCCAGGCCTAAACCTTCCCTTTTCTTACATGTAAGGCACCCCTAAGGTAGGCCCTAGGTATCCCCAAGGGCAGGGTGCAGTGTATGGATAAGGTAGGACATATAGTAATGTGGTTTATATGTCCTGACAGTGAAATACTGCCAATTTTGTTTTTCACTGTTGCAAGGCCTGTCTCTCTCATAGGATAATATGGGGGCTACCTTTAAATATGATTAAAGTGTAGATTCCCCTAGAGAGTAGATGGACATGTGGAGTTTGGGGTCCCTGAACTCACAATTAAAACATACATCTTTTAGTAAAGTTGATTTTAAGATTGTGCGTTTGAAAATGACACTTTTAGAAAGTGAGCATTTTCTTGCTTAAACCATTCTGTGACTCTGCCTTGTTTGTGGATTCCCTGTCTGGGTCAGTTTGACAGTTGGTTTGTTTTTCACCTCACACCAGACAGTGACACAAAGGGAGCTGGGGTGTAACCTGCATTTCCTGATTAGCCATCTCTGCTAGGTGGGAGGGGTGGAGTGGTCACTCTCATCTGAAAGGACTGTGCCTGCCTCTGACAATGCCGGCTCCAACCCCCTGCTGTGTGTCTGATGCCTTCCCTGGGCAAGCCAGGATTTCACAAGTAGGTGTGGGTCCCCTTTGAAGAAAGGTGACTTCAAAGACTAAAATGGGTATAAGAAGGGCACCCAAATCTACAGACTTTAGAAACACTTCTGGAACCAAGAGGAACCTCTGCCTGGAGAAGAGCTGATAGCTGAGGAAGAAGTGCTGCCCTGCCTGTGACTGTGCTTTGTGGAGCTTTCCTGCAGTGCTGCTTCTGCCAGAGTAAGAGGGCAAAGACTGGACTTTGTGTGCCTTCCATCTTGTGAAGAAATCTCCAAGGGCTTGAGTTAGAGCTTGCCTCCTGTTGTTTGAAGTCTCAAGGACAGCAAAGACTTCTCTCTGCCAGCACCTGGAGTCTCTAGAGAGACCCCTGCCCGACAAGTGGTGCCCTATCCAGTCCCTGGGCCCTTGAAAGGAAAGCTGGTGGAATCCAAGGAAATCGACTTCGGACGACTTCGGACCGACGCCGCTGCTGAATCCGGTAACGCCGCCTGCACCTGACGCCGTGACCTTCGCTGGAACGCGACGCTCTTCGCAGGCCCGATGCCGCAGCAGCCCCGCTGAAGTCCGCGACTCCGTGGAAGTCACCGCACCACGTTGTGACGCCGCCGCTCGAAGTGCACGGATTCAACGTTACGCACAGACGCCGCGATTCCCGACTTCGCGCATCGGCTTGTTTTCACTCTTCACCAAAGGTACTGTACTTGGGGGTCTACACGACTCCGTGTCCGGCGCCGCTGGTATCAGCTTGTTGGGAACGACTACGTCACGACACCGTGTTAACATCTCATCGAATTTTTTTTGTTTCTAAGCGCTATTTTTGAGTTTACTCTTTAAAAATTCATAACTTGACTTGTGTATGTCGGATGTGTGTCGTTTTGGTCTTGTTTTGTTTAGATAAATATTTCCTATTTTTCTAAACCGGTGTTGTGTCATTTTGTAGTGTTTTCATGAAGTTACTGTGTGTTTTGGTACAAATACTTTACACCTAGCGCTCTGAAGTTAAGCCTACTGCTCTGCCAAGCTACCAAGGGGGTAAGCAGGGGTTAGCTGAGGGTGATTCTCTTTTACCCTGACTAGAGTGAGGGTCCTTGCTTGAACAGGGGGGTAACCTGACTGTCAACCAAAGACCCAATTTCTAACAGTGTCCCTACCAAAACATTGAAGAACAGAATATCTACGGTAAAATATTTGGTATACAATATGATTTTTAAGAATGTTGTTGTATTTAGCATCGTTTACTTTTAATCTAGTTGTAATCAATACATTTTCATTGATTAAATCTATATTAGTATATTATTTTAGGTGTTGGCTTTATTAATATAATTGTTAACAATTTCTTTAACTATAGTTTGTAATTTTAAATGGGTATTTTTTAAAAAAAAAATTAGTAATTTATAATGTAGTTTTCAGTTGCCGGGTAGGGGAATACAATAGGGAACGCGCTACGTGCAGCTTGGCCCCAAGGGACTCCGTGTCCCAGAAGAAGTGGAGGCAGGAGGAGGGGCAAACTCTCAGTTAGCGCTTCAAAGAGCCAAACTCTCTCCTGCTGCATATTACGCGGTACGTGCAGATTGCGGCCAAGGGACTTCGTGCCCCAGAAAAAGTGGAGGCAGGGGGAGGAGCAAACCCCCGGTGAGCACTTCAAAGCGCCGAACTCTCTTCTGCTGCGCGGCGCGCACTACGTGCAGTATGGGGCCAATGGACATCGTGTCCCAGAAGAAGTGGAGGCAGGGAGAGGAGTGAACCCCCCGAGAGCGCTTCAAAGTGCCGAACCCTCTTCCGCTGCGCGGGCCACGCCAAGACCAAGGACGGGCCCGTCCTTCGCCCATCAGCGACCGACAGAGGCTGGGCTGGACCACCCCTCTTAACTCACACATAGAGGGTAAGTGTGAGTGAGAGATTATTGTTTTGACATTCTTTGACTTTTGAAGGCTCTTGTGCCATGCCTTATGCCTCTTGGCTCCCTCCCCAGGTAAAATGTATTACTCCAACTTTTACGTGTATCTGTTGCTGACCTGCTGTCCCGACTAAAGACATTCACTGTGCACTGTGGGGATGGGCAGGAGAAGGAGCCCGCAAACTGGGGCCCATAGTGGAGGCGGAGGGCAGGGACATTTAAACACAACCCTGGACTCCTTTCTCGCAAGAGCTGTTGTGACCAAGGATATTGACCTGGCGGAGAGGAGGCTTTCTCTGGAAATGGATGACTGGTGCCAAGCTTCTGTAGAAAGTGATGCTTCGCGGGTTTTGGAAGTTGAAGTGGTTCCCCGCCGGGAGGGTGCAATGTGCTGCCTCTGTAATTCCCCTACCTGCAGAAACGGAGGCTTGTGGTTGGACTGGGCTCTCGAGGAAAAGTAAGAAGCTCTTGACGGTCACTCTGCCGCTCCGCCCCCTAGACAGCTGTAGCTCTCCCCTGAAAAAGAAAAAGGTACAGAAGAAAGCCAGGAGCAAACTAAAACCGTCTCTGTCTACAGATTCTAGGGGGCCTGATAGATGGCATTGACTTTAGACTGCCGCCGGGGGGTGGAGTGAATAATCTATCAATGAAATTCAAGGAGATGATTGAGGCTACTTTGACTCCAGTTTTGGCAAAATTGTTGGCTCTTGTAAAAGCAGTCTCCCGGCTGTGTGAGCAGGAGAGGCTCAGCCTAGTCACAGGTGGTCCCCTGGATCTTAACTGCCAAAACCAACTGTGTGAGGGGGAGCTTCTACTTGAGGGTGCTCTCAGGGCTTTGGAGAGAGCCACATGGCAGCCGGCTAACATTGCAAATCCAGGGGCACAGGGTCTTTGTGCAGAGACTGTTCCAGCTGCACCTTCTACCCCTTCGACAGGTGCGAGGGAGGAAAACAGGTCAAGAGGCGGTAGGCAATTTGACAATGGGCTCGTGGAGATTGGGAGGGAGTCCCAACATAATGGTAGAATACAAAATCGGCATTTGATGAAGAAATGTTCCCCACTGGTTTGTTTGGAGCTCCCTCCAGCCTGTTTCCCCTATGTGGTGGTGTTGACAGACGTCCCTGCTCTCCCTCCAGGCTCTAGTGAATCTACAGACCAATTGAAATATAAGATTGGCCATTGGCTGAGTAAAAACTGTGATTTTGCTTGTAAGAACCTGAGGATATCTTGTTTGTCAGAAGAATTGCTTGGGTTGGGCCCCAAGCAAAAGAGAGAAACGGGGACTGTATTATTATTAACTGTAGATATTCTGGCCAGCCCAACGGCTCCTTTCCACACAAAGTATGGTTTCCCAGAGAGAGGGAACGATTGGTAACTTTGGGTTAATTTTATAATCATATGCAGCACGGCGTTGAGTCTCTGATTAGGGACTGTAGGAATTCCCATCTTGGCCAGAGTATTTCACAGCTTGCTAGTTGGAGGAATTATATTATTAGCACTCCTGACCTGTAGGGGGTGGATTGACGCTATGCAAGGAGACAGACTGAGAGTTTGGCAGTACCCTCTAATTTTGTTTTGACTAAGGAGGTCCAGGGTGAGAAGTCCACAAAGTGCTGTCTTATCTCATGGAACATTGCAGTGTATGATACAAAGCTCTCAGATGAGGCATGGATAAAGTGGTTGGCGCACTATGATTTTATCCTGGTCGGATGGGTAGGCAGCATGGGATGGTTATTATAGATTTGCAGTCCTGGCAGTTCGGCCCTACAGAGGCCGCCCCAAAGGTGGTTTGGTTACCCTAATCTGATTCACTAAAACAGCAAAAGCATTTCAGATTAACTGTAATCACCAGGGTATACTGATTGTCTGGGTAGTTTTCCCTAACAAATTTAAGGTTTTCTGGGTTAATTTTTATAACGCTGTTTGGGATGTGAGGTGCCAAATCAGGGTCCTTTTCTCAGCTCTACAGATACTGAAGCACAGAATGGAGGAGGTGGGTTTGGAACTCTGTGCTGTTGTGTCAGGATAGGTTAATGCTAAGATAGAACGGCACAGCACTGTTGTGAATCCCTATGAGTCTGATCACGAGGTTTATTCAGCAGGCGGTGGACAGGATCCCAGGGGCAGGGTTCTGATTGAGGGCCTACGGAATATGGGTCTTCTGAATATTTGTGACATTGAAGTGGTGGGCACTCACCAGTTTCCAACCTTTGTAGGTAGAGGGGCTGGTACAACTATTGATCATATTTTTGTGTCCCAACCTCTAAAAGATTTGGTCATAGGTGGAGAGGTGGTAGAGAAACACCTTAGAGATTATAACCCCCCTACAGTCCTTTTGAACTTTCCAGAGGCTTTATTTAAACCAGGTCGAGGAGGGCCAGCTTTGGTGAAGATAAAAGACCAGGCCAGGAGAGTTGGGGTAGAAACAGGTTAATATCCATCAAGTGGTAGTTAGGGTGGTGGGTGACAACCTAAAATTGATTACAGATACACTTCTGGCAGAGACTTCCAGTCCATGGGAAGTTATGGCTGCGATGCTCAGAGTGAACAAAGCCTTTAAAGACTGCTTGATCCCGGCTGCTCAGTCCCCCCGCAAGGATAAGGGTGGATGGTTCAGGAAGTCCTGCTATGACGCTGGGAAAGCCCTGAGGAAGGCCTTAAAGGAGTACCCAGGAGACATGGACCTTGTTAGGGTTGTGAGGGCTAAGTACAAAAGTGTTCTGAGGGCAAGAAAGTTGAAGCTCAAGGAGTTAGCCTGGGAGAATCTGGAATGTGCAGTGGAGCTTAAGAGCCCTGGCCTGTTTTGGAAGGTTGTAAATAGTAGTTTCTTTGAATCAGAAACATCTGAGGGCCTGGGCTGTAACATTGCCCCTAAGGTCTGGGTGAATCCTTTTTGTAGAATTTTTCAGGGGAGTCCTTTAGAAAACAATCGGGGTATACATTCCCCAACTTAGCTATCAGGTTTACAATTCATGAGGTAAGGGAGGCGCTTTAGGGCAGTGCTAGCAATAAAGCTCCAGGCCCAGATTCAATTCCTATGGACCTCGATAAATCTTGTCCCCAGCTATGGGCACCTATCTTGTTAAATGTTCTTAATGCAGCAGTCAGTGTGGGAATTCCTGCTTCATGGAGATTCCTGTGTTAAAAAAGGGGGTCCGTAATGATCCCAAGTCATATCGCCCTATTTCCCTTCTTGATTAATCGGCCAAAATTTTGGCCCCGATTATTTTAAGACATATTGAGGTTTGGATGGCTAATAATGAAATTTTGAGCTGGGTACAGTACGGCTTTAGGGAGGGGCTTGGTACCCAGGAACAGTGTTTAAACCTTTTGACAGTGATTGGGAAATACATACAAGCCAGGAAAGGCACCCTTTAACTTGCATTAATGGTTCTTAGCTGTGCCTTTGATAAGGTAAATCGGATTAAGCTGTGGGAGAGGTTAAACCGGTTAGGTATGGATCCCCAAATTGTGGAGTTGCTTCTGTACCTCCACCAAGGAACTAATGCAAACGTGAGGGTGGGTACCATTGGGGAATGTTCGGATGCTTTTGAGCCAAACAGGGGTGTGTGCCAGGCATGTGTATACTAATGGACTGTTTGATTTTATAGTGGAACATTGTAGTGATGTTCCTAAAATTAATGGTAATAGTGTCCCGGTATTAATCTATGCGGATGATGCAGTGCTCATGGCCCGTACTATGAATGGCCTCCGGGAAGCAGTTAGAGCTTATGAATCTTTTATGTCAGCCCTAGGTCTAGAGATAAACTGCAAAAAAATAAATGTTATGGTCTTTGGGAAACCTCTCAGTAGGGTGGGGGACCTGAAGATTAAAGATCAAGTAATCAGCAAGGTTCAGGATTTCCCCTATTTAGGGGTTCATTTTGATGACAAAGGCTCAGGGAAACCTTGTGTTGCCAGGAGAGGGGTGCTTTTTAATGCTAGAGTTGTGGCCACGTTTGACTTTGCTGCATGGGTGGGAAGTAAACCTATTAAGCCCTTGTTTGAAGTCTATAGGCGTAAATGCCTCCATGTCCTGCTGTATGGGGCTCCACTTTGGGGGTATACTGATAATAGGGCCCCTGTAATAGAGGAAAATCGATTTTGCAGAAGGCTGACAGGAGTTGGTCAAAATACCTCTGGTTTCTGACTGCATACTGAATTAGATCTTGAGTTTGTACAAGTTACCATCCAGCTTGTGCCCTTCTTGTTATGGATCTCTATTTGGACAAATGAATGTGCCTCTATTAATAGAGAGGTCCTGCGGGACTGTTTGGCCTGTGATTATGCGAAGGATATCCCCTGGCTGATGTATATAAGAGAAGTAGCCTATGTACTGGGTCGGCCGGATATGTTTGAAGCTCCTGAGGGTCTGACCAGCCGTGACAAACGTTGGGGTAAGGAAAATTTCCTGAAAAGTTTAGGGCTAAAAGAGAGGAGGAGGAGTTAAGGAAAAAATCAGTAAGCGATTTCATAATGCTGAAGATGGGGGTGGGTCCTGAACCCTATCTTCTGGAGATTAGAAATGTGAGGGAAAGGACTCTTATCTCACGATTCCGTCTAGGGGTATCAGAAGTAATTTATTCTTTTCGTTAGGTCAGTATGACAAAAAATCTATAAATCTCTGCCCCTGTGATGGAGTGTCTCCACAGACTCTGATCCATTTTACCTTGTTCTGCATTTTTTATGCGCCCTTCAGGCGACATTTTTTATTCCCCCTGCTGAGGCCTAGAGGTCTTGTGCAATATCGCCCAGCTTTTTTGTGGCTCCGCATGGCTTCTGATGCACTTGTATGGCGGGGGCTGGGGTCTTCTCTTAAAGGAGCCATAACGTGGCAAAATAATATAGAGTATTTTTAATTGATTTTACATTTTTATCTTGATTGATGTATTTCTTTTTCTTTTTTCTTAATTAATTCTGGACAGCAATCTTTTAATTGTATATATTTGTCTAGTAGGATATGAGGGGATATGTATATTGGCCGAATTATTTTGTTTTTATATGATGTGCTGTTTATGTATTGATATGGCTGATTATTTTCATACAGAATAAAGCATTTTGATGATGAATAGGAAGTTAATTATTTTGATTTTAATGTTAAATAATTTTTATTTTACAATAGATACTTCATTCATTATTTTTTATGTATATTGTTTACTTGTTACTTTAAGATTAATTTATTATGTTAATGTCTATTTTACTTTGTATATGTTTATTTATAATTTATATATATGAAAAGCAGGTTGTTGGATTTCTAGGAGAAAAGGGTGGAAAGTTAATTAAAATATATAATTTTTAAAACATAATTTTATTGTAGCTTCAAACAGTAGAAACACAGCCTAATTGGGTCCAATGGTAAAGCAAGTTACTGTGTCATGTGTACAAAGCATCAAAAGACATATAGTTGCACTAGGTAACTTCAATGTAGACAAAGTGATGCACACAAAACAAAGTTAATAACAACCCATCCAGATTCAAAGAGTGACTCCCCCACCCCACCCTACTCTAAACCCTCCCAGCTCCTGTCCTTGTAACTCCTGTAACATTAGATGCCATTCACACTCTGGTATTACAAAGTGTATGTACTCACTCAGATCTTTTCCTGCCCCATAGTGTGGTACGTGAAAATATGTCTATGGTCATTCCTCTCCTGACTCCTCATTTGTTAATGGTGAAAGATCAGGGGGGTTGCCCAATTTAGGTTTCTTGAGGCAATCTACCAGTGGTCTGTTGAGTCATGGCCCCTTTTCACTTCCTGTAATAATACTGCACTTTTGTACCCTGCCCACTGGAAAAGGTCCTCCCTCCATTTCACCAATCTATGGTCTCTAATGGTTTTCCAATGGATGGCAATCTGCTGTTTTGCTAAGACTAGAGCCAAATCCACAACTTAGTGGTAATTTTATGTCTTGTAGGTCATGGGAATCCCCCCAGTAAACAGAATAAGGGGATGGAAAATCTTTGGAGGACTTCATTAATACAATCCACTACCCCTCTTCAATAGTCCACCAACAGGGTGCAGGACCACACCAAGTGGAACATTTTGTCACCGTGTTTGCCACATCTGGAACAGGCCACCTCAGGCAGTGAGAAAAGCCAGATAATCTTACCATGGGTAAGGTTTCCCTTGTGTAAGAAGTAAAAAATGATTAGTCTAAATCTGGCTTTCCTAGACACCTTGCAGGTGTTCACAAGTATCTTCGTCCATTCCACGTCCATGATTGGTAGCGCAATGCCTCCTTCTCATTTGTTGTGTAGCTTCATGAAAGGTGTAGCAATATCGAGCCATGGTGCTTGGTAAGTGCATGTTATCACCCTTGAGATAGTGCACAGGACTTGGCAACACCTGTGATGTGGGGGTTCTGCTATGCCTGTACTCCAATGGTGGTGCACAGTGGCAAATATTGCACGATGCAGTAAAAATTGACCTCCTGGTATTTCAAAAGTGGTAGAGAGGTTATCAAATGCTAGACGTTCACCATCTCTGTAGTTGTCCCCATCCTGGTTCACCCCAACGGTGGACCATTCTGCAAGACCCGTCAGTGCATCTCCCTGAGCTATTGCCTCTAGTCCTTGCAGTGGAAGATCCGGTGAGTATAGCATGCCAACATGGGTGCTCTGGAGGGAGCATCACCAGTAGTCGCAGATGACCTGTAAATCTGTGGCACTTTCCAGAAGTTGTTGTCTGGGGTTCAAGTGGACCTGGTACTGTATAGGGAGGCTTAACATTGTCTTGGAGGTATCCTCCGCAGGGTTTATTTGTGAATAAATCTACTGGTGAAAATACTGGACCTGTGCCACCAGATGATGGGCCTGGAGATCTAGGGACAAAAGTCCCCCTTCTGCCGTTGAGCGGTGCAGCTTGGTCAGTGACACCCTACATCTGCCTGCCTCCATATGAATTTGATCAGTAACTAGTCTAGTTCTTGGGAAATCCTCCAGGGTATAATGAGCAATGTGGAGAAGAAATACAGCAGTCGAGGGAGTGGCACTATCTTTGCCACCGCAATTATCCCTGCTACTGATAGAGGAATGGTCTTCCAGTAGTCTACACTGGTCTGGAGTTCCCTGACAGCCACGCCAATATTACCCTCTAGGGGGAGGTTAAGGGGCTCATGGTAGAGCTTTACTCCTAGATAGTTGAAGCTTGTCCCTTCCCAGGTGAGTCCCCGCAGGTCCTGAGTTTGGGGCGTGGCTCCACAGAGTGGGAATAGGTGGAATGTCAATTGATACACAGGCCAGAGACACATCCAAAGTGCTCCAGATGACAATTTGAGCCTGGCAAATCCCCAACTGTGTCCTGTGGGAACAGAAGCATGTCATCTGCATAGAAGGTGGAGTCATGTGAAAGGCCCTGTATGTCCAGTCTCCTATATGCCATGCCAGAGTGAACACTGCTGGCCAATGGTTTGATCGTCATGGCAAATAGTAAAAGTGGACAGCCTTGCCTACTTCCTCTTCCTACTAAATAGGATTCGGAAACACATCTTCCACTTTGGACCTGGGCAGTAGGCACTGAATATATGAGCCTAGTCCATTGGGCAAATTCAGGGCCTAGGTCCTTCTTCAACAGTACTTGGTAGAAAACGTCCCAGTGAAGGCTATCAAAGGCTTTTTCAAAATCAATCGCTACAATCAGCGCTCTATGCTTATTTGGTGTCTCCGCCACAATGATTGTGAGGAACCTACAGATGTTGTTTGCTGTGTTATGCCCCGGGATAAACATGATAAACCTGACTTGATCAGCATGGATCAGGTTGGGCATAAGTGGAAGGAGGCAAGTGGGCAGTATTCTATTGAGAATGTTATTTTTATAGACCAGGCTAAGCATAGATAAGGGAAGTATGGTATGACATCATGAGGGGGCCGACTAGTTTCAACAGCGGAATCACCAGAGTCTCACCATGGAGGTGAGCATTTGCCCACCTCCCAAGCTGCAGCACAGTGGGTGACCAACTTTGGTGCAATTTCTTCAGAGTAGCTGCATACAGTTCCACTGACAGGCCATCCATCCCTGGGACTTTGCCTCTTGCCATGGCTTTTATTAAAACTCACACCTCTTGAAGTGTAATAGTCCCTCCCAGCGCCTCTGCTTACTCCTGTGTAATTAACAGGAGTACCCCCAGGACCCGGTAATCACCAATGAGATGAGGGGGCAACATTGGTGGTGGGGGCGTACAGAATCTGCCATTTATGCCACCCTGAGTGTGGAGGCATTGACCCAACTCTGATTTCACTTCTACGATTAAAGAGCTGCTGTACATTGGGCTGGTTAGCCAGTTGGGTCCCTGACTGGTCACGCTCAGGATGAGCACACGTCATATACTGCTGTCAGAAACACAGTGGCAGGAGTCAAAACTTACTTGTGCAAAAGACTAAAGAGCCAGAGATTGACAAGAGCCCAGTGATATCCGCATTGGAGGCATGGTAGGCCATGCGCAAAACTGTTGTTGAAGGCAATCCTCTGAGTGTTTGCTACACGCTCTGACTCCAAGATCCTTAAAATGGCGTACGTTCCCAGAAGGTCAGTGGTCTAGTTTTTATGCACAAGCTGCATTTTCAGCTCAACATGCAAGTGTTCGATAAGGAAGACGTTGCACTTCAACTGGACTTCTGAGGTACTGGTTGTGTCTCGCGTATGTGCATACTTTTCTTCTCCCAAATAAAACCATACCTTACTTGTTTGGGTTCCCAAACCAGAGAAAGCCTAAAAATGTATTTAAAAAAAATTGTGCTTATCAAATCACTGTTCTAGCCCCTCAATGTCTACACGTTTTTGCCTCTTCCCTGTTGCAGGCACCTGGGCAACACACACAAGTGCAGTATTGTTTTTATCAGTAGACCAAAGGGAACATTGGATGGCAGTAAATTTGTGCCGGCACGGTGATCCTACAAAGAAAAGTGAGGAACTTATGATTTTTGGGCTAAATCTGAGGTTTGCAAGGGATTCTAGGTAAGAAAATGTTGAGGGATCCACGCAAGCCACACCTCCCTGGACTCCACTAGGTATCTAGTTTTCAAACATTTCTGGGTTTGATGGGTTTCTCTAGATGGCTACCAAGCCCAGGACGAGAAGCGCAGGTGCTTCCCTTGCGAAAATAGATAGTTTTGTAATAGATAATTTTGTTATGTCCATGTTGTGCTTTGGACCCTTCCCTGTCACGAGCACTAGGCCTACCCACACAAGTGAGGTACCATTTCTATCGGGACACCTGGAGAAACTCTTGGTAGAAGGAAGTTTGTGGCTCCCCTCAGACTCCAGAACTTTCCATCATTGAAATGTGAGGAAAATGTGTTTTTTTTGGGCACATTTTGAGGTTTGCAGGATTCTAGGTAACAGAACCTGGTGACAGTCCCACAAGTTACCCCATCCTGGGTTCCCCTACGTGTCTACCTTTCAGAAATGTCCATTTTTGCAAGGTTTTCCTAGCTGCCGGATGAGCTAGAGGCCAAAATCCACAGCTAGGCACTTTGGAAAAAACAGGTCAGTTTTCTTTGGGAAAATGTGATGTGTCCATGTTGTATTTTGGGGCATTTCCTGTCATGGGCATTAGGCCTATCCAAACAAGTGAGGTACCATTTGTATCAGGAGACTTGGGGGAACACAGAATAGAAGAACACGTTTTATTGGCCCTTGTCTTTCTCTACATTTTTTCCTTCCAAATGTAAGACAGTGTCTAAAAAAGACATCTATTTGAGAAATGCCCTGTGATTCACATGATAGTATGGGGACCCCAGAATTCAGAGATGTGAAAATAACCACTGCTTCTCAACACCTTATCTTGTGCACATTTTGGAAATACAAAGGTTTCCTTGATACCTATTTTTCACTTGTTATATTTCACCAAATGAATTGCTGTATACCCAGTATACAATGAAAACCCATTACAAGGTGCTTTATTGGCTCTGAGTACCTAGTGTTCTCAATGAACCTACAGGCCTTATATATCCCCGTAACCAGAGGAGTCCAGCAGACATATTGGTATAGTGCTTTAAAAAATCTGCCATTGCTGGAAAAAGTTATAGAAGAGAACGTGGACAGAAATGGCTCTTTTTTCACCTCAATTTCAATATTTTTTATTCTAGCTGTTACTTTCTGTAGGAAAACCTGGAAGGATCTACACAAATGACTCCTCGCTGAATTCAGGATTTTGTCTACTTTTCAGAAATGTTTAGCTGTCCAGGACCCAGCATTGATTTTCCATCCATTTCTGTCACTAACTGGAAGGAGCTGAAAGCACAAAAATTTTAAAAATGGGGTATGTCCCAGTAAAATGGCAAAAGTGTGTTGCAAAAATGCAGTTTTCTGATTCAAGTCTGCCTGTTCCTAAAAGCTGGGAGGATGGTGATTTTAGCACTGCAAACTCTTTGTTGATGCCATTTTCAGGAAAGAAACCACAAGCTTTCTTCTGCAGCCCTTTTTCACCTTTTTTCTTTTTAAAATGAAATTTTAGCTGTATTTTGGCTGATTTTTTTGGTCTCCTTCAGGAGAACCCACAAACTTTGGGTACCTCAAGAATCCCTAGGATGTTGGAAAAAAGGACACTAATTTGGCCTAGGTAGCTTATGTGGGCAAAATGTTATAAGGGTCTAAGCGCGAACTGCCCCAAATAGCCAAAAAAAACACTTGCTACCTGAGAGGAAAAGGCATGGCAGTGAAGGGGCTAAGAATAGTGTCTTGTCTTCGTTTGTACATCAAGTATTTCAGTTTCCGGTGCACGCATTTGTTTGAAGGGTGTCAGAGTGCTGAGTTTGGAGTTTTGCTTTCACCACGAAGGTCAGATAAAAAACACTTTTTTTTCAAAGTTGTATTTCTAGTTTTGATGTAAGACTTTTGCCGTTAGAAAATTACTTTCTCAGAGAATTCTTGTGACATTAAACATATTTACTGTGGATAAAAACGAAAACAAGAAATCTATACCATTCATCTATGCAAATATTTACAAACACATTTATTCAAGTACAACTAAGAAACCATTAGAAATCTTACAATCGAACCAAAACCACTCAGTCAAATTCTACAACCACCATATAAGGCGCACTGTCAGAGTATTAAATTATATTATATTATATATATTATTCAAAGAAAAAAAAACTCTTTTCTATTTACGCGACAAAATATTTATTAAGAGGTATGAAGTAATGATGTACATGTAACCATAAGTAAATGATTTACTGATGTTTAGAATATGAACTAGAAGTGCGATTTGCATGTTTGTGCTTATCTTCCCCTTCAGGTAGCTGTCCTCCATATCTTCGGCAATAACGAAGAATAGAAGCGATGATTCCCCTGCAAGACAGTCACTCTTGTTTCTCTATCGACTGCCCCTTCCCCCCCATTTATATCAGAGGGTCGGTGTGGATTTTAGTGGAGGGGCATTGGAACCAGCTTCTGCTCCGGAGCATTCTAGCTGCCTAGAACTTGACACTTCTGACAACTCTTGATGATGAAAGCTCAAAGCTTTTTAGCAGGGACCCCTACCTGTTCTCTAGATTCCAAAACTTGCTATTTCAGTCCCAGGTTCCCAAGCCTCACAATTTCCAAGTCTCTTAACTCCCTCTCCCTCTCATGTGTTTCAAACTCTCCCACCAAGGTGTGCCGTACCTCTTCAACCTCTGCTTTGTAGCACCCCATAATGACCACCTTAAATGCATTCAATCAAAGGGGAAGTGTTTGTGCCCGTTATCTAAAAAATAGAAAAATTCCATATGGATTTTCCAATAGTGTGTAGGAACACTGGGTCCTCTAGGATCTCCACCAATAGGTGGCAGTCTGGTATACGGGGACTCTCCCTGTGCAAACCTGGGAGAACAGAGATTCTGCCAGTGGTGGGGAAGATCTGTAAAGGGCCCTATCTGCGACACAGTTGTAGTCACCCCCTTAGTAGTATGTTCTGAGTCATGTATGAGGCCAGTAGCCTGGGCAGTTCAGGAATTAACCTCCCCTGGTCCCCGTTGGGAGCATAGATCCCCAATATAGTCAAGTCACGGCCTGACAGGTGACCCAACACCACTATGCATCTGCTATTGTGGTCAATCATTTAATTGTATTTTTGGAATGGCACCCTAGGGCGGACCCACAGTAGGATACTCTTAGTAAAGGCTGATTGTGAGGTGGCATATAGCTGTCCCTGCCATCTCCTCTTTTCGGTGGCAGTGAGGTGGGCCTCCTGTAGTAGGGCTATGGGAGTGCCCCTCCTCTTTAGAGTGTGAATCTTGTACGGCTTGGCCATATTGTTAAGACCCCTTACGTTCCACCTAATAAAGTTATAGGTCCAACGGGTCACCATAATGGGATAAAAAAGGTGGTGTACTGATGCTAGAGGCAGAAGCCCTGATTGCCTACAGTGGGTGGGGGTCCTGACCCAACTTGGCATTGATTTAATCAGACAGGTAGAGACATTCCATTGCATAAACCCTATTAACCAAACTGAAAGCCCAACTCCTTAACCCCAGGACAAAAAGCAACCCACTTCCCATCCAATCCCAGAAACAAACATGCAACTCTTGTGAAGTCACCACCCGCTCTACATCATTGAGGGGGGGTGCACTAGCCCTGGTGCCTCCTGGCTTCTCATCACACCCTCCAGCAGGCAAGTTCTGGGGAAAAAAGCAATCCCAGTGGTTAGTTAGCAACGGACCAGACACAGTGTACAGGCACAGATGCAAGTCATAGGACTAGTGACCCACAATAATAATATTGGCACCGTTAGATGACTTCGTTCGAGGTGCCTGGGGTAACCAGGGTCAATGGGGTTCCAGAGTCATGTGTGGAGACTGAGGCATGGTCAGAGTCTGAGTCTTTTGAGCCATCATCTTCAACCACATAAAGGGGATAAGATTCAGCCCTACTTATAGCCGTTACTACCTTCACCACTATTCTCCGTTCATGCAGGGCCTGAGAGCAACAGGGGACTGCTCCAGATCTTTCTTTCAGTTTTTTCATGGGAGGTCTCCGATTCATCCTCTGAGTGGCTGCAACAAAGCAGTTCCCCATTTGGGGGAGGCAATCAATCCATTCCCAGAGCATTGGGGAAAGGAAAAGAAGTGCACTTTGTCCCCAATGGCTTCTCGCAGTTTGGCTGGGAATAGAGTAGCATAGGTGATTCCCAATGACTTGAGAATCTTTTCAGTGTCCATCAATGAGTGTTGTTGGTTTTGGATCCCCTGGTAAGTCGGGGAAAGTCATTACTCTTTGGTTTTCCAACATGGTATCACCTTTCAGCCGGGCTTGGACCAAGATGTAGTCAGTATCCCAGTAGTGTAAGAGTTCGGCCACCACTGGTCTGGGAACAGCCCCTGGCAGTGGTGTGTGCATGCTGGCACATGATGAGCATGCTTCAATGAGTAGAACTGGGACAGGCCTTCCAGGGTCATCTCATCGTAGAGCCAGTTCTCCAGATAATTAGCCAAATTTCCATTGGGCCCTATGTGCGCTCTGGTAGGCTTATGATCCATAAACTGTTTCTTCTGGCGCTATTTTCTGGGTCTTCGATCCTACTCTTCAGGGTTTTAACTCTTACATGCATGTGCGACAACCGTTCACACATAAATGCTATTTCAGGAGTGATGGTTTCTTATGAGCATTCAGTAGTAGTGAACCTTTCCCCCAGCCTTCATTGGTCGCCTCTTAGAAGCCCTATGTCTTTGCCCACTGTGGAGATTTTCAGTTCAAGTGCCTCTCGGGAAGCGGCAATAGCCTGCAGTATAGTGTCTAGAGTTACGCCCTGTGTTCGACCTGGGAAGGCCCGGTGCCTGAGGTTCCTATCTCCATGGCAGATAGGTTCAGCTCCCGGTTCAGTCAGGTCTTTCTTTTTAGAGCTTTTACCTATTTCTGTTCCAAAGTATAAAGTTCAAGGGGGGGTGATGTGAAGGGAAGTGGGTAGATCCTATAACCATGTGTGGAAAAGCATCCAGGTGCCTGGGTCTGCATGGTGGAACAGAGGTCGGGCCAATTATCAAGACAAGCCTGCAGTTGGTAGCGTGTCTCTTTGATCTACTCGCTAGCTCAAGGCCGGGCTAGGCACTTGTTGCCATACAATACTGGGTGCAGTGATGTGAAGTCAGGTAGGTGCAAAATGTAACTACGGTGGGAAGTCCAGGTCACCCTCCCCAATTTATCAAGAGATCAACAACCTACCCACCATTCTATTGTGACATTAAGTAGGCATGATCTTTTGGTGGGAACTAAAACCCACCAGGGTAGTAAAAGCTGATCACTGGAACACCAAACACAATCATATGTGCTCCATGCTGTGCTATGGAACTGAGGGGGCCCCATAGTTAAGTACCAGGCCTCAAGCCCAAATAATTGTGCACAACTTTTGGCAATATATGACCCGTGCACACCAATGTGAGCACAGAAAACACATGACACTTCCCACTTTGTCAGAGCTAGCATTCTGTCCCTCATTCAGTCATCTGGTAAAGGGTCAAATATGAGTCAGGTCTGTATTTACCACCTTGTGGTTGCTGTGCTGCCCTCAAACACATATCCAACTCTGGGTAGGCCACCACTAAGATGTGGGCCATCAGGGGGGCCATGATATGACAGGCACCCTGTCCTTGTTGGGAGGACAGCCCCAGCTGTGCCTCTGTGATCTTCTGGGTCCAGAGTTTCAGGTCCTCTCACCTCTTCCAACAGTGTGTGTCTGCACCTTCTTGGTGATGGCTCTCCAAATCCCCAGGGTGTTGACCTGCATGGATGCAAAAGACAAGACAGGAAATTATGTCCAAAAGTCCCATACGGAAAACAGGTAGAGTTAACTACAAGTCAGTCCAGACAATAACTAACTGTCTTGAACATCCTGTCCACCTATGGCACACAGCAGTTATTGGATAGGGGGACATTACTGCAAACACTCCCCATAAGGGTACCCATCACAACCACCTGTTAAGCCCCTGCACGGACCAGTTAGTAAAGCTGTGTGTTTTCTGTGACATGAGCAACCTACATGGCATTGCCCAGGAACACAATACAACATATCACACCAAATGGCAACTGACAGGCACACCAAATAGCAAACATTGCACACACACATCCACAACCCCTGATGATCACACGCTGCATATTGTCCCCACAGGTCACAGCGAGGCTTCAGATATGCCCAACTTGCTGGGACAACATACAACGAAATGACATGCTGTGCACACAAAGATGTAAGTCTTTACATGTGTGCACCTATGCACATACACATGCACCCACGTGCTATTTGAGGGAGCGGGGGTCTTTGTGTTAGTCCGAAACATGTTACACATACTTCCAAAACATGTGTGCACACAAAAAATGTCAAAGTAAGATACACCTAGCCTTCCATTGAACAGGTCCTACATCATGTCCAAAACGTAGGCTCATATATTAGGGAACATCAGTGCACAACACACTGTTTGCAGATGTTCAATGCCCAAATAATTAGGAGCATGCCCTGTATGCATCAGAGTTGGCTTAAGGAGCCAACAGAGCAGTGTGATCAAGGGATCTGTCAAGGACATTGTAACACAAATGGTCAGGGATGATCTGAGCATATCTGTCACAGCTCTCTACCATGCCTCCAATGCAATGACAATAGTAACCAAGGGGCACAGGCTCAAATTTTATGAACCTTAGTAGTGATGCATGATTTTCAACCTTCACATGCTGTTCATGGATACATGGTGTGGCTACAGTCTCAGACTTGCAGTGCTAAAACTATTCAATAATGTCCCAGGTGACAATATTTACAGGAGGTCGCAATTGAAAAGGCAACTTTCTCTGCAGGCACACCACACAAATCAACAAAGAATACCATGTCCCAAATGGTGAAATGCATCGCAATACTTCATGTATCCCACAGCCAATTGCCAATGGCTGGCATTGTGCAGAGCTTAGGGCCATAGAGTGTCATTAGCTGGCTTCAGTACAACACTACAAAAAGCCCAGATGTGGCCACAGATGTGTGTGCAGACACAGAAAGGGCACACTTATGGGGACACACCGGAAAACAGCATGCATCAACACCTCCTGCTGTCATGGTACCACATCTGACCATACATCAAGCAAATCTAATGATTGGATTTACCTGGTGATGGCTGTCATGACCCTCAGATAACCATGTGCATCAATCACAAGGTGGCTCAGAGAACACTCATTGCACACTCTCCACAATGTCTCAGGACTCTGAACCTATCACGACCAAGGTGCATACCCAGGAACTCAACTATTTAAGCACACTGCCATAGGCAGCAATGTTATCCAATGACTACCATGGTAGCATTCGCCTACCGCCATGACAACTTCCACCAGCAGTTGCAGTTGTTTCCTACTGTCTAGTGGAGTCACCATTTTTAGGCCTTTTGATGGTCGAAAAAGGTAATTTTTGATGCATCACAATGTGGAAAACATTTGTACCGCATAATTGTTAGTGCTGGCAATATCTGAAGATGTATATTTGTCCTGATTGATGTTGTCATGATGTTCTGCATACAGTCACCACCCTCTTGGCCATGGGCAATCATGTGTTTGTGGGCATGTAATCACAGGCATTGTCTGATGTTAGTACCACATAGTCTCGCTCACGTGGTAGTTTATGTACATATCGAATTTGAGGTAAGGGGATGACATGTAACTACTGTGCCACTTTTACCATAGGAATTTGCTGTATATCATGTTTTCACTGTATCAAATGGCATGTCATAGTTTTAATGGTACATATGTAGTGTAACTTACAAGGGACAAAAGGAGTGGTTGACATGCCTTCTTATTTTTTCTCACATAGTTACCCTGGAACGAGAAGGATCAGACAGTCTCCTGTATAACGTACACTAGCAGTCTTGCAGACCATGAAGAAAAGTTGTCATACAAATTTATATTGATAATTGATAGGCAGACAATCAAGGATCTCTGTCATCAGTTGGAGCCAGATCTCATGCTTGCCATCAGTCATCCAAATGCGTTCCACCCATTGTTCAAGTCACGTCAGTGCTGCACTTCCTGGCCACAGGCTCCTTCCAAAATACAGTGGCCCTAACTGCAGGCATCTCCCAGCCAATGTTCACTCTAGTCTTGAAGAATATACTCTCTGCAATGTTAAAAAACCTGGACAGCTGCATCCGATAAACACAACATGAGTATTTTGCCCATGTAAAGGTAGAGTTCTATAGTTTGGCACGCATCCCACATGTAGTGGGAGCCATTGATGGTATACATGAAGCCTTGATTCCCCCACATGCCAACAAACAGGTCTATTGAAACAGGAATAAGTTCCACTCCATAAATGTCCAAGTAGTTTGTTTGGCAGACCTCCACATTTCCCAAGTATGTGCACGGTACCCAGGTTCAGTCCATCCTGTCTTCATCATGTAGAACAGCGCTATCCCACAGCTGATGACACAACAGTACCCATAAAGGGGCTGGCTGGTTGGTATGTTACATATGACATGTGCATTTGTATGCTATGTCTGCTCCCAAATGCCTTGCAAGGGACTCTGCCTATCCAACCATCCCTGGTTATTGACACCAGTGAAGAACCCAACCATGTCAGGGGAAGTCTGCTTTAAAGAGGCCCATGGAAGGGCACGGCATGTCATGGAGAAAGCTTTTGGGCTCTTGAAGGCACGATTCTGCAGCATTGATAATTCTGGTGGAGCCCTCCTCTACTCACTTGCTAAAGTGTGTCACATCATTGTGGCCTGCTGCATTCTCCACAACTTTGTCCTGAGGTGACTGATCCCACACATCCCAGATGAGGTAGAACTAGTAGTTCCACCATGTGAGAATGCAGAAATGCAAAGTGAGGATGACAGTGAATGAGGATGAAGGTTGGGACATGCGGGCAGATCTCATCAATTAGTACTTCACCTGAGTGTAAGTATGTGATGTTCTGTGATTTCACTGACTCATTGGGGGTACTGTAGGAGTCAGGGCTATTTGAGAAGGGTCTCTGTGTGACCATCAGACATGACATGTGATGCTATGCAGTATACAGCTCAGGTTTCCTGGCAAGTTTGGACTTGGAGTTGTGACTCCCGTGAGGATCTCCTTCGTTTGTGGCAGTCAAAATGCACAATCAAATAAACAACACTATTTGGAACACCATTTTCTATCTCATGTAGGTCTTTACCTGCCTAAACATCTTGATTATCACTTTTTCCTTCTAAGTCTCTTCACAAAACCATCCTCATGTGGATATTTCTGAGTTGCACCAATGGCAGATGGCTTTAGCTAGTCTGACATGTGAAGTGGACATGGATTGATCCAGGTACTGTGTTACATTTTCTGGGGTGTATGAGTCCCATGCCCAGGCTGCTGGGACAGTGGGATGTCAGAGATCTGTGCAATACAATGGACCTGTTTGCCATGTTATGTGGGTACAATGGTGTCATGTGTATGATATTGTGTCTTTGACAACACATCTCTTCCTGTGCAATCCATTCCCTCAACCTTCACATTGTGTTGACAATGCTCCTGTTTGACTTGTATGTAGCTGTCGTTGTTTTTCCCTCATTGCAGACCACAGTGCATGTGTGTCAACACTGACATGAGTGAATAACATGCCTACAGAGGCACGGCCATTGTAAGTGGAAGGTACCCTGACTAGGGACTGTTATACTGTCCTCTGTCTGTATTTTAGGATACATCGATCTGGTAGGCATGGTATTAATATGTAATGGGTCAAGCTGATGACAGTTTCCACCAATCTGTTGGGCTATTCTGAGGGACAAAGTCTGACATGTCCTTTACTTCAGGGGTCAGTAGGACGTCACTTATAGACACCTAGGCAGAAACAAAAATGTTTAGACATACTTAACTATGACAGTCTTGACACTGTGGCAGCCTATGTGCTGCACAGTGTAATAAAAAAAGAGCTTGGTGACTGTCCACTTGTGTCATTTTGTTGGTAGTGATCCTCAGCATAACACTAGGTGTGATATTTCCTTCCTCACATTTCTTTCTTATGAATTAATCATGAGCATGAATTAAATTCCACATTCAACAACTCACATTAATGAAAAACTGTCTATAATACATAGATAGTGTATTAGTTGTGTCTTGTTATCTGCAGAGGAGATTAGGATGAATGTGATAAAAAGAAATGATGTTCAGATAGTGAAGGGATCAGTCATGGTGGTTGTTATCATGAGAGTAGCTGCCACAACATTTGAAGTCCCAAGTCCAGTGTCCTTCTATCATGGTAATATGGAAAGTGGTTGTGGAAAAGTCAACAGGGTGCATTTGAGACATACAACGGGAATCTATCAGTTAAAGGTTTCTTCCTGGCACTGGTTGTTGTCTTGCCATCTGTAACTCCTGGTTGTTTGGGTGTTCATCCATGCAGGGGGGGTGGTTCTTCAGCTACAGAGGTAGGGGTGTCTTAGGTCACTCCCCTGGCAGGGCCTCCATTCCACTGGCAGCTAGGGATTTTGAAGAGGCTGGTGTAACTTGGGCAATGGAAGGGGTCTGGTGTTCTGGACAGGGTGGTGTTGATGTCTCTCAGCACCCCCGTAAGAGAGACCATATGGGTATTGGGGGTCTCCCACTGTTACATAACTTCCTAGTGGTTGTTCCTCTACAGCTGCTTGACCCATCACGCCTTGGGATTGTTGGTAGGCTCCCAAGACCTGGAAGATAGTGTCCTGGCCATGACCATCCCTTGCAGCCTCATGCCGCTGGCTTACACTATCCCTCCCAATCACCCTAACCCCACGTGCCTGCGCCCTTGGCACAGTTTACCCACTGCCACGGGTGCTAGGTCCATCATTATCAGGGTTTTTGCGTTGTGACTCAGGAACATGGACTAGGCGACACATGATGGTTGTTACTGTCTTTGGGGCACAAGTTTGGTGGCGACGGATTGCCTAGGATGCAACTGGGCTGGGAGTAGTCGATGTGGCCAGGGTGAGGCTGACAGTTGTCGCTTGACCAGGCTCCACAGATGAGCCAGAGCTGTCCTCAACATCCACACATCCAGGAGTGCTCACCTCACTAAGGGCTTCATCCAAGGGGTAATGGGCAGTCTCAGGAGTTCCTTTCATGCTCTGAGTGGCAGGTAGACCTGTTGAAGATGAGAAATGGACAATTACAGGTTGATTTGTGACATGTAGCAAAAATCAATACAGGTAGATATGTTTTGGGCCATATATCGATTGGCTTTGCTTGATCCCCTGATGTGACAGTGACACCTGCTTTCATTAATATAGACCTGACATTTGTGGTACAGACATTTAATTTTAAAGTCACCTTGCTACAGGATGTCTGCATATCTTGACACCAGGATGTCTGTTCATAGTTTCATAGCTTGGCAGCAGTGGAGCATAATTAGTTTCAGGGTACCTCCCAGTTAGCAAAACTTCATTGTTGAGTTGACAGTCAGCTGCACAATGTCATGTGGGCACTGGCCTGGTCATCAGATTTGGAGTTACCATCATACCTGGCCATATGTGGCAGGCTACACCAAGTACAGCACACTGCATATATGTGAGATACCCCCAGGTGAGTACAGTTCTCTAGGTGATGGGGTAGAAGGGACAGAGTAGCAGAGGACACAGTTGTAGCTGTGTGTAAGGAGGACACCAGTGGCAGCTGTCCTTAGCATTCCTGTCAATAGCTGTCCTATGCCAACAGGCTACACAATTGTTACTCCCCCAGGTGAGTACAGTTATCTAGGTGATGGGAGGTAAAAGGGACAGATTAGCAGCAAAAGACACAGTTGTAGCTGTGTGTTAGTGGTATTGTACTAGCAGCTGTCCATAGCATTGCTGTCATTCCCACTGACTATACAATTGTTATCCCCAAGGTGAGTACAGTTCTCTAGGTGATCGGAGGTAGAAGGGACAGGTTAGCAGAGGACACAGTTGTAGCTGTGTGTACTAGAAGCTGCCCATAGCATTGCTGTCATTCCCACAGTCTATTTAATTGTGGGCCATTCAGGTGAGTATACTCCAGTGTTTAGTATACATGCAACGCTATTTTCAATATGGTACACTGTTCTACCCACACCATACACAGATACTGTGCCCCCAGGTGAGTTAACTTCATATGTGATAAGCCAGACCGGGATATTAGGACATTTGGACACAGGGGTGGTGAGTGGTGTGACAGTGAAAGTGTCAGAAGGTGATCAGTAAGCATGCATGACAATACATTTTGGTGACAATATTGGTGCTGTGACATATCCAACTCCTCTTCCCTGGGTATTCCTGTAAAGCCCTCAGGATGCAGGATGGTCAAGACCTTCTCCCATGATGTGAACTGTGGGGGAGAAGGTGAGGGACCACCGCCAATCTTGAGGACTGCCAGCTGGTGCCCACCGGACATGGAATGTACCTTTCCCCTGAGATTGTTCCACCTCTTCCTGATATCCTCCCTTGAGCATGGGGAGCTGCCTACAGAATTCACCCTGTTGACTATTATTTGCCACATTTCCTTTTTCCTCACAATTGTAGTCTGCTGAACGTGGGCTCCAAATAAGTGTGGATCTATTCTGACAATTTCATCCACCATGACTCTCAACTCGTCATCTGTGAAATGGGGGTGCTTTTGTGGTGACATAGTGCAGTGTGGTGAGGGGGTGATGGTTTGTGAATGATGTGTGGAGGTGCTATTATGTGTGGTGGGTGTGTTGTGTGGGTGTGGGATAAGTGCTATATGAAAGTTGGAGGGGTGCCTAATCTATGGTACTGTGTCTGATTTTGAACTCTGGCTTCTATGTGTGGCATTGAAGATGCAAAGGATTGTGGTGAGTAAAGAAGTGTATTTTATAGTGCAGTTTGTAGGTGTGTTAGGTGTGTGAATGTGTGTCAGCAGCGTGGATTTTAAATCGATCAAATGTGGTGTTGCGTATTACTGTGTGAACTGCCGACCACCGTGGTTCGTGTCGCCATTGGAAGACTGCGATGGAAGAACTGCCATTGTGATTTGTGAGTCGTTATACAGTCAGTGGTTGGTTGACGGGCTGGCACTGCTGGTGGTCAGACTGCCTATTTCCCGCCCTCCAGAGTCTTGCCATTGTTGTTTTTAGGTTGTGTTTTGGCGGTCCTGCTTGTTCAACTTGTATTACGGCGATCAGTGAAACCTCAACCATGGTAGTCTTTTGCTGGCTGCCACTATGGCTATCTGGCTGTGAGACCTCCAAACTTGTAATGAGGTCTTATGTCTCTTTTATAGGGTCAAACAGTATTTAATATGAAAAATACCAAGATTAGCATTCGCCAGATCACTATGTATCTCTTCAGTGTTCCATGGAATAATTCATAGACCATCATTACTGGCTCATCTGTTTGTTAAAGTAAGATTTGCAGTCTTTATGCTTTAAACATAAGGATCATTTTTGGGAAGGAGGGTTCAATCTATGTAGCAGGTCTTGGAAAATGGGTTAGTGGTAAGGGCAGGTAAGTACTTACACTTAGCAATAGGCCACTAACCTCCACTTAAGTCCAGTTAGGTCTCAATAAATTAAACCCTGCTCAACCCTTGGTAGCTTGGCAACGAGCGACAAGGTTTAGCTTAGGAGACAAAGCATAAAGCATAAAAAAATCACAAAACATTGAATAAGTAAAACACAAAACACAATAAAAATCCAACACCAATTTATAAACATAGATTATATTTATATCTTTAAAATGACACCAAAGCAATTAAAATAGGATGAGGGGAACCGGAGAAATAAACTTTAAAGAATTAATGCTTTTTAGCTCTTAGAAGCGTCAATCTGGTCATCTTGTTGCGCTTCGACGGGGGCAAAGTCAAAGTCTGAGACCGACTGTGACGGAACCCTGCTCAGCTACAGCTCACGAGAGGCCTCGGTCAAAAGTCGTTTTCTTGAAGATTTCTTTCAGCCGGACCAAGTCACCATTTCAATCCGACCTCCTGGAACTTTTCCTCGGATTCGCATCGTCCTCCTCAGATACACTGCTTGGGAGGTCCTGGTCAACTTCCTACGTTCGGACCTAGTCACTTTTTTGGATATTTTCTTCACTGGGATGAACCTGCTAGTCAGGCCGGGTCGCGGCTGAAGCAAGCCGGCTAGAGTTGCTGGGGCGGGCTGGTCCCTTTATGGAGTTTTTTTCTAAAAGTTCTCCAACCTCCACCAAACTTCTGGATCTTCTTTAGATGTCCCTTTAAGGTTCTTTTGAGGTCCACAGATCACCTCAGGGTTCCAGAAGCTCTGAGATGCTCCTTGAGGGTGCAGACTGCAACTTCCAGAATTCACCTGGTGCAAACTCCTTTTTGGGCACTGGACAGTGGTCAGCTGGTCAGTTTCTTCAGGTGCTGGTACAGGAGACTCTGGTTAGCATGTTTTCACTTGTAGGAAAAAAGGAGTCTACCGTTGAATTAGTTGAAGCCAGGCAAAGTCCTTCTGGTGGTGGAGCCCAAGTGTGCAGCTGGTGCACTCTCCAGGGTGCAGTGTCCAGGTGCAGGTCAGGAGTCCAGCAGGGCAGTCTTTCTTCTTCTGTAGTTCTTCCTTGTTGGAATCTGGTGGGGATCAGAGGTGTGGGTGCAGGTCTGCCAGTTTTATCCTTCCTCCTGGGTGAAAAACAGGGGGGGTCCTGGTTCTCCAAACAGGTGCAGGGTCTCCCTGTGATGACCCCTTCCTGGGAAGTGTGACAAAAATCAATCCCAGGGAGCAACATTCCTCAAAATCCATCATGAATGAAAGTGATTTTTGGAGGTTACATCTGGCTGAGCCCACCCACTGATGTGGCTAGAAACTTTAAACTCACCCTTCTCCTGCCCTCTCCTAATTTAATCAGGGGGGCACCTAATTGCCTGAGTTTTCAGGATGTGAGGGAGGTGCTGAGTTGCTCCAAATGTCCTTCCCTGCCTTTGAAGACCAGTTTGGCAGCGCTCTCCCCTTCCTGCCTCTCCAACTGCTGAGGGAAGATCGCCTCCCCCAGGCACATCTCTTTGTGTTGAGCCAGACCACTTCACAGCTCATCAAGGCAGCCTGGCCAAGCTGCCAGAGGCTGGCCAATCAGAGCAAAGCAGCAAAACACTGCAGGACTGAAGTTGGCAACTTTTCAGGTAAAGTTTAAAACTGTTTACCTGAACAATTTACAATAAAACCAACAATAAGTTGTGTGATTTATTATAACAATTAATTTGATACCAAAATGTAGGTGCCTGTCACTTAAGGGGACTTTATAAATTAAAATAAAGTATCTCCATTCTAGCCTATGGAGGCCATTTACTACAATGAGGGAAAAACAATTGTGGCTGTTTTACCTCACCAGGGCTTATAAAACTATATTTATAAGGTCCCTGCTTATAGTTTCATGGCACCCAACCCTAGGGGCACATAGGACACACCTTAGGGGTGACGAATATGTAAAAATAAGGTAGTTTAAGACTTTGGAACTACTTTTAATTCCAAAGTCGAATTTGAATGTAACTTTAATTTATAAGCAGCCAGCAAGGCAGGCCTGCCTTTAAAATGACACTGGGCACCTCAGCAGTGCACCTATGGGTACACCATCTATGCTGGGGTCCCTAAACCTACATGCCCTACCATATACTAGGGACTTTTAGATAGGTTAACTTAGCCAATTATAAGGAGCCTAATTTGCCTACTCATTTTACACAGAGCACAGGAAAACACCAGCAAAAAGTGAAAGATGGGGGCAAAAAGTCAGAGGGCCTCTGCAATCAGCCCTGTTTTCTTACAGCAGGCGAACAATGTAATATAAGAAGCGCACTTTACACACATGAGGCATCCTATTCATAATTTCCAGAGCAGAAGTTTAAGAGGCAATCAGATTCAGTCCCGTGTGGTTGGAATGTGGTGGAGATTTGGTTCTTTGAGAGTAAATTCTATATTTCCTATATCACCTCTTAAATTCTGAGGTACCTCAAAGTGGGTCATCTTTTATATTTATGGCATAATTTAAAGCTTAGTTAATGGGACCCCAAATTACTGCTCTGGTGGGAATTTTTCACTGAATATACCCCCGATGCCACACAAAATAATACGGCTGCCACTGAAAATTCCATGCCAGCCAAGACACTATGGTGGTCATTCTGACCCTGGCGGTCTTTGACCGCCAGGGCGGAGGACCGCGGGAGCACCGCCGACAGGCCGGCAGTGCTCCAATGGGGATTCCGACCGCGGCGGTAAAGCCGCGGTCGGACCGGCACCACTGGCGGGCTCCCGCCAGTGTACCGCCGCCCCATTGAATCCTCCACGGCGGCGCAGCTTGCTGCACCGCCGCGGGGATTCCGACCCCCCCTACCGCCATCCAGATCCCGGCGGTCGGACCGCCGGGATCCGGATGGCGGTAGGGGGGGTCGCGGGGCCCCTGGGGGCCCCTGCAGTGCCCATGCCACTGGCATGGGCATTGCAGGGGACCCCGTAAGAGGGCCCCTACATGTATTTCACTGTCTGCTGCGCAGACAGTGAAATACGCGACGGGTGCAACTGCACCCGTCGCACAGCTTCCACTCCGCCGGCTCGATTCCGAGCCGGCTTCATCGTGGAAGCCTCTTTCCCGCTGGGTTGGCGGGCGGTCTGAAGGCGACCGCCCGCCAGCCCAGCGGGAAAGTCAGAATGACCGCCGCGGTCTTTCGACCGCGGAACGGTAATCTGACGGCGGGACTTTGGCGGGCGGCCTCCGCCGCCCGCCAAGGTCAGAATGAGGGCCTATGACTTGGAGCCCAGAAAGAACGTTTTTGCTTGACCAAACACACATACAACGCTTGGGTTTGGTTCAGCACACAGAAAGTTATGCCTGGGAGTGTTCTCCAAGTGGATGGGTTTAAATGTTGTTTTTGTTTCTGCTGGGTGTTCAGGAACAGTAAATAACAGTATAGGAAACTCAACATTAATTAGGGCAAGCCTTGCAATACTGATACGTTGGTTGTCTTCTAAAACGTAGATTGTCAGCAAAGATTTGTCAACAAATGAGCCTAACAAGGCAATACTGTGCGAAATCAAGAGTTCACCCCTACTCTAAATGAGATGAGGAAACCAGAAATAAGCGACTGAGGCATCTGTCAATTGATGACAGATGTCCTGCTACAACACCTCTAAATGAACATATCCATCACAAACACATTTAGCAGATATTGGTTCACAAGGAATAATGACTCTAGAAGTGTAATCCTCATAACAAAAGGATAAGGTAAGAGTGAATTAAAATTTGGTAGAGCACCACCATAGATCACTGATAGTACCACCCCAGCGAACCAGTGGTTCGCCCTCTCTTGGTGAATTTGTGTTTGGACTGGTTTTACACAGGCAAAGCATTTGTTGGCTTATCTGGGGTAAATCCTTGGACTGATGGCCACACTGCTACTGAACTGTCATTCCATAGTGATGGCCACATTGCTATAGTTAGGGCATGACAGCCATTTCTCATTTTCTCTACCCTTTTGCACATTTCCAGGTAGGGAAAATACATAATGGACCACCTGAGCAGAGAGAAGGCTCCATCAATGTCAATGCCAATCAACTGTGTTTCCTCAAAACAAACTGCTGCTTTAAGTGTTTGCTTTCAGAAAGTAAAAAACCTAGCTGATCTGGTCAATCAAACATGGCTCTCACTCAACAAAGCTTCAGTGGTTTCACTGGAGCTGCCATTTTAGCAGCTACATTAAAACAGATACACTAAATCTGCTACACCGGCTATATTGAAGGCACAAAAATCTACATCTGTCTGGCAAGGATCTCTAAATATGGCAGACAGTCTTCCACAATGGAGACAATGACCTCTGCTGACCTAGCGACGTTGGTGGCTGCCTCCCAACCTCTAAATGAGGCCCATATTCTCTGACAAACGGACTTCAGAAAGAGTTGACATAGAACAGAGCATGATGGTGATGATGACAACCAATATTATGTAGTTAAAGTAGAGATATAGTTTCACCCTACAACATTTCTGTTCAATTTCCCTCAGTGTTTGCCTTCTTACCTGTGGAGAGTAAAACAGAAAAAATGCAGTAGAATAGCAAAAGTCCACCATAGAGTCATTTGTGGAAATGGAGAGGAACAACTTGCTGTATCTGGAGTTAGAGCTCAAGTAACTCAATTGACAAGTACCTCATGTTTTTATAAGAGGATTATTGAATGTTTTGGTTTTAAAAATGCCATTTGCAGTCAACACAAGTGGCACAAATGCAAATAACCGAGGGTCTCATTTACAAGGCCTTAGCAGCACACTGCACCACCAGAGAGTAATTTATTTTACATTCTGGTGGCGCAGTGTGCCAGCCCATATTTACAAGGCCATGCAAAGCCACCGTCAGTGGCTTTTTATGGCCTTGTAAATTTGGACCCCTTTCATGCATAACACTATGTGAAAGGGGCATTCCATGGGTGTTGCTTGGGTTGTACCCATTGAAAACCCATTGAATCTAAAGGAATCTGATGCATTCCAAAATTTACAAGTCTAGTAATGCGTCAGATTCCTATGCCATTTCAGGGGTGGTGTAAGAATGACACAACAGGGAGAAATATCTTTATTTCACCCTGTTTTTCCTCTTTCTGCATTCTGCAGGACACATTGAAAGAGGAAAACACCTCTTGTGATGGTTTTTGTGCAGAAAGGTGTCCCATCCAGTACAAAAACAATCATACCCGCAATGCAGGCATCCTTGCACCATGGTGCAAGGATGCCTGCATTGGCTCTAAGCAGCAATTTGTGCACCAACAGAGGGGGGGAGGACAGAAATTTGCCATATCTTGAAGATACTTTGCATTTATAACCTTTCCCGGTGATACAGGGTGGCACAGCAAGAAACTTACTGTGCCACCCTGCACCACAGGCCTCGTAAATGAAGCCCAGAATGTCTTCACCCTTATGAATTTCATAACAGTGATTCTAGAAACATAGACAGGTGAATTACCACATATGAGATAATCAAAGTTTGATATTGCAAGTGCAGAGACAGTTTTTTTAAAACATCCCAGAGAAATTCTCATAAAAGAATATTTCTTGGGTATATCCAACAATTCATGTGCACAAAGGAAGTATTATTAAGCCACAGCATAGCATTGTAAACATGGAAAGATTAGCCATCGGTCTTACTTGACAACTATGACTTGTGCCTGTCATTGTGCACAAATGTGGCTTCACATGGATCCTGCTGGACCTTCTCTATGCCTCTGCATAGGATTTCTTGTTAGAGGTATATGCTTTTTGGCATCCTTTAGTTACTCTCTGGAGTTCATCAGGATGTCATGATCAGAGCTGAACGACTTAAATCCTACATCACTAAAAAAGCATAAGTAGGATCACATCAGACTGCAGTAACATGTATTCTTGTATGGAGTAAATCTGGCCTGTAAATTAGGGTTATACTCTTCCTATTGCAGCAGGACCTAGGACCAGCCTACCGGAACCACTCCATCTCCTTCCACACCCCTGCCAGATCCCTCTGCTCCACCCAGATGGCCCTGGCCACCATCCCTCATATCTGCAAAACCACTGCCGGAGGACAATCTTTTACCTACACTTCAGTGAAGAGCTAGAAGAACCTCGCCCTGCACCTCAGACAAAGCCCGTCGCTCACCATCTTCAGGAAGAACCTCAAGACGTGGCTCTTCGGATGAGAACCCTCCTCTAACCCCCAGTGCCTTGAGACCCTCACGGGTGAATAGCCACGCTTTACAAATACTGATTGATTGATTGAACTCTTTCTAATGGAGAAGGTCCAAAGCACATTTACATGCGGTCCATCTTTATCTGGAGTGGCGTAATGAGCAAAAATGATGGAATGGAATGTGGTCTGAGAAATCATCAATGGCCAAGGCTAATTCAAGCTTTCCTTCCATCATTCAGTAGTCACCTAAAAAGTGAAAATTATGCCATGATATGGATTCCATGTTCTCTGTGAGGTGTGGCTCAAGCTATGCATCACTGATATGGCCCAAGTGGAATCAGACCAATTTGGAGAAACATATGTGGTTGCCTAAAGGGGGACTTAACCTGGCACTTCAGGCTAGACTTTTCTTATCAATCAGGAACAAGACTGATTTGCATTTGGGTGATCTCCTTGTAGAGTTGCACAGTGGTGGAAAAACTAGAAGCGGAATGAAAACTCAAGTGATTTTCACAATGGCTGAGGTTAATTCAAGCATTCCTTCCATCACGTTGTTGCTCACTGAAGGAGATGCCCTAAGTTCAACAGGTATGCACAGACATAGCTGTACCACAGCACTTAAACTATATCCTACTCACAAGGCCTAAGTAGGCCAACATTGGTCTGTATTTGCTAATTGATGTACTTAATTATTTTAATTGTTGTCATTTTCATTGCACAAACTATCACTCATCCCAGAGTTTCTAGTTGCTGTAACCTGCCAAACAAAAACAGAGATGATTATCTTTATTGTGTAAACAGCCCCTATTTAATTGTTTCCGGAACCTAAGTAGTTTCTGTTTCTTCTTGTAAGGGAAGAAGGCGTGAGTTCCAGAGATTAGGACCTGTGATGGAAAAATCCCTACCTCCCCATTTGATATAGTTACATTTTGGGTGCTACAAATTGCATGGAGGATTGTTTGAATTATACTACATCATTCCGTGTTCTAGGTGTGGGCTTGTGCTGTGATAGATTTTATGCAGGATGCAGGAAGCTTTTGATTTACACTCCTTTGTCAATCAGAAGTCAATATAGTTGCTGACGGGACAGCGATATTTGGTCGTATTTTCATAGATTAAACTTTAGTCTAATGATAGGAATTTTTTAGGTAGGCCAAAATAAACCACATTTCTGTAAAAGAGTTTTACCAAATATAGGTATTGGCAAGGGCCGTTTTATGTGAAAATGATAGAAAACAGAGCATTCTCGAAAGGGTTTTCAGTTGGAGGTGAATGACACGAATATCGAATTACAAATATCACACAACATTAATAGCATGTCAAAAATCGTGTCTGTTGGACTTTTGCTTATGCAGGGTCATCCCCTGTCTTTTTGCCTCCTGCCTCCTATTTTTTTCTGACCTGTTGCTGTTGGCTTTTCAACTCTGAGCACTTTACCACTGCTAACCAGTGCTAAAGTGCATATGCTCTCTGTGTAAATTGTATGTAATTGGTTTATTCATGATTGGCATATTTGATTTACTAGTAAGTCCCTAGTAAGGTGCACTAGAGGTGCCAGGGCCTGTAAATCAAATGCTACTAGTGGGCCTGCAGCACAGGTTGTGCCACCCACACAAGTAACCCTGTAATCATGTCTCAGACCTGCCACTGCAGTGTCTGTAAGTGTATTTTTACACTGTAAATTCGACTTGGCAAGTGTACCCACTTGCCAGGCCTAAACCTTCCCTTTTCTTACATGTAAGGCACCCCTAAGGTAGGCCCTAGGTATCCCCAAGGGCAGGGTGCAGTGTATGGATAAGGTAGGACATATAGTAATGTGGTTTATATGTCCTGACAGTGAAATACTGCCAATTTTGTTTTTCACTGTTGCAAGGCCTGTCTCTCTCATAGGATAATATGGGGGCTACCTTTAAATATGATTAAAGTGTAGATTCCCCTAGAGAGTAGATGGACATGTGGAGTTTGGGGTCCCTGAACTCACAATTAAAACATACATCTTTTAGTAAAGTTGATTTTAAGATTGTGCGTTTGAAAATGACACTTTTAGAAAGTGAGCATTTTCTTGCTTAAACCATTCTGTGACTCTGCCTTGTTTGTGGATTCCCTGTCTGGGTCAGTTTGACAGTTGGTTTGTTTTTCACCTCACACCAGACAGTGACACAAAGGGAGCTGGGGTGTAACCTGCATTTCCTGATTAGCCATCTCTGCTAGGTGGGAGGGGTGGAGTGGTCACTCTCATCTGAAAGGACTGTGCCTGCCTCTGACAATGCCGGCTCCAACCCCCTGCTGTGTGTCTGATGCCTTCCCTGGGCAAGCCAGGATTTCACAAGTAGGTGTGGGTCCCCTTTGAAGAAAGGTGACTTCAAAGACTAAAATGGGTATAAGAAGGGCACCCAAATCTACAGACTTTAGAAACACTTCAGGAACCAAGAGGAACCTCTGCCTGGAGAAGAGCTGATAGCTGAGGAAGAAGTGCTGCCCTGCCTGTGACTGTGCTTTGTGGAGCTTTCCTGCAGTGCTGCTTCTGCCAGAGTAAGAGGGCAAAGACTGGACTTTGTGTGCCTTCCATCTTGTGAAGAAATCTCCAAGGGCTTGAGTTAGAGCTTGCCTCCTGTTGTTTGAAGTCTCAAGGACAGCAAAGACTTCTCTCTGCCAGCACCTGGAGTCTCTAGAGAGACCCCTGCCCGACAAGTGGTGCCCTATCCAGTCCCTGGGCCCTTGAAAGGAAAGCTGGTGGAATCCAAGGAAATCGACTTCGGACGACTTCGGACCGACGCCGCTGCTGAATCCGGTAACGCCGCCTGCACCTGACGCCGTGACCTTCGCTGGAACGCGACGCTCTTCGCAGGCCCGATGCCGCAGCAGCCCCGCTGAAGTCCGCGACTCCGTGGAAGTCACCGCACCACGTTGTGACGCCGCCGCTCGAAGTGCACGGATTCAACGTTACGCACAGACGCCGCGATTCCCGACTTCGCGCATCGGCTTGTTTTCACTCTTCACCAAAGGTACTGTACTTGGGGGTCTACACGACTCCGTGTCCGGCGCCGCTGGTATCAGCTTGTTGGGAACGACTACGTCACGACACCGTGTTAACATCTCATCGAATTTTTTTTGTTTCTAAGCGCTATTTTTGAGTTTACTCTTTAAAAATTCATAACTTGACTTGTGTATGTCGGATGTGTGTCGTTTTGGTCTTGTTTTGTTTAGATAAATATTTCCTATTTTTCTAAACCGGTGTTGTGTCATTTTGTAGTGTTTTCATGAAGTTACTGTGTGTTTTGGTACAAATACTTTACACCTAGCGCTCTGAAGTTAAGCCTACTGCTCTGCCAAGCTACCAAGGGGGTAAGCAGGGGTTAGCTGAGGGTGATTCTCTTTTACCCTGACTAGAGTGAGGGTCCTTGCTTGAACAGGGGGGTAACCTGACTGTCAACCAAAGACCCAATTTCTAACAGTGTCCCTACCAAAACATTGAAGAACAGAATATCTACGGTAAAATATTTGGTATACAATATGATTTTTAAGAATGTTGTTGTATTTAGCATCGTTTACTTTTAATCTAGTTGTAATCAATACATTTTCATTGATTAAATCTATATTAGTATATTATTTTAGGTGTTGGCTTTATTAATATAATTGTTAACAATTTCTTTAACTATAGTTTGTAATTTTAAATGGGTATTTTTAAAAAAAAAAATTAGTAATTTATAATGTAGTTTTCAGTTGCCGGGTAGGGGAATACAATAGGGAACGCGCTACGTGCAGCTTGGCCCCAAGGGACTCCGTGTCCCAGAAGAAGTGGAGGCAGGAGGAGGGGCAAACTCTCAGTTAGCGCTTCAAAGAGCCAAACTCTCTCCTGCTGCATATTACGCGGTACGTGCAGATTGCGGCCAAGGGACTTCGTGCCCCAGAAAAAGTGGAGGCAGGGGGAGGAGCAAACCCCCGGTGAGCACTTCAAAGCGCCGAACTCTCTTCTGCTGCGCGGCGCGCACTACGTGCAGTATGGGGCCAATGGACATCGTGTCCCAGAAGAAGTGGAGGCAGGGAGAGGAGTGAACCCCCCGAGAGCGCTTCAAAGTGCCGAACCCTCTTCCGCTGCGCGGGCCACGCCAAGACCAAGGACGGGCCCGTCCTTCGCCCATCAGCGACCGACAGAGGCTGGGCTGGACCACCCCTCTTAACTCACACATAGAGGGTAAGTGTGAGTGAGTGATTATTGTTTTGACATTCTTTGACTTTTGAAGGCTCTTGTGCCATGCCTTATGCCTCTTGGCTCCCTCCCCAGGTAAAATGTATTACTCCAACTTTTACGTGTATCTGTTGCTGACCTGCTGTCCCGACTAAAGACATTCACTGTGCACTGTGGGGATGGGCAGGAGAAGGAGCCCGCAAACTGGGGCCCATAGTGGAGGCGGAGGGCAGGGACATTTAAACACAACCCTGGACTCCTTTCTCGCAAGAGCTGTTGTGACCAAGGATATTGACCTGGCGGAGAGGAGGCTTTCTCTGGAAATGGATGACTGGTGCCAAGCTTCTGTAGAAAGTGATGCTTCGCGGGTTTTGGAAGTTGAAGTGGTTCCCCGCCGGGAGGGTGCAATGTGCTGCCTCTGTAATTCCCCTACCTGCAGAAACGGAGGCTTGTGGTGGGACTGGGCTCTCGAGGAAAAGTAAGAAGCTCTTGACGGTCACTCTGCCGCTCCGCCCCCTAGACAGCTGTAGCTCTCCCCTGAAAAAGAAAAAGGTACAGAAGAAAGCCAGGAGCAAACTAAAACCGTCTCTGTCTACAGATTCTAGGGGGCCTGATAGATGGCATTGACTTTAGACTGCCGCCGGGGGGTGGAGTGAATAATCTATCAATGAAATTCAAGGAGATGATTGAGGCTACTTTGACTCCAGTTTTGGCAAAATTGTTGGCTCTTGTAAAAGCAGTCTCCCGGCTGTGTGAGCAGGAGAGGCTCAGCCTAGTCACAGGTGGTCCCCTGGATCTTAACTGCCAAAACCAACTGTGTGAGGGGGAGCTTCTACTTGAGGGTGCTCTCAGGGCTTTGGAGAGAGCCACATGGCAGCCGGCTAACATTGCAAATCCAGGGGCACAGGGTCTTTGTGCAGAGACTGTTCCAGCTGCACCTTCTACCCCTTCGACAGGTGCGAGGGAGGAAAACAGGTCAAGAGGCGGTAGGCAATTTGACAATGGGCTCGTGGAGATTGGGAGGGAGTCCCAACATAATGGTAGAATACAAAATCGGCATTTGATGAAGAAATGTTCCCCACTGGTTTGTTTGGAGCTCCCTCCAGCCTGTTTCCCCTATGTGGTGGTGTTGACAGACGTCCCTGCTCTCCCTCCAGGCTCTAGTGAATCTACAGACCAATTGAAATATAAGATTGGCCATTGGCTGAGTAAAAACTGTGATTTTGCTTGTAAGAACCTGAGGATATCTTGTTTGTCAGAAGAATTGCTTGGGTTGGGCCCCAAGCAAAAGAGAGAAACGGGGACTGTATTATTATTAACTGTAGATATTCTGGCCAGCCCAACGGCTCCTTTCCACACAAAGTATGGTTTCCCAGAGAGAGGGAACGATTGGTAACTTTGGGTTAATTTTATAATCATATGCAGCACGGCGTTGAGTCTCTGATTAGGGACTGTAGGAATTCCCATCTTGGCCAGAGTATTTCACAGCTTGCTAGTTGGAGGAATTATATTATTAGCACTCCTGACCTGTAGGGGGTGGATTGACGCTATGCAAGGAGACAGACTGAGAGTTTGGCAGTACCCTCTAATTTTGTTTTGACTAAGGAGGTCCAGGGTGAGAAGTCCACAAAGTGCTGTCTTATCTCATGGAACATTGCAGTGTATGATACAAAGCTCTCAGATGAGGCATGGATAAAGTGGTTGGCGCACTATGATTTTATCCTGGTCGGATGGGTAGGCAGCATGGGATGGTTATTATAGATTTGCAGTCCTGGCAGTTCGGCCCTACAGAGGCCGCCCCAAAGGTGGTTTGGTTACCCTAATCTGATTCACTAAAACAGCAAAAGCATTTCAGATTAACTGTAATCACCAGGGTATACTGATTGTCTGGGTAGTTTTCCCTAACAAATTTAAGGTTTTCTGGGTTAATTTTTATAACGCTGTTTGGGATGTGAGGTGCCAAATCAGGGTCCTTTTCTCAGCTCTACAGATACTGAAGCACAGAATGGAGGAGGTGGGTTTGGAACTCTGTGCTGTTGTGTCAGGATAGGTTAATGCTAAGATAGAACGGCACAGCACTGTTGTGAATCCCTATGAGTCTGATCACGAGGTTTATTCAGCAGGCGGTGGACAGGATCCCAGGGGCAGGGTTCTGATTGAGGGCCTACGGAATATGGGTCTTCTGAATATTTGTGACATTGAAGTGGTGGGCACTCACCAGTTTCCAACCTTTGTAGGTAGAGGGGCTGGTACAACTATTGATCATATTTTTGTGTCCCAACCTCTAAAAGATTTGGTCATAGGTGGAGAGGTGGTAGAGAAACACCTTAGAGATTATAACCCCCCTACAGTCCTTTTGAACTTTCCAGAGGCTTTATTTAAACCAGGTCGAGGAGGGCCAGCTTTGGTGAAGATAAAAGACCAGGCCAGGAGAGTTGGGGTAGAAACAGGTTAATATCCATCAAGTGGTAGTTAGGGTGGTGGGTGACAACCTAAAATTGATTACAGATACACTTCTGGCAGAGACTTCCAGTCCATGGGAAGTTATGGCTGCGATGCTCAGAGTGAACAAAGCCTTTAAAGACTGCTTGATCCCGGCTGCTCAGTCCCCCCGCAAGGATAAGGGTGGATGGTTCAGGAAGTCCTGCTATGACGCTGGGAAAGCCCTGAGGAAGGCCTTAAAGGAGTACCCAGGAGACATGGACCTTGTTAGGGTTGTGAGGGCTAAGTACAAAAGTGTTCTGAGGGCAAGAAAGTTGAAGCTCAAGGAGTTAGCCTGGGAGAATCTGGAATGTGCAGTGGAGCTTAAGAGCCCTGGCCTGTTTTGGAAGGTTGTAAATAGTAGTTTCTTTGAATCAGAAACATCTGAGGGCCTGGGCTGTAACATTGCCCCTAAGGTCTGGGTGAATCCTTTTTGTAGAATTTTTCAGGGGAGTCCTTTAGAAAACAATCGGGGTATACATTCCCCAACTTAGCTATCAGGTTTACAATTCATGAGGTAAGGGAGGCGCTTTAGGGCAGTGCTAGCAATAAAGCTCCAGGCCCAGATTCAATTCCTATGGACCTCGATAAATCTTGTCCCCAGCTATGGGCACCTATCTTGTTAAATGTTCTTAATGCAGCAGTCAGTGTGGGAATTCCTGCTTCATGGAGATTCCTGTGTTAAAAAAGGGGGTCCGTAATGATCCCAAGTCATATCGCCCTATTTCCCTTCTTGATTAATCGGCCAAAATTTTGGCCCCGATTATTTTAAGACATATTGAGGTTTGGATGGCTAATAATGAAATTTTGAGCTGGGTACAGTACGGCTTTAGGGAGGGGCTTGGTACCCAGGAACAGTGTTTAAACCTTTTGACAGTGATTGGGAAATACATACAAGCCAGGAAAGGCACCCTTTAACTTGCATTAATGGTTCTTAGCTGTGCCTTTGATAAGGTAAATCGGATTAAGCTGTGGGAGAGGTTAAACCGGTTAGGTATGGATCCCCAAATTGTGGAGTTGCTTCTGTACCTCCACCAAGGAACTAATGCAAACGTGAGGGTGGGTACCATTGGGGAATGTTCGGATGCTTTTGAGCCAAACAGGGGTGTGTGCCAGGCATGTGTATACTAATGGACTGTTTGATTTTATAGTGGAACATTGTAGTGATGTTCCTAAAATTAATGGTAATAGTGTCCCGGTATTAATCTATGCGGATGATGCAGTGCTCATGGCCCGTACTATGAATGGCCTCCGGGAAGCAGTTAGAGCTTATGAATCTTTTATGTCAGCCCTAGGTCTAGAGATAAACTGCAAAAAAATAAATTTTATGGTCTTTGGGAAACCTCTCAGTAGGGTGGGGGACCTGAAGATTAAAGATCAAGTAATCAGCAAGGTTCAGGATTTCCCCTATTTAGGGGTTCATTTTGATGACAAAGGCTCAGGGAAACCTTGTGTTGCCAGGAGAGGGGTGCTTTTTAATGCTAGAGTTGTGGCCACGTTTGACTTTGCTGCATGGGTGGGAAGTAAACCTATTAAGCCCTTGTTTGAAGTCTATAGGCGTAAATGCCTCCATGTCCTGCTGTATGGGGCTCCACTTTGGGGGTATACTGATAATAGGGCCCCTGTAATAGAGGAAAATCGATTTTGCAGAAGGCTGACAGGAGTTGGTCAAAATACCTCTGGTTTCTGACTGCATACTGAATTAGATCTTGAGTTTGTACAAGTTACCATCCAGCTTGTGCCCTTCTTGTTATGGATCTCTATTTGGACAAATGAATGTGCCTCTATTAATAGAGAGGTCCTGCGGGACTGTTTGGCCTGTGATTATGCGAAGGATATCCCCTGGCTGATGTATATAAGAGAAGTAGCCTATGTACTGGGTCGGCCGGATATGTTTGAAGCTCCTGAGGGTCTGACCAGCCGTGACAAACGTTGGGGTAAGGAAAATTTCCTGAAAAGTTTAGGGCTAAAAGAGAGGAGGAGGAGTTAAGGAAAAAATCAGTAAGCGATTTCATAATGCTGAAGATGGGGGTGGGTCCTGAACCCTATCTTCTGGAGATTAGAAATGTGAGGGAAAGGACTCTTATCTCACGATTCCGTCTAGGGGTATCAGAAGTAATTTATTCTTTTCGTTAGGTCAGTATGACAAAAAATCTATAAATCTCTGCCCCTGTGATGGAGTGTCTCCACAGACTCTGATCCATTTTACCTTGTTCTGCATTTTTTATGCGCCCTTCAGGCGACATTTTTTATTCCCCCTGCTGAGGCCTAGAGGTCTTGTGCAATATCGCCCAGCTTTTTTGTGGCTCCGCATGGCTTCTGATGCACTTGTATGGCAGGGGCTGGGGTCTTCTCTTAAAGGAGCCATAACGTGGCAAAATAATATAGAGTATTTTTAATTGATTTTACATTTTTATCTTGATTGATGTATTTCTTTTTCTTTTTTCTTAATTAATTCTGGACAGCAATCTTTTAATTGTATATATTTGTCTAGTAGGATATGAGGGGATATGTATATTGGCCGAATTATTTTGTTTTTATATGATGTGCTGTTTATGTATTGATATGGCTGATTATTTTCATACAGAATAAAGCATTTTGATGATGAATAGGAAGTTAATTATTTTGATTTTAATGTTAAATAATTTTTATTTTACAATAGATACTTCATTCATTATTTTTTATGTATATTGTTTACTTGTTACTTTAAGATTAATTTATTATGTTAATGTCTATTTTACTTTGTATATGTTTATTTATAATTTATATATATGAAAAGCAGGTTGTTGGATTTCTAGGAGAAAAGGGTGGAAAGTTAATTAAAATATATAATTTTTAAAACATAATTTTATTGTAGCTTCAAACAGTAGAAACACAGCCTAATTGGGTCCAATGGTAAAGCAAGTTACTGTGTCATGTGTACAAAGCATCAAAAGACATATAGTTGCACTAGGTAACTTCAATGTAGACAAAGTGATGCACACAAAACAAAGTTAATAACAACCCATCCAGATTCAAAGAGTGACTCCCCCACCCCACCCTACTCTAAACCCTCCCAGCTCCTGTCCTTGTAACTCCTGTAACATTAGATGCCATTCACACTCTGGTATTACAAAGTGTATGTACTCACTCAGATCTTTTCCTGCCCCATAGTGTGGTACGTGAAAATATGTCTATGGTCATTCCTCTCCTGACTCCTCATTTGTTAATGGTGAAAGATCAGGGGGGTTGCCCAATTTAGGTTTCTTGAGGCAATCTACCAGTGGTCTGTTGAGTCATGGCCCCTTTTCACTTCCTGTAATAATACTGCACTTTTGTACCCTGCCCACTGGAAAAGGTCCTCCCTCCATTTCACCAATCTATGGTCTCTAATGGTTTTCCAATGGATGGCAATCTGCTGTTTTGCTAAGACTAGAGCCAAATCCACAACTTAGTGGTAATTTTATGTCTTGTAGGTCATGGGAATCCCCCCAGTAAACAGAATAAGGGGATGGAAAATCTTTGGAGGACTTCATTAATACAATCCACTACCCCTCTTCAATAGTCCACCAACAGGGTGCAGGACCACACCAAGTGGAACATTTTGTCACCGTGTTTGCCACATCTGGAACAGGCCACCTCAGGCAGTGAGAAAAGCCAGATAATCTTACCATGGGTAAGGTTTCCCTTGTGTAAGAAGTAAAAAATGATTAGTCTAAATCTGGCTTTCCTAGACACCTTGCAGGTGTTCACAAGTATCTTCGTCCATTCCACGTCCATGATTGGTAGCGCAATGCCTCCTTCTCATTTGTTGTGTAGCTTTATGAAAGGTGTAGCAATATCGAGCCATGGTGCTTGGTAAGTGCATGTTATCACCCTTGAGATAGTGCACAGGACTTGGCAACACCTGTGATGTGGGGGTTCTGCTATGCCTGTACTCCAATGGTGGTGCACAGTGGCAAATATTGCACGATGCAGTAAAAATTGACCTCCTGGTATTTCAAAAGTGGTAGAGAGGTTATCAAATGCTAGACGTTCACCATCTCTGTAGTTGTCCCCATCCTGGTTCACCCCAACGGTGGACCATTCTGCAAGACCCGTCAGTGCATCTCCCTGAGCTATTGCCTCTAGTCCTTGCAGTGGAAGATCCGGTGAGTATAGCATGCCAACATGGGTGCTCTGGAGGGAGCATCACCAGTAGTCGCAGATGACCTGTAAATCTGTGGCACTTTCCAGAAGTTGTTGTCTGGGGTTCAAGTGGACCTGGTACTGTATAGGGAGGCTTAACATTGTCTTGGAGGTATCCTCCGCAGGGTTTATTTGTGAATAAATCTACTGGTGAAAATACTGGACCTGTGCCACCAGATGATGGGCCTGGAGATCTAGGGACAAAAGTCCCCCTTCTGCCGTTGAGCGGTGCAGCTTGGTCAGTGACACCCTACATCTGCCTGCCTCCATATGAATTTGATCAGTAACTAGTCTAGTTCTTGGGAAATCCTCCAGGGTATAATGAGCAATGTGGAGAAGAAATACAGCAGTCGAGGGAGTGGCACTATCTTTGCCACCGCAATTATCCCTGCTACTGATAGAGGAATGGTCTTCCAGTAGTCTACACTGGTCTGGAGTTCCCTGACAGCCACGCCAATATTACCCTCTAGGGGGAGGTTAAGGGGCTCATGGTAGAGCTTTACTCCTAGATAGTTGAAGCTTGTCCCTTCCCAGGTGAGTCCCCGCAGGTCCTGAGTTTGGGGCGTGGCTCCACAGAGTGGGAATAGGTGGAATGTCAATTGATACACAGGCCAGAGACACATCCAAAGTGCTCCAGATGACAATTTGAGCCTGGCAAATCCCCAACTGTGTCCTGTGGGAACAGAAGCATGTCATCTGCATAGAAGGTGGAGTCATGTGAAAGGCCCTGTATGTCCAGTCTCCTATATGCCATGCCAGAGTGAACACTGCTGGCCAATGGTTTGATCGTCATGGCAAATAGTAAAAGTGGACAGCCTTGCCTACTTCCTCTTCCTACTAAATAGGATTCGGAAACACATCTTCCACTTTGGACCTGGGCAGTAGGCACTGAATATATGAGCCTAGTCCATTGGGCAAATTCAGGGCCTAGGTCCTTCTTCAACAGTACTTGGTAGAAAACGTCCCAGTGAAGGCTATCAAAGGCTTTTTCAAAATCAATCGCTACAATCAGCGCTCTATGCTTATTTGGTGTCTCCGCCACAATGATTGTGAGGAACCTACAGATGTTGTTTGCTGTGTTATGCCCCGGGATAAACATGATAAACCTGACTTGATCAGCATGGATCAGGTTGGGCATAAGTGGAAGGAGGCAAGTGGGCAGTATTCTATTGAGAATGTTATTTTTATAGACCAGGCTAAGCATAGATAAGGGAAGTATGGTATGACATCATGAGGGGGCCGACTAGTTTCAACAGCGGAATCACCAGAGTCTCACCATGGAGGTGAGCATTTGCCCACCTCCCAAGCTGCAGCACAGTGGGTGACCAACTTTGGTGCAATTTCTTCAGAGTAGCTGCATACAGTTCCACTGACAGGCCATCCATCCCTGGGACTTTGCCTCTTGCCATGGCTTTTATTAAAACTCACACCTCTTGAAGTGTAATAGTCCCTCCCAGCGCCTCTGCTTACTCCTGTGTAATTAACAGGAGTACCCCCAGGACCCGGTAATCACCAATGAGATGAGGGGGCAACATTGGTGGTGGGGGCGTACAGAATCTGCCATTTATGCCACCCTGAGTGTGGAGGCATTGACCCAACTCTGATTTCACTTCTACGATTAAAGAGCTGCTGTACATTGGGCTGGTTAGCCAGTTGGGTCCCTGACTGGTCACGCTCAGGATGAGCACACGTCATATACTGCTGTCAGAAACACAGTGGCAGGAGTCAAAACTTACTTGTGCAAAAGACTAAAGAGCCAGAGATTGACAAGAGCCCAGTGATATCCGCATTGGAGGCATGGTAGGCCATGCGCAAAACTGTTGTTGAAGGCAATCCTCTGAGTGTTTGCTACACGCTCTGACTCCAAGATCCTTAAAATGGCGTACGTTCCCAGAAGGTCAGTGGTCTAGTTTTTATGCACAAGCTGCATTTTCAGCTCAACATGCAAGTGTTCGATAAGGAAGACGTTGCACTTCAACTGGACTTCTGAGGTACTGGTTGTGTCTCGCGTATGTGCATACTTTTCTTCTCCCAAATAAAACCATACCTTACTTGTTTGGGTTCCCAAACCAGAGAAAGCCTAAAAATGTATTTAAAAAAAATTGTGCTTATCAAATCACTGTTCTAGCCCCTCAATGTCTACACGTTTTTGCCTCTTCCCTGTTGCAGGCACCTGGGCAACACACACAAGTGCAGTATTGTTTTTATCAGTAGACCAAAGGGAACATTGGATGGCAGTAAATTTGTGCCGGCACGGTGATCCTACAAAGAAAAGTGAGGAACTTATGATTTTTGGGCTAAATCTGAGGTTTGCAAGGGATTCTAGGTAAGAAAATGTTGAGGGATCCACGCAAGCCACACCTCCCTGGACTCCACTAGGTATCTAGTTTTCAAACATTTCTGGGTTTGATGGGTTTCTCTAGATGGCTACCAAGCCCAGGACGAGAAGCGCAGGTGCTTCCCTTGCGAAAATAGATAGTTTTGTAATAGATAATTTTGTTATGTCCATGTTGTGCTTTGGACCCTTCCCTGTCACGAGCACTAGGCCTACCCACACAAGTGAGGTACCATTTCTATCGGGACACCTGGAGAAACTCTTGGTAGAAGGAAGTTTGTGGCTCCCCTCAGACTCCAGAACTTTCCATCATTGAAATGTGAGGAAAATGTGTTTTTTTTGGGCACATTTTGAGGTTTGCAGGATTCTAGGTAACAGAACCTGGTGACAGTCCCACAAGTTACCCCATCCTGGGTTCCCCTACGTGTCTACCTTTCAGAAATGTCCATTTTTGCAAGGTTTTCCTAGCTGCCGGATGAGCTAGAGGCCAAAATCCACAGCTAGGCACTTTGGAAAAAACAGGTCAGTTTTCTTTGGGAAAATGTGATGTGTCCATGTTGTATTTTGGGGCATTTCCTGTCATGGGCATTAGGCCTATCCAAACAAGTGAGGTACCATTTGTATCAGGAGACTTGGGGGAACACAGAATAGAAGAACACGTTTTATTGCCCCTTGTCTTTCTCTACATTTTTTCCTTCCAAATGTAAGACAGTGTCTAAAAAAGACATCTATTTGAGAAATGCCCTGTGATTCACATGATAGTATGGGGACCCCAGAATTCAGAGATGTGAAAATAACCACTGCTTCTCAACACCTTATCTTGTGCACATTTTGGAAATACAAAGGTTTCCTTGATACCTATTTTTCACTTGTTATATTTCACCAAATGAATTGCTGTATACCCAGTATACAATGAAAACCCATTACAAGGTGCTTTATTGGCTCTGAGTACCTAGTGTTCTCAATGAACCTACAGGCCTTATATATCCCCGTAACCAGAGGAGTCCAGCAGACATATTGGTATAGTGCTTTAAAAAATCTGCCATTGCTGGAAAAAGTTATAGAAGAGAACGTGGACAGAAATGGCTCTTTTTTCACCTCAATTTCAATATTTTTTATTCTAGCTGTTACTTTCTGTAGGAAAACCTGGAAGGATCTACACAAATGACTCCTCGCTGAATTCAGGATTTTGTCTACTTTTCAGAAATGTTTAGCTGTCCAGGACCCAGCATTGATTTTCCATCCATTTCTGTCACTAACTGGAAGGAGCTGAAAGCACAAAAATTTTAAAAATGGGGTATGTCCCAGTAAAATGGCAAAAGTGTGTTGCAAAAATGCAGTTTTCTGATTCAAGTCTGCCTGTTCCTAAAAGCTGGGAGGATGGTGATTTTAGCACTGCAAACTCTTTGTTGATGCCATTTTCAGGAAAGAAACCACAAGCTTTCTTCTGCAGCCCTTTTTCACCTTTTTTCTTTTTAAAATGAAATTTTAGCTGTATTTTGGCTGATTTTTTTGGTCTCCTTCAGGAGAACCTACAAACTTTGGGTACCTCAAGAATCCCTAGGATGTTGGAAAAAAGGACACTAATTTGGCCTAGGTAGCTTATGTGGGCAAAATGTTATAAGGGTCTAAGCGCGAACTGCCCCAAATAGCCAAAAAAAACACTTGCTACCTGAGAGGAAAAGGCATGGCAGTGAAGGGGCTAAGAATAGTGTCTTGTCTTCGTTTGTACATCAAGTATTTCAGTTTCCGGTGCACGCATTTGTTTGAAGGGTGTCAGAGTGCTGAGTTTGGAGTTTTGCTTTCACCACGAAGGTCAGATAAAAAACACTTTTTTTTCAAAGTTGTATTTCTAGTTTTGATGTAAGACTTTTGCCGTTAGAAAATTACTTTCTCAGAGAATTCTTGTGACATTAAACATATTTACTGTGGATAAAAACGAAAACAAGAAATCTATACCATTCATCTATGCAAATATTTACAAACACATTTATTCAAGTACAACTAAGAAACCATTAGAAATCTTACAATCGAACCAAAACCACTCAGTCAAATTCTACAACCACCATATAAGGCGCACTGTCAGAGTATTAAATTATATTATATTATATATATTATTCAAAGAAAAAAAAACTCTTTTCTATTTACGCGACAAAATATTTATTAAGAGGTATGAAGTAATGATGTACATGTAACCATAAGTAAATGATTTACTGATGTTTAGAATATGAACTAGAAGTGCGATTTGCATGTTTGTGCTTATCTTCCCCTTCAGGTAGCTGTCCTCCATATCTTCGGCAATAACGAAGAATAGAAGCGATGATTCCCCTGCAAGACAGTCACTCTTGTTTCTCTATCGACTGCCCCTTCCCCCCCATTTATATCAGAGGGTCGGTGTGGATTTTAGTGGAGGGGCATTGGAACCAGCTTCTGCTCCGGAGCATTCTAGCTGCCTAGAACTTGACACTTCTGACAACTCTTGATGATGAAAGCTCAAAGCTTTTTAGCAGGGACCCCTACCTGTTCTCTAGATTCCAAAACTTGCTATTTCAGTCCCAGGTTCCCAAGCCTCACAATTTCCAAGTCTCTTAACTCCCTCTCCCTCTCATGTGTTTCAAACTCTCCCACCAAGGTGTGCCGTACCTCTTCAACCTCTGCTTTGTAGCACCCCATAATGACCACCTTAAATGCATTCAATCAAAGGGGAAGTGTTTGTGCCCGTTATCTAAAAAATAGAAAAATTCCATATGGATTTTCCAATAGTGTGTAGGAACACTGGGTCCTCTAGGATCTCCACCAATAGGTGGCAGTCTGGTATACGGGGACTCTCCCTGTGCAAACCTGGGAGAACAGAGATTCTGCCAGTGGTGGGGAAGATCTGTAAAGGGCCCTATCTGCGACACAGTTGTAGTCACCCCCTTAGTAGTATGTTCTGAGTCATGTATGAGGCCAGTAGCCTGGGCAGTTCAGGAATTAACCTCCCCTGGTCCCCGTTGGGAGCATAGATCCCCAATATAGTCAAGTCACGGCCTGACAGGTGACCCAACACCACTATGCATCTGCTATTGTGGTCAATCATTTAATTGTATTTTTGGAATGGCACCCTAGGGCGGACCCACAGTAGGATACTCTTAGTAAAGGCTGATTGTGAGGTGGCATATAGCTGTCCCTGCCATCTCCTCTTTTCGGTGGCAGTGAGGTGGGCCTCCTGTAGTAGGGCTATGGGAGTGCCCCTCCTCTTTAGAGTGTGAATCTTGTACGGCTTGGCCATATTGTTAAGACCCCTTACGTTCCACCTAATAAAGTTATAGGTCCAACGGGTCACCATAATGGGATAAAAAAGGTGGTGTACTGATGCTAGAGGCAGAAGCCCTGATTGCCTACAGTGGGTGGGGGTCCTGACCCAACTTGGCATTGATTTAATCAGACAGGTAGAGACATTCCATTGCATAAACCCTATTAACCAAACTGAAAGCCCAACTCCTTAACCCCAGGACAAAAAGCAACCCACTTCCCATCCAATCCCAGAAACAAACATGCAACTCTTGTGAAGTCACCACCCGCTCTACATCATTGAGGGGGGGTGCACTAGCCCTGGTGCCTCCTGGCTTCTCATCACACCCTCCAGCAGGCAAGTTCTGGGGAAAAAAGCAATCCCAGTGGTTAGTTAGCAACGGACCAGACACAGTGTACAGGCACAGATGCAAGTCATAGGACTAGTGACCCACAATAATAATATTGGCACCGTTAGATGACTTCGTTCGAGGTGCCTGGGGTAACCAGGGTCAATGGGGTTCCAGAGTCATGTGTGGAGACTGAGGCATGGTCAGAGTCTGAGTCTTTTGAGCCATCATCTTCAACCACATAAAGGGGATAAGATTCAGCCCTACTTATAGCCGTTACTACCTTCACCACTATTCTCCGTTCATGCAGGGCCTGAGAGCAACAGGGGACTGCTCCAGATCTTTCTTTCAGTTTTTTCATGGGAGGTCTCCGATTCATCCTCTGAGTGGCTGCAACAAAGCAGTTCCCCATTTGGGGGAGGCAATCAATCCATTCCCAGAGCATTGGGGAAAGGAAAAGAAGTGCACTTTGTCCCCAATGGCTTCTCGCAGTTTGGCTGGGAATAGAGTAGCATAGGTGATTCCCAATGACTTGAGAATCTTTTCAGTGTCCATCAATGAGTGTTGTTGGTTTTGGATCCCCTGGTAAGTCGGGGAAAGTCATTACTCTTTGGTTTTCCAACATGGTATCACCTTTCAGCCGGGCTTGGACCAAGATGTAGTCAGTATCCCAGTAGTGTAAGAGTTCGGCCACCACTGGTCTGGGAACAGCCCCTGGCAGTGGTGTGTGCATGCTGGCACATGATGAGCATGCTTCAATGAGTAGAACTGGGACAGGCCTTCCAGGGTCATCTCATCGTAGAGCCAGTTCTCCAGATAATTAGCCAAATTTCCTTTGGGCCCTATGTGCGCTCTGGTAGGCTTATGATCCATAAACTGTTTCTTCTGGCGCTATTTTCTGGGTCTTCGATCCTACTCTTCAGGGTTTTAACTCTTACATGCATGTGCGACAACCGTTCACACATAAATGCTATTTCAGGAGTGATGGTTTCTTATGAGCATTCAGTAGTAGTGAACCTTTCCCCCAGCCTTCATTGGTCGCCTCTTAGAAGCCCTATGTCTTTGCCCACTGTGGAGATTTTCAGTTCAAGTGCCTCTCGGGAAGCGGCAATAGCCTGCAGTATAGTGTCTAGAGTTACGCCCTGTGTTCGACCTGGGAAGGCCCGGTGCCTGAGGTTCCTATCTCCATGGCAGATAGGTTCAGCTCCCGGTTCAGTCAGGTCTTTCTTTTTAGAGCTTTTACCTATTTCTGTTCCAAAGTATAAAGTTCAAGGGGGGGTGATGTGAAGGGAAGTGGGTAGATCCTATAACCATGTGTGGAAAAGCATCCAGGTGCCTGGGTCTGCATGGTGGAACAGAGGTCGGGCCAATTATCAAGACAAGCCTGCAGTTGGTAGCGTGTCTCTTTGATCTACTCGCTAGCTCAAGGCCGGGCTAGGCACTTGTTGCCATACAATACTGGGTGCAGTGATGTGAAGTCAGGTAGGTGCAAAATGTAACTACGGTGGGAAGTCCAGGTCACCCTCCCCAATTTATCTGTGCATGGTGCAGTGTTGCAGTGTAAGGACATTGTATTGGGGTTAAGGAGAGCCAGGGTGTGAAAGGGGGCCCAAACTGTGTCAATCAATCATAGCATTTGTAAAGCACGAGTGAGGGTCTCAAGGCGGTGGCCGTCCTTCTGGTTCCGGTGGGGATCCATCTGTAGATCTTCTGAAGCATGCAGAGGGTGTGGACGCAGGAAGAAGCGACAGTGTTGACTTGCTGGGTCACTGATAGCGATGAGTCCAGGATGAAACCCAGGTTGGGTGCGTGGTCGGTGTGTGTTGATGCGGTTCCCAGTGTGGCAGGCCACCAGGAGTGCTCCCAGGCGGAGGGGGTGGAGCCGAGGATGAGGACCTCAGTCTTGGTGTTGAGACAGTCTCACATTGTATGGTATTAACAGAGGTATGCATAGTAAAGCTGTCCTCTGCCCCATGATGGTCAGCCAACTGTAGCCTCACCCAAAATGCTGTGCATACCTTGGGTCTGTCCCTAGGAACCGCTTGGTTGGGGAACTTCAATGATGCCACCCGATCGGGCCTGTTGACCTGTATGTGTCCTGGCCCCCAGGTAAGGCTCTGCTACTTGCTGTTGCAGGTGGACCACTCCAGCCCCTGGGTCCCTGCCGGGCTATGTCTCACTAGTTTCCGAAGTAGCCCCAGTCATTCAGGCATGGCCCCCATGAACATGTGTAGTCGTACCTTAGTACCATTCTGATGTTAGTGTGCAGCCTTACCTGCGATCTTCAGTGATCCGCTTTCCCCCTGCAAGATCTGTGATAGGTCTTTTTGGCCCCCATAGCACCGATGGCCCCTCCAGGTGTCAATTGCACAGCACAGCCCTAGCCCGAAGTTTCAGGAGGCTGTAGTGTCAGAGCGGGGTCTGTCCACGGCCCTGTCAAGGCCAGATGCAGCAGCAGGAGCGACTAATCTGGCTCACCTGTTGTGTGGCCGAGTGTCCTCAGAAGGCCTCTCAGCCGCAGATCATGGTTACATGCGGCAAGTAGCCAGGATTTTTGCGAGTGGCTGCGGTGTGTCTCTGCCTGACCTCCACTCATAAGCTTTCCTCTGGGTGGCTCCTTCAGCCTTTACCATATCGTGGTCTACCACTCCATGCGCAGTGCTCCCCGGCCACTCTCTGGTTTGTTGGCACGCTCGCAGAGGTCTTCCTGCCTCAGGTTCAGAAACTGCAAGCACTCTGGTGAGACATCATCACTATTCCAACCACTAGAGGTCGACTAGACCTTTGGACTTGGTGATGAGTGTAGTAGTCAGATTCATTCAATCACAAATCAATGACTTAAAACCATAAACAATTCTAGACACCATAAACAATTTAACACTAAATTAAACTCCAAAATGAATAAAGTTTCAAAGCTTTATTACAATCCTAAAATCAATGTCATGTATATGGTGCTCAAAACTTAGTTATAAACATATATGAAAACCATTGGCTGACCAAAATGTCTAAGAAGATTTAGCCTGCTAAACATAGATAATGTTAAACAGTCCAAAACAGTGACATAAATCAGCAAAAACACAACATGCACATTAATATCAGATTTCAAAGCGGATGACGGTGACATCAGTAAATCATCAAAATACATTTTGAACACTCAATTGCAGAACTGGGCCATTCTTATATCTGACACAAATTGGGACTTGCATGTGGGAATGGACTAACTTGTGTAGGCAAAAGAAAAAGGAAGACAAAAATAATTTGGAAAAAGCATCTAACTGGGGTAACTTACTATAGAAATATGATAGTGTAGGTGTCTAAGCTGAAAAGGAAACAAGAAATCTCATTTAGTTATACCTCTCCTCATAGACAGTGTAGTTCATCAGCGAAGCGTTCACCTTCTCCTAACATCAGTTGACAGCAACATCAGGACATTGCAGAATACGGGCTGCATGTAGAGCAATGCTAACAAAAGGGGAGAAGGAGGGTTTGAAGTGAACTTCGGTAACTGTACAAAATAGGCACATGAGTCCCTTAAAGCCTTTTGTAACAATTTAGGAATTCAACAAAGAATTTATTTTCTTTCTCTAGCCCTGACATATGAAGCTATTTATCCTCTTTTTGTTATTTTCTATTTATTTTGTTTTTTTTCTCTTCCTTTTTCCCCCACCCCTTTCCATCTTCAATGTGATTCTGGCAAAATGGCATGGCTCAGCTAAAGAGTGTAATTTTTGTCTTACCAAAACTCAAGATTTAAACCATGTTTTATTTGTCTGTCCATCCCTTGTTCATTCTGGCATAAATGGTTAAATGGTTAAAGCCTATTTGTCTTCAGCTCTGTTGGCTGGCCGCTCTTGAGTTTCTCCAAGCCTTGTATGATATTCCCAATTAACTATTTTGTTTCAGAATTTTAAAATTTTGTAAATGTTTTTTATATTTATTCTAAGTATATGCATCGTAAAGTAGGTTCATTAATTTTCATGGAAACTGGGTTAAGGGGGCTGTATGAAACAATATATTTAGGTGGATCTCTTATTATGACTCAATTTATGATACCTATATTATATAGCTGGTTTGTCAAGGTATTTATGTGCTTTTCTATAAATTTAACTATGTGTTTTTATGCGGGTATGAGCAAGGTATTTGACGGTCTTTGCTCATAGTTAACAATCTGATCTATATGTGGTTTTTATTTTGAGGGACTTTATTATAATGCACTTTATGAAGAGTTGGGTATGGTTTGTGAGTACCTTTTTATTCATGATTATTTTTGCGTTTTTATGGGCGGGTGGGTAAAGTATTAGACTGTCTATGCATATATTGCATCCCATTGCTTCATATGTGTACCTCATTTGGAGTTCCTGAATATAAACAATACTTAAATTTGATTTTAGAGAATTATAAATGTTGTTTGCAATTGCAGGTTAAATGCATTTCGGTATGCTATGAGTGAATTTATGTTTTTTACATCTGCATTTTTTAAATGTATTATCTGAATGGACAGATCTGTGTATCTCTCGACACAAGCCCAAAGTACCCATATGTGCACAGCAACCCCCACAATGAAACGTGGAACCACAGATCCAGAGTGTGCCAACACCAACACTAGCCACACAAACTTTAATAAAGCTCCAGGAGCAACAGATTGTCCACATTAGGACAATGGCCAGTCCATAGCAAAAAGACAGAGGGACCCACAGGCCCAAACTTGATTCCCATATGTGCACACAATACTCCACCATAAAGGATCATCAATGGGGCAGCCAGGCACCTCAGGGAACAGGGGCAGGGACCGGCAGGGTGGGGACTTACGTCTGGAAGGGAGGGCTTGGGCTTACATTTGGGAGGTGGAGGGGGTTCGGGTTTAGCCTTGGAAGGTGGGGGAGTGGGCTTAGACTGAGGGGCGGCAGATGTACCTGGGCCAACATGGGCCTCTTGCTCACAGGGAAAGGTGCACAGAAATGGGAAGGGCAGACGGGGCGGACTTGGATGTGGGAGGAGTAGACAGGGCAAGAGTTGGGCACATTTAGGGATGAGAGGGGGTGGGCCAGTGGGTTCAAAAAGGTCCACACAGGATAGGAAAAGTTTCTTAGGGGCAGTTGGGGTGGACCTGGAGGAAGGTGTGGGAGTGGCGGTAGAAGGAGAGTTCAAAAAAAGTGTAGGTGTGCGTGACGTGGATGCAGGTGACTGTACAGTATGCTGAGGTTTGGTGGATGTTTGTTGGGTGGGTGTCTGGGAACATTTGAGTGTCTTGGGAGGAGGGGGGTGGACACAGTGGGACAAGACAGGCTGCCAGTGTAAATGGATGTTGTCTGGGTGTCTGCAAGTTTAGTAAGTGTGCTGCAAGTAGTAGTCAGAGTTGTTGTGGTGAGTGCAGGTGTGGTGTCTGGGTACATGACTGGATGTCTGATGTTGTGTGACTGCAAGAATGGGGCCAGAACAGTGAATGAAGGTTCAGTGCCTGTGAGTATGCATGTAGAGGTGACAGACAGGAAGGAGGAACAGGTGGATACAGTGGGGGAAGTGGATGTTGTTGTGTGTGCCTTTGTATGTTGGCTGTGTGTATGCCTATGGTAGGAAGTGTGGTGCTTGTGTTTCTCTGTGTGCTTCTTGTGTGTTGAGGTGTGAGCATGGCTGTCTGAACGTGTGCTTGGGATGGGTGAAGGGAGTTGGGTGCTGGAAGGGGTAGAGGTGGTTGGAGAGGGGACAGAAAGACCAGGGACACTGGCTGCCATCAAAGAGGAGGCCAGAGCCTGAAAAGATCTCTGTAGGCCAGACATGGCACTGTGAATGCCATCAAGGTATGCATTGGTCTGCTGCATCTGGGATGCTAGCCCCTGGATGGCATTCACAATGGTTGTCTGCCCTACAGAGATGGTCCTCAGGAGGTCAATGGTGTTCTCCATGAGGGCAGCAGGGCTGACTGGGGCAGGGGATGAGGTGCCTGGGGCGAAGAAGTCTCCCACCCTTTTGAGTGAGCGGGCCCGGGCAAGTGGGTGGGGCACAACTGGGAGGGCGTTGCTGGTATGGGGGTGGTGGAAGATGAAAAGAATGGGTGGGCCCACTAGGGTTCGCCACCACCAGGGAGCTCCCGTTGGAGGAGGTATCAGAATCACTATCTCTAGTGATAGTTGTCTCCCCTGTGGTACTCCCCTCGCCCTCCAACCCACTGTTCCCCTTGTCATCCCTCGACTCTGCCTCCTTGGAACCGTGGGCCGCTGCATCCCCACTCGCCGGTGCCACTGCTCCCTTGCCAGATGATACTGATGTACACAGGCAACACAAGAGTACAGGGGTGGGGAGACATAACAGGAGAGAAATCTGTAAATAGCTGAATAGATGTACATAACTGGTTCACACAAACTCCCACCCAGCAAATATACCAACATGCAGCACCTAAAGCTATACTCATGGCTATGCCCCTGACTAGTGGCCACAACCCTGGTATACATCCATCTCCAACATTACAGAAGGACCTGAAGAACTGCATACCTGCCCCTCATCATCTAACTGCCGATGGGGCCCACTATGCTAAATTACATCAGTCAGAGTCCCTGCCACTAGACAGCATACATAGCACAACATCCTCAGACATCCATCAATGAGGCATACAATGGTCTTGATACTCATCCAAGACTGGATATGCCACCCCCAGAATGCAGCGCATTAGGGGGGTTCAGAGCCTGACGGGCACCCATTCCTCGTTGGGAGGACTTCCCCAGCTGGGCATCGCAGGTCTTCCTCGCCCAGCCGCACAGGTCCTCCCACCGCTCCTTGCAGTGGGTGCTCGACCGGTTGTAGACTCCCATGGTCCGCACCTCCCTGGCGATGGCGTGCCAGAGTCCCCTCTTCTGATGGTCACTGACCTGTATTAGACACAAGGGAAAGAAACACTGACATCAGAATAAGCACATGTGATACCGCTGGCCATACATTGCCTATGGGACAGACACTTAAAACAGCATTACAGCACCTCACTCACGCAGATTGTCATGCATTAAACAGCTGTACAGTTCTAAATCGTGCACACATGTTTACAGGCATCCACCACCATCACACACATCCATGCACCCCAACCCGCCTACTCACCTGCACCTCTGGCGGACCATAGAGCTTGGCATACAGGGGTAGGACCCCGTCCACCAGCTTGTTCAGCTCCTCCATGGTGAAGGCCGGTGCCCTTTCCCCAGTGACTGGTGCCATTTCCAGGACACAGCAGCACACTCAGTGGAGTACTTGCATGCACAGAATCTGGGAGTCAAGTGAAGCTGGGGTGATGAAATAGCGTAAGCTACACAGAGGTGTGCACAGTCACCGCCGGTGGCGATGATGATAGGCCCATATTCCCCATTGACGACCATGTTAACCAATGAATGGTTGCACGGCGGGTAACACCGCCTTATGCCATTATGACAACCGCTAGAGGTATGAGGTAACTTCCACTGCTACATATCTGGATGACAGGGGGCTAACATTTTGCAAACTACTACGCAGTTATTATTTGGTCATTGGCCTCATGCTGGCCCTATGGACCCCAGCCCTCAAACGCATGGCCAAAAGAAAATGTACTCACCACAACAGTCCAGATGTATCAGTTAGGACATGTCACTACAGTTTAACATCCTACAATGCTTATGTGTCACCTACTTATATGACAGCAGTGTTATCTACACAACATGTTGTGCAAATGAATTTGTGTACCTCACATGTTTTCTCCACTCCTCCTAGGTACAGACCCATGTGGCAAGGGAGGGCCCCATCTGTTTAAAAACCACTTGTTGATTTGGAGACCATGGTGAAATGTCACATCATTATCAATTACAGACTCACTTGTGCTACAATTTATGAACTTTGTGCATTACTGGATCCAGTACTGAGACCGGCTAATCGGAATCAGCATGCCATCCCTATTGAAGTGCAAGTGCTCTCTGTACTCCATTTCCTGGCCACGAGCTCATTTCATGTGACAGTGGGCATGGGTGCAGGCTTTTCACAGCCAATGTTTTGCCTCATCCTGTCCAGATTCCTGGATGCATTTGTACAACACCTGCAGTCATATGTGAGGTTTCCCCAAAGTGCTGAACTACCCGCCATCAAGTCTGACTTTTATGCCTTTTCCAACATTCCCCATGTGATAGGTGCCATCGATGGCACCCACATATCTCTTATCCCCCCAAGATTAAGTGAACAGGTGTACAGAAACAGGAAGAACTTTCACTCTATGAACATTCAATTGGTGTGTACCGCAGACCAGTACATCTCACATGAGAATGCCATGTTCCCTGGATCAGTCCATGATTTATTTGGGCTGAGGAACATCAGTGTGCCAGAATTGAAGGAACAACTACAAGGGGACAGTGGATGGATCATCGGTGAGTTGGCCAACAATTTTACTGAACATTGCTGACAGCCAGGCTGTCTGAAACTGAGGGTAGTTAGTTACAGTAATGTTTTTCCCACTTTTGCAGGAAATTCTAGCTACCCCAACTTGCGCGGGCTTCTGACACCAGTAAGGAATCCTAGAACTGATGCAGAGAGGAATTACAATGAGGCCCATGGTCGTACTAGGAGGGTGATTGAGAGCACTATAGGTCTCCTGAAGGCTAGATTCGGTTGCCTCCATATCTCTGGGGGTTCCCTCTGCTATGGCCCTGAAAAGGTGTGTAGAATAGTGGTGGCCTGTTGCATTCTGCACAACGTTGCTATGAGGAAATGTATTCCCCTCTTGGAGGAGGAGGGTGCTCTATATCCAGACCAGCTTCCTCTGAGAGGGGATGAGAGTGATGGTGATGATGAAGAGGGGGAAGATGCACACTCCAGGAACCAACTGATCCAACTATACTTCCAGTCTATAAGAGGTGCTGTTTGCTAATGTTGTTGTCTGTACTGCATACTGTCGGTCTGACTTATTCTCTATGAGGGTGTTGGGTCTGTAAGAAGGTATTTAAGTGCTATGTGACATGATGAACAACTAGTTAGACATTTCTGTTAATTCCACACCATGTTGTGCGTGAGGTGCCATTCCTGCAATAAAGGTCTGATTATTTGATTTCAATGGCAAATGCAATCACACTTCAATTTGATTCAACATAATGACAGGGGACATTGCCATTGGTGTTCATGTGTTTTAATAGGTGTCAGGGATGCCATGGCGCTCTTTACAGTGATGGCAGTGGGCTGATGGTGGATGTCCATACTGGCTACATGGTCTCAGCGATTGGTGGCTGTGCTAATGTGTCCATCTGTACTTTGCAGGTTGTGGAGTTGGTATTGGCCAGTGGGGATGGTGGTTCAGTGGCACACTTGGGAGACAGTTCGTGTCAGAGTCACTTCTTTGATGGTGCCTTGGTCTTGGCAGGTGTACCAGTACCATATCTGGGCCTGAGGGACCGTTTGAGTGCCTGTTGTTGGACTGTACGGGTAGGGGTGCTGGTCTCCTGTGTGTCCTTAAATAGTTGCACCAGTCCAGTTGCTGCTGCTGCTGCTGATGTTGATGGCTGGTCTGTATCGTGGTCTGTGGTAGGGGCTTCCTGGTTTGTGGGGTTCTCAGGCTGGGTTGGGAAGTGGTGCAGCAGCTCCCCTGCAATGGCGGCCATGGTGGCATTGAGCTGTTTTCACTGCTCCATGGCCTCTTGGTGGTGTGCTATCTGCAGTCTTTGATTCTGCTCCAGGGTGGCCACGATCTGGCCCATCCTGTCCTGGGTATGGCGGTATGCTCCCAGGACATCAGAGATCACATCCTGGGCTGAAGCATCCATCCTATGGCCTCCCCCCTGGGCCACTGATGCTCTCCCACTGGGCATAGCACCCTGTGCCTGTGTCCCCTGCACACGTCTGGCGGTACCGCTTGTACTGGGGCCATTGTCATCCTGCCTGTTGGTCGGTGGTAACTGTGGCCTCTGTCCTTGTCTTCCACCAGTCTGTGGCCTGGATACACTGGTGTGGGGTCCATTGGCAAGAGCTGATGTTGGTGGCTGGGTGGTAGGAGTGTCAGTGGTGTCCTGTGTGGGGCTGCTGGATGGTGACTGTCCAGGGCTGTGTGATAGGCCAGTGTATTCCTCACTGTCCATACTACCCTCACAGGTGTCCTGAGTGGTGCCTCTGTCTCCATGTGGGGCGCAGGAACTCCTTGTCCTTTCCAGCAGGGTGGCATGGGTGGTGGTGCCTGTGGGGGGAAATGGACATGTATGTTACTTTTACATATTTGGATAGGGTGCACAAGGCAGGACTATTTTGTGCAGTTTTTTCCCTGTTGGGCTATACAGGGACCTATTGTGGGATTGCCATTGCATTTAACAAGGGATGTGGAGGTGCATTGTGGGTGATGTAGTGCCACTGTTATTCCTTGCAGGGGTAGGTGGCTGTGCACAGGGGAGAGATGTGGGCCTATTGGTGGGTTTGTGAACATGCAGGGTGACTGGACGTAGTGATTGTGGCCTGGCTGGGGTAGTGGTACTGGTGGTAGTTGGAGGGGTGTGACAGGGCATGCATTAAAGGTGTGGTGGATATGGGGTAATTATAGATGACTTACCGGAGTCCATTCGTCCAGTGAGTCCAGTGAGGCCCTCAGGGTACATGATGGCCAGGTCCTTTTCCTCCCAGTCGGTGTATTCGGGGGGTGTAGGTGGGGATCCTCCACCAGTCTTCTGGACAGTAATGTGGTGCCTGGATGCCATGGACCTCACTATCCCGCACCGGTCATTCCATCTCTTGTGGATGTCATCCCTTGTACGTAGATGGTTTCTCACTGCTTTGATCTTGCTGACTATTATCTGCCATAACTCCATCTTCCTGGTGATGGGTGTGTGCTGGACCTGTGCTCCTAATATTTGTGGCTTGACCTTGAGTATCTCGTCCACCATTGTTCTTAGCTTCTGTGAAGCGTGGGTGCTTAGGGGGTGCCATGGTGTGTGTTGTGGGTGGTGTGTTGTGTGGATATTGGTGAGGGTGCTGTTGTGTGGTTGAGTGTGTGAGTTGTGTGCTGTTGCATTCAGCATCTGCTTGTAGTGTTGTCAGTCTGGCTTCTTCTTGTAGCATTTGTGGGGTGTGTCTGTGCATGTTTTATAGTGTAGGGGATGTATGTGAGGTGTGTGGGTTTCAAACTTGCCAATGTGTGCATTTCTTGCTGTTGGGTACCATTGCTGGCCGTGGCGGCCTGTACCGGCATTGGTCGTTCGGCATCCACTGACCACCGCAGTGATTTGTGCATCATTATTTAGGGGGCGGGGGATTTGTATGCTCGGCGATAACAGGGTGGGATGTGCTGCTTTTACGCCGATAAGGCCCTGGTGGTGGCTGGTGGTAACAGAAATTTTGGCAGATTCTGTTTTTGGCATCTTTATATGGCAGGTTTCTGTTCACCGCCAATGGTGGTATATTGTTCACCGTCGCCACAGCGGGCGACGGTGTTTACTGGCATGTTCATAATGACCCCCTTAGTTTTTTTATGAATTTCCCTAATTTCCTCATTTACTGAAGTATCCTCAGTAGAAAATGATTCAGTTTTCCACTTTAATTCCATCAAGATAACATTCAGATGTGCCACACTTGTGGCATGATTTCAGAATGTTAGCACTCTAGTTGCCCATTAAAACACTGTAGTAAAGCTGGCGATTACTTGAGTTAACTGGCAGTCTGTTACTGGTCTTGAAAGTGCATTTTTTCCTTCTGCATGTCAGAATGTTTTAATGAAACAGAAGTAGAAGATATTTGAGAACTCACTTGAAATACGTCTTGAGAACTCACTTAAAATATGTCTGAAGTTTTCTTTCTACAGCATTAACCATAATTTCTATGACAAAATGGACCCCCTCACTTTGTTCCTTTCTAAATTAAATGTTTTCAGTTTTACCAGTTTATTCAATCAAAATGCCTTCAAGCGTGCCACACTTCTGTCATCAGTAAGTGCTCACGGGACACCGGATGGTCCAGAGAGCAAGGGAAGATGTTCCCCAACACACGTTGGGCATTTTTTACGGCACCCATAATAAACTTAGATTTACTCTGGCATGTATGTGGTATTTGATGACTGGTGAATGCTGGTGGTGTTATATATGTAGAAAACCTACCAGCAGTTGCTAGTAGGTAGTTATACTAAGGGCCATGTTTCCATAATAAAAGCGTTTTTTGACTTGCCTAAAAGTGTTTCTAAGAATCTTGTTATGCGTGGGAAGTTTCGGGGTGATCCATCAAGTGGGGCTGAGAAATAGTGGGGGAGGGGGGTCAAACGGAATTACACCAAATGAAGCCAAAAAGTAGCTTTTTTTGCCCAGAAAGAAGCCTTTTTCTTGTTTGGTGTAAATCTGTTAAGTAGTTTTTGAGACAGTAAAAGAAATATAGATATCTAGAGGTGTGAAAAATTTGCAAATAATTCACAAATATTCACAATTGTGCGTGCAAATAGAAGCAATGTCATTGGCTGGCCACAACCAGAATGAAAATTTGCAGCAGCCATTTGAATGCCCCGGGACACTGTCCCCAGGGGTGAAAAACAAAATTAAAAGTAGCATAATGGGTCAGAGGGAGGTAATATGACCCCAGGGGAATGCTATAGGGGTGTTTGAGGGTCAAATTATGGGATTTAATTGATTTGTTTTTCCTATGCATAGTATTCACAAATTATTTGAGAATAATTCCCAAATATCGTTCATAGTGAAAAAAATGTTTGAAAAAAAATTCACAGACTCATTCATACACTAATTCAGTCACTCATGCATGCATCCAGAGACTCATCACACTCATGAACCCACTCAGACACTCATGTACTCACTCAGGCCGACTCATAGACTCACACACCTACTTTCAGGCCTACTCAGACTCTCACGCACCCACTCACAGATCCACTGACAGAGACAGGGTCTGTGGCCAATCCCCGCTGCGCACTGACAAAGGTTGTGTGCAGCACAAGGTTGGGGGGTTGTAAGGGCTTGGCTGCAGGTCTATGGTTTTGTACAAGTAAATTCAGAACCTAACTATAATGTCCCTGTAAACCTTTGTTTCTTTGACATGTTGTAATCTACGTATGTGGGCCATTATCCACGCCTATCTCACGCCCATCACTTTCATTTGGTCCTTGGGCTGCCTTTCAAAATTCCCTTGTTTTTGTAGGAAAATGCTTCATGTTTGTCCTGCCTTGAGGCTGATTTGTTATCTCCTTGCAGACTGACTGTGTTAGCGCGTCAGACCTTATTAAGTATACTTACAAGGGGACGCATATAGGGAGATGAACTTTTTGACTTGCAATTTAGAAGTTCTTAACATAGCTCCAGTACATAATCAATAATCCATACATAATAAGCAACAATTGAGATTTTCCTAGCCTTGGTGTCAGAAACGCTAGATTTTATTAAAGACAAGGAGGCGAGTATTATGCTATTCTTTTCATGCTTTATTTTAAACAGCAGCCAAGAAACTACAAATCCCAGAATCCCTGGGAAAAAAACTACCAAACTGCGTCACAATGGGGTCCCCCAATCTCACGTCGAGCCCCATAATAACTATCTTGACTGAGAGCAACAAGCCCTCTTTTCTTGCAAAAGTCAGTCAATAGAACGATGCAAGAAAAATAACAGTAAACCATAAAGGGTAAAAAATGCTGAGAGGACGTCTATACAGAAGGCCTTATGGAAAGGATAAACCTGTGAAGATCCTGTTGGTTGAAGAGAAGGTCCAGAAGGAGGAGCTGAAGGAAGATGGTCAGACGGCAGCGTTGTTATTGGTTGCGGTTGAGGCAACTAGAATAAACGAACAGGGAGGGTTAGAAGAGGCGGGATAATACTCGCCTCCTTGTCTTTAATAAAATCTAGCCTTTCTGACACCAAGGCTAGGAAAATCTCAATTTTATTACAAGACAGAGGCTCATATTATGCTTGTTCAAAGCAATGAAACAACATTTTGCAGAGGATGATCAACCGGTTTACAATAGAATGTCCTAAACGTATTGACGTTAGACCAATCTGCAGATCTGAGGATATCCTGTAAACTAGCCCCTGCAAAAAAGGCATTAGAAGCCGTAGCTCCTCTAACAGAATGGGCACCATAAATGTCAATAGGGACACCAGCCAAATTCATCAGCCACTTGAGCAAACAGGCTAAAGTGGGAGATGAGACAGGTTTGTGGGGCTTTTGGTAGGAAATCAGCAATTGAGAAGAAGAGGCTGTCCTGAGATCTGCAGTTCGTGAAATGTACGTTTTCAAGCAGTTAGCCACACACAACTTAGGTTGGGAGGGAAAAAAGGGATAAAGCACAGAAGACAAATTGGTCTTAGTACGTCTAGCCACATTAAAACACACACCGAAGGCAGAGAAATGAAAGGAGGAAACATCCAGAGCTTTAACATCAGAAACTCATTTGATAGAAACCAAACAGAGGAGCATAGTGATTTTAGCAGACAAATATTTTAACGAGAGGTCTGAATTATCGAGCCAAGAAAGGAGAAGACGGAGGACGGAATTCACATCCCACATAGAATTATATTTGGGGGTTGGGGGTTTGGAAAAACGTATTCCTTTTAGTAGACGGCAAACTAAGGGGTGCTCTCCCACTGGTCTACCATCCACCCTGACGTGTTCTGAAGATATTGCTAATCTATAGGTATTGACGGTGCGGAACGCCTTGCCCTGAGAGGCTAAGGAAGCTAGAAAATTTGCAATGAAGGTAACGTCAGCTGAAACGGGATCGGAATCCCTGTCCATACACCAGCTGCACCATACTTACTAAGCCGCTCGATAGACCTTTGAGGTACCCAGAGCCCAAGATTGTTGGATGAATTGGACAGCCTGTTGCGAAATTCCTGGGGGTCTCCAGGAAGCCCCGAAACTCTCCAGGCTATGAGGAATAGGGAACCTTGTACTATGAGTTTGTGAGGATGTCTTTGGGGATTCAGAAGAAGGTCTGGGAAAGGGGAGATCAGAACTGGAAGATCTGACGAGAGTTCTAAAAGGGTCGGAAACCAGGGTTGAGACTGCCAGAATGGGATGATTAGAACCAGGGAGGAGCCCTGACGGCGGACATGTGCTAGGACCCGGGCAATAAAGAGGAAGGGGGGAAAGGCGTACAGAAGGGAAGGAGGCCACGGTTGGAGGAAAGCGTCGGAAGCCAAGGCTAAGGGATCTGGTCTCCAGCTGAAGAATTTGGGAAGATGGGAGTTGAGTCTTGAGGCAAAGAGGTCTATGGACATTGTACCGAAGATAGAAGAAAGACGCTTGAATATAGTAGGGTGAAGTCGCCAATCGCTTGAGTCGTAAGAGTATCTTGAGAACCAATCGGCCACAACATTGAGATTGCCTGGGAGGTATTCCGCTCTGACCGAAATATTTTTGTGAAGACAAAACTCCCAAAGACTCTTGGCCAAGAGAGCTAAAGGTTTGGATCGAGTCCCGCCCAGGCGGTTTCTGTAAGTTACTGCAGATAGATTGTCTATTCTGAGAAGAATGGAACGTTTTACTCTGTCTTTGGTAAAGGACTGGATGGCAAAGGAACCTGCAAGCATCTCTAAACAGTTTATGTGCATTGACGACTCCTGAATGGACCATGGTCCACCAGTCGAGTGTGGACCACATCTTGCACCCCATCCTGTCAGACTTGCATCTGATTCTAAGACAAGATCTGGGGCGGCAGAGAAAATCGTTCTCCCGTTCCAGGCGTCTAAATGACTCATCCACCATGTGAGTTCTTCCCTGGAGTCCGCGTTGAGTACAACCTGATCCGAATATGATAGTCCCTGTTGAAGGTGGCGGATCTTGAGCCTCTGAAGGGCTCTGTAATGAAGAGGGCCCGGAAAGATGGCCTGGATGGAAGAGGAAAGGAGGCCTACTAAACGAGCAACTGCCCTGAGGGAAGTACAAGGGAGAGACAAGTCATGACGAATTTCTTTCTTTATCAAAGAAACTTTGTCCTGAGGAAGCTGGAGAGTCGACTCGGCGGTGTTGACGAGGAATCCATGGAACTCGAGAGTTAGAGAAGGAACAAGAGATGACTTTTGGAAGTTTATAAGGAACCCCAACTGAGTAAGGAGGTCCTGAGAAATTTTTAGTTGGAATGTCAGGGAAGTCTTGTCCTGGGCCATAAGTAGGAAGTCGTCGAGATAGACGATAAGGCGTATTCCTTGAGCCCTGAGAAAGGCCACCACGGGTTTGAGTATCTTGGTGAAGCACCAAGGGGCAGAAGAAAGACCAAAGGGAAGAGTTTTGAAGCGAAAGAAAGTATGTTCCCACCGGAACTGAAGGAGTTTTCTGAATGAAGGGTGCACCGGTACTTAGAGGTAGGCGTCTTGGAGATCTATGCGAACTAACCAGTCGTTGTGAAGAAGGATATCCCTGAGATGGAGAATAGTTTCCATCTTGAAGTGGTGATACACTACGAAGTTGTTGAACTCCTTTAAGTTTATGACGGGCGATGTTTTTTGTTTTTATTTTGAACCCAAAAGATATTGCTGAGAAACCCTGACGCGTCGAACACCACTTCTTCAATAGCTTGCTTTGACAGTAAACCTTGTATCTCGTCTCAAATGAGGTGAGATTGATCGTGAGAAAACCAAAGAGGGCGAGGAAGGAAGGGTTGAAAAGGAATCTGGTAAAGTTCTATGCAATAGCCTTGGATGGCCTGGATTACCCAAGGGTCGGAAGTTATTGACAACCAAGCGTTTAAACACAAAGCTAGTCTGCCTCCTACTGGAGGAAGGCCAGAACTGAAAGTTCATACCTGCAAGTTGTTCTCCTTTGGCTCTGTAACCCCTGTTGCGGCCGCCGCGGAATCTGCGGGGGTAGAATTGGGGCTTGTATCCTTGATACACCTCAAGCTGGTTGGACTGGGTGTAGGAGCCTTTGTTGAGGGGTTGACCTTTTGCTGAGAAGCGGCCGGCAAAACGGCTCCTTCCTTTGCCGGCCCTTCCAAAAACCCGATTGGAGAAAATTCTCTTCATTGAATAATGGGCTTTGTCCAGAGAATTAAAGGTAGAGACGTACTTGCCCATCTCTTTTATGAAAGAGTCTCCAAAGAGAAGACCATCAGCATTAAGGCCGTCCTACTTAGAAGCAAGAGTGCTGAGTTTTGGATCAATCCTGAGGAGGAGGCTTTTGCGATGTTCTTAGGAAATGTAGGAGCTGGCTTTGCCCAACGTACAAATTGCCCGTTGGGCCCAGTTGGAGAGGGTGTCGGGATCCACTTGCGAACCCTCCAGCTTGGCGTCCTCAGCAAGGTCGAAAAACCTGGTGAGTGGACCCACCAAGTCTAGGAGCCTGTTTTGACAATTTGACCAGGCCCGGTCAACTCCCTTCTTGGGGTCTTTACCAAACTTCGTAAAGAAAAGGAGCATATTGGGATCAATGGCAGGGGTATCTGTAACTTTACAGGGGAGGGAAGGTCTGGGACATTCAGATTTCAATTTATTTCTGGATGATTTATCCAGGGGATGTCGGAGATAGAAAGAGAGGTAATCCGAAACGTGATCGGAGGGGAACCATTCAGAGGAGTTGGGATGATGGATGGAAGTAGGGTCAAACAAGGGTTCGCCAACCGGATCAACCAGGTCATCAGGCACTAAGTGAGGGGAGTACTCATGAGGAGAAATTTTTCGCCTTTTCTCCGGAGGCCCATCAAAATAATCATCATCTATAGTGTCTTGTAAGACATCATCATCATCCCCATCACTATCCGTGTCCCGTAAATGAAGGATATTAAGGGGGGAGGAGGGGAGACCCGAAGATTTCGCCTCTCGGGTTGGAGGTCCACATTTATGAGAAACGCCTTTTGAACTGTCCTTGGAATAGGACACACGTTTCTTGCCTCTCAAAAGAGGGTTCACTTTGGGTGTGTGAAGCATTTTTGAGATAGAGGCTTCTAAATTTTTTGAAACGTCCAACTTAGACACTGAAACAGCGTGTTGGACTGAATCCTTAATAAAGGATTTCAAATTGTCCTTTATGGACTGGGTTTGGTCGTCTTCTTACATGGTGGGAAAAAAACAATATTTAAGATTAATTTAAAAAAAAAAAAAAAAGGAGAAGAAGCAGGAAAAAAACCTGTTTAAACTAAAGGAATATCATTGGGAAAGGGTTAAATGGCCTGGGGAGACTGGCCGGTGGTATGAGGGGATGTGCCACTAACCTTGAGGGAAAACACGTTTGAAATACTACCAAGCGTGTGAAGGTACAGGAGGAATTCCTAATGAAAGTCAATAAATTGAGCCAGGCAGTCAAGCGTGTAAAGCTGAACACGCTTTGGGGCCGCTTAATGAAGCGGAAGGGATAAAAACCAAACGCTCATAAAATAAATCGAGTGTGAAGGAGACTGAGCACACGCTGAATCAGCCGCGTGTGAGAAAAGAATGCCAGGAATGCCGCTTGAGGCGCAGCTGTCAGAACGTTGACCAAACATTCTGACAGTCGGCCTGCCAGCGCGAAAGTGCGCAATGGAGCGCGTGAGCGTGGTTGAAGGGAAAAGAAACCACGAAGGGGCAATTTAACGAAAATATAAACCCCCACAAAGGAACAGTGACATAATAAAAGTTAGAAACATATAAAACACCATATAACTACATTACAATGCGATAGACCAAACATATATAAATGCGAGCAGTGTACTTATCTTCACTGCGAGCAGCAAGAAAAGAGGGCTTGTTGCTCTCAGTCAAGATAGTTATTATGGGGCTCATCGTGTGATTGGTGGACCCCATTGTGACGCAGTTTGGTAGTATTTTTCCCAGGGATTCTGGGATTTGTAGTTTCTTGGCTGCTGTTTAAAATAAATCATGAAAAGAATAGCATAATATTAGCCTCCTGTCTTGAAATAAAATCATTAGTCATCAATGAAATCAATAATTAATGGAGTCAGTAATGGTCACAAACCATGACCTTTCAGTCATGAATAACCACACCTTCAGTAAAGGTTTAGAATGTTTATTTTCCTATATTAACAATGCTATGGTCATGTAGATTAATCTCAAAATCAAATGAAACACATATAAAAACCACACTGGTTGCTCAAAGCAGCGGAAGAAACGCAATCTAATCAAAGCTTGAACTACAACACATTCTAAAGTTACAGTGCAAATCAATAGCAGAGTCAGCTGCGTTAAGGAGATGTAATACATGTAGTTAAGCAGAGAAATCCATCAGCTATGACAGAGCCAGAGACAAAACAGCGTAGTTGGTACCTAGAAAGAAAAAACACAAATATGTATGATAATCACAGTTTTATCGCATTATATCTATCCTCGGTATGGGTCAGCAAAGCAGAATCAGTCTTTGTCCTCAGGACATCAGTCGATCAGCAAGGCTTCAGGCTCCCAGTCAGGGAATATGAGCCCAATGTTGGAATGAATGTGTCTCGCCTAAAATCTGTAAAGTTTCTCCCTCTCCTAAAATCTGAAATCTGCTAAAGTTTAAAATATTTTCCCTCTGCGGCTTTGTTATATCAAAGTCACCTAAACTATCCCCCAATTCTCTATTGGTCAGTTAATCGTATGTTCACACTTTGTCCAATGATACTACTATATCAAATCTATGAATTCTAATATTTCTACGTTCTCATATAGTTGATTGGTCCATCTTACGATGTCATCATCATCCAGCTTGTCAGGTAACAAGATTGTTGCAGCTTCCACTCCAGTCAGTATCTTAATTGTTCTTGTCCGGGGAAAGTCCATCTCACACATATTACACATAGAATGCTGCCTTGGCAAGAACATCATCTCCTAGCAGTCTGTTCTCACAAAAAGCTTCCGTTAAGCACATTTTAACAATACAATTGACATTTCACAGATTAATGCACTTGGTCAGCATTTGTTATTAAACACTAAGAAATACAGCTTCTGTATGAGGCCTGGCAAAATAGGCCAAGTTAAGGTCTACAATTCATAAAGCTAAAGCATACTTCATAACTCTCAATATGACATATTACTGCATTAATCTAATACTCCCTCAACATTTCATATGTATTAATCATTATTTAGCAGATTTTGGTTCAGATGTATGAAAAAAGCCTTTTGCAAATCGGTAATAGCGATTTTTAATAAATCGCTATTTCTGATTCACAAAATGCAATGTATCATATTTGCGATTCGGTAATAGCGATTTCTTAAAAATCGCAAATGCTATTACCGAATCGCAAATTGCGATACAGCCCCCATTTGGCTGTCGCCCCATATTTGCGAATATTTTGCATGTCCCAAATTGCAAATTCCTAACTGGAATTCGCAATTTTGGGAAATGCAAAGTCCAGGGTGCTGGGGGCCTAGGGACCCCTCTGCTGCACCCCAAAACATTTTTTAACAACATGCTAGGTGCACACATGCCAAAATAGTTCAACTTGGTGGTAATAGAGATTCCTTAATGCCCAATTCGCATTAAGGAATTGCTTCATACATGTGCTTTAGAAATCGCAAATAAGGATTCCTTATTTGTGATTTCTTATTTAGAGAGTCACAATTTGCGACTCTCTAAACAGGGATGCAATTTTAAGGAATCTCTATTTTAGCAATTCCTTAAAATTGCATTCAGAATGCCTTTGATACATTCTGAAAGGGCTTTTTGCATTCGCAAACGGGCATTCGCACCGTTAGCAAATGCAAAAAGCTTTGATACATCTGGCCCTTTGTGAACATTGGTGGCCATTCTTCGAGATCACATTTTCAAATGTGTGCATTATTTTTCTACGTTAATTTATTTTCTACATAAACTCATTATTCAAAATACATAAACACTCTTTAATAACTCTAATTAAAACACCTTCATTAGCAATCACTCCTAAGATGACTAAATGTGTCATCACACTATTTCCCACAAATTTCGCATCAGCTAGAACTCTTTACAATTCAATTTCTTCATAATATTGTCTTCCCCATGAATGTTCCCTGTAAAACCTTTTCCTTTTCTTTTCTTCCCTCTTCTGATTATTCTTAGACTTTTTCAATGTAATCTTTTTACATAATTTGCATAATCTTCATATCCCCCAATAAACCACAACAATTAATCTAAAGCTAATTTCCCTTGCGCTTAATTGCAATATAAGCATTCTTGTAAGTCCTTTTCTCTAAGCCTTTTTCTAATTTCTCCTTTAACGCTTTTCTTCTATCATAAGTGTGATCTAAAAAGATCTTCTCTAAAGGTGTAAGCAAGCATGTCAGATTATTGTGATGTGCATATGCTGTGCCAAATGTTAATGAAGGTTTAATGAACCCTCTAACTAATACTATGTCATTATCCTTGGCTACTTTACTCAAATACCTAATTATAGGAACAAATGAAAACACAAGATCATGATTTGAATAGAAGTACTGAATGTACTCCTGGTTATAAAACCTTGTTAATAACAGATACTACTTATCCTGTATGTTAAAGGTAAGCTATGATATGTGACTCCTTCCTCAACTGATGAAGGAATCTGAGTACACACAAAACATTTCTTTGCATCCATTGTCTCAACATACTCACTCAATGCGCGATAGAAAGCGTTGGAAGAAAGTTCTCCCTGTGCATTAGTTTACTCATGCAAATATTTATCATCTAACCTAAACTTCTCTAATGCTGTTAGGCAGTAGTCGTCTCAAAAGCAGAAGTATGGTTGGCTCCTCTAGTATCCAGAACAGACATTCCCACAACACCACCACAAACAATATCCCACACATAATTGCCAAACCAATACTCATATATTTACATCTCCTAGCACCATCTTCCTTGTTAACTAAGGTTACTCATGATCTGTAAAAAATCAGAAAGCAGAAGAAATTTAGAAAATTTGCAGCAAAAGATCAAAAATAGACAATTCTTCTTTCAGCAGTTCAGTTTCGCTTCCAGGATCTCTTTTGTCAAAATCGGTTAGCAGCTTTTTCAAAATCAGGTTTCAAAAGTGAAATCAGGTTATCAATGTCTTTTCCGGTACCTTTCAACAGTCTCTTTCTCAAAAATGTTCTCTCAGATTGTTTCAACAGCTCAGTTCATTAGCTTCCTTCACGTGCCAAAATCCTGACCGGGAACTTCTCTATCAAAACAAAAAGACAAAAACTCTTGCTGCCATTCGTTTGTAGTTGCATACGCCCATTCAAGACCTGCATATTTTCAACTATTCTCTTTCTTTTCAATTTTCGATCACCATTCAATTCTCCTTCACTTAGGTCTTCTTTTCTTGTGGTATCTACTTCTTCCTCTATTGTTGGTTAGGCAACCACCTCTTTCCCTTTTTCCACTTGCGATTCCGGCTACTTTTCTCCTTTCAGTGGACCCTTTTGTCAGTAGTTGAACTTGAACCTTTTCCTTGTTCAGTGGTGGTTTCTCTTGACAGACCTGCAACCAGTTAAGGAGGAGTAAGATCACTTTGACTTTGATCTACCTCAACTCCTTCCCCTTCTGGGTCTGGTAATTGCTCTGTTTGTCTCTCAGGATCATTCGCTTCTGGAAAAGCCCTCTTCTGACTGGACTCTCTTGCTGCTTCAGTTGAGAAAGGCTCTACGATACTCTCCTGGAGGTCTCCTCCCTCGTCTCTCACAGGAGTGAATGAACTGTCCTCAAGGAGCTCAGATCCGGTCTCAGTTCCTCTCTGCTCTCCTTCCGGCCCTGAGACTTGTCTCACTGTTGTTGGTGCTCTCAACAACGCTTCTTCATGATCCAGTGGACATGCCACTTTCTTTGTGTGGCTGGCGTGAATCCAGTTTGGAATTGCAACACACCTCACAGCTGTAGTAGTCCTCAGGACCACTTGGTATGGTCCCTTCCAACGAGGTTCCAAACACATCTTTCTCACATGCTTTTGGGTGACAACCCAGTCCCCAGCTCTCAGGTTGTGCCCTAGGTCATAGATCGGTGGCAGTGTGGTGGCCTTGACCTGCTGAGAAAAAGAGTGGACTACATCAGCCAGACCCTTCCAGTAAACCAATACCATATCATCTGTATTGCTGACAAATGCATTTGCTGGCACCTCTAATAACCTCATTGCTCTGCCCATGAGGATCTCATGGGGCGATAACCCTATCTTCCTGTCAGGTGTTCTCCTCATTGAACACTAAAGGCAATACGTCAGGCCATTTCAAATTCATAGCTGCACACATCTTTGCAACTCTTGACTTCAAAGTACCATTCATCTGTTCCAATAGTGCTGATGCTGCAGGGCGGTAACTACAGTGCAACTTCTGCTCAATGTTCAGTGCTGCACACAGTAATTTAATTACTTCTTTATTGAAGTAACTTTCCCTATCTGATTCTAAATAGTTCGGAAACCCGAAACACGGTATCAGTACCTTAAGCAGTAGTTTTACTACTGTGAGGCTATCATTTCTTCATGTAGGGTACGCTTCAATCCAGTGACTGAAGATGCAAACAATTATCCACACACAGGTATCTCAATAAAATGCATTTGTATTCTGCTGAATGGACCTCCTGCTCTTCCAATGTGGCTCAAATAAACCACTGTCCCTTTCCCTGCATTTAACCGTTGGAAAATGACACAACAATGGCAAACTGCTTCAACAACTTGTCCAAACTTTGGGTTGAACCAATCACGTTTAAACAGATGGACCATGCCATCTCTCCCAATATGTGCTTGACCATGAAAGTAGCTTGCCATTTGAGACAATAGGCTATTTGGCAAAACCAACTCACCCTCCTCAGAAACCCACAATTCATCTTGTCTTTGTACACATTTCAATTTGCTCCATGAACATTTTTCCTCCCTGTCAACATTATTCTGCAACAATTTTAATTCTTCCAAAGTGTTTTCAATGTATAACTTGTACAAGTTTTGTCAGGTAACAGTTCCCACTTGTCTTTGAACGATATACAGTTCAATGTCCAAAACCTTGCAACTTGATCCGCATATCCATTTCCCAATGACACATAGGCCCTCATTACAACATTGGCGGTAAGTGCCACTTACAGCCATGCTGACTGCCGCCAACATACTGTGACCGCGGCGGTATACCGCTACGGGTATTATGACTCACACATAGAAATCCACCACTGTACAGACACCCACACAAGTCCGCCAGCCCAAACGTCAGTGATAAAATGTCGGTAGCAAAACCCACACTGTTATGCCAACAGAAATACATCAACAGCATCATGACCCACGAATCACCACGGCGGACATTCAACCACAGTAAACCATTAGCGGTACAGACTGCCTCGCTCAAAATACATACAAACAAAACTATACCACATTGGACAATTCAAACTACACACACCTAACACACATACAAATACCACACCCATACTCCCACAACACTATAAAACACACACCCACAACCCTTTACGACCCAAACATTTTGGCAAGTGAGAGAGAGAGAGAGACAAGCCAGGAACACCAACTGAATCTGAGCCACAAAACACCATCACCCACACCATCCACGCACCACACAGCACACACCCCAACACATCACCCCACACACCCTCACATATACCACTCACACTGCACCCATGGCACCACAAAGACACCCCAGGTTCGCAGAGGAGGAGCTAAGGGTCATGATGGAGGAAATCATCTGGGTAGAGCCACAGCTATTTGGATCACAGGTGCAGCAGACATCTATTGCAAGGAAAATGGAGCTGTGGCGGAGAGTCATGGACAGGGTCAACGCCGTGGGACAGGACCCAAGATCAAGGGATGACATCAGGAAGAGGTGCCCATGGACATCAAACAGCAGTGTGTCCACCACTACAAGAACCCCAGGCAACCCCTCAAACACAGGACGATCAGGGGCCAGGGGTCAGTGGCAGTGGGCACACGGCTCAGGGGACAGAGGCATAGGAAAACAGGGAAGCTGGGAGGACTGCTGTGCAAGATGGGGAGGACAGGCCCAGGGAACCGGCTCTCCCAAATGCAGACATGGCCAACACCATGAGGGAAGCAGTGGCACACCAACAGGCCCCTGACACTAGCCAAACTGATGAACAGCTCTCCACCTTCACCGGCGCTAGTAGACAAGAGGCCCTGCCACAGGACCAACAGGCCACCAGTCCCCCACCCCCTGCAGAAGGAGAACCGTCCCGCAAACGGTCCCTGCGATCCAGGCAGAAGCCAAAGAACATTGCCAAGACGCCCACCAGGCAACAAGACTCTCCTGATTGTCACCCTTCTGTCCCACTATGTCACCCTGTCCACCTTGAACTGCCATTGCTCCACTTCCTATTCCCCCTTGGACAATGCATCTGTGATACAAATAGACTGGACTCTACCCTGGACTTTCCTCCATCAGCAACACAGCCCATTGCAATAACCCCTACACTAATTAGCACCCAAATAAACACCCTTGGAACAAATTCAAGTATGGAGTCTGAGAATTCTATGACAAATGTAATTAGTTTCACAAACTGTAAACATTGCAATTGAAATGTGTTTAACTTTTTTGCTTATACACGGTCATCCCCAATCTTTTTGCCTCCTGTCTACTATATTTTCTGACCTGTTGCAGTTGACTTTTGAACTCTGAGCACTTTACCACTGCTAACCAGTGCTAAAGTGCATATGCTCTCTATGTAAATTGTATGGTTGATTGGTTTATCCATGATTGGCATATTTGATTTATTAGTCAGTCCCTATTGGAGTGCACTAGAGGTGCCAGGTAAATCAAATGCTACTAGTGGGCCTGCAGCACAGGTTGTGCCACCCACATAAGTAGCTCTGTAATTATGTCTCATACCTGCAGTGTCTGTGTGTGCAGTTTTAACTGTAAATTCGACTTGGCAAGTGTACCCACTTGCCAGGCCTAAACCTTCCCTTTTCTTACATGTAAGACACCCCTAAGGTAGGCCCTAGGTATCCCCAAGGGCAGGGTGCAGTGGATGGTTAAGGTAGGAAATATAGTAATGTGTTTTATATGTCCTAACAGTGAAACATTGCTACATGTCTTTTTCACTGTTGCAAGGCCTGTCCCTCTCATAGGTTAACATGGGGGCTACCTTTAAATCTGATTAAAGTTTGGATTCCCTTTGGGAGCGGATAGACATTTGGAGTTTGGGGTCTCTGAGCTCACAATTTAAAAATACATCCTTTAGTAAAGTTGATTTTAAGATTGTGTGTTTGAAAATACCACTTTTAGAAAGTGAGCATTTATTTGCTTATACCATTCATGTGACTGTCTGCCTGTTTGTGGATTTCCTGTTTGGGTCAGTTTGACAGTTGGGCTGGTTGCACCTCACACTAGACGTGGACACAAAGGGAGCTGGGGTGTAGCCTGCATAACCTGATGAGCCATCTGTGCTTGGAGGGAGGGGAGGAGTGGTCACACACCTGAAAGAGCTGTGCCTGCCCTCATACAATGCATTCTCCAACCCCCTAGTGAGTGTCTGGGGCCTGGCCTGTGCAAGGCAGGATTTCACCTTCAAAAGAGACTTTGGGCCTCATTATGAACATGGCGGTCCGTTCCGCCGGCGGTGGTGGCAGAAACCGCCAACAGAGGAGCGGGCAGGACCGCCAAATAATGAACCAAACGAAAGTCAGACATCCCGCGAACCACCCACCACCAGCAGAGTGCCGACGACGAAGGCAGAGTCCGTCCACAGGCCATCGGAAAGGGCCAACCCACCCATCAAATTATAAACCACCATTCCACCGCCAGATCCAGGACAAGAGCCACCACCACAGAAAGCCAGGCGGAAACAAACCAAATATAAGGAAACAATCACCGGAGTCCCGCAGAATGCGCCATGGCAGACATGGATAGAAAGCTGTAGATCATGCCAGCCCTGTCCCTTGCCATATACCTACATGACCCAGACCGCCAACGAAGACGACAACAGTAAGTACTGCAACCTTCTGTACAAGGGAAGAAAGGGCACAGTCACATAACCACCCACGCCACCAACCCTGCAATGCCCCCCAACCCTTCACAGCAGCAAAACCCATACCCCCCACATCAAGAGGTACTTACCCGACACACGGTCAATCCAACATGACCAAAGTACATACAAATGCCCCACACCCATAACAAATGAAACAAAAGACGAGGGTTCAACTGCGTGCAGCCCAAACACAGGCCACACAGAAACTTTAATATGAAACTCAACGAGCCAAACAATCTAAACAGGGCCAATGGCCAGTCCGTATGTCGACAATTGCAATGGGCCACAACGGCCCCAGCCTGACTCCCACAAGTGCATGGTACTCCACCTCATGGGGCACATATGGGCATCCAGGCGCCTCACAGAACGGGGGCAGGAGGTTGGTGGGGGTGGGGATTTTCAACATGGTGGGCCTTTGACCTACATTTGGAAGGTGGAGGGGGGTGGGCTTGTCCTTTGAAGGGGTGGGGGCTGTTTGGAAAGGGTGGAGCTAGATTGCCTAGGCTCAGTCCGAGCCTTTTTCTTATCTGGGGAAGGGGCACAGGAATGTGAAGGGCGGACAGAGGTGGGCTGTGATGTGGAAGGAGCGGAAAGGGTAAGGAGGTGGGCACGTCTGGGGACAAGACGGGGTGGGCCAGTTGGTTGGAAGATGTCAGCACAGGAGAGGAATAGTTTCTTTGGAGCAATTGGGGTGGGCGTAGATGAGGGTGTGGGAGTGGAGGCAGAGGGAGTGGATCTATGTGGTGTAGGGGTGCGTGTAGTGGGTGCAGGTGACTGCTCGGTATGTCTGATGGGTGAGTTTCTTGGTGCGTTTCTGTGTTTTTGGAGGCGGGGTGGACACAGTGGGAGAAGACAGACAGCTAGTGTGGATGTATGTTGTGTGGGTGTCTGCAAGTCTGGTGAGTGTGCTGCATGTGTCGACTACAGTAGTGGTAGTGAGTGCAGGTGTGTTGTATGGGATGCATGTATGGCTGTCTGCTATTGTGGTGAGTGTAGGAAGAGGAGCAGCAACAGTGAGTGAAGGTGCAGTGCATGAGGGTGTGCATGTAGAGGGGACAGACAGGGAGGCAGAAGAGGTGGACACACTGGGGGAAGTGGACGTTGTTGTGTGTGCAGGAGTCTGTTGGATGTGTGAATGCTTGTGGTGGGAGGTGTGGTGCTTGTGTTTTGAAGTGTGTTTCTTGTGTGCTTAACTGCGTGTCGGAATGTGTGCCTTGGACGGGTGAAGGGAGTGGGGTGCTGGAAGGGGTAGAGGAGGCTGGAGGGGGGATGGAATGGCCAGGAAACTGGCCGCCGTCCAAGAGGAGGCCAGAGCCTGAAAAGATCTCTATAGGGCTGACATGGCACCGTGAATACCATCCAGAGAGGCATGAGTATGCTGCACCCCTGATGCTAGCCCCTGGATGGCATTGACGATGGTTGTCTGCCCTACAGAGATGGTTCTCAGGAGGTCAATAGCCTCCTCTGTAAGGGCAGCAGGGCTGACTGGGGAGGGGAGGAGGTGCCTGGGGTGAAGGAGACGCCCACCTTTCTGGGTGGGTGGGTGGGCACAGGCAACTCGGTGGGGAGCAGAAGGGAGGGCGCTGATGGAATGGGAGGTGGCGGAAGATGTCACTGTAGTGGTGTGTGCACTAGGGTCCGCCACCACCGGGGAGCCCCCAATTGGAGGAGGTATTGGAGTCACTACCTACTGTGGTAGTTGCCTCCCCCGTGGAACTCCCTTCGCCCTCCCACCCACAGGTCCCCTGGGCATCCGTTGTCTCTGTCTAGGAGGATCCATGGGCCGTTGCCTCCCCACTTGCCGGTGCCTCAGCTCCCTCGCCTAATGCTGATGCTGTACCAAACCAACATAAGGGAACAGGGATGGGGAGACAAAACAGGAGAGACACTTGTAAATAGCTGAATGCAGGTACATAATGGCCAGACTCATGCCCCTCACTACTGACCAGAATACTGCTCTACACCCATCCCCTGGACTACCTAAGGAGGCGACGCATGGGAGACCTGAAAAAGACACTCCTACACCCCTTGGGGAGCATAAAGTAGATGGGCACCAGTGAAAGTCCCTGCCTCTAAGCAGCATGAACCCTAATGCACACCCAGACATCCTTCCAGACTGAAGTATGAGAAAAGAGGACCCACCCTTTTGTGACTGCTGTGCAGCCTTCAAGCACCCATCCAGGTCTGGGTACGCCTCCTCCAGGATCCGTGCATTGAGGGGGGTTAGTGCCCGACGGGCACGCCTTCCACGTTGGGAGGACTTCCCCAGCTGGGCTTCACTGATCATTCACGCCCAGCGCCGCAGGTCCTCCCACCTCTTTCTACAGTGGGTGCTCCGCCGGTTGTAGACCCCCAATGTACGCACCTCCTTGGCGATGGCATGCCAATGTGCCCTCTTCTGGTGGGCGCTGACCTGAAAGGGCGACACAGAAATGGAAAACAGAGGTCAGTCACTTGCACGATAGGAACAGCTGGCTAATCATCCACTATGGGACTGACAGTACTCTCAGACTTACAGGACAGTCGCATGCAGCATGCCATGCACCATGACCCATGCAGGCTCCGAGGTGCACACATATGTCCAATCAACACCATCCATTACACACACACAGTGCCCCGCAACCCAGACTCATCTGTACCTCTGGCCTTCCGTACAGTTTCACGTACAGGGGCAGGATCCTGTCAACTAGCTTCTCCAGTTCCTCCTGGGTGAAGGCCGGGGCCTTTTCCCCTGCAACACAAGGAACATCCATAGCCATCGGCAGGCCACAGCAGTACACAGAGCGGAGTACCTGTCCGCATGAGATCAGGGAGTCAAGTGATCAAATGATAACAAACGTGCATACGTTCCGCGGCGGTGTGCACCGTCACGCTGTGACGTCAACCGCTAGCGGTATGAGGTCACTTCCACAACGAAAGGGCAGATCTACAGTGGGCAGACATTTTGCCATGACCTACGCATCTAGAATTAATTACTACTCACAATGCAAGCCCTACTAGCCACATTAAGCACCTAGGCCTCTGTCCATTCAGTGTAGTAGCGCACATGAATTACTCTGTTCCCTCCTTGTGATGTACCTGTATATCTGTCAGGTAGTAGTTATTGTCGAGACACTACAAAGAACAATGCAGTGCACAAATGATGACAAATGTGCCTCGGTATGTGTGTTCATCCCTCATTTTTGTAACCCTCATAGGTACCGACCCTTGTGGCGAGGAAGGGCACCATCGGTGTACAGACCACTTGTGGATATGGGGACCATGGTGAAGCATCAGATTATAATCACTTACAGACTCACACGTGCAACTATTCAGGACCTTTGTGTATTGCTGGATCCTGCACTAACTCTGGGAAATCGTAATCAGCATGCCATTCCAACTGAAGTGCAGGTGCTCACAGCATTCCATTTCCTGGCAACGGGCTCATTTCAAGTGACAGTGGGCATGGGTGCTGGTTTTTCAAAGCCAATGTTCAGCATGGTACTGAGAAGATTTCTGAATGCATTTGTCCGACATCTGCAGTCCTATATGAGGTTTCCCCAAAGTGCTGACCTACCTGCCATCCAGTCTGAATTCTATGCCTTTGCCAACATACCCCATGTGATAGGTGCCATAGATGGCACCCACATATCGATCATCCCCCCAAGAGTGAGCGAACAGGTGTACAGAAACAGGAAGAACTCTCACTCCTTGAACATCCAATTGCTATATACTGCAGACCAGTACATTTCACATGTGAATGCCATGTTCCCAGGTTCAGTCCATGATTTCTTTGTGTTCAGGAACAGTAGTGTGCCACAGAAGATGGAACAACTACAAGAGGACAGAGGGTGGATCATAGGTAAGTGTACCTGTCAGTAACTGACACATTGCAGAAAAACAGCCTGTCTGACGTAGGGTCATACCAATGACTACTCTGTATTGCAACATTTTCTAGGTGATTCTGGCCATCCAAACTTGCGTTGGGTCCTGACACCAGTGAGGAATCACAGGACGGATGGAGAGAGGAATTACAATGAGGCCCATGGACGTACTAGGAGGGTAATAGAGCAAACTATAGGTCTCCTGAAGGCTAGATTCAGGTGTCTACATATCTCTGGGGGTTCCCTGGCCTATGGGCCTGATAAGGTGTGTAGAATAGTGGTGGCCTGCTGCATGCTGCACAACGTGGCAGTGAGACATTCTATCCTCCTCCTGGAGGTGGGGGGTGCTATAGGTCCCGATCAGCTATCTCAGAGAGGTGAGTAGAGTGATGGTGATGATGAGGAAGGGGAAGATGTCAATTCCAGGAACCAACTGATACAACTCTATTTCCGGTAACTGTGTGGGACTTGGGCCTGTCATTGGGGTTAGTGACTACTACTGTCAGTGTGATCAGTCATCTGGGGGGATGGTAATGATAGGCGAAACATGGCTCACTTCTGCATGGTCCTGACTAAAAATACACGCATTTCCTCCTTGCCACCATAAGGGCACACAGGACTACCATCATGCACAGATTAGACAATAAAGATGTTCTCTGCCAGTTGCATCCATACTACACTGGGTTCAGAATTTACCACAGCCGACAGTGTTAAAGGTGTGAAAAGTGTTTTATTGGTTGACGTGAGTGAATTGTGCAATTTACAGTGATGTGAAGTCGTAAGGGTGGGGTGTCCTCAAGACCAACATTGAGCTTCATGGGATGACATGGTAGGACCTTATGTTCCCTGTGTGGGTAGTTCCTGGGATGTTTCTGCTGCTGGGGTGATCTGATGCTGGTTGTCTGGTGCTGTTGTGGGGGCCTCTTGTCCTGTGTGGGTGTCAGACTGGTTTTTGACCAGCTGCAGCAGTGCTCCTGCTGTGGTGGACATTGTGGCATTGTGCTCTTTCCATTGCTCCATGGCCTGTTGGTATAGTTCCTGCTGCATCCTCTGACTGTGCTCCAGGGTGGACCCAATTTGTGCCAACCTGTCATGGGTATGTTGGTAGGCCCCCATTACCTCAGAGATCACGTCCTGGGCTGCTGCATCCATCCTGTGGCCTCCCCCCTGGCCCACTGCGACCCTTGCACTTGCCCTAGCCCCCTGTGCCTGTGTCCCCTGCACAGGTCTGGCAGTACCAGTTGTACGGGGACCCACGCCTTCCTGCATGTTGGGAGTGGGAGACTGTGGCCTCTGTACCTGTGTTCTCCCAGTCTGTGCCCTGGGTAAACTGGTGTGGGTACGCCTGCCCTGGGCTGCTGGTCTTAACTGGGTGGTAGCGGTGACAGTGGCTTCCTGGGTGGGGCTGCTGCATGGTGAGAGTACAGGACTGTGTGAGGGGCCTGCCTGCTCATCGGTGTCCAGGGATCCTTCACCAGTGTCCTGTGAGGTACCTCTGTCTCCAGGGGGGGCACTGGCACTCCTTGTCCCGTCCGTGAGGGTGGCATGGGTGGTGCTGCCTGCTGGGGGACATAGACATGTCTGTTACATCTGTGTGAACATTTGAGGTGTACAGGACTGGGCTATTTTGTGCTGGTGTTACTTTCAGTGGCCTGCCAGGGTGCCTTAGTGAGGTTGACATTGCATTTTGCCCCAATGTGTGGTTATATTATGGTGGGGGATGTCTTTCCATTGTGGGTACGTGCAGGGGTGGGTTACTGTGCACAGGGGAGGGATGTGGGCCTACTAGTGGGTTTGTGGTCATGCAGGGGCTGGATGTAGTGGCTAATGCTTGGGTGGAGTGTATGTCCTGGTGGGTGTTGGTGGGGTGGTGCATGCATTACAGGTGTGGTGGATACGGGGTAATTGTTGATCACTTACCCGAGTCCATTCCTCCAGTGAGTCCAGTGAGTCCCTCTGGGTGCAGGATGGCCAGTACATTTTCCTCCCAGTCAGTGTAGTCAGGTGGTGTTGGTGGCGGTTCTCCCTCAGTCTTCTGCACTGCGATGTGGTGCCTTGATGCCATGCCCCGGACCTTCCACCGCAGGTTGTTCCGTCTCTTCCGGATGTCGTCTCTGGTGCGTGGCTGGTGTCCCACTGCATTGACCTTGTTCACAGTGGACTGCCACAGCTCCATTTACCTTGTTATGGGTGTGTGCTGCACCTCGTCCCGAATATTTGTGGCTCCACCTTCATGATCTCGTCCACCATGGTCCTTAACTCCCTTTCGGTGAAGCGTGGATGTTTGGGGGGGGGGGAAGTTGAGTGTGGGGTATGGTGTCGTCCCTGGGAAGGAGGTAGGGGTGCTCTTCTGTGAGTTGGTGTGCGTGTCCTGTATGCTGGTGTTTGCTGTTTGGCTCTGGTGCTCTCCGTCTTCTTTCATCCTGCTTTCATTGCAAGGGATTGTGGGGGGTGTCTTATGGGGTTCTGGATGTGTGTCAGGTGTGTGGGTCATACGCCTAGCCAATGTGTGCACTTCTTGCAGTTGAGTCCACTTGCCGCCTGTGGCGGTCGCAGCCGCCAATGGTTCTCCGGCCTCCACTGTCCGCCGATGTGATTTGTGCATCATTATTTACGGGGTGGGAAGTGGGTGTGCTTGGTGGTGGCAGGGTGGGGAGGTCCAAGTCATGGTGAGAAGTGGTGAACTATTGATTTTTGGCAGGGTTGGGATTTTCGTTCATTACATGGCGGGTTTCCATTCATCACCAATGGCAGGATTCTGTTCACCGTCGCCACAGCGGTCGGCGGTCTTTCCCACCATGTTCATTATGACTGCCTTTACTTTGAAGTAGGTCTACTTCAAAGGAGAATTTGGGCATAGGAAGGGCACCCAAAATCACAGACTTTAGAAACACTTCTGGAAACAGGAGGAAGCTCTGCCTGGGGAAGAGCTTAAGAGCTGAGGAAAAAGAGCTGTCCTGCCTGTGTCTGTGCTTTGTGGAGTTAGCCTGCAGTTGCTGCTTCTGCCAGAGTAAGAGGGCAAAGACTGGACTTTGTGTTCCTTCCATCTTGAGAAGAACTCTCCAAGGGCTTGATTTAGAGCTTGCCTCCTGTTGTTTGAAGTCTCAGGGACAGCAAAGACTTCTCTCTGCTAGCACCTGGAGTCTCTCAAGAGATTCCTACTCTGCCGTGTGGTGCCCATCCAGTTCCTGGGACCCTGAAATGAGAAGCTGGCAGCCTAAAGAAAAGGCAATCCAATCACAGAGAGCCATGCGGGGAAAAGATTGACGCAACTCCGATCTGTGGCTGAAGAAACAACGCACCACCAGCTCCGCGGCTGAAAATCGACGCTCGCCGGGAACGCGACCGAAGAATCAATGCACAGAGCAGGAGAAACGACGTGCAGCATCACTGATGGCGGCTGGGAGATCGCTACCCGTGCTGTGTGGTTTTCGGATCATTGTGCAGCTGGATTTCTGACGCAAGTACCGCTGGGAGTGTAAAAACAATGCAAGGCCTGCCTGGACCCGAGAGTGCTGACCGGATCGAAGCATCGCTCTCCTGGAGAGAGAAGAAAGAATGTGCCCTAACCTGGCAAAAGGAGAAACAACGCAAGGTACCGCTCGTGAGTGTAATCAACGCATTGCAAGCCCTTTTTGATGCGCACTTGTCTGTGCGGCATTATTTGCGATGCACCCAAAGTACATTTTCACGCTAACAGTGTTAGTATGTGTTTAAACTACTTAAAGACTTTCTTTAAAATTTCTAATTTTAACTTGACTTGTGTATTGTGTATTTTTGTCGTTTTGGTCTTGTTTAGATAAATATTTCCAATTTTTCTAAACTGGTGTTCTGGCATTTTGTAGTGTTTTCATTAAGCTAATGTGTGTGTTAGTACAAATACTTTACACCTAGCACTCTGAAGTTAAGCCTACTGCTCTGCCAAGCTACCAAGGGGATAAGCAGGGGTTAGCTGAGGGTGATTCTATTTTACCCTGACTAGAGAGAGGGTCCTTGCTTGAACAGGGTGTAACCTTACTGTCAACCAAAGACCCAATTTCTAACAAAATGTACTGTAATATTTACATAGGTACAACCTGTAGTGGGCAGCAGTAAACACACCAGGAGCCAGAGTGAGGCACAGAGATCTGAAAAGAGATGCCAAAGGGTACAGTAAGTGGCCATAGAAATAGGGAAATCAGGCTGCCATGTTCAATGTCAAACACAAAACTGCAATGGAAGATGAAGTTACAGTGTTTTACCAGTGTGTCACTGGAAGTACTGTTGAATTAGTGTACTTCTGTTGTCAACACACATGGAGAGAGTATGAGGGAGAAAAGGGAAATTAGGGGGAACAGAGCCGTACTCAGCTCCCTATATAACCAAAAAACACACTAAGGAGTACGGGGTTCTCTTATACATCAAGGGATGGACACCAAGGGTACCAATTGTGCCCTTGGTTCCTCGTGGTCCTCTATTAAGGAAAAGGGTCAGTGTGCTGTGCGCCTATGACGTCCTCTCCTTGGACCGCTTGAAGCTTCAAGCAGTCCAAGGAGAGGACGGCATAGGCGCACAGCGAGCGCTCCCTTTGATGCATGTTTGACAATAAGGGGACACTCCCCTTCCTGGATACCAGAGGCCACTAGCCTCTAGGGATAAGGCCACCTTAAGGTAGTTCCTTGGTAAGGTAGGCCGTTTGCTTTATTGCTTTACTCCTTCTACCTGTTACCAACTGAGCAGCGTTTTCTCAACTCCTAATATGAGTCTTGGGGATCCGTTGCCCTGATGAATGCCCGTGACCTTCCTAGGCTCACTACAGAGGGCAGAAACATGTTGGCTATCACTCTTTAGATAGGTGACCCTGTGAGTCCTTGTTCTCACAGAGGTGTTCCACTCTACGCTTTTAACCACACCAAACAGACCCTATTATTAAATTGTAACTTTACACAGGAACCTGTTTATATTTTTATTATCTAGATTAGCTGATCCCAATCTTTCCAGACCTAGAATTTATTTACGCAATCCCTCCTGTACTTTAAACAGTGAGGTTGAGTCCGCCCAGGTGGCACTGCCCTACCTGGGTGGGGCTAAGTGGTCAAATGATGAAGCATGACACTAAATAATGTGTGAGACCACCTAGTCCGTAAAGGAAATCCCCCTTTTTTTCTCCTCTTTAACTGCTCACCCATCTCATACTGACCCTTTTCCTTAATAGAGGACCACAAGGAGCCAAGGGCACAATTGGTACCCTTGGTGTCCATCCCTTGATGTATAAGAGAACCCCGTACTCCTTAGTGTGTTTTTTTTTTACTTCTGTTGTCCACATCTTCTTCCTCTGCCTCCTCTTCGTCACTGTCCACAGCCTCCACTGCTGCCACACGACCATCCCCAGGCGCATCCTCCTGCAGAACAGGCAACTGGCGTCTCAAGGCCAGGTTGGCCAGCATGCAACATGCAACCATGATCTGGAACACCTTTTTGGGTGAGTAGTACAGGGATCCACCTGTCAGATGGAGGCACCAGAATCTGGCCTTCAGGAGGCCAAAGGTTCTCTCAATGATCCTCCTTGTTTGCCCATGTGCCACATTGTAACGTTCCTCTGCCCTTGTCCTGGCATTCCTCACTGGGGTCAGTAGCCAGGAGAGGATGGGGTAACCAGAGTCATGTGTAAATATCAAGGGATACCTGTTAGCCACACTCTCACCCATAGGGCCAAACCCACACCCATAAACCTACATGAACTGGGTGGGGACAGTAGGTTCACCTATTAGCCACACCCGGTGCCTCTGCAGTTGAGACATCACATATGGGATGCTGCTATTCCTCAAGATAAAGATATCATGCACAGAGCCACGATACTTGCCATTGACATAGTAGATGTACTGGTCCGCCAAACACACCATCTGCACATTCAGAGAGTGAAAGCTTTTCCTATTTCTGAACACTTGTTCATTTCTCCGGGTGGGGGGGGAGGCAAATGCAATATGTGTACCATCAATGGTACCAATAATGTTGGGGATATGTCCCAGTGCATAAAAGTCAGCCTTCACTGTGGCCAAATCCTCCACCTGGGGGAATAAGATGTAGCTGTGCATGTGTTTCAGCAGGGCAGACAACATTCTGGTCAGCACGTTTGAGAACATTGGCGGATACATCCCTGATGCCATGACAACTGTCGCTTGGAAGGAACCACTTGCCAGGAAATGGAGCACTGACAGGACCTGCACTAGAGGGGGGATACCTGTGGGGTGGCGGATAGCTGAAATCAGGTCTGGGTTCAATTGGGCACACAGTTCTTGGATTGTGGCACTATCAAGTCTGTAGGTTAGGATAATGTGCCTGTCCCCTATTATCGCCAGGTCCACCAGAGGTCTGTACATGGGGGTCTGTATATGGGGTTATGTCTCCATGTCCTATTCATCCTCAGCGGTTGAACTCTAGGATGAAAAACGGTGAGCAGAAGGTCATATTCACACATATGTCAAAATTAATATGCATTTCTTCCTTTACAGAAACAGTATGTGAACTCCTGAGTCAGTTGATGTGACAATGTCTGCTGTGATGCAGTTAGGTGCCATGGCCTGTGCCCCCCTGAAATGGCGGCTGCCTGACCTGTGAGGAGAGACAAGTCGAAATGAGGTAATCCCACTGGCATTGTGCGCTGTTGCGGTCGGCGGTCGATGACGCCACGCAACATCGCATTGGTTGTCATTGGGCCCTATGGGTTCCAGGAGCCAATGCTGATGTACGCCGGCGCTGACGGTACGCACCGCTGCGGTGATGACCGCCATTTTCTATTTGTGCACTCACTTGCTACCTGACCTTCAACAGGAGAGGACCTACACTTCAAGTGCTGCTGTGACCTGTGTCTGGAAGCGACAATGGCTCGAGTGTCTGGGGAAAGGGCCCCTGCCTTCACTTCCGAGGATTTGGAGAGACTAGTGGATAGGGTCCTACCCCAGTACACTTTACTCTATGGTCCTCCAGACAAACAGGTGAGTACACTGTGAGCATGATGCGTGGGCCATGAATGTATGGAATGCTGTGTGTGTAAGCCCTGTATTGGTGAGGGGTCCTGGGCAGAGTGCTACATGTATGGTGGTCAATGTATGTGCGTAAGGGGATGCAAGGGATGTGGTGGTCCATGACTATCACAGTCCGGACGGTATGACTAATCCCGTTTCTGCTGTATTTGTTCTGCAGGTCAGCGCCCATCAGAAAAAGGGTATTTGGCATGCCATGGCCAAGGAGGTACTGACCCTGGGGGTCTTTGACAGGCAGAGCACCCACTGCCGCAAACGGTGGGATGACCTGAGCGGCTGGGCAAAGAAGAAAGGCGGAGGCCCAGCTGGGGCTGGCCTCCCAACGAGGAAGGGGTGCCCGTTGTACCCTGACCCCCCTGATATTCCGCATCCTGGAGGTGGCCTATCCAGAGTTGGATGGGCGCTTGAAGGCATCACAGCAGCCACAAGGGGGTGAGTACAGTTTCAGAATCATGACTTTGCACACGTTAAGGTACTACCTGGGTGGGGGATGGGGGCTGGGGGTGCCTCTAGGCCAGAGCGAACAAGGCAGGGTATGTTAAATGATGGGCAAGATCAGATGCACTCCAACCCCAATAGTGTTAGTGGGCATCTACTACTGGGCAGTGTCCTGTGGGTGTCAGGTGTGCAGCTAATGGCTTTAGGCATTGTACCCCATGGGCTGGTGACTAGCAGTGTAACTGGTAGTGCATAGGGCTGTTCACTGTGTTTTGTGTACGTCAATGGTAGTGTTGTTGCTGGCATTGACCAAGTGTATCTCCCACCCCTTTTTGTTTTATCACCCTGTCCTTGTATGCATTAGCATCATTTGGCGGAGGAGCAGAGGCACCGGAGACTGAGGGAGCTGCATCCCACATGGGCCTGGAGGCCGAATCCACCAACGGTGATGGCACCAATGGAATGGAGGCCGAGGGGAGCACCACGACGGAGACAGGGGGGGACTGTTCTGCCTATTGGCTTAATTTTGTTTGACCAATGACTTTGTGTTTCACCACTGCGCATATTAGTTGCTCAATGTTCACCAGTAGCACATTGTATGTTTTGTTCAGTTGAGCCGCCTATTGGCTTTGACATGGCATTAGCCATTACTTTCTGTATTCAGTTTAGCCGCCTTTGGGCTTTGACATTGCATTAGTCATTACATTCTGTATTCTGCCTCTGGGATTTGACATTGCATTAGTCATTACATTCTGTATTCTGTCTATTGGCTTTGACATTGCATTAGCCATTACATTCTGTATTCTGCCTATTGGCTTTGACATGCTGTATCCAATCTAGCTGCCTATTGGCTTTGACATTGCATTCATATTGGCTTTGACATGATGTATTCAGTTTAGCTGCCTATTGACTTTGACATGCTATTAGATATTCTGCCTATTGGCTTTGACATGATATTATATATTGCATTTTGTATTCAGCTTAACTGCCTATTGGCTTTGACATTATATTATACATTGCATTTTGTATTCAGCTTATCTGCCTATTGGCTTTGACATGATATTATACACTGCATTTTGTATTCAGCTCAGCTGCCTATTGGCTTTGACATGACATTAGACATTGCATTTGATATTTAGGTTAGCTGCCTATTGCCTTTAACGTGGAGTTAGACATTGCAGTTGAGAATCCAAGCTGTATTTTTCCAAGCTGTGTTTTTGCACAAGATGAACCAAGATGTTTTTTCTCACAGTAGACTAGACATGATAAGAGAGGGTACACTGGTTGTTTTTCTCCGCTTGAGCTTGGGAAGAGGAGTAGTCTCGGAGACCTGGCCAGTCTCCAAAGGCTGGCTCAGTTTTCCCGAGTCTGAGAGGAGGGGGCACACCTTTGTAACGAATGTCACAGGCTGCAGAGATTCAGATTCGAATCTGCTTGACTTCGTGCTGGAACTAGGCGCCAGTTGCCAGCATCCCGTGTGGGTAGATGAATCTCTTTCTCGCAGCTGACAGGGAGTCATCAGCTTGCAGACCCTAGAAAGATGAAGCTGTAAATAGTTTCCCACACGGTGAAGTATTTGTTTTGCTTTGCATTCAATATCTTATAAATATAACCTGCTGTGTATATTTCAAACTGATATATTCTGTTTGATTAACGTGTGTTTGAAATCTAATAATTCGTCATTCATAAAAATTGCGGTTGGGGAAGAATTAACAACAATAAAAGTCTTCTTTGAACTCAGAAGTGCATTTCTGGTGTGTTATGTAAGTGCTTAGGAACTAGATAAAAGCAGAAGCACTACATTTGGTACCAGAAGTGGGGTCGATTAAGGGGAGAGGTCATTAAGAGGTGATTAAGGGGCACTGACGAATTAGTAGATTTCTATGTGCACACTTTAAAAGTGTAATTGTTTTTGTTGTTTGGAGAATTACAGGAATTGTTTTTTGTTGTTTTGAGAATTACAGAAATTGTTTTTTGTTGTTTGGAGAATCACAGAAGCACGGCAGACCATGTTTGAGAATGCATGTGTTGTTAAACTGCCCGATGGTGCTATGAAAAACTGTGAATTGTTTTCTGTTTGGGGAATTACAGAAGCACGGCAGACCATGTTTGAAGATGCATGTGTAGCTAAACTGCCTGATAGTGCTTTGAGAAATAATTTCTGTTGTACATATTTAGAAAATGTGTCTTTTGGAAGTAATGATGACAGAAATGTCTGGATACCTTTATCTGCTTACAGAGAAATGCAGGAGAAATGTAGGCAGTTGGAACATGAAAATAGGAATTTACGTGATAAAAATGCTGCTTTAGAAGAATCTTTCTTTTCCCATTCCAGTAATGAGGGGGTTAAGACAGCTTCCAGCTGCTTTGAGTTTTCGTGTGAGCCAGGGTTTTTGGCAGCCAAAATGCATTCCTTAACTGATAACACGGACAAGAGAGACCAGAATGTGATTTACGAGTTACCGTTGCAAAATGCACAAGTAAAACGAAAGATTTTAGAGCAAGAGACACCGACTTTCATTAGCTTGTTTGATTTTTGGAAACAGAATAGCCCTCATTTGAGTGAAATCATAACACTTTTGTATATGGTCACTGTGAAAAATAATATGCAGTTGCGCGCTTGTGATTTGGCAAATGAAATAATGCAGACTTTAGGTTTCTGCGCAGTGCAAGAAAGAAATACTTATGTACATGTAAATCAAGAACAAGGAAAGAAAAGAGTGCCCCAAGCTAGAATCATACACTGGATTTGGTACTTGCAAGACAGGGCTAGAGTACCACAGGTAAAAGAGTTACCAGTGAAATTGAGTGCACCATTTGAACTCGTGTCCACTGAAGATAAAAAGCATGTTTGTTTTACTAATGATTCATTGACTGAAATGTTGTTTTCTAGCACAGTAGAAGGAACAGCGTTGTATAATGTGTGTCAGATTTTAAAGCAAGAGCTACGTGAGATGTGTCATTTTTACGCTGATTCTTGGTTCATTGCTAATGTTTTAGCTGTTTGTTTTTCCACATGGCTTGCACCTAACTGGTTATATTACCTTGCAGATGTTAATGAGAAAAATTCAGAGAGAGAAGTGTACACCCAGAATTCTGCCTTAGTGGGGATGGCTAAGTGGGTGCCCCAGAAATGTGAACAGCTGAGAGAAAAAGTCACTTACAGGTGGGCAGAGATGAGAGAGATGCACATTCCCCTAGATTTGATAAAAACTGTGCAGCACGCACAAAAGCAATCTGTCATGCAAGCAGTCACAGAGCAGTTGGGGAGAGGAAAGTTACCAGAACAGAAATGGCAAATTGATCAGGTTTTAGGGAGAGTGATTGCTGCAAATTACCAAGGAAAAATCGAAATTATGCTGATAACTAGAAAATAATCTGATTTATTCATACAAATTGGAGACAGAATGGCCCAAATTGGCAAAAGTGCAGTGAATGGAGGTTTGGTAAAGAAGGAGTCTGCCCCAGCCCTTCTGACAGTGCAAGAAAAGGGAAGCTGTGGTGCAGCAGATAAAAACCTCAGTGCTGATGTGTGGGCTGAAGCCCCAAGTGACCCTCCAGAACCTGCAGAGAATATAACAAAGGGCCCCAAAAACGTCCTGCTGATTATAAAACAGGGAAAGAAAGAGGAAGGGTGCAGTTTAAATGAAAAATGTTATTTGCAAGAAAAGTCATACTTGTTTCTTTTGCAGATCCTACCACGTTTCGCCACTGTCCCTGAGTGTGCTGTGTGGTCCCCCTTCCGGTGTGTGCGTGTGGGGTCGGGGAAGGGACCAAACCCCCAACCTGAACCTGGCTGAGTAAAGTGCCAGCACCATGGATCCATTTTGCGCAAATGGTGCCTTCAGTTCAAGTTCAACTTGTTTGATTGCATTCTTCCACTGGAACTAAGCTGTGTTTTTTTTTTTTTCCCCTTCTCGTATGGAACTCTGACTTTTGCTTACCTTCTAGAAAACCTTTCAGATGGACCGTGCATCTTTACATGAGTAGAACTCATGCCACATCAAATTGCTAACACTGTTGAATTAGAGACTCATTCAGAGTGCAAATTGCTCAGTCTTTTCTATGTAGATGTATCTGATGTGAAAGGTTATGAGATCAATATGTTAATCCACTTCTATTGCTTTACAGGGATTGCTTTGATCATTCAAATGTGACTTGCTGATAATGTTTTTTTTTTGTGTGCCGATGTTTTTTTGTTTTTGTTTTTGTTTGAAACAAGAGATATGTGAAACAAAAATTCATTGGTCAAAGGGCGGAATGTTCTGCCTATTGGCTTAATTTTGTTTGACCAATGACTTTGTGTTTCACCACTGTGCATATTAGTTGCTCAATGTTCACCAGTAGCACATTGTATGTTTTGTTCAGTTGAGCCGCCTATTGGCTTTGACATGGCATTAGCCATTACTTTCTGTATTCAGTTTAGCCGCCTATGGGCTTTGACATTGCATTAGTCATTACATTCTGTATTCTGCCTATGGGCTTTGACATTGCATTAGTCATTACATTCTGTATTCTGCCTATTGGCTTTGACATTGCATTAGCCATTACATTCTGTATTCTGCCTATTGACTTTGACATGCTGTATCCAGTCTAGCCGCCTATTGGCTTTGACATTGCATTTCTATTGGCTTTGACATGATGTATTCAGTTTAGCTGCCTATTGACTTTGACATGCTATTAGATATTCTGCCTATTGGCTTTGACATGATATTATATATTGCATTTTGTATTCAGCTTAACTGCCTATTGGCTTTGACATGATATTATACATTGCATTTTGTATTCAGCTTAACTGCCTATTGGCTTTGACATGATATTATACACTGCATTTTGTATTCAGCTCAGCTGCCTATTGGCTTTGACATGACATTAGACATTGCATTTGATATTTAGGTTAGCTGCCTATTGCCTTTAACGTGGAGTTAGACATTGCAGTTGAGAATCCAAGCTGTATTTTTCCAAGCTGTGTTTTTGCACAAGATGAACCAAGATGTTTTTTCTCACAGTAGACTAGACATGATAAGAGAGGGTACACTGGTTGTTTTTCTCCGCTTGAGCTTGGGAAGAGGAGTAGTCTCGGAGACCTGGCCAGTCTCCAAAGGCTGGCTCAGTTTTCCCGAGTCTGAGAGGAGGGGGCACAACTTTGTAACGAATGTCACAGGCTGCAGAGATTCAGATTCGAATCTGCCTGACTTCGTGCTGGAACTAGGCGCCAGTTGCCAGCATCCCGTGTGGGTAGATGAATCTCTTTCTCGCAGCTGACAGGGAGTCATCAGCTTGCAGACCCTAGAAAGATGAAGCTGTAAATAGTTTCCTACACGGTGAAGTATTTGTTTTGCTTTGCATTCAATATCTTATAAATATAACCTGCTGTGTATATTGCAAACTGATATATTCTGTTTGATTAACGTGTGTTTGAAATCTAATAATTCGTCATTCATAAAAATTGCGGTTGGGGAAGAATTAACAACAATAAAAGTCTTCTTTGAACTCAGAAGTGCATTTCTGGTGTGTTATGTAAGTGCTTAGGAACTAGATAAAAGCAGAAGCACTACAGGGACACTACTGACAGCAACTCCTCCTCCGATGGAAGCTCCCTGGCGGTGGCGGACACCTCTGTGTGCACCTCAACAACAGGTACAGACACCACCCTTGTACCAGCACTGCCCTCCCAACAGCCCCTCAGCGTGTTTCACGTGCCCGCTCACCCAGGAGGGTGGGCATCTCCTTTGCCCCAGACACCTCAGGCCCTGCCCCAGTCAGCCCTACTTCACTCAGTGAGGAGGCTATTGACCTCCTGAGATCCCTCTCTGTTGGGCAGTCAACCCCACTGAATGACATCCAGGGTCTAGCAGGGCATTTGCAACAAACACATGCAAACAGGCATTCACTCTGGTGTGGCAGCCCAACAGAGAGCACACTTATAGACCCACTCATACACCTGCTTGCATACCCACTCGCACACTCATTTACATACCTCACCACTCAGACACACACTTATACACCCAACGATTCACACACCTACTCACACACCCATGCAGACAAAACACACACCCACTCACAGACCCACAAAACAACTCACACAAGCACTCACACACCAAATCATACACTCACATACCTACTTACACACCCAGTCACACACCCATAAAGCCACTCACACACCCACTCACATACCTACAGCGTGGGGTTGGCTGTATGTGGAGGTTGGTCACAGAGCCTGGCAGTGGTTGGATTAGTGTATGGTAATTAAATATTACTTTACGTTAAATAAACCCTCAAAATAAATTGAAAAAAAAAGGTTACAGGAACATTATTGTTTGGAATAGAATTAAAAAAAACTTCAAAATTCTCTAAAAAAACAAAGGTTATAGGGACATTATAGGTAGTTTCAGATTTTACACATACAGAACTATAGAAATTCAGCAGTTATAGTTATTGGTATCTCAAGAAATTGCAACTCATGCCCTAAGGTAATTATAACTGACCATCACCATGCACTGGTAATTACCTCAAATAGTCTATCAACTTCTATCACTTCATTGATAATATCCCTGAAACATTTGCCGTGCAATTATTGATGAGAAAACTGTGCATTGCAGGGATGCGAGATATAGTTACCTTAGGGCAAGAGTTATAGTTTCTTGAGATAAGTATATCTATAACTGCTAAATGTCTATGGTTTTGTGTGTGTATAAAATCTGAATCAATCTATAATGTTCTTGTAACATTTGTTTATTTAGTGATTTCTAATTAGGCTGTAAGTTACTGAGCAACCTGGGCACTTGGACATTACAGCAACGAGAGACAAAAGGATAAATATCAGGGCATTGCTCACAGTCGACTTTGTAGCTTTAAATATGGAGGACAGATGCTTTAAATATGAGCAAGTAGTAAAAGAACTATTTGGGGAAAATGCCAGCAATACATCACCACTACCTACCTTACAGAAAGGGGATGGTGTAACACCAAGAAAATTAATAAGGGAATTGGAACTGGCTTGAATCATGGGCATTAACAAGTGGTGGGAGGTGACCACCCTGAAGAGATATATGGAATGTGAGCGGGTCCCAAGAGGACGAAGGATCTTTGTGTTACCAACACTAAATGATATTGATCAAGACCTACTAAAACATTGGCAGATTGATAGCGTAGAGTGTTCCATGAAACCTGTGGAAACATAGATCAAACATGCGGAACACCAGCTGGCAGAGGCGAAAGAATCAAGGCCATTAAACAAGCATTAGGACAGAAAAATTAAACAGGGGACGTGGCTAATGCATTGGAAATCATGGAGCAAAAACTGGAAAAACATGAGAAGAAAATTCAGATTAAGAAATCTAGGAAATTTAATAGAGATAGGGCCAGATTTAAGAATCTTGTGCCCCCCCTACCGTCAGCATGTTTGCATGCATTTATAATATGGCGCACCGTGGCGCAGGGTAAGGGGCAATAGCATCAGAATTTCTGACCCTATTGATGTACTGTTCAGTGTTAACGCCAACATTTTGGTGCTAACCTTGAATAGTACATAGAGGCCCACTGAAAACAATGGCATGCCCCCTTTTAATGCCTACTCTGAGTAGGCGCTAAAAATGCAAAATAATGAAAGGGTTTACAAAGTGGTGTAATGCATGCACTGCAACACTTTTTAAATATATTGCGGTGATTTTGGCCTTGTTAGGCCACATTAGGATAAATAAATTATGCTAATGTGGCGCAAGGAGACCATAGGGGCTCTTAAATATGCCCCATAGGGGGAGAGTTAAAACACCATCTCGGGGAATAAGGGCTCATTCACATCATTGCTTTTTCCAAAGAAATGAGGTTACGCCAGATGAACACAAGGAGACAGGGTAGGGGGGCCTTCAACAAAACAAATCCTAACACAGAAGGGCAAGGATATCCAAAAGAGGCAGAGAGAGTAAAATGAGGAAGAGGGGGAAAAAACAATGAATACATCAATAATAGAAAACAATTTTGTCAACTTGTCCTCTAAAAAATTGAAAAGCAAGCACATTAAATTGCACAAGGGCTTGGTGTTCAGTCTGAATACACGGGTGGACTTGGAAACTGCCAGAATTGACTTATATACATTTTCTAGGAAACACAAACTGTAAAAATACTTTGCACAGATGACAAAAGAGCACAAAATGAGAAAGCATTCAGGCATATCTGCCATTACAATAAACAACCTCAGTCACCTTAAATACTTGTTGAATCTAGAAAGTAAACCAATACTGCAATTGAACCCATAAGACCAGACAGAGGGGTTATCTGACTTGGGATACTGTGAAATCATAGGAATTCACATGGATACAGCAATACCCAGCAAATGCAGACCTAAGCCTAAATGTTGTCCACAGTTACCAGCATTAACAAATTGACATATTTCAAGAGGTCATGATCAAGGGCTTGAGTGACATTGTTGGAAATAAACAAAAGAGGTGTTTTAAACCACAAACAGCAAAATGAAAAAAGAAGATTGGATAGCCCAGAATGGCCTCCAACAGGTTTAAAATATAATAATTAAGGCAGCTGGTAAAGGAGGCACTATGGTGATGATAGATGTGGCAAATATATAGCAGAAGCCAAGAGACAAATCAATGTGAAACAACACTATGAAACACTACTTAATGACCTAACTGCTGAATATGCTGCTATATTTATTCAAGAATTGAAGGGCTAGAATAAGATTGGCCTATTAGATGGTGATGATCATGGTTATTTAAAAAAACAGTCCAATACCGCAAACAATATACTTTCTACTGAAGGTACACAAAATATTGAGAGCCCTCCGGGCTGACTTATTTGTTTGTTGAATAGGTTCTCATTTGGAGAATAAATCTAGGTTTATTGGTATCTTTTTGTTCCCTAATCTACCATCTGACCTAGGACACTATATGGACTTTCTTAATAGAATCAATGGTATTCTCTTGAAATCAAACTACCTAATGGCAACAATAGATGTTGTTTCCTTCTACACAATGATACAACACTCAGAAGGGCTGAATCCATACAGGCACTTCCTCAGGTTGCGATCGGTAAGCTTGATGGAACACTCCGAGATGTTAATGGAAATGCTGAATCTTTGCCTTACGCCTAAAGTATGTTTTGTGGCAATTATGACTTGCACACACAAGGAACCACAAAGAGTACATTCTCCCCCCCCCACCCCACATAAGCAAATTTGCCAATGGGGTAGTGGGAGGCAGAAACTGTATGGACTGAAAAGTTCTCATACTTGTTATATCAGATAATGCTTTGGGTCCACGTTATATATGATGTAATTATCATATGGGAAGGCAACAAAGAGGACTTGGAGTGATTCATTAACTCATTGAAATTTACTGATGAAATAAGTGCAGAACAGATTAACTTTTTTGATAAAAGTGTATGTATTATCGGTGAAAACATTTGCTCTAAATCTACAGAAAGCCCACAAGTTGCAACAGACTATTACATGCCAACAACAGACATTGCAGGGTATTGAAATAGTGTACATATGGCGAGTTTTTGTGTGCCAAACTTAATTGCTCAGAAGAAAGTGAATTTGAAAATCAATCCAACACATGTTGATTCAAAAGTAGAGGTTACCCAACAATGGTATTAAATGATGCGTTTAAATGAGCTAAAAAGAGGAAGAGAAAGGATATTCTGTTAGCAAAAAAGAGAGAATTGAAAAATCCTAACACTAAAGAAGAGATAAAATGCATTCTTGATTGAATGTCTCATTGCAACAATAAGGAACTTCTGATAAACAATTGGAAGATATCAAAATTGATGAATCATTAACACGGTTGCTATGGGACCATCAACGTGTCACATATATAAAAAAAAAGGCTTCCATTTAACAAAAGGCTTTATGATGATTTACAAACCAGATGCATCTAGTTGGTTAAAACTTCTGGGAGTGCCAAAAATGCAAGCATGCATATATTGTTCTAATAAGACAACCTTTGCACTCCAATATGGTCAAATAAGAGATTAAAATGGGATTACTAGAGAAACCAAGTATGAGATATATGTACTTGAATGTGGATGTGGAAAGGAACACGTGGCCAGCACGGTTAACAAGTTGAAGCTACAAACTTTACAACATCTATAAGTTATTATGAAGAAGGATTTCACCTACACAGTGGTCAAACATATATGTGAAGTACATGATGGAAACAAAACAGACTTGAAGAATTGTGGGATTCAACGTGTCATAAAAAAACCCTAGGGGAGGCAATGTATAATTTATTATTAGAAGATGAGAGACAAAATGGATTATCCTAATGGGGGGCAAAAAGCTGATGGGGACTTAATTCAGATACTGAACTCTATGTCCACTTACAAGATTCTTCTAAAATGATATATATAACTTTTGGGGAGGACTGGATAATATATTAAAAGTTCACATGTTACATTATGATAATACTCTGACAAGCGCCCCCATTTTTACTGCACTTTACAGTAATTGTCCTACACTTTATTAGAATGCACTCTACAGATGTAAAAAGTGCCCCCGGTTATTACTGATGCACTTTAAAATTATGGTCATGCAGTTTATCAGAATGTACTTTACAGAGATTTGACTATCTGTCTAATAGGCATCTGTGTTGTGAAGTCGATATGGATTGTATTTTAAGCACTTTTTAGAGCCTGGGTTACACCTACAATGTGGTTCTAACTATCTTGAACTTTAGAGTAACTGATATGCACTTTACCTTGGACGCACTATATCATGACTGCTATGTACATTACTACTCTATAAGCAATATTGGTGGTATGGGATATAATGCATATTCACTTTATATCTGAAAAATAACAAGTACATTTTAAACAAAGATTAAGCTATCACTAAGTCTTCCCTCAGAACAGTCCAATATTTAAAAGTCACTAATATGTTATGTAATAAATGAGTACCACAAAAGGTGGATTGCAAAGGGAGACTTAATATAAGAAAGTTGTGCGGTATAGTTCTTTTTATGAGGTGTTGGGTAATGGACAATGTCCTCTTTAAATAGACACTCTGCGACTCTTGGGGCCAGTGGAAGGAGCCTGCTGAAATGCGTCGGTTACTACTGAACTTTGCACTTTTTGAAAATAAATAAAAATAATTTGCTGCAACCCAAGTGCTGTGTTACCTCTCTCCTAGGCCTGTGCTTGAATCAGGAACTTTTTGATGCTACTTCAAAGGAGGGCGAAGTAAAGAGTAGTGCATATAAATATATATATTCACTGAAAAAAACAAAGGTTACAGAGACGTTATAGTTAGGTTCTGAATTCACTCACACTAAACCTTAGAAATTCAGGAGTTACACCGAGAGTTATTTCAAGTAATTATTACTCGCACCCTAAGGTTACTATAACTCGCGCCCTCACCATGCAGTTTTCTGATGAATAATTTTATTGCAAATGTTGCAGTGATAATATCAAAGATGCCAAAGAAGGTGTCATCAGTGACATGGTGATGCCACAGGCAGGGTTTGGCCACGAGGTCTTGTGGCCAAACCCCTATGTTCACCAAATGCTGCACCTTGCACAGCCTTTGTTCGTGCATGGGAGAGCATGGCCACAACACACATGAGTTGCTTCTTTGTTTGGGGGAGATTTCATCATATTCCTATGCATCAAGAATGTGTCTCCAAAATCAGTGGGAATCATGCTGAGGGGGTCCTTTTAGTAAGCTGTAAATCTTCCTTGGAAAATAGGGAGGAAGATATTGCATATCGCTAATGCATATGGGCAGGGCCAAAGAGCGGAGCTTCTAGGCCCTTTTCCATACTTGTAGTTTTTAAAAGGGATAACATAATCTCTGGTTCCTGGCAGCCGATGACAAGTAAGAAACCACTCATGACAGTCACTCCAAGAGACTTTGGCCCTCATTACAACCCTGGTGGTAGGTGTAAAAGTGGCAGTAATACCGCCAACAGGCTGGCGGTAATTACTGCCAAATTATGATCATGGCGGATAGATCTCCAACAGACAGCCACTTTACCACACTGACCTCCAGGTAGCTGCCTACAGCGAGGTAGAAGTCAATGTTCAGCCCACCATAGTATGAAATGCCAAACAGCCACCTTTTCCGGGGCGGTACCAGCGACATCAAAAGCCTGGCTGAAACACTGCACAGAAGTGAAAGGACTCACCATTGGAGATAGAGGGAAGAACCATGGAGTCTGAGCTGCATGTCTTCCCCAAGGTATTCAACATGCTGCTCCACCACGAACACCAGTGACGGCAAAGACGACGATGGTGAGTATAGCCGCCTAGCACACAAGGGAGGGAGGGAGGAAAACAACAGTGACAGACACACGCACAACACACACCCCATAGACACACACCATACACACAACCAGATTCACAAGAAAACAAGTTATTCCCCCTAAATCGGCTGAATGACAAAATGAATTTACTGATGTCAGTGCAATAATATCAACACAGTATATATATAAATTTAGCCAAAGTAACAGATATTTACAATTGTACAGTTCAAGGGACACTGCCCAGACCTAAGTTTGCGTGGGCCACATGGCCACAGGCCAAGGGCCCCACTTGTCACCTGCATCAACACGGAGAGAACACTGCAGGGGCATCAGTTGGTAAATAGGCAGGCACCTCAGGGGGAGGGGGAAAGGAGGGCACCTCAGCCGGGAGATGAAACAAGACCACTGGTTCTGGAGGGGGCAACATGCCCTGTACGTGGTCCTGGGGAGTGCAAGGCCACAGTCTCTCGAGTGCGTGCTTGCCCACATGCTCTGGAGGGGGCAACATGCCCTGTGCTTGGTCCTGGGGAGGCTGGGGTTGGTGGGTGTCTTACCCACTGGTTCTGGAGGGGACATCATGCCTTGTGCTCTTGATCCTGGGGAGGCTGGGGTTGGTGGGTGTCTTACCCACTGGTTCTGGAGCGGGCATCATGCTCCGTGCTCTTGATCCTGGGGAGTGCATGCTCACAGTCTCTCCGGTGGGTGTCATACCCACTGGATTTGCATGGGCCAGGCTGCACAACAGCCCATGGAGGCAGCACTACATGCCGTCCGCCGATGGTGACGGCTGCTCAGTGGTGGTAGTGGTGCTGCTGCTCCCTCTGGTAGGGGGAAGCTCCTGCCCATCCCCTGCAGCCTCGGACAGCTGCTTTGTGGTTGTTGGTGGTGGGGGCTCCGTCACAGTTCCATCCCTTGCTCTTCCTGCCTGCTAGTTCAGGCTCCTTGTTCTTCCTGGCAGCAGCTGGGACAGGCTCCTTAATTTTCGTGGCAGCAGCTGGGACAGGCTCCTGGTTGGCAGTCACAATTGTTGACTGCCCTACAAAGATGGATCTCAGGAGGTCAATAGCCTCCTCACTCAGGGTAGCAGAGCTCACTGGGGCAGGGCCTGAGGTACCTGGGGCAAAGGAGATACCCACCCTAATGGTTGAGGGGGCATGGGCAACTCAATGAGGGGCTGCTGGGAGGGCAGTGCTGGTATGGGGGTAGCGGATGTACCTGTAGCTGGGGTAGTCACAGAGGTGTCCGCCACCACCAGGGAGCTTCCAGGAGGTATCTGCGTCATAACTGTCCCCTCCAGTCTCCGCCGTGGTGCTCTCCTCGCCCTCAGTCCTACTGGTGCCCTCAGCATCGGTGGACTCTTCCTCCTGGGTCCTGCGGGATGCAGCTCCCTCCGTCGTCGGTGCCTCTGCTCCTCCGCCAGATAATGCTAATGCACATAAGGACAGGGTGACAAAACAAGAAAGGGGGAAGAGACAAAGGATGCACTTGGTCAATGGCTGTACCAACCCTTCCGTTGGCGGACACAGCACCCTCACTCACAGGGAACAGGCTTATGCAATATGCATTGCACTACCAGTGATATTGCTATCCACCAAGGCGTGGGGAGGGGCACAAACCGCCAAATCCAGCACACCTGGGACCCACGCAGCCCTGACCAGTAGTGGATGGCTGAGAGCTAGGTAGCAGGACTATCCTTTCAAAACCTAGCCACCAGGGGACCTAAGCTGCAATGTCAGGCCTGGACTAGGGGCACCCACTGACACACATCCCCGACCTGGATACCACCCAACCAGGCATTAGTAGTAATGATTGGCACGGTACGCAACCCCTTGTGGCTGCAGTGATGCCCTCAAGCACCCATCCAGCTGAGGATAGGCTGCCGCCAGTATGCGGGCCATCGGGGGGTCAGGCGTTGGGAGGCCATCCCCAGCTGTGCCTCCGTAGTCTTCCGTGCCCAGCATCTCGGGTCCTCCCACTGTTTCTGACAGCGAGTGCTCCACCTGCCGTAGACCCCCAGGGTCCGCACCTCCTTGGCGATGGCACGCCATATACCCTTCTTTTGATGGGCGCTGACCTGCAGAGGCAATACAGACAGGAAAATAGTATTAGTCAGACAGTCCTGCCTGTTACACTTATGGCCCACCATACCCCTTTGCATCACCATTTGCACACACATGGCCTGGCACACAACCAATACACCACCCAGAGGACATCCACCCACCCCCCTTACATGGGGCCCTCACACACACCACTCCATGCATTCATGCCACATGCATCATGCCCACAGTGTACTCACCTGTTGGTCTGGAGGTCCATACAGCAGACCGTACTGGGGTAGGACCCCATCCACCAGTCTCCAACTCCACCGAAGTGAAGGCAGGGGCCCTTTCCCCAGTCACACGGGCCATGGTAGGTTGCAGACACAGGTCACAGCAGCATATGCAGTGTGGGTCATCTCCTACTGAAGATCAGGTAGCAAGTGAGGAATCTGATATAAAATGGCAGTCACGTCCACGGCAGTGCATACCATCACCGACGTAGATCACCATTGGCCACTGTAACCCATAGGGCCCAATGTTATCCAATGAGGAGTTGTACAGTGGTTCCCGACCGCCTCCCGCAACGGCGCACAATGTGAGCAGAATTACCTCACTTCCCTCACCTCCACAGAGGACAGGCAGATGCCATTTCAGGGTTGGGGTAGCAAACCCTGGATAGTTGGTGCATCACTGTTTAAATTTGGACATACTGGTCAATTCACACTGACCCATTCCAAATTAACAGCATGCCATGTTCTGTTGTTGTCAGATTTGTTCAATTTGTGACCAGCTCCTCATTCTTTTGCCCCATAGATTACTACTGCTGAAGATGAATAGGAGATGGAGACATACCCCCATGTACAGACTCCTGGTGGACTTGGCAACACTGGAGGACAGGCACATTATCCTCACATATCGACTGGACAGAGCCACAATCACAGAGCTGTGTGGCCAATTGGAGCCTGACCTGATATCTGCTATCCCTCACCCCACTGGGATCTTCCCTCTTGTGCAAGTTCTATTGGTGCTTCATTTCCTGCCAACTAGTTCTTTCCAAGTGACAGTGGGCTTGGCAACAGGAATGTCACAGCCAATGTTCTCACTAGTGCTGACGAGTGTTGTCTGCCGTGATTAAACAAATGTGCAGCTACATTGTTTTCCTCCAGGTGGAAGATTTGGCCACAGTGAAGGCAGAGTTCTATGCAATGGGACGTGTCCCCAACATAATAGGGGCGACTGATGGAACATATATTGCATTAGTCCTCCCTGTCAGAATGAACAGGTGTACAGAAATCGTTAGAGTTTCCACGCTACGAATGTACAGATGGTGTGCTTGGCGGACCAGTACATCTCCCATGTCAATGCTAAGAATGCTGAGTTGGTGCATGATGCCTTAGTCCTGAGGAATAGCAGCATTCCAAATGTGATGGGCCAACTACAGAGGCACAGGGTGTGGCTAATAGGTGAGCCCTGGTCCTCACCCAGTATATGTTAGTGTATGGGTATGGTGTGGGCCATATAGGATAGTTTGTGGCTAAATGTTGTCCCTCAATATTTGCAGGTGACTCTGGTTACCCTAACCTATCTTGGCTGCTGATCCCTGTGAGAAATGCCAGGACAAGGGCAGAAGAATGTTACAATGAGGCACACAGGCGAACCAGAAGGATTATAGAACGGACCTTTGGCATTCCTGAAGGCCAGGTTCGGATGCAGCAGTGGACCCTGTGGACAGTGAAGATGAGGAGGGAGAGGAAGAGGATGAGGACAATAGAACAGCAGTTATCAGACAGTACTTCAAATGACACACAAGTAAGTCAGTGTTACTTCACAATTCATTATAATTATATTTAATTTCTATGCCACTGGTATGCTGTTATTTCGCACTTCTATGCCCACTTACTGTACCTTTTGGCAATTCATTTAACAGATTTTGGTGCCTTACAATAGTTCTGGGTGTGATCACTGCAGCTAGCTCCAGGTCATTAAAATATGCTCATTTACTGTACAGTTGAATTGCATTGTTTGAACCTGTTTAAATGAATACACATTTGAAAAATATGATATATTTCATACGTCTTTTTTTTCCAAGGGCGTTTATTGAGGTGCTAAGTAAAAGATGGCCAAGTGCTATGGGATGGGGTGATGATGGAAGAAAGTCCTGGGTATTGTTCCAGTCTATTTGTAGCACAGATGCATTGTTCAAGGGGACATAGGAAGGGGAGCAATGGCAGTTTAAGGTGGACAGGGAGACTGTGTGGGACACAAGGGTGACAATCAGGAGAGTCTTATTTCCTGGTGGGGGTCTGGCCAAGTGTCTCTGGCTTCAGTCTGGATCCTAGGGAACGTTTGTAGGGTGGTTCTCCTTCTGCAGGGGGAGGGGTGCTTGTGGCCTGTTGGTCCTGTGGCGGGGCCTCCTGTCCACTAGTGGCAGCAGAGGTGGAAGGCAGTTCAGATGTCTGGCTAGTGGCAGGGGCCCTCTGTTGTGAGACTTCCTCCCTCATAATATTGGCTATTTCTGCCGGCACCCCTGCTATGGAGACCAGGGTGGTGTTGATGGCCTGGTAGCCCTCCCTGAACCCCTCCTGCAGCCACCTGTTCTCCTGCACATTGTCCAGGATCTGGCCCATTGTGTCCTGGGAATGCTGGTAGGCTCCCAGGATCTTGGAGAGTGTCTCCTGGATAGTCGGTTCCCTGGGCCTCTCCTCCCCCTGGTGCACAGCACTCCTCTCAGTTTCCCTGTTGTCCTGTGCCTCTGTCCTATGAACCGTGTGCCCCCTGCCACTGACCCCAGGTCCCTGATTGTCTTGGGTGTGAGGTATGGGCTGGGGTCCCTGTAGAGGTGGATACACTGCTGATTGATGTGTCCTGGGGACAGAGGTATAGGTATGCTGGGTGGGTGCTCTGGTGGTGTTTTCTGATGGGGGAGGCTCTGTGGTGGTGTGTGACTGGGCCTAGGCATCCGGCTGTCCAGAGGTCCTTGATGGGCCAGGTTGGTCATTCAGTTCCTGAAGTCCAGAGTTGCTCCTTCAGTGGGGGGACTGGATATTGCTGGCACCTCCTCGCCGCTGACATTGGCCTGGGTACCTGTAGGGATGTAAATGCTGTTTTATTGTTTCTGTGTCTGACATATTGTGCATCCGTGGCTTGCCCTCTTTGGTTGTATTTGCCCTGGCAGTTTTCACTTGTGTACGTTGGTATGTGGTGGGATAGCTGATTCTCTCTAGTGTGCATGCTTTAGTGATAGGTGTCCTTGCAGGTCTGTGAGTGGTGTCCATGCAATGGTATGGCATGCAAGGCTTGGCATTGGAATGAGTGAGAGGTGATGGTGGGGTGTTTGGGAAGTGGTGGAGTGATGGGAGTGAGGGTGAGGGTGGGAGTATTTGATGGCATGCAGGTGGGGGGAGATAATAGTAGAGAGTTGACATACCAGAGTCCAGCACTCCTCCTACTCCGGCAAGGCCCTCAGGATGCATGATTGCCAAGATTTGCTCCTCCAATGTTGTTAGTTGTGGGGTAGAAAGGGGGAGAGTCCACCTCCAGTCCTCTGGATAGCGAGTTGATGACTTGCTGCAATGGAACGTACCTTCCCCAGTAGGTCGTTCCACCTCTTCCTGATGTCATCCCTGGTTCTTGGATGCTATCCGACGGCGTTGACCCTGTTCACGATTCTACGCCATAGCTCCATCTTCCTAGCTATCGATATCTGCTGCATCTGTGCTCCAAATAGCTGTGGTTCTACCCTGATGATTTCCTCCACCGTGACCCTTAGCTCCTCCTCTGAGAATCTGGGGTGTCTTAGTGGTGCCATTGGTGTTGTGTGAGTTGTGTAGGTGAGAGTGTGAAGGGTGATATGTTGGGGTGTGTGATGTGGGGTGCGTGGGTGGTGTATAGGTGTAGGTAGTGTGTGGCTCTGATTTTGTCTGTGGTCCTGGTGTCAGTCTCGTGCCAATGATTTGTATTCGTAAGGGTTTGTGGGTAATGTGGGTGTGGGTTTTATAGTGGTATGAGTGTGCTGTGGGTGTATGGGTGTCAAGTGTGTGTTGTTTGAATTGTCCAAGGTGGGGGTGTTTTGTCTGTGGGTGTCCATTTTGAGGGTGGCAGTATGCACCACCAATGGTTTACTGCCGTTGAATGTCTGCCGTGGTTATTCGTGGGTCATAATGTGATGGGCGGAGTTCTGTTGGTGTAACGGTGTGAGTTTTGATACCGCCAGTTTATCACTGACCTTTGGTGTGGCAGATTTGTGTATGTGGCTGAATAGTGACAGATTGGTGTATGTATGTCATAATATGGTGAACGGATATCCGCTGCGGCAGTATGTTGGCGGCAGTCAGCATGGCGGTAAGTGGGATTTACTGCCACTGTCATAATGAGGGCCTTTGCGTTAAAAAAGAAAGCAAGAATGCAAATACCTCTATCAAGGATTACAGATAATGTTTTACAATAGAAATGTGAAGATACACACTTGTTTAGCCTTCACCATGCCCAAAAAATTATGATGATTAGTCCTTTACTGAAGTGGATCTTCAACTTGGGCACTTGCTTTGTTTATACGTGTAAATTCTTCATGTTGTGGTTTATTTTCTGTGAAATGAGAATCGTGCCAAAATGAATGCTGCCCAGCATATTGATCCAAGAAGAGGCCAATGTTTTATGAAGACTGTCTACCCAACTGGAGTATGTTATACTGGCTAATTAGCAAGTGCTACCCTGTGGGGTAAATGTATTGTGCTTCTCCTAGACTAGAGCTGTGTAAAGGGTGCCGTGGTAATGTCTCCAGTTTCCTTGTGTGTCAGCTTTGACAATGTGATTGTTCCTTGAGCGTCTTCATGAGATACCTCATCAAGGTATAATTGCAGAGAAAATACATGTGGAAGATTTGTACTTTACAGAATGAAGGGCTTATTTGTTGGGTAGCGATGCACGGGATTTCTGGACGGGGACATCGAGGAGCCGGCATTGCTCCTGCATGAAGGGAGCTGAAGTGGGGGCTGAGAAAAAGGGAGTGGATAAATAAAATGGCATTTACGTTCCAGGAGGCAAAACAGTCATGGGCAAAGGACTTGGGCGTATTGTTAGTCACCTCTGTGATATGAAATGTCCAGTGTTTCCTATGTGACATGCAGTAGGGTAGCGATAACAATTATCATGGATCAAGAAATGACTATCAATATGAAACTAATGATAACCCACTGCAAAACCTACCAAACTATCAACTGCATACCTTTAGAACTAGAAGCATATATTGTATGCATGCAGCTGTACAACACACAAACACAAACCCTATAAAATAAATAGGAAATACAAAGAAATACACACAAACAAAGACAGAGAGGGCACATCCTTAGTGCTCCTTTTTGGGCTTAACAGATGCCTCTGACCCCGCTCCGTATTTACAGAGTGGCGTAGTACATGCATTGTGCCCCTCTGTAATCCTTAGTGCTACATTATGCCTGTGCCAGGCATACTGTATACAAAAGGGGCATTCCCCCATTAGGGGAGCCAGAAAAATGGCGTAAGGAAATCTATGAGATTTCCTTGCACCGTATTTTACAGCACTTTTAAAGCCTGCTTAAGAGCAGGTGTTAAAAGAGGGCTTCAATTCTTTATAATGAGCCAATATTTTGGTGCTACTCCTGGAGAGTACATCAATAGCATCATGAGAAACAACGCTATTGCCCCCTACCCTTCGCCATGGTGCACCGTATTTTACAACAGCGCACACATGGTGGCAGTAGGAAGGGTGCTAAGGGGTGCAGGGAAAGTGGTGCTACACTCAATGCAGCGTCACTTTCCATAAATCTGCCACTTGGTTTTCATGATAGCCAATAATACAGCTGCTAAGTCTGAGGATGTAGCTTCCTACCACTCACTGGTTCCAGGTTTCCCAGTTTGCCCACCACCACCCCTGTAAATGTATCCATTTTAGGTTGATGACAGCCAGGTGTGGATTTACCTTTTACCATGTCAACGTAGAGGAGGGTGCTGGCAGTCAACAGCAGCACCTTTGCCCTTGTAAACGGAGGGGGTCTGAAAGAAGGATTCAAGGGAAAAGTAGGGTGAGGTATTTTTTTTGCCCTCTAACCGTGTCGAGCCAGACCACCCAGGTATCTCATAAGCCACTCAAGTCATGGCGCAAAGCAAAAGGGCGACAGCTAAATCACTACCACGCCACCTCTAGCATGTTTTACATCAGTCCCTATGTGGCAGTGGGCTAGTTTCAGGTGGGTGTCCTCTTACCTCCAAGAGCCTCAAAAGCTAGGTAGCCTCCTTAGTCTCTCATTCAGGCAGTTCTCTCCCATGGTCAAGGGCCGGGCCACAGTGTGGGAAGTTCCATTGCAGCACTGCAGCCACCACTGGCTATCCTATGATGTTGTTCAATGATGTGCAGCTCTGATGAGAAAATTAGATCTATAGTGGGCTTAGGACCCAGACTTCCTCAAATTGCCCCAGCATGCAAGTTCAGGACTGCCATAGGGCACCCCCACAAATAACTGGGAAAGAAAGACCAGCACAACTGCATAGGACTCCGGATTCCCAGAGGCTCAGGCAAAGAAGACTATAACACTGTCTCCAGCAGTGGCAATTATCAAGTTGGTCCCCTCTGGATTACTCTGCCCTCCTCCAACTGAGGCAAGATCCATCAGTGTTGGCCTTGGCAGCATATTGAGGTCAAGGAGCATTAGGCCCAGATCTAACTGGCATAAACTTTCAGGGTTCTCATTCCCATATGGCATCATGGAAACTGGCACTCATCGGCTCCACCCATTGCTCATACGCAGAGGTGCTCTTCACAACATTCCTCTTAATGCATGGCCCAGCTGCCTCAAGGGCTTCCACACAATCCAGGTCCAATCAACCCAGTGTGAATGAAGCCTTCTGAAGTCTATGGTGCGATTCACTGGATATCTTTCAGGTCTCCACCAAACAGGAGCATGGGTTCAAGGTCTTGATGGGACAATTAGGTAGGTTTTGGCCAGGCATGAGTAGGAGCTCCAGCATGTTGACCCCAAAGCCATGCTCCCAATTGTTGTTAAGAGTGCCTTCAAGGCTCTATATCCTTTTTAAAAGTTCTAGTAAAGCCAAGTAAGACCTTTGATCTCGCTCTTGAGAGATGCCCTGTCTGTAAGGAAATTGATCCTTTCTAAGAGTGGCTATATCTTTCCTCTGCATCTAGGTACCAGGGCTAGACAACAGAACAGTACCCTACTTGTGATATGGTTGTCTTCATTGTCAGAATGGGTCTCTTATATTTTGTAAATTTGCTCCACTTTTGCATCAAAAAATGACAGCGCTAACTTTTCATAAAGCATGCCTTAAGTATAAAAAGGGGACACTCAGATCCACTTGTTAGTTTACTTTTTGGATCGATGAAGGACTCTCTGAGGACTGCCTGCTGCTTTCTCCTTCTCTGAGCTTCAGAAGATGGCTCTGATACACCAAGAAGGACTGTGTTGCTGCCTGAAGCCTGCCTTGTCCCCAGAGGTCTGCCATGCTGCTAGAGCCCTGTACTTCATCTTTAGCCCAGGACTTCCAGAGTGACTCCAAGGGCTAGTTGGCTGGTCACCTGATCAGAGTCCCAGGGACAGGAAAGGCTCCACTCCTGGCCCCTGCCTGAGTCCTGACCCTCCAAGTGGTGCCGCCTCCTGTCCTGGATCCTTGGAAGTGGTGCTAATGGTGCTCAGATAGCTCAAATCCAAAACTTGGGACTTAAAATTTAAAAAAAAATATGGCGAAAAAGTACTCTATGAACTGAGAGGAGACCATAACCTACCTGCTTGTTGATGCACCCAAGCAGCTTTGCTGATGAGCTTCACTTCACGGCAGCTCCCAGTACATTCATCTCCGTAGCCACAAATCCTGTTCAATGGCTCCTCGCAGAAGAGTTACCTAGCTTTGTGGAGTCCTTGTCGGCTACAGCCTGCAGCTCTGTCCTGCTGGATATTTTAGACTTCCAAAAATTTGAAAAATCTGAATGAAGGATTCTTCACCGTGACTTTGCCCAGAAGCTCAACCAAGAAGTAGCAAACCTCCTTGTACACTGCCAGGTGCCTTGCGCAGCTGAACTTCTCAGATAATGTTTCTTATATTCTTCGAATTTGAAGCTAAGTGGAGACCCAGCCTAATCCACATTGTATATTTGAACCGTGCTTCTTTACAGTCAGCCATAACTTTCGCCTTTGCTCTAATCTGGCACGACTAGTTGTATGTGTTTGGTGCTTTGATCTTTTAAGCTTTAAAAATAATTCTGGTTCTACTGATTGTATTCTTATCATTTTGGTGTCAATTTATTAACTTTTACTCTGTTTTTCTAAATTGGTGTACGATTCATCTTGTTTGTCATTTTCATTTTATTGCTGTTTGTATGCTATACATTGTGTTTAAATAAAGCCTGACTGCTTTTGTGTCAGATTTCAACCATCTTTGCCACTAGGTATTTATAGTTACAACCATGTTTTCATAGGGATTTTTTTTTTTGTTTAGCTTGCTTATAATTTAGGCACCATTTGACAAATCCTTTTTTTAGAAAAACGCTTTTACTGTAGCTTCTTTCTGGAATGTTTTGTGGTGATCCGTCAAGCGAGGGTTAGGAAAAAGGGGGATCTCAAAACACATTTTCCCTTTTGTATTTTCATAGGAATATTAGGCACAGCAAGAGCCAAAACAGTTGAATGGAATTACATCAAATTCAAAAGAAAGGTAAATCTTGGTCTAGAATGTGTGCTTTTTGTGATTTTTGTGTAATTCCTTTCAGTAGTTTTTGAGAAATTTAGGCTAAACAATATGGATATTTCACACCACATACGATATGGTGAGCTGACAGATCTCTAGAAAGATCTGTTTGGCTGCCACCAAATCAACAAAGATGTCATGGTAGCCATTTTAGGACTCAGAAACTCATTACTCTGTCCTGAGAAAAGGGTTTTAAATCATACAAGGGGCAGGGAGGGTAGGGATACCCTGCCTGCCTAGGCCTGATTCCCACAGGGGTAAAAAAAAAATACATATTTTGATTTACATTTTATCATATATTTGTGGTGGATTCACAAATCTGTGGTGAAATGTAAAAAATGGCACAGACTCACAGGCTTAAATACAAAAGAAACAACCCTGGGGTGGGCCAGGAGCTGAGGTTGCATATTTTGTAATTATTGAGGAGGGCATCCCAAATCCTGCGGCTCCAGGTAATTAAAAGGGGGAGGGTGCATGGCCCACAATCCGTGAGCCTTTGTCAGGCTTGTTACGCTTGGGGACCCCATCCCTCAGGGCCACATGCAATTAAAAGGGGAGGGAGCATTCAGCCCCCCGCCCAAGCCTTTCTCAAGCCCTAGGGATCCCATCACTCAGGGCCACATTTTAACTTGAAAGGGGGTGACTTCTGCACCCCCCCCCCTCTGAGGGCCAGCTCCATTGCAGTGTCCCAGGGACACTAATCCCCAGAACAATGTTTCCCTACCCATGACACCATGGACAGAGAACTGTTATGTGCTTCCACATATGTGCTACCACTATGTAGGAGCACATAAATGCCTCCCTGCCGGTCTCTCACCTGCAAGCTAGGAAACCTAGAATTGCTCCCACTCTGCAGGAGCAATTGAAAACTGCTCCAGCTTGGTGGGAGCAATGCCAGCTCTTACCGCACCCGTGACAGGTGTAGACTGGGAGCTAGTGGGACTGCAGGGATCTTGGAGATCCACTCACAGCCCCCAATGTTAGGAATGTTGCGAGGCCACCTCACTATTAAAAAAGGCAATCAATGCCAACTCCTTCTGCCTATGGGGTGACTTTCAGGGAGCTAGTGAGGCTGCAGAGGTCATGAAACTCCCTGCCTCTGGAGCCCAAACTAAAAAGTAATGCTGTGGGCACAGATGGACCCAGGGACACCCAAGTTTTATTTAAAAAGAAAAAAGAGCAATTGTATGGCCAGCCTATGTGCGACCCATGGGGACGCTTGTTTGGTGCTGTCAGGGACACATGGCTGTAGGCTCCCTGTTCAGTCCTCAACAACAAATAAAAACGGGGTTATCCCGGGTTATCAAAAGAATAACTGATGAGTGTTTTGTTTTTTTACGGTTGTTTTAGTCTGGTGGTGTCCCTAGAAGGGACCGGAGGCATCAGCAAGAGTTTGTTGTAATGCTGTGGCAGCTGACCCCAGCAACAATAAAATTAACATGGAAATTAACATGCGAAAACAATATTTTGAGACTCGTCATTTTTATTGGCCGGCCTCTAGATGGGAATGTTTTGTGATGATTCACCAAAGGGCACCTGAGTTATTAACAAAACAAAAAATGATTTTCCTATGGAAACGCTGAGCTTAGTATAACAGGCACAAAGTATAATAGGCTTTAGAAATATCAGAGGAAGAGGTCAAACTCAGACAGCAATAGTTCAACAATCTTCAAAATCCACCTAATAAGTCTCGGAAGCTACTCATTGTGCAGAATGTGCACGATGGCTTTCAGCAAGATGTGGTTCATATGTAAGGAATACAAAAAAAGTATGGTATGTATTAAGGAATAGACGATTTTCTGAGTGAGAAGGTAGATACCACCCTTGAGGGCTAAAAAGACAGGGAAATTATTAAGTAAAAAAGGCTGGAAACACTTATTTGTGAAGGGCTTTTCATGCTATATCACAAAATTGTGGCTTCAAATTTCATATTTTTTGCTAGTCATTCTCATTTAACAGTGAAACCTTCAAGGATTCTTAAACCTCTTTTGGTCTAATGGCGCTGCTACAAAAATCCCCAAATCCCCAATCTAATCATCTATCCATCTAAGCAATTGGAAAGAGATTTTGCGCTTTCTCCATTAATGAATTATCTAATGATTTACTAGAAAGCAATTTGTGAGAAAAGTACTGAACTAAGACACATTATGAATATCTAATTGGTAAGACCTCTTTCAAGTATACTGAATATTATGAAGCAGAATCCTTCTTCAAAGCATACAAACCATGCTACTTCCACATCAATAAGTCTAAATAAAAGTAAGTTTTAAGTGCACTGAAAAGTAGTGGGAGTTGCTGATTATTTTCCTATGAACTGCAACCTGTAAAAGTCAATTGAACGTTTCCAGTCAGACTTTGCAAATATCTTCCACATGCATGTCTTCCTAAAGAAGCCACACACTGAAATCATTCTGATTTATCTTTGCAAATAACATCAGTCACACGTACCCTGTACACCGGCATTGTTACATAACATGTATATAACCTAGTGGGAACCAGACTTCAAGAAGTATCAGAGTAATTTACAGCTAGGTGGATTAGGGACAGCGGCAGAGTGGTGCTCCCAACGGAATGCTGATCCCAGATCCAGAACCTGAGCTTTCACCGTCATGGGCAGGCTGCTCATTTAATTCAGAGAACATGTTGCAGAGGGCATAGGCAACAGCAAGGAAATATCGTGGTGGTAATTTGACTTTTTTTTTAATGTTTAGCAATATCCACACAACTATGTCTGTGGGAGTGTTTGCCACATTTTGGTGGTCACCCAACATATTCCCACCCTTAAACCTACACTTGCTTAGGAAAAACTACCATGCTGGTTAATTTTCATCTTCATAACTTTCCACTTGTTTCAGGGTGAAGCAGCTACAAAAATAAATGCACATTGTGTGCATCCAAATGGTAATTAGAAGCACATTAAATATCTGTGCAGTGTACCTTCTTTTTCTTCCATTAGTGTTTGTGTAATGAGAATATATTTTATCCCCTGCTGTATGAAACACATGAATGAAGAGTTGGTAGGTATTATTATTACCATGATCAACAAATTGTAGTTACTGTGATAGTAAATGAAAACAGGCATTGTGGGCGGGAGAGTGACAGTCCAAAATGCCACCTAATTGTCCTAAAGAAACATCAGTTTGGAAAAACAGCAATACCTAATTATTGTCTGTCTCGAACTTTTTTTAAGAGCTCCACCAACAGGCAATTGCTACAGCTGAATCACACGTGGCTGTGAGCAACACCAGTAACTGATTATGGTTTGGTGGCTACTGCCAGCTTGATCTTACATTGTTAAAGAAAATATTTTTCTGTTATAGGAATGGTCCCATTTTATGATTTTGCTTGCAATGACTCTGTTTGTGCATATGAAGATCAATATCACATATTTGACCTTTACTCCTGTGACATTTTTGAGATCTGAAACTCGTGATTGAGCTCTCAGGGCTCCATTCATAAAGGACATTTTTGCCATAAACATATGTTTATATAGAGATGATATTTTCTTTTTATAGAATTGTCTCCTGGGACGTTAAAGGATTGGAACTCCCAGGTAAGAGGCAAAGCATATTTTGTTGTTGTGCTGCTTGAGTTAAAAACGTAATAAATCTGCCCATGTGTTTTAATTGAAAATCTGTAAAACCATTTTGGCGTAAGGGACAAACAGTTTCTATAAAGCATTTGGTCTGTAGGATAACTGCCACTCCCCCCTTCTTAGTGTGGCCTAGAAACAGTAGTTAGGTATACTTTATTGAAGAGTGGCCTATATAACAAGTGATGTTGTTTAAACACATAAACTAGAATCATGTGCATGATAAATATACATGCTTCACAAAGAATACATTAGAATTTAATCGGGGGCGGCTCCTCCGCTATGGTGAAGAAGCGTTGCCCCACTGCTGAAAGGAAGCAGAGAAATAAACCAATAATGCAACTATTGAAGTTCCATTTTTTTTTCCCGCTTCCTTCTTGTAGGGCCGGGCGAGGCAATTGTCCTCTGCAGGGGGAGGAGGAGTAGTGTACACTCAAGTGCACCTGTCAGTTTGGCCGGCCATCCAAGGCCAGCCAAACCGACATGCGCACTTAGAACTCTTCACCCGGCCCATATATCACAGCATGGGCAAAGAACCAGTGCAGGCTCCCAGTTCCCAACTGAGCAACATTTCAGGTCGCTCAGACCAATCCAGGTGCCTCTCTCATGCTAGCTTGGGAGAAGCGTCTGGAATGGGTGAGGAGAGAAGACACAAAGAAGCAGCGAGGAACACCAAGGGATTTCATTTATTTAATTTTTTAGAATTATTCCCACCCCACGCGTGAACACCCCCATGCGACGCCTCCCCCTCCCCACCGAGTGTTACTAAAAGCAGCCGCCCCTGAATTTATTTGCTCATTGCCATCAGGTGCCAGAGAGGGTACAAGAAAAAGCACCGAAAGGTGTAAGAGAACACTTACACTGTCACCACTGATACAGGTCATCGTGAACGCATACATCAATAATAAGTCTTCCAAGTCTTAGTGATTGCGTTACGGTATGTTCTTTCCTTCCTGAACCCAGATGTGCAAGGAAAAACGTGACATAAATTTGTGATCACTTTTAAAGCAGGGACTTTGTATTTAGAGGATATAATCAAGGCAGTGAATTGTGCGGCTGTGGCGATTTTCGCATGATTACAGATTTGCCACATAAGGTAAGGGTCACTCCCTTGGGATGGCCCTTACCTAAGGGTTCGCTCCCCTTGCGTGAAATTGGCACAGAAAAAAAAATCCCTGGTGCCTAGTGGTTTCTGCCCCCCTTGGGGGTAGATCGGCCTATTAAAAATAGGGGCAAAAAAGGACTAAAATATATTTGCCCCTCAGGGAAGTGACCCTTGCCAATGGGGTCACTCTCCATATATAAGAAATAAGGTTAAAAAAATATATATATAGATGAATATATATATATATCCCTGGTGCAAATTTATTTTAGGCCATTTTTGCTCCCCTTGAATGCAGATCGGACTATATCTATTAGGCTGATCTGCCCCCGAGGGGGGGCAGAAACCACTTAGGCATCAGGGATTGGTGTGTGTGCATGTGTGTGTTTTGTTTGGGAGGCAGCCCCTTGTGCAAGGGTCACTCCCCATGGGGGCACATTACTGTTGGCCATATCTGCCCCCCTTAGGGGCAGATCGGCCTATTTTTGAAAGGCCCATCCGCCCCCAAGGGGGGCAGAAAACCCACCAGAGACCAGGGAAGAATTTTTTTCCTAAATAAGAGGGTGGGAGTATGGCCATACCCCCACCCCAAATAAATGGGGCCAAAGTTGTTCTGCCCACCATTGGATGGATAGGGCAAATACCCCCGATCCACTCCCCGGGGGGGCAGAAAGTGTACTAGATGCCAGGGAATTAAAATAAAATAAAAAATAGTGGGGTGGTGGCTACCAACCAGTATGGGCCTGCTTATGCCCCCACCCCAACTGAAGGGGGTAACAGTGTTTCAGCTCTCCCACCGCACACTAAAACATCTTATCCCACGGCATGATTATTTTGGGTTTTGGTTTTACATTTGGGCCATGAGAGCTTGGCCAACGCTCAACATCGTCCCACTTGGAATGGTGAGGGCTGAACTTTTTATACTTTGGGAAGCTGCCTTGCAGAATAATCCACAAGACCTAGACACATCTGAAAACTAAACATTTGGGTGAGTCCAGGGTGGTGTGCTTCACATGCACCCCACATCATTTTCTAACCCACAATGCCCTGCAAACCTCCAACTTTGCTGGAAATCAAACATTTTTTTCCCCATTTTTGTGATGGAACCTTCCGGAATCTGCAGGAATCCACAAAATTCCTACCACCCAGCATTGTCTCATCAAAACTGATAAAAATTCTGCCCCACTTGGCAGCCTAAAAATATATTTTTTTTTACAATTGCCCTTTTGGTCCCGCTTTGGTTCCCCCTCAGGCTCGACATGTTTTTGGCTTGTCCCTGTCACAGGTACTTGGCCCACCTACACAAGTGAGGTATAATTTTTACCGGGAGACTGAGGGGAATGTTGGGTGGTAGGAAATGTGTCCCGGTGCAGTGATCCCACACAGAAATGTGAGACAAATGTGAGTTTTTAGCTAAATTTGAGTCTTGCTGAGGATTCTTGGTAAGAAGTCGCTGGGGGATCTACGCAAGTCACACCTCCCTGGACTCCCTCGAGTGTCTAGTTTTCAGAAATGTCTGGGTTTGGTAGTTTTTCCTGTCTGACTGCTGAGCCCAGGACCAAAAACGCAGGAGGTGCCCCCACCCCCGCAACAACAGGTAGTTTTGTATTTGATAATTTTGATGTGTCCAGATAGAGTTTTGGGGCATTTCCTTTTGCGGGCACTAGGCCTACCCATACAATTGAGGTACAATTTTTATCGGGAGACTTGGGGGAACGCTAGATGGAAGGAAATCTGTGGCTTCTTTCAGATTCCAGAGCTTTCTGTCACCAAAATGTGAGGAAAAGGTGTTTTTTGGCCACATTTTGAGGTTTGCAAGGGATTCCGGATGACAGAACCTGGTGAGACCCCCACAAGTCACCCCATCCTGGATTCCCCTAGATGTCTAGTTTAAAAAAATGCATAGGTTTGGTAGGTGCCGGCTGAGCTAGAGGCCAAAATCTACAGCTAAGGACTTTGCAAAAAACACATCAGATTTCAATAAAAAAATGTGATGTGTCCACGTTGTGTTTCCTGTCGTGAGCATTAGGCCTACCCACGCAAGTGAGGTACCATTTTTATCTGGAGACTTGGGGGAACACAGAATAGCAAAACAAGTGTTATTGCCCCTTGTCTTTCTCTACATTTTATTCCTTCCAAATGTAAGACAGTGTGTAAAAAAGACGTCTATTTAATGCCCTGTAATTCACATGCTGGTATAGACACCCCGGAATTCAGAGATGTGCAAATAACCCCTGCTTCTGGACACCTTATCTTGTGCCCATTTTGGAAATACAAAGGTTTCCTTGATACCTATTTTTCACTCTTTATATTTCAGTAAATGAATTGCTGTGTACCCGGTATAGGATGAAAACCCATTGCAAGGTGTAGCTCGTTTATTGGCTCTGGGTACCTAGAGTTCTTGATGAACCTACAAACCCTGTATATCCTGCAACCAAAAGAGTCCAGCAGTCGTAACAGTATATTGCTTTCAAACATCTGACATTGCAAAAAAAAAACGTGGCGATTTTTTTTTTTTACCTCAATTTAAATATTTTTTATTTCAGCTATTATTTTCTGTAGGAGACCCTTGTAGAATCTACACAAATTACCCCTCGCTGATTACAGAATTTCGTCAACTTTTCAGAAATGTTTAGCTTTCTGGGATCCAGAATTGGTTTCACACCCATTTCTGTCACTAGCTGGAAGGAGGCTGGAAGCACGAAAAATAATAAAAATGGGGTATGTCCCAGTAAAATGGCAACATTTTAATGAAAAAAAGGGTTTTCTGATTCAAGTCTGCCTGTTCCTGAAAGCTGGGAAGATGGTGATTTTAGCACTGCAAACTCTTTGTTGATGCCGTTTTCAGGAAAAATACACAAGCCTTCTTCAGCAGCCCTGTTTCCCATTTAAAAAAAAAAGTAAATAAAAGATATTGCTGTATTGTGGCTTAACTAGAATCCCTGGGATGTCAGAAAAAAGGACGCAAATTTGGCGTGGGTAGCTTATGTGGACAAAAAGTTATGAGGGCCTAAGTGTGAACTGCCCCAAACAGCCAAAAAAAGGCTTGGCACCTGAGGGTGAAAAGGCCTGGCAGCGAAGGGGTTAAGAAGCCTTAAAACCAAGTTCCCAACCTCATAAAGATGAACCGTAAGGGAAAACAAAGGCCTTCACAGCTGCCTCTGTAGCTTTCAATTGATAATCGCTCAACACTTACCAAAACCATTCTGCAAAAATGTCCTCTGTATGACAGCACAGGAGACAAGTTCTTGTTTACACATCAGCATCAGAAAAAGGCCCAGTGAGGATTAAATGCATTTTGAGCGACCCGCTCCTCCCCCTCCTCCCCTCCTCCCCCTCCTAGCAGCATGAATGGCTTCAGACATTGAAAAAGTGCTAAACTCCTAAGGCCCTTTTTTTTAACCCCTAAATCACTTCTTTCAGCCACTGCAGAGACATTAGGGGCAACAAAGGCAGGGGAACTTGAGGGTATGGATCTAGAGGAAGAATCAAAACCTTCTCTACTAGAATCTCTTAACAAGAAGACCCACTGCCTGCTTGGCCTTTAACGACAAACTAGTATCACATCTATGTTTTCTGACTTTTTGATATTACTTGAGGAATGGTAAGAATGCATACAATAGAGTTTTGGACGATTGACATGTTAATGTATTCATCCTTGAATAGACAGGCTATGACATAAGAAGAAAAAAAGTAAATACAGAGATCTTATGTCTGCAAACAGATCTTTCGCATGAAATTATGGAATCTGAAACGTTTCCTGAAAAATGGGCCCTGCTATTCTGAGATTCTGTGAAGAATTACACACTCTTCTCAGGGACTTTGGCACCAGATTGTCTGTTCGGATAAAACATTGTCAATGAATTGTTCAATTCCTATCACAACCCCCTTTCCCTGAACATCTGTACGAAAGAACTGAAGAGCCTTGCAACCTACCAATAACTCTTTTACTTTGATGAATGTGACTCCTCCTTACCCATCCTACATCATTGAACTATCTTCCTTTCAAACACTGTCCCCAAGCACTTTTGCTGACAACTCTAATAAGTAATACTAGGTTCAAGAGAACTCCCCCCCTCTTCAAAGTTTGACAGTTTGACCACCATTAAAATTGGATCATCAGTAATCTTCTAAAATAAATCATTGCTTTGAAGTCTCTTGACACAGATTGCCAATGATCTAATATATAATGAACCAGAGGCCTGAGATGCAGACAAGGCCATGGAACCACAAACAGGCAAGCAGCCTGAGAAAAAGAAAGAGGATCCCTACTAACCAGAACTAAACCATCTTTAGTAAGAATTCTTCGACGTTAGTATGTTATGATAAACCCACCATCTCTCCTGGGACTTGAGGAAATTGCCTGGCTGAAGCTTGGTTTGTCTGTTGCAACTGGTTCAGCCTCTTCATCAACTTTATGTTCCTTTCTCCTGGAGGACAGACTATACTAAAATATCTAACTGGAACCAAGCCCCTATGTACATATGGTTTTCTGAAGGTTGGAGCACTGGTTTATTGAGATTCAGAAGAAACCCAAAATTCTCCATAACCTCAACCAACAACTCTAAATGCATTATTAGATTTGTCTTCTAGTGGAAAATAATCAGAACATCATTTGGATATGAATGGATTTGCATGTTTATATCATGTAGAATTGCCATTACGAGGGCCAATATTTTGGGGAAGGTTGTGGTTGAGGGTTTCAGACTAAAAGGTAAGACTTGAAATAGCCAATGTGCATCCTCTACTACAAACGTAAGGAAGTTCTGATGCTCCTTTCTTATTACCACATGGCAATACAAAGCCTGAAGTCTGTTGATATCACATAATCCTCCTCTGAAAACAAAGAAATAACTTGTTGTGAGGTACTGATCTTGAAAAATACTATACCAAGGTAGAGGTTCAAATCTTTCAGATCTGTCCTCAGCAGTTATCCCCCAGTGTCTTTTTCACTAGAAAAACCAAGTGGTTCTACGCTTTCCCATTTATCTCTCAGAAAAGGAACTAATGCCTTTTTTCTTGTAAACTCATATTATTGTCTTGCAAGACAATCCTCTTCTCCAACTTCTTTGTGATATGAGTAGGAAAAAATCAATATTCTGGTAGGGGAAATTGAAACTCTGAGGAATACCCCATGGAAATCACCTGGGTCACCCACTGATCCTTAATGGTCTCAAACCACATCTCCTGAAATAATTTGAATCCCCTTCAACCATCTCAAAAGAGGCTGAAATCTCAGCACAGCCAGGAACACTGATTATTCCTGGACCCCTGAGGAGACTTAGAACTACTATTCTGCTGCTTAGGCTGACATTAGGACTTGTTGGAGGAAGGTTTATACTTCTTATTTCTTTAATGGTAATGCGTCCTCTTATTTCTATTATAACTTATTTCTATTATAATTGTTAGACTGATAGTTAAGTGGCTGCATACGCTTTCTATTCTTGAAAGAATTCAGAACACACTATCAAATTATTTTCCAACTAGTTTGTCTCTTGAAAGTGGCATCTTTAATAAACAAGCCTTCTAAGCTGGATTTGCATTCCAGCCTCTCAGATACAATTGTCTTCATGCAGCTACCATTCTACTTGTTACCATTGAAGAATCCTTCAAATCATGAAAGTAGCATTCAACAAAATCTTTGCTTGGGTCTCCATAGCCACATGTACCTGAGGAGGAGTTTTCTCCTTCCTGCATGGTTCTTAGTAAGACCTGAAAATCCTTTATTAAGATTGAGAAGTGTAAACAGAATTGATCCTTGGACAGAAGCTTAGGTGTCAGGCCAGTGGGATTTGCTAATAATGCATCCACCACCAACTTCTCGATGAATGAGAGGTACAAGACACCTGAGAGGAAGTTGATGTCTACAATGACAAGTCCCTCACATGATCCTCTTGTCCTTTTTGAAATTGCCCATCATTGGAATTTGCTTGTCAGACATCTTGAAGCAATGTAAGTGTCTCTTAACAGGATGGTTTTGCCTAAAATCAGATCCTCTCTCCCTTGTGGCTGGGGAATGGGCCATTGCTTCTAGCTGTGCTTTCTCACCATGAGTTCTTAGACACTCCTGACACAAATGAAGCATGGCTCTGAAGCTATATATATACACCCCCATTTAAATGGACCCATAGCTGTCTAACTCATAATATGAAATAGACAAACAAACAGCGTAAAAACAAGAATTTACCCTTTGATGAAGAGTGACCAAACCTTTTTTTTTTTCTTCTTTTTTTTAACAAGAAAACACATGATACATGTTAAGGTAACTTTACACATAAGTAAATCTGCATGTATTAAGTTACTCTTACACCTTTTGGGTTTTCAGTTTATGTATGTACAGTTGCTCAAAGGTGTAGGCTTACACGTCCCACCTCCTGAAATAGTGGTTGGAGTCAGTAAAAATATTAAATATGACTGTAAAGCTACTACAAGTAGCAGCTTTTCAGTGAATTTCATGTTCCACATATTTGGAGGAGATCTCGCAATTGGGGGCAGAGATCGCCCCTTAGTAAATTATAGTGTAGTCAAAGGTTTTAAGGCTTAAAAAAATAATTTAAAATGTTGGTATGTTTAACGTTTACTAAGTGTATATATGTTATTTAAATGAAGATTTTTATTTTAATAATATTACTTCACTAGTACCTACATTTTAAATTATTTTTTATACATTTAAATATATTAAAATAATTTAAAATAGTTTTTAAATTAAACTCACCTAAAATAAAATGTTTATTTATTCATGCAGTCATAAAAGTTTCTAAAAGTTATGTTGTAAATTAATTTGATTATTTATTTAATCAAAGATAAATTTAAGATTAGAAATTTAAGATTAGCTAGTTTATTGTAACCTCTTTTCCTATGGGATGACCTGCCGCTGGGGAGCATCTTTTGAATTAAAGTCTTAGGCCCTCATTACAAGGCAGGCTGTCATCAGACCACCAGCCTCACCGTGGTGGTCTTACCACTGTGGACCCGGCGGTAAAGATGCCACATCACAGCACTGGTGGAATGTTGGCTGCAACAGCTTTGGCATTCTTTTAAAAGGACTGCCAAAGACAAAATGAGGGCCATATTCTTCATCCTACGCCACCTCTCTCTAATTACTTCAATAGTTCTCTGCATCAGATTCTTTACTTTGCAGCACAATGTCACAGAATCATAACCACTGACATTAAGTACATCCTTTATGTGGAAGGAATTATGGGTGAAGGGCTCTAGATGAGCCAAAACAAGATGCGTCCCCTCGCCAAACCAATTCCGCTTACAGACTGAATCATCCCTGGAAGGAAACTGTCACATACAATGACACTTAAATACCAAAAAACCAAATTGTGCTTAATAACTTTAACTTAAAATCCCGGAACCTACAGTGCCTTTTAGAGAAAGAAGGTTGCTTGTGCACTGCAGACTGGTCTACAGAGACGGATGTCATTGCCCAATGACCTAATATGCCCAAACAACCCTATCTATCTTTCAGTACTTTAACCAGTAAAGCAAAAGGGGAGAAAAGAAGTCACCCAAGGACAGCATATATGACTCTCCATATGCTTTGTGGGTGCATGGATACCGTGCAGAAGCTATGATATGCAAGGGTGTTATAGTCCTTTTTGTTTTTTGTTTGTGAAACAATATTAGAAGTTTGTTTTTTGCGGGCCTCACGATCCATCTAAAATGTTCCTATAAGCTGCTTCATTCTCCCATATTAGACTGACACCACGGTTGATTGCTAGGCATAGTGGTCAGTATGGCTGTTTTGCAGCACTGCAAGCATCATGAATATTGAGTGGCACAAATTAAAGCCTGATATGCGTTTTTCACATGGAACCTTATAACTTAGCTCCGATTGGTTAATAAATATAAGGAAACGTCTTGAATTAACAATATACGAGTAGCCTGCACCTTGTTTTCATTGTTTATGAATATGCTAGATATTCAGGTTCATTTATGTTAGACACCTATGTGAACTATGCATGTGGTCATGTTTAGATGTAGATTATACACATCCATTAATGGCATGCACCTATTTTCCTAACCTCTAATATTTTGCACTTACCATATTGCTTGCTATCAGTTTAGGAAACATGTAAAATGCTATTTTTTACAACTGTCCATCGCTTGATTTTTCTTCCCCCTTTCTTTGCTCTTTTTTTTCCTCCCCTTAAATTGCCCCTTAATGTCACCCCTCATAACCCTATTCCCTTTCTTTTACCATCACCTTACCATCTTTGATCTCTCTTCTTCCCTTGAACCTCTTTGCCTCTCCTCTCTGCATCTGATTGTAGCTCCTGAGGTTTCAATCAATCAGTACTGGTAGAGCTCAGCTTATCACCCCTGGGGTCTCAAGGCGCTGTTGTGGGTGTTCTGACCATTTGAAGAGCCAGGTCTTGAGATCCTTCCTGAATTGCTTCAGTGAAGAGGCGTGTCAGAGGCCTGTCTGAGGTTGAGTGGGAGAGTATTCTATGTCAGGGCTGCGAGTTAGGAGAAGGATCTGCCTCCAGCTATGTGTTTCCTGATTTTGGGGCTGGCAGCAAGAGCAAGATGGGAGGATCGGAGTTGTCTGGTGGGGGTGTAGAAGGTCAGGCGGTGGTTAAGCTAGTCTGGTCCCACGTTATGAAGTGCCTTATAGGTGTGAGTCAGTAGCTTGAAGGTGATGCATTTGTCGAACGGGAGCCAGTGGAGGTCTCTGAGGTGGGTGGAGATGTGGCTGTGGCGGAGGAAGTCCAGGATGAGTCTGGTTGCTGTGTTCTGGATTCTTTGTAGCCTTGCTTGTAGTTTCTTGGTAATGCCAGTGTAGAGTGCATTGCCTTAGTCCAATTTGCTGCTCACCAGAGCGTGAGTGACCGTCCTTCTAGTCTCAGTGTGGATCCACTTGAAGATCTCCTAAGGAGATGGAAGGAGACTGATGAGACAGTGTTGACTTGATGGGTACTGGAAAGTGTGGCGTCCAGGATGATGCCCAGGTAGTGTGCGTAGTCGGTGGGGGTGTTTCCTAGGGTGGCTGGCCACCAGGAGTCATCCCAGGGGGAGGGGGTGAAGCTGAGTACAAGGATCTCTGTCTTTTCTGAGTTGAGGCTGAGGGAGCTGGCTTCCATCCAGGAGGCGACTGCACTCATATCATTGTGGAAGTTTCTCTTGGCTTTTGATGGGTTGTCGGTCAGGGAGGGGATCAGTTGGGTATCCTCAGCATAGGAGACAATGTTTAGTCCGGGCTGTCTGACAGTTTTGGGGAATGGGGCTGTGTAGATGTTGAAGGGGAGAATCATTGGGGTACTCCACAGCAGGTCTTGTTGGTCGCCGAAACGTATGGTAGGTGACTAACACTCTGGGTTCTTCCGGTCAGAAAGGAACTAATCCATTCCAGTGCTTTCTCATGGATGCCGGCATCGTGGAGTCTGTGCAAAGGGTGGAGTGGAAGACTGGGACGAATGTGGTGGAGAGGTAAAGGTGGATGAAGGCTGCCGTGTCTCCGTAGTCCAGTATGGCGTGAATGTCATCAGTGGCTGCGAGGAGGGCTGTGTCAGTGCTGTGGTTGCTCCTGAAACTGGACTGTGTGGGGTCTAGGATGTGGTTTGACTTGAGGAACTCTGTCAGTTACAATGTAATGGACTTTTCTGTTACCTTGGTGGGGAATGGGAGATGAGTCTGTAGTTTTTCATCTCCCTTGGGTCAGCGGAGGGTTTCTTTAGGAGGAGGTTGATCTCTCCGTGTTTCCAGTCTGATGGGAAGGTGGCGATTTTGATGGAATGGACGAGCATGCCACAAAGGGAGGTGTTCGGGTTGGTCTGAATTTTGGAAGTGTAGGTGTTCGGTGGTGGTTGGTTGGTTCTACATTTCAATGGTGGTTAAAAGGCGGAGGGTTTTCCTGTGGACTATTGCGATGCCTCCTCCTGGTCGATTGACTCTGTCTTTGTGGATGATTTTGTAGCTGTCGGGAATCGCAGTGGCAATCTCCGGGGCTGAGGTGGGGTGATCCAGGTCTCTGTGAGGGATGTGACGTCAGGGGCGATAGAGTTGAGTAGGTCCCAGACATCTGCTATATGTATGTTTTGCGAGGGAGCAGGTTTTGAGGAGTAACCACTTGAGGTGTTCTTTGGGATGTGGGCAGGATGGTGTGGCGTGCGGCGACAGGTAAGGGTGCAGACGGGCTTGCCTTTGGTGTGCCAGCAGCATGCCTGCTGCACGCAGCTGCTCAGCACCTGCCATTAAGAAGGGGAGAGCGTTGGGAGGGTTCAGTCAGCTGGGAGGCGGACGGTGGGGAAGCATTTCACAGGGAAGTGGTGGGGTCGCAGGGGCAGCACCGGCAGGGACAGAATGCAGAGGAAAAAATGCAAAAGAGTGGAAAAAAAGAAGAAAAAAGAGACAAGAAGAGAAAAACAATGACAAAAAGGCAAAGAGACACACACAGACAGGTACAGATGGCCACTAGGCCACCAGGGATGAGGCACAGGAGGGTGCCTGCTGGTGGAGGTGGGCCTCAAACTGAGAATCAGATAGGCTCTCACTCAGACCAGCAGCAGCAGTAGCAACAGGTGGGGCTGCGCAGAGGGGGAGGAGCAGACGTTGACCAGTAGCTCAGAGGAGTCACCCTCTCACTGCGCAGTGACTGCCATTAAGAAGGGAAAGGAGGTAGTAGGGTCCAGTCAGCTGGGAGGTAGGAGGGCAGGAAAGCGCTTAGCAGGGAGGGGGTGGGCCACCAGGGCAGCAGTGTCAGGGACAGAGCACAGGGGAAAAAAGCGCAAAAGAGTGGAAAAAGGGAGAAAAAAGAGACCAGAAGAGAAGAAAAATGACAAAAAGGCAAAGACACACACACAGACAGATACAGATGGCCAATGGGGATGAAGTGCAGGTGGGTGCCTTCGGGTGGAGGTGGGCCTATAACTGAGTCAGGCAGGCTCTCACTCAGACGAGCTGCAGCAACAGGTGGAGCTGCACAGAGGGAAGCGAGCAGACACTGACCAGAGAGTCAGAGGAGTCTGTTTTCCCTTCTGTAATTTCACACGCTCTAATTTTTTCTGCTCCACTTGTCTTTCCTGTATGTTCCCTCTGCTGCTTTTCTCTCTCAATTGCCCCTCATTTATTGTCATGTGTTATCTCTGAACTCACTTCTACTATTGCTTGTTCCTCTGCCTCTTTCCATGACTTAATCTATCTTCACCTCTTTTCTAGTCCTTCTGTCACTCTTACTGGTATGCTTGTTAACCTCTCTCAATACTTCCTGTTGTGTCTCCTATCCCTCCTTCTGCCCATCTTCCCCAACCTCTACTTTTCTGTTACTTTTGTTGTATCTCCTCCCTGTTCTCTTCAACCTTTCTTTAATTTCTCCATCTTTGTTCTACTGTTTTGCTTTACCCTTTTTCATGTTCCTCTTCCAGTCTTTGTGCTTCTGTGACTGTTTCCATTATCTGACCAATTTGTTTTTCATCTAGCGTTTCTGACCATCTTCTCATTCCTTCTTTGTTCTCCATTTTCTCTTTTCCTCCAACTGTTTGCCTCCTATTTTCCTGGCTCATCATGCTTTCTATCCCTCTGGTCTTACATTTAAAAATGTCCACTGCCATTGTTAATTCCTTTATTTTCCTTCTGGTTTTTGTAACTATTCCCCTTTTCTGTAGTACTCTTTCTAACTCTTCTCTCTACCTGTGTGGTTTTCTGTGTGCTTTCTCTTTGCCTCTTTCAAGCCTTTTCCACCCATTCTTATTGCACCTGTTGCTGAAGCTTTTCACTTACTCCATACCTTTATTGCACTTGCATTTTCCACCTCAAGTTCTCCTTTCTTGTCTTCTACATTTCACAATTTTCTCTATGCAGAGATGTTGGCAGATGTGGCTTGTGAATGGCTGTGTATAGATGTGCATATGTGTATAAATTATGTTTTAGGGGTCCTTCTGAAGTAAATTTTAGAAGTAGAAAAACAAAGGAAGTAGGGAACAGATGAAAATAAATTTTTGGATTTCTGTATTCTGACTGCCAAAAGACTACTTTGCTGAAGACAAACCCAACGTGTCATTCCAAAGCCTAGTCTGCCCTGATAAACAAACCAAAAGTAGTCTTTACTGCACAGTTCTAAGAGAGATGTTTGGGCTCACGCCATGAGATATCATTTTCTCTAAATGCAGCAAAGGGTCTCATGCTTTTTGGAAATATAGGCAACATAAGATTTAATTTGAAAACTATTCTGCATGCTGAGCTCGTTCATTGTATTCCTTTCTAATATCTCTAGGATCATTGGTCTTGTGAAAGGAAATTTTGGGATGACCTATCTCTTCCATGAGCTCAGGAATAACAACAGTGTAGATGTGCCCATCAGAATAGTAATGGTGTTACTTTCTTGGGCATCTTAATTTCCCAATCAGGATTTATTGCTGAACAGTGCACTTGAGGCTTGTTACTCCTGATGTGTTGCAGTGCGTGAACGGGCATTGCGAATCTGTGCGTTTATATTACAACTATTAAGGCATTGCCAATGCTTGCTGTTAATAACATTGCACCCTCTTTTTTTTTATCCAAAAGTGGAATTAGGGAAATTCTGTGATTTCTCAAATAGAGCAGGATATAAATTAACTATTAAACTAATCTTGTAGAAATGTTTGGGAAATGTGTCTTCAAGTGATTTTTTGAAAGGGGTGGATTAATTTGAAACAGTTAAAAGATTACATATCTAGGCAATTAGTGTCTGAATTTTACCAAGTAAACAAATTACCTAAATTCTTTAATTAGGAGATGGTGTCCTTTATTTTTATATTGGTGGCATAGATGTAACACAATGACAATTAAATTAATTTCAGTGAGAATGTATGTAATAAAGCTGACTTTTAAAATATTGACTACGTTAAAGTTGAGTTGAAATTGTTGGGGTAATGTTGTCTTCCATTTATACCTGTGACAATTTCAAAAATGTCAAATCTTATAAGTCGACTTTATTACATACATTCTTTAATTTATCTAACTTCACTCTAATACCCCTTAGTTACCCTTAACTCTCCCCAGTCATTAACCCTTAAAACTCCAAACTGCCCTTTAATAACACCCTTCCCTGAATGCTAAAAATGCTTACTACTTGTTAACACTCCCCTTCCCTGAAACCTAAAAGTCCCTCACTGCCACTAACACTAACCTTCCCTGAATTCCAAAACCCTTTTAATGCTAGACTTCCCTGATCCTTAAAAAAACCCTTACTACTACTTAAAGTTAACCTTCCTTTACTATCCCATAATAATGCCCTTCCATGAACCTAAAAAACTCTTTCTTCCTCTCAATACTACCCTTCTCTAAAAACGAAACATTTTCTTACACCAATTGATCATGGATGTTGGGCTGTAGCTGGAACAGTATACTTAGTCTTTCTCTGGAAATAGAGAGAACAGAGCATTATTAAAGACTCAACCCAGGATACCAGTTGCCTCAGTTTCTTGTATGCTGCATATAGCACTGATGATATTGCGTTCATGCTCAGTTCATAGAATTCCACTGGCATGACACATTCTCCAATAGATTCATTGTAAGGCAGGCCAGATACAACTTCCAAGATTTATGCCCCTTGAAATCCCTCTTCCAATTGGGCCATGTCAACATTAGTGAGCCATGGTCCATTGAGAGTTAACAAACTAGTCCTCTTATTCAAGGTGGCAGAAGCTTCTACTTTATAAAATTCACTTAATACAAGCTTTGAGTTCATAGTATTGTGTGGGGTAGACGGCACAACTCGCCCTAATTACATAAATTTAGAATGGAAGCACACAATTCCCTTTATCTCACTTATAGTGCCTGAGGTCAGTCTGCCTTTACTCTTTGTTCATAATACTGCCATTCCAACCTTTTTAGAACATATTTAACCCTTGATGTTCAAACACAGTTGAGTATACATTTTTCTTTTTAAAGGGCACATCTAGCCTGCACGCAGGAGGAACTGTTATAGTTTGGATAATTCTCTTGGAATCCCCCACTGTTTGTGTTCTAGTTTACTCTTTTCACTGTGGCTGCATCACCATGCCTTTTGGGTAGGCCTTTCTTGCCGCCCATTGAATCTGAGTCGAAGAAACTGAACCTTTGTTCTCATCCAGATTTTGATGTGTAATTTAACAGATTTTTCTTAGGTATTTTGTTTTTGAAAGTATTGATACTTCTGAATTTGTGGGATGTGCTATTAGCCCTAATTTCAACTCCAGTATAATAGATGATGATTAGAAAGTGTCTTGTTTAGGCTATTGCATGCAGATGTATCTGATGTAAAGGGACTAGAGGACACAAAATAATCTATTTTGGAGCTTCTACTATGTGCACAGATTTTTATTGTCAGTGTAGTGCATTAGTGACTACTGATGCCAATCGAGCCATGGTCCTCCAACACGTCCCTCATCTATGCTCTCTCCTGGGCGTTTTACCTGTCAAATGGGCATGTTCTGTCTTAAAAAGGATTTATAGACAGATTTGTATCTCCCCTGTCAACACGCATGTACATCCAACTGTCCTCTATAATGTAGAAACTGCAAAATAGATTAGCTATTTTAGAGATGATCGAAGTGAAGCATACGATCACAGTTTTTTTTAGCTATGAGAGAAAATTTAGAAAACAAGAATCTCCACTCACGGTCTGTCCATATCTTAATAATGCCAGCGATTTACTCTGCACTTTTTAGAGCTGTTGGATAAAAAAGCATGGGGGTTTGTGCGAGGAAGACTTTCGACTGATGTATATTAACTTGGTCACCTAATCCCCTGTTAATGTATCAGATTCTTCTGGGGATGGGGGTGTTTTTTGGAGGCGGAATGTATTGATCAATTTGAAAGATAGGTATGGCAACATATTTTTTTTACATTTAACATAAGATGTAAGGCCATTCACATTCATGGAAAGGACTGCATGAGGGGCTGGAGGGCTTAGAAGTTAATCAGTACACACCAAAGGTGTGGAGGGGGAACTTAGTTACGGTGGGTTCCCTTACTTAAGGTTCAACCTAAGAAGAACTGAACTAGTAGTTCCACAAGTGGGTGTGCTCACTTCAAGCTCGACCCCAGAGAAAACATGCTAATGGTTCCCCAAGAATTCATCTATTGATGAGAATAGCAGGAATTCCTCCTTTTTGGAAGAAGTGGTCTCACACAGTTAATAGTGTCATGCTTCATCATAGACCACCTCTCCCCACCCTGGTAGAACAATGCCACTAGGGTGGACTCAACCTCCTGGTTCGGGCCTACCAGACAGAGTTCTAATATGAAGCTTACTGGATAATACTGGGATCCAGATAACTAAAAATATCTAGCGGACTACCAGGAATTTACCTTTCATTATGGTGTCCACTGACATGATTAAAAAAAGATGAATGACAACCATGAGTATAATGACTCAGCTTATCTTCAAAGAAGCCAACATGTTTCTACCCACTTTAAAAGCCTATACTTGTCTAGGGTATTAATCAGGGCTGTGGATCCCTATCTAAGTTAGGATGGTATAATGTTGAACTATTTGTGCAGTAGAAGCAATTAACAAGGACCAAAGAACACACTCAGGGCCTACCTCAAAGTATGTGAGCATCTAACACCTAGTTTTGAAAGATCACAAGTCAAGAAACAGGAAGGCAACTCTGTCATCATCTGCAAAGAAACCATATAGTGAACATGCAAGATGTGAAAGGCACTGCAAACCACTGCAAACATGTGTAGTTCATAACAGTGTTAAGTCAGAAACATGCATCCCTAACTTGATTAAGCTGAGCATGTTCTGAAAAAACACAACCTGGAAGTTCACTCAAACATTCTTACCCAAATTGGATAGGTTAAAGGCCTTGTTTCTGTGACAGGGGCAATGCCCTTGTAGTCACACACTGTGTAGGGAGAAGGGAATACAAATTCAAAGGAATAAGGTGAATAGTATAACTAAGGATGTGCAGCATATCTTGTTGTCACCTAAGCCAGCATTAGTTGGGCTGAGATACCAACAAGGTTAGTGAGTTCACCTATCATTAGGGAATTGCTTATTTTATGCTCTAAAGTATAAACTCAGTTCTGTAAAAGTCAAAGGATAGTACTACTGCTACTGTAGAAGTTGTGTATTGTAGTGAAATGTCTGGGTCAGTTCTAGCTAAACCAGCAGTAAACTATATATAGAGAACAGCGTACCATGGTCCTTCGTGACACAGCCCCTCCTAGTTGAAAATATATATCCATCCCCACTTGAAAAATTCATCCTAGCTTATTGGGCAGGGTTCCCTCTGTAGCGGTCCCTGCAAGGGTTAAAATGTCTCATTACAGCCAATCATGCGTTTAGAAAGAAAGCAAGTAAATTACTCAGGTCTATTTTTGTGGTTCGCTCGGCCTCAATATGCGTGCAGGGAACAGAATATTGTGCTCTCAAATGGGATCACTCTAGAGGATCATCTTCATCCCCAACCTCATCTAAATTAGTCACTATAAAAAAGTTGGTGGTAATCACAGGGCTTTGAAGTTAAGCCAATTTAATTGAAAGGGTAGAGTTGATAATTGACCAGTAGATGTATGATAGGTACCCTTCATGCCACACAACATTAGCAAAGTGACACAATAAAACTTCAGTGATAGATCATACCGATCATACTTGCTCATCTAATAGGAAAATAGATAGGGTGAGTGGGGGGGACACAGGAGTAGTGTTCCCCTTTAATCGGAGGTGATGAAGTGTCCACTTGGTCAAAGAAAGGTACGGGTGTATACCAAAGTTATGGCAGAGGAAAATCAGATAGTTATCACTAGCTTTTCACAGGTGAGCCATACAAATACTTGTGTGCTGCCATCAAACATTAATATTGAATAATTGGTGGTACAAGGAGGAAAGCATTTAGAGGTTAATCCATTTCCCAATAATATAAGTAAAGAAGTGAGTACATGTCCGTCTATTGGGTTATGGTTTGAATGCAAGTTCAAAGCATAAGTACTTTTGTAGCTAGGGAGAGGAGATGGGCATATTTGTTATACAATGGATGTGTTAAATTATTGTGAGGAAAATAGGGGACTATATTACCAGCGCACTCTAACCATACAACTCAAAACTGTGGCAATGTCAATATTGGAATTTAACAGAGAGCTTTGCATCAAGTTGAAGGTTTCCATCCCGGTGGCGTGGATTATGTTAGCATTTGTTTTGCTTCAGATTCTAATCCGTTCTACACCTCAAGGCTAACCAAGAGTTTAACAGTTTATCTTGGCATATTTCAAGAGAGAACTAAATGTGTCCCTGTCGTTGGTGTCAGTCTGAATGACTTGATTCAAAGTATCCATGCTCTGCGCAGTCAGTAGGATCTTTCATTTTTATAGTGTGTCCATCCTCACTCAGTGGAGTGAACTCTTTTGTTGATACATCAAGATAGTGAAGATTTCCACATCACATTGTTCCATTGCGACAAGAAGGTGCTTTAGCTCCTCATGGTCAGAGATTCCTTGAAGCAGCAGCCCATTATCACCTTCATGGCACCAGTTTCATGTGTGCAAGGATATTCTAGACATTGTCACACTCACGTATTCCTGGAACCCATAGAGTTGTAAGTTCTATATAAATACATTTACAATTGCACTATGTTCTGATCGGTCTTCAAAGTCAATAGATGCTATCGGGCTTAAACGCAATCTTGTGTTTTATTCATGCATTTTCCCAGACCATCAACCCTTTTGTCTTTGTTAAATCTCTGTTCAGACATTTCAGTATCCACTCTGACTTAATTTCGCTTATCATTCCTAACATTTTCACTTCCATTACTCCACAGAGGTGTCCTCTGACATTATTTCCTTTGGAACTATTTCCAATGTTATATCTGACAACTTTGTAGTGGCTGACAGTTTTATTATCTTGCTTACAAGATAAGTTCTTAGAACAAGAACAGTCATGAGGGTTGTTTGTTGGTTATCATGGCACTATCGACCAAGCACATTCAGAATGTATCCAGCAGTATATGTATGTTGGTGTTTTGAAAGGATGTAGAAATTGGTCTTCAAAGTGAAGATATGGTAATCCATGTCATCAACCGGGATTGATATTGTTCATGAGTCAAATTTGGATGTAGCAGTACAGTACATTAGCCCTTCAAGTGAGGCAGATTATCATGCATCATGTAGCAGGCTTCCCACATCATTGTAATGTTTTTTAGTATAGTCTCCAAAGTTTGGTTATTTCGGTATCTAGAGATGTTATCTTTTCAAATCAACGTCCCAGTTGTATTAGTCCAACCAGAAGCAGCAGATGACACCAATCTCTATACTCAGTCAGCCATCTTGCTCATTGTCAAACTACAGCTCTCCAAGCAGCACAGGGTTATCATTCAAGGTACAGACGTACACCGGAATGCAATGTTTGGAATGTTTTTTGCATGACCTTGGAGTCAAAGTTAATGAAAATGTCTGAGAATGTGAGATTGTGTGAAAAAGGGTGAAAATCAGGTTAGAAGGGAACAGTACAAATTAGGATGTGTTTATTCTTTGGTGGGTGATGTGTTTACTGCCTCCAATGTTTCCAGCTGAATGGATTTTGTTATCATTTCGTTATACATTTATTAGGAATTAGTGCTGAGTCATCACTTACCCAGATATCTGTAATGAAAAGCAAGTTCATGTCTAAGTGTTATAGTTGAGAACTTTAATGTGTTTTTGCTCAACAATCTTCCATTAAAGAAGACACTGGAGAGTTGCTGAATCATCTTTAGTGTGAAAAGGACATGTTAGCAGATGGACTACTAAAGTGGGTTTGATATGGACTGGGGGTCGATTTATTCTGAGTCCAGAATGCGGAGTAGTGAAATCACAAGCTATTGAGGGGATGTAAAGGGGTGGGACAAGATGGAAAGTATGGGATACTAGAATAGGTGTTGGAGGAAGAGGCATGCTACATGGGATCAGGTGAGTATTGATATGCAGCATGAGCCATAAAGTGTGACATGAGAGAAAGATTAAGAGTGAGGGGAAGATGTAAGAGAGAGGTTAGGTGGGTTTCATCCACAATCTGGAGGTTGGAGGTTTATGAGCACGAAAATTATGAAGGAAGGAGTTATATGTGGGAAAATATGATTCTCAGACAAGAATAAAGTGAATGCCAAAAAGATGGGCAGTAGTAATGAGGTGGGGGTATGAGGATGATGAGGAGTGTGAAAGTATGGTGGTACATTTATGGCAGGGTATTTAGGTATTATAGAGGGACACAGTGGGACATAAAGAAGGGGTAAGCTAAGGTAAAGATGATATGAGAGAGAGTGAGGCAGTAGATAGGTGATAGATGGGAGAGAGAGAGAGTTAGATGTTATAGAACAGCAAGGAAAGAAGAAGAAATGGGATAAGTGGAGATAGAGATGATGAGGTAGAAAGCAGGTCTGATTTAAAGAAGTTATGCTTACTTGCCCATGTTAGTTTAGGTACACAGTTTTCATGTTCAGTTATTAATTCCTTCTTGCCTGCTTTGTTGACTTGTCGCCAGCATTTGATCAAATACATCAAGGAAGGCTTTAAGTATATGTGCAGGCATGGAAAGCGCGTAACACCTTACTAAAATTGGAAGTCAGTAGTCTTTCGGGATTTAGAACTGACTTATTTAAGGAAACAGGAAGAGATATCACAAGGAAGTCTTAATAAAGGATGGCTTGAAAAGGATATGTTCTACCCACATTTATTGTAATATACATTAACCTTATCTATCAATGATCCTACATACAATAGATGAACACACAAGGGAAAGTCCTGTTATTTTACGTAACGGATATAAATCTTGCTACTCTGATCTCCTACTCATGAGAGCAACTAGATTACAAGGAATGATGCATCTTCTAAAATGGGGGCACCATATTCAGGGTGCACTCCAACTACTTGGAAAGAGGCAATTACTACCCTGAGGTTCTGATATTTCAAGTTAATGTACGTACTCGACTCAAAACATTTGCAATGCAATGCAACGGGTCTCGCATTTGCTGGAGGTAGATCTATTAGCGCTGTAAACGCCTAACTGGACTTTTCTTGCCACATAAACTAATAATGAAAGGTAAAACAGTTTTGCATATGTTCGCTATGAGTGTGAAGGAGACACAGAAAAGGAAACAGAAGTTCGCTTGCTGTGAAACTTATCGGCAAAAGTGCAATTATCAATGTTACCGGCAACAGTGCAATTATTCATGTAACCAGCAAAAGTGCAATTATCTATGTAACGGGGTTGATGTCATGCAAAGCGCTCTATTTCTGCCCAGCGAGATCGCGCTGCCCAGGAAATGAAAAGATAAAGTAGTCCAGAAACCAGCTGAAAAAACAGAGTCTTGTATGTTTTCAAGGGTTTACCGGTGTGCTCGAGGGGTGCTAAACACCAGAAAAGGCATGACGTATGCATGCCTTTCACAAATGGAATCACTCAATTTTTAAAAGGCAAGCCCACAAACTAATGAAAGTGATGGGTGTGGTTAGAAGCCCTCATAGAGATTACAACATGGTCAGAGTGCTTGCGCACGCTCAACCCTAAAGAACCACGCACTCACTTCTGCATTGGCGCAGCGCAGAAAACTGCTTCATCATATGACCACCCCCAATGCTCTCTCTGTCACAGGTTTTAGGTTGCAATAATTTGCAAACAAATAAAGCATAATGCTTTCTGTGTTTTACATTTGGAGTTCAGCCTTTGGAGCTTAGGAAGTAGTACAATCATCAATATTACAGCTCCATGGCGAAATGCATGTTGAATTGAGTACATTAGACATTCGTGTGGATATGTGAACCTATGACGAATTGACTTATACATTGACCTTTGGTGACCACTAACTGAGGTACATGGGCTACTGTAGCCAGAAATGTGGCCTTCTGATACTGCGAGGGATGCTACCTGATGCCCTCAGGGCCCAACAGCAAACTTAAGTCTGGCGAGGTGGGCAAGGACAAGCTCCTCATGCTGGAGCAGAGCTACCTTCAGGAGGTGCTCAAGGCAAGCAAAGACAGGAACGTGTCCACCTGGCAAAGAGAGGAGTTCTTTGGGCTCACATATGCATGAGTGTGGTGCACTATTAAGTGATAACAGTGATAATGATGCGCTGATAGTTGACGTGCAGTCAGTTAACTGAGATGAACTTTTGGGTGGTAAAGATGCTTTTTGTACTTGCTATGCTCAAGTAGATGGCAATGGCACTGCAAGGTTAGGTGAAAACGGAACATTGTTAAAGGACTTTGGTTTTCTTCTTGGTAATGAATATTGCTAGCTAAAACATCAGTGGATGTTGAAGATGCTGTCCTGGATGATTTCTACTGGTTGCACTACTGAATCCACATACTGCATGTGGTCATGTGAGTTGTTGATAAACACACTGGTTAATTCAATATTACCATATGGTAACGTCTTACACTTGGTGCCTTTCTGGAAAGTGGTGCACTTCGGTATGGCAGTGATGAAGCACTATTCTAAAATGAAAGCTGTGATGTGCCACCTATGTCAGGGCATTACTGGGTAACAACTGTGCACTACTGTGTGTTGTACATCTACTATAGCTTGGTGTCCCACTGTTGCTGTTATGGTGCACTACTATTGGATGATATTACACTACTTTTGGGAAGTGTTCCACTACACTGAGATATGTGAGACTACATTAATTGAGGTAGAATACACTTTTACAGTAAACTACTGCAGATTAGAACATTGAAATGTTGCGAGCTCCATTGGAGACAATGGAGTGCTCAGGGCTTTTACTGGCTTGTAAAAAGCCCAGAACGTCAACATTCCAATGTTCCTTGTTCACAACAACAGCTGTGAACAAAGGCCTCACAGAGCCCGAGGAGATGTCAGTCCCCTCGGGCTCCGTTAGGACTTTGTTTTATTTATTAGAATTTCTTTCCCTCGAGTGGCAGAATGTTCTAATAGCCGTATAGCCTTTCATAGCTGGCCTATACCACCAATTAAAGTACCACTCCCTTGTTAATGCCCCTCGCCTTCAGCTTGGGCCTTTAATGCTGAAGTGGGCCTTCAATGGCCAGTACAGCCCGCTATGTGGGCTCTAAGACTTTAGTATACTTCTACTGTTTTTACTCCACTGCTATTGGCTATAGCCCACAGATACAGGATCATGGTACAATAGCAATTAGTGATGTTGTACTACTGTGTGATGGGGATGATACACTACTTTGTGCTGGTACCTTCTGAGCTTTGAGGAACTGAGGATGCCAACTGTTAGCTGGTGATTGCAACGTCTCTGTAAACACAATCAAAGAGCACTTGTGAAATCATTTGCATTGCATCAGGATTAACTTCCTCTATTGTCCTCCATTCTCATCATCTCAAAACCATAACAACCCATGTTTTATCAGGCACTACTGCCACAACTCCCTCAAGGCTGAGTAATCACAGTCCTGGCCACTTTGTAGTTTTCAGGGCACTATCCACAGACTTCATAAATACATCAAGAGGTCAATCACCCATCGCCCCTCATACGTATTACTCTTTGCCTTGAGTGTTGTCAACAATAAACTCCGGCCATAGGGTGGGCCGAAATCCCAGGTAAAACTGATGCTGCACGATACTAGTGTTGCATTTCAGGGATCATAACTGATTATTTCATGTTTACCTCTTGCTCATCCCCTACAGCTACAAGGAATTACCAAGTCATGTATGCCGCACTCATTAATTCCCTGTTTTTGCCCAGAAGCACTATGTTTTCTGGGACTTTAAGTTGGCTTTCCATGTGAAAGTTTAGACGTGTGTCTTCATGGATGAGGGGTGGTATGGTATATGGGTCGGGCTTTCCTCCAAACTCCTCCTCAAAAGACCTTTCTCCATGCATCACTTCACATGGGATTCATTCATGCATTTCGATCCAGTAAATGTAACTGTACTGTCCCCACTTCAAAATTCAGTTTCGGGATAAGGGTCCACCTTTTCCTTTTGCTACTGGCGAAACCCTCCCATCTTTCATGTGTTGCATTATTTAAGTTTGTGGGCTAGAATAGTGGTGCACAGGACTACAGGCTTTGTTGCAGCTAGCGAGGTTAAGGGCTCAACCGCATGCTTCGGAGGCTGCCCTTCCTGCTTTTCTCCATGCCATCTTGCCTAGTCCACAAAGTGAGAAAGGACATTGCGTTCCACTTTGGAGATTGTTCATAGGAGAGCAACATTTGCATGTTTTGATGTAAAACATTTCTTGTGCGTCACATGCCTGAAACCATAAGAACACATCTTTGTCATTTTTGTATGTGCAAACCTGTAGGCCCAAGGAAACACTTTCTCTTGTGTATGCCTTGAACATCTTGAAATGGGTATTTGCTACTGAACATGTGTGTTTGTTGTTGTTTTCAAATGCTCTTGTCAAGCTGCTCTTCAGAGAAAATCTTTGTGTAATGATGCACCTCACAGCAGGGTAGTCTCCAGCCTAGAGCACCCATAAGAGGGGTGCAATGAGGTGTGAGGTTTCATCAATTCCCTTTCATTAGTCAAACTGAAGGTGTGATCAAGGATAATAAAAAGTGCCCTTCACTTTGCAGTACAGAAGCTGAAGTAACACCCTCACCCCAACCACCTAACAAAGGACATTTCTTCTAGAAGTCTAATAGACAGCCCCTTGCTAACAAAGTCTTCTTTGAATTTCAGTGTCTGGATCTCCACCCTCCACAGGAATTTAGGCCATACACTTCCACCGTCAAGGGAGCTGTCCACACCCTAAATCCTGTGCCATGTCAAACTAGAGGTGTCCTAAATTGATCCAACTGCGCTTTATAATTAATACTGTGAGCCAGCCTTGAGGATAAACGTCAGTAAGCATCCACTCCAGCATTTGTAGTATCTCCCTTAAATGCTTGTGGCTAGCCATTACTTGATGCTTTCAATAATTTCATTGATCACCTCTCCTTGGTGTATCAGTAACTTAGTGGTGGCCTACCAGTGGACAGACAGGTCAACAGATTCTAGTACCTCTTAAACATACCTAAAGTAGCACCATCTTCACATGCAAATAATTGTGTTTCTTTCTTCATTTCTGCAGTCCCAAATTGCATGCAATCTCAAAATTAAATGTCTCTATTCTTAAAATCTGTCATAAAAACCTGAACTTTACTTAAGACATCTGATGATCACCACTCCCTTTTCCTTACAAATTACTATGTCCTCACTTTCCATCCTCTGCATGCCTTTTCTGTCTGAGCACAACCTTCTTTAAGTCACATACATGTTTACTTATTCTCTATTAATGTATTTCAAATAGACCATAACTCATTGTAACGACCACAACCTCTCCCTTTAGGAAAAGTGCTACTCCTGCACCCTAGTACTACCTAATCTCCCCTAGCTCATCTATCACCCCCCATACATCTTCATGAACTCACATATGCCCATTTTTCTACTATCGATCATATATAATCTCTATTACTTTAATCTACCACAAAGAACCTGAAGTGTATGCATGGAACTGCTTTTGCTTGAGCGCATAAGACTAATTCCTATAAGTTATAGGATATACCCAACAATAACTAATAGCACTGGAACTAACCACTAACCATGGATTGGTACGCCTGGTGTGAAGAACTTCAACACCTTGTCAGGAGTAGTGAGACTTTTATAAATGCAATTACAATTGGGCAGACAGTCCTCTTTAGGGGGACCACAGGCTATGGTCCCCTCTGAGCTGGAGGTATGCTTACAAGGTTCTAAATGAGCCTCTAATTTATTGCTATACAATGAAAAACACATTTTCACTTACCAGATTGAACTGTCAGTATTCCTGGACTAAAACAGTGAATCACAGTAATTGGTGGTACAATTGTTAGGTATTGAGCTTTGTTGATGAGTATTATTACATTATCAAAAAGTGACATATGTGACACAGAAGGATTATTTTGATTATATAATATTAATGATACAATGTAACAGACTTGAAACCCTGAACCTACATTTAATAATTGTGTGCGTGGTAAAAGAAAAATAGAATACTTCATTTTGTGGACGTTTTGTATAAAGTTTTCTATTTGTTAACTTATTTTCAAATAATTTTCCAAATAGATGAACTTAGAAATATTGATGTTACCTGTAGTTTTTGCTTTCCATGACTCAAAAGTGACAAACCCACAAAGCTTTTTCAGCTCATCATCAGTAATTTGAGATGCTAAATCTGGTATGAGTTTCAAAGTCTTATATATAAAATACGTTTCTTTGTGAGATCTCAAAAAGGGCCTGCAAAACAAACATTTATAAAAATATGAATTATAAGGTAAACATTCCTTTATAAGGAAAGAGAATCATCATATTTGCAACAATAACTTTGAAGTTCTTACAGCTCTATATAAGAAGATAAAGAGCTCCTTTATGCAATGAACCTTAATAATGACAGCAGAGTGTTGTGGTAAAAGGATATAATCGACACAATATCAAAATGCAAAATATTAACAATATAAGTACATCTCTATAAGTATAGGTTTACTTTATATAGCAACATATACCTTGACGATATATATAAGGAGAGATACAGAGTGAAAAATGAGGAGAAAGAAGGAACATAGGTAAATATTTCGAATACGACCCTTCCTTATGATCCTGGTGACCATTCAAATGCTTCACTTGAGGTACTGTATTGTTATATTTCAGACTGAACCCTTCAAACCCACAGAGCAACAAAATGATACAACTAGATTTATCGGTAGAATACATGCATGAGTAATAGATTGCGGCCATGGCAATTGCTAATGTTTTTTTTTTAAAGATATTTTCATATGACAGTTTACTGGGTTTCCAGAGTTGTCGCTGATGATATAATCTGATACACCACATCTTAAACTGACTGTGCATGACACTTCGATGACCGATATGTCAAAACTGAAATGTATCAGCTGAAACGCTGAAAATGTAAAGAACCCGTAATCCAAGAATACATAATTGACTAAATGTATTACTTTTGTGCATGGACAGAGATAGTAATAGTAGCAACACCTATATTACAGGCAGTAGTTCTTCAAATTCTACACACCTATTTTATGCAACTGCAGGGTGTAAAGTCAGTTCACTTAACCCAATATTTCTCAAAGCTAGAGCTTCAGCACATGGTTTCAGATTCCCCAGAAATGTTCCACTGTTATTATATGGGAATGGCGCAGTTCTTTTAGCAGGCACACCAAATGCTTTGCAGACCTTAGTAGAAGTCACCATGTCATACACCAAGGAAAAACTAGATAAACTTGTCAAAATTGTAAATTATTTCATGGTGGTTTTATACCATTACATCAGGAGCAAGAATATTAGGATGTCTGCAAAGGAATTCCTAAAATCAAACAGCTTCCCCTACTTGGAGTAATACTTGCCACACCTTTCAATTAAAATAATTACATTTTTGGGGCAGGGAAGAGAGGAGAGAGTAGAACAAACCATAGCAGACAAACTATAGGGCAATGTATTGTTGGCATATGTCCCAGGTATAATTAGAAGAAATGTAGAAATCAGAGAATCCTACATTTTGGTGTAGAAGTTTAATGGCCCCATAGATTAAGCCAACAGACTGTTGTTATTGTCTTTTGAAGTAGAGCCAAGGTGCTCCTATGTATGAACTTGTGATTTTTTAAATGTCAACCCAGTCCTAATCCAATCCACGTACTTATACAAGTTAAGAGGCCTTTGAGGGGCAGCCAATAGTCAGTGCATTTAAGAAACTGGGTTAATAGTTGAATCCTTGGCTGGGTGACACACATAAGTCACTAAACAAACCTGTGCTTAACCCTCTGGTAGCATGGCACACACGTAGTCAGGCTTAATTTAGAGGAAATGTGTAAATTATTTATGCAGTACTCAAACAGGAATGAAGGGACAACAAAACACAAGAATCCGAAACCAATGTAGAAAAATAGAGGCTATTTTAATACATTATATGACACCAAAATGGCAAAGACAGTAGAGACAGATTTATCAGTGCTTAAAGTTTAAGGTAAACATAGCACCAAAAGGCACAAAGCGCAAACTGCAGGTATCTGGTATAAACCAGACAGGGACAAAATCAAAAGTGCAGGCTTTGCATCGATCTGTGTTGGGTACGATGAGTCACCAATCAGGAGCTGCATAATGTGTTAGGATGTGAGGCCCTTGCATTGTCCTGTGTCATATCCAGTAAAGCACTAATCAAGAGCTGAGAGCTGCTGTGGTGTGCAGCTCTGTCTTTCTGCACAGCATTGAGTCAGATTCGGTGACACCTTCGTTCAGCCAGGAGCAGTACACTCTGACTTAGCCAAGTGTTCAGGACCTTGAGGAGAGCGCTTGGTGGGGACACGACTCACTCTCACACAGGCCAACAGCAGGAACCAGGTAAGGTCCAATTATGTCTGGCCCCCTGGGAATCAGGCAAGGTGCATGAAAGCTTGTTGTGTCCTTGTAACTCAAACAGGTCAGCCACCTGACCCTAGGAGTCACCTCTGGAGTACCAGTCCAGTCTTCCTTCTTCAAACAGATGAGCAGTCCTTTTTGGGAATTTTCTCATGTCATGGAGTTTTCTGATTCAGGTTTTAAGGGTGCCATTTTATACCAAGTGGCAGCCTGTAGGTGGGGGATATCCTGTCTATATAACCCTAAACTGGTTTTGGTCAATTTTTCGAGTCTGACTAATCAAATAATGAGCAAGAAGACCCAGGTGTCAAATGCATGTGCCAGTGACAGGGCAGGAATCTTCTTAAGGCCCTCATTATGACCCTGGCAGATGGCTGTATTATGGAAAAAAGTACTGCCAACAGGCTGGCAGTAATTTTTCCCACAATATGACATTGGCGGTTTGGAACAAGCCAAACTGCCAAGGTTCACTCAATCCGCCCCAGCGGTAACATCCGCCGGGCTGAAGACTTCAGTCTCCAGCCAGGCAGCTGTCACTAGCCCACCCGCGGGATTATGCCCAGCCTAGCGCCATGGTTTTCGTGGCCTCCTTCCCGCCATGAAAACCATTGCGGTAGGCACTATCAGTGACAGGGAATTCATTCCCTGTCACTGGTAGGGGTCTTCCCCGTCCGTCTCCGTCTTCCCAGATTTCCCCCACCCCCTCTCTCTCAACACATGCACCTTCACGCACCATCACACACACCTATACCCACTCATGCAGACATCCATTCACACACACTGACATACATAAAAGCACACACGTATTCACACAACACACAATACACGCACTCACACGTCCACACCCATACACACACAAACACCCCCCACTCCCCTCCCCTGTCGTAGCACCCAACTTACCCCTCTGGCAGGAGATGGGACGGGCGCTGTTGCCAGCAGCAGCGTCCGCCAGCAGAACTCCACCAGGCCGTATCATGAGTCATGATATGGTCTGCGGTGGTCTACTGGCATGGTGCCGCTGCTGGCAGCAATGCCATCTTACTGCCATCCGCCCCCATGACCACAGCTGGAATTCCGCCATCCTTCTGTCGGAATTCTGGTTACAGTCATAATATGGCTGACGGCTGGTAGCCGCGGCGATGGTCTTTTGATGCCGGTGCCACGGCAGTAGGGGGATTTTTCCACCACTGTCATAATGAGGGCCTAAGTCAGGAAAGGGCTGAGTGATGTCCTCAGGCTCATAAAGGGGATGATACATAAGGTAATCCATTGGTTGCGGGTTAATGCTAAATTTGCATTTTTTATGGTACCTTCATTATTAATGGTGAGGAGGGTGGGATGGGTGGGCCCGCTGAATAAGCTTGGAGCGGGAGATTGTATTGTTATTTACTTTGACTCACCTGCCTGGTCCAACAGATTTTCCTAAATTCCTGCAGAGCTAGCCTCTTAGCTGGAGGTGTTTCATTGTGTAGACTCTCAGCCTTCTATCCCCCAGTAAATGAACTCGCCCCTAGTGGTTTGACACTTGGCTCTAGAGGTATAGTCTGAATGTAGGCAACCTTCATCGTCCCTCCCAGATGTGGATTGACACATAGTCAAAGTTACACAGGGTATCCCTGGGATAATGGGGCCGAGATTAACCACTTGGGGGTGTATTACTTCTAGAGATAAGGAACTTGGGGGATCCAGAGTAAGCAGTCTGGAAGAAGAGCAGATTGCAAATGTGGATTCCATGAGTCTCACACAGATTGTACCGCTAGCACAGACTGATACACCAGCCATTGTGCTTGGTTGGAACATGGCTGGTTCTAAATTCACTGCAATGTGCGATACCATTGGAGACAAAGAAGTTTGGGGACCTAGAGTGGGTAGTTCAGCGGTTGATCTAATGGGCAATCCGAAGTCTGAGCCCCACACAGATTTCATCACAAGCCTAGGATGATGCACCACAAGCCCAGGTTGATGCGCCGGTCACAGTCCTTAGTTGGAATATAGCCGAGCTTGAGTCCAAAATGCGAATTCCAGACTGGGGCTCTTTTATAGATGAGCACAAAATATACCTGTTCCAAGAGACATGGGTCTCAGCACTTAAGGTGACTCTAGAAGACCCTCAGTGGTTTACTTATATGGGTTAGCAGTTCCCTCAAGTGACAGGTTGAGGAACTGGACATGGGTTGTGCTGACTTGCAAAGCTTAACATTATCCACCCAAAGAGAAAAACCCCTACTATTGGTGAATATATAACATATAGCAGGATCCTTGGCAGTAGCTGTGAGTCTGATGCTTTAAGTGTTCTTGATAATATCTTATCCAGTAGATCCACTACTCAGTACATTTTAATTGCAGGAGACTTCAATGCTACTTTTGAGCCTTATTCTTTGGCCCAAGGGCTTTACTAAGAAGAGGACGTTCTATGGGGTATCCCGCAATTAGCAATGAATAAAAGTCTCAGAATGAGCAGAACTTCTTATCAAATTGTTGATATTACACTTGCATATGGTCTCCGTGCTTGTAACGGTCACTTCTGCTCAGATGCTAAACCTTGTCCCACTTTTAGATGCGGAGCTTATAGGAGCTACATTGATTACCTTATATTAGACATTTGTTTGTGGGGGGCATATGGTCGATATGGTGGTAAAAGAACATGAAGAAAGCAACCATGACCCATTGATTTTATCTATTAGGGGTCTGCTCCCCACAATAGAGGCCCCTGATTCCAGGGACTATGTGCAACAGCTTACCATTACATATAACAAATGGAATGTCAAGTGGGAGGCTGTTAATTTCTCTCTAGGCTCCCTTTCATCAGTATATAGCCTTCTGGCAGATCAAATGGAGCATATGCTCCAATTACTTGAGGATGATAATAGGCTCCTGGTCATACGGAACTTATTCAGCTCTTTAAAAAAACTTTTCACTAAAGAAGTTGTTATTAAAACCAGAATCAGGTGTAGCGAGAGGTGGTTCAACCATTCATGCAGGGAAGCCAAGCACAAATTATTGAGGGACCTGAGAAGGGGGATCAGAGAGCCAATAAGACAGTCAAGAAAAAGCTACTGGCAGGAACTTTCCAAGGCATGAAGAAGTTGGGAGGAGAAACGATGGACTGCTCTCTTGGAGGTTGCAAGAGCTAATGATGCCTCCAAGTTTTGGATGCTTATTTCAAATGACAGTGGTGATTCCCGGCCCTTGCCTGGTACTTCGATTCTCCCGGCAGTATGGATGAATCATTTTGGGTCACTTTACTCAGGGGCAAATAATCCTAATTTCAGGGAGCTGATCAGCATTAGGGAAACTGGTGTTCCTCCAATTAAGTTTTCCCTTGCCAAAACTAAGGCAGCAATAGCTTCCCTCAAGTGGGGAAAGGCCCTGGGTCTCGATAAGGAGCACCTATTCCTTGCACATGGGGGGGAGCTGAGATAGTTCCCCTTTTTGAGAAAGGGAGTACTTTCCGACCCTTCTAATTATCATCCAATAAGCCTACAAGACATCTTTCAAAAAACTTTTTGCGAAGCAGATTTTGTTCCATTTAGAAGAGTGGATTTCAGAGAGTGGGGCCATTTCTGATTTACAGGCAGGTTTTAGACCTGCAGTTAGTACAATAGATCAAGTCCTGAGGTTTTTTACAACTAAATGGAGGACTGTGGACATCAGAGGTAGAAACCTATATGTGGCCTTCATTGACCTTCGAGTGGCCTTTGACCTGGTACCCAGGAATAAACTATGGCTGACACTGACCAACATGGAAGTCCCTAAAGGTTTTTTGAACCTTATTGTCTGACTTCATGAAGGCACTTTTGCCCTAATCAGGAGTGGCAAGGATGGTGAATTAACAGACCCAGTTATTATTGAAAGAGGTGTAAGGCAAGGCTGTGTTCTTGCCCCTACCTTCTTTCTTTTACATATAAACAACTGTATTAAGTATTTAACTAATTGTAATAACGATTCGCCTAGGCTGGCAGGTAAGGAAATCTCAGGATTGCTTTATGCGGATGATAGCATCATCTTGGCAAAATCACCACTGGGATTGCAAAATCTGGTTCACCAATTTTGTTTATTTTTTAGAGACTTTGGCCTTGAGGTCAATGTCTGGAAAACTAATTGTATGGTCTGCAGCTCGCAAAAGAAGAAAGTGAAAGCTAGTATATTAATGAATTCTATTCCATTGGAAAGGGTCAATGAGTTTGATTATTTGGGGATTAGGCTGATGGACTCAGGTAGATGGGATACACATATCAGAAAAGGAGTACATATTATATGCCAAAGAGGAGGGGCTTTGGGACGTAAAGCCAGAGCTGTAGTTAGCCCCCCATTAAACCCCATTGCAGAAATCTGCAAAGTTCAGATCCAGGGCACTGCACTGTATGGTGCAGAGCTATGGGGCTTTCAAAGACAGCTGGATGCCCTACAAATTAAAAAGAATGACTTTATCAGATATATACCCAGGATGGGGAAGGTACCCCGATGATCCCCCTTAGGCTTGATCTCGGGATGAATAGCATTAACGATGTAGCGGGTTTGAGGCCTCTCTTATATTCGATTCGCCTTTGGAGAACCTTTTCTTGAGGCAATCAAAAACCTTCTAAGGAATCAAAGTAGGTGGAAAAAGGTCAGTTGGATGAGGGAGATGAAATCAGTCTGGGATGATTTGGGTTTCCCCCAATTCTGGGAGAGGCCTGAGTCGGTCCCAGCTAACGCTATTTCACTGGTCAAACTGAGATATTGGAAGAAGGCCAACGAGCAGATTCTTCATAGTAACGGGGTTGGCCGTTTAACATCAGAACTCTTGCTCGCCAAACAGGAGCCATGGCCTGAGCAGTTCCTTGATCTCCCAATACCTGCACGTGCTTGTGCTCTATTCCTTCAGTTTAGATATGGTATTCTACCAGTTAACAGTTTTACTGCCCGATGGTCGCAGAATAGTATTGAGGCCAATAAATGCATAAATTGCAATTCATGCATGGAGTCAACCGAACATGTGCTTTTCTTTTGTCCCCTATATTTGAGTCCAAGGAAAAAATTTATTATACTGTTGTGCAAGGCTTTTCTTTTTATACGACCGTGCCAATGCTCATAGAATTTGCAACTATGAACCGTCCACACTGGTAGTAAATGCGATTACTAAACATTTGTCAGTAGCTTGGTCCATTCGCCATAGGGCTTTTACAGTACCAGGTTTCAGTGTTTAGCCCGCATTATGGGTAAAGAACTATTTGACCATGTGGTTTGGACAGGGCTTTGGAACAGATTTCATTTAGACAATATGCGGGTAACCATCCTGTGTTTCTGCTATTTTATCACTAGTGCTAGCCGTAAAGAGTTTTTATTATGCACTTGTTTGGTATTCGTGCCATTTTAACATGAATTCGATATCTGTTTTAAGTTATGATATAGGCTTTCTGCCTCACTGTGCATGTGTCTCTAATGATTTGATAGTGCTTAAATTTGCTCATATGATTGTGCAGGTAGTAGGCTCCTATTATCAAAATATGGTATTTAACTTATTATGAAACTGTATCACTTTATAACATCAACCTAGTATTTTAAATCTTGGGTCGGACTGTTTGTTTTTATCTTGATGATGATATTATCCAGGAAATTTGAATCAGAAACCACCTTTTACTGTTTTGTTAGCTTGTAAATACTTGTATTATTTCAACATTGTGATGCAGATGTTTTAGAAACCTTGGCATCTAAATGTTAAGTTATGCACCAGGAATAGTGGTGGAGTATAGTAGGCTAAGGTCTATGATTGACTTTTTATTGCCAGTATTTGAAGGTGTTAGAGAAGCTATTTTTATTCTAAATGTTATTGTAAGCCAGTGTGAAAGTACAATAATAATGAATGCACTTTCTCTTTTTACTATTTTATGTGTAACTTTTATAACCTATTGTAGAAATAAAGTATTATTTGACTTTGATACAGTCCCAGAGGTCATTGTGCACCCTTCCCCAGACCTAAGGCCATTTTGACTCTTGCCTGGAGGAAACACACATCACACCACAGGATAACCATTAACAGTCATGTGACGCTGGACTCAGGCAGAAAGTCACATTTGGTTTAGACAGAAAAATGTCAGCTTTCTAAAAGTGATATTTTCAAAATATAATTTAAAATCTGACTTTACAATTAAAGAGAATTTTGAATTGAAGTTAAAATAAGTGGAAGAAGTATTTCCCTATCTATTCCAAAACTGAAGTTATCACTTACTGTATGTAATAAAGTAACCCAGTGTGTCTGTGGGAGGCTAGTCTTGTCACAGTTAAAAACAACTTTGGGGGGCGTTTCACTGGCAGGACATATAAAACTTAAATACATATTCTTCTATTTTAAATACCATGCGCCTTGCCCTATAAGCTGTTGGAGTCCACCTTATTCAAAAGGTTTATTTTGCCATGTCAAAACAGCAGTTGTAAAACGGCACTTCATGCTGCTGTGGCAGGCCTAAGACTTATTTTACAGTGATACTTTAGTGGGAGGAACAATGAATGCTACAGCCCACATGTAGTATTTAATTTTTTCCCACTCTAAGTAGATGTAGTACTGTTTACTAGGGGCTTATAAGTAAATGATATGTGGCAATTAGCTATATGCTAATTTTATTATGTTTGGAAAGGAGAAAACAAGTACCGGCTAGCAGAAGTAAAGTGTTTAGAGTCCTAAAAGGTCAATAAAACAGGTTCTGAAAAATAAATCTGGGTAGGGAAGGCAAAAATCTGGGAGAATAATGCACAAAAGATGTTACTTTTCAAACATGCACTCTCCAAGTGCATGGTTTTCAGGAGACAAGGAGAGCAGAGGGACACGCCCATGGGGAGAGGCAGACAGAAACTGCTCCTTGTTAGACCTGACAGCCTTAGGGTGGTCATCCCCCAACATTTTGCCTTGCCCTCGACACTTTTCTGACACTGTTTTTACTGGTTTTAGGCCTCTGCGCACTTTACCACTACTATCCAGTGCCAAGGTGCACATGCTCTCTCCTTTGAACATGGTAACATTGGTTCATCCCCAATTGGAAAATTTTATTTACTTATTAGTCCCTAGTAAAGTGCACTACATGTGCTTAGGGCCTGTAAATTAAATGCTACTAGTAGGCCTGCAGCACTGATTGTGCCACCCGCACAAGTAGCCCCTTAACCATGTCTCAGGTCTGCCATTGCAAGGCCTGGTGTGCAGTTTCACTGCTACTTCGACTAGGCATTAAAAGTACTTGCAAAGCCTTAACCTCCCCTTTTTCTGCATATAGATCACCCCTAAGGTAGGCACTAGATAACCCATAGGGCGGGGTGCTATGTGGGTCAAAGGCAAGATATGTACATATGTGTTTTATATGTCCTGGTAGTGAAAAACTCCTAAATTTGTTTTCCACTACTGTGAGGCCTGCTCCTTTCGTAGACTAGCATTAAGACTGCCCTCATATACTTTTTGAGTGGTAGATTCTGATCTGAAAGGGGCAACCAGGCCATATTTAGTATTCATCAGAATGGTAATGGAAAATCCTTCTTATTGGTGAGGTTGGATTTTATATTACTATTCTAGAAATGGCACTTTTAGAAAGTGAACATTTCTCTGCAATTAAAAACCATCTGTGCCTTACAAACTGTTTCCAATCCACGTCCTTGCTGGGCTGGTTGACAGCTCCCTTGTGATTTCACCCAGACAACCACAAACACCGGACACTCAGTCACACCTGCACTCATCCGCATATTGAATGGTTCTTCCTGGGCTGGAAGGGTGGAGGGCCTGACACTTATATTTCAAAGGCGAGTGTCCTGCCCTCACACAATGGACTGCCAAAACCCCTACTGGGACCCTGGCAGACAGGACTGTACTGAAAGGGGAACCTGTGCACTTCAAAACCACTCTTTGAAGTATCCTCCACTTCAAAGGCATTTTGGGTATGTAAACTGGGTCTCTGACCCCACCAGCGCAGACACTGCTAGGCCTACACCAGCATCCTGTCAAGAGGAACTGCCAGGCTGCCCAAAGGACTCATCTGGACTGCTTTCCTGAGAAGGACTGCTGCCCCGCTGTTGCTCTGCTGTCCTGCTAGCCTCGGACTTTGCTGGAACGACTCAGCCTTCCCTCAAAAGTGCTCTCCAAGGGCTTGGATTGAGCTTGCCTACTGTTTTATGAAGTCTCAGTGCCAGAAAGATTTCATCTCTTCAGGAAATTCCTTGTGCGTCGAAAATCGGGCTCCCGTGCCTTCATCCAGCACGTCAAGGATTTTCACACATCGTCCCTGGGCATCAAAATATCCCTGGATCGCAGTGATGAACAAAGACTGAGCACCGAAAAATTATGCAAGCCCCTTGCAGCGTTGAAAGAAATGACACATTGACTGTACCGCATCTGCAAATCCATCGCACACCTTATTTTTCCACACATCTCCTCCTCTGGGGTCTCCATGCAATGTTATTTTTAACACATACCAGGTACTGTGTGTAACAACGAGACAACTGGCTATTTGTAAGGATCAATACTCTTTTTAACCTTTTAAAATTGATATTTCCACTTGTGCTTATTGGATCTTTGTCATTTTGGCCCAATTTATTCAGATAAATATATATATATTTTTTTTTTATAAACCTCTGAGGTGTATTTTTTGTGGTGTTTCCACTGTGTTGCTGTATGATTTATTGCACAAATACTTTGCACATTGCTTTCTAAGTTAAGCCTGACTGCTCAGTGCCAAGCTACCAGAGGGTAGGCACAGCATAATTTGGATTGTGTGTGATTTACCCTGACTAGGATTGTGGTCCCTACTTGGGCAAGGGTGTATACCTCTACCAACCAGAAACCCCATTCCTAACACTTTCCTAATGGGGATGTCCAGTGCATCGAAAGGAAGGGTGAGAGTTTAGCCACATACACTCAAGGTGCAACCACTGGGCACTAATTTAAGAAAAGGTATAATTAGACTAAGCTTCTTACCCTCTTCATTAACATACATAGCCAAATTGAGATCATTTTTTCAGGTGTCCGAGAGTAAATTATTAATGTGGAAAGATGGGTCCTGTATTGTAGTTGAAACTGAACACGCCATAAGATTTTGCATCCCTGTGTGTGGTTTCTGTTCCACCACCACTGGCAGGGGCAGATTTATTGACCGGAACACTAGTCGCCAAACTTAAAAAGTAATTGTTTTTAGACTGCATTACTTAACTCTTTATTATTGAAGATGAATAGCGCTATTGCGTCACCTCTCCTGCCCAGGAGCAACTATCTTCCCATTCGAAAAGGGTGAGGGCACTCTACAGTTGCTGATATACATCCTTTACAGAACTGACATAGGTGAGATGCGATTGTTACCTTCATTGATAGCAGACCTTCTGGCATAACGTTCAACGTTGAAAAAACCTTTCTGTGTGTTCTGGACGAGCCATCATACCCTCTGACTGCAGACCACCGTGGTCAGCTGTGATTGGCACGCAGATCTCGGTCCTCCATTACATTTGTCTTAAATGAACCCAATTTGTATGCCACTACACCTCATCACTGGTGAGTTCTGGATTGTGCCTAGGTCAAAATCTATCACGTGATATAGGCTAACAGTTATTTTTTAGCTAATGTGGTTTCGTTTTGGATGCTTTTGTTTTCAAAGTAACTTCTGATTGATACATCTGATTTTATTTTTTTGTGTTTATTTGCTGTCGTGATTTTTTTCTCTTCTTAAATAAATTGCTTGGAAATATTAAGGCATTTATTAATCTTGTACCTTGTGCATTTTTACTCATGTCCAGTTAACATGTCTAAGTCTGGTCTGTTTGCTCAAAGCTGAGCCCCAGGTCACATTAAGATAAGAGGTTCTCATCCCAATAACTTAACACTCTGGCATCCTAAAGGCATTATTTATTATTTAAGCCGCACCTGAAAACACAAAGCTCCACCTGACCTGGGGCTGAAAAGCACAGCGCTCTGATTAACCCACATCTGAAAACCACACAGATCTACTGGACTAAAAGGCAAAAAAATCAGGCTTCACTTTGAGATGAAAAAGACACCAGTCCGGTGTTACAGTGGTGAAAACTAGATATTACCATGCTTAACCCAGAGCTTCAAAACACGAATCTCATTAGCCAGGATGCCAAAGTCTTCAGTTGTTCTGTTTGAGGACTGAAGGCGAACCATTGTCAAAATCTGTACACCAGAGAAATACAACAATAACAACCAAAATGTGATGGGTTAACAGCAGGAAGTTACAGCCAAGCAGACCTCTTTCACCTAATCTCCCAGGCCCCTGGTATGAGGGCGCAAATGTTAAGAAAAAGACAGGCAACAACGAAGTGATTGCAAAGCTAAACGTATACAAAAGAGTAAATGGTCTGATTTAAACCTCGATAAGAATACTATAATCTCTGGTTCTTGATAGGATGTGCTAAAACATAAGGATAATCTGCTGGTTGAATTTCTTTTTTTCTAAATCCTACCCCTCTAGTGGATTAACGGCCCTCAATAGAGCATGAAGAAGGTAATTATCCTGCTCATATTTTAGGACTCATTAGGAATTGCTCAGCCGTACTGTTAACTCCCTAATCTTGGGAAAGCAGTTCACATGTACAGTGGTTCCTTGCAGAAAGATTCACAACTGCAGAATTCTTGAAACTCTTGCAGTAAAGGTAATGCACGTACAAGGAATCTACTTTGTTGCCCCGCTGGAAGCAAAAACAAGCTTAGTTTTCTCAATGCTGGAGCCCAGTTCTGTTTCTAGGTTATGTTTAAAAATGATTCAAGTCCATCGGGGCAGGACTGTCTGCAAAATAAAGCCAGCTCTATCGGTGGGGTGGGGGCTGCAAGCCAGTATTTCTTTCCATCAGAAAGTGACTTATTAGTTTGGGAATGGGGGACCCTTACTGACTTAATGAACACACCCTGGCGAGATCTAAAAAGAAGTCTCAGAGAAAGTCTGCTTAACCACTGAGAGCTATGTCAAAAGCAACAAGCAGTTCTCGTTAAAAATGCAGATTAATTGGAAGATGTACAATCAGTTATGGATCAATTTTCTTTATTGGATTTCTAAAGTGTTCTAAATCGGTGATTTCAACTTTCACTTGGAGAACCTACAAGACCACAACTCTACCTCCCTCATAGACAACCTCACCAACCTCGGACTCAAACAACTGGTCACCGCACCCACCCACTCAGCAGGACACATGCTCGACGCAATTTTCACCTCAATCCAACACATAGCCTACACCCACACCACCGAACTCCTCTGGACTGACCACCACTGCGTCCACTTCTCCTTCACCAAACCCCCCACACACCACCATCAACACACCACACCCTACCACATGTGGGACAAGATGCCCACAGAGCGCTTGAACTCCCAACTGGCTCACAAACCCCCCCACACCAACGACCCCAACACAGGAGCACGCAACCTCTCTAAATGGATCACTACATGCACAGACACACTAGCCTCCTCAGAAAACACATCGCCACCCGCAACATCAAGAACGCCCCATGGTTCACCCCTGAACTCCAAGACTCCAAGCGCAAATGCTGCCAAGCGGAGAAAATATGGTGACAAGAACCCTCTACAACCAACTTCTCCACCCTCAAAACCACCATTCGCACCCATCACCAACTCATACGCACCGCCAAAAGAGGTCACTACAAGGCACACCTTGACAACAACTCTCAAAACAGCAAAGAACTCTTCACCATCATTTATGAACTAGCCAAACCCAAAGCCAGCAACATAGACCCCTCACACACACAGCCCCTATGTGACGTCCTCTCCAACCACTACCACCAGAAAATCCTGGACATCCACAACAGCTTCATACCACACACACACACCCCTCACTCACCCAACTCAACCCCCACTCATGACCCACTCACCACCTGGGCCCCCACCACACACAAAGGAACCGAGAAACTAGTCAACGCCTGCCTATCCCACTTCCTCGAAGAAAACAACAACCCCTCACAATCCTGGTTCCGCAAGAACCACAGCACAGAAACCGCCCTCATTGCATGCACTGACGACATCAGGACCAAAAGTCGACAAAGACGAGACCGTCGCACTCATCCTCCTAGACCTCTCGGCAGCCTTTGACACTGTCTGCCACCACACACTCCACACACGCCTCCACAACATGGGAATTTGCCACAAAGCCTTAGACTGGTTCACCTCCTTCCTCACCGACAGGACCTAGAGAGTCCGTCTTCCACCTTTCCATTCCACTGCTACCAAGATCATATGCGGAGTACCCCAAGGGTCCTTTCTCAGCCCCACATTCTTCAACATTTACATGATCCCCCTAGCCAACATCCTCCGATCACACGGAATCACTATCCTCTCCTACGCAGATGACATACAACTCATCCTCTCCCTCACCTGCAACCCCACCACCGCCAAAACCAACCTACACGCTGCTCTGCTCGACACCACCAACTGGATGACATCCAACCACCTCAAGCTTAACTCTAACAAAACCGAGATCATCATCTTCGGCCCCAATAAAACCACATGAGACGACTCCTGGTGGCCCACAGCCCTAGGCCCCGCCCCCCGCAAACCACGCACGCAACCCCGGCATCATCCTGAACCCCTCCCTCTCCATGACACAGCAAATCAATGCTCTAACCTCCTCCTGCTTCCACACACTCTGCACTCTAAAACAAATCCTTCTAATGGATTCCCCCAGAGACCAGGAAGACAGTCACCCATGCACTCATCAGCAGCAGACTAGACTACGGTAATGCCCTCTACGCCGGCACCACACTCAGACTCAAACGCAAACTCCAGAGAATCCAGAACAGAGCCGCACGCCTCGTCCTTGGCCTCCCCGCCACGAACGAATCTCACCACACTTCAGATCCCTTCACTGGCTCCCCATAGACAAGAGAATCACATTCAAGATCCTCATCCACGCACACAAATCCCTCCACAACACTGGCCCAACCTACCTCAACGAAAGAGTGAACTTCCACACTCAACCTCCGATCAGCCGACCTCGCCCTAGCCACAGTCCCCCGCATCCAACGCACCACCACAGGAGGCAGGTCCTTCTCCTACCTCGCCCCCAAAACCTGGAACTCCCTCCCCACCAACCTTTGCAAAACCAAAGACCTCCTGCACTTCAGAAAGAACCTCAAGACATGGTTGTTCGAACAGTGACCCTCCTTGCCCCCCCTTAGCCCCTCCCCCCAAGCGCCTTGAGACCCTCACGGGTGAGTAGCGCGCTCTATAAAAAATGTTGATTGATTGATTGAAGTGAACATCATCCATAGCAGTTCCTACAACCCAGAGGCACTTGGGTGTCAGTATTAGAACTACTTTCCCATTCCCTCCCCCAAATCAATAGATTATGAAATAGTGACAACGAGTGATCGACTCAGTGAATGGCCAGGTGAGTGAGTGAGTTAGTGAAAGTGTGAGAGTAGCTTTGCTTCTATACAGCTACTTGCAACATTTCAGAGCCTGCTGTTGACCATACCATTGGAACTTTTCATTGCAGTATACCTTTACCCATGTTCTACTAGAAAGCTGGAATACAAGCAACTAGGAAAAGTTACCAGAAAAAGAAGAATTGCACGATAGGGAGCAGGCTATGATGAAATAAAACAGCAGAGGCATATCCCTTAGTGTCATGCAATAGATTTGCATTTACTGAATTGTCTGATATTCTCTGTTCTGACCACCTTTCAAAAATACAATATTTGATAACAAGCTATCTTCGAATACTCAACCAAAAGTCTATAGTATGGCACATCAGCTCTAGTCTCCATCTAAGGTGCTTCTTCTCAGTGGCTCAAAACCGCTAAATTTTCAACCACGCAATGGGAAACTGCATTTAGATAGATCTATTCCTGCCAACATAAAGACCATAACCATAATTAGGTCCTACATGAAACATTATGACCCACAGTAAAATATGTATGTGGAGAATCTTTAAAGATGATAGTGGGTTGCAGCTAGAATAAGGGTTCAAAAATGCCTTTGCAATAAGATCTTTTCAGCACATTGACGTCGAACTGGGAGAGAGCCCAGGTTTAAGCATCATTATTACGGGCTCTAAAAAAAAACCTTTTTTACTCTTCTGATCTGACAGTGTCAGTCTGTCAATGCAATCCTATGCTACCTTAATACTTTACCCAGCACTGAACTCCACTAATCATGCCTCGTAGGCACAGTCACAAACATAATTGAAAAGACACATATAATAGGATATTGTATGGTGTTTGTTTCTTATGCTTAACTATTCACAAGAGATGGTATTAAAGAGACCATTTGGCAATATTTAGAAATTAACACCATTTGGGAATATTTAGAAATTAACTTCAACCTTCTCTGGTATATTACTACTATACTGTTCACATAGCTATGCCCTACTATTACTACAACTTTGGTAAAACAATATGTTATGGGTGGATTAATTGAGCTGTGCCTGCAGAGACGATGACATTGTATGAGCTCTTGAAAATGTTTATTAATGTTAGTGAATTGGGATGTAATATTGCTGTCCATGTTCAATTTGGAGTTAACATCAATCTCAAACAATTACATTCATAATCTCTTCCAACAAATGGTTTCATGACCCATAGTAAGCTGTAAAAGTCAACCCTTCCTTTTTAATGTCGAGGTCAGAGCTGTCACCTAAACCAATGGTAGGTCTGTATGTCTTTAAGGGTATGATTGACACAAATCAGTGGAATGCTTCAGGCTTGGCTAAGGTGCATGGTGTGGATACAGTGGGTTCTGAAAAACGACTAATGCTTTGTCAGGGGAAGGAAACATTTCTCATCCTCTGATCTATAAGGCTTATAATAATTAAGTGAAGAAGGGAAAGGCAGACACAGATCTTAATTGCTATGTGATATATACTACATCTGAGTGTTTCGAAAACGTAAGGTATTTTGTCCACTTTTCTCGTCAGTGGACTTGGAGTCGAACACAATGACCTTCATTCAGAGTGTTTTATGAGTGCATGAAGAAGTCATGGCTATTACAGAAATGATATGCTTGGGTATAGTGGCAAATGTGCAAAGTCTGTTTGCTTTCATTTTATACACCCTACAACCTCTGAGTAGGGGTGGTACCAGATTATCATAGTGTGAATATTGCCTAACCTTAGAATTAATAAACATTATCAAATATCGTCATTGGAGTTAGTAATAGTGAAAGCTGGTATTTGAGGGTCACAAAAATGAACACATATTACAGCTGATATCAGATTGTAGAACTGTGACGTATCCTAAGGTTAACAAAATTAATCTGCTGGGATTTGATGAGGCATGTTTTAGAGAAAAGTTATTTCTTTCCTGCTATAATATATAATGAGATTCTGAGTAAAACATATACTTTCAATAGCAGCATCAGCAATATACCAGATGATCACCTGTTGTTCTACTGTAGCTTCACCACAGTGTTCTAATGACAACTACAACACTAACATTCTATATTTATGAAAAAGTGTGGCACACCTGAATGCCCTCTTGAAGGAATCAAAGTTGTGAAACTGACACAATTTCCTGCAGGGGATACTGCATTAATGAACAAAATAAGAGGTTTTTTTTTTGCTATTGAAACTATGGATAGTGCTATAGAAAGCTAAAATCAGGACACATTTTATGTGAGTTCTCAATTATCTTCCACATCCATGACAGTAAAACATTCTGACATGAATGGAGAAATATGTACTTCCTACATCAGCAGCAGTCTGTCAGTTAACTCCCTAGTGATTAACTGCATCTTTATCACTGAATCCTAATGAACAACTAGTGTGTTAACATTTTGGGGGTCATTCTGACCCCGGCGGTCCAGGGTTGGCGGGAGCACCGCCAACAGGCTGGCGGTGCCCCGCAGGGCATTCTGACCGCGGCGGTTTGGCCGCGGTCAGATGCGGAAAACCGGCGGTCTCCCGCCGGTTTTCCGCTGCCCATTAGAATCCTCCATGGCGGCGCAGCTCGCTGCGCCGCCATGGGGATTCTGACAGCCCATACCGCCATCCTGTTCCTGGCGGTTCTCCCGCCAGGAACAGGATGGCGGTATGGGTTGTCATGGGGCCCCTGGGCATGGGCATTGCAGGGGCCCCCGTAAGAGGGCCCCACTTTGTATTTCAGTGTCTGCTTTGCAGACACTGAAATACGCGACGGGTGCCACTGAGCCGGCGTCCTCGTGGGAAGGGTCTTTTGCACTGGGCTGGCGGGCGGCCTTTTGGCGGTCGCCCGCCAGCCCAGTGCAAAAGCCAAAATACCCTCAGCGGTCTTTCGACCGCGGAGCGGTATTTTGGAGGGGGGAACTCTGGCGGGCGGCCTCCGCCGCCCGCCAGGGTGAGAATCACCCCCTTTGTATTCAAGGCGAAAGTTATGAATGGCACTTTATTGGAATATATGCTGTTTAATTTAAATCCTTTTCTGAGGAGCAGGCTGAAGTGAAGGAGCATTGATATGTTAATGCAGGTGTTAAACAAGTGTGTTTTTAATAATTTGAGCCATGATTTGTTTTTAAAGGAGCTAAAAATAAAGGAGCAAGACTTGTGTATTAGTACAGCATCCCCTTTCCACATCAGTATAGTCATATTCATCTTCTCCTTTGCTTAACGGCTACCACATTTTAAAATAATAACATTTGGGTAGACAAACTTTGGGTGGATGGGTTGGGTTGGGTTTGATTGCAAAACCTTCCTGACTCGACACAGGACACTCTGTGCAGTAAACCCATAACTGCAAACAAGAAATTCTCACAGGGAACTAAAGTGTTAAGGAACCAATCAAGTCTGCGCTATACAAAGACCTTGAACATAGATCCCACAGTTCAGAATCAGTGACAGTGCAGAATAATGAGTATTGGACAGGAGGAATATAAAGGTTAGCACTCTGGGTCACAGAACTCTGTGCCATCATTCACCATTCATTTGTTTGCTTTGTCATCCCTTGTCATGCGTTTCTTTGGTGTGTCATTCGCAGGATTAATACTCTAAGCCATCGCTTCCATTGCACCCTTCCCTATTCAATAATGCACTGCAATGTCATCAGCGCACCACCATTGACGTTGTCATTATTTGCTGTGTCAGCATTCACCTTTTTCTTGTGCTGTATTGGAGTCATGTGCATGTGTTTTGATAAAGCTCTACCTCTGTCTGCAGATATTGCAGGACAGGCACCTTGAGCACATGATCAGAGACACTTTGGGTCAGATTTAACAAAAAAATGACTGAGTGTGGCACTGCGCCACATTTGGCAGCGTCACGCACCGTCATTTTAAAAATACTGGGACGTGCCATATTTAAAAGAATATAGCGCACCCCTGTGTTTCCCCCTGCACCAGCGCTTTATTTTCTGCTGTGCGCCAACACTGCAACCATTGCACCACTGTGCACGGATAGCTGCATTGAGGGGGATATTGTTTTTGTGCAGGAATGGACACCTTCCAGCATAAAACAATCTTAAATGGCGATTAGCTGTTTCTATGTGTGCGGCAGAATGCAGCACATATAAAAAGAACAAAAAATGAGGAGAAATGAAAGCATTTTTTCCCCGTTGCGCCCTTCAAACACCACCCCTGGTATGGTGTTAGATTTCGGAACTGCCTCAGGATTACAAGAACTTGTAAATCTGGGGCAGCAACAAAATGCAATGGGTGTTGCTGGGGCACGTCCACAGCAACACCCATTGCAAGCCCCTTCCACACAAAGTGCTGCGTGTGAAGGGGCTTTATTTACAAGGTGGCGTTCAGCTTAATGCCACCTTTTAAATACGGTGCAGAGCACAGCGCCACCTGAACATCACTGGCACTAAGGGGGCTCTTAAATATTCCCCTTTCTCTTTTGTGCACATTGTTACACCATATTCACCTCTTCTGTTGTGCAATATGCACCGAGGTTTACAAAATGCTATGGGCATGCGGAGAATTATAATCAAAATTTTCAATGTTTTGTTACTTGTCAGCTCTTTAATTCAGAGGAGGAAGTTCTTACTGTGGATTGAATTTAGAATTTTACTTCATAATTATGGTAATTTTAAATACCGCAACTATGGATAAAAGGACTCTATAATGACAAGCTATCAAGATGGAAAAGTCAGCCATAATTTATTCTTGTTTTGATTAGGTGCCAAGTAAAAAGAGCAATACTTAATTGCCAAGTTGCTGCAATGAGCAGTGCTGATTGCAAACTATTAATCTGCTCAGGCAAAAAAATGTAAGCAGAATTTGTTTTATGGCTTAGGTCACATTAAAACGGAAAACGCGCACATCGCATTAGGTTACCGCTGGTTTCTGAACAGTAAATGTGGTACCCGGTGCAGATCGTTACATATAGTTACCAAAATTGAAGTTGGCTCACTTGTGTGTGTTTCTGCATGCTATTTGTCGAACTGAAGAATTTATAGGGCTTCGGGCAGGATAGTACAATACGTATATTTTTAGAACATACAGTGAGAGAGCCAGTAAGGCATGGGCCTTACTGCAACTAAAGAAAATGAGCTCCGACCACCAGCTGGGTAGTAAAAAAAAGTAATTAAAAATAATCAGCATTCAGTGAGCCGGTCAGGCCACTGGGCCCGGTGCCATTACAACATTTATAGCTCCATTCCTGTCTGCAGTCCGGCTGCCAGTAAGGGCGCGGCTCACCAAATGAGTGAAATGTAAAATTGGTTTGCCAAAATTGTAAAAGCCTGAAGTAGCATTGAAACCAGGCAGAAGCGAGGTTGGCTAAGCGGATGACCTTTGTTACAATCAACGTCTGCTGATGGTGGCTTGACCAAATGCAGCAGCACTGAGGCAATGGATGTGAATGCCAGGTCAACAAACAACTAACCAGGCCCATCAGCTCCTTTAAGATGCTGGAATAGCTGCATCACAGAGGCGATAAGGCACAGAAATGATGATCGGTGTCTCTTAGAAGAGGAAATATTTGTGGCCCCTATTACAGGAAACCCAGAATAAAGGGCCCCAGTAGACAATGGTTCTGGGTGGATATTCGAACCGAGCAAGCATGCATCTCCCTGAAAAGGATCCCTCGGACAGGGATACCACCGCCTTCTTATCCGCGTGCCATTGGAGCTAGTGGAGAACATGCTGTGTGTGTGGTCACTGAGGCACAGGTACACAAGAAAAAATTATCGAAAGGATAACTTAGGGTTCTGGAGGTTGGGGAGGCTGGGGGCGGGGCTACATTCCCAGCACTGGTTTTAGTTTCAGGCTGCCTCTTCTGTTCGAAATGTATTTTATGTGACTGTTCCTTGGGGCCGGGAGGTTGAAAAGGCTTTTCCATACAGTGATGTAGACATTACTCTTTAACATGCAGCAAATCAAATGTTCACCTATGTTATGTGTTTATATCTAAATATCAAACTCTTCTTTTGTTAATTACTTGCATGCAGTTTAAAACTTTGTGTTACCCATTCAGTCATGAATGCACTGTACACAACTATAAATAAATGAAAATAAAACAAATACAAATCGCAGGTTTCAGTCATTCCAATGTAATAATTCCCGGTTTCAGAACATTGAGAAACAGCAAGGGAGTAGGTTTATCCGTGCCTATCCCTGCATGTTTTCTTTCACTTCCTTGCAGATTTCCACGTCATTGTTTGCTCTGAGCAGGTGAAGTGCCTTGGTCAAACGTTGAAATGTGCTGTGTTCCTGTGATACTCGTAATCTTGATGGGGCCAATTACCGTAGTTATTGACCCATCAAGAAATCCACGATACATGTAATTTGGCTAGTAAAACCAATCAAATGCCTCACTGATAGACTGAGCTAATTTTTAAAGCACAACTTGAGATATTCCTTACTTCAGAAGTAAAATTAGCAATTACAAGAGCAGTTATTCCAGTTTCTACATCCTCCTATATAGCATTATCGTATCATGTACTGACGGTTACAAAATTGGGAGACGTCATTCTCTATAAAGGTGCATTTTGATGTTCATGGTGTGCCAGTGGATTTTGGGCCTGATGTACTGCGAATGTATATGTAAAGATGGTGAATTTGCTGAATTGTGAGCCTCAATTCAACTTATCTCATGAATAGTAATGTAAGTCACTCAATCAGTAATAAGTCACTGATTGAGATTGAGACCCAATGCAATTTGCTGCTATTAAAGGGACAGAGGCTTGCTTTGTGTCAGCACACCACCACATCTGTGACTACTTTTCTTTAAAAAGCAATCTGATTTTTTCATGGACCACTGCGTAGTCCTAGACAAAAAAAAACCTGAGAGCATCTACATATGGGGAGGGTGACCTTGTCTCAGGTGTCAGTAACCTATCAATGATTGATACATACATTAAGGAATCACAAACTAAAAGTGATTCCCCTTCCAATTTGAGATTATGTATGTACTCTGCAATCTATTTGATTTTTTTTTCACATAAACAAAAGTATTTGGGCAACATGAACAAAGGATTTCTGTATTCACAAACCCTCCGTATCAGTAAATCTCATGGTTTGCTATCACTAAAACCCTCCTTCCTGAGTACTAAATGCATTTAGCGATTTTAAAAAGTGTTTTTCAAGTGAAAGTAAATCATAGTGAGTCCTAACTTGCAACCTACCACATTAATATGTATAATAATGTAGTTCGAAATGCAAACCACTAAAAAAAATTATTTTATGAACCAACCTATTAGTACAAAGGCAAAATGCGACCAATACTTTGCAATTTGTGTTTAGTATATATGGCCCTTTGTTCTTAATACAGTTGCTATGAGTTGATCCTCCAGATCATTATTTCCTGGTGTCATGGATTATCATCTTGTAACTTATCCTATAACATATTTAATGAACGTGTTTTTTCTTTAAATTCTATCACACTCTACTATTGGTTAATCTAGGCTCTAACTGCTAGTGCTGTCTTACATTACCACATTCAGAAATGGTCTTTTCATTTGAACACCCACAGAAGATTTCATATAAACTCCCTCACCAAACTGTGTACTGTGTCTTCATTGAACTGAAGCCATTTTAAGTCTCTGATACGGATATATGTAGCTGCCTGTTGTATAGACCTATTACATGTCGACTGACCTTAAGGTTAGCCCGTTGGTTATGATTGGATGGCTTTGTTATCCCCTTGTTTTATTGGCTTTTCTCCCTACTCTTGTGCATGTCTTGCCCAGGAGAAGTTTGGTCTCAGTGTTCTGATTAGTTGACTTGTGTTGTTCTGCTGCCAACATTGCATGCATTCAGGGAACTACTTTTTCTTTCCCTGTAAGCTCTCCATGGGAGTATATGTTTTTACTCCATGTGCTACATCCCTTCCCTTCACCACCTCTCCTCATGCTTTCTGTGCTGCTACCCCTCACCACCTCTCCCTATGCTTTCTGTGCTGCTTCCCCCAATTCATCCATTGCTTCCTCTGCACTTCCCCTGCATAGTTGTCAGTTTTTGTTTTTAAAACGACCCACTCCACTAGCCCTGCTTTTATGTTGCTCCCCCATCCCTCCACATCTGTTGCACTCCACCCAAGTTTCCCTTTTGCTATTTTGTTTTTCTAAAATGCTATGCTATCAGTGGGTGTCAATCTGATAATGAGATTTTACCCATTTCAAGATCATTGCATGTAGCATACACCTAGTGGTAAGTTTGTATTATTATCCATTCACAGATGGCTGCTACAGATGAGCACACATTCCCACTGGGAATCTTATACGGGTTTGTTCAAATATTTTAAATGTATTTAAAAATGACTGACATGGATGCACATGCATCCACTGCCGTCAAGTTTGACTTTTGACTTGGTTTGTCATCCTTTAACAAACCCATTTAAATGTGACCACTGCTGATACACTCACAGCTACTCTGGCTATTGTATACAAGTAATTCCCAACGCCAAAAACGTCCCCTGTAGGGGCCTCTATCCTTTGCCAGTGCTTGACTAAGTAGTGACAGGTGCATGAACAGTTTCCTAAACTTTTCAATCTTGTAATATGTCTAAAAACATTGTTTTATTATTTACACTCTGACTAGGTATAGAAGGAATGTTAAACCATACTTACTGTACCTCTCTCTGTATCTTGCTGAGTGAGTTGCTGAGAAAATATAGCATTTTTGAAAGGGACTGAACTGCATTTTAGTACTTTAATTATGCATTTTCTGCCCCTGAGGCTCTGGTCATGAGGACAACCATCTAGTCCTTGGAGTCAATCTGGTAGTCTTGGATTCAATCAATGGAACAGGACCAGAGCAAAAGAGTGGGCCTCTGAGCATTCAAGGCAGGCTTCAAGCAGCAGAGTAGTACTTCCAGGTACAGCAAACAGTCTTCTCAAGTACCCAACACAGAGGCAGACAGCCCTCTGAGAATCTTCTGAAGGTCCAGAAAATGAACTGAAGAGTGGATCTAAGGGCCATATAGTTAAATTACTTGGTGCCTTCTTTAAAGTAGGGAGAATTTTCAAGATTTTTTTAAACACTTGCAATTTCCTGCTTCCCATGCCCTCACTTCAACCTGACTGCAGGCACAATGGACTAGTGTAAAGTTATTTGAGTGAAGTTAGTGCACAGCCTATTGATTTGCAAATGGGGATGCACGAACCCTTTCAGGCACATCTGATCCCTTTATTGTATTATTGTCTTAGAGGAATATCCAAAGCCCAACTGCCAACTACAGCTGGTCATGTGACCCAAGAACAGACTACAGACACTTTTGTGGTCATTATGACTTTGGCAGTCTTTTTCCAAGACCGCTGAAGCCCCTGCCGCCAACAGGCCACCAGTGCTTGCGGTCCGAAGACAGTCATATTTTGAGTTAGGTAGGATTCCGGAAATCCGATCCTGTTGGCCTGGCCGATGGAGGAAGAGAGGCAGTTCCAGCACCGCTATGCCAACAAGACTCTGCCCGCATATTACGATACATAATATGGCATGGCGGAGTCCTGTGGGCGGTGCAGTGCTGGTGGTGGAAAATGCCAGGACCCTTCCCCTCCCGGATGACCACCTTGCTGGAAAAGGTTAAACGGGTGGGCCTCTGAAAGGGGATGTTGTTGGGTACATGGTGTATGTGTGTGAATGGGGGTGTCTGGGTGTGTGTATGTGTGTGTGTGAACGAGGGTGTCAGAGGGGTTTGCGTATGTGTGAGTGCGAGTGGCGGTGTGTGTATGGTTGCGTGCGGTTGGGGGTGGAGGGTGCGTGCATGTTTATGGAAGTGGGGGGAGGGTGCGAGGCATGTGCGTGGAAGTGGGGGGAGATGTGTGCATGTGTGTGGAAGTGGGGGGAGGGTTTGTGCATGTGTGTGGACATGGGGGTTGCCGGCAACAGGTATGGAGATTCCTGTTGCCAGGGGCGTTACCGCCAGGGTTTTGTGGCGGTGCGACAGCCACGGAAAGCCTGGCAATCTGTCTGCAGCCAAACCATCTATTTCAGAATGCTGTGGTCTTCACCGCTGGGTTTGAGGTGGGGCAACCGCCACAGCGTGGAAGGCGGTCTGAAGACCGCCAGCCTCGTAACGACCACCTGTATTGGGTAGAAAAATGGCAACTTTCTAAAAGTGCTATTTTCAAAATTGTAACTTAAAATCTGACTTAACCATTAAAGAAAGTTTTAATATCTTCTCAGACACCAAACATAAATGTACTAACTGTTCCCAATCAAGCATTAGTTCTCATTAAATGTAGTAAAGCCCCCAATGTTATCCTATGGGAGAGATATGTCTATATATGTTTATAACGGTACTATAAAACAAATTTGAGAGTTTTCCCCACTGAGACATAAAACTTAGTAGTACACGTCCAAGCTTCTAATTACGGTGCACCCTGCCTTTGGGTTGCCTACCTTAGTGGTGCCATATATATAGTAAAAAGGGGGTTTTAGACATGGTAAGGGTGTTATATTGCCAAGATGAATTGGCAATTTGAAACTGCATATAGGCTGCAATGGCAGATCTAGGCCATGTTTTAAAGGGCTACGAAAGTGGGAGGCAAAATTGGTGCTGCAGACCCACTAGTAGCATTTAATTTACTGGTAATGGTAAAATACTTCACCAATGTCTTATAAATAAATTAAATATGCCAATCAGGTGTAGCCAATTGCACCACACTTTCAGAAGTGAGTCCAAGCACTTTAGCACAGGTTAGGCCAACAAAAACAATTTCAGGAAAAATAGGAGGGTGAACGCAACAAGTCTGGGGGTGACTCTGCGAAGAGGCCAATTCCAACAAACCACATATTACATCACTTGTGACATCTCTAATAACATCACTCATTATATTAATGCAATATTTGCAGATAAATTATTGAGGACAAAACTGTGGATGGCGGAGGCGCGAGTTATAGTTAGCTTATAGTTATGGTTAGCTAAAGTACTTATAACTGGTGCTATAACTGCTGAACTTCTATGCAAAATGTTAAAATGTAATGTTGCCAGTAAAAAGCATTGGGGCAGTGTCACTTGCACAGTTCAATATATCAACACAGCAAGGCCTGAATTAAATTAATCTGCTCATATAGACAGACAGTAATTCCTCAGGTACCGATACAGGTCAATACGTCAATTGTTCTCAATAAACCTTTATGAAAAGATGGGTGTGTGCAGTTTCACTATTGGACAAAGAGAGGCAACACTCTAGGCCCACGAAAACTCTGAGATCATATGCATGGTCTTAGCTTCCTCCATAGTGTATGGTCCTATGGGAGTAATAAGGGTGGCCTCTTTCGATCACCAATCAGATGACTTTAGGAGTTACTGAAGGCCAGGAATATTTTTTTCTTGAACTTTTAAGAACAGTGTCTGTTTATGTGACAGGCTATAGAAGAAGCACTTCTATAGCTCTCTGGCACTACTTTCACCAGACTCTCAAGCAGGGGCGGTCCTCTGCTAATGCAGAGGAGCACTGTCCTACTGGATTGTGGGGAAAGGAAAAATAAAATGATTATAACACTATTTTATTTTTCCTGGGAGGAGGGGCAGGGCGGGCTGGGCTGGAGGGAGGGGGCCTGAGGAGGATTATCTGCACAAAAAGTGTGCATATCTGTTTGGCCAGGCGTGTTGGGCTGGCCAAAAAGAAATGCACACTTTGCATGTCGTCTACCTGGCTGTATAGCACAGCTGAGTGGAGAACATGCCCAGGCTCCCACTCCTAGTCTGCGAGGTGAAGCAGGCTGCTCAGACCAGTCATGACGCTGCTGTTGCTGGTGACAGCAGCATCGTGATGGGCTGGGAGCCTGGGAACGGGAAGAGGGCGAGGACAGGGGGGAGATAAGAGTCTTCCCCACAGATAAGCTTTTTTTTGGTTTTCACCCCGTTATCCCCCACCACACCACCCTATTGCCCCCACTCCACAGCCCCGCTGAGTGGCAGCCTGATTTACATATTTTGCTGTGAATTGTTGTAGTAAAACAGTACAGGGGAATATGTGGCGTCTTCCAAGTATAAAAAAAAAATTACAGTGACGCATCCACAACTCCCTGTCAAACAGAGCAGCTGGGCCATCCTCATAGGTCTAATGCACCAAATTTGCCACTACTCTTTCTGGGTCAGAGTTAACTTGCCCTTCTAGGGACAGAGTATTCCTTGGGCTGCAGTGTGCTCTATGTGGCCTAAACTCATACAATGACAGAGGCCGCCTGCGCAGTCTTATGCAGCAGTCCCATCAAAATCTTGTCTAGGTCAGCACTAATCTTCCTCTCCAGCGAGAGTTGTTGTATCATGGTCCTCTTCCAGGTGTTGTGAACCAAACCACATACAGTCGCTCTAACCTGATCCCCTAAGGGAAATGTTGTATTCCCTGGAGGGGCAGAGTTGTCTCCCTTGATTATTCAAAAACATGTAAAATTAGGGACAAATTAAAGGTCTAATCCATCTAACCCTTCACATCTACCTCCAGCTGAAAGCTAACTTTCCCCTCATAGGAAGAGTTACTGTATATCATCAAATGGGGTGTTTTGCTCTCTATAGTTTACTCTCAAGCACAGGAAGTGAGGGCTTCCTGTCAGATAATCAATCAAACTCGGGCAACCATTTCGGCTTCACACTAACCTGCCCCCAACAGTGGTAGTGAAGGTCAACTGCCAGATCTAATGACAACCACTTCCAGGTCAGCGCAGCAGGCCCTCCATCCCAGAAGAGCAGAATTCCATGGGCAGCACTTTGATGCTAGAGCTAAAATAAACAATTACATGTGTACCTGTTTTAGTTCTTAGAATAGGGAATACCAAACTGAAAGACCACATCCTTCCAGGAAATATAACTTCCTAGGACTTACTCAAGATGCTACTTGGTTGATTGGTGTGTCAGCCATTAATTAAGTTACTTTCCAGTACAGAGGCCCTGCAGGTAAATACTGACAAAAACCTTTTTACCTTTTAACTTTGTGGATTTATGTTGTATGCAGTGGCAGTGACAGTGATTCGTTGTCAAAAGAGGCATGGACAAGCATTGTTTAGCATGCTAACTTAGGGACACATGAAATGACAAGTCTCAAAATGAAGACATGAACCGACTTAGATATGCAGAGAAACAGAAGTAAGAAATGCCTGGAAAATGCTGAGTTGCAACCAGTGCCTCTGAATACGTCTGTCACCACCCTCAACCACCCTCCCAAACTAAGTTCCTGGATACCCTCATGGGTGATTAGTGTGCTGGTTTGCTGTTCCTATTCTGGTAATAAGACGGTGGTCACTATGACATTGGCGGTAAATCCCACTTACCGCCACAGTGACGGCCGTCAAAATACCGTTGTAGAAGCGAATATCCTTTTGCCATATTATGACACACACTAAACCGACAGAATACTGCCACAAACACAAATCTGCCAGATCAAAGGTAAGTGTTAAGCTGTCAGTACGAACACCCACACTGTCACGCCAACAAAAGAATGCCCTACACATTATGACCCACAAATCACCACGCCGGACATTCAACGGCGGTAAACCATAGGCGGTACACACCGGTGCGGTCAGAATGGCCACCCAAATACAAAACAAAACAACATTGGCTACTACCACAAACACACACCTGACACTAATACACACACCCACCCACCAACAGCACTATAAAACACACACCCAGGTTACCTACAACCCATTACAAACACAAAAAATAGCCACAAGACAGACACGCAAATCACAGACACAACTACACACACCACTAACACCCACCCATCCGTCATGCACCCCACACCCACCACATTATTCAACATGCACTGCACAACACACACACAACACAACACCCATGTCCCCACAAAGGCACTCCTGTTTCACAGATGAGGAGTTGCGGGCCATGGTGGAGGAAATAGTCAGGGCACAGCCACAGCTGTTTGAAACACAGGTATAGCAAATATCCATTGCAAGGAAGATGGAGATATGGCGGAGAATTGTGGACTGGGTGAACGCACTAGGACAGCATCCAAGAACAAGGGACAACATCCAGAAAAGGTGGAATGACCTGCAGGGGAAGGTATGTTCCATGGCAGCAAGGCACCAGCTCACCATCCAGAGAACTGGCAGTGGACCCCCACCTCCTCCCCACAGCTGACAACATGGGATGGGCCAGTCTTGGCAATATTGCAACCTGAGGGACTCACTGGAGTAGCCGGAGGACTGGACACTGGTGAGTCAAACTTTACTACCTATCACCCCCCCATACCTGCATGCCATTTCACCCCCTCACCCTGACTCCCATTACTCCATTCCAAACCACAAAGTGCACCTACATGTATGACTAACCCCAATGCCTAACCCTGCATGCCATACCCACTGCATGTACAGCCCTCCCAGCCCTGCATGTACACCTACCACCTAGGCATGCACAGCATGGTGAACTAACAATCACACAATACATCACCATACACAAACAAAGGTGGCTGGGCAACAGCAACGATATACAGGGGAAGCTAGGGATGTACAATATGCAGACATGAAGTATAATACATCACTCACATCCCTGCGGGTGCCCCAGACGGTCCCAGTGGCGAGGAGGTGCCACGGCTATCCAGTCCCCCAACAGAAGATGCCCCCAGTGAAGACAGTAACTCTAGACATCTGAATCTGGATAAACTTCCTGGCCCATTAAAGACCACTAGCCTGTCGGTCACCCCAGCCCCCTCCCAGTCTACAACAGAGCCTCCCCCTTCAGTTTCCAACACCACGGCACCCACCCAACATCCCCACACCTCTGTCCCCAGGACACTCAATCAGCAGTGTGCCCACCTGTACAGGGACCCAAGTCTACACCTCACAGGCAAGACAATCAGGGTCCTGGGGCAATGGGCACACTGTTCAGGCGACACAGGCACAGGTGGAGAGGGACCCTGGGAGGACAGCTGTGCGCCAGGGGGAGGACAGGCTCAGGGAACCAACTGTCCTGGAGCTTACCTACAATCCCAGGACAAGATGGGCTAGATTCTTGACATCACGCAGGAGAACCAGCAGCTGTAGGAGGTACACCATCAGGAGAGCAGGAAAGATTTGCAGGCCATCAACACCACCATGGTCTCCATAGCAGGGGTGCTGGCTGACATGGCCAACATAATGAAGGAATTTACAGCAAACCAGCGGGCCCCTTCCACTTGCCAGTCAACGGAACAGCCCACCACATCTGCTGCAGCTAGTGGACAGGAGGCCCTGCCATGGGACCCACAGGCCACCAGCACCCCTTGTAGTGTAGCCATTTTTATGTTGCCTTTGCACGTTTGCTTCAGGTGTTAGGCCTTTGTGCACTTTGCCCTGGATGCATTTTATTCCTTTGCTCGCAGCATCGGGCCTCTGTGCACTTTGCTCTAGATGCATTTTATTCAGCTTTGTACTGTTATTTTTTCAATAGCCAGTTCTACGGTCTTGTTTTATTTTTTATATCACATTGTTTAGCCTACTTCAGCACTGGAGTTCTCAATCTCGCTCACTCTGCGCTTCAGTCAAGAATACGGTCTGGTACATTGCCGATAGACGTGGTAGGAGTTTAGTCTTTGGGATGTAGACGATACACATTCTTGCGTAGGGACGTTTTGTTACCACACCCACATGTTAGTTAGAAAAACACTTCCTTCTCCTAATACACCTTAGAGGGAGATTCCGAGCAGGGAACCACAACTAGACACTGACTGCCCTGTTGCAGATGCTGATCCAGATCACAGGCCTTTACTCAGGTATGAAGGTTGATGTCTTCCCAGGGAATCTGAAAGGCAAGCTTAGAGCTTAACATGCTGTGCTTGAAATAGAACTTAATTAGAGGGAACGTAAGCTATTAACACTATGATAGCATTATTTCTATGTTTCACTCTGATCGTGACTATTTCAATCCTACTGTGTTGTATGGTTCTGGTTATTGCGGCTCACGCCTTATTATCTAAAATGCAGTTGTTTTATTAAATCAATCTATAAAACTTAAACTGCCTTTGTCATTTGTATATGAGATCATACCATTAATGAGAGAGCTGGCTGGGATCTGAGCGACCACGACTTCCCTGAGAAGTTCTAAAGATGTCATGCGCTCGGCTGCCTAATCATCCCTTCCTCTTGGGAGAGATGAGGCACTGCTAGTTAGCCAGAGCAAAACCGGATTGAAGGTGGCCGGGGTCCTTCTTAGTGGCTCAGATTTAGTCCCCCACACCAGTAACGACTCTGCTACCTAGAAATCCAGTAGTCTCATTTAGGATAATGAGAGCCAACGCGATATGGCGCCGCCAACAATTGGTCTGGCTCTAATTTACGGGTCCGGCTGACTCTCTCGGTCTCATATATATATTGACTCCTCGGTTCCGTTAACGGAGACGTCCTTGGCACTGAGGACTCCCGCCACCGCAATATAAGTAGATCCTGATTATTGCAGTTGGTTGTTCAAGCTTGAACTCTGAAAGGAAAACCCCGATATTGGTGTGCCTTCTCTGAACGATCGCTGTTTTCATAATGGTGAACCCCCAGGCAATACAAATAGCAGTTAATATGAGACAACCGCTCACGGTTCATTTGCTAGCACATGGCGAGAGACACCTACTACTCCTTTGTTTACGGTGGTACCTTTTGCGAGAACTGCCTCCGGATGCTTTAATACTAACGACGATGGTCTATCAGACTCTTTGTCCTTTTCAACATCTGGCCCGGGTCCACGTAAGCTGATGTATTGGCTTAAAGATACGTATTTTGTTTGCCCTTGGAACTATCTGTGGCTTTTCATGACACTGATTGCTTTTTTTCTGTGGATAGGGTTTGTCGTTACCTTTTTTCTAGTAATACATGGTAATTTTCTTCCTGAGAGATCAGAGGTTGAACAGGTGGAGGAGGTGTTGAAGCCACATTTTTCATCACATAAGGTTCAAAGAGACTTGTCCTTTGTGAACATTTCCGCTGTGCCAATTCCGGATGGGATTGTGTGGGATAGAGTAATGTTTGATATATATGGTCCCACTGAGATAATTAAAATACCGTATGTTCTAAAGTTATCAAAGAATGATATTGTAATACCAGGCATTGTATCTGATGATTGGGACGTGAAGACAGTTGATTCTATGTTAACAGAGTTGCAATATTATACTGTCTATGAAAATGAAGATGCTTACCAGTTTAGAGATAATTATGGTGACATGTTTTGTTACAATTATTATGGGCACCACTTTATTCATAAAGCCAGTAGTCCTAAAACAATATTTGACTATACGCAATGGGAGCATTGCCCGACTCCTCCGCAAGGGAGTTCTAAAACATATTCTGACAAATTTGCATATTTTTCTGGGCATCATCAAACAAGTGCTAAGTCATATTATTTTAAATTAACTCCGCAGGCAAATTAGCAAATACTGTTGACTAATACAAATTTCCTGTATTCAAATATGTTTGCTTCCCAATTGTCTATTGAGGGGTATGAATATTGGTCAAAAAATGTTGATTTGAAAAGTGTTTGGGGCACTAAACATTGGCAGACGCAGGGTAGAGAAACATTGTTTAGAGCATGTCTCATTCCTGTCCAAGTGATTTTCTTAAAAGACACTGTACAACAGAGTAGCTGTTTGGGCTTAGCAACCATTAGAGAATTGAATATGCCTGGCATACCTGTCCCTTCCAAAATGAAAGATTGGCAGCAATCTATCAATGCCACTTTTAGTGAGCTTACAGAGTGGGTCCAGAATGGTACGTTTAACACTTCATTGACACGTCCAGGCGGGTGGTTATTGTGGCCCATAGACTCTAATGGGTGTCATCACCGTTTTGTCACCTCTTCAGGGGGTTTCAGGACAAGTAGGGCAGACCCTCGCTACATATCACCTGAACATGCTGATATCATTACTACATATAGCGTGGGGAAACTATGTCAACAATGGTTAAAATCATCCACGCTAGATGCAGTTAAAACACATCTCACGCTTCTGTCTAATTATACTGACTTGCAAGATTTTTTGTCAGGCCTCAGAGTGCCCCGGAGAAAACGTTTTTTGTATGAAGTGTACAATGAGATATGGAAACTTTCGCGACAGGAGGCGGCGGCCCGGTTGAGGCAAATAGATCAGGAAAATTTTAAACAGGCATTATCAGTTGTGGATAATGGAATACACACCCTGTCCGACCGTATATATACGATTGACAACATTGTTTCCTCTGCTATAGACATTATTAGATCAGATATGTCTTCTTTATATCATGGACAGAGTCAGACGCGGTCCATTATGCAGTTGGGTTGGACACTTCAGACACTGAAGGCGGGTCGCGTTCCGTGGCAGCACATCAGAGCCAGGGAGATATTTTTTTCCTTTAATTTGACACATCAACAACAGCTAATGGTGAAAAGGAAGCAACATATGTTATGTTGAATATTGAAAAATTGGAGAGGTTGCCTTTTACCGTGGCCGAGATTCCCTCAGCTTAATGGTTAATACACGGAGTTATTAATCTGCCTATTTCCACATTACAATTCACTTCTTGTTTGAAACATGTTCCGGTGGGCAGATATGAGAAATTGGGAGACAGTTACATACATGAGGTGTGGGAGCTTCCCTTTTTATACAGATGTCTTAATGGCATCAGAGAGGTTTTTCTTAGCGGTAGTGAATGCGAAACTTCTGTCAGCCATTTGATGGTTTGTAAGCAGCTGTCCTTGCATGGGGTGTGTAATGCCTCGGTTGCGAACTTGGCTTGCTATCTAAAGGGAGTTCCAGTCCCCGTGATTAAAAACACATTCCAGGTGCTTTCAAACGGCAGCTACGTCCTCCTTAACAGTGAAGACTGTTGTGGCATGCGTGCCGGAATAGTTTACGTGGTTTTGGTCACCAAGGTCGTTACTTGCTGCAGAAATGTGTTGTTTCCCCCCACTAAATTGAGGGAGGTGGCAGATATCTGGCCTCACATTGCTACTTCCAAGGTGAATTTCGACAAGTTGAGTCGACTAAAGGCTCTATTGTTTCAAAAGCATGTGGCCCTTACATCTGCACGCGAGACCTACGCACTTCAGGTGGCGAGGTCATCAGCAGAAATACAGTCCCTGTTAAATACTAACTTTCCGAGCCACTTTGGTGACCTCGTGGGACGTATATTTAATGCGTCCAGCTCTACTGGACTAGCACATTTTTTCAAAGCCATTGGTGTTGGTTTTGCTCATACCTTATCCTCCATATTCGGTTTGATACCTTCGGCTATTCATTCTATTTTCAGAAGTATTTTTGGAGGATTTCCGATAACTTTGGCTTTATTGGCTGGTGTTTTGCTGTTGCTGTTATTCTTCCGCAATGGCTGTCCCACCGCAACAAGAGCGAATGTGGGTGCTCCCATCAGTGCAGCTGTGTCGTGAACACAGGATGCAGCATTTTGGAGCAACACTCCTGGGACATTTGGAGTGTGACTGGTCCCTGTCAATCAGACCAGTTTTGGATTGTGTGCAGCCCGTGTTTCGGTGCCTTTGGTGCTCGTTTGAACATGCACTGTCTCTCTGTCTCTCACTGCAGCACCCCTCAGTGGTTGATGCTGATCTGTTGATGTTCCCGGTCCGGGCTCATTCTCAGACATGCGCACTGCAACTGCTTTTGCATCGTGAGGGAGTTTACGAGATTCCCTTCCTGGAGGAAGATGGTATTGACTCGTTCATAGGCCCTGCACGGGATGCCGCCTTGGATGGTTCTGAGGCTTTGGAACACACCTGCTCCATGATAGTGTTTGGTGTGGATTTTCCTGTCTTGTCATCTGCCGAAGTGGAGAATATCCTGCTTTCCGTGACTTCCATTTGAATTGGATTTGTTCTAAATTGACATTGTTATTTGAATTTGTCTCTCAAGTCACATGCTTATTTTTAAATTTAGAGTTTTGTGCTTTGGTGTCCTCTGGACTTGTCAAAATGTGTGTTTTGTAGATTTTTATATATAGGGCATTTTTTATGCTTCGATTAGAACCACTTTCTACCGACAAGTCGAGGTTGTAGTGTAGCCATTTTTATGTAGCCTTTGCGCGTTTGCTTCAGGCGTTAGGCCTTTGTGCACTTTGTCCTGGATGCATTTTATTCCTTTGCTCGCAGCATCTGGCCTCTGTGCACTTTGCTCTAGATGCATTTTATTCATCTTCGTACTGTTATTTTTTCAATAGCCAGTTCTACGGTCTTGTTTTATTTTTTATATCACACTGTTTAGCCTACTTCAGCACTGGAGTTCTCAATCTCGCTCACTCTGTGCTTCAGTCAAGGATACGGTCTGGTACATTGCCGATAGACGTGGTAGGAGTTTAGTCTTTGGGATGTAGACGATACACATTCTTACGTAGGGACATTTTGTTACCACACCGACATGTTAGTTATAAAAACACTTCCTTGTCCTAATACACGTTAGAGGGAGATTCCGACCAGGGAACCCCAACTAGACACTGACTGCCCTGTTGCAGATGCTGATCCAGATCACAGGCCTTTGCTCAGGTATGAGGGTTGATGTCTTCCCAGGGAATCTGAAAGGCAAGCTTAGAGCTTAACATGCTGTGCTCGAAATAGAACTTAATTAGAGGGAACGTAATCTATTAACACTATGATAGCGTTATTTCTATGTTTCACTCTGATCGTGACTATTTCAATCCTACTCTGTTGTATGATTCTGGTTATTGCGGCTCACGCCTTATTATCTAAAATGCAGTCGTTTTATTAAATCAATCTATAAAACTTAAACTGCCTTTGTGATTTGTATATGAGATCATACCGTAAATGAGAGAGCTGGCTGGGATCTGAGCGACCACGACTTCCCTGAGAAGTTCTAAAGATGTCATGCGCTCAGCTGCCTAATCATCCCTTCCTCTTGGGAGAGATGAGGCACTGCTAGTTAGCCGGAGCAAAACCAGATTGAAGGTGGCCGGGGTCCTTCTTAGTGGGTCAGACTTAGTCCCCCACACCAGGAACGACTCTGCTACCTAGAAATCCAGTAGTCTCATTTAGGATAATGAGAGCCAAGGCGACACCCTCCCCCAGCAGAAGGTAAACCACCACGCAAATGTTCCCTGCACCCAGACAGATGCCAGAGACACTTGCTAAGACCAAGACCACTGCCAGGAAATGAGAGCCTCCTGAATGTCCCCCTTGTGTCCCACTCTGTCACCTTGTCCACTATGAACTGCTTTTGCTCCCCTTCCTATGGCCCCTTGGACACTGGACCTGTGCTACAGACAGACTAGACCAATACCCTGGACTTACCTCTACCATCACCGCATTCCATTGCACTATTCATCTATAGATTTCACTACAATAAACACCCTTGAACATAACTTGAGTGATAGTGCTTTATGTGAAGAAAATGTGCAATTATGGTAACAGGTACATCTTGTGCAAATGACCTGAACTCTGTGATAGCATACAAATAATGACCTGTAGCTGTCTGTAGTCATCATATCAGTACACAGTAGTTATATCACCAAGGAATTGACTGCCATCATGCTACAGCAACACTGAAAGGATAAATAATCAGAGGAATGGTCAGTTCCACTGTCTCATCTGTGTGTCGTTGGAAGTACTGCTGTATAACTGATGTTCTGTTTTCCACATCCTCATCCTCATCCTCTGCTTCCTCATCCTCACTGTCCTCAGGGTCCACTGTTGCCACAGGACCATTTCCAATATCCTCCTCCTGCAGATAAGGCACATGTCATCTGAGAGCCAGGTCCTGCAACATGCAGCATGCTACAACTATCTGGCAAACCTTCTCAGGGGAGTAGCACAGGGATCCGGCTGTCAGATGGAGGCATCTGAACCTGGCCTTCAGGAGTCTGAAGGTACGTTCAATGATCCGCCTGGTTTGCCCATGTGCATCGTTATACTGATTCTCAGCCCCTGTCATGGCATTCCTCACAGGGGTCAGGAGCCACAATACTGTAGGTTTGGGTAGCCAGAGTCACCTGCAAGTATTGAGGGACAAACATTAGCCTTACACAATGGTATGGGGATGACTCCTGTAGGCATACACTGACATTCAATGGGTGGGGACTCTGGCTCACCTATTAGCCACACCCTGTGCCTCTGTAGTTGTGCCATCACATTTGGGATGCTGCTATTCCTCAGGACAAAGGCATCATGCACCGACCCAGGATACTTGGCAGTGACGTGGGAGATGTACTGGTCAGCCAGGAACACCATTTGCACATTGAGTGAGTGGAAACTCTTCTGATTCCTGAATACCTGTTCATTGTGCCATAGGGGACAAATGCAGTATGTGTTCCATCAATCGCCCCAATAATATTTGGTATATGTCCCATTGCATAGAATCCAGCCTTCACAGTGGCCAAATGTTCCACTTGGGGGAAAGCGATGTAGCTGCACATATGCTTGAGCAAGGGAGGCAAAACCTTTGCCAGCACTATTGAGAACATTGGCTGTGACATTCATGCTGCCAAGCCCACTGTCAGTTGGAAAGAGCTATTTGCCAGGAAATGGAGCACTGATAGAACTTGCACAACAGGGGGGATCCCAGTGGGATGACAGATAGATGATATCAGATCAGCCTCCAATTGTGTACAAAGCTCTGTGATTGTGGCCTTGTCCAGTCTATAGGTCAGTATTATGTGCCTGTCCTCCAGTGTAGCCAAGTCCACAAGGGGTCTGTACACCGGGTCTGGTCTCCTCCTCATATTCTTCCCCAGTGGTAGGTATCTAAGGGACAATGGAACCACCACCTCTGTGTACATAGAGCTTGTATGTAATTGGACAATGTGAATGGCAATGTATGCGCAATTTATAGCAATGACGCAGATTACTATTTCTTAATGTTGTCCACCACCATCAAATGGCGACTGCCAGTCCTGTAAGTATGGACAGATGGAAGTGATGTAACTCCACCAGCATTGGGCGTCATGACGGAAGGTGGTCTTGCACCGCCATGCTATTCCTCATTGGATAAAATGGGGGTATATGGAGTACAGTGTCCAATGGGGATCACCAGAGGTGGTACGATGTACACCGCTGTGGATGTGACTGCCATTTTCTGTCTAAAACCTCACTTGATTCCTGACTTTCCACAGGACAACACCTCCACTGCGTGTGCTGCTGTGACCTGTGGCTGGATCCTGCTATGGCCCGTGTGACAGGGGAAAGGGCCCCTGCCTTCACTTTGGAGGAGTTAGAGCACCTGATGGATGGGGTCGTACCCCTGTATGGACAGCTGTGTGGGCCTTCGGACCAACAGGTGAGTACATCATGGGTGTGATGCATGTGACAAGGTTGCATGGAGATATGTGAGCTAACAGTGTGTAATTTGGGTGGGGGTATGTCTGGTGGTAGTTTACATGCAGTGCCTTGGAGAAGGAAATGGTATTTTTGGACCATATGTGTGACAGGCTGGATTGTATGGGTTAATGGTGTCCTCCTGTCTGTATTACTTCTGCAGGTCAGCACCCATCAGAAGAAGAGATTGTGGCATGCCAGCACCAAGGGCGTGCAGACCCTGGGGGTCTTTAGCAGGCGGAGCACCCACTGTAGGAAAAGGTGGAAGGACTTGAGACGCTGGGCCCAGAAAACTGCAGTCGCCCAGCTGGTGATTGCCTCCCCACAAGGGTGGGGTGCCCGTTGGAACCTGAGCCCCCTGATGGCCTGCATACTGGCAGTATCCTACCCAGTGCTGGATGAGCGCTTGAGGGCATCACAGCAGCCACTATGGGGTGATTACAGTGAGCGAAACAACAGTTATTGGTAGGTGGCATGGGATCCTGGTGGTGGGTTTCAGTAACCTAGATAGGTAGCATTCCATGTCAGACAGGTCCCAGGAGGGGTGCAGTTGACGGTGGTTGGCTGTCATCTTGCTGTGGCACTTTGCCAATGTAATGCCAGTGCAATTTATAGTGCTGAATCCTGATCCCTATGTGTGATGGTAATGTGTATACCAACTGTGATGTTGTTGCTGTAATTGGCCCAGTGCTCCCTTTCTTTCTCTCCCCCCTATTATATTCTGTCATCCTATCCATGTGTGCATCAGCATCATCTTGCGGAGGAGCAGGGGCACCGGTGACTGAGAGAGATGCATTCCACAGGACCCAGGAGGCAGAGTCCACAGATGCAGAGGGGACCAATGGGATGGAGGGCGAGGGGTGAGGGGAGCACTATGGCGGAGACAGGAGGTGACAACACTGACTCCGATTCCTCCTCTAATGGAAGCTCCCTGGTGGTGGCGGACACCTATGGAACCACCCCAGCCACAGGTACAGACGCCACCCCCTGTACCAGCACCGCCCTCCCAGTAGCCCCCACCGACTTACCCGTGCCCGCTCACCCAGGAGGATGGGCATCTCCTTCACCCCAGGCACTGCAGGCCCTGGCCCAGTGAGCCTGCTGCCCTCAGTGAGGAGGCTATTGACCTCCTGAGATCCATCTCTGTAGGGCAGTCAACCATAGTGAATGCCATCCAGGGGCTGGCATCACAGATGTAGCAATGCAATGCATACCTGGAGGGCATCCATGGTGGGTTGGCGGCCCAACAGAGATCGTATCAGGCTCTGGCCTCTTCTCTGATGGCAGCTAGTTTCCCGGTTCCTACCATCCCCCTTCCAACTAACACTTCCCAGTCCCAGTCTCCTCAATCCCAATCCATCCAAGGCACAGATACAGACAAGCATGCACACTAAACATCACACAATAGTAGCACAGGAAAACACAGGCAGCACACTTCAGGCCATATGCACTCACACAAATAACAGACACTTGCACACACAACCACACCCACTGCCTCCACTGTCTCCCCCTCCTCCTCCTCCCTCACAGTCACATCACACTCACACCTGCATGCACTGCATCAACAGCCACCAACATCACAACATCATGCAGCACACATACCTCACTTGCAGACACCGCCACAACATCCACCCACGCTTCTCCTTTGTCTTCTCCCACCCTGTCAGCCCCTCCTAAGAGACACAAACGCATGCACACATACACCCAACAGCCATCCACCTCGCACACACACAGTGTCCATGCACCTGCACCCAAGTCCAGCAGACGTACACCTCTGACAACCACTCCCTCGACATCCACTCCCATCCCTCCTCCCACATCCCACCCAATGCCCTTCAGAAGCTTTTCTTTGCATGTCTTGACCTCTTCCCTCCCCCTCCACCACTCCGTCCTGCCCGTAAGAGCAAGGTCCCAATGACCCAGTCCAGCACCTCAGCCAAACAGTCTGCCACTGCTCTCATCAAATCATCAGCTGCTGGCACAAAGGGGCCCCAGAGTGTGACCGCTGCTACTCCTACTGAGAGCACACCTCTGGCTCAGAAAGGGAGGACTAGGGTTCGTAAAGAGAAAGAGACATGAGACAGGGACAGCGGAGGCACCTCCTAGTCCTGGTGGCAAGGACACAAGTGGCATCTTTAAGGTCAAGAGGACCCGTCACAAGAGGGGACACATGGATCCCCCTTCACTAGCAAAGAAAGTGAAGGTTCCCACACCACCACCAATGAAAGTGAAGGTTTCTACTCAACCACCAATGAAACGAAAGAGGCCCACTCAACCACCAATGAAAGGCAAGGGGCCCACTCCACCAGCAGAGGGCAAGGAGCCTCCACCTCCAGCAGAGACACAGCAGCCCTCACCTCCAACAGAGACACAGCAGCCCTCACCTCCAGCAGAGGGCATGTAGGCCACCCTCCAGGGACTGTTGTACAAGGAACCCCCTCCAGAACCAGTCAGTAAGTTCCCCACTTCAGAGACTGTGGCCTTGCACTCCCCAGCAAAGACAAATGGGCATGGAGCCCTCTCCAGAACCAGTGGGTAAGTTCTCCACTTCAGTGACTGTGGCCTCACACTCCCCAGTAAAGACAAATGGGCGTGGAGCCCCCTCCAGAAACAGTGGGCAAGTTCCCCACTTCAGCTGAGGTGCCCCCCCACCCCTCACCCTTTCCCCCTGAGGTGCCTGACCATTTCCAACATGATGTCCCTGAACAGTGGATTCTGAAAGTTGTCAGGAGTCAAGTTAGGCCTTAGACTGTGCCCTGTGGCCATATGGCCCTTTTGTACTTTCTACTGGCCATTGGCTCATTCTGAACATTGTCGCCTGCATTTGGGATCTAATGGACAATATGGTGGCTGTTGGAATCAAATTACAGTGTTTTACTTTAACGTGTGTTCTAGGACATTGGTTTAACTGTGCAGCTGGTTCTGTGTATGGTGTGTGTGTGTGAATGGTGTGTGTTGTGCTTGTGTGTGTCACTCTCCTTTTCCTCCCTCCCTCCCTTGTGTGCTAGGTGGCTGTACTCACCGTCGTTGTCTTATCCATGTTGGTGTTCCATGGAGTCATGGCGTAGAACAGCATCGGGAAGACTTGAAGTTCCGGTTCCCTGGCGGCGGTGGAGTCCTCTGTGTACCTGTTGGTGAGTCTTTCGTTTTCTGTGTTCTGTTTCCACCAGGCTTTTGATTGCGTTGATACCGTCCCAGGACTCATGGCGGTTTGCTACATCATAATATGGTGGGCAGTACCTTGGCTTCTGCCTGGCTGTTGATGGCTACTGCCATGGTTAGAGGTGTTAATGCCCTGGCGGTTGGTGTGGTACATTGGCTGTAAGGGGGAGGTATCGCCGCCATGGTCATAATTTGGTGGTATTTACCCCGCCAGCCTGTTGGCGGTATTACCACCACTTTATCACTCACCGCCAATGTCATAATGCCACCTGTGTGTTTTTAGGGTGGCAGCAGCACTGAGTGAGGGTGACTGAGTCAGTCCCACACCACCTTGGGAGCTGTCAGTCTAACTCCTGGCTTACAGTACCTCTCACAACCCTGGAAAGAATAGGTGATTAGAGGCAAAATAAACCTGACACTAGTCAGGGAAGTAATGATGAAAAGACCATACCACTTTCCTTCAGTTACTCAGAGATTCACACATCACAAATTAAAAATAACATAACATAATGTGTGATTGGGGGAGTTGGTGCACATGGCACCCCTCCCCAGGCCAATTTCAGTCATTTGGACATCATCTCCCATTGCCTGGCCAAGTTTCAAAAGTGGAATACGGAGCTGTGTGGTCCCCTCTTGGGCTGATATCAGCCTCAGGGACCCCATCCCTCGGGGCCTGGCATATTGAGAAGTGGGAGGATACAGAAATTCACACATGGATGTAACCACTCACAGACCTTTACAGCCGCTCACATACCCACTCACACACCCACTACATACCTGCTGACACACCCACTGACACGCCCACACAGCCACTCATACACCCACTCACACACCCTCACAACCACTCACACACCCATGGAGCCACTCGCACACCCACTCACAGACCAATGCAGCCACTCACACACCCACATTGCTACTCACACATCCACTCACAGACCCATAGAGCAGTGGGGTGTGCAGGGGGGCTCAAAGAAGGACCTCCCATGGCCAAAGTAAAAAAATAAAAAAATAAAAAAATAAAAAAAGTGTTTTGCTGATTGTTGCACCACTGAGTTTCTGCTTAAACCAGCACGGCCATTGTGTGGTCCAACAGGACTCCCACAGAATTCAGTGGGGCAACTTGTGCACCCCCAAGACCAAAACATTAAAAAAGGAAGTATATAGGGTGGGTTTCTGTGGGTAGTTTTGCCACTCACCTCGGGGGGGGGGGGTTGCCAACCTGCAGGGGGAAAAAAGGAGGACTATCCATAGCTCCTGTGTCCAAACCCTTGTCACACATGGCCAAAGGTTGTGCATGGTGAGGGTTTGCAGCACAGGTACTGTAATTAGATATGACTTTGGTAAAAAAAATACTTTTGAATTCACTAATGAAAAACATCTGTTAAAGTGTAGATAAATGTAGGTCTTGTAACAATAATACAAAAAACTACTGTTTTAACATTAAAAAAACTAATCAAATATGACATCATCATCAGTGATGTTAAAAGTGAGTTCATAAGCAGTACTCAAAAGGGTGCAAGTTGCATGCAACTGGGTAATCGCAATGGTTTTTATTTTGGTTTTAAAACAGCTGTTATTTATTATTAGAACACCTACATGTAACTCCACTTTACCCTGTGGTTTTCTCAGTTTGTCTAAGAATTGTTTAACACAAGTTAAAATCGTACCACCTCAAGGAATAATCACAACTGTTGTTGGTGAACCCTCAAAGTTGCTAAATTAACCTGAGCTCAGCACGCTTCTAGCTATGGCACAAAGCAGGCAGGCTTCACTCAGGGCAATGTGTAAAGTATTTATGTAGTATCAAAACAATGATAAAGTAAAAATAACAATCAATAAAAACCGAATTAGAAAAAATCTGAGTAAAATTGAATGAATAAAATGGCACCAAAATGCCAAAAATCCAAGTGTTAAAAGTTAAAAGAACAAATCCATCAGACTTGACATCTGCCCGCCAAACTTTTAACAACTTTTTGCTTTTTAAAAAATGAAACACTAAAGGAGGATTTAGATTTTTATTAAAGGAAAATCAAATGCCCCCCCACAAAATAGGATTTGTCTCCTGTGTTTTATTGTTCAATACGACCTATATCAATTAAAACAGTTACCATTGTCCACCCTACATCAGTCTTACTAGGCTGTTTCAGGAGTATAACAACAATTTAGCAGGCTTTATAAATGTCATACTTAAGTCTTGCCCTCTTGTAAAACTGATGGGCGGACCAAAGGCTGTCGCAACGGAGTATCAGCTCTGTCAAACTCTAAATCAGGTACATGGTCTTCACTTTTTCTTTCAAATGGTTTGCTCACTAAAGGCACCTAAAAAAAAGTATTACATGCCCAACATTACCATAAAATGCACGCTTTCCTAACGAATAGAAGTTTACACTTTTATTAAAGACAGGAAGGCAACTACTATCACTCTTCACTTAGGCCACACTCTTTGATACATCCAGTTAGGTATTTAGTTACATTTTTTGCAATGTTCGGTTCCAAGAAGAGAGTGCTGCCAAATGCACCAATTATGCTTTTTGATTTCCTCAAGAGAGTTGGGACTGATCATTTTCCTCTCCCCTTGTTTTTCAGTTGTTCCTAGTACTTGAGAGATCTACATTAGTTGAGTAGAGTTGCCCTCACACAGCAATTTGTTTTAATTCTGATTGTAGTGAGTGTGTTAGTTTAAACTTTATTGCCATTGCTCTAAATTGTATTTCATGGCCTCATGGGGAATGCAGCGTCTTGATTCTGTTTATTTTTATCATAGTTTGATAATATGATGAACTTTGTACCTTGCGGAAAGGTTGATACTCTCCATACAGGTGGCACTCAAAGTCTATGTATACTGGTAATCTCTGGGGTTTTAAGATTTAGTAGTGGTCGGACTGCCACCAATGTGGCAGTCTAGCTGCCACATTACGATCATGGCGGTAGAACCACGGTCGGACCACAAGCAGATTATGAGTCAAGCAGCGCTGCCCTGGGGATTAAGAGTTCCTTCTCCGGCTGCAATTACATGGTGGTAGCACTGCCATGTAAAGGCTGGTGGAGAAGGGGTGCAGGGGGCCCAAACTTTGCAGACAGTGAACATCACAACGGGTTCTGGCGCACCCTACACACTACAGCATTGCCGCTGACTCTATTATGAGCCAGAGACAATGCTGTAGGCCATTTCCCACTGGGCCAGTGGGCGGAAACACCATTTCTGCCTGCTGACCTAGCAGGAAACTCTTAAAGGGGCCCATGGAAAGGAGGCCACACTGGCAGCAACCTGCCCGTCGAGACTTCGGCAGACGGGCTTTTCCGTCCGCCTAAGTCATAATGACGCCCTTAGTGTGCCATTCTGTTTGCAGATGTGTGTGTAACCCATTGGGATCCTGGCCTAAATACATTTTCTATTGCTTAATATTGTTTTTTTATATATGCTTTTTTGAATGGAAAGGGATGATTTTATATGCTGTATGGTTAAAAGTGTAGACACTGAATTAGCTTCTTAGTGGCATATAAATGTAACATAAATTGGTTAATAGACATATAAAAGAGATGTAAACCATTTTGCTTTAGGAACGTTAAAATGTTTCGGTTTATGAATGAAAGGTTTTATCACTACCTTTAGAGCTCATTCTCATTTAAATGGCCAATGCATGTCTTTGTATGACCCTACTTATCCCAATCCCTACTCACATGTCTTTCCCTGATTAACACATTGATAAAGCCAGGTAATACTATAGGATAGGGCAGCATGTTCACCTAGATTAGGATATAGAACCTTTTTTCTCTCTTCTACGTAAACATGAAAGTGAATAGCTGGGGCCCCTCAAATGCAATAAACGATCGCTTGAATGGTATAACTTGAGGTGATATGTCATGCTGATCTTAAAGGATTATGGCTAAACCTGACCCTGGCATTTGTTCATGGTGAGTTAATGTGTTGCATCTAAGAGGTTGATTTATATTTGGGTGATCAGCCCATTCTCCACCAGGGCAACAGAGTAAATTACTCCATCGCCCTGATGGAGGTGCCAACCACCACATTTTGAAATATCTGGTGGACATTTGACTATTCCAAGCATTGTGAGGGACTGCCATCAAGGAGGTTCTTGCCAATGTATTATACCTTTGCCGGATTGCTCAGCCAAACATAACGAAACAGTAAGGCAAATTTACAATTCTTTTTTTCCCAGGTGGGATTTTCTTCTTGGAAGAAAAAAAAAAAACTCTCACAATGAGAGTTTCCTCCCAGGGCAAAGGGGGCATTAAGCACTTTTTAGTGCTACTGACCACCAGGTTTCTCCTTGCAGTGTGGTCATTGTTAAATGGCTTTCTGTCCGCCCACCTAAATTAGGTGGATGGAGATATATACAAAATCTCCAATGCCCCATATTCTGTCAGAAACGTTTGACCATGACGGAAACAGAGTAATCTACTCCACTGTCAAGCTATGACCTGCTCGAGTCAAAATCTGACAAGCAGACCGTAGTCTTGGAGGGGGGCATCCATCACCGTTTGTTGGAAAATGGACTATTGGTAAGGGCAGGTAAGTACCTACACTTAGCAATAGGCCACTAACCTCCACTTAGGTCCAGTTAGGTCTCAGAAAATTAAACCCAGCTCAACCCTTGGTAGCTTGGCAACGAGCAACAAGGCTTAACTTAGGAGACAGAGTGTAAAGCATTCAAATATCACAAAACAGTAATTAAATAAAACACAGAAAACAGTTCAAAAATCCAAAACCAATTCATGAAAATAGATTATATTTTTATCTTTAAAATGACACAAAAACTAATAAAATCGGATAAGGGAAACCGGAGATATGAATTTTTAAAGAATTATTGTTTTTTAGCGCCTAGAAACAAAAAGTGCCAATCGGGTCATCTGGTTGCACCTCGACCGGGGCAAAGTCAAAGTTTATGGCCGACCGCGATGGAGACCTGCTTGGCTACAGCTCGCAGGAGGCCTCGGTCAAAAGTTTACCTTCGGACTTAGGCGGTCATTCCAACCTTGGCGGTAAAAGCCGCTTACCGCTGTCAGAAGACTGCCAACATACAGCCGCGGCCGCGGTAAACCGCCACGGTCATTCTGACCCACAACAGGCAAACCGCCAAAATGCAAACATCCACAAAAGTCCGCCACACCAAAGGCCAGCGAGAAACTGGCGATGACCAAACCTCCACCGTCACGCCAACAGAAATACGCCCACACTATCACGACCCATGAATCCACGCAGCGGTCTTTCAACCGCGGAAATCCATTGGCGGTACACACCGCCGCACTCAAAATACACACACATTTACAAAACACATCCACATTGGACAAATCGAAAAACACACACCTGATACACATACACACACCACTCCCACACACCCAACACAATTTAAAACACACACCCACATCACCCACAAACCCCCACTTCTACAGAATCGGGACCACGCACTGAGAAAAAGAGAACTGAGCACCCAGACACGCATTTAACTTTCACCCAGCAATATTTCCACGCACTTCACACAACACACCAATACACATCACCACACAATCCACCCCACACATCACCCACACCACCCCATGGCACCGCAAAGACACCCCAGGTTCTCCGAGGATGAACTCAGGGTCATGGTGGAGGAAATTTTACGGGTAGAGCCACAGCTCTTCGGGACACAGGTGCAGCACACCACCATTGCCAGGAAGATGGAGCAGAATAGTCGATAGGGTCAACGCTGAGGGACAGCACCCAAGAAATAGGGACGACATCAGGAAGCGGTGGAACGACCTACGGGGGAAGGTGCGTTCAATGGTATCCAGGCACAACATCGCGGTGCAGCGGACTGGCGGCGGACCACCACCTCCTCCCCCAGAATTTACAACGTGGGAGGAGCAAGTCTTGGCAATCCTGCATCCTGAGGGCCTCGCAGGAGTATCTGGAGGAATGGACTCTGGTAAGTCTCATTTTCACTACTTCATCCCCCCCACCCCACCAGCATGCCAACTCATACCCCCACCCTCACCCTCAACCCCATCACATCCTGCTCCTTGCAAATGTCTCCACATCACAGCCCACCCATCCCAACACCAAGCCCTGCATGCGACCACAAAGCATGGACACCCATCACCAAAGCATGCCCACTGCACATACCCATCCTCCACCAAATCACCATCACAAAATCCCCCACACGGGAATGCCAGCACTGGGGTACAAGGGCATCCACCCATTACACGCTATGGCACACACAAATGCAATAACCATACTTTTATACCCCTGCAGGACCCGAACGCCACGTCACCGCGCAGGAGGGTCCACAAATGTCCACTCCACCCCCAGAAGAGGCCCACAGTGAGGACAGCACCTCTGTCGACCTGGATCTAGATGACCAGCCCGGCCCATCGGGGACCTCGGGACAGTCGGTTCCCCTCAGACAGCCCATGGCAGACCTTCCCCCCTCTGGCAACACCAGCACAGCACCCACCCAGTGGGCCCATCCCTCAGTCCCCAGGACACTTCAATCAGCGGTGTGTCCACCACTACAGGGCACCCAGGTTAACCCCCCACCCCAACAACAACAGGGACCTGGGGGCAGTGGTAGTGGGCACACGGCCCAGGGGGCAGAGGCACAGGGAAACAGGGGAACTGGGAGGGCTGCTGTGCGACAGGGGGGGACAGGCCCAGGGAACCCACTCTCCACGAGGCCCTCTCCTCCAGCATGGGAGCCTACCACCACTCCCAGGAGACGATGGTGACGGTCCTGGCCAGGTTTCAGGAGATCCAGCTTCTGCAGGAGGAACAGTATTTGGGGTTCAGGGAGGAACTACGAAACATCAGTTCCACCTTGGCCACCATTGTAGGGGCTCTGAATTAGGTAGTCACCACATTGCGGGACACTGTGGCAGGACAAAGGGCCCCTGACACTAGCATGGACCAAGAACTGCCTACCACCTCCGCCGGCGCTAGTGGACAGGAGGCCCCGCCACAGGACCAACAGGCCACCAGCACCCCACCCCCTGCAGAAGGAGAACCACCCCGCAAGCGGGCCCTGAGATCCAGGAAGAAGACAGAGTAAGATGCCAAGACCCCCGCCAGGAAAGGATACCTCCCTGATTGTCATCCCACTGTCCCACATTGACACCCTGTCCATTCTTATACTGCCCATGCTCCACTTTCCACAGGCATTTGGACATTGCACCTGTGAGACTAATAGTCTGGACTCTGCGATGGACAATCCTCCACCATCACCCCTCACCGACTTGCAACCACCCACCAATATAGGACACTGAAATAAACAGTTATTCGACAAAACAATCAGGAGTCTAGCTGTGATTTTGTACTAATGTATTAGACATTACCTTCCCAAAATGCATATTTACATTGTGATGCCAACATACCACTGTCACACAGCTGTAGTCCATGGGGAAACAAAGCAGATGTCACGCAGTATGGCCCACATCTCTGAACTTGGAAGGGAAAGTCACAACTCAGTTACCATACACAGGGGGAAAAGGTCAGACAGTAGAGAGGTAGTAGGGGTTAAGTATATGTAATATGAGGGGTTGGACTCTTACCTGTGTGTCATTGAAAATACTGCTGTATTACTGTGTTCCTGTTGTCTATGTTGTCCTCTTCGGCTTCCTCTTCTTCACTCTCCACAGGCTCCGCAGCTGCTACAACACCACCATCTGGACCATCCTCCTGCAGAAAAGGCACCTGGCGTCGCAAAGCCAGGTTGTGAAGCATACAGCAGGCCACGATGATCTGTCACACCTTCTTTGGTGAGTACAATAGGGATCCACCTGTCATATGGAGGCAGCGGAACCTGGCCTTCAGAAGGCCGAAGGTCCGCTCGATCACCCTCCTCGTTCTCCCATTGGCCTCATTGTACAGTTCCTCTGCCCTTGTCCGGGGATTCCTCACTGGGGTCAGTAGCCATGACAGGTTGGGGTAACCAGAGTCACCTATTAGCCACACACGGTGCCTCTGGAGTTGACCCATCACGTAAGGGATGCTGCTATTCCGCATGATGTACGCGTCATGCACAGAGCCAGGGAACTTGGCATTAACATGGGAGATGTACTGGTCTGCCAAACACACCATCTGTACATTCATCGAATGATAACTCTTTCTGTTTCTGTACACTTGTTCACTCCTGCTGGGGGGTACTAAAGCCACATTTGTCCCATCAATGGCACCTATGATGTTGGGGATATGTCCAAGGGCATAGAAATCACCTTTCACTGTAGGCAAATCCTCCACCTCAGGGAAAACAATGTAGCTCCGCATGTATTTCAGAAGGGCAGACAACACTCTGGACAACACCTTGGAAAACATAGGCTGGGACATCCCTGATGATATGGCCACTGTTGTTTGAAATGACCCACTTGCAAAGAAATGGAGTACTGACAGCACCTGCACTAGAGGTGGGATCCCTGTGGGTTGGCGGATGGGTGACATCAGGTCTGGCTCCAGCTGGGCACACAGTTCCTGAATAGTGGCTCGGTCAAGCCTGTATGTCAGTGTGACATGTCTTTCCTCCATTGTCGACAGGTCTACCAGCGGTCTGTACACGGGAAGATTCCTCCATCTCCTCGCATGTCCCAGCGGACGGTGCCTATGTAGGACAACAGCGAGCACAGAGTCAATCCGCCCACAGGTACGTAACCACAGTTTGCACAAAACACAATTCCCAATGCATTGAATGGTTTGTAGGAGTGTTGATGCATGGCCTAGGTATGTGTGACGCAGTTAAAAGTAAGCCATGTGGGCCCTTGAAATGGCGGCTGCCTGACCTGTGAAGTGTGACAATGGGATGTGAGGTCAATGCGCTGGCGTGGCACACCGTGGCGGTAGGCGGTCGAAGACTGGGGCGCAAAGCAGCATTGGTTAACATTGAACCCTATGGGTCTCAGGAGCCAATGACGATGTGCGCCGGCGGTCGCGGTACGCACCGCCGCGGTACGCACCGCCGCGGGCGTGACCTCCATTTTCTATCTGCTTAGTCACTCGATACCTGATCTTCGACAGGAGAGGACCTACACTGCAAGTGCTGCTGTGACCTCGGTCTGGAAGAGACAATGGCTCATGCGACTGGGGAAAGGGCCCATGCCTTCACTGCTCAGGAATTGGAGAAACACGTGGATGGGGTCCTCCCCCAGTATGCGCTACTCTACGGTCCTCCAGACCAACAGGTAAGTACACTGGGACCATGCTTTGTGGCCAATGCCTGTGTTGAGTCGGGTGGATGAAAGATGGTGGGGAGGGGAGAGAATGAGGCATGCATCAGACGACGGATGACAAGATGTGCCACATGGCAAGGGTAGGGATGGGGGGGCCACTCACATTGAGGGTGCAGAAGGTGATGACTCTTTTTCTCCCCCTGTACATTTCACATAGGTCAGCGCCCACCAGAAGATAGACATTTGGCGTGCCATCGCCAAGGACGTCCAGGCCCTAGGGGTCCACCACAGACGGGGCACCCACTGCCGGAAGAGATGGGAGGACATCCGACGCTGGAGCAGGAAGACGGCGGAGGCTCAGCTGGGGATGGCCTCCCAATGTGGGAGGGGTGCCAGTCGTACTTTGACCCCCCTGATGTCCCGGATCCTGGCGGTGGCCTACCCCGATTTGGATGGGCGTGTGAGGACATCACAGCAGACACAAGGGGGTGAGTACAACCTCATTCTGCTGACTTTGCGCGCAGTGGAGGTGTCTGGGTGGGGGAGGAGGGCTGTGGGTATCCCTAGGCCAGGGCAATTTCTGTAGGCTAGGCCCCTTCGTAAGGCATGGCCCTGTGCCCCCGCCCCCACCTCTGTAGGGTGCCAAGTACAGTTATCCATGGCCCTGTGTCATCTATGTGTGCAGTTGTCGTCCATAGGCTTGTAGGCCATGTCCCACGGATTGAGTAGTGGACCCCAAGTGCGCAGCGTAGTGCAGGGGGCTTCTGTGTCTGTCCTCTCCGCCAACGGTGTCGCCAATGCATGCACTCAACATGTCTTTATTTCCCCCCCCCCTTTTTTGTGGTCTTCCTGTTCATGTGTGCATTAGCATCATCAGGCGGAGGAGAAGTGGCATCGGATTCCGAATACACCAGTGGGACGGAGGGCGAGGGGAGCTCCACAGCGGGGACTCGTGCAGACATTAGTGACACAGACTCGTCCTCTGGAGGGAGCTCCCTTGTGGTGGCGGCAACATCCGTGCCCCCCGCACCAACAGGTACAGCCGCCACCCAGCGCACCAGCACCACCCTCCCAGCAGCCCCTCAGCGTTTGGCCCGTGCCCGCTCACCCAGGAAGGTGGGCATCTTCTTCGCCCCAGGCACCTCAGGCCCTGCCCCTGTCACCCCTGCTGCCCTCAGTGAGGAGGTAATTGACCTCCTGAGGACGCTCATTGTTGGGCAGTCTACCCTTTTGAATGCCATCCAGGGTGTAGAAAGGGAGGTGCACCAGAGTAATGCATACCTGGAGGGCATTCATTCTGGTCAGGCTGCCCATCAGCGATCGTTCAACACTCTGGCCTCAGCACTGATGGCAGCAATTGTCCCTGTCTCTAGCCTCCCCCCTCCAACTTCCTCCACCCATACCCTATCACCTGTACCTCTGCCTATCCCAGACACACCATCAGACCAGCCTGCACACACCTCAACACCCAAGGGAAGCTCATCCAGACATAAGCACCACACATCACACAAGCATTCACACAAGCAACATCCACATACAGACATACCAACACCCACTGCCTCCACTGTGTCCCCTCCTCCTCATCTCCCTCCTCCCTCCCTGTCACGTCTCCACTCACACCTGCATGCACAACATCTTCAGCCACTACGTCCATCACCAGCACACCCACCAGAACCCCCCGCACACGTGCAGTCACCACCCCCACTACCATTTACACGTCCCCTGTGTCCTCTCCCACTGTGTCTGTGACCCCCTCTTCCAAGCTACACAAACGCAGGCAGCCACCCACCCAACAGCCATCCACCTCACGACAGCATCCAGCCCAAGCACCTGCACCCAAAGACACCAGACTGAAGACTCCTACAACCACAACCTCTTCCTCCACTCCCATACCCACTACACCTACCCGTCCCTCTGTTCCTAAATTGGTTTTCCTTTCCAAACTTGACCTCTTTCCAACAACTCCCCCACCCCGTCCATCTCATAGGACTCCAGTCAGCACCTCAGCCACCACAAAAGCGGGACCTGTAATGACAGTGTGCCATGGACTGTGGAGTCCCCCACCCTCAAGGGCAGCCAGTTCAGTAAGGAGCCAAGGCACGGCCAGCCCACCCCCGGTAAAACATCCGAAGATTGTCAGTGGCCGACGCAAGAGGCCGAAGACACCAGGGACCAAAATCCCTACCATGGCTTCGGCAGGAAGTGTGGTGCCACCTGGCACACCGCCAAAGGTGGGGAAGGGCCACAGGCGAACAGGGAAGGCTGGGAAGGGCAGCACGCCCGACAAGTCCGCCAGCAGCCCAGCTGGCCAGGAGGGCCCCGCCTGCCCCATCCCAGGTGGGCAGGAGGACACCCACAGGCCCGGTACTGCAGCCCAGGAGGGCCCCGCCAACCACACGACAGATGGGCAGGAAGGCACCGCCAGCCACAGGTCAGGTGGCGAATGACCTCCATGCCATGGCCGGATCCGCTGAGCTGGACACTCATCCGCTGCACTGCTGCACTGGGCACCGCCGTCTCAAGCACCCCTGAACTGGGCCCTTCATCTCAAGCACCGCTGAACTGGGCACCGGCGTCTCAAGCACCGCTGAACTGGGCCCTTCATCTCAAGCACCGCTGAACAGAGCACCGCCGTCTCAAGCACCGCTGAACTGGGCCCTTCATCTCAAGCACCGCTGAACTGGGCACCGCCGTCTCAAGCACCGCTGAACTGGGCCCTTCATCTCAAGCACTGCTGAACAGGGCACCGCCGTCTCAAGCACCGCTGAACTGTGCCCTTCATCTCAAGCACCGCTGAACTGGGCACCGCCGTCTCAAGCACCGCTGAACTGGGCACCGCCGTCTCAAGCACCGCTGAACTGGGCACCACCGTCTCAAGCACCGCTGAACTGGGCCCTTCATCTCAAGCACCGCTGAACAGGGCACCGCCGTCTCAAGCACCGCTGAACTGGGCCCTTCATCTCAAGCACCGCTGAACAGGGCCCCGCCGTCTCAAGCACCGCTGAACTGGGCCCTTCATCTCAAGCACCGCTGAACTGGGCCCTTCATCTCAAGCACCGCTGAACTGGGCCCTGCCGTCTCAAGCACCGCTGAACTGGGCCCTTCATCTCAAGCGCCACTGAACTGGGCACCGCCGTCTCAAGCACCGCTGAACTGGGCCCTTCATCTCAAGCACCGCTGAACAGGGCACCGCCGTCTCAAGCACCGCTGAACTGGGCCCTTCATCTCAAGCACCGCTGAACTGGGCACCGCCGTCTTAAGCACCGCTGAACTGGGCCCTTCATCTCAAGCACCGCTGAACTGGGCACCGCCGTCTCAAGCACCGCTGAACAGGGCACCGCCATCTCAAGCACCGCTGAACTGGGCCCTTCATCTCAAGCACCGCTGAACTGGGCCCTTCATCTCAAGCACCGCTGAACAGGGCACCGCCGTCTCAAGCACCGCTGAACTGGGCCCTTCATCTCAAGCACCGCTGAACTGGGCACCGCCGTCTCAAGCACCGCTGAACTGGGCCCTTCATCTCAAGCACCGCTGAACAGGGCACCGCCGTCTCAAGCACCGCTGAACTGGGCCCTTCATCTCAAGCACCGCTGAACTGGGCACCGCCGTCTCAAGCACCGCTGAACAGGGCACCGCCGTCTCAAGCACTGCTGAACAGGGCACCGCCGTCTCAAGCACCGCTGGCCCATTGGCGGAAGGGGCAGGCCCGCCTCTGTGTCAGGCAGGGCTGCGTTAGCACTCTGGGCACCAGTCCCCCTCCAGAACCAGTGGAGACTCTTATCCACTTGTGAGACTGTGGCTTTGCACTCCCCAGGATGTACCAGTGGGCAACCCACCCACTGTAGAGACTTGAGAGACTGTGGCTTTGCACTCCCCAGGATGTAACAGTGGGCATACCACCCAATGTAGAGACTTGAGAGACTGTGGCTTTGCACTCCCCAGGATGGAACAGTGGCCATGGAGGCCCCTCGTGGATCTGGAGTCGTGGACTCATCTGGCTGAGGTGCCCCCCCCTTCCATTCCCCCTGAGGTGCCTGTAGTTTTGCTATCTGATGCCCCTGCAGTGTTCTCTCCGTTGGAGTCAGGCATCCTGTGTGGGCTTTGCCCATGTGATTTGGGCCCAGTGGTCCACGGACAATGCCTGCTACAATGATCGGACTTTAAAATTTATGTATATAAAGGTTTTAGATGTGTGATATATTTTTTAGCCAATGATACAATATATTCCAATGTTTAGAATCATTTCCTTTTGTCTTTGCATTCTTCTGGGGGGTTTGTGGGGTGTAACTCTGAGTTGTTGCTATGCATTGATGTGTGTGTTGCAGTGGGTGAGGGTGGGGGTGGGTGTGTCACGTATGTGTGTCCCCGTAATTTTTTCCCTCCCCCCTCCCCTGTGTCGTAGGTGCAGTACTCACCGTTGTCTTCTGCGCCGGCGATCGTGCTCCTGGTAGAGGAGCAGGTAGACGCTGGGAGGATTTGGAGTTCGGGTTCCATGCTGTCCAGATTCATCGTGGGGTGTATGGAGGTGAGCGTTTTCTGTTCGAAATGGCTGTTTCCGCCGTGTTTTTATCGGCGTGGCTACCGCCCCGGAAAAGGTGGCGGATTGGTAGGTTGTGATGGGGTGGGCGGTACATTGACTCTCGCCTGTCTGTTGGCGGTGACCGCCGCGCTGTTTGTTTGTCCCGCCATCGCGGGCGGTGTGTTGAAGTGGCGGTCTCTGTTGGCGGTTTCCGCCAGGGTCGGAATTCCATTTTTTTTACCACCAGACTGTTGGCGGTTTAGCCGCCGCTTTAACACCGACCGCCAAGGTTGGAATGACCCCCTTAGTCTCTTTTCTGAAGATTTTCTTCAGCAGGACGAACCTGCCAGTCCCATCCGACCTCCTGGAACTCTTCTCCGGATATGTGTCGCGGGAGCCCTCTGTGGAGATTTTTACCTTCGGACTTAGTTGTTTTTTTGAGGTGAAAATCCTTCGACCGGGGTAAACCTGGATCTTGATCCGACAACCTTGGAGCCCTCCTTTGATGCGCTGGCTGGGAGGTCCCGGTCAACTTTTTACCTTCGGACTTAGTCTCTGTTTCTGAGATTTTCTTTACCGGGATGAACGTGCAAATCAGGCCGGGTCGCGGTTGAGGCAAGCCGGCTAGAGTTGCCATGGTGGGTAGGTCCCTCTATGGAGCTTTTTTTCAAAAGTTCTCCAAACTTCTGGGTCTTCTCCCAGATGTTCTTTTAAGGTTCTTTAGGGTCCACAGCTCATCCCAAGGGTCCAGAAGTTCTGAGATGACCCTTGTGGGTGTGGACTACAACTCCCAGAATGCACCTGGCACAAACTCCTTTTTGGCCACTGGGCAGTGGCCAGCTGGTTGGTTTCTTCAGGAGTTGGTGCAGGGGACTCTGGTTAGCAATTTTTCACATTTAGCAAACAGGGAGTCCCTCCTTGAACCAATTGAAGCCAGGCAAAGTCCTTCTTGTGGTGAAGCCCAAGTGTGCCGCTGGTGCAGTCCTTCAGTGTGCAGGGTCCAGGTGCAGGCCAGGGGTCCAGCAGGGCAGTCCTTCTTCTCCTTTGGTTCTTCCTTGTTGGAATCTGATGGGGATCTGAGGTGTGGGTGCAGGTCTGCCAGTTTTTTCCTTGCTCATGGGTGAAAAACAGGGGGGTCCTGATTCTCCAATCAGGTGCAGGGTCCTTCCCCCTGTGATGACCACTTCCTGGGAAGTGTGGCAAAAATCAATCCAAGGAGGCAACATTCTTAAAAGGCCATCATGGCTGAATCTGATTTTTGGAGGTTATATCTGGCTGAGCCACCCACTGGTGTGGCTAAAAATCATAAACGCACCCCTCTCCTGCCCTCTCCTAATTTAATCAAGGGGGCACCTAGTTGTCTGGGGTTACAGGATGTGGGGGTGTTGCTGGGTTGCTCCAAATGTCCTTCTCTGCCTTTGAAGACCAGTTTGGCAGCCCTCCCCCTTCCTGCCTCACCATCTGCTGAGGGGAAATTCCCTCCCACAGGCACATCTCTTTGTGTGAAGCCAGGCCACTTCACACCTCATCAATGCAGCCTGGCCAGGCTGCAGGAGGCTGGCCAATCAGAGCACAGCACCAAAAACAATGCAGGGCTGAAATTGGCAACTTTTCAGGTAAAGTTTAAAACTCTTTACCTGAACACGTTATATTACATCCCACAACTGGAAGTTGTGGGATTTATTATAACAATTAATTTGATACCATACTCTTGGTATCCATTACATAAGGGTACTTTTAAAATTAAAATAAAGTCTCCCCATTCTAGCCTATGGAGGCTATTCACTACAACGAGGGGGAAACGAATTTGGCCGTTTTTACCTCACCAGGGCTTATAAAACTATTTTTATAAGGTCCCTGCTTATAGTTACATGGCACCCAGTCCTAGGGGCACATAGGGCACACCTTAGGGGTGACTCATATGTAAAAATAAGGTAATTTAAGATTTTGGAACTACTTTTAATCCCAAAGTCGAATTTGCATATAACTTGTATTTAAAAGCAGCCAGAAAGCAGGCCTGCCTTTAAAATGACACTGGGCACCTTAGCAGTGCACCTATGGGTACACCATCTATGCCGGGGTCCCTAAACCTACATGCCCTACCATATCCTAGGGACTTTTAGATAGGTTAACGTAGCCAATTATAAGGAGCCTATGGGTGCACTACCTATGCTGTGGTCCCTAAACCTACATGCCCTACCATATACTAGGGACTTATAGGTAGGTTAACTTAGCCAATTATAATTAGCCTCATTTACATATCCACTTTACACAGAGCACTGACCCTGGTACTGGTAAACAGTACCCAGGGCACAGCCAAGAGTCAGTAACCACCAGTACCTGTCCAAAAAGTGTGGGAATGACCAGGGCAAAAAGGAAGACTTTTCTACACCGTTGCAATGGAGTTTCCTCTTTGCAAAGAACTAAACCAGTCCATTAGTCATGAGTGCAAATGTTTTGGATGATGTCCAGTCAGTGCAAGACATATAACGCGTTGTCACATAAAGGGAGCACTGCAAGTGCAAATCTAAGACGGGGCAATATCAGAAAGTGTGCACTGAGACAGCTATTTAAGAATCGATTTTGCCACAGTTTTCGTCTGACTGCTGCCTTCAACAGTTGAAAAGCTGGAGCAGCACTATTTTACCAAATTAGTCAGAGGTAAATGTTTTTGAATGAACAACAGAACATAACACAACAACATGCGCAAAGCCACCCAATAGCATAATTGAAAAATAACAGGGCATGCCACAGATGACAACAAAACAGTGGAAGTAGATCACAGCACGGCGACAGTACAACACAAGATTCCTTTGCAATAATGCAGCACAAAAACTCAGATCACATCACCAAAACAAAATGCCACACAATAAATATGACCAAACATTCTTGTCACACATTTAAAAACTTCGATAATATAGTGGTAAAAGGTGCTCGTACCAAACCTTTCCTTAACGTACCTCCGAGGACATGAAATAGCCACATTCAAAAACGTTTTGTGATCCGCTCAGCTATTTACACTAAGTTTTGTTCAATCTTTACGGCCATAAGACTAATTGGCAAGTGATACACTAAGTATTAACTGTTAACTAAATAAGAGTTACACTTACTAAAAAAAGTACATAAAAATAAATGAAACACTTAAAAACTAGATTTTTTTCTGTGCGAAAACGAGAGGTAAATCGACAAGTGTTTATTTTAGGTGTATTTATATTTAGTTTTCATCATTGGTTGTTCTTTGCACCACACAAGAGTGGCATTTCGCTCAGTGCTCAGCTTCCTGTAAATACAGGAAGAAGGTAAAGTCCCGCAGCTAGAATGACGCACATCAGGAGATTCAGGATGTGATCTGATATAATTGATTGATGCACCAAATACCAGTATGATGAGAAACAGGATAACATCGTGTATTTTTACAGTAAATGTAAATGAATAAGAATTACCTAAAGTATCTCTTCTCCTTGCGCTGTCAGATGTCTGTACCTACTGTGATTTATTTATTCAGTTTGGTCTCACTTTCCGAATTCTCAGCCTATACAATTCAGCTAGCTATCCCACGGACGATCACTGGTGGAGAGCTGGCGTGTATTTAACTAATGTTGGTGAAATACTTCAGAAGTAAAATTCATTTTAAGTACATGAGCTAATTTGATTTGTTCATATAATCTGCAAGCTGCAAATCAGCCGACATTTTGATACAACAGTATGGCACAATATAGAATACAACATTATCGACATGCAAAAATACGGAGACTAAAACATTAAGAACCATAATTTCCTTTTTCTTAAACTCCTGTAGAAATAACCACACTGAGTTAAAAAATATCGACATTCAAAGTATAAGAAAACCTAAAACATCGAAAACAAATATCGGTTCGAAAAAAGTATCAGTAACACACTAAAACAAAATGCACTGCTGCAAAAATGTTGATAGCCTTTATACTGTCTAGTGTAAAGAAACATAAATATCCACAAAACACTTGAAAAGTAAAGAATGCTGCAGCACATAATAAAAAGTAAATTTATGAAAATAATTAAAAAGTACACCATATAAAATATCTTTGGCAGTTCTGTCCTTCATTTATGGTAATACCCCAAAACACCCTACTAGAACACTAACCAATCAAATTCAAAGGCAAAATAGTTAACAGGTAGGACAAGGGGGCTAAATTAAACAGAGTCTAAATACAGAACATGCAATCTACCGCACAGCTAGCCAACAGAGGTCGAGACCTTCACTTTACCAGAGAGGAAGCTCTCCAACATCCAGATTATCAATGTAAAAGAGAAAATGCCCTTCATACTGCAAACAAGTAAATTTAATAACTCTCTATAAGTAAAAAAAACAATAATCAAAAGCAATTTGTCTACAAAATTAAAAATAATTTTTCAGAGTGCAGGTTTAGTATTTATTTCATCTCACAACAGCTGCGATTGGGGAAAAGTATTAATTTTAGAGATTGCCAAATTTACTATTCTTACTGTATTCCAATTAGATTTACATAAAGTGTTTCGTTATGGGGAGTGCAGGTTTACTATTCTTACTCCAAGACAGCTATCATTGGAGAATGTGGTTCATTTTGGGAGTGTAAGTGAGAGCGTGCATCATTTTACTTGGTCGCACCATTTTTTGTCTCATATTTTGGGTATGAGTGTGGCTGATTATTGCCACTCCTGTGGTGCTTCCCACATAGTCCTATGCCCTAGGACTGAATAATGGGTTACCTGCAATGACGTAGCGGCAAATAGTTTAGTTTTTCCTTTGTGTGAAAACAGACTGTTCTCTTTCTATTTATATCTGTGTTTTTATTTAATAAAGACTGCATGCATATTTTCATGATTCAAAACGTCATCCCCAGTTGACAGACTATTATTCTGAATCTGTTTTTACACCAAGGAAAAATGAAAATAAGTGTACCTATGTCGCTGGCAAGTATCCATTGATTTGAACTGGCTTAACTCTGCACACTGTTGCACTTTTGGCCAGTCCCAGTGTATGTGATCTGGTCCATAAACCATGGTAAAATTGGCTAACTGGCAATTAGCATACATAACTTACCAGTAAGTCCATAGTATATGGTGCATCAAATGCATGAAAAAGTTCTCATCCAAGGACTGCAGCACAGATTGTGCCATTCACTACTCTGACAAAGCAAACATGGCTTCAGGCCTACCTATGTAGCCTAATTCCTGCCACTTTAAGTCCTGCAGGAAAATGTATCAGAATAACCATTTTTGATAGAAATGAACACTACTTTTAAATATGAAATGAGTCACTCCTGTGCAGGATTTGTAGCCCACAACATAGAGTGCCTAGAATTTAAAAGTTGTACATTTAAGAATTTAGGGCCTCATTAAGGGTGTGGTGGTCTTCAGACTTCCATACTTGCAGTGGCGGTCAGGACTGCCACATTAAAACCCTGGTGGTCAGACTGCCAGCCCTGCCAGAATCCATGATCCCAGTGGCCTGGCAGTGGCGGAGATCGTTATCCACCAGGGCAGCGGATTACAACCATATTCTCTGTCAGCCTTTTTTTATGGTGGTAAAACATCCTCATGAAAAGGCTGGCAGAGAACAGGTGCAAGCCCCCTCCCCCTCCCCCTACCCAGCACTGTCGCAATTTTCACTGTCTGCTTTGCAGACAATCAATCAATCCCTGTTTGTAAAGCGCGTCTACTCACCCGTGAGGGTCTCAAGATGCTGGGGGGACATGCCTCACGTGAAGAGCCACGTCTTAAGATTCTTCCTGAAGATGTTGAGTGACAGGCTTTGTCTGTGGTGCAGGAGGAGGTTGTTCCAGATCTTCGCTGCAGTGTAGGTGAAAGGTCGTCTTTTGGAGGTGGTTTTGCGGATGCAAGGGACGGTGGCAAGGGCCATCTGGGAGGAGCAGAGGGATCTGGCATGGGTGTGGAAGAAGATGCGGTGGTTCAGGTAAGCTGGTCCTGCATTGTGTGTGGCCTTGTATGTGTGGGTAAGAAGCTTGAAGGTGATTCGCTTCTTGACCAGTGAGCAGTGAAGGGTCCTCAGGTGTTGGGAGATGTGCTCTCGGTGAGGGAGGTCCAGAATTAGTCTGGCGGTGGCGTTCTGGGTGAGTTGAAGTTTTTTGATGTTCCTAGTTGAGGTGCCGGCGTAGAGGGCGTTGCCATAGTCAAGCTTGCTTGTGACTAAAGCATGGGTGACTGTCCTGCGGCAGTCTGCTGGGATCCATCTGAAGATCTTCTGGAGATTGTGGAGGGTGTGCCAGCAGGAGGCGACAGAGTTTACCTGGTGGGTCATGGATGGGGAGGAGTGGAGGATGATTCCTAAGTTGCGGGGATGCTCAGTCGGTGTAGGGGGGGTGCTGAGGGATGTGGGCCACCAGGAGTCGTCCCAAGCTGAGGTGGAGTTTCCGAAGATGATGAGCTCCATCTTGTCAGAGTTGAGCTTGAGGCAGCTTTCTCTCATCCAGGTGGTGACAGATTCCATTCCTGTGGGAAAGTTCCTTTTGGCCATGTCCGGGTCTTTGGTGAGGGAAATGATGAGTTGTGTCATCGGCATATGACACGATGTTCACACCGTGGCTTCTGAACTATGGTAGCAAGAGGGGCCATGTATACGTTGATCAGTGTGGAACTCCGTGAGGATCCTTGGGAGACTCTGCAGTTGACTCCTGGAGGTGTAGGGCGGGAGTCTGACTCTCTGTGTCCTCCCTGAGAGGAAGGAGTGGATCCATTCCAGGGCTCTTCCGCGGATTCCTATGTCATGGAGTCTGCTGCACAGAGTGCTGTGGAGACAGTGTCGAAAGCTGTGAAGAGGTCGAGGAAGTATGAGTGGTGTGGTGTGGCTGCGGTGCAGTAGTAATTGGATGTCGTCGGTGGCTGCCAGGCGTGCTGTCTCGATGCTGTGATTTCTGCGGAAGCTGGACTGGGAGCTCTCCAGGGAGTTGTTGGCCTCAATGAAATTCCATAATTGTGCATTGATTGCTTTCTCTAGTACTTTGGCAGGGTGGGGTAGCAGTGAGATAGGCTGGAAATTCTTTAGTTCTGATGGTTCCGCCAAAGGTTTCTTCAAGAGAGGGCGTATTTCGGCGTGTTTCCAGTCCTCGGGCAAGGTGCCTGTGCTGATGAAGCAGTTGATTGTGCTTCGAAGCCGGGGGGGATGGATGCGCTGGCTCTGATGTATATGTGGTGCGGGCAGAGGTCTGAGGAGGCTCCGGAGTGGGTGCTGTTCATGATGTTTACTGTTTCCTCTTTGGTAAGCGTGGACCAGTCGTGGATGGTCTGGGCGGGTTCTGGGGGGATGGATCAGTCACAGGTTCCGGTGCAAGGTGACAGGAAGCTGTCGTAGATGTCCTGAATCTTGTGGTGGATAAAGGAGGTAAGTTTCTCATAGAGGTCCTATGACGGGGGGATCCTGCTGGCTTTGGAGGGGGAATCTGTGAACTCGTTGATGGCTCAGAAGAGTTTCTTCGAGTTGTGTGCGGAGGAGTTGATACACTCCCGGAGTACGTCCTTCCTTGCGTTCTTGATTTTTCACCTGTGGGTGGTGGTTGCGGCTCTGAATGAGGTGAGGTCTTCGCTGGATTGGCTGTTCCTCCATTTTTTTCTCTAAACGTCCGCGGGTATGCTTTGAATCTCGGAGTTCGGTGGTGAACCAGCTGGCCTTCTTACGTAAACCTTTGGCCAATGTCAGCCAGAGTGGGGCTAGAGTGTCGGTGCATTGGGGGATCCATGCGTTGAGATTGCGTGCTGCTGTGTTGGCATCGTCAAGTGGGGAGGGAGGGATTTGGCGGGAGATGGGGTGAGTTGCTCACTGGTGATTTCATTCCATTTCCTGTGGGGGGGGTCCTGGAGGTGCGGGTGTGGCTGCTGGGTGCGGTCATTGTGAAGTGTATGCAGCGGTGGTCGGTCCCATCTGGTGTGGAGATGGTCTTGATGGTGATCTGGTCACTTGAGGTGAAGATGGGGTCCAGTGTGTGTCCTGCAATGGGTATGGAGACCAGCTGGCTGAGGGTGGCAAGGATGTTGAGTAGAGCAGTGGTGTATGGGTCAGTGCGGTCGTCGAGGTGGAAGTTCAGGTCGCTGAGGAGGAGGTAGTCGACTGACGCCAGGGCCTGGGGGGGTAGGGATGCCTACGACGTCGTCTATATGAAAGCTGGGCAGGGGCCGGGTGGCCTGTACACCAGGGTGCCACGGATGGAGGAGTTGTGGTTGGAGTGGACCAGGAATTGAGGGTGTTCCATGGTGGTGCAGTGATCATCTTGGACAGCCTTGACACGAAGTGAGTACGATGGCGTGTCCTCCACCTGGGCAAGAGGGTCGGTCCCTCCTTAGGATGCTGTAACCATCGGGAATGGTGATGGCAATGTCGGGACCCGAGGTGGGAATTGTCCAGGTCTCAGTGAGGAAGGCGATGTCTGGTCAGGAGGGGTCGATTAGGTCACAGAGTTTAGTGGCATGTTTGTGGAGGGAGCGGATGTTCAGGAGCAGGTAGTTGATGGAGTTGTGGAGGTTGTTTGTATCTTTGTGTGCAGAGAGTACCTTCTGTTTGTTGAGGTTGGCGCTGAAGTTGCAGTTCCTGCAGGTGAAAGGCCTGTGGGTGTCTTTGGGGGAGATGGTGCAGCAGTTGTTGAGAAGCCTGTGTTGAGGCGGAGGAGGGTCTCATAGTCATAATGGAGGCAGTCTAGGGGGTAGTTTAACAGAGTTCCAGGGTTCCTGGTGCTGGGCACAGTCCAGGCGTGGATAGGCTTGTCATGAACATTGCGAGGGTGCTATTGCACCCTGCGGACTACAGCATTGCCGCCAGCTTGATTTTAAGCCAGGTCAATGCTGTAGCCTGTTTACCTCTTGGCCGGTGTGCAGAAATTAAGGTTTCCGCCTGCCAAACTGACAGGAATCTCTTAATAACTCCCACTGGGTGATCTCCACGAAGGCGGCGGCCTCCCTCTTGGGAGTTTGGCGGATGGTCTTTCCCATCCGCTAATCTCTTAATGAGGCCCTTAATGTTGGCATGCACCTAAAGCGAGGAAGCTGGCCCTTTATGTGGTGTGTGAATACTGTGTAAAGGTTCCAGGGGTTCCCCAGTGAGTGTACACAGCTTGCCATGCAATCCCAAAGTGCTATATTTAGGAGTAGTGTGGTCGAGCAGCCTTAGGCTTAACACAGAGGAGTTAAAGAGATCTACAAATACAGACAATAGTCGATAAGTGAGACACATGACTCGAGCAGGAGATCCACACCAGTTTATAAAAAATAGCAAAAACCTGCAATGTTATCCTACTGGAGATAAAACAAGTTCTGCAAACAAGTAGAGTACAGCGACTTACAAGACCAATCTCCTGGGGTTAAGGTGAGTCATGGGCAAGGTCCAAGGCGGCACTCACAGTACACCCTCAGCAGCACGGTGGCAGCTGGGTGTAGAGCACAAAACCGTGTCAGTTGCCCAATGCATTCCTATGGGGATCAGTCACTGTGAAAAGAGACTGCAGGCTCTGGCCATGAGGCCAGTCTGGCTGAACCAACAGCGGGGCTCAGGCCTCACGACCTTTGGTCCTCTTCTCCAAGGTTCAGGGGTGAAGAGTGCAGAGGTGTCCTTAGGTTTCAGGTTTTTTCTGTCCAGAGCTGTCGCAGTAGAGGGGGGGGCTGCATGCAGAGGCTTCAGGAGTCGTTGGGGAGTCCAGGAGGGGTGTAACCACAATAGACTCGAACTCCAGAGGGCTGGGGAGCCTTGTTGGCACCAGTGATCCACTTCAAATCAGGTGTGAGATGGTGGGTTCAGATGCTTCAGAGTCCCTTTTTTTGGAGTTTGCTGGAGAACAGGTCTGCTTTTCACAGGAGTCTTTGTCAAAAGCAGGCATTCCTCCTGGGTTTCTGGAGTCACAGCTTGCAGGAAGAGCTGCCTTTGAGACAGATTTCGATGAGGGATGCAGACATGCCAGTGGGGTTGCCTCCAGGTCAGCTGCTTCTTTTCTCCTTTTCTGCTGTTGTGGCTCTTCGGTGTCCTTGGTCTTCTTAGATCATCAGGGTCTGCTTATATAGTGCCAGGGGCTTCCCTAAATACTGAATTTAGGGTGTGTTTAGGAAAGTAGCCAATGGGCACTACGTCCTCTATATGACCACTTCCTGTGGGAAGTGGACATAACCCTGTTGCAGAATTCCTAAATCTGCCAACACCAAGATAGCAGATTCTAAAATGCAGTGTCCACATCAGACAGCTCACCTTAGCAGTGTGTCCACCTCTCTACATACTAAATTTCCTACCTGTCCTGGTGCCACATGGGTCATGGGGCAGGATGGCCAGCATTTCTTTTGTGAAGAAAGCCAGATCTGCATATCAAGGGTCGTGAGCTTCTTTGAAGCTTCCAGCCATGGGATGTAGATTTGCAGGTCTTCCTGTTGGATTGGGGTGTGTAACACCCCTCTCGGAGCAGGGTTTGTAGCTGGAGGCACAAGAGTAAAGATTCTCACCTTAGGAGGTCAGACTTGTGTCTGGTGATGGAAGGCTGGCTCAAAGTAGTTGCCAAGCACACCAGAGGCTGGGAGGTTTTCAGGGGATACCTCCAAGGTGCCCTCTGGGTACATGTACTGATAAATCTATCACAGAAATTAATGTGGGCTTATCAATATGAAATGTTTGATACCAAACATCCCTAACTTCAGTGAAGCCATCATGTACCTGGGAAACGTGTACGGACCAGTGACCAGCACATGCCTGCAAAATGGCTTCCCTGTCCACTTGCTATGTTTAAGAATTGACAAAGACATAGCAGGGGCATATCTGGTATAATGCATCTGCCATAGAGCTGTTAGGTCTGCTGTAGGGATGATTTACATATATTGCATGCAGTGTTGGGGGACATGGCATATGTGTGCCATATTGTGTTTTCACTTTTGTCTGCACCAAGACACGCAGCCTGAAATGGCAGCTTGTCATGTGCTTGGTGAGAGGGGCTTTAGGGTGACACAATTTGTGCTGCAGCCCTTAGGGTCTCTAGTAGGTACCCCAGGTCCTAGGTACCAGGGGTACCATTTACTAGGGATTTACAGAGGGTGCTAAAAGATATTCCAATTGGGGAAACAACTGTGCAGTTTTGGGAAAGAGAAGGGATCTGGTCAGCAGGAAGCCAGTGCACTTTCAGTTGAAATTACATCATGTACCAGGCAAAACGTGTGGGGGGGGCATGTCAAAAAGAGGCACTTTCCTACATACAGTGATTAGACTAAAAAGCAGTTTTCATTGTAAAGGGCTGTAGTATGCAAAAAACTTGAGTTCAGAATAAAATCATAAGCATGGTATCTCTGGTTTTGGACAAGCCTCTATAATAAGCCAAGCATTATTTTAAATGTTTATAAAAATCCAATGCAAAGGAGAAGTTGGATTTTTAATAAATATTTAGGAAAAGTGATATTTTACAAGCTACACTTTACCCAGCTTTGCCTCCAATAGGCTAGTTAGCATTATCCTGCTGGCAGGTCGCTCTCCCCATGCTTCTCCTTAATGAGATGTGAAAACTGGTCCCGGTGCAGTCCTTTTTACAGGGAGCTCTAGAAGGGCAGGAGCTTCATTGACTTGAAAGAAACCACAGTAAGGCCTGCCCCTTCATAGTTTGGTGTAAAGCGAGACCTGGGAAAGAGAAGCCTTTTTTTCTGCAAACCTTCTGTAATCAGTGTGGCGCCTGCCCAGTGGGAGGTGGAGCTGGTCCCAAAACCAATGTGGTGTGGCTGAAGAGAAAGGACTGATCATTTCCTTAAAAATTCCTTGGCTGGCAAACAAACTCTCTTTATTCTCCAATGTTGGATTTGCCTCAGAATAGTGCGTTGTGGCATAGTTTTCAGTAAGGCAAACAGTCATAGTTACAAAATTGAAATGTGTGATCTTGCTTTGGGAGTGTCCAACAAATCCTACAAAAGTGGTACTTCACCACAGCTCACAACACTCATTGGACCTGCAGAAGTACAGAAGAGTAAGGAATCTGTTGTTTAAGATCTTTGATTCTAATCAAATCAAATCAATCAAATCAGGGTTTATAAAGTACAACTACTTACCCGTAAGGGTCTCAAGGTGCTAAGGCTGTTTGTCTTCTGAGCTTCAGTTGAAGAACCAGGTTTTAAGGTCCTTCCTGAATTGGGGTAGCGATGGTGACTGTCTGAGGTGCAGAGGCAGAGTGTTCCAGCTCTTTGCCGCAAGGTAGGCCAAGGATCTCCCACCAGCGAGGTCTTCCATATGTGGGGAATGGTGGCTAGTGCTTGTTGAGCTGAGAGGTCTGATGGGGAGTAGAAGGTGATGCAGTGGTTGAGTTAGGGGGGTCCTAGGTCATGGAGGGCCTTGTAAGCATGGACAAGGAGCTTGAAGTTCATTATCTTCTCGATAAAGAGCTAGTGGAGGTCTCTTAGGTGATTGGAGATACGTTAGTGGTGGGGAATGTCCAGGATGACTCTGGCGGAGGCGTTTTGGATGTGCTGTAATTTCTTGATGTTCTTCTAGGTAGTACCGCCATAGACGGTGTTGCCATAGTTGAGTCTGCTGGTAACGAGAGCATGGGTTACGGTTTTGTGGCAGTCCTTTGGAATCTATTTGTAGATCTTCCAGAGAAGTCAGTGTGTGTGAAAGCAGGAGGATATGACTGAGTAGACATGGCAGGTCATGGTGAAAGATGAGTCCAGGATGACGCCAAGGAGGGATGCTTGTGGTTTCTGGTTGGGGGTTGGCAAACTCTTTGACCACAGCAAAAAGCTCTTTGGTGCTGTGAGTGGTGGCACTGATGTGGTCATGCAAGGGGGCTTTCCTGGTGACTCTAATGTGGTGGTGGGATTTGGTGGCTGCTATGCAAGCCTCAAAGTCCTCTGGGGACTTGCTGTTCCTCCATCTTTTCTCTAGCCATCTGCAGCTGCGCCTGGATTCCTGGAGTAAGGGGGAGAACCAGCTGGCCTTCTCATGGTTGTGTTTGGCTGAGGTCTCACGGAGAGGTGCTAATGTGCTGGTGCATTCGGAGATCCATTGGTGGAAGTTCTTTGCTGAGATATTAGCGTCTGCAGTGAGGGGCTGGGGAGCCTTTCTGAGGAAGTTGGAGAGCTGTTCCTTGGTGATCCGGTTCCATTCTCTGCTAGGGGATCAGAGTGTGTGGAAATCGATGGTTGTGAGGTGATGGTGAAATGGATGCAGTGGTAGTCAGTCCAGTGAAATGTGGAGGTGTTTTCGACGGTGATGTTGTTGCTTGTGGAAAAAATGGCATAGAGCATGTGTCCTGCGATGTGTGTTGGCGAGGTGACCAGTTGTTTTAGTCCTATTGTGGTGAGGTCTTTGAGCAGGGAAGCAGGGTTGGTGTAATTGCTGCTGTCAATGTGGTAGCCGAGAGTGTGAGGGGAAATGGTGTTGACGATATAGTCAATAAAGCCTGGCAGGGGGCTGCATGACCTGTAGATGAGGGTGCACAGTGGTTGCCATTTAGAAGGGGAAGGAGGCGGGGTCCGGTCAGCTGGGAGTTGGGAGGGCGGGAAACCTTTGGCAGGGATGGAGGTGGGCCGGGCCGCAGGGGCAGCAGTGGCACGGGAAAACGGGGTGAGAGTGAAAGGAGAGAGAAAGAGACCAGAAAGAAAGAAAAGAAACAATGAAATTAAAAATGACAGAAAAATAAGCAGAAGTAAAAAGCAGGAGTAAAAGGCAAAAGTAAAGGAAGGCAGGAAGATACCTACATGCAGATGGCCACTAGGCCACCAGGGATAAGGCACAGGCGGGATCTTGCGGGTGGAGGTGAACCTCGAAATGAGAATCAGACAGGCTGTCAGTCTGCTCACAGCAGAGGCCAAAGAAGCAGCAAACAGGTGGAGCTGCACAGAGAAGGGTGAACAAACGCTAACCAGGAGGTCACAGGAGATGCCCTAAGTCACCCTAAGGGCTGGACCTCCTCCCACTTGTACCCAGACTAAGAAGTGGACTCCAAGATCAGTTGATGACCTTCTGTGTTGCAACAGGGACACAACCGCTTTCAAGAGGCATGTCTTAGAAGTGTCATTATGACAAGCAGCGAGTTGACTCTAACTTCACTGTGCTGGTGTCCATGCTGAAATTAGTCCTGATTTTTAAGTGCCATCCTTGAGGTCCTGGAAGCTTCAAGAGTGACCACGAGGACCTGCTTCAAAAAGAAGAAAAAAATGAACTTCGATTTCTTTTGTTTCTTTTTTTTTTTTTACCTTTGAAGAACAGAGAATACCCACCAGGACTGTCTACCAAAGAATGATTTTGGCAGTCAAGAAGCTTAGATTGGTCTTAATCAGACCTTTTTGCCACCCAAAAGAAGGCTCTAGTGACCCAAGCAGATAATTTATCTGGCTTTAGTGCACCCTGTCCAGCTACAACTTCCCTCTTTACCTGTCGGGAAATTCTGAGCTGCAAAAATAAAGTCCCAGTGTTGGAATTCAGACTGGGCAAAGGGACCACTGATATCTCGTTGATGAGAGGACATAGGCAGGTGTGGGTGAGCTTCCTGCCAAAACCAATGGCTTTAGAAAGATTTGCCCAACACGTGTGTCTTTGAGAGAACTTTATAAGACGCAACCTTGCCCCATTGGAAAATATATACTTGCAGAAAAAGATGAAATGTAAAACTAAAATACTGACCAGATCAATTTACTCGGCTTAGCTGGTCTCTAGTGCACTGCGGATGACCTCAACTTTAAATAGATTCCAGTCAACCACAAACATAGATGATATGGTGTTACTTGGTGCTTTGTAACTTACAAAGTTTTTAAAAAATCATCTTGCTGGTTTCCCTGATTAGATTACAATCATTTTGAGTAATTTTTCTTACTTAATTATTCTTAATTTTTATAAAGTGGTTGTTAGATTTTTGTTGTCTTGTGCTTTGACTTTTAAACATTTTGGTGGTGCTAAATAATGTACACATTTCCTCTAAGTTTTGCTTGGTTGCTCTGTGCTATAGCTACCAGGGAGTTGAGACCTTGTTAATTTAGTGAACGCTGTGCTATATTGAATAAGTGTGTTGATTTAGTACTTCCTGAGCTAATAGCCCACACTTTCTTAAAAAGCAGGTTTATATTCTATTCCATCTCCAAGGCAATTACCAGAGGAAAAAGTGTTTACATTTTGGGTGCAAAGATTTACTACTCTCACTCCATCTTAACTACCACAGTGGCAGGTGGCAGGATGAGTTTGGTGGGCAAAAAAGCTGTGTGCCAAACTCGTAATGAGGGCCTAAATCTAGAGATGAGATTTGTTTTTATTAATAAGAGAAAGCCACATCTGATGAGGACAACACTCTAATATAAATCACTACTTATAACAGCGAAAGCATCACTGTGAGCAGAATTTTAAATAGCAATTGGAATCTGATCAAATGCAATGTGGTTATAGGCAGTTTTGTAAGCAGGGGACGGACTATAACTTATCGCAAAAGCGAATCCCTTGGAGACATACTGGTATATGGAGATATTACCACTACCTCAACCGAAAGAGTGAGGTCCTTAAGGACTTAAAGGGGTTCCATTTAAGTGGGAAATGTAAAGCATGTTCTAACTCTTCTAGCTGCAAGGAATATGTGTTTCCCAATTCTAAAGAAATTAAGCAACTAGCACAATTTACTTGTGTTACTTGTGCCACCAGCTTTGTAATTTATGTGTTGGAGTGTCCACGTCGACTGAAATATGTGGGGAGTACTATACATCCTCTATGCAAACATATACTTGAACATACGCGCGCCATTGCCAGCTGTGACCAACACTATCTGGTGGCTAGATACTTCGAACAGTTCCACTGCTGTGATTGGAAACTACTTTTATTTTATGGTATTGAAATGATGGAACTAAACCCCAGTGGAGGTGACGGGGTGTTTAAACTCAGAAGAAGAGAATCATGCAACATAATCGATTTAGATACCAAAGCTCCGAATGCTGATGAAGAATTATATGTTCACCTAGATTGAGCCTTATGTGCAATGTAAAGTTGGGATTCTGTATTTGCTCTTTGTTTCCAAAGTGTCTTGATTTTAACCTGTTATTTTTTCATATTGCTGTGTAGCGCCTTAGTTTTAACTCTATTTTGTTTTCTTTACCGTCACAGGGGGAGGGGAAGGGACTGTCTGAACCTTGCTGGATAGGGGATACCCCGAATGGAGCACCCTATCAAACTCTTCCACAGAAGAACGACGTTCATGGGTTTGCCGTTCCACTTGTTCACATTGGATTTATTTTCAGTAATATTCTGTATCACCACTTAAGACTGACATTGTACTTTCGCTCTCGATCTGTATTCAACACAGTTCTCTTACTATCACAATGGTTATACATTTAAAACATGGCTCACATCCAAACATGCTAGCATGAGCAAGGCCATCAGGCCGAAATGTGTTGCATGAATTGGTGTTTTCCTTTTTAGGTCGAACATAGCAGCTTGCAAGCACTGCTTTTCCGACGTGTTGGTATGTATCTGAACTTTTTAACCACTCCCACCACACGCCCCTTACTATCACTCGTTCATAGGCTTGCCATTCAAAAATCCTTTCTTTTCATTGGTAAATGCTTTACGTTTGTCCTTCTTTAGGGTGGTTTTGTTACCGCCTTGGCCATCGCCCCGGTTACGTGGTTAATTGCACTTTTGCCTATATGTTTGACTGCGGGCAAACTTCTGTTTCCTTTTGTGTCTCTTCATGCTGATGCTCATGGTGGCCGTCAGCTCGCTTATTTGAAACTGTATTACTTTCAATTTATTTATTAGTTGTTTACTAATCACGTCTTTGGTGTGTGTTGTTCTTATTTCTCTTTTATGCCCTTTCTTCCTCTCACAACAACCTCTGATTTAAGGGCACGGGCGGATCAGCCTGTGTTTTGGGAATATTCCATTCTGAGCAGCTCAAGTTTTTGTTTTTCACTATGGGGGTAAGCGAAGGGGCTGAGCCGGCCCCTGGTTTCAAACGTAAGCAAAAGGGAAAAGAGCTTTAACAAAAACAATCCCAATCTGTCCTTCCAGTGAAGTTTCCTTTGCTTGGCAGCAGCCCATAAATATTGCTTTTCATGTGAGCTTGTTACATTAGTTGCTAGTTCTGAGCTGCCTAGTCCATGTTCCTCGCAGCAGGCACATTTACCATCTGTGCTACTTTATAATTAGTCCAAGCTTCCACTAGAGAAAAGTATGTTCTTTCTCCAGAAATATCATTAATCACCACAGTTATTTTAACATTTGAAGAGTGAATGCAGTCTGTGATCTGCCCACAACATGTTCTTTGCAGCAGTCACATTAACCCTCTGCACTGCCTTATAATAATTCCAAGGTTCATCTCTTGCTTACAGCGCTGCATTTAGTATTACCAAAAGAGACACTTGTGAACGTCATAACAAAACCAAAATGAAAGCTCAACACAAACAACTAAAAATTTGCTTCTTTGCAATGTCAAATTAGCCTGCTTTAGTATTCAGTACTCTTAAAAGTATCAGCAGCAATTATTAGCATGGGGTGTTGAGTGACAGCTGAACTTAGAAAAAACAAACTTTTTGTGTATGCTGACAAGGCAATTGTGGGTCTCGTAACCTCTAAATGTAAAGCTTATGGCTTTGCTATCAAGGAAAAATAAATCAGGCTTCTTTGTAGAGTAACAGCTGGATCTAAAGAAGGCACACTTATTATGTTTGCAGTGCTTCATTTGAGCTGGTGTGTCCTGATGCAGGGCACAAACAATTTTTGTTAAAGGGCCATCAGTTATTTTTCTGTCTCACTGATTTATTGTGGGCAGAATAAAGAATAATTTATTAGAAATGCAAATTCTAACATGTAAAAATGTCCTTCTGCTCCAAACTATAAACAAGGCTGGAAGTTTAAATGGCAAGATGTAATCATGTTGTAGAAAACATTTTTCAACACAACAACATGAAACACTCTTTACTCATGAACATTGTGAAGTACAGCACATTAAGGTAAAAAAGACTGCTGGGGAGGCAAAGTTTAATGTCAAAAACAAAAACACAGAGCAGAAACATTAGCATGTGTTTGTGAAAGGGCAGCATCACCCAGATGAAAGAGTATGAATGACTGGCTGGATGGCCTGCTCTGTAGACAGCAGCGATGTTATCAGATGCTATAAAACTTCGTGGAGTGAATAACACCTAAACAGTGTAAATTGCAGCCAAACACCATATGGGACACACCAATAAAACAACGCATAAACATAAATATTAAAAGACACAATTGTAATAATATGCAGGCATTATCTTTTTAAAAATATTTATTTTCTGTGGCCAATATGTTTTGTGATTCGCCTATAGTTTTTAAGTGGAAATCATGTATTTTGTAAGCTCATATTTGCCTTCAGTAAACACAACGTTAGCGTGCTTCACTTAAGCTTTGCCCAAATAAACGCTGCTAAATAGCAAAATTTTCATTTTTTGCTGCAGATAGAGGAAAAGGTACATTGAAGTGATTTAGTTTTATCAGGGCCACTGGAATTACATGGCAGGAAAAGACAAAATTATGAGGCAGGATTGACCAATTTATGTGGCAAGAAGTCAGGTTATGAATTTACAATGCCAGTAGCTCTAACTCACGAAAATGTGAGACCTATAGCTTGAGTGTTTACTTTTGTAACTGAAAAGGAATTCGAATTTACTGATCAGGTCCGCTCCTGATTCCATGCAACACCCCCGTAGGATGTACCAACTCTGAAGTGGTGTGTGGAATGGCACTCATTTCCAACCACCACTTCAGAGCTGGTGACCAATAGCCGCAATCCTTGTCAGTGTGAACCAAAAAAGACTCTCAGCCCAAACCTCAACACCTCAAACATGGTGATAAAGTTTGAGGGTCTCTAAATTCAATTAGGGAGAATGCTAGAACAAGATCAGTTTAGGAGCTCTGATCAGATGGAACCACCACCCCCAAAAATAAATGAGGCCCTATCAAATCCACCTTGATGAGTATGTTAAGCACACCAGTAAAAGCCTTAAACTTTCCTTCTGATAAAATGGATATGCAAGTGGATTTACTCAACACATTAGCAGTATTTCTTTCAAAGATTGATTCAAAACTTGAAACATCGAACAACCTAGTGCCAAGGGCTAGGAGTGGAGTTGAGGAAAATCTGGGGAGGATCAAGGTTATTTGCTTCTATAAAATTAGAAATTCAGTACCTTATTCAGTACGCACACTTGAAAACCTCAGTAAACCACTAATATTCATGCCTCAAAGTCAACTGATTTTTCCTTGGAAATTTGAGTAAAATATCAAAAGCAACAATACAACAAACTAAAGTTCAAGAACCCATTCAGTAAAATTTCTACATTAGTTTAGTCTAAAGAAGAAATATTTTATGAGTAGAAGAAGGCAAAATGAGCAACAATCGGATAAGAAGATCAGGTAAGATTTTATCAGAAAAATGACAAAAAAACACCCACAGGATAATGTAACAGTCAATGTTAGTCTATGAAAATTACCAAAAGCAGTCAGCAAACGTTACCTGCAACCTGTGCTCTCCCACATAAGCGGAGGACATGGTTAATTCCTTGCAGGGTGGTATATTCAAATGCTTACAAATGTTTCAGGTTACTAATTATCTTCCTTTGAGTCGCCTCTAAAGTTCCCAAGCTGAAATAGACAGCTTCTATAACATTAGGGCAAAGATAGCATTAGAAGACAGGATAAACCACTCTCTTGAGCCAGTGCCCCAGCACATGTTCTGCATCTCACCTGCCTAATTCCTTTATAAATACGCCCTGCTTGTTTGTTTATGATCTCTCGTTAGTGCTCTAGAACAGGTCCTGGATCTCACTGGTCAGCTGGTTCTTTTATAAATGTGCCTTTCTTGACCTTTTGTCTCGGGACCACAGCGGGGCAAATGATTAAAACCTTGACAAAGCATGGGTAAAATAAGAAGGCAGACCAGGCTTCAGACCTCTCCACAAGCTTGCACAGTAGTAGGTTCATCCTTTTCCATTCTCATGAAGGTCTAGTCTCAATGGTGGTAGCCTTTCTCATACTAGCCACTCTGAAGTGATGGGTAATAAGACATCAGCTAAGCCCAGAAAGGTTGCACCCACTCCGGGTTCGCACAAAAGACTTGATTTTTTTTTTTTATTACTCTGGGTGTCATTCTCTGGAGCTCTGAAGTATACATCATTAGTTCATCAGGGTAGAGTCATTATACTTTACCTGTTAAAATTAAATGCTGCAACATCTATATATAGGTGTACTTACTTTGTCAGTGGTTAAAAAAGAATGAAATTGAAAAGAGCTGGTGACAAGGGACATCATTGTTTTGTGCCTCTTGTTTGTATGATAATACTTCATTATGTCAACAGTAACCAGAAAAAAAAGAAACATATTGGCCCACCATTAGAATCATAGTTGAATTCTGATGTTTTTATACATGAAAGAAGAGCATAGTGTCTACTATATAATGTGAAAGGGATAAGAAAAAAATAAATGTCATCTGTCATAAATACCAGTCCTTTCAGAAACCCCAATGTCTGGTTCCATCTTCGCACAGTAGTCAGTAAATCTACCAGCAACGTCCACACATTTTGCTAGATCAGTCTCTTAAACATTCATCCCCCACAGTTCCTTATGTGTTCCCATCTGATATTTCAGTTTTGCTGTTTCATTAAATCCTAACCCTTGCTATGTTCATAGATGCTGAAAGCCCCTACATTGTTTCAGCATGTTTTCCAGTAGGCTGAACGGTTCAAGAAGCAGTGCAAATCAGGCATCAAGAGTCCTCCTTGTCCCCATGTCCTCTCTACCTGTTTCTCATAGAAACTTCCTGAAATTCCATACTTTCCCACTTTGCTAGGGAATGTTGACAGTGTCACTGTTTGACTGCACACATCTCCAGCGTGTTGACACTGGGCTTAGCCCAGCCAAGTTCCAGCAGGACAGGACCCAGTGCTACTGATGCAGGGTCTTAAAGAACCTAATTTCAGTCTGGCTTCTCTTAATCCTTTATCATAATTTAAAAATCATCTGTTCTCGATTAACATCTTTAAATTCTGCCGATAATGTACTCTCTCACCAATTTATCAAATTGCTGAAAATCGGTTATGGAAAACAATTATCCATAAAAATCCTAGGAAGATGGGAAGCAGTTCATTTTGTGTCTCATGAGTGTGACTGTAATTCCATATGGCTGACTGATAAAAACCATTGGTAGTGGACCCAATAGCTTTCTTTAAACAGAGTGTCACTTGTCTATGTTTCCAGGGTAGAAAAAGGGAGAAGCTCAATTCTATTTGCATGTCTGTGAAGGTTTTAAACAATCAGTTAATAAGTCAGTATTTATGAGTATGCACCTGTACTTCCAAAATTTCCAAGCCGATGTAAGATGGATCCATCAACGAATATTGCACTACTATCTCAGATGGGTGCGATGTTCCCTGTAAGCTGCACGTGTGTGTACCTGTCTTCCTCTCAGCACCCACAGTCACTGTCGGAGCGTACAGACACTTGAGGCCTGAAAGGAGAGACTTCAGCCAAAGTGTGGTGTGGTGATACAGAGAATAGGAGTCAAAAGGAAAGCGCAGCACCATCATGAGTAAGAGGACCTGTGGACAATGAAGTGTTCCTCATTTAGGATCCAGTTAGGGCACAGCTGCGGGCGTCTCAGGTACAGAAGGGACAAGTTGCTTTTACTGAATCATCTGGCCTCGTGGTTAGAGATGTCCTGTTTTTGAAGGAGGGGACATTGGCCTCTCAGCGTCAGAGACGGTTGGCGTAGGCAGCTCTGTCTTACACTACCTGTCCTATTCCTCTCCACCTTTTCTGGAACTTTTATATAGCGCAAACCTGACCCGAGAGTATTGGAGCGCTTTACATGAGGAATGTGTCCTTACATTACACAAGGACACATTCATTTTTGTAGGCACAGGAAGATGAAATGATTTGCCCAGATTCACAGGATGTTGAGCCGAGAATCGAACCTGGATCCCCGGTTCCAAAGGCGGCAGCTCTGGCTGTTACATTTCTACAGTTGTTTACATTTCCCCACACTGTCCCACGGCATCTTTATTACAGGCACATGTATGAATATCGTTCTTTGTGCATTGCAGATAGGCAATGGATTTAATGAGAAAGTAGTCGGAACCCTTTTCTGACACAGTAGTAGACACCACCAGAAACTCACACTGCCTCTGGAGCTCTCAATCGCTCAATGATAAAAATCCATTCCCGCTTGGTTGCACCCACAAACTCAATTGGGAAAAAGAAATACTCGCACAAAATAGGCACGAATACTCCATCTAGCTTGAAATAAAATGTATGAAATGTTAAGGATACTGCCTTACTGACCACGACTATTAGGGATTCTTATAGACAATGTCAAGGACAAAAATCACAGTTTTGCATGGATGATAAGCAGGGATGAGGGATGACAAGTAGGTATGATGGAAGAGAAGTGAGGATGATAGAAGAGAAGTAGGGGTGAGAAACAGGGATAAGTAGTGGGGATGACAGAAGAGAAGCAGGGATGATGAATGAGAAGTAGGGGAGATATATGATGAATGAGAAGCAGGGATGATGGATGAGAAGTAGGGATGATGTATGATGGATGAGAAGTAGGGGTGATGGATGAGAAGTAGGGATGATGTATGATGGATAAGAAGCAGGAATGATGGAGGAGAAGTAGGGATGATATATGATGGATGAGAAGTAGGGATGATGGATGAGAAGCAGGGATGAAAAGTAGGGATGATGGAAGAGAAGTAGGGATGATGGATGAGAAGTCTGGATGAGGAGTGAGGAATGAGGATGTCCTAAAATGGAAGCTGTACACCTTAACAGAAGCAGGGCTCTTACGACTTGCTGCCGAGCCAGCAGGCTGTGAGGGATGCTGCCCTCACTGGACTTTGCTGGCCATGCACCCTGCAAAAGTTGCTGCCCTCGCTAGATGTTGCTGGGCACTGACTCCACACCTGTTGTTAACCGCTCAGATTTTTTGTCACTTTCCCTTGTGGCAGCTTGCCCCTTAAGGAACATTGTTTTAACCCTGCCCCCTGTGGTCCCACATCACGTTAATTTACTAGAAGACTCCCGGCTGTCGGAGAGGTCCTTTTAGTAATCTTGTTTTTCAAATGTTACTGTGATTGATTTATTTGAAATAAGGGTGACTAGAACATCAAAAATGCACGATTTAGTTTAAGGATAGGCAAGGAGTGGAAAAAGCTGTGACTGAGGACAAGAAATAATTTGTTACCGTTACTGGTGTTTTAGTTTTCACCTGACTCTTGCAGTAAAGACATTAAAACTAATACCCGTTCAACAAGCACAGCAGAAGCATTGAGTATAAAGTACAGCTATAAGGCATTATGTTTTTTGCCTATTTTTTTCAGAGTGCCTTTTACTGAACAATTTTTGATTAAGCCAAAATAACATATATTATGCTCTTGTTTGTAGTATGTAAGAAAGGGCAATTTGTTGTAAATAGGAAAGGAAACAGCGTAAAAGGGTGGTCGTTTTTTGCTGCAGATTTCTTTGCTGAAAATGTAATTTTAGAACAGCAGCATTTACACTGAAGAATACCTTTGTTTCTCTTAATACAGCCAATGGTCTATTAATAGTTAGATTTCTTTTTGCTTGCCGATTTCGGTCTTCTCTTTGTCCCGAATGCCTTTTAACTAGAGTTTGTTAAGCGCATAATGCAGCCGACTTGCATTAGGCCTTGCCTACATTAATAAAGCCTCTCGTAAAATATTAACTCTCGCTTAAACTATTGATCTAGACAGTTTTCAGGGGGCACAATTCCAGCTTTTGGCATCACTGTAATCATGCTATCTACTTATTAGTCCAGAGAGGAAGGAAGTGTTCAATAGTTTGAACTGAAAAAGGGGCATGCTGTACATTAGGAAATATAGATAAGGTTTGAGAAGAGCAGGGTAGTGGAAGATGTTTAAAGGGGATTGAAAGAGAGCAGAGACAAAGTAAGGGAACAGGCTATGTGTTAAGTGAACTGAAATGATTGTGAGTTGTGCAAATGGAAAGGAAGACAAGTGGAGGGAGACGGAAAGGAATGTATAAAGGTTCTGATGAGGAAAGGTAATACAACTTTGAAGGAAGAATTAGTAGTACAAGATAGAGAATTATTGAGACGTGAAGATTTGGGACCGGGACATGGATAAATAAAGGAGAATAAAGGAGAATGTGAAGAGTGGCTAAATGAGAAAAAATAAATAGGAATCTGGAAGCAAGTGGAAATGGAATACGGCATTATGGGAGACGGTAGAAAGACAGGGTAAAATGAGAGCAGGAAGTGGAGAAGAAGAACCACCTCAGAGAAGAAGGTGAGAATTAGAGAGATGGCTAGAGGAGTTGGGTATATCTATCCCGTACATGCATCTATAATCTAAAATTAATGAGGTCCTAATTAATATCATTTTAAGATCATTGTATAGATGCCTGCTGCTGGAAAACCAGTCCGTTTTAAAACTGCACAGCCAAGTGTTTTAGAAGGGGTGATTTTCATTTGAATGGCGACGTGTCCAATGCTGCCACAGTGACATGTTTAAAAAATGGAAAAGACTTGCATTTTTTCCCAATTCATCTGTAAATAAGAGAACTTCGAGAATACAGAAATGTGTATCTGGCAGGGTTGAGTTAAGGTCAATAGACTATCAGCATAAAGTGATATTTTCTGCTCCTACATTGCTGTGACTATGCCCTGTGTGTTCGTGTTCTGATGAATACCTATGAGTTATTATTCCAGTGCTAGATGTGGAAGGAATGGGCTGCCGTGCCTAGAACCTCTAAGTTTCCTAAATGAGTAGGACATATAACATTCACAACCACTATTGAGGGGCATTTATATAGCAATTTCACCTTCCTGTTGAAGACCATCCTTAGACCTACTGTCTCCAAGGTGTTGAATAGGTGTTCTATTCGAAACAATCAAAAGTCTTTTCATCAGAGTGGCACAGCTAGTTTTTCTAGTTTTTCAAATGCTTCATCTTTGACCTCTGAGGTGATGGGGGATAGTATTCTTAAACGTCTGGTGGATTGGAATAAACCCTACCAGTGAGGAGTGTACTAAATGTTGTAGTATGGATTTTAGCCTCTTGGATTGGACGTTAGCCAGTATTTTTAGAGATGTGTTTATTAAGGAGATGGGCATATCATTGGTGTAAAAAAGGGGTCCTCGACGTTTTTAGAACTAGCGAAATCTTTTCTATATTGAACTGTAATGGAGCCTTTCTGCTTCTTATGCACAGTGGAATACTCTACACAGTAGTAAGATAAAATGTAGTTTATTAATTTTATAGGGTTCCATGGAAAAATAGCCTTCCTCCTGGGCCTTCTGTGTGAGCATATTAGTGGCTTTGTCCATTTCTTTCTTTGTTACATCACTATCCAGAGTGTGGAAAGAAATGTTTTTTATTTTCCCAACGAGCTTGTATAGCCAGAGTGATAGAATATGCAGAAGAAGGAAACAAGTTCAAGTTTTATCAGGGTCCTGCCTTGGTCGTTAGTGATTGGCAGTATAGAGTTTTTGGATTCAGTGTTTCAGCTACATTGTGAAGAGTCTATATGCATTTTCACCTTGCTCATATTGCTTCTGGTTTATTCTTGTCAATGTAGTCTCTGTATTAGAGCTACATAGAATATTATGTTCAAATTCTGCTTTGGGTAACAGTCTCAGGTAAGACTGTAGGGGGTCGGTACTGGATAGGGCTGACAGCCTGGAAACATCTACTTCCATCTGTTGTATTGCCTTTTAACTGTCTTTTTTGCTACTGCATCATCCGTCATCAGCTCTACTTTCATATATATGCTATACCCGCTGCCCACAGAGTTCATGCCTATTTTACCATGCCCTCATTCCCTTTTAGGTAGGCTGCCAGAAAGAGCACAGCTGAGTTTTATAAGTGGACATTTTATAGCATTACACATGTGTAAGAAATAACCTCCTTTTACTTGATCACTACTATATTTTGGACATGGTGCTTTTTGTATTTTTAACTCTGTGCACTGGGATCCTGCTAGTCTGGACCCCAGTGAATTTGCCCTGTCCCCCTCAAATTTGTCACAGTGGCTAAAAATCCTAGTTGGCACATCAAATGTATCTGAAAGACCCTAGCATATGATACTCAGTGGACCCAAGACCTGTAAGTTAAATGTCACTAGCGGGCAGGAGCACTTATTATGCCACCACTAAAGTGGCCATGTAAAACATGACTCTAGGCCTACCATGGCAGCCTAGGATAGCAGTTTTAAAACAGCCATTTAGACCTATTAAAATTACCCTCTTAACAGGCTTACCCTTCCTTGTTAAATACTTATGTCACCCCTAAGATAGGCCCTAAATGCCTGTGGGGCAGGGTGCATCTAATCTGATTGTAAAGTCAGATTTCAAACTATAATATTTTCAGAATGTCCCTTTAATAAAAATTTTATTTTCCTGCCGAAAGCCTCTAGCAGCCCTTTCAGAGATAATCTCCAACTACAGGCAGCCTACTGGGCACAGTGAGTCACTGCCAGGACAGAAAACAAATGGGCCTTAACTGGGAGTGGGAGGAGGTGTGATCACGTCCAGGCAGAATGCTGGTGGATGTGGCCACCAACTGTGCCAGCTTGAAAGGGACAGCCCATGTCAAAAGCAGATGTCACAGAAGCAGATTCGATGGTCTTATGGGACTTAAACATTCATTTTGACAATGCTAACTCTAATATTGCTATACCATAATTGGGGATTTAAAAGCTCTGGACCTCTAACTTTTTGTTAAAGATTTGACTCAATCAGCAGGCCATCTATTAGATCCAGTATTTTCCAACTTTCCTGATCTGTCTGCCCAAGTTCTGTTTCCTGTGACCTGGTAAGACCACTATGTCACCCCCTTATTTACTGGCTTGGAGCTGCACCCCGCCTCTTCAGATGCTGGGCTAAGTTTAATGCCCTGGAATTCCATTTTCAGCTTCAAAATGTAATGCCCAAGTTAGAGGTATCTGTGGATTCATACTGTATAATTCCTTTGTGTTTTTTTGGACTCACTCCAACATGGATTCTGTGATTCCCAGGACGACAGTCTATGGCCTCCAGCTCCTTAGATTGCTAATGAGGTGTTAGATTTAAAGAAAAGATGTAAAAAGATTGATAAGCATCTGGTGCAAACATTACACAGAGGAAGATAAAGAGAGGCCAAAGGAGGCTTCTAGAATTTATTATAGAGCATGTAGACCTGCACAAGCTATATTTTTCTCGGCTAAAATCTCTGCTACCAACAATGCTCCTAAAGATGATTTTTTGGATTGTGAAATCACTATTGGACCCGGTCAATGTTGCATCTCCTTTCACAAGAAGACTTCAATGGGTTGACAGAGTACTTCTTCAAAAAGGTTGATACTCTATAATCTTCTTTTCAGCAGTCAGAGGCTTGTCTGGATTTGGTAATTACTGATTCCCAAATTAAGTTTCTGTCACATAACTTTTATCCACTTTGTTTTTATCTTTAGTAAAAACAATTAAAAAGGGTGATCCATCTGACCCTTAGCCAATAGACTGGCTCAATTCTGTGAGTGATGTGCTGTCTCCTATTTTAATTGAACTTTTGAATACATCCATACTGTGGTGCACAGTTCTTAAAGCCTGGAGACATGATTTGGTTCTGCTGCTACAAAAAAAAACTAATTTAATGCCCTCTAATTGACCAGGCTACTGACGGATCCTTTTGCCTTCGCTTCTTGTGAAGATTGTGGGGAAACATATTAACACCCAGCTTTTGACTCATTTGGAAGCCTTTAACATTCTGCACAATCCCAATTTGAATTTAGACCTGAATACAGTACATAATCTGCTCTGCTAGGAGTTATGGGGGAGGCAATGCTGCTCTTATTCTTCTTCTTCATTTAAGCTCCATGTTTAATACAACCTCCAATCAGTCTCTTCTCAGGCAACTGGCAGCTATCGGTATTCAAGACATGGCACTTGCCTAATTTCAATCTTTTCTGAAAAAAAACAATCCTTTCAGGTTATTTCTCAACCCCTACTATGGGTTCCTCACTGTTGGCCTGAGGAATTGGGCAACTGCCCCACCCCTAAGCAGGTAGTTAAAGACCTGGATTTTTGGGTGGATTGTAAATTATCTATGGGACAGCAAATTGTTAAGGTTGCTGCCTGATGGTCTGGTATGCTAAGATGACTCAGAAAGTTTATATGGCTCTTCCCCTTGGAATCTCAAAGAAATTATCATACAGGCCTCTGTAAATCCCAGGCTGGATTACGGCAATGTGCTCTATTTAGAAGCTACAAACACCCATTTGAGGCATTTACAAACTGTTTAAAATGTGCAGGCACATCTCCTATGCCAAATTCCTCATTAAACCTCAGTTTCTCACTACCTTCATCCCTTGCACTGGCTTCCAATAACAAAACGTATTCAAAGCTTTGTTATGTTTATAAAGCTTTGCACCAATCTAGGCCAGCATGTCCTTGCTCCGTGATTTGCCCTTTTGTTCCTAAGTGGACACTTCAATCTAGTGAACTGAATATCGCCTTCATCCCTCTAAAGTCAGACTGTTTAGACAGGGTGGAAGGTTCTTTGGGCAGTAGGACTCAAGCTATGGAATGTTCTACCTGCCACCTTTGGCTCTGCAGCTCTTTTGAAACACTTAAGAAGATGCTGGAGCCCTGGCTTTTTCGAAGCCAGTTTTGGTTCTTCCCATCCCTTCTGGTGCATGGAAAAACCCATTGGGGTATCCCGGCACTCTATAACTTGATTGATTGATTGAACTCATACCTAGGCCTTCCACTATCATACTCCAACTATCCAGAATGGCAGCAATCCCAGGGGGTGCAACTGGTTACAGAACTGTTTTTTCAGGTGGAGTACCTCATTTCCCTAAACACACCTCAGGGGTGTGCACAGAGCTCTGACCAAGGGAAGAAAGATTCTGCCATGTTGGATTTTGCCAGAGCAGGGCACTGTGTGAGTGTTTAGTTCCACACCCCCGGGGCAAGAGGTCAAAGCAGATAGGATTTCCATGGGAAAGTTTTCCAATTGGGTAAGGAATCAACCCTGCACACAGGCCTGTGTTAGGCATCAACGTGGCACCTCTGCATACCTTCATCAGAACAGTGCTGGTCATGAGAAACACAGAAGAAGGACTGCACCTACTGAACCCTTACTTTAGAAAGAGGAACGCACTTGCTGTCACCTGTGCAGAGAAACCCTGAGGGCTGGACTTAGTCGCCCTTGAACCTAGGATGGAAAAGTGAACTCCTAGTTGGCTGGCCTCCTATTAAGCTCCAGGAACACAAGATCTGCAAGAAGCCCAATCATATGATGAACTCAACTGACCAGTTCCAAATGGATTTTTCCTTGGCCTTCCTCGGAGATTCTGGGACAGTCCTAACCCCAAGTGGTGTCTAAAAGGTCCTGGACCTTTGGCTGGTGTAAGAGTGCACTCTTTCAACCTCAAATGAACGAGACCCGGACTCTAAGTTAGTTCACACTTTCCTCTAAAAAGAACCTGAGGGTGGCATGGCCAAGATGACAGCCATGTACGAGTCTTCTCTTGCCCCTCCACCCTGCCGCCCCAGCATTTAGCACACAGCATGCCTTCACTAAGTGAAAGGCCCCCAGATAAAGTGAATTTCAGCAGCGAGACATGGCCACGGGCTCCCAGTGCTAGCCCGGGCAACTCACAGCACCAGACGAGGGCCAGTGCAAATCACTGCATCAGCGGGCAAGCGAGAAGATGGGCGGCAATACATTTAAGATAATGACCCAACCCAGAATGAGAAGCAGCAGTCAGCCATGGGCACATCCCTGGACTGTTAGCTGCACCACAGGGCATGCACGCCAAATGCACGGTGTGCACACGTTTCACACTCTTCTCCCCTGCAGCAGACATAGCAATCTCACTCTGGCTGATCCAATGTGGGTCAATCATTCCACATGCACCCAACCATCCCAGAAAAAGCCTCAAGCTCGCTGAGTCCATCGTTGGACATCAAAGGTGCTAGCATGCTTGGAGGACCTTGAAGAGAAGTTCACCCTTCAGATACTGCCTGCAGCTACAGAGGAGCCACAGGCCGATGGCAACTACCCAAATAGTGCTAGGATTATTGCACAAGTTGGGCACATGCGAGTGAGTGGGATGCAGTAGCCCCCTGCCCAGGTAGCAGAGAGGAAAGAAGTCCCATGCCAGAGGGGCCTCCGTAGAGCAAAGTGCAGGTGTGAGCCTTGCATCTTGAAGAATTAGTCACCAACCGCACCAGATCTCCCTTATCAGGCGGCAGTCTACAATAAAGCCCCTTGACCTCTCCAGCCAGAATTTTAACTAGTTTGGTTTACAAGGGCATCACACTGGACTTTATAGAATAATTTAGCAGGGAGTTTCAGCAAGCGCATAAAGTGGGGACATCATTGCATATTTCCAATAACCTGAAATACCAATATGGTGTTGGGAGTACGTCTAAACAAATGAACATGATCATAGGGAGGGTAGTCCTGGGGAAGAAACACATGGAACTCCATAAACCATTGATTTCACATATTCTCCCTCTGAGTTGTGATGACAGAAAAAGGAGGAGCAGTTGCCATCTCGTCAAGCATCTTTTAGTAGTGAACATGATTCATCTCTGGTGCCTTCACATCTTTTGCCCTACTTATTTAGTCAGTGGAGAGATGTCCATGGCCGAGGTAGCCTTGAAGCCCAGGAATTTCTCTAGTGGATCAGGGTCAGCAAATTCCTTGGTATTTCCATTTATTGTGGCCAACATAGTCACCAGTTTAGCCGGTCCAAAGCATACGTTTCAATTTCATAGCAGTGGTCTGAGGGCTATACATTTCCTCTGCTTTCAGCTCATTTCAGATTAGAAGTCTTGCAAAATACATATTTTTTATGGGCTACGAATATGAAGGAGCTTTTTTTCTTGGCAGCCATAACTATCTGGTGTGTCAGTGGGTTTCTGTAGAACCAAGCGTGTGCTTCGGCTTCATTCTGGAGATGTTATCCTTATTCTCTGCACTCTCTGGAATTCTATAGGTGGGTTGAATATAGTTGTAAGTTCTGGCAATAAGTGACTAAGAAAAGTGATCACGTTGTTCCCTTCTATTTTCTCACAAATGCTGATGACTTGAATATTGTCTTTTCTCTGCCTGTCTTCTTTGTCTGAGGATTTTTTTGTGTAGGCACCAGTGTTCTTCCTTCCAGTCTAGTGACTAGGGGGGTCATTCTGACCCTGGCGGCCGGTGACCGCCAGGGTCACCGACCACGGGAGCACCGCCAACAGGCTGGCGGTGCTCCCGAGGGCATTCTGACCGCGGCGGTTCAGCCGCGGTCAGAAAGGGTAAACCGGCGGTCTCCCGCCGGTTTACCGCTGCCCTACAGAATCCTCCATGGCTGCGGAGCGCGCTCCGCAGCCATGGGGATTCTGACACCCCCTACCGCCATCCTGTTCCTGGCGGGTCTCCCGCCAGGAACAGGATGGCGGTAGGGGGTGCCGCGGGGCCCCTGGGGGTCCCTGCAGTGCCCATGCCATGGCATGGGCACTGCAGGGCCCCCCGTAAGAGGGCCCCGCAAAGTATTTCAGTGTCTGCTAAGCAGACACTGAAATACGCGACGGGTGCAACTGCACCCGTCGCACCCCTGCAACTACGCCGGCTCAATTCTGAGCCGGCGTCCTCGTTGCAGGGGCATTTCCTCTGGGCCGGCGGGCGCTCTTTTGGAGAGCGCCCGCCGGCCCAGAGGAAATGTCTGAATGGCCGCCGCGGTCTTTTGACCGCGGTGCGGTCATTCAGCGGCGGTACCTTGGCAGACCCCCTAGGTCTTCCTTTGTTGTACATTAGCTAGTATGTGTTCAGTTGATGATAGGCATGCATTGAAAAATGCAATATCAGCTCATATTGAGACTATCTAATCTGCTATTTCATAGCGGTGTTCACTGATCTAAACACCAATTTTATAGATCTCTTTCATAATTGTCTCTAGTGTGAGGTAAGCATTTTTATGGGTTGAGATTCTCTGTTTGACTTGTGCTTTTTTTTTGCCTGCCACTACTTCTGCTGTGTTGATTTTTTTATTAGACATGAGAATGGCCCAGCTCGGTGTAGGGAGGCTTACTGAAGGAGAAGTAGGGCAAAATGACCACCACTCTCCAAGCACCCAGCCCTCTTTCTATGCGAAGGACTTCAACAATGCATGTTTGGGGTTCAATCCCCTGATAGCTGGTGCAGGTGGATCACCTCTGCCACCTCCTGTAGTGCCCCAATGACAGAGGCTGCCTTCTTTCCAGGATTTTGTTGCTTTATTTGCCACCTTAAAGTTCAGCATATTTCGACTGTGATACAGCATCCAAGTAGGTGACATGCAATGAGGAGGCACCGATGGGCCTTATGCAAGACCCATATGGGTTTTCAGGCCTTCTGTGATGGTGTTACCTTTGTACTTGCTGGTCTCATGGGGGCGGTGAATTTATCACATCGCTCAGCTCCTGAATGATGCAAACCTGTGATGGCATCATGTACCAGCGGTATTCGTTTTCCAACAATCCTCCATCATCAAGGCAGATTAGAAAATGGCAAATTCTCTATCTGACTGAATTCCAATCCAGTTGTGTGTTTTACAGCATTTCAGACTTTAATGCCTCTACACATGCTCTAAGGGATGGGGAACTTACAGTGGAGCCCTACCAGAACTCCGTCATCATCATCAGCACCAAGATCAACCTCTTGTCTAGAGTCATTTTCAATTTTGAAGCTAGATGTAGAATTACTATTTACCACTACCTTTCGATTTATGCAAGGCATGCTTCTACATCAGTTTGTTTTTGAACCTCTCATTTATATTAACATAAATGTGTCTACCCAATAGCCTTGAAAAAAACAACGTTGGATGAAACATGTCTTGGCTGTGGTTATTACTTAAACTGTACCACAAAAAATAGGATGATTTTAAGATACTGATGAAGATAAGGACACAGTCGTAAGCAAAGATCTTGAACAAATATTTTTATGTTTCGAATATGGCGTGCTTCCTCATGTTGTACCCTTCAAATGGAACAACACACCGTTCCTTACCTTCACTATCATCTTTGTCTGTTAAGGACCATCATTCTCAACAGTCTGGACTAAGCCTACTCCCTCAACCCGACCCTACCCTACCCTAGACTGCCACATCAAAGCTCCTATTCATCCATTGGAAGACTGCTAGAATTATTGTCAACCTAATGTCAGTGAGTCAGATTCATTTTCTTCCTAAGAATTCAAATGTCAGATTCATGGTTCTCTGTCTGACCCACTAGGACACAGATAATGAAATGATCAAACACATATTGAGATATATCCTCCATCGGAACTTCGATAGGTCAACTGAATTATTATGTAGGATTATTCTTGTGTAGCTAATACATTTTTTATTTAGTTATTTTGACATTGTTCTAAAATGTTACCTGCACATAACACTATCAATGCCTGCCTAGGCACGACCACACCACTACCTGAATTGGAAGATATTTGAATTTTCTGACAAAACAACATTTAGTAGCACCAACATGTGTACAGTATTATAAATACTGACTAGCAAAAGTGGTGCATAGTGTATGTGCCTGCAGTTCCTCTTCGGAGCCTTCAACAAGTGCTGCTGAATGACTAGGTTGTTAGTCTTGATTCCATCTCCTGCTTCTTTCTTGCACCAATCCACATTTTCTTTCTGCTTTTCTCACTTTTGCAGGTTCTTTTTTATCCCCACTCTACCTTTGTCATATTTTCCCTATATTTATCGTCCTTCTTCTCTCTTTTTCTTTCTTTTGATGGGTAAAATTCGGATGATGAGAAATAAGTCCATGCCAGCAAATAAATGAGTCTGGGTGCCGACTACCTGCACCTACAGCACAAATTATGCACTAAATAGAAGTACCTGGCCCTAGACGTCTGTGAAGTAGTATGCACACAAAAAAATGATCAGTAGTCTGCAACAACCCCCATGGTTCCGGGATATATAAATAGGTGGGCACATGGCCTTCTGATTTTCTTAGCTGCTATTGGACTTACCATTACTGAGGCTGCATGTCAAAATACCGACTGCAACAATATGTGGTCCACATTATCAGATTCATTAAATTGTCATATTTTTTGTTTAAATAGTGAATAATATATATGCTATTATTACCAGCTTGTCTACTTATCTTGGAGATGTAGGTCTCCTTTACAAGTTCACGGTTATCGCCAACAGGAGATACCAGGGCCTAAATTTACAATTCTGGCTGGAATCTCCCCATGCAGACAGCAGAGATCACATGTTGAAGCCCCTGGAATGGGGAATAACTGCTGGAGTTAGAATTATCGGATTATTTGGTGCAGATCTTCCCCGATTCCATAAAGTGTAATGGAGGCATTTACAACCTTTTCCTACTAGGAGGTAAATATCTATGGGGCACCAACAGAGGTTAGGGGTTGCGGGGCAAGAGGCAGTAGGGAAGTCTTAGGGGTGAGGAGGCTGTAGGCTCCAGGCTTTCTGGTGAAGCACTGTCTGCCAGAGGTGGCAGGCAGGAGCCGAACTGTGCTATAGCCTGTAATCCCACCACGGGTTTTCCAGATGTAGATCTGTACCTCGTAAAACCAGTCTTGTGTTTCCACTTCCAGATATTTCAGGTCAGGAAGCAATGAACCACTCGAAGTTGCCCGAAGTGGTCTCCCAGGGCACACAAGGGATACTGCTCAGAGGAACTTCTAATAAAGGCTGTATTGAATCGATACTGTAGGCCCAAATAATTGCAGGTTATGATGCCAACCACAATTTGTAACCTCCTCAGTTACTGATTAAAATATGTTATCATATGCTTTTTGCACGTTTGCATGTCTAAAATGAATTTTGACTTTAGCTCAGATCCCGATGGATAACTGCACTGTTATATTCGTCACAGAAACACGTTATAGTGCACAAAATGAAGGCCAGTGGCTACAACAAGCAGAATGTGAATATTAACCGAAGGACTTAAAATGCATCTTGGCATGGAGAGCGCACAAGTTGTGGGGCCTTCAGCTTAAAATAGTCACCTTACACGGACTTTATCGTATCCTAAATTTAAACTCTTTTTCTATGAGAGATCAAAAAATCTGATTGAAAAGTCAGGTACTGACAAAGCTTGCTTCTCTAATAAACTCAGACCTCATACTGCGTGACATCTAGGAAGTCTGCCGTAGGCTCTCAAAAACATGCACAGACGTCTTCTGCCCAATTCTGTATTTTATTTGAAGAGTGGCCAGGAATGTTATTAATGAAGGACAGCACAAAGCTCGAATTATTATATCAGGCTGGTGCAAGCACATGAGCATATCATAATGACGGGGGCATAATTAAAATAGCCCCAAAATCCCTTGGAGAAAATTAGGAAAAAAAATGAATATGTCAAACTATTTATTTCCATGAAATAGGTAGGATGAATAGAAAACTAATTTCCAACCTAATTTAGTACATTTTAATGAAATGCTAATAAATCGAAAGAAGTCCCTACAGCCACTTTCAGATTTTTTTTTTTTTTAATAATGAGGCAATATATATCGTTCTCGCTTGCAGCATCAATAATAAAACTGCCAAGGACTCTAGCAATCTTACAACGATTTTAAAAATCACATTGGGCTAATGCGTAATGAAAAACTGTGCAGTACATTCACTTACTCAGCATTGCCATCCAAAATCTACTTTAAGCATGTGCACAGTTGGCAGTTTGGCTGCATGAGCAAGCTGTTGCCTTCTCTAGTGACAGCACTGTTTTGAAGAAGGTAAAAAAATATAACAGATTCAAATTGTGTTCACCACTGTGGTACATATTTATTCGAAAACGTTTCTAAGTCCCAATCTGAAAAGGAACTTTTCTGAAAAAAGCTCTTCTTCATGCAGGATACACCTGGCATTCAATCCGATGCAGTGGACTGCTTTTGGGATACTTTTCGCAATTGGTCCCTCTGACGCTCTAGAGCAAAACGTTTTAAAAAGTTCCCAAACTTTGCGGCAGATTTATACTCAATTTGTTATACATTTGTGTAATTAGTTTTTTACCCAAATTCGGCACAAAACTAACTACATATTTATATTTTGACGTTAGACACGTCTAACATCAAAATATTGGAGTTTGCACCATTTTTTAGATGTGTGAACCTACCTTGCTTCAATAGGATGCAAGGTAGGCGTTCCCATCTAAAAAATTACGCACGGGTGGGATGAGGGGCTGAATAACTATTTAACGCCTGGGTCAGACCAGGCGTTAGGGGACCTGTGGACCCATTTCCATGGTTAAACACCATGGAATGGGTACGCAGGTGCCCTCCTCAAGCCCCAGGAACACCCCTACCCACACCAGAGGGACACCGGAAGATGGGGACCCCATCCCAGGTAAGTAGGGTAAGTATTGGTAAGTATTTGTTTTCTTTTAAAGTGCCATCGGGAGCCCAACTTGGGCCCCCCGGCATGGTATAGGGTGCAGTGGCCATGCCCAGGGGACACTGGTTCCCTGTGCTGGCCATTGGGGTGGTGGGCATGACTCCTGTCTTTTCTAAGACAGGAGTCATATGGTATGGATAGTTTTGCGTAAAAAAATGATGCTAGGCTGGTTAGAGGCATTTTTTTTGCCTCTAACCAGCCTAACGTAATTTTTTTGTGCAAAACTCCCTTTTCCCATACCGCCACCACCACCCGGCTAACATGATATATTTTTTTTTATGCTAGCCCGTCCTTTGCACCGGCTTGTACCATTCCATAAATATGGCACCTGGCTGGCGCTCAGGAATGGTGCCAGCTGGTGCTAACCTTTTTGATACAAAACTGCGTTAGTTCGATTTTGCATCAAAATGTGTAAATATGCCCCTTCTTTTGGTGCCCAAATAACCGCACAAGTACACTTCGAGGTCCCAGTGACCTCAGGAGGAGCACTTAGAAATTCAGGGTGTCAGACAGAGAGCTAAAGCAAAGTCCAGTCCAGGTCCAGTTGCCACTGGTCAGCTTGGATTTTTTTACAAGAATGTCCTTTCAGCTTTATGTTCCTGAAGCCTCCCAGAGGAACAGCCTTATGATCCTTGAAGGGGGTCCTACGTCACAAGGTTCTCCTCAAGGGTCACTGATGCCTAGTGCAGCAGCTTCAGTCCACTTGGTATCTTTTCGCAATTCCAGCAGTTTTAAGATGAAAATGCCTTGGTGTGCCACATTAATGCCTGGCACTAGCTAGTGGACGGGGGTCCTCCAGAACACTCCCTAACCAACAAGATAAAACTTCCCAGGCACCTCTACCACCATTTTTAATAGTTCAGGATTTCTTTACTGAAAACAGGTAAAAAACATCATCTGCCAGGGGATTTTCAAGATGGCAAATGTCTTCTGCCACACTTTGGCCCTCATTACATCTCTGGCGGTCTCAAGATTGCCAGATTGACTGTGGCAGTCAGACCGCCGCAGTTGGACCACCACTTTACGACCGTGGTGGAGCGATCATGGTCCAACAGTGCCAGGTTGCTGCCAGTCGACAAAATAGCGGTCCCAGTGGTTGTAATCCACCAGGGTGGTGCTGCAGGCAGCGCTGTCCTGGGGATTATGAGTCCCAATCTGCCAGCTTTTAATGGTGGTTGGACCGCCATGGAAAGGCTGGTGGAATCGGGGTGTCAGGGGCCCCCTTGGACAGCCCCATCGCGCTTCCCACTGCCCAAATTACTGGCAGTGGAAAGTTTAGCGGGTGCTGTTGCACCCACCGCACCACCACATTGCCTTTGGCTCACTTACGAGCCGGAGTCAATGTTAAGGCCCTGTTTCGTGCTGTGCTTGTGGATGGAAACGCAGTGCTCGCCGAGTCAGCGGGAAACGTGTAATAGGGCCAGTGGTGTTCTGGCCACACTGGTGGTCAGATGGCGGTATGAGCCTTTGCCGCCCGCCAAACTCATAATGAGGGCCTATAATTAGGTTCCGATGGCAAGAGGTGTGTGTGAGGGGAATGTCATTAGAAAATCACCAGTGTTTTCCCACATCCAACACTAAAATCCAGTTTGAAGCAGACACTTTACCCACAGCAAACCCAGAGACAGAAGTCTGTGGGACAAAAGCAGGGTCCCTTAGCAACCAGACAGGAGTAAATGCAAGAATTGTTTTGGCATCCTGTTCTATCTCTTTTAAGGGTGCTCCAGTTGTTACATCTGGCTCAACAGACTTATCAAGCATAATTTGATAGTGTGGTTAATGCCCACAGCTCCCACTCTGAATATTATGTGGAGTTCAAAGGAGTCATCTCCGATGATCCATGTCAGCCTTTTGTCTGCTTTTGGAAGACATTGCAAACCTATCCCCAACCTCGAGAACAGGCTTGGAGGTGGCACAGACATATGCTAATCAGCCTTCTCACTGGCAGGGAAAGGGAAATATTATAAAAATGTGTTTCCAGTAATATTTATTAACAATCCAACTTAAACATTGAATTGGATTTTTAAAATGTATCACAAATGGTGGTTTAATTATTTTTCTACCTTGTACCCTTTAAAGAATAGCAGCATTAGTATTTCAGTCTGCATTTAGGTTTTCTACATAGGGGAGACAGGCCTGCCAAAGTGAAAATAGCTTTTAGGGCCTTGTCACTATAAGGATAGGGTAACATTAGTTTTATACATGCTCTACCTTTAAATGTCTTGCGCCCTAGTTAATGGTCTTCAGGGCTTACATAGGCCTTACTTCATACTATTTAAAAGGGAGATTTTCACCTCTTGAAAGGGTTATTTTAACAGCTCACAGTAAGGTTTTACACTGCAACAGTCAAGTTGCGATGGCAGGCCAGAAGCCACAGTTTAATATGTTACACTACTGGATGGCACACTTAGTGCCCTAGTCCACAGATAACATTATCTGTTCATCTTATGGGTGTGTTTCCACAACACATACTATGGTCCTATACAAAACTTAAATCCTGGGACCTGTTTTGGGGTATCACCACTCATAAGTCAGGTTAGCTTCAATCTAGTGGCACAGTGAGCAAGAGACCCTTCTCTGGGCATAACCTGGCCATGTAGGGCAACTTTAGCAACCCAAAAAGATGATGAATGGAGTGCTGAAGCTTTAAAAAAACACACCCCAGTTACAGATTTGGGTTAAATCCATTGTTCTTTTGCTCACCATGCCACCTCAGTTTGGACCCAACCATATGCAAATCAGTCTTGACCCTGTTCTCCATGGGAACAATCCAGCCCAAACTGCCAGGCCAGGTCCTCCTCTGACTGGAAACAAGCACTCTGGGACCAGTTTTGTTGTATCACCCCTCATCAGCCAGACTAGCTTGAATCCAGGTGCACAGTGAGCAAGGTACCCATTTCTGGGCATACCATAGACAGTTAGGGAATCTTCAGCAACACAAAAGGATGAAGGACGGAGTGCTGAAACCTTTGCTATGTGTAAGTATTTATTTCTTGCTACTTGGCATTTGGTGTTGTGTTTTTAGGAGGTGTTATTTGTTTGACTCACTTTATACTGAGCTATTTACTCGTATGTATTTTACTAAGGGCCTGATTAAGAGTTTGGTGGTCGGACCCCAGACTGCCAAGAAGGCGGTCCCAAAAAGGTTGCTATACTGGTGGTCCCCAGACTTCCATATTACGATGTATACAGGCAGAACCTCCGCATGCCAAGCCATAGTGCAGACCGCCAGCAGCGCAGCAGTCTGCTATCGTGGTGGTACATACTCCAGCACCGTCAGTGCCTCAACCAACCACTGAGCATTTTACAAACACACAGTTGATGTGGCGGTCCCCTTGCTGTGGTTAGCCTATGGCAGTTAACCACCATGTGAGTTCAGTAGAGTAACACTGGATGAATTAAAAAACAACACAGCTGACAATTATGGGCCTAATGGACTCAAATATCACAAATATCACTTGTGTTGTTTGCTTTGTCACTGTCACCCACTCTATTTTTAGTCATGACATGCACCAAAAATCCACGATTTTTCAGCGGATGAGTTGAGAGTAGAGCCACAGTTGTTTGGAGCACAAGTCCAACATACTTATCTCAGGAGGAGAATAGAAATGTGGCATAGGATAGTCAACATAGTGCATGCTATAGGCACCACCTTGCACACAAAGGAGGACATTAGGTTAAGGGTAATTACCTCAGGGGCAAGGTGTTTTCTCTAACCCCCAGGCAACAGATGGAGGCCAACAAGATTGGTGGTGGCCCTCCAAAAGCCATATTTCAACTAAGAGAAGGTCTTGGCCATCCTGCATCGTGACAGCCTGACAGGATTACCTGGATAAGCAGAGTCTGGTAAGTTACAACTTAAAAAACATTTGGCAAACTGCAATGTCTTGCATGCTCACAGCTCAGCTTTTGCCACTGTGACGTTCATTGACTATGCAAACATACAATACCCAAAGAATCTGAGATTTAAAACTGTCAATGTGTACTGTTGGACTGAGATGTAAAACTGTCAGTGTGTACTGTTGGACTGAGATGTAAAACTGTCAATGTATACTGTTGGACTAAACATCAGTTACCAAGGCACATCACAAGCCATAAGTTGGAATGGTGCCTGTAAGTGGGACAACATCAATAAATCATCCCAGGACTCCAGGTATGTCTCAACATGTAAATATATTCTCTAACCTAAATGCAGTCTGCCAATAGAAATGTAATACCCAACATTTGTGTAGTGTGTGAAGTAGAGTGATAGATCAGACAACAAGTCACAGGAGGACCTGTTCCTGTCACTCTAACCACCAGTCTAGTGTTTACTTTCCCAAAAATACCTGTGTGTGAACTCTCAAGTGAAGTTTACTCACTTGGTAGTATGCCATTTGTCTAGTGTGTGAAGTAGAGGGATTGACCTGACTGCAAAGCCCAATAGGCCCTGTTCCTGTAATTCCAACCACCAGCCTAGTGTTTGCTTTCTGAAAGACACTTGTGCGTGCACTCTCAAATTAAGTTTACTCACCTGGGAGTGAGCAAAATACAGATCATGCTGAACTCGGAGATGTGTCTTTCTAACTAGAGGCATCTTGACCTGGTGTCCCAAAATTAAACTAGTGAGGACAGGAATGACACCTTGCCAAGTCTGAATAACAGGTATTCCAAAGGCCTTAAGCTGCATCAGCAGATTGGTAGCGGCAGCAAACATGTTGGCACACCACTGCACACATGATAACTGCAAATACAGATACAACAAAGTTGTGCGTTTGCCTGTATCACACTCAACTAGGCTTCCAAATGGTCAAACGCACATGTTGCCTCTCCACTGTGTTGGTATCACTGTTGGTACAATGTCATTTTCATTCCCTCATCTAAACTGTAAATGATCAGCACATCGACTAAGCTGCTTGAGTCCAATAGTCAAGGCAAGCTTCACACGTCATGTCAAGTAATCCAATACCATGGTAACATGGCACAATAGGCTAACTAACAACTTAAGAATGTCCAATGTCTCAATGACTGTAACGCAAAACCTTTGGAGGTAAATAGCACACTTCAACTAATAACAATGTACTCTCTTACTCGACAGGTCAAGCTGGCATAGCCCCTGGGCAGACCTACTCCACCGACCAGACTACTACCCCCCTCCGGATGAAGCCCTCAGTGATCACAATACTCCTGGTTTTGTGGATGCAAAGGATGGCCCTGTGCCCACAACTACACTTCCCAGCCCTGTTTCATCAACATCACAGGCAACAATGTGCCCCAAAACCTGTATAACTAGCACATTTTCCATCATTGTGTGCTGCCCAGCCCTGGATCCTGAAGTCCAACCCAATATTCCTGACAAAGGGGTTCCAGGACCCAGTTGGAGAGGGCACCATGTGACAAGGGCACAGGCTCATAGGGTGGGGCCGGTGGCAGGGATGCTGTGTGCCAGTAGAGTGAGGACACTGGAGCCGCTCACGACCAGGATACCATCGGCCAAATCTTGGGGTTCTATCACGAGTCCCAATGGATGATGGGCCAGGTGTTGACTGAACTTCTGGAGTTGAAACAGCTGCAGAGGGACATGCATAGAGATATATGCGAACAAATGGAGGCCCACTATTCTAACATGGCCTCCCTAACAGGGGTGCTGAGGGACATCCATACAACCCTGAGCAGGGCTTTTCCACCCCAATCTTCCCCTTCCTTTGGGGCAACTAGATCAGGCCCAAGTACATCTGTGGCAGCCACAGGAAGGGATGCCCTGCCAGAGGTACAACCGCCCACAGAAGCCTCTGCAGCAGCTGATCCCGCCCTCAAGTGGGGACTCCATGTAAGTATCCAGGAGTTGTGGCTGGCAAGACACCCACCACTGCCAGCAAGAACCCCATTCCATAATGTCCTCCTTTGTGTCACACATACACTCTGTGGACTGATCCTGAACCACATTCCATTTGCAATGGGAGTACTCTGGACTGTGGACTTCAAATGGTGTGGCATCTACACCAAAGATTTAATTCATCATGACTGACCCCTTCACTTTACAATTTTGTTTTTCTTTCACAATTTTTTATGTACTAGCATTGCATTAAATTCACCTGTCACAAACTCATTGCCTGCTGTCTTCAAATTAACATTTAGCCATGTAGATATGTCAGACCATGTGAACCATACTATGAAGATCCAAGCTACTTGTGCCGCAGGGATATGTTGTATGTACACAGTGTCCAGATGAGGATTACAACCATTCCACACACACACATAGAGAGAAGTGTCTTGTCAAATATTTATTTTTACATTGTTCAGCTCATAGGTAGTAAGTATGTCTGAAATCATAAAGGATTGAATCATAGTGGGTAAATGATTAAATTTACAGGTACAGACCTCCAGACCACAGAAAGAAGAGATTTATCAGACACTGTCCTGTAGAATAGGCAAACATTAAGGGGGTTGATGTCATCAGCTGGGGCCAGATCACCTACCACTCAAAAGTAATCCGACATACCATAATGCAAGACTCTGACAGATGGCAGTAAAACAGTTCTGATTACAGGGTCATTACAATCCAGTGTTTTGGCATCTGGTGGTATTACACAAACAAATGTCAGTAATGTGTCACAGGCACTTTACCCTACAGTGATGAAATACATCAACAGCTACATAAAGTTCATTCAAAAAGAGTGTTTAGCCAATGCAAAGTAACATGAATTTGGCCTAGGACCACATATTTTCTGACCACATGACACACATGTTGTATCAGGGCCACCACACATACAAGGAACAAGACCAATGGAGTCTCCAAACTTCTGTCCTATCAGTGTGTACACCCAAAGTTTGTGACCTACTTTCCCAGGAACAATCCATGTCCACTTCATATGTCTGAACAGCATCATATACCTGCCAATGTCACAACTTTGAAATGCCCACATAAAGGTGTCATGGTGAAGGTACATGAACAAAGAACAAAACAAGGAATATGGTTAAGAAACCATACATATGACATGTCACATAGCAAGCATCAAAGTGCATTTAAAAAAATCTGACACAAACAAAGCAACATCATCAAGATGTGGATGTGTCAAAAGCTAACTCATCAAATATCTGTTGGCTGATGTTTGCCTGAACATCAGCTCCCCATTTCCAATAATAAACTCCACACATTATCGCAGCTATAGTTCATTGTACAGTCAAAGTCATGACATATCATTACATACTCATAGGAAGAAGCAGTTGAGATCTTCTTGCAAGCCAGCTACTTCCTCTTCACCACAATCATCTTCATTAGGCATTTCAAGATTCTCACCCAGTGGCACTGCAGGCTCCCCCTCCTCTGGGATTTTAGGGATGTTCCTTCGCAGGGCAATGTTATAGTATATGCAGCATGCTACAGTGATCTGACACACTTTCCCAGGTGAGTAGAAGAGGGCTCTGCCAGTGCTGTGCAGACAGTGAAATCTGGCTTTAAAGAGTCCAGAAGCCCACTCCACTGCATGCTGTGTTCTTCCATGGGCCTCATTGAAGCGGACTTCCCCTGGCGTAGTTAGATTCCTCTGCGGCATCAAAAACTAAGGACAGTTTGGATATGCTGAATCTCCTGTTTAGGAATGAGACATAAGGGCCACAATGAGTCACTCACTTCATGATTGTAGCACCTGACATTGCACCCACAAAATCAGGACAGAAGTGACCTACCAACTAGCCAGGCCCTCTGTTTGCATGTTCTGACATTAGCTGGGGTATGGTGCTGTCCCACAGTACAAAGGAATCATGGGCTGAACCTGGGAACTGGGCTCAGACATTTGAGATGTAGCGATTTGACAAGCAGACAACTTGCATGTTGATTGAACAGAAGTGATTCCTGTTGCAGTAAACTTGTTCACTGACCTCCGGTGGCACCAGGGCAACATGTGTGCCATTAATGGCTCCCACCATGTGTGGGAGGCAAGCAAAACCTTGGAAGTCAGCCTTCACATTGGTTAAATCCTCACATCTGGGAAACCTGATATAGTTTCAGTGTGTTTCATCATTGCTGACGGGACGTTTCTTAACACACCACTGAACTATAGGTTGGGACATACCACCAGATATGGCCTCTGTAAGTTGGAAGGACCCTGTGGCCAGAAGTCAAACAATGAGTGGTATGTTTGTTGGATTTGTTTTTCAAGTCATGAGATCTGGCTTCAACTGACATCATAAATCCACAACTGTTTGCCTATTCAGAAGGTACTGTTTGATGCTGTGACATTCTTCCATAGTTTGAAGGTCAGGCAATGGACGTTTCACTGGAGGAGGTCAACTCCTCCCATGGTACCTCTTTGTGAAATTACTTAAGTTGGAGCATTATTCACTGTATCCTCACCAACATACATAATGAATAGTACTAAAATCATGTGAGAAAGCATGTCTGACTGGAAATACATTACACCCATTCCACATTACAGCTGTCAACTACACAAGGGCTAACTATGACCCCCAAGGTTGACTACACATATGTCCACAACATGGATTTAGCCAACACCCAACTCTCTGCTCTTTAAATGCCCCTCGAAATTTAACATATGTTCCGAACTCCAAAAATACTGTCAGCGGTAGTGGACACTGGTGATTGCGTACTAAAACCTACACAACAAGGCTGCTTAAGAATGTTTGTGATGCTCAGACACATATATTGGTGTTGTGACTCATTTATCAGGGACTAATACTTCCGACCACCAAAAAGGCCGATCCCTGACCTATTCACTGGACATAAGGAACCACCACGGGCACTGGTGGAGTTTAACCATGTGGTGGGCAGTTTCAACTGCGGCGGACACAGCCATAGGCTAACGTTATTACCTGTGATGGTCGAGGACCAATGGCTATGCCCGGCGGCAGTAATGACCACATACGTGGCGTACATGTAGGCTGCGGTTTGCAAATTCAGTCACTTGACTCCTGACACTGCTGCCATCAACACCTTCACTACTTCAGCTGCTGTATGCTGCCTCTGGGAACAATCATGCCAGGCCAAGCAGGTGAAAGGGCCCCTGCTTTCTCCCTGATGAGCTGGAGAGGCTCGTTGAGGAGGTCCTTTCCCAGTATGGTCATCTCTATGGCTCACCAGAGGAGCAGGTAAGAACTTTGTGGGCATGTTTGACTCTGTTCAACATCATCCTTTCCTTCCTCATCTGCTACAATACACCTGTGTGTGCCAGTTAGACGTTTATGGGTAGCTGTTGTCACATGTTGTGTGCCATACGTGGTTTGGGTAGTGAAGAAAAGTACTCTGTGTATTTCACATTAACATTGTATTGTGTGATAAGGCCTAGATCCTCCTTGTCTTGCATTCATTTATCTAAGCAACAAGACTTTACAGCCATACAATGACATACCTTTGGATAGGGTTGTAAATGTAAAACTACATATGTGCATCACAGCATGAACTGTGTATGTATACTGTTTGAGTCATTTGAAGATCTTGTAAGCAATGTGTATAGTGCCACAGATCACTCAGCCCACATCTGGCCTTGCCAAACTGTTGTATGAGAACCATTTAAAACTCACTGTGCCCTTCAGAGTGCCACACACGCCACAATCCACATAGAGGATGGGTGCATGATGTGCTGTCATGCATGGAAGCGATGGAAATGTGAGTGTAAGGTAGGTTCTGTATGCTCAGTCCGCAGAGACCAGGGCCTGTCAAGTGTATCTCCTAGTAAGGGAAAGAGGCGAGTCTGGGGTACAGTTACTGTGGCTATGCAACTGAGGTACCTGACCTACTCCCTGTAGACCTGCAGATCCTGGCATGTTGCCAAAATGAGTCGCTGGTGGTATGACTTGGCCTGAAGGCCTTTGCCATGGGATGGGGTGGGGACAGGGTGGGATAATACCCACCCTGACCCAAAACCAAAAGGACACAACCCACATCCCAACCCATCCCTTCAACATCTAAATCCTCCTCTGTCACACCTGCTACCTGAAACCAGCTATACCCCTTCCACTCCGAAGAAGCCCATCCCTCCAAAAGTTAAACTCACCCATCTCAAATCAATCCCCACCCCACCCAAGGATGATCCCTGAGATGCCTGGATGCCCCTTTCTGTGGAGGTTTTTTGGCAGTTATCAGAGTCTAGGTGGTGCACAGTACTGTGCAGAGACTTTCTAATGGACTGGTCAATAGTCTTTATTTTCCATTACTCTTGAGTTACTAAACCCAAGGTGCTTTTTTGGGCACACATTTGTCCTGCCATTACTTTACTTTTTTTGTTATTGAGTAATTTGTGATGTATGCCTACATTTGTGCATGATTCACCTTATTGCTGTTTCATTTGATGTGGTTGGTAAAATCAGACTTTGGGGGCAGTGCTCGTGTCAACCAGGAAAAGGGTAGATATTCACTGTATGGATATGTGGGTGGTAATCAAATTGGGGTGTCACTGCATTGTGTTTTGTTTGACATGGTACGTATTTCATCTTGGCTTGGCCAGTGTCAACATGTATTGTGTTAGATTTGTCTCACTGATGTAGATTGTACAGCTGTATCATGTGTGCAAACTAGAGTTTTATTTGTCCACTTATGGAGGCGGATCAATTGTGATACCTTCCTATACATTTGACTAACCATTTGTCCATTTTCATGTGTGTACACTCCAGCTACCTCATCTACATGTGTGACCCATGCTGTGGCTGTTGTGTTTGCTTTCTTGACTTGAACTTATACATTTGGCAGATTGGCAAGACACTTGCATTTATTACTGGTTGTCCCTGAGATTCATGAATGCACAGATCCTGTGCAAATAGTGTTTCAGGGGCATGTGCAAAGTGAAATGTGTTCCAGGGCAGCATCCTTCCTGAGCGGCCCCTGTTCTGCATGTATTGCTTACATTGTGAGCTTTGGATATTTGCCTCACAAAATATTGTGCATCCCATTGAACTTCCATTGCCTTGCAATGTAGGTTATTTATGTGGGCCCATTACAGGGATGTTTCATAAAAGGGGTGTTTTGGTTAAATGACGCATGGCATGTGAGCAATCTGAGGGTGTCAGTTCAATTAGGTGTGATGTTGATGTGGTGTTGCTGTTGGTGACGCAATGTTTTGTACACTTCACTGTCCATGAAACTGGGATGAGAAGACATGTCTGGTTTTGTGGAGTGTGGCAGTGCATTGTCAGGGACCTGCCTAAAGGGGGTGTCATGGAGCTGTGATTGGGATATTCGTTGTGTACGACTCTGACCCAGGATGCACAACCCCCTACCATGTTAATGGCAGCGCTATTGAGTTTAGGGACACTGGCAGGTGTATGGTCGTACCATCAGTTGCGTCCATGGCGGTGTGAATTTTGGGCTCCATCTGTCAGCAGCAGCGACAGGACATGAGGGACTGGCTCCATGACAACACAGGATGTGTGACGCTGCCTTCAGGTGAGTTCTTACCTTTAATGCCTCTGTTTCCACCAGCTACGATGTGGTGGTTGGACTGCACAGTCACATCAACGGAAGGTAACATCATAACAGGCAACATTTTAATCTGTCTGGCTCCAACTGCCTCATTGGCCTTTCTTGCAGTGTTCTGCGCTGCCTGCCGGTGCCTGCGGGCCCGCATTGGTCTTTGCCTATGGAACCTCATGCATCGTGATGTGGCAGGCCGACTCCCAACCCAAAGATGCACCGCCAAACTTTTAGCCAGGCCCTAAGTTTTACTTTTCAGTCAGACTGGATTGTCTTCTTAATAAAATACACATTTTTAACTGATTAGTAGCAGTTAATAAACTAATATTTATAAGATAAATTAGTTTGGTAGGTTTGTCATATTTCCATTTATTTAGATGTATGCTAGAACGAATATGCTGTATTATATAGGGAAATTGGGTATTTGTTGAGTACTTGGCATTCAGCGTAGATTTTTGGAAGTCCCTCCAGATACTTTACTTAAAATGCTAGTAACAGCACTGGATAGCTGTTTGAAGGTATATTTTTAAAATTGAACTAATCATTGCTTTTTCAACATCAATAATTATTTTTAGGGACAGTAATTGTTAGTTATGGATTCTATGTTAAGTAGTTTGTGGTGTGTTGCACATTGTTAGCCACAAGAACACACACTAAAGTTGTTTTTATGTTGTGTATCAACGTGTATTGTGAAAGGTGGAGGGCATGATATAAATGCACCATCCATCGTCTATTTGTGACTTTGTGTTAATCTTAGCAGGGTTTTTTCTGCAGCATGAATTCTTCTTTTTCTGTTATTGTTAGAATTGTCATACTGAAGGAAGGGTTCCTCGCTAATTGTTGTAGTTAAACTATTGAGATTATTTATGCCTTCTTTTTTCAGGGTTAGCAGGGCTTTCAGTTGCGGCTTTTATGGTTATGATTATGAGTTTTATAATGTGTGGGATACCTAGGAGTGTCCTCTAGAGTCTGTAACATTTGATATGCTATGTTTTAAAATAGTTTCTGTAGAGTCTTGTGAACTAGTGCTAGCGTCCTTAAAATCCTGTAACATATTTCTAACTTTCTGTAATTTTTGGAGGGTGATTATGCTCTCTAACATTTTGTACAATTTTATTTCAAGTCATAACCCTAGCATAACCTACAAATAGATCATACTTCGTGCATATCTGGTGCATTTTTTTGTGTTTGTGCTCTTTTGACTGCAAATATTTCACATGTGAATTAACAGTTAGCCTTTTAGAAATGTTATGTAAACAGCTTTTATCTAACATTATATCTGTGATTTTCAGAAATATTTAGAAATACATGCATTGCATTTTTTCATTTTTTTTTTATATTTTATCATTAAAAGGTGATGTTTTGTTTTGAAAACAGTTTGAGGTCTTGATTTTTTCTGAAAAGAATTTAGACAGATGCTTGATTCTGCCTATTTAAAAAAAAAATTTTGTTAGTGAGAGATGGTTGAAAAATCATTTTGCATATTTTTAACCTTTATATTACTATACTTTTATTTTCATATTTTTAACTCAAGTTTTCAGCTGCTGTATGTAAACTTACTTGTCAAACTTACTGATCAAAGTTTGTTTGTAGTGGTTGGAGTTTAGAAACATGCTATTCAGATTACATCTCCTAAGTTTTGGATTGCCCTGGTGGTGTTTGCCATAACATGGAAATATAAACAGAAAACCTTATATTACTTTTTGAAAATATTTTACAAGTTTGGCTGTAGGGTTGATCTAGTTATGACTTATTACTCACTTTTTAGAGTTAGCTGATGGATATATAGATATATAAAGATATATATATATTGTATATAGATATATATATATCTCCATCCTACTTGTGGTCACCAGTAGGTAGTTATACTTAGGACCATGTTTCAATAGAAAAAGCCTTTTTTGATATACCTATATTCTTTCGCACCATTTGACTAATCTTCATGAAATTTTCCAAATAAAAGTGCGTTGGTGATTCGTTTTGCGCACCTATAGTTTGGGTGTGAACCATCAACCTGGGGCCAATAAAACAGGGGGTCAAAAAAGTTTCCTATGTTAATTCCCAAGCGACCTTTGAACAAGGTTAGAGCCCGAACCACTGGACGGAATTGCATCAAATTTAGAAGAAAGCTAGCTTTTGGTACGCAGATTGTGCTTTTGGTTATTTGGCGTAAATCCGTTCAGTAGTTTAGGAGAAATTAAAGGAAATCGAAATTTGTATATAATGAGCTTGTACATGAAAATGCAAAGCTCTGGAAGTGTTGGCGGCCACCTTGGGACTTGGCTTCAGCTGAGTCCCACAAAACAAAACCTAAAATAAAGGAAAAGGGGTCAGGGTTTGGAAACCCTGACCCCTTAACTCTGGCGCGGAGCATCCCACCAGGGCACAAAAAAATACCTTGAATGTGCGACATTGTCGCAAATTCACCGTAAAAAAAAAAAACACAATTGCAATCTCCTGAGTGGGCCAAGTCCCGTAGGCAGGTTTAACATAAAGGGGGGTGGGGTTGCAGGAGGCCCCTATCCTAGGCTTATCTCTGCCCCAGGGACTTCCACCTCTCAAGGGGTTAATTGTTATAATATGTGGGGGCAGCCCAGCCCCCTGCAGCCTTGGGGAATGCCATCTCTCAGGGTTTTAATGCTAATTCTTTGTCACGTGCCACCCCCACAGACTCAGAGACTGCCACCTCCCTTGGGCTTAATGCTTATTGAATGCAGGGTGGCACCCACCACCTGCAGCCTGGGGACCACCACCTCCCCAGTGCTTCAAACTAATGCAATGTGTGGGGGGGCCTCCGGGGCCCCCTGCAGCCCCAGGGACCGCCACCTTCCTGGGGCTAGATGGACCCCATGCAGCACTGGGACCTGCCACCTCCCCAGGGCCGAATAGGTTGGAGGGTGATGTACGGCCCCCTAATGAAGCTAATAATGGTCCCGGGGACTGCCCCCCCGCCCCCCCCCCCATGGCCAGCTCCTGCTATGTCCTGGGATTCCCACCCCCGGGACATAGCTGTTTGATCTCACTTAGCGGCAGCTTTGACAGCTGCCAACAAGTCAGAGCAAACACTCTGCTTGCAGCAAGTGAGGGCTGTCAAATAGCTGTCTTTAGCAGCTCCCTCTCTGTGAAAGCAATGACGGCTCCTGCATGAGGCGAGGAGCCAGCTGGGACTGTGAGGTCCTTCAGGCTCCCCCTGCAGTTCCCAACCAATTTGACTGGGTTTCTGGGGGCATCTAGATGACATGGGGGGGCCCGTGGGATGGGGTCCCCAGGACTGAGATTGTCCTGGGAATGGGAGCCACATGACTCTCCTCCACCCCCCAACAATTAAATGGTTAGGCCAGGCCCTGGAGGATGGTGTCCCAGGGGATGGGATCGGCAAAGGAAAGGGAGCCACATGACTCTCCTCCACTCCCCAAAAATTAAATGTTTAGGCCAGGACCTGGTGGATGGGGTCCCTGGGGATGAGATTGGCCTGGGAAAGGGGACTGTGTGGCCCCCTCCCTGAAAACAACTAAATGTGTAGGCCGGGCTGCAGGGGATGGCGTCCCTGGGGACGAGGCCAGCCTTGGTGGGGTGTGCAGTCCCCCTCAACCAAAGAAATACATTTATTAATGTCGGGTCCCGGGGGCTGGGTCCTCCACAGCTGAAATTGGCCAGGGGAGGGGGGTCACAGGGACCTGCACCCAGCTCCACCTGCACATGGCCAAAGGCTGTGCACAGTGTGGTGTTGGGTGGTTGGGAGCTTTGGCTGCAGGGACTGGTCGCAAGGCCAGGCTGTGCGGCCAACCCCACTGTGGTGTATATATAACTCATTTAAAAAAACAAACGTTATCGGGATGTTATAGTTAAGCTCACATTTTAAATGTATAAACCAAGAAATTAAACTGTTACAGTTAGAGCTATTTCAATTAATTATAACTTGTGCCCTAAGGTAAATGTAACTTGCCCACCTCCTTGCCCAGCTTTTTCCCCAAAATCTTTTACTGCAGGAGGTGCTCCCAACCACTGATAAAGATGGCCATTTGCTAAAGAGGCTCCACCTAACTAATCCCCTAAATATCTGTTACATCATCCGTCCTTCCTAGCAAGCAACCCAAGATCTTTGGCCAGCTCACTAGATGGCACTGAATGCCCTAAACATTGGAGCCAGGATCTGCTGTCAATGCTCCACATGTGTAGAGGTCTGCTTGCTGCAACGCAGCCCCGGTCTTGTGTGCGGCGGTGCGTGGAGGTGCCCACGATGCAAGCAGGAGTGCTCAGCGGGGCTGTGCAGCTCCCAGACCACCTGCCCACTTAGAACACTAACAGCCATGCCCCCAGGCAGCCCAGCACCGAGTGACAAGGACACTGATCTAGAGACCAGCAGAGACTGAAGAGGGCAGTTGCAAGGCCTGCACCCAGCAAAGTCGACCTGCGGTGCGCAGTAGTGTGATTTGTGCCTACCCATGCTTGCCCACCATTGCCCTACTATAGCTTTGCCTGTTCCTGCCTTGCACCCTGTTAGAAATGGGGTTTTTGGTTGGCAGTCAGGTTACCCTCTATCCAAGCAAGAACCCTCACTCTAGTCAAGGTAAGTCACACACAATCCAAGATTATCCTGTGCCCACCCTCTGGTAGCTTGGCACGAGCAGTCAGGCTTAACTTAGAAGGCAATGTGTAAAGTATTTGTGCAATAAATCATACAAGAACACCATATAGCACCCCATAAATACACCACACAGTGTTTAGAAAAATATATAATATTTATCAGGATAATTGTAGGTCAAAAACGAATGAAGATGCAATGTGAAATTGAAGAGATATCACTGGAAAGTGATATAAAGTGCCTTAAGTCTTTAAAAAGCAAAAAAAGTCTCTTTCAAGCACAAAGTACCTGGTTTGGAGTGGAAAATCTCCTCAAAGGGCCGCAGAAGAAGAGATACGTGGTGAAGAACCAGAACCTTATGGGCCTGGCGGCGCAGGGTACGCCTGAAATCTCCTTGGATTCACCTGCCTCAACTAACAGAGACACGGGACACTCTGTCAGGCGTAAAAGATCAGATTTTATTAGCTGCAGCTAGTACAGTTGTCCAAGAAGTACACAAGGTATGTTCTCAGGAGACTGCCACTTTACTTTGTGGCGCACAATCTTATATACCGTATAAAAACCATTTATTAACTACATACACTCCCAGAACACATAGAAAGGAGCCAGTAAGAATAATGTAAAGATAGAACAGAGCCAATAGAAATGTCGGAAAACAAGACAGCACCAATAGAAGGAATTGGAAAACAAAGTATCAAGTGACTTAAGGTTGCCTCCCCTCCAGCTGTGTTTGTCACCCCTCCCTTGAACTAATTCATTAACCGATCCACAACGAAGTTGCATGTGGTGCGATAAGTTTGTGTGCGTTTGGAGGACAGTTGTGAAATGAGAGAATACTAGCAAAGGACAGCGAAGGCCAGACGATAAGATAAGATCGGCGGAGAATAGTGTGAGCCTACAGATAGTTGAAACAAGGATTAGAAAACCAGACAGGGATTAGTGTACTCGGTCAGACCTTAATACCAGCCTTGTAAAGATAGAGGCAGAAGGCTGTTTTGAACACCATGTTGCAGAATAAGCAGAAAAGGCAGAATGGACTTCGTTCGCTGTGCTGCCTGAGTGAAGGCAACATAAAATGGCGGCGGGCCACAAAATGGCGGGTCGATACGATCGTATTAAAAATCGAATTTCCTCAGACCCTCCTTTTGCCAGAACTCAGGCAAGATACACAAACTCATGTTAATCTGAGTCGATGTCTATGGCCATGAGGTCATCAAGCTGTTGCTGTACCATCATTTTGATATTCTCTGCTCTTTGTGACTTGGGTTTGGGAATACATGCAGTAGCACATAGGTTGCAGATGGCAGGACCGCAGTGCATACAAAGACAACAAGAGAATATAAAAGCTAAAATTACTCCAAAGAATGTCAATACCTTCCAACCCCATTTGGACAGTAATCCCCAAAACCACTCTGAAAAGGACCAATCTCCTTCGTCCTGATGAATCGACTCGGAGATTATGTGTAACTTAGAGATAGCTTGGTATACTGTCGGAGCGTCATTAGGTATGAAAATACAGCAACTTGATCCGATCAATTTGCATACTCCACCACGGTCCGCAAGAACAAAGTCTAAGGCAACACGGTTCTGCAAGGTCATAAGACGATCAGCCTGTAGTTCAGCTGTAATGTTACTTAAAGCTCCTACAGTGATGTCTATGGTGGTTTCTACGACACGAACCAATTGCCTTATATTTCTGCTGTTGGCCATTGGACCCCAGAAGGGAAGAAATCCTTTGAGGAAATCTCCTCCCTCTTGTCCTGCTGTGTCTTTCGAATCCACAATCCCTCTGCCATATCTATTTTTATGATGGTTCGCAGGAGCGGTGTATGTAGGGGGAAGAAGAAAGGCTATATAACAAGTACCAGAGAAATCAGCTGGCAACCATGTATAAGCCCTATCGTGGCAAACGAAGTATGTACCTTGAGATGGTACTAACGGCAGTGAATTCAGGGCTGAATAAACATATGTATGGGAACATAAACTTTCTCTTTGTCCGGTGTTTGGAGTTCTACCATTTATTTGCAGACAGAAATTTCCTTGTTGGGGTATGATCCGTATCGGAGGAGATTTTCCTTGCTTAACCTTATCATTGAGGCTGGAAATGTAATTAGTTATGTTCCAATTGGTATATGCTTTTCTTTCATCTATGGAAGCTTCACTTTTTTCCATGATTTTAGCCATAGCTACCATTCCCTTTATCAATAAACTATGACTGAAATTTGAACCAACACTATGTGAACTGACAGGTTGTTTAATTTTACTTTGATATGCATTATTGAAAATGACAAAATAAGCCCAAGCGGAACCTTCATAGGAGAATGGAAGAACTAAATATGGCATTCCTTTTTCTACCGTATGTGGTATGAGTCCACACACCCAACAGTCAGTTGTATTGATCACTAACTGATGTTGATGTAACAACTGGACAAAGGAATTGTTAAAGTATTCAGTTCTTCTGATGAGTTCATGCTGGGGAAGAGTGTGAAATAGGTGCGGAGAGATAGTAGAAGAAGATGTAGAGGTAGGAGAAGAGACAACTTTTTGCTGCAGAGTAATAATGATCCAGTTTACAGATGCCAAAAGAATACACGACAATATAATGACGCATAGAGCAATACTACAACGACTACATATTTCTTTACAATTATTCTTTACATTTTTACTTTCTCTTTTATCTAATGTAGCCTCCATCTTTCTAAGTGGATGCTCACGGCAATCTTCCTCAATCACTGTAGTCACGATTATCTACCGTCCTATGACACTGTGAGGTCCTGCAGGCCTATTGCCACTTACTCAGGTCGTAACTAAGACTCCTACCGTGACCCTGCAACCGGGATAGAGTACTACATAGGAGAGAAATTTACAAGTTCTTTGGTCTTGGTCTCAAATTATAGCGTTCCTGTCCAGAGGCAGTCTGGTTTTGAAACAATGTTCCTGGATTTGTCGTGTTCAAGCGACGATGCGATGGTATTGCTTCTTGAAGGATGTCGTCGTCCTCTTTCTCAGAAAGTGTTCCAATTAGACGCGCATCACTGAATGGTACAAATTGCGGAACTTTCTCACTTTCAGAGTCACTGATGCCTCTACGGACCCACTGATCGAAAGGCAAGGGCAAAGGCACTTTCTTGCAGTGCACGGCATGCACCCAGTTTTTCTTTCCTTCGACTTTAACTGCTGTTCTTGTGGTCAAAAGAACCAGGCGTGGCTCTCTCCATCTGGGCTCCAAATTTCTCTGTCGTTGGAAATTTTTCGTGCAGACCCAGTCACCTGGTCGGATGGAATGACCTGGGTCTGTGGAAGCCTCTGGTAGAGCACTCTGAACCTGTTGATGAAGAACACGCAATTTAGTTGTAAGGTCATGCAAGTAGTCAATCAACATCGGGTATGGCAAGTCTGAGTATTTCTTAGGGCGAGGAACTCCCCATACATTAGCTGGGCGACCAAATATCACTTCGTAAGGGCTAAGCCCCAAACGAGAGTGTACTGCTGTTCTGGTGGACAGAAGAGCCAATGGTAAAGCATCAGGCCAATTAAGTCCTGTGCTAGCTTGCACCTTAGCAATTTTAAGCTTCAAGGTTCCATTGTAGCATTCTACTAAACCAGCCGACTGTGGGTGATTCGCCGCGTGGAACTTCTGTTTTATGCCAAGACCTGCACAAACTTTTTGCATGACTTGACCCACAAATTCGCTCCCATTGTCACTCCAGACAATGCGCGGCAAACCAAACCTAGGGAAGAATTCTTTCAAAAGTATTTTGGCAGTTGATAAAGCAGTATTGTCCTTCAGAGGGTAGGCTTCTACCCATCTAGAAAAAGCACATACTACCACCAGAACATATTTGAGGTTGTTGCATTGTTCCATGTGAATATAATCGATCTGCAACACCTCAAATGGATATGTTGGAGGAGCAAAATGACCTGCTGGAGTTGGGGTTCCCTTTCCCGGATTGTACATCAAGCAAACAATACAATGTTTTACTACATTATTTGCACACTTTGGGATCCCCTCATTTTGCCACACTGGAGCCAGAAGTTTACATATTCCTTTTGCACTTAGGTGAGCTGGACCATGTGCCATAGTAACTACAGGTAGTACATAAGCATCTGGTAACAGCCAACGTTGATGTTCTGATAATTCAACCCAACATCCCATCTCATCTAACATTCCTGTACTTTCCTTCCACTTTCTCAACTCATTCTCCGTAGCCTCTCCTTGAATTGATTTCACACTCTCTACTGTATCTTCACACATTCCCTTTTCTCTTACGCAGTTTGCGGGACCTGCAACATACATTCGACTTGTGTTGTCTCTGGCTGTCTTTTTCGCTACCTCATCTGCAAATGCATTTCCTCGACCAACATCGTCCACAATCTTTTTGTGTGCACTACACTTCACGATCGCTATCTGAGTAGGCATTGTAAGTGACTCAAGAAGTTCAGTCACTAATTGACCATGTTGTATCTTAGTACCATGGGAAGTAAAGAATCCTCTTTCCTTCCATAAGCGCCCAAAGTTAAACGCTACACCAAAAGCGTATTGGCTATCAGTGTACACGTTTACTCTTTTTCCTTTGGATAACACACACGCTCTAGTTAAGGCTATCAATTCAGCTGCCTGAGCTGAATTATGTCTAATGCGTGCTGTCTCCACAATCGTATGCAAAGTAGTAATAGCGTAGGCTGAAACTGTATCTCCATTCGGGAGCTTGAAACAAGAACCATCTACCCATAGTGTTCCATCTGGATTCACTAATGGCGTGTCTTTTAGGTCAATTCTACCCTTAGTCTCTTCTTCAGTACGGAGAAAACAATCATGCTGTTCAGAGACATCTCTCTCTTCTGGAAGAGGCAACAAAGTAGCTGGATTCAGGGTATTACATCGTTTGATGTGTATGTGACTAGCCAAAAGCGTCAGCTCATATCCGGACAACCGAGCACTCGTAAGATGCTGCGTTTTTGTCCTATTTAGTAAAGTATCCACTGCATGTGGCACCATAACAATGAGAGTATTATCTAGCACTACTCCAGCAGACTGTCGAATAGAAATTGCTGCTGCCGCTGTTGCCTTAAGACAACTAGGCAATGCTTTAGCTACTGGATCTAACGTAGCTGAGAAATATGCGCATGGTCGCTGTTGATCTCCAAAACGCTGCGTTAAGACTGACAATGCACAACCCTCTCTTTCGTGGACATAGAGCGTAAAGGGCTTACTGTAATCAGGAGTACCCAATACAGGAGCAGAACACAAAGCAATACGCAAATCAGTAAAACTCTTCTGACTCTCGTCAGTCCACGGAAGAGGCTGAGGCGTATCTTTTAAAGTTAGCGCCAACAGCGGTTTAGCCAATAAAGAGAAACTCGGAATCCACTGTCTACAATAAGAAGTAATGCCCAAAAAGGCACGTACCTCTCTTTGTGTGGATGGCACTGACATTTGTGCAATTGCCTGAATTCGTTCGGGGGTCAATCGTCGTCCCTCCTTTGACAAGAGATGACCCAAATAAGTCACCTCGCGACAGACATATTGTAATTTAGAAGGAGAAACCTTGTGATTCAGATCAAACAAATGACGCAACAGTGCAACGGTCACGTTTTTGCAAATCTCCTCTGAATCAGCTGCAACTAATAAGTCATCCATGTACTGAATGAGAGCGGCACCGGACGGTAAGGAAAAGGCATCAAGATGACATTTTAGAGCTTGACTGTAAATAGAGGGACTTTCACAATAACCTTGAGGTGCGCGTTTAAACCGGAAGCTTCGGCCTCCGAGGGAAAAACCAAAAATATCTCTACTCTCTTCGGCGATGGGAATACTAAAGAAAGCATTCTTTAGATCAATAACTGAAAACCAAGTCGCTGTAGAAGGTATCATCGTCAACAGAGCAGTGATATCTGGGACTACAGGAAACTGCGGTACGACAATCTTGTTTACCTCCCAAAGATCAATTACAAAACGATAAACAGGAGGCTGAGAAGGATCAGTGCGTTTAAGAACCGGAAGAACAGGACTGTTACATGTATTTCCTCTCGTTTCCTCAACCACACCCTTCTGAATCAAATCATGGACAATTTCCAGAAGTGCTTTCTCACCTTCAGTAGAGATTCTGTATTGCGGAATACGTGGCATTTCAGCATTGGGCTTAAGAGTAACAACATAAGGTGGGATCTCAAGACAACCAACGTCATTCGGACCCGTAGCCCAAAGCGTTTCGGGAAGAGAAAGCAATTCAGGTGGGAATTGATCTTTTGATAAGTACATTGGACTAGTCATTTTCTGTCCTAGAGTGAGGTATACACCAGAAGGTGAACAATATATCGTAGCATGCATTCTTTTTAATAGATCTAAACCCAACAGATTTTCACCACAACCATTCGTCAGAAGAAGCGGAGCTTCTAAATCATAAGGGCCTATTGAAACAGGCAAAGGGCAAGAAACTGGATTGCGAACAGGGGCGCCAGAAAATCCTACAGATACATTTGTTAAGCCAGACAAAGGTGCGCCAGGGAGTTTAGAATGAATGATAGAGCTTCTCATGGCACCAGTATCTAAAAGAAATGGCTCTGAAACACCCATTGTAGTGACATTAACATAAGGTCCATTCTGATCCACTGGAATTGACGTAACCCCCTTACTTTGTCCATGGCTGTCCTATTCAAAATGAAGACTTTCATTCCCTCCTTCAATATACTGATCCTCACTGTAATACTGTGTAGACCTAACATTTTGCTGGTCAAAGTAATTTCCGGAATTTGGAGGAACAAAAGAACGCTGCTCTTGGGTTAACACACCTCGACCTCTACCTCTATTTGCTGACTGAGGACCACCACGACCTCGTGAAGCAGATGTTGCTCCATTACGCTGCAACAATGCCGGACAACTGTTCTTAAAATGACCTTCCTCCCTACAATAAGCACATTGATTGGGACCTAGCAAAGGTCTTGGAATGAATGGTTCAGGCTTTTGATACAACCTCTGAAACTGCGGAGGCTGTTGAAACTGAGGCTGAACATAACGAGGAGGATAAGCCTGTTGCAAGAGAACTTTAGTTTTTAATTCTTTCGTCTTTTTCTCTTGTTTTTCCCTTTCTTCTTTGTCTCTATTTTCATAATATTGTGCAGTAGCCAATATCTGGGCGGAAGAAGAAACTGCCCATGAACTCTCGGAGTCTTTTAGCTTGTGTGATAGTTCAGGAAGCAAGTTATATACGAACTTATCCACAAATAATCGCTGTCCCCCTTCTGTAGCCATATCTTGACCACTGTGATCAATGAATGTCTCCTCGAATCGGGTAAAGAAATCGGAAACACTTTCATCTTTCTTTTGTTTACATGCTGCTAGCTTATCCCAATTAACTCTCAAAGCAGGCATCATTGTTTTCATTAATGTAATAATCCTACCAGGGAGTTCTGAGATCAAAGCGTCGGGCTTTGCACCACCTACTTGACCTCTATCTGCGGCAATAATAGCGTTCCAATCGCCGCCTAATTCTTGAGCGTGATCCTCTCTACGAATTTTAGCCCATATTGTCTGTGGAACTACATTTCCCATCAACATGTCAATATCTGCTAGATTCATAGTACATGCATCAACTGTTTGCGACAACTCTTTATAGTAACCAGCAGGATTTTTGCGTGAATCTGGTAGTGACTGTTTAAGTGCTAAAACTTCAGACCTTTTCCAGGGGACATGTATCCATATGCGCTGAAAATGCGCAGGAATAGCTGGATTAGCACCTGCTGCTGCAACTTCTTCCTTCCATATTGGAGAAACCTCTCTCATGGGATAGTTTTTCAGTGCTGTCCTAACTGAAGGATCAGAATCAGGAAAAGTCTGTGAGAACAATAGGGATCTGAAAGAAATAAGTGTTCTGACAGCGTTTTCAACCTTAGGACCCACAATAAGTCCTTTGTCAAAGTCAGCCTGAACATCTAACAGATCCTGTGGGACCGAACCCAAATTCATATCCTCCCATTCTTTAGCGAGAGTATCGCACATAACTTTAAAAACATATCTCTGCGTAGGTGCATTCCATTGCAGAAAGGTGGACATAATATCAGACGTACTATATTGGGGACCCTTCTTGATCCATCTACAAGCAAGTGAGTCCAATTTTTCTCGCTCTTCGGAGTCTGGGAATTGACTACGAGACTGTCTTCGAGAAAAAGCTGGAGACACATTTAAAGCTTCAAAGAAAGGTGATAAGAGACCAGAGACAGTATCTGCAAATCGCTTACGCATAGATGGAGAATTTGATATAAGGATAGGGGACAAGGTATTAGGTGAATTAACTAAAGGAGCATTAGGAATTGCCAAAGGAGCAGAAGGCAAAGGAGTTAAAGGCAAAGCTGGCATAGGCAATACTTGAGGAGGCAAATGTGGAAAAGCTGGAGCAGGCGGAAGCACAACTGGCGGCTGAACAGGCTGTAACATCGGGGGTGCATTAGCACTTTGTACATAGGGCGGAGGCAATTTCAATAAGTGGGACATTAAGGAATCTTCCTCAAAATCTTTTCTCTTATCAAGGGAAGAGATAGGCAACGTCGGATAGCATTTATCTATTGCCATTCGATGCTGTCTGTCTGAAATTTCCATTGCATTATCTATTTCATCATCTTTGAATTGCTGAGCAGCCTGTATAATTGTCATTCCCTGTGTTTTCCTATCTCGTTTCGCTTGTTTAATTTCTCTCTGTTTGGCTTCCTTACGCCAAAGGCGAAAAGAGTCAAACATTGCCGGCCGGGCTTTTCTTTTAAATAACGTTGCTTCTAAATTATCTAGCACATCAGTTTCGAAACTACCATTTTCTGGCCATTTTAAAACACCATCTTTCTTTGTATATCGGGTCCATGTCTTATTAAAGGCAATAGGACCAACACCATGTTTAGAATAGAGCTCATATGTGGGAGTTCCAACCGAAGGAATCGGACAGGAGTCCTCAAGCTGGGAGTCCCTATTACAACCAAAGCAACAAAGTTTTCCAAACTTAGTCAGACCAGACATCTCACGATTTTTACTGGCTGTTCACAAACATCAAGGGGGTAAAACTTTCAGTTTACACAGCACAAACGCAATTACCCCTCAGCTTTGGCCACTGCAATGGCCAAATCTAAGGACCTAAGGACAAAACAAAGACCTAAATTTGTGGGCGCGACCCACCAAATACTTAACTAAGGATGTCTTCTTACACCAACAGAGGCCCGTCTATCGTCTCGCTTTACCATACATCATCAAAGAAAGGGCCAAGGCAGGGCGGCAGTCAGGGCAGCAGTCGTCAGTAGCCGTCAGGAAGGAGTAACCGCGCTGAAAAAGACCTTCGGACCACTTCGACATACAGGGGTCGCTTGACGTGGTTCGCGATTCCTCCAGAATTTTCTTGCGGGGTTCCTCACGACCTTCAGGCAGAACCGGTACCGCTGAAGCCGCCCCACGTTGGGCGCCAGTTGAAGAACCAGAACCTTATGGGCCTGGCGGCGCAGGGTACGCCTGAAATCTCCTTGGATTCACCTGCCTCAACTAACAGAGACACGGGACACTCTGTCAGGCGTAAAAGATCAGATTTTATTAGCTGCAGCTAGTACAGTTGTCCAAGAAGTACACAAGGTATGTTCTCAGGAGACTGCCACTTTACTTTGTGGCGCACAATCTTATATACCGTATAAAAACCATTTATTAACTACATACACTCCCAGAACACATAGAAAGGAGCCAGTAAGAATAATGTAAAGATAGAACAGAGCCAATAGAAATGTCGGAAAACAAGACAGCACCAATAGAAGGAATTGGAAAACAAAGTATCAAGTGACTTAAGGTTGCCTCCCCTCCAGCTGTGTTTGTCACCCCTCCCTTGAACTAATTCATTAACCGATCCACAACGAAGTTGCATGTGGTGCGATAAGTTTGTGTGCGTTTGGAGGACAGTTGTGAAATGAGAGAATACTAGCAAAGGACAGCGAAGGCCAGACGATAAGATAAGATCGGCGGAGAATAGTGTGAGCCTACAGATAGTTGAAACAAGGATTAGAAAACCAGACAGGGATTAGTGTACTCGGTCAGACCTTAATACCAGCCTTGTAAAGATAGAGGCAGAAGGCTGTTTTGAACACCATGTTGCAGAATAAGCAGAAAAGGCAGAATGGACTTCGTTCGCTGTGCTGCCTGAGTGAAGGCAACATAAAATGGCGGCGGGCCACAAAATGGCGGGTCGATACGATCGTATTAAAAATCGAATTTCCTCAGTGGAAAAATGGTGTGTGCGTAGATTTCTCCCCAGCACACATGGACTTGCGTCGTTATTTTTCACGCAGGGAAGTAGTGCGTCGTTTTCCGGGGCGCGGACAGTCTTTCTGTGGGTCGCGGGGATTACCAGATGTCCCGGGTCTGTGCGTGGATTCTCCTGCTTATTTTCCGGCTGCACGCCGTTCGGCGGGGCTGTGCATCGAAGTTTCGCTCTCACGGCAGGCGTTGCGTCGATTTCCCCTCTGGAAGTCGGGCGGCGTTGTCCTTGCGAGGCTGTGCGTCGAAGTTCCGGTCGCCCCGAAGGCGTTGCATCGATCAGCGTCGGTGTGCAGCGTTTTTCTCGCGGCGGAACAAGCTGTGCGTTGAAATGTTCGGCGCACGAAGAGTATAATTGAAAAAGAGAAGTCTTTTTGGTCCTCAGACATCACGGAACAGGAGGAAAGCTCTATCCAAGCCCTTGGAGAGCACTTTTGCAGCCAGACAAGAGTTCATCAAGGCAGCATGCCAACAGCAAGGCAGCAGTCCTTTGTAGAAAGCAGCCAGGTGAGTCCTTTGAGCAGCCAGGCAGTTCTTCTTGGCAGGATGCAGGTTCTGGTTCAGGTTTCTTCTCCAGCAAGTGTCTGATGAGGTAGGGCAGGGGCCCTGTTTTATACCCAAATGTGCCTTTGAAGTGGGGGAGACTTCAAAGAGTGGCTAAGAAGTGCAGCAGGTCCCCTTTTAGTTCAATCCTGTCTGCCAGGGTCCCAGTAGGGGGTGTGGCAGTCCTATGTGTGAGAGCAGGCCCTCCACCCTCCCAGCCCAGGAAGACTCATTCAAAATGTAGATGTATGCAAGTGAGGCTAAGTACCCTGTGTTTGGGGTGTGTCTGAGTGAATGCACAAGGAGCTGTCAACTAAGCTCAGCCAGACGTGGATTGTAAGGCACAGAAAGATTTAAGTGCAAAGAAATGCTCACTTTCTAAAATTGGCATTTCTAGAATAGTAATATTAAATCCAACTTCACCAGTCAGCAGGATTTAGTATTACCATTCTGGCCATTCTAAATATGACCTTCCTACTCCTTTCAGATCAGCAGCTACCACTTCAATACAGTATGAGGGCAGCCCCAATGTTAGCCTATGAAGGGAGCAGGCCTCACAGTAGTGAAAAACTAATTCAGGAGTTTTACACTACCCGGACATGTAAACTACACAGGTGCATGTCCTGCCTTTCACCCACACAGCACCCTGCTCTAGGGGTTACCTAGGGCACATATTAGGGGTGACTTATATGTGGAGAAAGGGGAGGTTTATGCTTGGCAAGTACTTTTAAATGCCAAGTCGAGGTGACAGTGAAACTGCACACACAGGCCTTGCAATGGCAGGCCTGAGACAAGGTAAAGGGGCTACTTGAGTGGGTGGCATTACATTTAATTTAAGTAAATTAAATAGTCCAATCAGGTATGATCCAAGGTTAACATGTTTAAAGGGAGAGAGCATATGCACTTTAGCACTGGTTAGCAGTGATAAAGTGCACAGAGTCTAAAAGCCAGAAAAAAACAGTGTCCAAAAAGTGGAGGGAGGCAGGCAAAAAGTTAGGGGTGACCACCCTAAAGCTGTCAGGTCTAACACACCCCATCATCAGTGCAACAAGAACCAGCAGACAACGGTACCCTCATGAAACTGGGGCAGGAGCTGGTAACAACAATGAGGAGCAACACATGGCAGCATTGCGGCGGGGAACACATAGAGGCACCACAAATCAAAGACCATCCTGAAGGTTGGAGAGGCTGTGGATCAGTTGCGAGGAGCAACGGCGGTGAGGGAGTGTGGCCCTGGACCTTTTATATGGCGACAAGACCGCATCTGTTGCTGCTGACAGCATGAACTGGCCTGGTATTGGTTCCCGGCGTCCCTCACTGTATCTGGCAGGTGGAGACTCTGAAAGGAGCTCTGTTGCACAATGTGAGCCACTTCTGCCATAATATTGCATTGAAGGGCAACTTTAGTATCACTGCTGGGGGCACCATAGCAAAGTAGCTAGGGACTTAAGAGCACTGCGTAGACCCTTCTATAACTGTGATGCCAGATCATAAATGAAACAGTGGGAACCAATGTACTGAGAGTGCCTGAGTTGGAGTTGAGATAAACTACCCAGAGAGACTGCACTGTTAGTACACCTGCAAAAGTGCAGTCTGGACAGTAGACGTTTGACTTGGCAGGACTACCGAGCTCCATAGAGCAAAGAGACCTGGGGGCAATTGAAAAAGCAGTTTGGTGTAATGCTTGCTATTATCGCTAAAGAGGTGGGCAGGTTTGGGGGGTCCATGGTGGGAGACCCGACAGGCTGCTGGTGACTAACGAGACCTCCAGGCATGCGGCGGAGAATATTGCATGCCTCCCACCCCACCTTCCCAACAAGTCCCAGGGCCAAACCAAGGGAGCAGTTACAAATCCACCCTCAACAACATGACTGGAGCAAGGGAGGAAAAGGACTGCATCAAACTAAGCTTGAAAAATATGTGCTCCCAAGGACTCACCTCTTTGGGGTGGACACACCGGTCCCATGGACAGGAATGGAGGCCACACTTGCAGAAGAAGTGCCACTCACACTTCATGATGTAATTGCAGAATTTCATGGGATGAGGACTTTGCTTGAGGGAAGGATAAACTGTACAATTTGGCAGTCCTAAGGTAACTACAAATCATTCCCTCCCCATGCACTGCTAATGACAGATATCCCGTCCGCCAAAATATAAATTCCATTATTCCCTATGTGATTTAAATTTCGGCTGACAGGATATCCGTCACCATTGTGATGGAGTAACCAGTCCTCCGAAATGTAAATCAGGCCCTCAGTTTTTTTATATATTCCTTGTTGTGTGGGCATTTGCCATGTTCATTAACAATACAAGATTACAAGTCCCAGAATGCCAAGAATCAAATACCCCTTAAAAAGCAACTCACTTGTTAGATATAATATAATGAAGTCTGTGAAAGGACTGTCAGAAAATGGTCGTATTTAAGGATACAAGAAAAATTTATTTCACCGTGGGTACCATTTTACAGTCCTGGGTTTCGGTTAACCTGTGCATTCAGGGAGTTAACTAACACAGTAGAAAATAAGGTTTTCTAAATGGAAAGTACAGGACTGGAGCACGGTGTCCCTGGTGACAAGGAGTCATCTGGTAGCTTTAGTCTTGTTGCTACAGTGGGAAAGGTTACTACTAGGTCCTGATGTATGTTTTGGATACATTTGCAAAGTGCTTGGGCATTCTTTACAATTGACCCCATTTCCCACTCTTGTCTGTAATCCATCAAAGCCCATATGTTGTATTATTTTACTTCAAATTATTTTATTCCAATAAGCAGTATGGAATAGCCTTTAGACTCTTCACAAACAGTGTTAAGGCATCACAGTGTAATATGACTCCTGATCATGTCTATACTAATACTTGGAAGACTACAATTTATAATCTTCTTTGTACTAATTAGAATCTACTAAGATGACAAAACAAACATGTTAATGCTGAGTGGCAGACTTATGTATTGCTAGTTCCATGTATGAAACTTTACACGTGGTGGAGCGCACAAATCTTCCTCTCAGTTTCAGATTCAGATTCAGAAACTGCACTTGGGTGAGATGCAATGACTTGTTCCACCCACACTAGAGGTCAATGGGATCTTTGGACTCAGCAAAGAGCTGGTTTATTCAACACAAATCATTAGCATGAGAAATCTAAACAATTTAACACCATGACCAATTTGGCCATTAAAGCAAAGCTCTAAACTGAAGCAAGTTTCAAAGCTTTATTACAACCACAGGGCCAACGTAATGTAAATGGCACACAAAACTAAATTATAAACAACATACATGAAAACCATATGTGGACCAAAGTACCTAAAAAGATTAAGCTTACTAAACATCAATACGATTAAACACTCCAAGAGAATAACACAAATTAACAAAACTAAAATTTGAACAGCAGAAACATATTTCAAAGCAGTCGTTGGTGACACTGGTCAAATCCGAACACCGTACTGGCTAAAATCATCTAATTAGGGTAAATCGCTAAAATATATACTGGTGTAAATCATCTAAGCTGAAAAGAAAACAAGAATAACTACAGTACAGATGATATACCTCTCCTCCTGAGACAACAGACAGGATGGATTAATCAGTCCACAGCATCACAGCTTTACAGCATCAGTAGATAGCAGCATCAGGGACAGTGCAGAACATGAGCTACACACAGGGTAAAAGAGCAGTTCAGTGTTTTGTCATATTATTACTGAACTGCATAGGTACTGGGGCAATTAGAGTGGGTAAACATAAGCGGCATGAGGGAAACAGCTTTGAGGATGATTGGAAAGGACTGACTCTGAAGGTATCAAGAAGCGGACTCCCTAAAGTTTAAAAAGTCGCTCCTTAACTAGAAATGTCCATAGAGTTCTGATTGGTCCTCAGAGTAGACCCATCTTGCGCAAATGGATCAATATCGATTGTAAATTATAGACGCCTATCAGGTTTGCAACTATTAGCTATTTATTCAGGGAAGGTGTGAAGTATCCTTTGAGTTCATACAGTTCCCTTGGAAAATGACAATTTGTATACCAACATTGTGAATTTTTCACGTGCTACACAGGAGGATTTTAAGAGTTGTCATGTGAATTCACTAATACTTCTTGTCTGTTCGACAGCTAGAACAAATACTGTTACATTTTATATTAGTAAAACCATGGTCTCAATCTTTACCAAAATAGGACATTCTCTAGCTCATAAGCAACCTAGGAAATAATTCAGGTCATAGGAAACATGATGAATTAGCACTTCCCAATTTTGCAGCGAAAATGAACTTTCAGGCCTAGTCCAGTTAAGTGAGCCTAAATGCACAATTCTAATTGCTAAACACTTATGCTAATGCTCACCATTTAACTAACATATACAAAACAAATTCATTCATTTGCAGATATTAATGCATAAACATAGAGATAATTGAAACATTTTTATTTCTCTGCACACAACTCGGCATTCATGCAAACCATATGCATTAATATAAGTATGGTTAATTCATGTTCATTCAATACTCATGATATATTTTTCATCTCTACTATATCTCTAAAGATAATACTTTTAACACAATTCATGTCAGTAATTAGTTAAAATGTAAATGTATAACATCTGCCATGGGAACACAAAATGACCAAATAAGTGGAGGGCACAATGTCCTCCATGATTCAAACATGCACATTTTTTAATTTCATGTTAATGTCCCTGTTAGGCTTTAAATAAATATTTATAAGTCACCATATGTTAACTGCTATGCCACTAATGTATTAGTAAAATCTGATCAGTATCACAGGCTTTCAGTATATAACCATGGATGTCAATTCACCAAAATGTTGGGAGTAGCGGAGGTGATGTCACACTTCATCTTTACTTTCACCCACACACACACACATTTTTACACATACATACACATTCACTTACATACACACATTCTCTCTTACATAAGCACACTCACCCACAAGCATAAACACAACATAAATTCAAAAGTGTTTTTACTTACCTCAACTACCAAGGAGGGTCATAATCTAGCTATTGTACTCCATTTTTTACTACACTAATAGTGAATAACATACTATTATTTGCCATTAGTGTAATAAAAGAAAACTGACTGTAAACAAGGAACTGGAGCCCAAGGCAAGCTGCCCCTATATCCCTGGCACTGATTTTGCCACCTCTGAGGCCAGGTGTCACCAATGTAGTCCCACAGGATGCAAATGGCAAGCCAGAAGTCGCAGCTCCGACCCCTAAATGACGTCAATGTATGTAACTACAATTGTGTTTTCTTTTTGTGTGCGGAATCCTCTGCGATCAATGAAGGCCATTTCCGTGTGGAAACCTCTGCAATCAATGAAGGCCATTTCCGCTCATCCTGTCACAGATTGTCAACTCATTGGGTCAGGTCTCGGTCATCGTTTTGTTGTCAGTGGGTCCCACTGGAGCCGCAGTTGAGGGGAAAGCATTTACTAGCACAGAGGCTGCAATTAAAGAGGCACAGGCTTCCAAAAGGCTAAACCCTTCTTTGGAACTGATGTCGTTAACCTTTAGTCTGAAATCCAATCACACAAGACTAGAAAACATCCTGTTTGTGAATAATGGTGTTTGTGATCAATGAATCCACTTCAAACATTGTGGAAATCCTCCTGATATGTTCTGGTGTTGCTATGCCTAATAATCATGCATGGTGCTGTAGTAAAGACTACAATGGCTAATACACCTTATTTTGCTGTTTCCACACCTACAACATATTTGTTAACTAACCCCATATCATGTCTGCAAATTGTAACACATTTCAATAACACCACTAAGAATGATGGGATGAGTTCTTCCCAGCCTATATATTTAGATAAAACTACAAGTCTCACTATGCCAGTGCCCCTTATTAAAAAGAAATTGTTTAAATCTACCCTCATGTTGTGGGAACAGTGGCCTGTTTGCAAATGTATCAACTGGTCAGACCTACTTTGGACTAATCCCACTGCACACTAGAGTATGGATTTGACAGGGCTCAATCATGCCTTGTGGTACTTGAGTTCACAGTCTTCAGTATGAGATCTATTTTGTACAGTACTTTAGGTGGTTTCAAAAGGGTATGGCCAACTAGTGTAACCACATGCCAAGTTTCTCTGGCCCATGCGTGATGAACTGCTCCATTCCTGGTTTATTTTCCATAATTTCTGGGACTTTTAATAATATAATCCTTTACCAGGCTTCAAGACATATTTAAGAGCCCCAAGCGCCATTCCAACGACACATGAGTGTCATTTGTTTACACTAAAGTGGCATTAGAAGGCCAATAATGCAGCACCATATTTACAAAGTGATGCAATGCATGCATTGCGCCACTGTGTAAACCCTTGCGTGACATTATCCCTGCACCAGTTATAATGTGTGCAAGGGTTAGGGGGGGCTTAAAAAATGGTGAAAGGAAATCTAAAAGATGCCCTTTACACGCCCCTTCCTAATAGCGACTCGTGGACCCTATTTTGCAAGTACTTAATAGCTACTGACTTGCATAATAGGGTTGGTACATAGGGAAAGGCATTTTACCGCTCGCAACTGGTAAAATGTGTAGTGATTCTGGTCCTCTGTCTCTTTCTTCTGAGCTTTCGCATTTCACAGTTCCATGCATGAGTCGCTTAACCAGTCCAAGATTTTAATTTGCGAAATCAATAGTACAAGTCTTAGAATGCAAAGAGCTCTGCTTTCTATCCATCGCTATTTTTTGAGTATCTCAAAAAAATAGAAAGAATTAAGACATTTTGCTCACAAAGGTAAGAGCATGAATGTAGGATTCTGCAGGGGTCCATTTCCATTTACTTTTTCATTTTTGCAAGTGCCGATTACTGATGGACATGCCCTATTTAACAGATACGTCTTTGTACCCTTCCACCATTTTTTGTGAGTGGTCTAGTTTATTTTTGGGGGCTAAAAAAGGAGGAAGCTGACTCATCTGTGCATTTCCTGTCAGTAAATGCTGTTACTTGAACAAAGCTATTACGCTATGGCCAAAAAATGGGGAAATGTTCTTTTTGATTGAAATCTCTGCTTTGAAAAGTTTTTAATGTTTTACTTGCCTCGTTTACATAAAATGTTTGCTGCTACTGTTTTCGGGGGTGAAAAGCTGCTTGACAGCCACCATTTTTTGTGAGCAGTCTAGATGCTTTATTGGGCTACAAAAGGAGGAAGCTGGTGCATCGGATCACTTCCTGTCCGTAGAAATTGTTACCTGCACATAACTATCACGTTTTGCACAAAAATCCATGAAAAGTTATTCTGAATTGAAATCTCTGCTTTTAAAATTGTCTAAAGTTTTACTTGCCTCATTTACATAAAGTGCTTGATGCTACCATTTTGGGGGCCTAAGGGCTAGTTGCTTTTTCGGGTTACAAAAGGAGGAACCTGGCGTGTCTATGCACTTCCTGTCAGTAGATGCTGTTACTTGCACAAAACTTTGAACAAAAATTGGGGGAAGTTATTTTTAATTGAAATCTCTGCTTTTAAAATTGTCTAAAGTTTTACTTGCCTCATTTACATAAAGTGTTTTCTGCTACCCATTTCTTGGTTGAAGAGCTGCTTGACGGCTGCCATTTTTTTGTGAGAGGTCCTGTTGCTTTTTTTGGGCGACAAAAGGAGGAAGCTGGTGCAGCGGGCATGCTGATGGTGCATCAAAGACATGCCCGTCTGTGCCCATCCATGCACCATTTGTGCACAACGCCAGCCATGTTGCCAGCCTGGAAAGAGAAGGAGGGAAAACAGAAGCTAGGATTATCAGTAAGGATTTTTTTTTTAAAAAGGTTGACCTCACTGCTGGGAAAGGACAGCGATGGAAATAAGCAATGTGGGGAGGACTACCTAGGAGCACAAGCCAACACAAGTTAGGGTGAAGAAGGGATTAGTTGCATGTTGCTCAATGTGACATCCTTGGTTAAACATGCGACTGAGCTGAACATCCTGCTGAAGTTTAATGAGTGGGATCTTATTTTTATTGCTGAGACTTGGATCCCCACTGAATCAAGGATAGACTTGGGAATAACTTGCCCCCCAGGATTTAGAGTAAGCCATCAACCAAGAACAGAGAAAAGAGGGGGAGGGGAGCAATCTTTTTTTAGAGGTAAATGGTAGCTAGCCAGTATCCAACTGGATACAATTCAAGAAGTGGAATTACTAGGTTTTACTCTGAAAAGGAGAGGCGGTGCTGCCTTTTCAGGCATCCTTTATTGCAGGCTACCTGGACCACTGACCAATGTTCTACAACCATTTGTGAAATTCATGTCTAACCTGGCACTAGCACATCATAACTTCTTTATGTTAGGGGACTTCAATATCTGGGCAGGGGACAGCACATCGGGGTAAGGTAATGAACTCCTGAACTCGTGTAGAATCATAGACCTGAAACAATTAGTATGCGGCCCTACACTTTAAAGGGAGCATACCATGGTATTTAATACTAGCCCCCAAGGAGGTAATTACAGTAAAAGACATGTGTTGGTCAGATCATGTGTTGATAACATTTGAACTACACATAAGTAAAACAATGAAGGATTACATAACTAGAAAATTTGTGCAAGGTAGGCCAAGGTCTAAGTTAAGAAAACTTAGGGGAGGAAAAATATTTGATACTTCAGATTGCTGTCAGAAGGAGGACACAGTAAAGGAGAACTATGAGCATCCACTGAACTCGATAAATGAACCTCTGGATAAAATTACACCTCTCAAAAAACAGTGACAGCAAAAGAAAGCCTCACCACCGTGGTTTACTAACTCTCTAAAGGAAGAGAAACGGCTGTGTAGGAAGATGGTGAGACAATGGCACAGGGACTACTCTGATCATGATAACCTACAATTAAAAAATGCTTTGAGTCAGTAGAAAGAGCAAATTAGGAAAGCTAAAGGAAAAATATTACCTGATAATCATTACTGAGGCCTTGAAAAAGTTGAGGAAAGTATTTGGACTGGTAAATGAATTAGCAAATCCTGACTGTACTGGATTATATTTTACCTCTCCAATAGGTCTCAAGCTATCTCTCTTCCGGCCTTTCTTTCAGAATTCAAGAATAAGGGAGTACCACAGGGCTCTGCACTGAACACCATACCTTTTAATATTTACGTAAGACCTCTACTGACCCTCTTCAGATCCTGTGGTATGTCATTTGTGAAGTACGCAGATGATACACTGCTAATTCTGGCCCTCGATAAAAACAACCATACCTCAGTGATAGGGCTGCATAATTGTCTAAATGAAATGGCAAGTTGGCTGAATAAGAAGTCCCTAAAGTTCAACTGAAGAAAAACAGAGTTCTTAATGTGTTCCCCCTCGAAATAACCATATTGCCCTCCAAATGACTTCTGGCCTTGGATCGGGTCGGATGACCTAAAACCAGCACAAGTAGTTAGGAACCTGGGAGTCCAGCTGGATGATAAACTTAATATGAAGCACATAATAATAAAACGGCTGCCAACTGCTTTGCCTTACGTCAAAATCTCTTGTTCTGCTCTTCTTTCACATCTTTAACAATGTTAAAGGTCAGGAGGTGGGGGATTATTTGAAGACACTGTCCTGGTGCCTTTTCTTAAATGAGTACATTGTTTTCTGGTTCTCTATTCTGTTTTGGGATTCACTCCCTTAAAAAATATGATGTGAAATTCAGTATGAAAATATTTCCTAACTGGAAATACCATTAAGATGACCTTGGATGGTAAATAACCAAACTGGCAATTTATTCGAATGTGCAAATACTATGTTCATTAAATTCTTATGATTTTTATAAAAAGGAAACGCTGTTAACAAGGATGCAGCATACAATATCAGGTCATTCGTTCTATGTAACAAGAAAAAACTCAAATGTTTATTTAATTAAAGTGCAAGATGGCTTCATGTCAACAGAGTGACAATTTTCCAAGCCTGGGGTTTACAATACGAACCTAGTGTTTGCTGGGAATTTTAGTCTTGTTTGTTTTCACCAGAAACAACTGGACTAACACAGTTGAAAAGGAAAGCTCAGGATTATGACAAGGTCTCCATAGTGCTGGGAACTTTGTGTGGATGGCTTGGTGCTAGGCATGGACTAGTGAAGCAGGGGGAATATGCACATCCCACATACGGAGAATAAGATATGTAGTATTTACAGTGCGTAATTTGTGCTTGTTGTTTCCGGTGCTGAGCACCAGCACTTCTTTTTGAGGGCCGGGGCTTATTCTTCTGCCTCAAGCATTTTCTGCAACCAAAAGACACATATGGAAAAGACAGATGAAGAGAGAAACGAAAAAGCGTCACAAAGAGAGAAAGTAGAAAGCTCTAGAGTGAGCTGAAGCGGCAGGGATTGGCTTTATATGGATTGAAGAGGCCCGAGATGGCTTCAGGATTACTCTGCCTCAGTGTTCTGTGTTCGCATATTTAATTGCAGCAGGCGCGTGTTTAAGAGGAGGGCTTTGGGCACCGGCACCTTTTTATTTACAAATTAAGCACTGGGTATTTATCTGGTTTATCCGCCGAGGGGCCCTACCAGTTGCACGCAAGGCTGTAAGGTAAGACGCCTACCGTATTTCAGTAGACGTGCTGCAGATTTATTACCGGACTAGAGGAGGGTGTGGCTCTGAAAGCTCGAGGTGGGCTCGAGCCTGAAGCCTGGCTCTGGCTCAGTTTGAGGTTCTGTTGGAACCTCGAGCACAAAATGAGCCAAGCTTTCATCCGACTTCTGTCTGCAGCTCAAAGCATTAACATTGGGGAAAAATGAAAAACAAGTAGATGCCCGTTTAGTGGTCGATTTGTACAGTTTGAAACCAGAAAACCTTGATTAAATGTTGCTTCCAAGCTTACCAAACTGGGTGATTTTAGGCAATTATTTTGATTCTCTGTTCCTTCTTTTTCTTCAATATCACATATTAATGTCCTTAAGCGGGTTCAGACTACCAAACATATTGTGTTTGATTTGATAGACTAAAATGTTGCTCTTTATATAACAATGTAGGCCTCATACAGGGTTCATGACAACTGTCTTATCTACTGGTTCACTAATGCCACTATCGCCAGGTTGGGGTTGTAAATTCTTGATTAAAAACTATCGCTTTTAAAGCACTTCTCCATACAGTGCTATAGTGTTACATATTCCTGTCAAATCTTCCACGGGTAAAAAAAAAAATCGCTTTTTATTTTTTATTTTGAAGAGACATTATCATATTTTACAAGAAGTTTTTTAATGATTTACATGGCAAACATTTTCAGGGCCCAGTTCACACATGAGCTCTAAGAGTTAAGCCAGACCCTTTGCTGGGCTCTGCTCTCCCTGTAAATTGTCGGCTAACCCACCTCTATATCAGAATATTGTGACCAAAATATCGTACAAAAAAAATATCATAGGAAAAATATTGATTACTAAATTTTTGTGGATATATATGTATATATATATATGTATATATATATATATTTAAACATCCAAAACTTTCGTAGTAGCCGCACACTCAAAAGTAGAATTTATTTATTTAACACAACGCGTTTCGGCTGACAAGCAGCCTTGATCACGTGCATAATTCAGCCAACACATACAACATTAAATACCCAGCAAACATGGCCATAGAAACAGGACAGAATTTTTTACAAAACTAACATTTTCTTTCTCATATAAATACAGATATAAATATACATATACATATGAACAAAAGGGTATAAGACTGAATAAATAGAAAATATCAAGCTAATATATATATATCTATGTGTAAATATCCATCACTAGAATTTCAAGGAGCGCTCATATATCAATAAATAATATCAATATAAATATATATAAATAAATATGAGTATACATATAGATATAAATATAGATATAAATACGGCTCATATATACATCCAATAAAATGATTCTCTTAAAGAAATTATTTTTCATAAATATAAATGAAGCCAGTATCACAATCCTAAATCACATTCCCTTCTACCTAAGATACTAAAATTCACATACCATATATATATTGTTTAAAATTTCTTCTTTAAACCAAAACCCCCAATTGTTAAATAATACCAATGTTATTCTTTTTCTAGGAAAATTTTAATTCATTCTCCCATTACAAAATGTATAGAGAAAGGACTCATCACTATTTCTATATGGCCAATACCCATCAGCATGTGAGGAAACAAGCACTAATCAATTCAGGAACCAGGAATCTATCCGGACCCCACCATTTTGAAAAGACATAAATAAAATAAATGAATTACAATAAGAAGTAATTAAAGAAATAAGAACTAATTAAAAAAACACTGCTAATCATGATAAAAATGCTATAAAGCGTAAGATGCAGAATCAACAGTTCCTTATATCCGAAAATTCATCATGTTAATCATCAAATAAGTGGGTATTCAGCTCTTCACCTATATTCAATCCTCTCGGTGTTTTAGTTTCTACATCCACAATATATCGGGATTCTTTTTTACGTAAAGTCAACTCTCTATTACCACCTCTGTGATGTAGTGGAACATGTTTAATACCAAAATAAGATAACAAAGTGATATCAGAATTATGATTGTCCTGGAAATGCCTGACTACAGGATAATGTGGATCCCTTGTTGTAATAGCACGCATATGTTCAAGAATACGTTTTTTCACTGCATGTTTCGTGCTTCCCACATACCTGAGATGACAAGGACATTCCAATACATAAATAGTAAATGGAGTACTACATGTCAAGAACTGCTTAATTTGTCTATTCATTCCTGGTTTACTTATAGGGTACTCTTTCCATGCCACACTATTACGGCATGCTTTACAATGGCCACATGGAAAGAATCCCTGCAAGTTATGTTCCTTTACTTGAGAAGTAGGTGTGACATCGTTTGATCTCAACCTATCGTGAAGATTACGCCCTCTTCTATAGGTAATTAAGGGCCACATCTGAATCTCTTTGCCAATGATAGGATCACATTTCAAAATATTCCAATGTTTAGAAATTATCTTTTTAATCCGTGTAATATCCTCATTATAGGTTAAGACCAGTCTGATGTCCTCATTCTTATCATTTTCCACCTTCCCAGTATTATCGAAAAGTGTCTGAATTCTTTCCACTTTCTTGATTTTATCTATGGCCTTTTTGATGACAAAATCCTGGTAACCCCTTTGTTTAAACCTTACAGTCATATCTTTCTGTTCTCGTTCAAAAGCCTCATCTGTATTGCTGATTCTTTTAGCCCTTAATAATTCTCCATAAGGGATACTCCATTTAAGTTTATCGGGATGTCCGCTGGTAGCGTGCAGTAAACTATTACCTGCTGTAGTTTTACGAAAAAGTTCAGTATGGATCATCTTATCCTTAATCTTAATCCTTGTGTCCAAAAAATCGATCGAGAAACGACTGATGTTATATGTCAATCTGATATTGCAATCATTCTCATTGAGTTCTCAATAAACCATATAGCCTCATTCTCAGATCCTTTCCAAATTATAAAGAGATCATCAATATATCCAAGCCATAATGTAGCCTGATTAATTTCTGGATATTTTTCTTCATCTTTAAAAATCCCTTCCTCCCATAAGCCCATAAATAAACAGGCAAAACTGTGAGCAAAGCATGTTCCCATTGCAGTCCCAAGGACTTATTTATAGAGCTTGCCATTGAATAGAAAAATATTATTAGTCAGGCAATATTTTATCATCTCAATGAGCATGTGAGTATGCGCCAGATATCTTAATGATCTTGTCTGCAGGAAATGTCTACATGCTTGTATGCCTTTCTCATGATCAATGATGGTATACAGAGAATTTACATCTAAAGAGATGAGCAGGAAATCATCTTCCCAGATAATACCTTCTAATTTACCTAAAAAATCTTTAGTGTCACGAACATAAGAGGGTAAACTCATAACGAATTCTCTCAGAAAAAAGTCCAGATATTTCAACACATTTTCCAATACAATCCCACACGAGGAGACAATTGGTCTCCCCGGAAGATTGTCTCTATCTTTGTGTATTTTAGGAAGAATATACAATATAGGTAACTTGGGATAATCCTTTTTCAAGAAACACTATTCTTCCCATAGTAAGAGGCCCTTCTCCTTCCACTCTGTCAGGAGGTGCCAAATTCCCATCATACTGTTCGTATAATACATCTTTAGTTACAACCGTATAGAATTGCGTATTACTCAGTTGGCGCATAACCTCATCAATATATCTTTGTTTCTTCCAAAGTACTATATTGCCTCCCTTATCAGCAGGGCAGATAATAGTATCACTATCCTCTGCTAACAATCTTCTGGTTTCACTTTGGCTGTATGTCATGTTGTTATTACATCTGGGCTTGAACCATGTACGATGTCGAAAATGTGTCAAACTTTGAACTGCCATATCATAGAAGGTGTCAATATTGTCATGATTCATATTCGGAAAGAATGTCGACTTAGGTTTAAAACCAGACGGGGCTGCCAGATCATATACAATGCCCAAATCATCTAAAGTCTGATATAGATCTTTTCCATTAATCTCTACCCGTTGGTCTTGTTCTAATTCGTGCAGGGTTAGCATAGTATCAACATCACCAATAGATAGAACATGTTCACCACTATCATTAGTCATAAGAGGTTCTGAACAATTACCGATATTTCCTTTCAATTTAAACCATTTTTTTAGTTTCAATTTCCTTATAAATTTAAACAGATCAATGCGAGTTTCAGCATAATTAAATCGTACATTAAGACAGAAAGAAAGACCAAGACATAATGTTTTTTTATCTTCCTCTGTTAACTGATGATCTGATAAATTAATGATAGTCTTATTCACCGTTTCACTATCCATTATGTCGACACATTGTTGTTTTTCCCACTTGCTCCGAGTTTAGATCTTTTCTTATTGCGGTTTCTAGATCTCTCTCTCCTCTTTTTCTCCGGCTCGTCTTCCTCTTCGGCCCATTGATCTGCCTCTGTAGCTCTGTCCCTCTCCTTTCTGTTTGTACAAAACTTGCCTGCCATGTCGTAGCAGGCGATACTCGTCTAAAAAAGTAGCCGGCTTATTAGTAATTTCAACATTAGAGATCTCACTATCTGTTGAACTCAGAGAGTCAATCAATCTCTCTTGTACTTTCCAGCTCACTTTCAGAGGTTGAGGGCTGGCCCACAGGTATAGAGTAATTTACTCCTGGTTTATAAAGGTGATCATATTTCCTGCTAAAAGTCAAAATCCTTCCACTTTCATAATCACCCATGTCCCTATGAAGTTTTTGTTGTTTTTTAATCTTTATATCATCTTCATATTTTTTCAACTTTATCTTCATTGTTTCATAAAAACTAGCGATGAATTCTTTCTCGGGTCTAGAGGCAAAATCCTCTTTTATTTTCTTGATATCTACTAGTAAAGTCTCCCTGTCACGCCAAGCATATTTCACCAGAATTTCGAGCATGTGTTTAGAACTTATTGCTGAATTCTCCGCCCATTCTTTCAACATCTCAAGATTAGATGACTCATATGCTGGTGTTATAAAGATTCTCAATCCTCTCTGGACCATATCTTGATCAATATAATTCTGTAAAGAAGTAGCTTCCCACCATTTAGATATTTCTTGTTTACACATTTTCTCCAATTTATATTATAATGTATTCAAATCACTGTTACGACCTGCATCATTCCCAGGCAATTTTCCTCTTATTGTAGTCTTAGCAAACAGTGCCTGAGCAGCCATTTTTCTCTGATTGTCAATATTATCATCCATTGTAATTAACCTGTTCCCAAATCCAAATGTAAAAAGAAAAATTATACAAATAATAATGAAAAACAAATAACTAAATCCAACAGATGAAATCCCCTGGGTAAAATACCCAGTTACCCTTGCCTTCACACGTCAGACCACAATAACTATTGCATGCTTTCTTGAGTGTTTTATCATAACTTTTGTAGAGACAAAACTCGTTATATCAAATCTGCACAAACCATAAATACTAAAATATATTCCAGAAAATAAATTCCAGAAAATCAATGTGCAAATTGGAGTTGTTACATTTGATTATTGCCGCATGCTTAGTAATTCCTCACAAATCCCCAATTATAAATACCTTCCGAAAGCATACCCGCTCCCAGGTAGTAATCAAGTTCAAAAAGAAGAAATGGGAATTCAGAGGTTATTGTAAGGATTACCTCCGTTGTTAAAATGTTACAATTGTCCTGCTATTCATATGCGCTGTTGACCTCAAAGTCAGTGTGTCAATTGGAGCCATCACATTTAATTATAATTGCATATTTAGTAACTCTTCGCGTATCCCCACACTTTCCAATAGTCAAGTTCAAACAAATCTACCGGGAATTCGAAGGTTACTATACCAAGTTCTCTCCGTTGCTACAATGTTGCCGTTGTGTTGTTATTTATACGCAATGCAAGTTCAAATCATTCACGTCTAAGCTGCGCGTTCCCACCTGCGCGGCCATTAGCGCCTCAAAATCAATTTCAACTAGCAGAACTCTCACCATATGTCAAATATGCGATCACTAGCCCCGTTCGCGATCGCCTGAACTTCGCAGCGTCAACTGACGCTGTGAAGTTCAGGCGATCGAGTGGGAAAATCAACAAGAGGCTCCAATGTGTCGACATAATGGATAGTGAAACAGTGAATAAGACTATCATTAATTGAGGAAGATAAAAAAACATTATGTCTTGGTCTTTCTTTCTGTCCTAATGTACGATTTAATTATGCTGAAACTCGCATTGATCTGTTTAAATTTATAAGGAAATTGAAACAAAAAAAATGGTTTAAATTGAAAGGAAATATCGGTAATTGTTCAGAACCTCTTATGACTAATGATAGTGGTGAACATGTTCTATCTATTGGTGATGTTGATACTCTGCTAACCCTGCATGAATTAGAACAAGACCAACGGGTAGAGATTAATGGAAAAGATCTATATCAGACATTAGATGATTTGGGCATTGTATATGATCTGGCAGCCCGTCTGGTTTTAAACCTAAGTCGACATTCTTTCCGAATATGAATCATGACAATATTGACACCTTCTATGATATGGCAGTTCAAAGTTTGACACATTTTCGACATCGTACATGGTTCAAGCCCAGATGTAATAACAACATGACATACAGCCAAAGTGAAACCAGAAGATTGTTAGCAGAGGATAGTGATACTATTATCTGCCCTGCTGATAAGGGAGACAATATAGTACTTTGGAAGAAACAAAGATATATTGATGAGGTTATGCGCCAACTGAAGATGTATATACGAACAGTATGACGGGAATTTGGCACCTCCTGACAGAGTAGAAGGATAAGGGCCTCTTACTATGGGAAGAATACTGGTTCATGAAAAAGGATTATCCCAAGTTACCTATATTGTATATTCTTCCTAAAATTCACAAAGATAGAGACAATCCTCCGGGGAGACCAATTGTCTCCTCATGTGGGAATGTATTGGAAAATGTGTCTAAATATGTGGACTTTTTTCTGAGGGAATTCGTTATGAGTTTACCCTCTTATGTTCGTGACACTGAAGATTTTTTAGGTAAATTAGAAGGTATTATCTGGGAAGATGATTTCCTGCTCATCTCTTTAGATGTCAATTCTCTGTATACCATCATTGATCATGAGAAAGGCATACAAGCATGTAGACATTTCCTGCAGACAAGATCTTTAAGATATCTGGCACATACTCACATGCTCATTGAGATGATAAAATATTGCCTGACTAATAATATTTTTCTATTCAATGGCAAGCTCTATAAACAAGTCCTTGGGACTGCAATGGGAACTTGCTTTGCTCCCCGTTTTGCCTGTTTATTTATGGGTTTATGGGAAGAAGGGATTTTTAAAGATGAAGAAAAATATCCAGAAATTAATCAGGCTACATTATGGCTTAGATATATTGATGATCTCTTTATAATTTGGAAAGAATCTGAGAATGAGGCTACATGGTTTATTGAGAAACTCAATGAGAATGATTGTAATATCAGATTGACATATACCATCAGTCGTTTCTCAATCGATTTTTTGGACACAAGGATTAAGATTAAGGATAAGATGATCCATACTGAACTTTTTTGTAAAACTACAGCAGGTAATAGTTTACTGCACGCTACCAGCGGACATCCTGATAAACTTAAATGGAGTATCCCTTATGGAGAATTATTAAGGGCTAAAAGAATCAGCAATACAGATGAGGCTTTTGAATGAGAACAGAAAGATATGACTGTAAGGTTTAAACAAATGGGTTACCCGGATTGGGTCATCAAAAAGGCCACAGATAAAATCAAGAAAGTGGAAAGAATTCAGACACTTTTCGATAATACTGGGAAGGTGGAAAATGACAAGAACGAGGACATCAGGCTGGTCTTAACCTATAATGAAGATATTACACGGATTAAAAAGATAATTTCTAAACATTGGAATATTTTGAAATGTGATCCTATCATTGGCAAAGAGATTCAGAGGTGGCCCTTAATTACCTACAGAAGAGGGCTTAATCTTCACAATAGGTTGAGATCAAATGATGTCACACCTACTTCTCAAGTAAAGGAACATAACTTGCAGGGATTCTTTCCATGTGGTCATTGTAAAGCATGCCGTAATAGTGTGGCAAGGAAAGAGTACCCTATAAGTAAACCAGAAATGAATAGACAAATTAAGCAGTTCTTGACATGTAGTACTCCATTTACTATTTATGTATTGGAATGTCCTTGTCATCTCAGGTATGTGGGAAGCACGAAACATGCAGTGAAAAAACGTATTCTTGAACATATTCGTGCTATTACAACAAGGGATCCACATTATCCTGTAGCCAGACATTTCCAGGACAATCATAATTCTGATATCACTTTGTTATCTTATTTTGGTATTGAACATGTGCCACTACATCACAGAGGTGGTAATAGAGAGTTGACTTTACGTAAAAAAGAATCCCCATATATTGTGGATTTAGAAACTAAAACACCAAGAGGTTTGAATATTGGTGAAGAGCTGAATACCCACTTATTTGATGATTAACATGATGAATTTTCTGATATAAGGAACTGTTGATTCTGCATCTTAAGCTTTATATCATTTTTATCATGATTAGCAGTGTTTTTTAATTAGTTCTTATTTCTTTAATTACTTCTTATTGTAATTCATTTATTTTATTTATGTCTTTTCAGAATGGTGGGGTCCGGATGGATTCCTGATTCCTGAATTGATTAGTGCTTGTTTCCTCACATTGTGATGGGTATTGGCCATATAGAAATAGTGATGAGTCCTTACTCTAAAATTTTTGTAATTATTTAAAAGGGAGAATGAATTTTAATTTTCCTAGAAAAAGAATAATATTGGTATTATTTAACAATTGGGGGTTTTGGTTTAAAGAAGAAATTTTAAACAATATATATATGGTATGTGAATTTTAGTATCTTTGGTAGAAGGGAATGTGATTTAGAATTGTGATACTGGCTTCATTTATATTTATGAAAAATAATTTCTTTAAGAGAATCATTTTATTGGATGTATATATGAGCCATATTTATATCTATATTTATACTCATATTTATTTATATCTATTTATATTGATATTATTTTTTGATATATGAGCGTTCCTTGAAATTCTAGTGATGGATATTTACACATAGATATATATACATTAGCTTGATATTTTCTATTTATTCAGCCTTATACCCTTTTGTTTATATTTATATGTATATTTATATCTGTATTTATATGAGAAAGAAAATGTTAGTTTTGTAAAAAATTCAGTCCTGTTTCTATGGCCATGTTTGCTGGGTATTTAATGTTGTATGTATTGGCTGAAATATACACGTGATCAAGGCTGCTTGTCAGCCGAAACGCGTTGTGTTAAATAAATAAATCCTACTTTTGATTTCCTGAGTGTGTGGCTACTACAAAAGTTTTGGATGTTTAAATAAGATTAACCAGAGTGCTCTTCCGGTTGCCGCACCACCCCTCTAGGGCCGTCTGGAGCCCGTTTTCGAGCACGCTTTGTTGGAGAAAAAGAATATATATTGGAAATTATGTCAGACCATTTTATAGAAAATATCAGACATCAATATTGGATCTTCAATATTGTTCACAAAGATATTATTCCATTGGATGTAAATGTTCCATTATTAACTCATTTGGGTTATATACTTACCCATATATATATTTGGGTACCCATATATATATGGGTAAGTATATTGTGGTACTGTGGCTTTGGTCCCTGTGCTCAGCGCATGGGAAGGCACCATTCCCTTTGCTGCTTAGACTGCTACAGTGTTTCCAAAGCTGCAGTTGTCCAGCAGGATGCCCTGTGGCTTGTCAAAAGTCAGACATAGGATTCTTCTTTTGCCTGAAATACACTATGGCCCTCATTTTGAACCCGGTGGCCCGAAGACCGCCAGGGCCGCTGTGGCAGTCTGACCGCAGACAGGCCGTTGGTGAAGACCGCCACATTATGAGTTAGGCAGGTTGGCCTCTGCCAGCCTGTCACATCCCCACTTGTACTGCCAGGGCAGTTGGACAACCGGGCCCGAGATTGCCATCTCCGACCCGGCGGTCCACTGAAGACCGCCGGTGGTATAACGAGTTGGCTTTCCGCTAGGGTGTCCGCAGTCGTAGCACCACCATGAAAACCCTGGCAGAAAGCGTACCAGTGACAGGAAATTTATTTTCTGTCACCGTCAGACGATTCCCTAAACCACCCCCTGTAAACTCAATCCCGTGCCCACCGTTTCATACCAGCATCCCCCTCCCTCCACTCCCTCTTCCAGAACAGCACCCCACTCCCCCAACCCCCACTTCCAGAACGGCACCCTCTCCCCGCATACACGCACATGCACACACACACCCACACGCACCCCGCATATACTAATTTACCTACATGCATGCATTCACTCTCACATATCCATACTTGCATTCACTCACACGCATCCATACTCGCATTCACTCACACGGATCCATACTCGCATTCACTCCCACACATCCACACTTAGGTAGTGTAATGGCTGCAATGATGCAGAAGAACCTTGAGGAGATGCATCGATTAGCATATTGCTGGCATTCTCCATTAATTCTGGTCCACTATTGTTAGTTGCAGTCATAGCCTAAAGCATGATTGGACATACATTCAGGCCTAGCATGCTTGGCCAGTTAACAATGCATGCCTTCTGATTAGGTACTAATTGTTGTCTTCTCTGGGATAATATTGTACTGCACATAATCACTGACCGAATATACCTAGAAACCAACAGTTAGTGGAATGCTTGAATTATTCTGCACCACCTGCAGTAGCTCCAGCGGCTTTCCAGTCCATTGTTTTTGCGCACTATGCGACTTACGATGGAGACCAGCCTCTTGCGGATCATTCTTAGTGTTCCTGCAATAAGCACAGTAATCAGAGGATCCACTTTTGGACATTGCTGTTGCACATGGCATCTCACTTACAAATGTTTAAAAAAGTGATGGCTGGAATGCTGGAATACATTTCAGTTACTGTTGATTATGAAGGGTGAGCATAATTTGATTTTGCATAACTATGCAAATTTTAGAACTAATACACAAAATGTAAAAGTGGCATTTGTGTAAAACACTTTTTCATTTCCAAAAAAACAAGTGCCACAAACTAGCTCCCCTTGTTCATTTTTTTTGCATTGCTCCAGTGCACTTACAATATTTTTACGTATGTGTTAAAAATTGGGTTTCTAGTTGGAAGAGGTATGCACCCTGTCCAAGCAGGGACCACAACCCTAGTCACTGTTAGTCAGAACACAACCAAAATTATCCTGTGTTCACCCTCTGGTAGCTTGGCACAGAGCAGGCAAGCTTAATTTAGAAGGCAATGTGTAAAGTATTTGTGCAATAACTCATACAGTAACACAGTGAAAACACCACAAAAATACACCACACAGGCTTAGAAAAATAGATAATATTTATCTTAATAAAAAAAGATCAAAACACACTAAATCCAATATGCACCAGTCAAGATATCACTTTTTAAAGGTTTAAATGAGTCTCAATTCTTAAGAATCAGTGGTTATATCCTAGTAACACACAGTACCTGGGATGTGTCAACAATAACAACACACAGGGACCACAGAGGAGGAGGAGGTGCATTGAAAAATTATGTGCTGTGTTGGATTTTCTGGCACAGCACAGACAATGTGTCGTTTTTTTCCATGCTGCAAGGTGATGCATCGATTTTCAGGAGTGTAGCCTTGGTTCCTCACTGCGATGCACGGATATTTTGTCACCCAGGGATGCTGCGTTGAAAATCCTTGATACACTGGTAGAAGGAGCAGGTGCTGTGTTGATCCGGTAGCTGTTTTCCAACGCACAGGGATTTTCTTCTTTCTGGTGAAGTCTCTGTGGCACTGAGAGTTCAGAACAGGAGGCACGCTCAATCTAAGCCATTGGAGAGCACTTGTGGGGAAGGCAGAGTCCCTCCAGCAGCAGAGACCTGCATACAGCAGGGCGACAAGCAGGGCAGCAGTCCTTCTCAGCAAAGCAGTCCAGATGAGTTCTTTGGACAGGGAGGCAACCCCTCTGACAGAGTCCAGGTGTAGATCCAGGAGTGTCTGATTTGGGGTGGTCAGGGACCCAGTTTATTTACCCAAAAATTCCTTTGAAGTGGGGGAAACTTCAAAGAGTGGTTTTGAAGTGCACAAGTTCCCCTTTCAGCCCAGTCTTGTCTGCCAGGATCTGGGTGTGGGGTTATCAGTCCTTTGTGTTAGAGAAGGCCACTGCTCTTTGAAGTGTAAGAGAGAGCCCCTCCACCCTTCCTGCCCCAGGAAACCCATTCAGTATGCAGATCAATGCAGATGTGACTGAGTGCCTTGTGTTTATGGCTGTTTGGGTGGAATGCACAAGGGGAGCTGTCAACCAGCACAGACCAGACGTGGATTTGAGACAGGCTGTAAGGCACTGATGGCAGAAAGTGCAGAGAAAAGTCCATTTTCTAAAAGTGACATTTCTAAAATATGACAGGGCTACTCCTTACAGATCAGAATCTACTGCTTGAAAGTATATAAGGGATGTTCTAATGCTAATCTATGAGAGGAGCAGGCCTCACAGTAGTGGAAAACGAGTTTCTGAGATTTTCACTACCCGGACATGTAAAACACATAAGTAATGCCCTGCCTTTTACTTACAAAGCACCCTGCTCTATGGGTTACCTAGAGCCTATCTTTGGGGGGACTTATATGTAGAAAAAAGGGACTTTAAGGCTTGCCAAGTAGTTATAAATGCCAAGTCGAGGTGGCAGGTAAACTGCACACACAGGCCTTGCAATGGTAGGCCTGACACATGGTTAAGGGGCTACTTATGTGGGTGGCAAAATCAGTGCTGCAGGCCCACGGGTAGCATTTAATTTACAAGCTCTGGGCACCTGTAGTGCACTTTACTAGGGACTTACAAGGAAATTAAATATGCCAATTGTGTGGGAGCCAAAGTTACCATGTTTTTAGAGAGAGAGCACATGCATGTTAGCACTGGTAATGTGCCCAGAGTCCTACAGCCAACAAAAATGAGGTCAGAAAAAGAGGAGGAGGAAGGCAAAAAGTTTGGCATGGCCCTTTAGAGAGGGCCATTTTCCAGCAGTATGCAAAATTGTCACAATTATGCAAGATTACACCAGAGTAACAGACCTTTTTCTCAGGTCTAGTAATTACTGTGGCAGTACTACAGTCCATAGTTTGTCCACCATGCCAGAGGCCATCCACATGCAAATTAGTCAGTAGGAATAGTGAAGCCCTTACTTACAGTTCCCCTCCAGATGGGAGCACAGTCAACTCTTAAATGGGTGATAAACTCTGGAAAGGTTTACAGTAAACTGAGAAAAGTTAGTTTAGGCAGGAAAGCTGCCAGGATTTTATATATAGAGATTTCTCAGATTACAAGCTCCTGCACAGGATACACCTGACACCACCCATCAGAACATGTGCAAAACTTGGGAAGAAATAAGTAGTTCCTAACTGCTGGTGAAAAGAAGAACCAGGGACGTTTAACTCCTGCTTGCACCCAGAGATTTATAGTGCCCTCCAAGTGATAGTCTTCCTGTTGCTGTTACAGGACACAAAAAGCAGAAGGGATCCTTGGTCTAAAGAATTATTAGAGAACCACTGTGGATTAGATGAAGAACCAACCCAGGCAGGAAAGAGACCGGGTGCCTAGTAGTCTTGCCTGAGAATATGAGGGGTGCTGGAGTGACCAGGAGGAACTTTCTGAGCTATAAGAAAGTAGTGGGACCTAATTATTTTTTTCAACCTCTGGAGAACCTGGACCTGTAAGGTATTTACAGGGTCTGTGCACCCTCAGCAGGCAAGACATATAGATTTGTCTCACAGAGCTTTTCCTGTGAAAAAAAAGATTTCCACAGGACCTCACAGTTAAGATATCTGTCTTCTGTATCCCAGCCTTGCTGGTTGGATGATTATGAAAATCAAGAAAGTGACTGAGCCTAAAGGTAAAATCTTCTATGGGATAAGGCAGCAAATCAGAGAAGCAACTTTAATGATTATGAATTCCTGCTTAGTCATCCTGGGAAATCCTGAAGGCTTTAGTGGGAGCTCGACAATGACATATCACACTTTGAGAGACTCTCACTAACTTCAGTGTCCCAAGGTAATAACTTTGTCTGCTGTTCTCCACTCAGTTTTCTCAAATCCTGCTCTATTGCAGTCAATCTGAAATCACTCCTAGGTGCTAGTCAATGTGAAATGTGACTTTCAACAGGTGTGTTGCATTCTCTTGGTACTTTTGCTTTAAACATTTCAAAGAGGATATCTCCAGTGTCCCTTAACCAATTTTCATAATTTGGTGTAGCATTGCTTATTATTTTCTTGACACTTTCTACATTGGTTTGGAATATTTACTGTGTTGTGTCTTTAGCTTTAATGTTGTTTTTGTACTGCTTGAACCTAATACACATTTCTCTGGTGACATGAATGCTCCAAGTTCAATTGTTAACAGAGAATGTTGTAAATTAATCTGGTGTTTTCATCAAGTTGAATTTGTTTAGATGTAATGGTAATTTTTTATTTATTTATTTGATTTATTATTTGTGAAATTCGTTTAGACTTCTTTTTTTAAATTTATTTCATCAACTTAAAAGGGTTCTCTCCACCCAGGTTATTAATTCTCCCAGGTTCTCCACCCAGGTTATTAATTCTCTTTCTAACAGGATCACCCATAGTAGGGGGAAACAGTGCAGGTTCATGGTGACAGTAATGGACAGACCCATTTATTGGTGAAATTTAGGAGCAGAAAATAAGTGAACTATGTTGCTGCTATGGTATATCATTCACCAATATACCAGTCAGTTGTCTGAACCAATGCATGCCCTAACCGAAATTTCACCCCTCTTTTTTAGAAGAACATTTATTTGCATTTAACTATAGTAACATCATCTCCGACAGGATACATAACATGTTACATTAAAAGTCAAAATACTTTTAGGCTTATTAGACAACACATACAAATTACTACCTTTGTAATTGTAAGATGTATTCCCATCATCGATCCCATATCTGTTCATGTTTCTTGTGGCATCCATTCCCTAGAATTATTATTGGAGGGGTGGGGGCATGGGTGACCACCAAAATATAGCTATATTATGTTTAGCAATAAAGAACCCCAGATCTATAATGGAATATGCCCCAATTGTATAAACGTCTTCCTCTGTATTGGCCAAACGTAACAGTTTGGCAGATATTCAAACTTCTGTGAAAAATGGACCAGCTGCTTCAAAAGCCTGACTGCCTTTCACTAACGTGCTGTCCCAAAGGCAGGCAAAAGATTGCAGCTAGTCTAGCAAGAGCACATTAACTGTAATACTGAATACTATTACGCTCACCAACACAGTAAAACATGCTCCACGGTGCAGACCAGCACTGTATGCACTATACATAATATAGGCCCAGATGCATCTGTTTTTAAATAGGTTTCCTCCTGATTCATACTCAGTTTCTAAGCTTTTTGACAATAAAATGATATTAATGGAATGTCTTCAGCTCTTCCCAAATTTAAGAGCAGTGGTGCCCTTGGGTATATATATATAACTGGCCTCAGATGGAAGATGCAATGACCTATCTGCAACACAACACTGAGGTCCTCATTATGACTGTGTCAACAACCCTCCTACCAAAGCAATTAAAAGTTTGCATAGAAACTGGGATTCCAACAGGTTAAATAAATGAATGCCACACCTGTTTTTCCCTGTAATAATTTCCTGGCATGGTTTGTCACAGCTAAATACTGGTTTAATTCATGTGGAGGTGAACGTAAAAGTCCAGATTTGCACTTTGTGATGGAAAAAGTATAGTATTTAAGGGGATAAAATTAGTCTGATGCTGTTTTACTGAACCTGATAAATACCACTCACTCAGCATTGGTAATTCAAAGTGCAGTATTACCCATCAGTTTTACAGTGGATTACATTATTAAGTCCTAACGGAATAAATTAAATCAAACATCTCCAAAATTCTGCTACAGATGCTCAATACCTCACTTTTACAAGATGGCAATATAAGTTTCCATAGTCCTTCCAAGCAATAGGACATGGAGGAAGAGATTTTGAATTTTGGGGAGAGGGTACTCCATCTCTCTCTGCCAAACTCATGATGACTCCACCCAATCTAAAGGCAGGCGGAACTTAAGTATGTCCACATAGGAGCCTATTCAAATAAAACCAAAAAAACAGAATTTTTCACATATTTAGCTTATGCGTGGCCTTTAATTTTGAGTTGGAGTCTGTGAGAAAACAGGGCTGATTGCAGAGGCCCCATAACTTTTTGCCCCCATTTTCCTCTTTTTGCTGGTGTTTTCCTGACTTTGATGGTGCCCTGGGTACTGCTAACCAGTCCCAGGGCCTGTGCTCTGTGTAAAATGGATATGCAAATTAGGCTAATTATAATTGGCTAAGTTAACCTACCTATAAGTCCCTAGTATATGGTAGGGCATGTAGGTTTAGGGACCACAGCATAGGTGGTGCACACCTAGGAGCACTGCTGAGGTGCCCAGTGTCATTTTAAAAGCAAGCCTGCCTTGCTGGCTACTTTTAAATTAAAGTTATATGCAAATTCGACTTTGGAATTAAAGGTACTTCCAAAGTCTTAAACTACCTTATTTTTACATATAAGTCACCCCTAAGGTGTGCCCTATGTGCCCCTAGGGCTGGGTGCCATGTAACTATAAGCAGGGACTTTATAAAAATAGATTTATAAGCCCTGGTGAGGTAAAAACAGCCAAATTCGTTTTTCCCTCATTGAAGTAAATGGCCTTCATAGGCTAGAATGGGCAGACTTTATTTTAAATTTTAAAGTCTCCTTAAATGTTACATACCAAGAATTTGGTATCAAATTAATTGTTGTAATAAATCCCACAACTTCCAGTTGTTGGATTTAATATAACTTGTTCAGGTAAAAAGTTTAGACTTTACCTAAAAAGTTGCCAATTTCAGCTCTGCATTGTTTTTGCTACTGTGCTCTGATTGGCCAGCCTGCAGCAGCTTCTGCCAGGCTGCCTTGATGAGGTGTGAAGTGGCCTGGCTTCACACAAAGGAATGTGCTTGGGGGAGAGAATCTCCCCTCAGCAGATGGTGAGGCAGGAAGGGGGAGGGCTGCCAAACTGGTCTTCAAAGGCAGAGAAGGACATTTGCAGCACCCAGCAACACCCCCACATCCTGCAACCCCAGACAATTAGGTGCCCCCTTGATTAGATTAGGAGAGGGCAGGAGAGGGGTGTGTTTATGATTTTTAGCCACACCAGTGGGTGGGCTCAGCCAGATGTAACCTCCAAAAATCAGATTCATCCATGTTGGATTTTTAGAGACTGTTGCCTTCTTGGATGGATTTTTGCCACACTTCCCAGGAAGTGGTCATCACAGGGGGACGACCCTGTCCCTGATTGGAGAACCAGGGCCCCCCTGCTTTTCACCCAGGAGCAAGGATAAAACTGGCAGACCTGCCCCCACACCTCAGATCCCCACCAAATTTCAAGAAGAAAGAAGGACAAGAAGGACTGCCCTGCTGGACCCCTGGCCTGCACCTGGAACCTGCACTCAGAAGGACTGCACCAGCTGCACACTTGGGCTTCACCACAAGAAGGACTTTGCCTGGCTTCAACTGGTTCAAGGAGGGACTCCCTGTTTGCTACAGGTGAAAAATTGCTAACCAGAGTCCCCTGCACCAACTCCTGAAAAAAGCGACCAGCTGACCACTGTCCAGTGGCCAAAAAGGAGTTTGCGCCAGGTGCATTCTGGGAGTTGAAGTCTGCACCCCCCAAGGACCATCACAGAACTTCTGGACCCTTGGGGTGAGCTGTGGACCCCAAAAGAACCTTAAAAGAACATCTGGGTGAAGCCCCAGAAGTTTGGAAAAGATTTGAGAATTTTTGGAAAAAAGCTCCAGAGAGGGACCGACCCGTCGCGGAAATTCTAGCTGGCTTGCCTCAACCGCGACCCGGCCTGACTTCGTGGTTCGTCCCGGTAAAGAAAAACATCCAAAAAAGAGACTAAGGCCCTCATTCTGACCATGGCGGGCGGCGGAGGCCGCCCGCCAAAGTCCCGCCGTCAGGTTACCGTTCCGCGGTCGAAAGACCGCGGCGGTAATTCTGACTTTCCCGCTGGGCTGGCGGGCGGTCGCCTTCAGGCCGCCCGCCAGCCCAGCGGGAAAGAGGCTTCCACGATGAAGCCGGCTCGGAATCGAGCCGGCGGAGTGGAAGCTGTGCGACGGGTGCAGTTGCACCCGTCGCGTATTTCACTGTCTGCGCAGCAGACAGTGAAATACAATTAGGGGCCCTCTTACGGGGGCCCCTGCAATGCCCATGCCAGTGGCATGGGCACTGCAGGGGCCCCCAGGGGCCCCGCGACCCCCCCTACCGCCATCCGGATCCCGGCGGTCGGACCGCCGGGATCTGGATGGCGGTAGGGGGGGTCGGAATCCCCTCGGCGGCGCAGCAAGCTGCGCCGCCTTGGTGGATTCAATGGGGCGGCGGTACACTGGCGGGAGCCCGCCAGTGTTGCCGGTCCGACCGCGGCTTTACCGCCGCGGTCGGAATCCCCATTGGAGCACCGCCGGCCTGTCGGCGGTGCTCCCGCGGTCCTCCGCCCTGGCGGTCTTTGACCGCCAGGGTCAGAATGAGGGCCTAAGTCCGAAGGTAAAAACTTGACCGGGACCTCCCAGCCATCGTATCCGAGAAGGGCTCCATGGACGTCGGATCAAGATCCAGGTTTACCCCGGTCGAAGGATTTTCATCTCGAAAAAACGACTAAGTCCGAAGGTAAAAGTCTCCACCGAGGAAACCCACATCGCGTATCCGGACAAGGGCTCCAGGAGGTCGGATTTAACTGGCAGGTTCGTCCCGGTGAAGAAAAACTTCAAAATAAAGGCTAAGTCAGAAGGTAACTTTTTAACCGAGGCCTCCCGCGACCTGTAGCCGAGCAGGGCTCCATCGCGGTCGGCCTGAAAGTTTGACTTTGCCCCTGTCGAGGTGCAACCAGATGACCCGATTGGCGCTTTTTGTTTCTAAGCGCTAGAAAAGTAATAATTCTTAAAAAATTCATATCGCCGGTTCCCCTGAACCGATTTTAATCGTTTTTGTGTCATTTTAAAGATAAAAATATAAACTATTTTTATAAATTGGTTTTGGATTTTTAAACTGTTTCCTGTGTTTTATTTAATTACTGTTTTGTGATATTTGAATGCTTTACACTTTGTCTCCTAAGTTAAGCCTTGACGCTCGTTGCCAAGCTACCAAGGGTTGAGCTGGGATTAATTTACTGAGACCTAACTGTACCTATGTGGAGGTTAGTGGCTTGTTGCTAGGTGTAGGTACCTACCTGCCCTACCAATAACCCATTTTCCAACATAATTGGAAGCAGCGACGGGATCCTGTACTTGTGTTCAATATCACGTTACAGTTTTAGGTAAAACAAATTAAAAATCCTTTAAATTGTCCTAGTGCAAAAATTGTTTTTAATTTTTAATTTGGATTAATTTCAATTATTGAATTTTTGTAATTTTTCTAAATTCTTGTTTCCAATTTTTGCAAAAAGTTTTTGTTGACACAAAACTAGGGAACCATGGAGCTTGATCTGGCTAGCCTACCCACACTGACAGTAGTCCAGCTTAGGGGGTTGTGTATTGAAAGAGGGTTGCCTGCAACCACTGATCTCAGGAAGCAAATCCTGATCACATCCCTGACAGCATGGGCTGAGGCCCAAGAGGTAGAGTCAGAAGAAGCTTCAGAGGAGGGAGAAAGAAGGGAGGATGCAAGCTCTAACCACTCAGGGGAGGGAAGGCATCTGAGCCTAAGTGAGGATGAGGAAGAACGGTCCTCAGTAAATACAGTCACTAGGGGCAGACCCAAAGCTAGTGGTGGGAAGGGGGTCCCTTCAGGAGGAGAGAACCCATCCATCAGAGAAAGAGAGCTGGAGGCCCAGCTAGCATACATAGCTTTGGAAGCAGAGAAGCTGGCCCTAGAAAAGAAAAAATGGGCATACAAAGAGAAAAGAGATGGAAGCAGCGATAAAGAAGCTGAGGTGTCCATGGGTGGGGGAGTTTGCCCCAGATTACCCAAAGGGGTGGTTCCTGCCTATGTAGAGGGGGATGACATAGATAAGTGGCTGGGGGCCTTTGAGAGGGCACTCCAAATGAGAAGGGTTAGGCCTCAATACTGGGGCACCCTTTTGTGGGAGTTAGTCCCCAACTCAGGGAGGGATAGGCTTCTGACCTTAAGGGGGGAGGAGGCAGATTCTTACCCTAGTATGAAGAGGTGCTTAGCCAAGAAGTTTGGTCTGACCCCAGAGCAATATAGAATGAAGTTCAGGGACACCCAGAAGGTCAGTACCCAGTCTTGGGTTGACTTTGTGGACATTTCACTAAAGGCACTAGAGGGCTGGATTATTGGTAACAAAGTAGATACTTATCAGGGGTTATACAATCTGATCATGAGAGAGCACATCTTGACCAATTGTACCCAAGAAAGGTTACGCCAGCATCTAGTGGACTCTAAGCAGACCAACCCTAGAGAGCTAGGGGAGGCAGCTGATGAGTGGTTGAGAACCAGGGTGGTTGTCAAGTCCCAGGGGGGAGACTCCAAGAAGGGGGGGACAGGTCCCCAAAAACCTAAGGAGGGAGGTGGTAAGCCCACCACAGAGACTCCCTCTGTACCCCAGAATCCTAAGAAGGAGGAGAGTAAATCCCACTCTGACCAGCAGAGACAGTTAGACCCAGGGTTAAAAAAACTCTTGGACAGTAGGGCTTGCTTTGACTGTCAGCAGACAGGACACTTCAGAGGAGATGCAGCCTGTCCAAAGAAAGTGGTTAGCATTGGGCTGTCCAGTGTAGCCATGGAGGAGGACTCCTCAGATGATGAAGTCCTCCTAGCATTGAGCTGGGAGACAGGACCAGATGGTAAGCTGGTGATCCCTGAGGGTGGAAGTAGGCACTTCCACCCCATTCAGGTGAATGGGATCCCTACCACTGGCCTGAGAGACACCTGTGCCAGTCACACTATAGTGAGTGACCGGTTAGTGACCCCAGGCATGTATGTCCCAGGAAAGACAAAGAAAGTCAGGATAGCCACAGGGGAGGTCACCTCCAAACCTGTAGCCATAGTGCCCCTAGAGAGGGAGGGTATCCTTGACTGGATTAGGGTGGTAGTCAGTGCTGACCTTCCCCTAGATTGTATCCTGGGCAATGACCTCTCAGAGGTGAGTCTGGTCACAGATGGGGTGGTCGCCCAGGGCGCCCCCCCCAACCCAAAGTCCTGGGGAGTCAGTCCCTACAGTTAGGAGACAGAAGTCCCCAAGAAAAGGAAAGAAGAAAAGGAAGGGTAGGCCACTCTTAAAGAGAGTTCCAGGGAGCCAAGGGCCTTCTGCCCCATTAAGGGGGGAGCCCAGAGTTGGCACTGGTGAGGCCTCACCTGACCCCAAGGAAGTCCTGAGTAGTCAGGCAGCTGTCCAGATGCAGGGTGTTGCCCCTGCACTGACAGAAGGGAGAGTGGAAGGAGGGTGTCTGCCACAGGAAGTGGTAGCCCCCCACTCTAGACAGCAAGAGGGGTGCCAGGACCCCAAAGTTGCCCCTAAAGCAGCTCAGCCACCTGTCAGTGGAGAGCTTAGGGTGTGGTTCTGGGTACTGACAGCTGTCAGTAGCCTCTGCTGGGTGCTAGCCTTCCTGGCAGCACTGTACTTGGCCTGGGAGGCAGACCCCAGGGCCAATAGCAAAGTAGGCCCCCTGACCCTATTGGTCATGGTGGGGTTGCTCAAGTGTTGGGTGACCTCTTTGGGTAAGCTAGGTGTTGCCCTAGCAAAGTTTGGAGTAGGGGAGGTGGGCACCTCACTACCCAAGTTGGCAGAGAGAAAGGAGGAAGACCCCCCTAGAGGGAAGTTTCAGTTTGAGTTGGGTCCTTTTACTGTTGGGATGGCTTCACTACCCATAGGGAGTGACCCTGACAGGAGGATATAAGGCAGAGTAGGCCCTGCAAAGGGACAGCCAGTTTTCTTCACTGTCTTCCTCGCCTAACAAGCCAGGAAGACTCTCCCAGGGTTGGGCTGAGTCTCCTGGGCGTGTGGGCTGGGGGGGGGGTTGTGTGAGAAAACAGGGCTGATTGCAGAGGCCCCATAACTTTTTGCCCCCATTTTCCTCTTTTTGCTGGTGTTTTCTTGACTTTGATGGTGCCCTGGGTACTGCTAACCAGTCCCAGGGCCTGTGCTCTGTGTAAAATGGATATGCAAATTAGGCTAATTATAATTGGCTAAGTTAACCTACCTATAAGTCCCTAGTATATGGTAGGGCATGTAGGTTTAGGGACCACAGCATAGGTGGTGCACACCTAGGAGCACTGCTGAGGTGCCCAGTGTCATTTTAAAAGCAAGCCTGCCTTGCTGGCTGCTTTTAAATTAAAGTTATATGCAAATTCGACTTTGGAATTAAAGGTACTTCCAAAGTCTTAAACTACCTTATTTTTACATATACGTCACCCCTAAGGTGTGCCCTATGTGCCCCTAGGGCTGGGTGCCATGTAACTATAAGCAGGGACTTTATAAAAATAGATTTATAAGCCCTGGTGAGGTAAAAACAGCCAAATTCGTTTTTCCCTCATTGAAGTAAATGGCCTTCATAGGCTAGAATGGGCAGACTTTATTTTAAATTTTAAAGTCTCCTTAAATGTTACATACCAAGAATTTGGTATCAAATTAATTGTTGTAATAAATCCCACAACTTCCAGTTGTTGGATTTAATATAACTTGTTCAGGTAAAAAGTTTAGACTTTACCTAAAAAGTTGCCAATTTCAGCTCTGCATTGTTTTTGCTGCTGTGCTCTGATTGGCCAGCCTGCAGCAGCTTCTGCCAGGCTGCCTTGATGAGGTGTGAAGTGGCCTGGCTTCACACAAAGGAATGTGCTTGGGGGAGAGAATCTCCCCTCAGCAGATGGTGAGGCAGGAAGGGGGAGGGCTGCCAAACTGGTCTTCAAAGGCAGAGAAGGACATTTGCAGCACCCAGCAACACCCCCACATCCTGCAACCCCAGACAATTAGGTGCCCCCTTGATTAGATTAGGAGAGGGCAGGAGAGGGGTGTGTTTATGATTTTTAGCCACACCAGTGGGTGGGCTCAGCCAGATGTAACCTCCAAAAATCAGATTCATCCATGTTGGATTTTTAGAGACTGTTGCCTTCTGGGATGGATTTTTGCCACACTTCCCAGGAAGTGGTCATCACAGGGGGACGACCCTGTCCCTGATTGGAGAACCAGGGCCCCCCTGCTTTTCACCCAGGAGCAAGGATAAAACTGGCAGACCTGCCCCCACACCTCAGATCCCCACCAAATTTCAAGAAGAAAGAACTTAAGGAGAAGAAGGACTGCCCTGCTGGACCCCTGGCCTGCACCTGGAACCTGCACTCAGAAGGACTGCACCAGCTGCACACTTGGGCTTCACCACAAGAAGGACTTTGCCTGGCTTCAACTGGTTCAAGGAGGGACTCCCTGTTTGCTACAGGTGAAAAATTGCTAACCAGAGTCCCCTGCACCAACTCCTGAAAAAAGCGACCAGCTGAACACTGTCCAGTGGCCAAAAAGGAGTTTGCGCCAGGTGCATTCTGGGAGTTGAAGTCCGCACCCCCCAAGGACCATCACAGAACTTCTGGACCATTGGGGTGAGCTGTGGACCCCAAAAGAACCTTAAAAGAACATCTGGGTGAAGCCCCAGAAGTTTGGAAAAGATTTGATAATTTTTGGAAAAAAGCTCCAGAGAGGGACCGACCCGCCGCGGAAATTCTAGCTGGCTTGCCTCAACCGTGACCCGGCCTGACTTCGTGGTTCGTCCCGGTAAAGAAAAACATCCAAAAAAGAGACTAAGTCCGAAGGTAAAAAGTTGACCGGGACCTCCCAGCCATCGTATCCGAGAAGTGCTCCATGGACGTCGGATCAAGATCCAGGTTTACCCCGGTCGAAGGATTTTCATCTCGAAAAAACGACTAAGTCCGAAGGTAAAAGTCTCCACCGAGGAAACCCACATCGCGTATCCGGACAAGGGCTCCAGGAGGTCGGATTCAACTGGCAGGTTCGTCCCGGTGAAAAAAAACTTCAAAATAAAGACTAAGTCAGAAGGTAACTTTTTAACCAAGGCCTCCCGCGACCTGTAGCCGAGCAGGGCTCCATCGCGGTCGGCCTGAAAGTTTGACTTTGCCCCGGTCGAGGTGCAACCAGATGACCCGATTGGCGCTTTTTGTTTCTAAGCGCTAGAAAAGTAATAATTCTTTAAAAATTCATATCTCCGGTTCCCCTGAACCGATTTTAATCGTTTTTGTGTCATTTTAAAGATAAAAATATAAACTATTTTCATAAATTGGTTTTGGATTTTTAAACTGTTTCCTGTGTTTTATTTAATTACTGTTTTGTGATATTTGAATGCTTTACACTTTGTCTCCTAAGTTAAGCCTTGACGCTCGTTGCCAAGCTACCAAGGGTTGAGCTGGGATTAATTTACTGAGACCTAACTGTACCTATGTGGAGGTTAGTGGCTTGTTGGTAGGTGTAGGTAACTACCTGCCCTACCAATAACCCATTTTCCAACAGAGTCAATGTTCAGGAATGTCATGTTGACCAAAGTGTGCAGCAAGGAGGTATTTCAGGTCAATGTTTGGACAAAATATTGAGGTTATAATATTGTAATGTAGAAATATAGTCAAAATTATCATTGCTACAGAAACATTGAGATACAGAATATTATTGTCAAGAATATTGTTTTTAATAAGAAATATTGTCTCCAATACTACAGTTGTAAACAATATTGTTTTTCAATTAATTTAATGTGTTTTAGTTAATATGTAAGTTCTAGGTGGTAATACTGCTATAAATGTTTTTTTTAAATTGTTTGTAATTTTAAGTGTTTTAGGAATGTAATTAGTAATTCTAAGTTTAGTAGCGGGTATTGAGTTTGTAGGTAAATAGGGTGGGAAGACAATTACTTTAAATGTAATGGTAATTTTTTATTTATTTATTTGATTTATTATTTGTGAAATTCGTTTAGACTTTTTAAATTTATTTTATTAACTTAAATGTGTATATTAATTTGAATATTACTAGCAGTATGTTATATTTTAGTAGTGGGTTGTTGGCTCTGTAAGGGAAAATGATGGGAAGATAACTGAACTATAATTATATTGAATGTAATGGTGAGTATTTTATTGAAAACACATCATTTCATTGATTACTAATTGTTATTTGGTTTATTGTTAGATTACATGTTTTATTATTTACATTTCAAAGTATATTCTAAATCTAATATTAATAGCAGTATGCTGTATTTAAGTGGCTGGTTGTTGGGTTTGTATGGACATAGGGTGGGAAGTTAATTAACTTAAAATTATTTTAATTAAAGTGGTTGTTTATTTACTGTACATTAATTATGACAATGATTACTGTTACATCAATTATATGTATTTTGTGGAATTAAGTATATTTTGTTTTTTATCTTAATTCTTTTTTTACATTTAAATTTATATTTTCATTTTCTTGGATTGCTTTATTTAATACGGTGGTAATCATTTTCTTTGTAGTTTATTTTATTTTTTATCATGTATTAAAAGAGTTTTAACAATTTTAAACATTTTAAAGAATTTTATGTAAGAAGAAAAAGTCTAAAATTATTGGTTAGACTAAAGTGAAAATAGTAAATCTAACCCCTATGAAGTCCATCCCTTTCTCTACACTTACTTGGATTGGGGTTGGAATAGTATATCAAACCCCTTCAAACCCCTTCACGCCTCTTACCAGGATGATGGACAGCTTTCCAAAACGACCCCACTGCGTTTACCGCCGATTCCGGTGGTGCGTTGTTGATGCTCAGAAGCACGAGGACATCTCCACAAAGACGCACTAGTAACAATCACATTGCCAAAGGCACACAAGGTTGCTGGAGACGTTTACCCCGTGGCCCATCACGTACCCTTAGTGTACAATATAAACGAGGCGTATAAAACATGCTAGGTAACGCTTACTGACATACTCGTAGAAAATACCCCGGTTGGGTAGGCCACGATGCTCATTTTACAGAAACTAAACCTCAAAGGAAGCCCTTCCAAATATAAACGTAGCAGGTGCCGCAGTTGAAGCTCAGTTTCTGGAAAGGACAAGCCACCGTAACTCTTAGGCTTGGCAAAGATAAAGCAAGGCTGTGCGCTCTGAGATCCCATAGCAGAAAAAGATCTAGAATCCTTCCTGGAGGTGAACTGATGATGTACTGGAGCGTAAGCTGTATCTGACTGTGGCGCGCGGTTTCTATCTTCCTCTCCTGGAGACACAGAGTAGAAGGTTCTCCCTTCATAAAGCACCTGTAAGCTCCGCCCGCTGAGCCAAGTCCCGTCCACCCTCTAAGTAAGTAAAGGAATTCCCGCCTCTTACCAGGATGATGGACAGCTTTCCAAAACGACCCCACTGCGTTTACCGCCGATTCCGGTGGTGCGTTGTTGATGCTCAGAAGCACGAGGACATCTCCACAAAGACGCACTAGTAAAAATCGCATTGCCAAAGGAAAACAAGGTTTCTGGAGACGTTTTTTACCCCGTGGCCCATCACGTACCCTTAGTATACAATATAAACGGGGCGTATAAAACATGCTAGGTAACGCTTACTGACATACTCGTAGAAAATACTCCGGTTGGGTAGGCCACGATGCTAATTTTTACAGAAACTAAACCTCAAAGGAAGTACTTACAATTATAATCGTAGCAGGTGCCGCAGTTGAAGCTCAGCTTCTGGAGGTGAACTGATGATGTACTGGAGCGTAATCTGTATCTGACTGTGACGCGCGGGTTCTATCTTCCTCTCCTGGAGACACAGAGTAGAAGGTTCTCCCTTTATAAAGCACCTGTAAGCTCCGCCCGCTGAGCCACGCCCCGTCCACCCAAAACGACCCCAATGCGTTTACCGCCGATTCCGGTGGTGCGTTGTTGATGCTCAGAAGCACGAGGACATCTCCACAAAGACGCACTACTAACAATCTCATTGCCAAAGGAAAACAAGGTTTCTGGAGACGTTTTTACCCCGTGGCCCATCACGTACCCTTAGTGTACAATATAAACGGGGCATATAAAACATGCTAGGTAACGCTTACTGACATACTCGTAGAAAATACTCCGGTTGGGTAGGCCACGATGCTCATTTTACAGAAACTAAACCTCAAAGGAAGCACTTACAATTATAATCGTAGCATGTGCCGCAGTCGAAGCTCAGCTTCTGGAGGTGAACTGATGATGTACTGGAGCGTAATCCGTATCTGACTGTGACGCGCGGTTTCTATCTTCCTCTCCGGGAGACACAGAGTAGAAGGTTCTCCCTTTATAAAGCACCTGTAAGCTCCGCCCGCTGAGCCACGCCCCGTCCACCCTCGAAGTAGGTAAAGGAATTCCCACCTCTTACCAGGATGATGGACAGCTTTCCAAAAAGACCCCACTGCGTTTTACCGCTGATTCACGTGGTGCGTTGTTGATGCGCAGAAGCACGAGGACATCTCCACAAAGACGCACTAGTAACAAGAACATTGCCAAAGGCACACAAGGTTGCTGGAGACGTTTACCCCATGGCCCATCACGTACCCCTAGTGTACAATATAAACGCAGCAGATGCCGCAGTTGAAGCTCACCTTCTGGAAAGGACAGGCCACCCTAACTCTTGGGCTTGGTTAAGATAAAGCAAGGCTGTGCGCTCAGAGATCCCATAGCAGAAAAGATCTAGAATCCTTCCTGGAGGTGAACTGATGATGTACTGGAGCGTAATCTGTATCTGACTGTGACGCGCGGGTTCTATCTTCCTCTCCTGGAGACACAGAGTAGGAGGTTCTCCCTTCATAAAGCACCTGTAAGCTCCGCCCGCTGAGCCACGCCCGTCCACCCTCGAAGTAGGTAAAGGAATTCCCGCCTCTTACCAGGATGATGGACAGCTTTCCTAAACGACCCCACTGCGTTTACCGCCGATTCCGGTGGTTCGTTGTTGATGCTCAGAAGCACGAGGACATCTCCACAAAGACGCACTAGTAGCAATCACATTGCCAAAGGCACACAAGGTTGCTGGAGACGTTTACCCCGTGGCCCATCACGTACCCTTAGTGTACAATATAAACGGGGCGTATAAAACATGCTAAGTAACGCTTACTGACATACTCGTAGAAAATACTCCGGTTGGGTAGGCCACGATGCTCATTTTACAGAAACTAAACCTCAAAGGAAGCACTTCCAAATATAAACGTAGCAGGTGCCGCAGTTGAAGCTCAGCTTCTGGAAAGGACAAGCCACCATAACTCTTGGGCTTGGCAAAGATAAAGCAAGGCTGTGCGCTCAGAGATCCCATAGCAGAAAAAGATCTAGAATCCTTCCTGGAGGTGAACTGATGATGTACTGGAGCGTAATCTGTATCTGACTGTGACGCGCGGTTTCTATGTTCCTCTCCTGGAGACACAGAGTAGAAGGTTCTCCCTTCATAAAGCACCTGTTAAGCTCCGCCCGCTGAGCCACGCCCGTCCACCCTCGAAGTAGGTAAAGGAATTCCCGCCTTTTACCAGGATGATGGACAGCTTTCCAAAACGACCCAATGCGTTTTTAACGCTGATTCCGGTGGTGCGTTGTTGATGCTCAGAAGCACGAGGACATCTCCACAAAGACGCACTAGTAACAATCGCATTGCCAAAGGAAAACAAGGTTTCTGGAGACGTTTACCCCGTGGCCCATCACGTACCCTTAGTGTACAATATAAACGGGGCGTATGAAACATGCTAGGTAACGCTTACTGACATACTCGTAGAAAATACTCCGGTTGAGTAGGCCACGAGGCTCATTTTACAGAAACTAATCCTCAAAGGAAGTACTTACAATTATAATCGTAGCAGGTGCCGCAGTTGAAGCTTAGCTTCTGGAGGTGAACTGATCATGTACTGGAGCATAATCTGTATCTGACTGTGACGCGCGGGTTCTATCTTCCTCTCCGGGAGACACAGAGTAGAAGGTTCTCCCTTCATAAAGCACCTGTAAGCTCCGCCCGCTGAGCCACGCCCCGTCCACCCTCGAAGTAGGTAAAGGAATTCCCGCCTCTTACCAGGATGATGGTCATCCTTCCAAAACGACCCCACTGCGTTTACCGCCGATTCACGTGGTGCGTTATTGATGCTCAGAAGCACGAGGACATCTCCACAAAGACGCACTAGTAACAATAACATTGCCAAAGGCACACAAGGTTGCTGGAGACGTTTACCCCATGGCCCATCACGTACCCCTAGTGTACAATATAAACGCAGCAGATGCCGCAGTTGAAGCTCACCTTCTGGAAAGGACAAGCCACCATAACTCTTGGACTTGGCAAAGATAAAGCAGGGCTGTGCGCTCAGAGATCCCATAGCAGAAAAGATCTAGAATCCTTCCTGGAGGTGAACTGATGATGTACTGGAGCGTAAGCTGTATCTGACTGTGGCGCGCGGTTTCTATCTTCCTCTCCTGGAGACACAGAGTAGAAGGTTCTCCCTTCATAAAGCACCTGTAAGCTCCGCCCGCTGAGCCAAGTCCCGTCCACCCTCTAAGTAAGTAAAGGAATTCCCGCCTCTTACCAGGATGATGGACAGCTTTCCAAAACGACCCCACTGCGTTTACCGCCGATTCCGGTGGTGCGTTGTTGATGCTCAGAAGCACGAGGACATCTCCACAAAGACGCACTAGTAAAAATCGCATTGCCAAAGGAAAACAAGGTTTCTGGAGACGTTTTTTACCCCGTGGCCCATCACGTACCCTTAGTATACAATATAAACGGGGCGTATAAAACATGCTAGGTAACGCTTACTGACATACTCGTAGAAAATACTCCGGTTGGGTAGGCCACGATGCTAATTTTTACAGAAACTAAACCTCAAAGGAAGTACTTACAATTATAATCGTAGCAGGTGCCGCAGTTGAAGCTCAGCTTCTGGAGGTGAACTGATGATGTACTGGAGCGTAATCTGTATCTGACTGTGACGCGCGGGTTCTATCTTCCTCTCCTGGAGACACAGAGTAGAAGGTTCTCCCTTTATAAAGCACCTGTAAGCTCCGCCCGCTGAGCCACGCCCCGTCCACCCAAAACGACCCCAATGCGTTTACCGCCGATTCCGGTGGTGCGTTGTTGATGCTCAGAAGCACGAGGACATCTCCACAAAGACGCACTACTAACAATCTCATTGCCAAAGGAAAACAAGGTTTCTGGAGACGTTTTTACCCCGTGGCCCATCACGTACCCTTAGTGTACAATATAAACGGGGCATATAAAACATGCTAGGTAACGCTTACTGACATACTCGTAGAAAATACTCCGGTTGGGTAGGCCACGATGCTCATTTTACAGAAACTAAACCTCAAAGGAAGCACTTACAATTATAATCGTAGCATGTGCCGCAGTCGAAGCTCAGCTTCTGGAGGTGAACTGATGATGTACTGGAGCGTAATCCGTATCTGACTGTGACGCGCGGTTTCTATCTTCCTCTCCGGGAGACACAGAGTAGAAGGTTCTCCCTTTATAAAGCACCTGTAAGCTCCGCCCGCTGAGCCACGCCCCGTCCACCCTCGAAGTAGGTAAAGGAATTCCCACCTCTTACCAGGATGATGGACAGCTTTCCAAAAAGACCCCACTGCGTTTTACCGCTGATTCACGTGGTGCGTTGTTGATGCGCAGAAGCACGAGGACATCTCCACAAAGACGCACTAGTAACAAGAACATTGCCAAAGGCACACAAGGTTGCTGGAGACGTTTACCCCATGGCCCATCACGTACCCCTAGTGTACAATATAAACGCAGCAGATGCCGCAGTTGAAGCTCACCTTCTGGAAAGGACAGGCCACCCTAACTCTTGGGCTTGGTTAAGATAAAGCAAGGCTGTGCGCTCAGAGATCCCATAGCAGAAAAGATCTAGAATCCTTCCTGGAGGTGAACTGATGATGTACTGGAGCGTAATCTGTATCTGACTGTGACGCGCGGGTTCTATCTTCCTCTCCTGGAGACACAGAGTAGGAGGTTCTCCCTTCATAAAGCACCTGTAAGCTCCGCCCGCTGAGCCACGCCCGTCCACCCTCGAAGTAGGTAAAGGAATTCCCGCCTCTTACCAGGATGATGGACAGCTTTCCTAAACGACCCCACTGCGTTTACCGCCGATTCCGGTGGTTCGTTGTTGATGCTCAGAAGCACGAGGACATCTCCACAAAGACGCACTAGTAGCAATCACATTGCCAAAGGCACACAAGGTTGCTGGAGACGTTTACCCCGTGGCCCATCACGTACCCTTAGTGTACAATATAAACGGGGCGTATAAAACATGCTAAGTAACGCTTACTGACATACTCGTAGAAAATACTCCGGTTGGGTAGGCCACGATGCTCATTTTACAGAAACTAAACCTCAAAGGAAGCACTTCCAAATATAAACGTAGCAGGTGCCGCAGTTGAAGCTCAGCTTCTGGAAAGGACAAGCCACCATAACTCTTGGGCTTGGCAAAGATAAAGCAAGGCTGTGCGCTCAGAGATCCCATAGCAGAAAAAGATCTAGAATCCTTCCTGGAGGTGAACTGATGATGTACTGGAGCGTAATCTGTATCTGACTGTGACGCGCGGTTTCTATGTTCCTCTCCTGGAGACACAGAGTAGAAGGTTCTCCCTTCATAAAGCACCTGTTAAGCTCCGCCCGCTGAGCCACGCCCGTCCACCCTCGAAGTAGGTAAAGGAATTCCCGCCTTTTACCAGGATGATGGACAGCTTTCCAAAACGACCCAATGCGTTTTTAACGCTGATTCCGGTGGTGCGTTGTTGATGCTCAGAAGCACGAGGACATCTCCACAAAGACGCACTAGTAACAATCGCATTGCCAAAGGAAAACAAGGTTTCTGGAGACGTTTACCCCGTGGCCCATCACGTACCCTTAGTGTACAATATAAACGGGGCGTATGAAACATGCTAGGTAACGCTTACTGACATACTCGTAGAAAATACTCCGGTTGAGTAGGCCACGAGGCTCATTTTACAGAAACTAATCCTCAAAGGAAGTACTTACAATTATAATCGTAGCAGGTGCCGCAGTTGAAGCTTAGCTTCTGGAGGTGAACTGATCATGTACTGGAGCATAATCTGTATCTGACTGTGACGCGCGGGTTCTATCTTCCTCTCCGGGAGACACAGAGTAGAAGGTTCTCCCTTCATAAAGCACCTGTAAGCTCCGCCCGCTGAGCCACGCCCCGTCCACCCTCGAAGTAGGTAAAGGAATTCCCGCCTCTTACCAGGATGATGGTCATCCTTCCAAAACGACCCCACTGCGTTTACCGCCGATTCACGTGGTGCGTTATTGATGCTCAGAAGCACGAGGACATCTCCACAAAGACGCACTAGTAACAATAACATTGCCAAAGGCACACAAGGTTGCTGGAGACGTTTACCCCATGGCCCATCACGTACCCCTAGTGTACAATATAAACGCAGCAGATGCCGCAGTTGAAGCTCACCTTCTGGAAAGGACAAGCCACCATAACTCTTGGACTTGGCAAAGATAAAGCAGGGCTGTGCGCTCAGAGATCCCATAGCAGAAAAGATCTAGAATCCTTCCTGGAGGTGAACTGAGGATGTACTGGAGCGTAATCTGTATATGACTGAGACGCGCGGGTTCTATCTTCCTCTGCTGGAGACACAGAGTAGTAGGCTCTCCCTTTATAAAGCACCTGTAAGCTCCGCCCGCTGAGCCACACCCCGTCCACCCTCGAAGTAGGTAAAGGAATTCCCGCCTTTTACCAGGATGATGGATGGATGACTAAGTATTTTTTACCCATGATTCTAATTATGTATTATATGTGCATATGTGTGTTGTATTCATGTGTGTGTGTATAAATATATATATATATGTGTATGTATGTATATATGTTGTTTCTGTGCCTGGCATGTTTGTGGATCTTTGCATGGCTCCTGGTTTTTTGGGTTGTTATACTAGATATCTATGAATTTCTGCTCTCTTTTATCACACTTATCTACTCATCACTCTTATGTCATGTCTCTATCAAACTATCCTCCATTCTCACTCGGACTCATCCCAAATGCCTTCGACCACTTTCATCTCCTAAATATCTCTGCCTAAGCTCTTCCCTCCACCTCCACATCTAACTCACCAAACCTCACTGTACCTCTGTGACCTCCCACACAACCCTACTAAATTCTCCTGCATTCATCTCACCCTCCTACTATGCTCTCCCTAACCCTTCCACATCCTCTTTCCCCTCCGCTCCCCCTTTTATTCATCTCAAGCCTTTGGATTGAGTAAATGAAGGATAAACTCCCAATTAACACTTCTGGATTTCTTTCCTCCTCCACCCCTCCATTACTCCAGTCAATCTAACTAACAAACTCTCATATCCGCAACTCAAATTAACTCATAATAATACTAAAACTGTACTCCTTATTAAATTATACTAATCCATCACTAATTCTTGTTGGGTACCGGAGTAGCGTGCTACTCATCGAAAAGCGCTTCGACGCCTCGTCAGGGGTAGTAAGCGCTATATAAATACGATTACAATACAATACAATACAATGCTTCACTACTGTAACTTAGACTGGAGAAGGAATAGTAAACATGAACCCTCCAAAGTACAACACTTTCCCTACTGTTGATAAAAATGGATTTTTAAAATGGATTTTGATGTTTTCATTGCTATCATTTTTTTATTTAGTTTGATTCTCGTAATGTTTATTTGTACAGATGTTTTACTACATTTTTAGTTAAGAAATCATATATATATATATATTGCTTTAATGTATTCAATGTATAATACATATAAAAAAACTAAAAGATATGAATGCTAAATTGATTTTGGTTTGAAATTTAGTGTACTGTACAAGAAAATTAATTTTATTTTAATATTTTGCCTCTAAAGTTTTTACATTCTTATTTCGTTGGTTTATTTTACTGTTCTGAAAAGTTTAATATTATACAATTTGTGTATTGACAAATATATATATATATATATAAATATACACATATTTAATCAATTATCCTTTAAAGTATGCAATAAAATTTATATTACATTTACGTGTAAAATGTTTAAAATACACTACTTTTAAGATGATATTTACCGAAAAATATTATTGTCTGGTTTTGGTCGATATTCTTGCAAATTATATTTTTGACACAACATTCCTTTGTTCTGATGTTTTTGGCCACAATATTCTGTCAATGATCCCTCCACGTCTCTATTCTTAGTAGTATAAATACACTCCTGAATTTTCTCTTATATACTGCGATCATATGCCAGGTTGAAGTGACAGAAAATGAGGCATAGAGTGAATTTGCTCTTACAATTTGTGAAATCATTAGTTGGTAACTTGTATTTCATGTGTTGGAACTCCCAACACCTGTTGGTCTTATATTGACAGATAATGCAGTTGCCATATGTCATTTCTGCTAATAATATGGCTTTACAGGGGTTCACACTCTCCTCATGATCAGGGCTTTTTTTATTATCGAACTTAAAAATATCACCACTTCAAAATATCACTACATGTTGATTGTAAATATTCTTGTAGGTTTGAAAACGAGCCCTCTGGAATGGCACATGTCTGCTGAGCTTTTGTAATGTGTGTACTCCCAGCATATATATCACCTGATCTACATGTGTGGGCACATTGATCTTTGAACGTTGATTGTAAAGCTCTTATTCTAGTGTGCTTTAGTCGCAATGTTCATCACTGTTGATCCCTTTAATATACCAGAAAAATGTGCACTTTTTTCAATGGTTATGAGCATCTTTGTGATAGATGGTGCACCAATCGTCGTGTCATCTGAAGGGTCGCCCCCAAAGCAGCACTACGGTAAATTCCAGTTCAGGAAATTGCCTGTCAATGTTATAAATTGTCTTGACTGAAAATTAATTACAATAACTTCTGCAAAACTCAGAGAAAATTCCCTTGTCACCTGTAATCAAGCTACTGCAACATATTGCCCTCAGCAACGTGATTGACCACCCCCACACATTATTAAAAACGCATTGGTTATAGTTTTAAAGCACACTGAGCTCAGACTCTTCAGCTGTTGCTATCATGTCCAATAAGTGCAGCATGTTCCTGGAATCTCTAGGTGCTTCCGACATGTGTTGCTCATAAGGTCTTGATACATAGATTGGCTTTAGCAAAGTTTTGCACAGATTTTTCAGATGTCGTATGTTTAACTAGTACGATTTTACAGTAATATTTGTAATGATATTTGAACCAACTGACCAAAGCAAAATGGCGATTTTGCCAGCCAATAACGCCGCTAATTCTGCTTTTTAGTTCCCCAGGTGATGCGAATTTTGATGCAAAAATGCATCACCAAGAGTGAAAACTGTGTAATGTGTTCATTTGTCTGCATTTATTTCACTTAGAAATAAGTATGGGATACAAGGCTGATCTTACGTAGTGGCAGGCAACCCTTCTGCATTATTTTGTGGGAAGTTGTAATGTGTTTAATAAATAAAGTTATGAATGTAATATTGACGTTATGTAAATGTTCATGTACAATGTATAATCAATACCTAATTTATTTACGGTTTGATTAGGATGAAAGGGATGCAATTTGTCATCTAAATGAAAAATGTCATCCAGCTACATTTCTGATGGAGACAAATATGCTGGTGCATTGAAAAATAAATGTGTTTTTGTTGTTAATGTTTTATGACACCTAAAACAGAATTTAGCTTGGCAAGTTAGTCTGATTTGCAACCGCAAATAAAGACATTTTCTCTTAAGGTTCAACGGAATGCTTACACAAGGAAAAGATACAGGGAAAATAAATATATCACCATCTCAGTTTGCAAAATTGCACAAAAACGGCTTCTTTCTGAGGGAGACAAAACACTTAAAGGAAATGACAATTGGTCCACTTAGAAAAATGTTCCCATGTCTGGAAGATGCCTATTTGTCCTCTCAAATTGCAGCCACAAATTGCACCTGGTGATGTGTTTGTGTGAGTGATGTCTGAATTAATGACACAAGGCATGACTCTGGTGGAGTTTCAAGCATCTGTGATCACTTTAGCATTTCTGTGTTCTTTTCGAAGTAGCTCTTGGATGTGTCAGCATTGCTGTTTTCAAAAAAACAAACATTTGCAATGCAATGGGTCTCGTGTTTGGTTGAGTTAAAGCTATTAGCGTTAACTCCTAACCGGACTTTTCTTGCCACATAAACTGAAAATGAAAAGTAAAACAGTCTCACATAAGTGAGCCTACAGCCGCCATGAGTGCAAAGCAGGGACACAGAAGGGAGCAAAAGTTCGCTCGCAGTGAAATGTACCAGCAAAAGTGCAAATATCCATGTAACCGTCAAAAGTGCAAATCTACATGTAACAGGGTCGATGTCATGCAAAGCGCCTGACTACTTCCCAGCGAGATCGTGCTGTCTGCGAAATAAAGAGGAAAAAGTAGTCCAGAAACTATACGGAAAACATTGAGCCTCGTAAGTTTCCAGTAGTTGGACGTTGCGCTCGAGGAGGGCTAAACACCGGAAAAGGCGTGACGTATGCATGCCTTTCACTAATTAAATCAAGCTAATTTTCAAAGGCAAGACCACGAACCAACCAAACTGATGGGCTTGAAATGGGCATGGTTTAAAGCCCACAGAAAATTACACCAGGGACAGAGCGCTTTGCGCTCGACGCTAAAACACCTCAGATTACAAAACCCTAACTAGCAAAACAAAAATATTTTTAACTCTCTAGAGCTCCACAAGACAGGCCCACACAAGCACATCATCTATCAAGGGGCCACATTATACTAGAATCGTTGGATTTAAATTGATAAACACAGTGTTATTTGTAGGTTATTTCTATGTAATCAAATGAGGGTGCGTAGCTGTAAATACACCCAAATAGTGAGTACTGGAGAAAGTACCTGATTAGAGACAGGGTGCTCTATCACGTTCCATCTTACAATGGCAGCAGTTTTTAGAGGACATTCAAAATAACTTTGCAAATGTCTAAGCAAAAAACACCAATTAAAATCATTCTTCAAAATGTAAAGTCAATCAGAAATAATCTAGACCATGATACTAAGATTGTAACAGCTGCAGAAGCCTGTCTATCCTTTGGCTTTCCTCAGATCAACATAGCTTCCCCCCCCCCATATACAAGGATTTCAAGTAGCCTATTCCATTCCATCATCGCCACAACTGCAAATGTATTATAGGTGAAATTAAATCATGGCTCATCCACTGGTGGTATTACACAAGAAAATCTTTGGCCACCTTCGATTTATCTGTTTATGGGTAAAATTCACACATAGCATTTGAGATGCACTCCCATGGACTTCTGCTTGTATTTGGAAACGGATAACTGCCTCCGGTGAAATCTCTTCCCTTTATGGACCCATATTGGACCTGACTGGCTCAGGGTGGTTATCCCCCAACTTTTTGCCTTCCTCCCTCCAATTTTCCGACTCTGTTTTTGCTGGTTTTAGGACTCTGCGCACTTTACCACTGCTTACCAGTGCTAAAGTGCAAATGCTCTCTCCGCTAAACATGATAACATTAGTTCTTCCCCAATTAGCATATTTACTTTACTTGTGCCCAGGGTCTGTAAATTAAATGCTACTAGTGGGCCTTCAGCACTGATTGAGCCACCCACGTAAGTAGGCACTTAACCATGTGTCAGGCCTGCCATTGCAAGGCCTGTGTGTGCAGTTTCACTGCCACTTCGACTTGGCATTCAAAAGTACTTGCAAAGCCTTACACTCCTTTTTTTCTACATATAAGTCACCCCTAAGGTAGGTCCTAGGTAACCCATAGTGAAGGGTGCTATGTGCAGTAAAAGGCAGGACATGTATATGTGTGTTTTATATGTCCTGGTAGTGACAAAGTCCTTAATTCGTTTTCCACTCCTGTGAGGCCTGCTCTTTTCATAAAGATACACGAAAGAGGGGGGACCGGGAGATTACTGGTCCAGTGTACAGCCTCCCAATACAAGTGTATAACGACAAAAAGGTACACTGTTCCAAGACAAAAGAAAGAAAGCGAACCTAATTCTACAGGAGCGAGAACCCTCATGCATCACACTGGATGACTGGCTTCATCATTGGGAAGGCTCCTCGTCAGGCCGGTGCTGCAATGCCTGACGGGCTCCCCAAAGGGGGGCTCTTAACCGTATTGCTCAAGTAGTAGCAGCCGAGAATCAAATCAAGTCGACAAGGTACCCAATTGCAAGTACCCGAGCAAAAGATGGAGAGAATAGAATACTAAAATTGGTTATCCATCAAACCAAAATAATCATGAATTTAATCAGTGTAAGTGCGATGGAGACCAAGATTAAAAACAAAAATGGGAGTAAAGGGTGATTAATAATGTTCACCTACTCTCAAATAAAGGCACAAGAGGATAAACCCATTATGGTACCTCTAGACATCAGGTCTACATGTTTCGCGTCTGGTGGTCCAGCCGGATCCAATGAAGCTTCATCAGGACCAAAGGAAAAAACTTCTCCAAGCTAAAGTGAACCCTAATATGGGAAGAAAAAACAGTCACTTACTTTTGATCAATTTGCTAAGTCAAGAAAGGTCGCCCTAGGTAGAAAAATAAAATTAACAATGATCAATAAACATATGTAAAAATGCAATCCCAAATATAGTGCATACGTGAGAATATAGTGATTAAGGTGCAACACTAATGTGGAAATGTAAAAACATAGGCTTACCATCCCCGTTATCAGGATAGCGCTCAAAGGGATCGCATGTCAGGAAATGGAACTGACATTCTGGGAACCTGATCGAATCTATTAATCTAACCGGTGAGATAAATGGTATTATTACTTTAGATGTGGAAGCACTCTATATGAACATCCCTCAAGAAGCCACCTTACAGTTTGTGGAATCGGCGCTACGGAATGATTCCTCCCCTCTGTCCACACCTATAGCCTTTATCATGCAATGTGCTACTTTGGCTCTGACAGAGAACTATTTTGAGTTTGAAGAGCAATTTTTTCACCAGATCAGAGGGACATCGATGGGCAGTACCTTTGTTCCTAGCCTAGCCTGCCTATATATGTACGATTTCGAAAGAAAATACATTTTAGCATCGACTAACCCTTTTGAAAATGACATTTATCTATGGAGACGTTACATAGATGATATCCTGGTCATATGGCAAGGACCTTTACCACTAGCAGAGGAATTCACTACCTGGATAAACTCCCTCGATCCCTATCTGAAATTTACGGCTTCAATATCATCTAATCAATTGCCATTCTTGGATTTGATGATCACCATTGACAAGGGTGTACTGATAACCAGCACATACCATAAACCAACAGACCGGAATAGCCTGCTACTATATGAGAGCCATCATCCTAAGGCCTTAAGAGATAATTTACCTGTGGGTCAGTTCCTACGGCTGAGATGGAACTGTAGCTCTATGCAGGAATTTGATAGACAAGCAGATACCCTCCAAACAAAACTTTATGAACGACACTATCCAACCAAAACTGTTAATTTGGCTCGCAAGAGAGCTAAAAACAATCATAGGGAATGCTAATTGGCTACCAAGGAGAGAGCCCCTCAGACACGCATAACTTGTGTCACCACATTCACCCCATTGTCCAACAACATAAAAAAATTGGTTAATAAACGTTGGTCGATTTTGGAGAGTGGTGGTATTGAAATGCCAAAACCACTATACGCCTTTAAGCGCACTTCCAACATTAAAGATATTGTTGTCCACACATAGCCACGCACTTCTCGTGACATTCAAAAACAACAGACACTGTGGGATCTCCCCCCTGTTGAAGGTCATTACCCCTGTGGGAATTGCAATGTTTGTCCCTTAACGAGGCGAACCACGTCATTAGACCTTGACCCCATTGGGAGGTGGGATTTAAGGAGACACACGAATTGCAATTCTAAGAACTGCATCTATATATTTACATGTCCTTGTGGTTTACGTTATGTTGGGATGACAACAGGCCCCGTTAAGATACGCATAAACGAACACAGGAGCAACATTAGATGCCATTGAGTGACTACTAAACTTTGTGCTCATTATTTGGAAACTTCCCATACCCCAGAGGGCCTTTGGTGGGTGGTCCTGGAAGCCCCCAGAGCCCTTCCCAATGGCCCTAACTCCCTTTTCAGAATTGAACAACGTTGGATTTTTAAACTAGGGACTTCCTTAAGGGGTTTGAAAGATGATATTCCTTGGACCTCACTTTCACCTTAGTCGCCAATTTCTATAGCTGGGTTAAGAATACAATTTCTAGGCTGTTGCCAGTCTTTATTTTTGACTCTGACCTCAGTGTTATCCATATTTAATGATATATCCACTCTACATTTCTTCCTTACTAACATAAATAACTCCATCTTAATTTAATTTTATTTTAGAATTTTTTTTTTCCAAAACTGCAGACTTGAACATTTTCAGTCTGCATCCGCGTCGCACCATGCCCCCGGATATCTTAACAGACAGCGACCTTACTACTAAGATCGAGTCTGTTTTTACTTTTTAGTAACGTCCGATTACGTGCGAGCCGGCAGCTTCTTCTGGGTCTCGCTAATCGTATTTAAGACCCAGTCGAACTTCGTACGGCTGTTTTTTGGGGACGCGCGTCGGAAGGGTAGGTGCAGAAACCTTCTATTTGGACACTGAAGTAAGTCTTCCCTTTACTTCTGACATAAATAGAAAGAGACGCTATTTAGACTCCGTCAGCTCTGTTATTATTTCCTCCTTTAACCTGGCGTTTTATATCAGCGTACACACTTAAACAAACAATGGTATTTCCTCCTTTATTCCTCTGACATAGATAGAACTAGACGCTATTTAGACTCCGCCAGCTTTGTTATTATTTCCTCCTTTAACTTGGCATTTCATCTCAGCGCACACGCTTAAACAAACAATGGTATTTCCTCCTTTATTCTGGCATTTTATGCTAAGCACACACATTTTACCAAACAATGGTACCTCCTGTGTACACTTATTTTTGTCCTTATTTACACTCCGTTTTTACAGCGAAAAATTCTAAAATCTTACCTTTACATGGTGCATGTCTATCATTATGAGGGGTATTTTTAATCCCTTGAATGGACTTCGTTGTTACCGCTGAGACGATGTGAAACAATGTTACTTTGGCTCTGTTCTTTTGCCTCACCATGTCTCAATTGTGATTACCATGGTTTTCAGCTTTAAGAGTGTAAGAGTTTTATTAATGATGGACTGTGAGTAAGCAGGAAAGGCTACTACCTAGTATTATCATAACTTATTGCTATTAACTGCACTATTTTTCTTATAACTACCACTTCCCAGAATGTCAGTTCCATTTCCTGACATGCGATCCCTTTGAGCTCTATCCTGATAACGGGGATGGTAAGCCTATGTTTTTACATTTCCACATGAGTGTTGCACCTTAATCACTATATTCTCACATGTGCACTATATTTGGGATTGCATTTTTACATATGTTTATTGATCATTGTTAATTGTATTTTTCTACTTAGGGCGACCTTTTTTGACTTAGCAAATTGATCAAAAGTAAGTGACTGTTTTTTCTTCCCATATTAGGGTTCACTTTAGCTTAGAGTTTGGAGAAGTTTTTTCCTTTGGTCCTGATGAAGCTTCATTGGATCCGGCTGGACCACCAGACGCGAAACATGTAGACCTGATGTACCATAATGGGTTTATCCTCTTGTGCCTTTATTTGAGAGTAGGTGAACATTATTAATCACCATTTACTCCCATTTTTGTTTTTAATCTTGGTCTCCATCACACTTACACTGATTAAATATTTTGGTTTGATGGATAACCAATTTTAGTATTCTATTCTCTCCATCTTTTGCTCGGGTACTTGCAATTGGGTACCTTGTCGACTTGATTTGATTCTTGGCTGCTACTACTTGAGCAATATGGTTAAGAGCCCCCCTTTGGGGAGCCCGTCAGGCATTGCAGCACCGGCCTGACGAGGAGCCTTCCCAATGATGAAGCCAGTCATCCAGTGTGATGCATGAGGGTTCTCGCTCCTGTAGAATTAGTTTCGCTTCCTGCTCTTTTCATAGTCTAGCATTAGGACTGCCCAAATATACTTTTTGATCTGAAAGGGGTACCCCAGTCACATTTAGTATGGCCAGAAGGGTAGTAGGAAATCCTGCTTATTGGTGAGATTGGATTTAATATTACTATTTTAGAAATGAACCTTTTAGGAAGTGAGCATTTCTCTGCACTCAAAACCATCTGTGTCTTACAGCCTATATCCAACCAATGTCTGGTCTGTGTTGGTTGACAGTTCCCTTGTGCCATTCACCCAGACAAATACAAACACAGGACACTCAGTCACATCAGCATTCATCTGCATACTGAATGAGTCTTCCTGGGCAGGTAGGGTGGAGGGCCTGACAGTTACATTTCAAAGGCCAGTGGACTGCCCTCATACAATAGACTGATATTCCTGGCAGACAGGACTGGGATGAAAGGGGAATGTGGGCACTTCAAAACCACTCTTTGAAGTCTCCCCCACTTCAAAGGCATTTTGTGTATATAAACTGAGTCTCTGACCCCACCAGCTCAGACACTCCTGCCTGGCTGTCCAAAGGACTCATCTAGACTCCTTTGCTGGGAAGGATTGCTGCCCTGCTGTTGCCCTGCTGACTGCTGTCCTTTGACTGTGCTGGAAGGACTCTGCCTTCCACCCAAAAGAACTCTCCAAGGGCTTGGGTTGATTTTGCCCCCTGTTCTGAAGTCTCAGAGATGGCAAAGACTTATACTACTATCTTTTTGCTAGTACCCGACTCCAGCAACTCCAGAACAACTTCAGCAATGCTGATTTTCATTGTTTCAACAGAATATTTGCACAAATACTTTGCACATTGCTTTCTAAGTTAAGCCTGACTGCTCAGTGACAAGCTACCAGAGGGTGGGCACAGGGAATTTGGATTGTATTGTGACTTACCCTGAATAGGACTGTGGACCCTACTTGGACAAGGGTGTATTCCCCTGCCAACTAAAGACCCCATTTCTAACAACCCACCAATGTGGAGTGTGTTTCCTTCTCATTTTCAATCTGAGAAGCGTCTTACTCCTGTTTCTGGCAAGCGTAATGTGCTAAGCATGTCCAATGTCTGACGGTGCCACACAAAAGGCTTCTAAATACCCACAAGTTTGATGCTTGTGGATGTTCACCTATTTTAGGAAGCATCCCAGCCCTAGAATAGCAACAACTCACCCTTATGACCAGATTTTATGGCACTGAATATTGAACATGTGGAGTAATATTAAGTGTGACTAATTACTTTTTTAAATACTAAATGTGATGTGAACAAACATCAACAACTTACATGTGAAAATACTTTTATGAATCTGGCCCCATATCTCCATCTAAACATTTTTATTAACATGTTATTCAGTAAGCAAAACACATTTGAAACAGTGAAATATTCATTCAAAATATATCTTTACAGAAAGCTGTTTCAGTCTTTGAACTACTACTACTACTGAGACTGAACATCATGCTCTTCGGAAAGGTTAATGACCATAGCCTTTCCCACATTTCACTTCCCTTATTCAAAAGTTTAATTTGAGTTCATTCACTCTTTCCAGACAGGTTTCAATGTCTGAGCAGTTACAGTATGCCACACGAGTATTTCACACTGTTGACTACATCAGCTGTTTTGCAGCTAACTAGTGCCTCCAAGGAATGCGCTGATCCATCTGAAGCTGTAGAATCACACCCCTTTTGGCCTGTGGCTTGTTATATTTACTTTACAAGCATGACATTCCTGTTAACGTTTTGACTGTGTGTATTTTTTTTTATCAATTGTTGTGCAGGCCTCCTGTAGGTTAAATGGTGCGTTTACACGGCTGAGAATTACTTCAGATGGATGAGAGACTGGAAGTGTTTATGTAAAGAATTAAAACGTGTAGTCATCATGTTCCAAACAAACATAACAATTTAGGAGCTAAAGTATGATTTAGCATTCATGGAAAGCAGAGAGCTAAAAGTAACTGTATAGAATAATGATGTGATAAGTACATATATTTCCGCTTTCATCGCAGGCCTCATGGCACTAGAAACTTTAACACCTCTTTTTCTGGTCAGATAAACAAGCAGATACTGAGGCAGATTGCAGCTCCCAAATGATATGTCATTCAGAAGTGGTTCTTAACAGTGGCAAAGAAAGGCAATATGTATTTAAAATTAACTCAGCAGCATCTCAAAGTTTGGTCCCTGAAATATGGTAAACCAGGTAACAGCAATTCCGCCTACGTTAATTTTAACACTACATCAAGTTACATTCCATGCAGAGGAGACGTTTCTGCTTCAAAGACATATACCCTTAGAAAGTGTGACACCGGAGTCCTTATTATTATTATTATTATTATTATTATTATTATTATTATTATTATTGTACAAGTGGAACTGAGGACATAGAGGTGAACATCTTGGCGTAATAGGTTTTTCATTAGCTCCACTAACTCATATTTGGGCGACGTTCTCTTTTTCTCATGAACAGTCCGTGATTTAAAGAAGATAATTACGGGCCCCATTCACCAAAAACTACTATTAAATTCAGAGACTTGGGAAATGTGGAATCCTTGCCAATCCAAAGTTGTACATTTCTGCTGTTCAATAAAGCCCTCGTTATGAATGGGCCAATAAATTCAGGTATGTTAGGTAAATCCTACCACCGCATCCACCGTAAATATGAGTGTTGTGATAAATACCACCAGTTGATACCTGCCAATATTTATTGGCCAAAATACTCTGTATTAGCTGGAATATATGTGTTATTTGGTATGTTAAGCACAAAAGTCTGTACGTTATTTCCCAAAAACTTGTGACAGGTAAGAATGATCGAACCCGATAAATGTCAGACACTTCCCTGTTGGTTTTTTCATCACATCTGATAGTGACTGTTAACGCGTCCCACCTTAATAATTTAACTTACATGGGGACTCGTTTTAGGCCAATGAATCTTTTGATCCTGATTGGAGACACCTTAAGACGAGATATCTATTTAGCATTTCAATCAATAAACCAATAACCACATCAATATTTACAATTACAAATCAATCAAATTGGTTAGTGATATTAATAAAAATCAAGACACCTCATGACCCATCAGCCATGAATAACACCACAAATTTAATAGATTTTAGGATATTTATTCCCTAGTTGTTACACTCTACAAGCAGGTTTATTAGTCTCAATACCAGAAAACACATCAATAATGTCACAATATGGCAACTTGAATAAGACTTTATCAAAGCAAAGATCATGAACATTAGAACAAAGAACGACGTCAACATGAATTAACTTTAGCAGAGTATTATTAGCATAGTATTCAACAAAGCAAAGATTCGGTCATTTGTCTATTTGCATTTGTTAGTGAACTCCTTAAATAACCTCGAATTAGCATCCGCATGTTGGGGCTTCATGCAAAACAATATAATAACACAAATTTAGAAAAACATCTAACTATGGACTCTATCAAAGAGCAGTTGGTACCTAGAAAGAAAAGGCAAACAGACAATTACAATTTCATTATCCTATAGTTACCCTCCATAATGGGTCAGCATACAGAGTCAGTCTTCGTCCTCAGGACATCAGTTGATTCACCATCGGCCAGGACAGAACAGCTAAGTCTCAGCAAGGTAGGGAAATAAGGTTTTCCTTCATAAAGAGGAGAAGTAAGTACCGGGCGAGGCAAGAAAAGTGAGGATGGGTGAGAATCAAACAGCAAAGTCTTAAGACAGAATGTCAAAGTAACAGCATGAATGGCTCAATAAGGGCACGTAATGGCTCGCAATGGCAATGGAATGGCATAGAATGGCTGATTTCTCCTTGTAACATGTCGTTATATCGAATCCGGCTAACAAGCTTCTGATTTCCAATTGGGAAATATTTGATGCTTCGTTATCTCTGTCCAATGATCCATTGATCACCTTACTAGAATTTTCACTAAGGACAGTTCTTACGTAGTTTATTGGCTCCTGTAATTGACATCTTCAACGGGTAGAATGTCAGGTAAGAAAAGTTACACTCTTCGTTTCAGTCAGTCGTTCCATTGTCTTTGCCAGTTTAGGCGACCTTGCACCTGTTGCGAATTAAACTGTTGCATTCAGCAAGAATGTCTCCTTGATCAAGTCGGGTCTCATGAGAAAGAATTTACTACGGTTACACACACATCTCTAGCTTCTGGAAAAATACAGCTTCATGTTCTTCAGGAGACAGCACATTGCACGTTAGAAAACACATTTAATATGAGACCAGGCAGCTAGGCCCAGACCCTTGCTAACTGAGGCCTAGTGATTAATTTAACAAACCCTTAACATACAACTCTTAATGCTAATATAGAATCATACATTATTAATCCATTATTAGTCAATTTCATTAATCATCGAATACATTGGTGGCCACTCCTCGTTGGCACATTTCAAACACGTACATTAGTTACACATTAATACATTTACTAAGCAAATTCATTGTACATTATTTTGCAAGCAGTTCATGTTAATTTTTATAAAAGCTACACTCCAACAATCCTTCCTCTGATAACTCTTGTCATCACAAATCCCTTTCTTACACAATTTGTTAATTTTCTTATCTCTTTCATCTCTATTTCTTCCCCTGATTTTGTCTTTTCATATTTTGCTCTGAACAATTTTTCTCTTTTCTTTTCTTCCCTCCTCGCATTATGTTTTGCCAATTTTGCTTTAATCCTTTTACTAATTTTGCATGATAACCATAGCCCAAATAAACAAGCCAGAACAATCACTATTCCCTGTATTAGTTTTCCCAATATCCCATGCCAAATATTACTAAACCAGTTTCCCACTTTAGCAAGTCCCTTTCCAACCTTTTCCCAAACTCCTGGTTCGTTCAGATCCTTCAAATCTGCACTATCTCTTCTTAGGTTAGTAAGCATACTTCTAATCTAACAACTATTGTCAGGTATGTAGGCACAGCAGTGACGTTCATTAAGCATCTTACAGACTCTGCCATTTTTCAATAAAATAATTTCTGAAGCAAGCCTGTTTTGAAGAGTCATAGCCCTCTCCGTTCAGTATCCATCAGGAGTATAACTCCTGTGAAGTTTGTCAGCATGTTATCCACAATAGTAGACAACTTTAGAATCTTTATGGAGTTCAAAATAACCCCTACTTAAGGATATATTGCTTCAAATATGTCTCCTACTACACCAGCAGCAGTCTCTCTCTATTGTCTAGTGTGATGTAATTCAGACACTTTCAGGAATTTCTTTAAATATTCTAGCTGATAAATCTTTGGGAAAACTATCCCCAAATAACATGTGCCATACCATCCCTTTGGAAGACGGTAATAAGCATTAAGTCCACAAATATAATAGACCCCAGAGATCGCAGGATCCTGTCCATTTAACATGAAAGTCCATTTACTCTGAAACAAAAACACATGCTTACATTCACTCGCTCCCACAAACACATTGTCATAAAATGACTTAAGTCTCGTAATGCAAAGCTTACCTACATGTAGTGCATCTAAAGCTAATTTCCCTCGTTCCCTAATTCCATTATAACTCTCACTATTAATAAAGGATCTTTGCTACAAGTGTTTTTCCAATTTCCCCTTTAAAACTCTCTTTCTGTCTTCAGTGTGATCTAAAAAGCTTTTCTCTACAGGTGTAAGCAGGCATGTCAAGTTATTGCGGTGTGCATAAGAGGTACTAATTGTTGCTCTAGCTTCAAAGAATCCTTAAATCAACTTTATGGCATAATATTTAGCTACACTATTCAAATCTTCTATGATAGGCGCATAAGAGAAAACAAGGTCATGATTAGAGTAAAAATATTGCACTTCTTGGTTATAGAAACGTGTTCGTAGCAAACTACAACTTATCCCATAAGTTAGTGGCAAACTATGCTAGGTGACTCCCTCTTGTACCGAAACAAGAATTTGTGTACACACGTACCAAGCCTTCGCATCCATAGTATCAACATACTCACTCAGCAAGCGATAGAAGACATTAGTAGACAGTTCCCCTTTTGTGTTAGTTTCCTCATGCAGATACCTCGTATCTTGCTCAAACCTCTCCCAGGAGTTAGTGTAGCAGTTTCAGAAATTGTAGCATTGTTAGTTTCATTCTCATCCACCAATCGCATTTCCACAAACAAAACTATAATGACTATCACGCATACAACACCCAAAGCAACACCCAAATATTTACAACGCCTACTCCCCTCATTATCATCTCCCGTGCTAAGCATGATCTGTAGAGAATCAAAAAGTAAAGTGCTATAAGTGTAAACAACAAATTAACTAAGGATGGTTAAAAACTCTTTTTTTTTTCCCTTTCAGCAAAGCTAGGCAAAGACTTTCTTCAGCAAATATTTACAGCTTTCTCATTCACTCCCAGGATTCTTGTCAATTGAGGTTAGCAGCTTGTCACAATCGGTTTTCAAAAGTCAATTCAGGTTAACAGTGTCACATCCGGTAATTTATCAGTCTCATTTCTCAGGTTTCTTTAACTCAATTTCAGCTTAACACAGTCTCCTTTCCTTGTGGCCAAACTCAGGTACCATAGTATTGACCTGGGACTTCTCGATCAAAAGAGAATGCCAAGAACTCTTGTTGCCACTCGGCTCACGTTGCATAAGCCCATTCAGGACCTGCGTATCTTCTGTTTGCTATTCTCTTTCTTTTCAACTTGCGGTCACCTTGCTCAGGTCTTCTTTTTTTGTGGTATCAACCTCTTCCTCTACAGTTTCATCAACAACCACCTTTCCTTTTGTCACTTGTGATTCTGGCCACTTATCTCCTATCAGTGTCTCTCTACTGCTCAGCTTTCCTTGTCGTTGCTCAATGCCCTCCTCATGTTCTATGGTGTTTTCTCTTGCTGGACCTGCAACTGGCTCAGGAGGAGTACGGGCACTCGGATTTCCTTCTGCCTCAACTCCTTCGCCTTCTGGGTCCGTCAGGGGTTCAACTTCAAACCCGTATCCATCTGCTTCTGGGAGAACCTCTCTTTGGGTCGGTCCTCCTGGCGCCTCAGTTGAGATAGGCTCACTGTCACCCCTCTGGATCTCGTTTACTGTTTGAGTGACCAAGCCGTCCTCAACAGGCTCTCCTTCAGTCTCAGTTCCCTTTTGATTACTCTCCGGCCCTGAGACTTCCTTTTCTTTAGCTGTTATTTTGAACAGCTCAATTTCCTCATCAGTTTGACACGTCGCTTTCTTTGTGTGACTGGCATGGATCCAGTTTGGAATTCCCGCACACATCACAGCAGTAGTAGTTGTTAGTATTACTTGATATTGCCCCTTCCAACATGGCTCCAAACACGACTTCCTCACATGTTTCTTGACAACAACCCAGTCACCAGCTTTCAGGTTGTGACCTGGATCATTTATCGGTGGCAGTGTGGTTGCTTCCACCTGGTGAGAGAAAGAGCGGACCACGTCAGCCAGACCTTTGCAGTAGCCCAACATCATATCATCCGTGATATTCACAAGAGCATTTGCAGGCACTGCGGGCAATCTCATAACTCAGCCCATGAGAATTTCATGAGGAGACAGTCCTGTTTTCTTGTTAGGCGTATTTCTCATTGACATTAGCACTAAAGGCGATGCATCAGGCCATTTCAAATTTGTAGCTACGCACATTTTTGCCATCCTCGACTTCAGGGTACCATTCATCTGCTCCACTAATCCTGAGGCTTCAGGACGGTAGCTACACTGCAACTTCTGCTCAATGTTCAATGCTGCACATGAGCTTAACCACCTCATTGTTGAAGTGACTTCCCCTATTCGATTCGAAAGAGATTGGGAACCCGAAACGTGGTATCAATTCCCTAAGCAGCAACTTCACTACTGTGAGACTGTCATTCCTACGTGTAGGGTATGCTTCAATCCAGTGACTAAAGATGCACACAATCGCCAACATGCATCTCAATAAAATCCAATTGCATTCTGCTAAATGGACCTCCTGCTCTCCCAATGTGGCTCAAATTCACCACTGTCCCTTTCCCCGCATTCATCTGCTGACAGATGTGCACCTATGACAAATCACTTCTGCAGCTTGTCAGAATTTCGGGTTAAACCAGTCAATCTTGAATAACCTGATCATGGCATCTCTCCCAATATGTGCTTGCCCATGGTAAAACCTTGCAAACTGTGACAAAAGGCTGCTTGGCAAAACCATTTTCCCTTCATCTGAAACCCACAAATCATCTGGTCTTTGTACACATTGCATCTTGAGCCATGAACGTTTCTCTTCTCTGCTGGCATGACCCTGCAACAACTTTGATTCTTCCATTGTGCCAACCACCCTCAATGCGTAACCTGTGCATGTTTCATTTTCAGTTTCAGGTAACAATTCCCACTGATCCTTGAACGATATACAGTTCAGTGCACAAAACCTTGCGACTTGATCTGCATATCCATTTCCAATTGACACAAAGTCTTGTGATTTCACATAAGTGCTGCATTTCACCAGGGCAATTTCAAGAGATAACTGAATCGCGTGCAACAATTCCTTAATTCTTTCACCATTTTTCACTGGAGAACCGGAAGAGGTCATAAAACCCCTCTGGGACCATAGCTGGCCAAAATCATGGACAATTCCAAATCCGTACCTGCTGTAAGTATAGATCGTTACTTTCAATTTGTCAGCAGCATGGCATGCCCTAGTAAGAGCAACCAAATCAGCCACTTGAGCAGAGTATACCCTTTCAAGCCAAGATGCTTCTAGGATACCAGTAATTGTACGTACAGCATATCCAGCTCTCAGTACCCCTACTGAGTCTCTCAGACATGAGCCATCAACAAAGATAATGTAATCACTTTCTTCCTATTGGGTATCTTTAATATCAGGTCTCGGTTTGGTGCACAGTTCTGTTACCTCAAGACAATCATGTTCTACCTCCTCAGCATCATCAACCTCTGTATTCTCATTTGGAAGCAAAGTTGCCGGGTTTAACACAGTACATCGTTTTAGTGACACATTTGGTGACCCCAATATAACCGTCTCATATTTTGTTAATCTGGCATTTGTCATGTGCTGAGTCTTAGTTCGGGTCAGTAAAATTTAAACTGAATGTGGGACCATAACTGTTAAAGGGTGTCCCATCACTGTGCCTTCACACTGAGTAAGGCTTTGACCAACTGCTACAACTGCGCGCAGACAACCCAGTAAGGCTGCTGCGACTGGGTCCAAAGTAGCTGAAAAATACGCTACTGGGCAGTTTGCACCTCCATGGACCTGTGTGAGGACAGACAAAGAACAAGCAACACGTTCATGACAAAACAAGACAAAAGGCTTCGTGTAATTAGGCATACCTAAAGCTGGAGCTCTGCACATGCACTCTCTCAGCTCAATGAATGCCCTCATCTCTTTCTCGGACATAGTTAAGGTATCAGGGCCATCCTTAACCTCCTTAACGGTCAGTCTCACCAATGGCTTAGAGATAACTGAGAAGTTTGGGATCCACTGACGACAGTAGCCCGCCATTCCCAAAAACATCCTAACGTCTCTCCTGGATGTCGGGGGATACATCTGCAATATGGCTGTCATTCTTTCTTTAGATATTTTTCTCGACCCCCTTCTCAATTCTATGACCTAAGTCCTTCACCTCTTTCTGACAGAACTGCAGCTTCTTTGGAGACACTTTATGCCCATTCATTCCCAAGTGGTTCAGTAGGGCAATAGTATCATACCTGCAGTCATCTCTCGGTTTGGACGCAATAAGCAAATCATCAATGTAGTGCACTAGAGTCGAATTAAAAGGCAAGTCCAATGACTCCAAATCCTTCTTCAGGATTTTATTGAATTTGGAAGGTGATTCCGAAAACCCTTGAGGATATCAACACCAACTGTAAACCTTGTCCAAGAATTTGAAACTGAAGAGAAATTGCCTGTCCTCATGAAGAGGCACAGAAAAGAACGCTTGAGACAAATCCACAGCTGTGAACCACTCTGCGTCACATGGGACCTGGAACATAATCACAACTGGATTTGGCACTATTGGGCAACATTTTACCACTATGTCATTCATTTTTATCAGATCTTGGACAATTCAAACTTTCCCACAAGGCTTTCTTAGACCCATTATGGGTGAATTACAAGGACTGCTCATCACCTCCCTCAGGACTCCTTGCTTCACAAAGTCTGTAATTATTTGCCTCACCTGTATAAGGACATCTTGTGCCATGTGTAACTGTGGTACCTGGGGAAATACGGCATTTGGCTTCACATCTACTTTGACTGGTTCTACTCCTTTTATCAGTCCCACTTCCTTTCCTGTCAAGCCCCACACCTTCTCTGTGACTGTTCCCTGCAATTCTGATGGCAAATCGGTCACTGTGAACATCGGGCAGAAGCTTATCAAAGGGTACTCCTCATCTGTGGTCTCCGTCTCTGGCTCTGAGATCTGACCATCATCCCCTTCATCATCACTGTTTGTCTGCACCTCAGTTCCGTCATTGGAACAGGTGATTGAACACCTCGTCTTGCACAGATAGTCTCTTCCCAGTAGGGACACAGGACTTGAATCACAGACTACAAACCTGTGCAATCCCTGAAAGGTACCAATCTCAACCTGGACCGGATCTGTAATCGGATTAGTCAGGAGCTGATTTGCTACTCCTACTACTTTTATTGTACGCCCTGAAAGAGGCAACTTCAGAACCTCTGCACTTCTGACTGTAGAGCGTGTAGCTCCTGTGTCAACCAAGAATGAAACTTTGTGACCCATCACTTTCCCTTGCACGTAAGGTCCCCTCTGATCTACTTCTAGGGATGCTGCAAGCCTGCACTCCTCACTGTCTGAACTGTCATCCGACCATTCATCGTTTATTCCATTCTCACCACGCAATGGGAACTGTTGTACTGCATTATTTTGACTCATTCCTTGACCTGTGACCTGTTGAGGAAGCATCCCCTGTTGCTGTCCCATTGGTGCTAAGGGCAACTGCATTTGCTGTCTATGTACCACAGGAATCTGCTGTTGCACTTGCTGTATCTGCACTGGTTGTACAGGTGGCATCTGCACTTGTTGCATGGGTTGAAGACCCTGCATCTGAACCATGTTATTCTGAAAGTTCTGGTTTGGACCCCTCATTCTTGGTCCTTTAACATTTTGGAATGTATTGACATCATTGCTTTGTTGAACAACACCCTCCTGCACCATCATCGGACATTCCCGCTTCCAATGTCCGACGCCCCCACACGCATGACATGGTAACACCTTCTTCATTCCTTGCACATCATTTTGAACCACTACAGTATTCAAATCCGGACCACGGTTCACAAAACCTCCTCGACCTCTGCCTCTCACTTGCGTCTGAAACATCCCCTTTCCTTGCAGCTGTTGCAACATCTGTTGTACTCCATTCCCCTGCATCCCTGCTTGCGCTGCCTTAATTTGCATCACTTTCTCCTTCAACTTTCTCTGCTTTAACTCAGTTTCGTCACTACAGTATTTTGCATACTGCAACACCTCATCAATCGGCTTCGCTTGCCAACTGATCAAATGATTCTTAATCATCTGCCTAATCTCAGGTCTCAGCCCTTCAACAAATCTGAACACTAGGTGATTCATGTCCTTCACCTCTATAACCTCTGTGCCACTGTAGTGCTTGAATGCCTTCAACAACCTCTCATAGTAGGCATGTATCGACTCTTTGGCCTCCTGCGCCGTTCGATCAATCTTTTGCCAATCAATATTCTGCGGCGGCACCTTCTGCTTCAAAAACTCAATCACCTTGTAGTAATACCTCATCTCCTCAGGAGACGGTGCTCCTGTGACTCTGTCCCTTGCCCGGTTCTTCCTTCGGCCAATCCACACTTCTCTTGCATTCAAGCCACAAATCAGCTGGGACAATGATCTAAAACAGCGTATTCAAGTCTTCTCAAAGACACTTCGCAAGCTTCACAAACCTGTCTGTCTGCTGATACCGTTCTATCAGCTTCTCCCTCAACCTGGGAAAATCATTCGTGAATGACAAAATGTCACCTCTCAACCATGGTACATGGACTAGAACCCCTCCAGCTTTTTATCTCATTGGTAACATCTTTATTGTTCCCGTATCTGGCACAGCTTTCGCCTGCTGCTGTTCCGAGCAGTTACTTCCCCTCTTATCTCTTTTCTTTGCCCATCTGCCTTCCCACTTCTCTAATGCTCTCCAAACTTGAGCACTCTTTAGTATTTCTTTAAGGTGCACCTTCATCCAGTAGACCTCATGTGATCAAAATCCTTAGGTTCAAAGTCTAACCTGTAGCTCATCTTCAGATGCTTAGTATTGTCTAAGTCTATGCCATATTTGACTGCCAGGTTTGCCAACCTCTGGTGCACTTTACTCACTTCCTTGGTTATTTTTGGGCACAAATACCTCAATTCTGCTTCAGTGTATGATTCCAGCCTGTTCACTCCCATGTTCCCTTCGACTAACTCAGCTGCTTCTATACCCAACCTCACAAAATTCAGGTATTCCTCTCTCTCTGACCGTTCTGCTGTCGCAGGAGTAGTCTGCGGTGAATTAAGCTTGTCTAACCATTCATTCAGTTGTTGCACAGTTAAACCTTGCAACAAGATATTTCCAGCCTGCATCATCGGTGTTTGCGACATGTTCGCACTTGGCATCTGCGGAGTCAGCAGTTCCAAACCTGACTATCTCATTGTACCTGGAGAATCCCAATCGGACTATAGTCTAACAAGGATCTAGATCTCTCTACTGTCTGTTCTCCCGGTGTCATCCCTTGAGAGCTCCCTGCGAACCCTCCTCTTATCTCTTGAGTCACTACTCCCTGATCACATACACTGGGCTTTGCCTGCACATACAATGGTATTGGTGGACCAACTATAATCGGCAAAGATATAGCAGCTGGTGCCTGTCTGTTTCCCAAACCCTGTGGAGCATTAACTCCCATAGTCTGATTCATTACAGGTGCTGTGACTGACTGCGGTATTGTGACCGAAGTGTAACTCGGAACCACCTGTTGCTGCGGCTAGGGCAGCAAAAGTGGAGTTGGCTCAATATGCACTAACTTTGATCTCGTATATGCTTGATCAGGCGGCACCATCAAATTTGTAGTTGTCTCTAATACTGGGACATCAGGGTAGAGCCTCTGAACTGGTGGTGGCTGCAACTGTGTCTGCATCTCTGGAGCAGCGGATACACTAACCCCATTCTGTATCGGAGCTGATGTTGTAACATTATTTACCTGTGCCGTATTTGTGGTCCCCTGATTCTGTGTAGAATGTACAGGACCTGCACTAGTACTTGGTCTATTGTCATCTATTGCTAGAGCCCTTGTCCGTTTTGCAAGTGGCCTTTCTTTCCTGTGTGTTGGCCTCTTGAGTGATTGCCGGAAACATCCTAACTCAGTCTATTATTTCCCTTCCCCACATCCTGTGCTCACTATCCCATCATCTGTCTTTTCTGCTTTCCTCATCCTCCTCTCAAACTTCTGTTGCCTCTGTCGTATGGCCATTAGTTCCCAAATTGCTAGCGCCTCAAACTGGGCTGGCCTCGGGGGGCGTTTTTGCTTGTTTAACGCCTTCCACAAATTCTCTAGGATCCCTATGTTGAACGACCCATTCTCTGGGAACGCCAAACACCCGTCTTTCTCTGTTAATTTGCAACATTGCTTTAGCCAAAGACGTGGTGAGACTCCCTTCTCTTCCATTACAACATAAGCCGGAGTATCCTCTGGCGGTGTGGGCTCCCCCACACTCGCAGTAATAGACACATCTCCCCTCAAAGCGCTCCTTAAAGCCTTGAAAAACTTCATTTTGCGTCTTTTATTTTGTTGTGATCGAATCAGAAAGTGACTTTAATTCCCAGAACACTCTTCGCCAACCTTCTCAACCAATTGCCTCTCACGGACGGCTGCCAATCCGTGCACAGCCCTTCCCACTAACTGACCTATCCCAGCGCGGCTCCAATGACGTCACACTCACACACACACTGCAGCTGACAAAGTCTTGCGGCTTGTCTTCCTCACTCTTGATCCACTCAAAACGAATGCAATATTCTAGGAGCACTTAACAACAAAAACTCAAATTTGACGGTTTACTACAGGAAGGGTAAAACAATCGCTTCAGAACTTTACAGAGATTTCACTTGAAGCCTTGGCCGCTACTCTATCCTTCTCAGATCCTGCACTCGCAAGCAAAATTTGACCCGCAAATTATACTCTCAACTTGTCAATGATTTGTCCTAGTGCACTTTAGAACTTGCCAAATCTCCATCGAAGTTTTCACTCACACATTTTGACTCAAACTCAATCCGTCAACCACGCCCGATTGACCTATTAAACTGCGCAAATTACAACATAAAACAAGTGTCTCATAAATTTATCAATATACTCGGAGTCTTAGACCATGCAGGGTCCATACATCACCAACAACCACGTGGACAATTTTTTAGCACAAAGCGCCACATTCACATGAAGTTTGCCGACTTCCCTACTCTCATACTGCAGAGTGCGCACACTCCTACTAAAACATCACCTGGCCTAAATTCTCACAAACCTCACAATTCACCTGCGGTATGCATAAGCTGTGCAAGCCCAAGCTCATACTCATACTATCACTAGAACGCCGAGAACATACCCAACTCACTTCGGCAAGCTCTGAGATTCTGGCAAAGTCATTTGGGACTTAGGGGCACATCATCTCTCCAATTTGCATTATCTCAAAAACAATTCTAAAACAGTGGTCCCTCGTCTTAGGGCCCCAAAGGGCCGGATCCATCCTCTGCTACCAGAACTGTTAACGCGTTCTACCTTAATAATTTAACTTACATGGGGACTCGTTTTAGGCCAATTAATCTTTTGACCCTGATTGGAGACACCTTAAGACGAGATATCTATTTAGCATTTCAATCAATAAACCAATAACCTCCACAATATTTACAATAACAAATCAATCAAATTGGTTAATGATATTAATAAGAATCAAGACACCTCATGACCCATCAGCCATGAATAACCACACAAATTTAATAAGTTTTAGGATATTTATTCCCTAGTTGTTACACTCTTCTAGCAAGTTTATTAGTCTCAATACCAGAAAACACATCAATAATGTCACAATATGGCAACTTGAATAAGACTTTATCAAAGCAAAGATCATGAACATTAGAACAAAGAACAACGTCAACATGAATTAACTTTAGCAGAGTACTATTAGCATATTATTCAACAAAGCGTAGATTTGTTCATTTGTCTATTTGCATTCATTGGTGAACTCCTTAACTAACCTCGAATTAGCATCCGCATGTTGGGGCTTCATGCAAAACAATGTAATAACACACATTTTGAAAAACATCTAAGTATGGACTCTATCAAAGAGAAGTTGGTACCTAGAAAGAAAAGGCAAACAGACAATTACAATTTCATCATCATATAGTTACCCTCCGTAATGGGTCAGCATACAGAGTCAGTCTTCGTCCTCAGGACTTCAGTTGATTCGCCATCAGCCAGGGCAAAACAGCAAAGTCTCAGCAAGGCAGGGCAATAAGGTTTTCCCTCATAAAGAGGAGAAGTAAGTACCGGGTGAGGCAAGAAAAGTGAGGATGGGTTCAGAATCAAACAGCAAAGTCTTAAGACAGAATGTCAAAGTAACAGCATGAATGGCTCAGTAAAGGGCACGTAATGGCTCGCAATGGCAATGGAATGGCATAGAATGGCTGATTTCTCCTTGTAACATGTCGTTATTTCGAATCCGGTTAACAAGCATCTGATTTCCAATTGGGCAATATTTGGTGCATCGTTATCTCTGTCCAATGATCCATCGATCACATTACTAGAATTTTCACTTAGGACAGTTCTCACGTAGTTTATTGGCTCCTGTAATTGACATCTTCAACGGGTAGAATGTCAGAAAGGAAAAGTTACACTCGTCGTTTCAGTCAGTAGTTCCATTGTCTTTACCAGTTTAGGCGACCTTGCACCTGTTGCGAATTACACTGTTGCATTCAGCAAGAATGTCTCTTTGAGCAAGTCGGGTCTCATGAGAAAGAATTTACTACGGTTACACACACATCTCTAGCTTCTGGAAAAATACAGCTTCATGTCCTTCAGGAGACAGCACAATGCACGTTAGAAAACACATTTAATATGTGACCAGGCAGCAAGGCCCAGACCATTGCTAACTAAGGCCTAGTGATTAATTTAACAAACCCTTAACATACAACTCTTAATGCTAATATAGAATCATACATTAGTACATTAATAATCCATTATTAGTCAATTTCATTAATCATCGAATACATTGGTGGCCACTCCCCTTGGCCACATTTCAAACGCATACATTAGTTACACATTAATACATTTTCTAAGCAACTTCATTATACATTATTTTGCAAGCAGTTCATGTTAATTTTGAATATAAAAGCTACACTCCAACATGACCAATGCATAATGAAGAACTTAGTGGAAAAGCAGTGCTCAGACTTGATAATCCTGATTTTGGAATTTACACTAGTACTACAGAAATTCTACCAGTTTTACATTTACAATGGAAGCGAAACATCCAATGCTTGCACCTCATGGATGTGCTCCTATACGACGTGAAATCACTATGTAAAACTAAGACTTTAAAGGCCTCCACAAACTTGGACCCAGCTAACTCAACCATTGCATTACCTGGTACTCCCCTGCCAGACCTCTCCGCTCCTCCCAGCAGTCGCTCGCCACCGTACCCCGCATAAAGAAGTCCTTGGCTGGAGGAAGATTGTTCACCTACATTGCAGCAAAATACTGAAACACGTTAACGCTCCACCTCAGACAGTCGCCATCACTACCTCAATTCAGGAAGGACCACAAGACCTGGCTCTTGAACTGAACCCTGAGGACATACCCAACAGCCCCTTGAGACCATATGGGTGAGTAGCACGCTCTAAAAATAACTGATTGATTGATTGATTAAAGGCTGGGGCCAGAGGAAGGCATTGTAAACTATAACAGACAAGTAACCCATCCAGCAGGAGTGCTGTTTCATATAACGTCTGCTACTAGGAAGTAGCTCCCAGGCCCTGTTGGTCTGCCTGAGGTTACAATGCAATAGCGGAAATCAGAAGTACTAGAGGCCTTTAAACATGTGTTCTCTGCTGGCAGATTACACACAGCAGTAACAGCTTGTAGTCCTCAGATCATGGGTACAAATGTGTAGTACTAAAAACAATAGGTTGTATAGGAGAGCCATTCTTTTTAGACTAATCACCCACGTTTTTGGACTGATGGTGGTGGATACTAACTCCAAAAGTGCCCTGGGCTTGCAAACCAGACCCAGGCCCAGTGCAAGAACCTCTAAAAGCTACATGTTCATTGATATCATTTTAGATGGTAAACGTATGTGGTAGAACATGTAGGTTTAGAGACCCCAATGGGGTCTGATGTCATTTTAAAGCCTGACCTGCCTAGCAGGCTGGTTTAAAATAAAACTGTGTCCAAATTCGACTTTGGAATTAAAACCACTTCCTAAATCCAAAACTATCTTTTTAGGACTTATAAGTCACCCCAACAAACTGTCCTAGGTGACCCAAATGCAGGATGAATAGTTATGAAAACCAAGGACAACATAAAATATGTGTTATGTGCCCTGTAATGGAAAAACAGCCCAAAGTCGTTTTCCCCTATTGTAGTACTGCTGGCCCCACAGGCTAACATAGGAGGGCTTTTTTACACTGAATAAAGACTAACTATTGAATGCACATAGTTAGCCATGGCATTCAAAGTATCAAAGTAATAGTTACATTTAATAGTTTAATATTGCTGTTACAGGAACGTACTATCCTGAAGTTACCTAAAGCAGCCATGTAGTTCTAAGTTAAGCCTGACTGCTCAGTGCCACGCTACCAGAGGGTGGGCACAGGATAATTTGGTTTGTGTGTGACTTACCCTGACTAGAGTGAGGGTCCTTGCTTGGACAGGGGGTAATCTGACTGCCAACCAAAGACCCCATTTCTAACAGATTGGTTTACACAGACAGACTAAGGAGAGATTTTCTCAATCTTTATTTTTGGGAGAGTGTTGCATTGTGGGACAGTAATGAAACACACTTCACAGGAAGTGGTAAGAGCAGAGGGAGGTAGCATTAACCCTATTGTTTAGCCCCCTCCCCCGCCAGCCCAGAAGGGAGGATAAGTATGGAAGAACTACAGGAGATCCTTGGATCACTGCATGGAAAAGAATAAAACAAGAGAGACTGCCCTGTTTGACTTCTGGACTGCACCAAAGAAAGGGCTGCAGTCTGAAAGACAGCATCTGTTGCACTCACAAGTCTCCACAAAGAAAGGACTATGCCTGACTCCAAAAGAAAAGAAGGGGACTCCCTGACAAGCAATAGATACCAAAGAGGTGAAGATGTCACCTGCAAATCCAAAGAGAGGACACCTCAGCTGACCATTTGTAACTGAGCTTGCCAAGAACTGTGCAATTGCATTGTGAGAGATTGAGTCCTTGACCCCAAGTGGCAACCCAGAGCCTCTGAACCCTTGGCCAGAACTAGAGGACATTTATTTTCCTGATGAAACCAAGAACCAGCTGGCAGCCTCATTGGAACTGACCAAGACAATGTGAAGCAGTGCAAAGCCTTGCCGCTTAGCTGCCAGCCTGAACAGAACCAACACGAGTCGACGCAAAGCCTCACTTCACAGTTTCAACAGAACCAGCACAAGTTGTTTCAAGGACTCACAATGCCTCACTGCACAGCTCTATTGAAACTGATGCAGCGTTATGCACCATGACTCAGGACCTCGCATTGCAGCCCTCGCAGTTCCACAGAATTTATGCCAGACAATGTAAAGCCTTGCAAAGCAATGCAACACAGACCAAGCACCAAAGACATAAGGTGCAACACCCAGTGAGCCCAACTTGGTCCTGTGCCCAGCCTGAGCTCAATCAATGTTGGCCTGAACTTGTGACTTTGTCCCAGTCCACTGCGACCAGAAAACCTCAGCTGGTGCTATTTTTATCTGAATCTTTAGAAATTCATATTTCTGTTTCCCTACATTGGATGTTTGTAATTTTGGTGTTGTTTGGAAGATGACAACATTCTCTATTTTTATGAATTGGAATTTTATTGTGTTGTGTCTGTTACTTATATCTCATTTTGGATATCTCCTAAGTTAAGCCGGACTGCTTGTTTGCTAAGCTATCAAGTATTGAGCAATGATTAATTTACAGTCTGGACCAAACCTATTAGTGATTGTGGTACTATTACTAGCTGAGGGTAAGGAGCCCCATCTAATATTAATCCACTTTCCCACAGTTCCTAAGGATCACTTCATATAACATTCCACTGTTTGGCATAGGATAATTAGGTCCTTTCAAAAAAACAATTCATTATACAAAACCAATTCTAAGCCTAGTATAAATGTAGTCATAAAAATCTTTATAATATAAATTAATATAGCTAAGGTGCTCCATGAAGGAAAAGAAAAAAGTGGAATGAGGTGGTACTCAATGTGTGATAAAGGTGATGAAAAGTTTAAAACAATAATCATAGAATTCTTGGCTGCAACTTGCAAATATATGAGAGCAATAGTACTAATCCCATTATCTGTCCTAAATACACAACCAACATTAATATAATACAGTCTAGAGTGACTGTCAGAAACTGTATTATTGGTTGACTGGAGTGTTAACCCTGGTCAGGCAACAGCCACAATCCCTGTCAGGATGAACCACAAATGTCACTATTAACCTGCACTTAGCCCTCTGCTAGCTTGGCACAAAAGCAGTGAGGCACTACTTGAGGCAATGTGTAAAGTATGTATGCCCCACTCAAACAAAAAAACAAAACAAGCAAAACCTCACACGAATTGCAAAAAATAGAGTACAGTTTAGTGAATCCTTTGAAACCAAAACAATAAAATTCCAGTTAGCAGACCTGGAGATATGAATTTTATAACTTAAGGTAAAAATGAGAGCTGAAAGATCAAAGCAACACCGTGGACATCTGCTCACATAAGGCTGGGTAAAAGTCAAAAGATATGCCCAAACACAATGGTGCACAAGTTAGACATAAAAAGTGGATTGAACCCAGTTGGTTATTACCTTCAGACTTAGAGGAAATTTCAAAGAAAAGCCTTCATAGAAGGAAAAGTTCTGTTGGGAAAGAATAAAGGGTCATCGTCAGGGAGCCGTTGTTTGAAGTCACAAAGAAAATTTCTACATTCAGACTTAGTCGCTTTTTTGGAAGTCGAAAATCTCCAGCGTGATGAGGCTGGAGGCTGCACCCAATGAGAGTTCCACAAAGTCAGATACCCCTTTGGAGAAGGACTGCTGAACAGGAGTTGCTGCAATGGAAAAGAATGTAGTGGGAGATGCCACGATGTGAGGCCAACTGGTGATGCACCTTGGATGGATAAACTAGTAGGCTGGTCCTTGCCTTCTGTTGGTTAACCAACCAATTTCTAGCCAAAAATGTGGCCAGATTTTGAATTTGGCTATCTAGGCACCTTTAGCACCACCAACAAGGGTCCACGACTAGTGATGCACCACTTATGGGTTTTGAACTACTTTAGGCTGGGTCCAGCTGCGGGTTCAAGATGGTTGAAGACTTTTCTGTCCTTTATCAGGAGGCCAGCCAACTAGCACTTGCAGTCACTCTGGTAGTCCTGTGTCCAAATGATGAAACAGGAATCAAGCAGTAGAGCAGGCCTCTGGGGGTTCAAAGCAGGCTTGTGGCAGCAAAGCAGTCCTTCCAGGTGCAGCAAAGCAGTCTTGTGGAGTACAAATCAGGCCACAGCAGCAAGCATCCCTTTGAGAGTACTTCTGCAGGTCCAGAAAGTGAACTGATGAGTGGGTGTGAGGCTCCATTTTTATACATAGTGCCTTGTTTAAAAATAGAAGGTTCTAGGGAGTTCCCTTTGAAGTGCTTGAAAACTCGCCTGCCCTGGCCCCATGCTGTCTGCATGAACACTGCAGGGGTGATGGCAGAGCACAGTCTACTCAGTTGCAAGTGGGGCTGTGCCCATCTCCTCCCCCACCCACCAATCCTGCCAGTTAATGGCCCATCCAGGCACACCTAATCCCTTTAAAAAAGGCATTCAGGCTGCAATGGTATGCCTGGGTCATGTTTTAAGGGGCTACATATATGGTGGCACAATAGGCACGGGAAGACCACTAGCAGCATGTAATTTAGTGGCCCTAGGTATATGGTATACCATTCTACAAGGGCGACCAGGTGTAAACCAATTTTAAGATGTTTAAGGGGGATTACACAATCCTTTTAGCAATGGTTAGCAGCTGTATACTGCACCATGTTCTATAGCCAACAAAAATGAATTTCGGCAAAAAGTGGAGGGTAAATGCAAAATATATGGGATAAGATCACCATAAGGTTGACAGGTCTAATATTCATGAGTATTGCTGATTTTTTCAAGCCCAAAAAAGCAACTTATAGAAGAAGGTTTTTATGAGGACAAATGAAACATTGCACCCTAAACAACATTAAAGGAGTAGTTGAAAGGGTGGAATGTATCAATATTGAAGCAATAGTGTCTTACCTCCACTAAGTGGAAATATGTGCCACTAGCACTAAAGAAGAAGACACTCATCAGTGGAATGACAAACAATTATTTTTAGGGGAAATAGCAAATAATGCCACTGGCACATACATTTGCAACACTCGTAATGTGTCTGCAATGGTGCTATGGCAGAGAACTCTCAATTGTCTGACAACCACCACTAGTCACAAGACCTCCCCACTTATCACTAATTAAAACTGAAATCAAATTGAAGTATTTTTCTACCTCACTGAATCATCAGTCATTTCACATTACCTACACTGCTCATCACTTCCCTCCACCACAGCTGTAAATCAGGAGTAATAACCATACACAGTGATTATATTGCCCTATTCAGCATTTGAGGTAATTAATTGGTTTTAACGGACATCCATAGAAGAGTTTACCATTGGTTTTTCACAATCATATGCAGAGTAATTTTTCACCAGTGATAATGGTCATAGTAATCTTCAATGCAATATGGATTTATCACATTTGAGTATGGTTACAGTAGGGCATTACATTAAAGACATATTTTACATCTAAATGATGACCTCATAATTAGAATAAGCACTCTTCGTACACCTATAACTTGTCCTCTCATCATGTTAATGTGTAGTAAAGCACACTGTTGTATGCAGTAGGTTGTCAGCGTATGTGTGTGTGTGCACGCAATCGGATGTGTAAAGTTTCACTTTCTAACTGCATGTCATGTGTAAATTGCCCTTTGTGGACCTGTGACCTATGCATCTACACAGAAAGCAAGATCACAATATGGACATCAGAAAATGTCATGTAGAAAAACATGGCATAGGGAACAGCTTATGATCAACAGGGGACTTGTGATGGGGCATTTGGCAAAACAATGTGCTATAGGATATAATTCAAACCACTGTGTTTTCTACCATCACAGACTAGCCTTTGGAGATCAGCTGTGGAGTATCAAAAGGTTGGTGCTGTCCCCTTAGCCAAACTCGTTATCTGGCTTCTTGCTTTTCTCCTTCATCCTGCAGGTCCTAAATTATTTAGGCATCCAGACAGCACATAATTCTTCTCTGGGCTAGACAAAACATTGAGCATTGAAGGGAGGAACCCAAGATCAGGCCTGATTAGGAAATAGTCTTACACTTACTAATAGGTGGATGCTCAAGAACTTCCTAAAGCTAATCTTCATCAAAATTGAGCCTTTTCTCACTACAGCTAATGGCCAGATGTTAGAAAGGGTGTGTGATCTAAGAATGAACCCTTCAAATCACCCAGCAAAGACAGTCTTTAACCTGTGCATCTGGTTTCATGCAGATCTTTTTGTGAAGACTCAGGTTCTTAAGGTCTCCAACACTTGAACACTTCAACTTAAAATGTTTGAAAAAATACTGCCTTCCTTTGACATTTATGGCAATGCTGACTACCAGGATGTGCAGCAAAAATGTTATATTGTTTACATATGGTTTTATATACCCCAGCCAGGATGCTCCTGGACATGACAACGTTGTACCATATCTCCCAGATATTTAGATGACAATACTGGTTTCCCATGTGCAGCACTGCCACAGTATGAAATAATGGGGCTCCCAACAGAATGTGGTGAGGAGCCCATAAAACTAAAATACCTCAGAGAAATACACAGACTTTAGGCTGAATGAGGCCCTGTGATGGGTGTGGTCCCCCCGTGCTACAAGCACTTCAGAGGCTTGTGTTACACCCTAGGTGTGCAACAGGATTAGCTTTAAATCAAGGACCAGGTAGAGATGGTAGGAACATATAGAGGCATATTTAAGCACCCCTAATGCCATTCCAAGGCCACATCAGCGGTCGTTTTTTACGCTATTGTGTAGTTAGAAGGCCAAAAACGCTGCACCATTTATACAAAGTGGCGCAATGCATGAATTGCGCCATGTTAGAAATGGGGTCTTTGGTTGGCAGTCGGGTTACCGCATGTCCAAGCAAGGACCCTCACTCTAGTCAGGATAAAAGAGAATCACCCTCAGCTAATCCCCGCTCACCCCCCTGGTAGCTTGGCACGAGCAGTAGGCTTAACTTCAGAGTGCTGTGTGTAAAGTATTTATACCAACACACACAGGACCTTAATGAAAACAGTACAAAATGACACAACACAGGTTTAGAAAAATACAAAATATTTATCAAAACAAAACAAGACCAAAACCACACAAATCCACAATACACGAGTCACGTAATCAATTAAAAACCAAAAAGAGTCTTCATGTAATTTTGAAACACAACGCTAATGCTCTTATCATGGAAATGTACCTGGGTGTGTCACAAATAACCCCGCCCGGACGAGTGTGCGTCAAAAAGGGTTGCGATGCGTTGATTTTACTCATGAACGAGACCTTGTGTTGTTTCTCCTTCAGTGGAGTTGCCGTGCGTCGTTTTTCTCTGCAGGAGAGCAATGCGTCGATTCGAGCCGCACTCTCGGGTCCGGGCAGGCCTTGTGTCATTTTTGCATGCCCAGCAATGTTTGCGTCAGAAATCCTGCTGCACAATGATCTGAAAACCACGCAGCGCAGGTTGCGATCTCACCAGCCTCCGTCAGCAATGCTGCGCGTCGTTTCTCCAGCCGCTGGCATCGATCTTCCGGTCGAGTTGCAGGCAAGCATCGATTTTTGGCCGCAAAGCCAGTGGTGCATCGATTTTTCAGCCACAGATTGGAGTCGTGTCGATCTTTGCCCCGCACGGCGGTCGGTGCATGGATTTCTCACTCTTGGCCTGCCAGCTTCTCCTTTCAGGGTCCCAGGAACTGGATGGGCACCACTTGGCAGAGTAGGAGTCTCAGAAACGGCCCCAGGTATTGGCAGAGAGAAGTCTTTGCTGTCCCTGAGACTTCAAACAACAGGAGGCAAGCTCTGAATCAAGCCCTTGGAGACTTATTCACAAGAAGGAAGGCAACACAAAGGCCAGTCTTTGTCCTCTAGCACAGGCAGAAGTAGCAACTGCAGGAGGGCTCCACAAAGCACAGTCACAGGCAGGGCAGCTCTTCTTCCTCAACTCTTCAGTTCTTCTCCAGGCAGAGGTTCGTCTCGGTTTCCAGAAGTGTTCTAAAGTCTGTGGTTTTGGGTGCCCTTCTTATACCCATTTTGCCCTTTGAAGTAGGCCTACTTCAAAGGAAATTCTCTCTTGCTTGTGAAATCCTGCCTTGCCCAGGCCAGGTCCCAGACACAAATCAGGGGGTTGGAGACTACATTGTGTGAGGGCTGCCACGGCCCTTTCAAGTGTGAGTGACCACTCATCCTCTCCCTCCAAGCACAGATGGCTCATCAGGAAATGCAGACTACACCCTAGCTCCCTTTGTGTCACTGTCTAGTGACAGGTGCAACAGCCCAACTGTCAAACTGACCTAGACAGGGAATCCACATACAGGCAGTCAGAGAAATGGTTTAAGCAAGAAAATGCTCACTTTCTAAAAGTGGCATTTTCAAACACACAATCTCCAAATCAACTTTACCAAAAGATGTATTTTTAAATTGTGAGCTCAGAGACCCAAACTCCACATGTCTATCAGCTCCCAAAGGGAATCTACACTTTAATCATATTTAAGGGTAGCCCCCATGCAACAGTGAAGAATACATTTAGCAGTATTTCACTGTCAGGATATATTTAACACATTACTATGGCGGTCATTGCAACATTGGCGGTAAAAGGCGCTTACCGCTGTGCAGAAGACCGCCAACACACCGCCGCCGCCGTGGATTTCCACCACAGCTATTATGACCCACATTTCGGAATCTGCCAAAATTCAGACACCCACACAAGTCAAGTCAAGTCACACACCCATTACAATATAAAACACACACCCACATCACCCACAAACCCCAACAATAAAAAATTCAGAAAGAAGGCCAGAGAGAGACAGCACCAGCAAGAACAACAGCATCCACAGGCACACAACACCATCACCCACAGAACTTCCACGCACCTCACACAACACACCACTACATATCAGCACACTTATCACCACACAATCCACCCCACACATCACCTACACCACCCCATGGCACGGCAAAGACACCCCAGGTTCTCGGAGGAGGAGCTCAGGGTCATGGTGGAGGAAATCATCCGGGTAGAGCCACAGCTATTCGGAGAACAGGTGCAGCACACCTCAATTGCAAGGAAGATGGAACTATGGCGAAGAATAGTGGACAGGGTCAACGCAGTGGGACAGCACCCAAGAAATTGGGAGGACATCAGGAAGAGGTGGAACGACCTACGAGGGAAGGTGCGTTCCGTGGTCTCAAGACACCACCAGGCGGTTCAGCGGACTGGTGGCGGACCCCCACCTCCTCCCCCACAACTAACAACATGGGAGGAGCAGGTCTTGGTGATTCTGCATCCTGAGGGCAGGGATGGGGGCCAATCACTTTGACGGTGCAGTTGGTAATATCTTCTCTTTTTCCCCTGTACATTAATGTAGGTCAGCGCCCACCAGAAAAAAGACCCTGGGGGTCTACCACAGACGGAGCACCCACTGCCGGAAAAGATGGGAGGACATTCGCCACTGGAGCAAGAAGACGGCGGAGGCTCAGCTGGGGATGGCCTCCCAACATGGGAGGGGTGCCCATCGCACCATGACCCCCCTGATGTTCAGGATCCTGGCGGTGGCCTACCCGGAGTTGGATGGGCACTTGAGGGCATCACAGCAGCCACAAGGGTGTGAGTACACTCTCATTCTGCTGACTGTGCGTGCAGTGGAGGGGTCTGGGTGGGGGAGGTGAGCTGTGGGTTTCCCTAGGCCAGGGCGAGTTCCGTAGGCAGGACCCCTCCGTAAAGGCAGGCCATGTGGCACCCTACCCCACCTCTGTAGAGTGCCAAGTACACCTAGTCATGCCCCTCTGTCATCTATGTGTGCAGATGTCGTCCATAGCCTTGTAGGCCATTTCCCAGGAATTGAACAGTGGAGCCCAAGAGCGCGGTGAAGTGCAGGGGGCTTCTGTGTCTGTCGTGTCCGCCAACGGTAGCGGTAATGCATGCACTCAACATGTCTCTCTTCTGTCCCCCCCCCCTTTTTGTGGTCTCCCTGTTCTTGTGTGCATTAGCATCATCAGGCGGAGGAGCAGTGGCACTGGAGCCCGATGGAGCTGCATCCCACATGGCCCTGTAGGGCGACACTACGGAGTCTGAATTCACCAGTGGGACGGAGGGCGAGGGGAGCTTCACGGCGGGGACAGGAGCTGAGACCAACGACATGGACTCGTCCTCTGATGGGAGCTCCCTTGTGGTGGCAGCAACATCTGTGCCCCCGCATCTACAGGTACAGCCGCCACCCCCTCTACCAGCACCGCCCTCCCAGCAGCCCCTCAGCCTATGCCCCGTGCCCGCTCACCCAGGAGGGTGGGCATCACCTTCGCCCCAGGCACCTCAGGCCCTGCCCCAGTCACCCCTGCTGCCCTCAGTGAGGAGGCTATTGACCTCCTCAGGTCCCTCACTGTTGGGCAGTCTACCATTTTGAATGCCATCCAGGGTGGAGAGAGGCAGTTGCAACAAACAAATGCATTCCTGGAGGGTATTCATTCTGGTCAGGCAGCCCTTCAGCTAGCTTTTCAGACTCTAGCCTCAGCACTAATGGCAGCCATTGTCCCCGTCTCTAGTCTCCCGCCTCCAACTTCCTTCACCCCGACCTAATCCCCTGTACCTCAGCCTATCCCAAGCACACCTACAGACCAACATGCACACACGTCAACACTCAAGGGTAGTTCGGGCAAACATAAGCACCACACATCCCACAGGCATTCACGCAAGCATCACACACATGCAGACACACCAACATCCACTGCCTCCACTGTGTCCCCCTCCTCCTCGTCTCCCTCCTCCCTCCCAGTCTCGTCTACACTCACACCTGCATGCACTACATCTACAGCCACTACGTCCCTCTCCAGCACACCCACCACCACACCCTGCTCACGTGCAGTCACCACCCCCACTACCATTCACACGTCCCCTGTGTCCTCTCCCAGTGTGTCTGTGACGCCCCCTTTCAAGATACACAAAAGCAGGCAGCCATCCACCTCACGACAGCCTCCAGCACATGCACCTTCACCCAAAGTCACCAAACGTACACCTCCTACAACCACAACCTCTTCCTCTACTCCCAAACCCCCTCCGGCTACCCGTCCCAGTGTGTCCAAAAAACGTTTCCTGTCCAACCTTGACCTCTTTCCCACACCTCCCCCACCCCGTCCATCTCATAGGTCCCGAACTAGCACCTCAGCCACAACATCTCCGGGACCAGTGGTACCTGTAGTCACCGGAATCTGGAGTGCACCGGCCACCAGGGCAGCCAGTGTGGCACAGAGCCACAGCACAGATAGTCCCCCACCTGTGAAGCATCAGAAGTTGGCCAGTGCCCAGCGGGAGAGGGGGAAGACTCCAGTCACCAAAGCTGCTCCCAGGGGTGCAGGTGTGAGTGTGGAGTCAGCTGCGAAACCTTCCAAGGTGGGGAAGGGCCACAAGAAACCCGGCAAGCATGGGAAGAGCAGCACAGCGGAGAAGACCGCCATCATCCTCGATGCCCAGGAGGCCACCGCCAGTACCAGCCCAGCTGCCCAGGAGGCCACCGCCAGCACCAGCCCAGCTGCCCAGGAGGCCAGCACCAGCCCAGCTGCCCAGAAGGCCACAGCCAGCACCAGCCCAGCAGCTCAGGAGGCCAGCACCAGCCCAGCTTGGCCATGAAGGACCGCCAGCACCAGCCTAGCTGGGCCATGAAGGACTGCCAGCACTAGCCCCGCTGGGCCATGAAGGACCACCAGCGAAAGCCCCGCTGCGCCATGAAGGACCACCAGCAAAAGCCCCGATGGGCCATGAAGGACCGCCAGCAGCTGAGACCCTGCAATGGAGACCGCCATCTCAAGCACCGCTGCACAGGGCACCGCCATCTCACGCACCGCTGGCCCATGAGCGGCAAGGGCACAGATGCAACTGAGTCCGTCACAAGGTGAATGATGAACTCTGGGCACCATGCCCCCTCCAGAACCAGTGGAGAGATACATCCACTCCCTCAGTCCTTGGCAGGATGAAGCACTCTGGGCACAAAGCCCCCTCCAGAACCAGTGGAGAGATACATCCACTCCCTCTGTCCTTAGCAGGATGAAGCACTCTGCGCACCATGCCCCCTCCAGAACCAGAGGAGAGATACATCCACTACCTCAGTCCTTGGCAGGATGAAGCACTCTGGGCACAAAGTCCCCTCCAGAACCAGTGGAGAGATACATCCACTCCCTCAGTCCTTAGCAGGATGAAGCACTCTGGGCACAAAGCCCCCTCCAGAACCAGTGGAGAGATGCATCCACTCCCTCGGTCCTTAGCAGGATGAAGCACTCTGGGCACAAAGCCCCCTCCAGAACCAGTGGAGAAAGGCATCCACTCCTTCTTTCCTCAGCAGGATGAAGCACTCTGGGCACCATGCCCCTTCCAGAACCAGTGGAGAGATACATCCACTACCTCAGTCCTTGGCAGGATGAAGCACTCTGGGCACAAAGCCCCCTCCAGAACCAGTGGAGACTGTTATCCACTTGAGAGACTGTGGCTGTGCACTCCCCAGGATGGAACAGTGGGCAGACCACCCACTGTAGAGACTTGAGAGACTGTGGCTTTGAACTCCCCAGTATTGAACATGGGCAAACCACCCACTGTAGAGAGTTGAGAGACTGTGGCTTTGCACTCTCCAGGATGGAACAGTGGGTAGACCACCCACTTGTTAGACTTGAGAGACTGTGGCTTTGCACCCCCCAGGATGGAACAGTGAGCAAACCACCCACTGTAGAGACTTGAGAGACTGTGGCTTTACACTCCCCAGGATTGAACAGTGGTCATGTGGCCCCCTCGTGGATTTGGTGTCGTGCACTCAAGCTGCTGAGGTGCCCCCCCTTTCCCTCCCCCTGAGGTGCTTGTTTAGTTGCTGTCTGATGACCCTGCAGTGTTCTCTCCGTCATGGTCGGGGATCTTGTGTGAGCCTCGCCCAAACCGTGTGGTCCCAGTGTTCCACAGACTTTCTTAGAGCACTACCTGGACTACTATGCTTGGTATATATTATGTACATGGTGTATATATATATTTCTGCCTACTTGCTTTTAATATAGTACAATGGTTACACTCATTTTCTATTGTCGTTGCATTCTTCCGAGGGGTATGGGGGCGGGGTAACTGTGATGTATTGATATGCATTAGTGTGTGTGTTGTAGTGGGTGAGGGTGGGGGTGTTGTGTGTGTGTGTCACTGTTTTTTCCCTCCCCCCTCCCCTGTGTCGTAGGTGCAGTAGTCACCGTGGTCTTCGCCGCCGGCGTTCGTGCTCCTGGTAGAGGAGCAGGAATACTATTGCAGGGAGAATTTGCAGTTCTGGGTCCATGGCATCCTCGTTCTTCGTGGAGTGTGTAGAGGTGAGCATTTTCCCTTCGGGATTCTTGTTTCCGCTGTGTTTTTATCCGCGGTGAATCCGCCCCGGAAAAGGTGGCGGATTGGCCTGTCATAATAGTGTGGGTGGTACATTGTGTCCCGCCTGTCTGTTGGCGGTGACCGCCGCGCTGTTTGTTTGTACCGCCGTGGCGGTCGGAGTGTTAAAGTGGCTGTCTTTGTTGGCGGTTTCCGCCACGGTCGTAATTCCAAACTTTTTACCGCCGGCCTGTTGGCGGTCTTACCGCCGCTTTAACACTGACCATCAGGGTTGTAATGACCACCTATATGTCCTACCTTAACCATACACTGCACCATGCCCTTGGGGCTACCTAGGGCCTACTTAGGGGTGCCTTACATGCAAGAAAAGGGAAGGTTTAGGCCTGGCAAGTGGGTACACTTGCCAAGTCGAATTTACAGTTTAAAACTGCACACACAGACACTGCAGTGGCAGGTCTGAGCCATTTTAACAGAGATACTAATGTGGGTGGCACAACCAGTGCTGCAGGCCCACTAGTAGCATTTGATTTACAGGCCCTGGGCACCTCTAGTGCACTGTACTAGGGACTTACAAGTAAAGCAAATATGCCAATCATGGATGAACCAATTACATACACATTTTGTATATGAGCACTTGCACTTTAGCACTGGTTAGCAGTGGTAAAGTGCCCAGAGTAACAAAAACAGCAAAAACAGAGTCCAGCATACATCAACAACCTGGGAAACAGAGCCAAAAAGTTAAGGGAGACCATGCCAAGAATAAAAAGTCTAACATGCCACTTTGTAACGTCTTGCATTACATTAGGCCTGCGCCAGGCATAATGTATGCAAAGGGGGCGTTCCCGCGTTAGAGGGGAAAAAATGGTGCAAAGAAATGTAAGCGATTTCTTTGTGTTGTTTTTTTCAGCACTTTTAAAGGAGGCTTCCATTGGTTATAGTTGGCCTCTGGGTGTTTGCAGGGTTAGTGTCAACATCTTTGACACTAATCCTGCAAAGCGCCAGACAAGCATCAACAGTTCTGACGCCAGTCCCCTAACTACTACCATGGTGTGCAGTATTTTAAAAATGGTGCACACATGGTGGCATTAGAGGGTCACTAAGGGGCGCAAGAAAAGTGGTGCTGCACTTAGTGCACCACCACTTTTCTTAAATATGCCACTTATTTAGGTGATAAGGATGTGCATTAATTATGGGAGGACCATCACATGACACACAAGGGTGCATGGAACTGTTGGGGGAGACCATGGAAGTAATGGATAACTTTGGCTTTTTGGACCTAAGATTTTCTCCATGGGGATTCCTAGGAGGTCTCAGTTTTTAAATAAAGATCAAAAGATATGCATTAGTGTACGCCATTGTTCCACATACTTAAGTCTGTCTATGAAATAGTACAATGCAATGTGCTGCACTTTAGTCTTAATTCAACGTGTTTGGCAGCAAGTGCTGATTTGTTAAGATGGCATGAGCATTTCATGGGCCTGTACATCAGCATCATTGAAACATTTTTAGCATAGTGGGTGCTGGTGCAATTTCAGTTCATTGATTTTTTTTTCTACTGAGACATGAATATTTTGGAATTGTTATTTCTATTGTTATTGTGTGTTTTTGCTCCCTATGATGGCACTCTGGGCCTAATTTAGAACTCGCCAGATTGGTTACCCCATCACAACAGTGACAGATATCCTGTCTGCTGATATCCTAACCCCATTCTATCCAGTGGCATTTAGATGTTGGCAGATGGGATATCCGTCATGTTTGTGGCAGAGTAACCCGTCCGCCAAACTTTAAATCAGGCCCTACGTGTCTTGTGGCTATACATTCAGCCATCCTGCTCATTCTGCATCTACAAGTATCTTAACACTTGAACGGGTAGTGTTAGTAAATGTGTAAAATGTCTTGGGGAAGAGGGAATGTACAAAATGTAACATTTTAAAAGAGGAATGTGGTTCCCTTACCACACTGACAATCAACAGGAAGGCAGCAATCAGACCAGCAGAACAGGGAAGTGGCAAAGTGGTCCACAATGAGGCAGAGTGCAAGAAGGAAATCCTGCAGCAATTATTGGAACCAATGCATTACACCAAGCCTAAATTTGGCCCTACTTTGGAGTTCAGTAGTCAGATAAGAGAGTTAACAAATGATGACTTCCTTAGCCAGAATGTATGTGATTACTTAAACAAAACTTTACTTGGATGTCTACTGTCTATACTCTTCCAAAATTAATTCACAAATAGCTAGAGAATCTGATTCCATTTTGGAGCCATTGTGTGCATGAATCGATTATTTAATTTAACCATTTGTACCCAATACCGAATCATACATCAGGGTCAGTATGGATATCATTAAGAATACTGAGGATTTAGGAATCCTATTTGAGCCCAATCAACAATTCCTTAACAGGAAGCTTTGAATGTCATAAGAAAAACAGTGGATAAAAGGATTTTTATGACTCTGGTATCTACTGATGTCATTTTGTCTTTGTTAGAGACAGCTGTTAGATAAAACAATGTCAAATTCCAAACAGATTCTATGTCAGGACCAGAGGCGAGGATTATGCTTATCTTTCTCCACTTTATTGGTAGCAGCTGAACAACAAATAATAACTACAAATCCCATGAGAACTTGGGAAAATGGAGTTCAGTCTCAACCAATAAAAACACATATTTGGAGCCAATCAGGAACAGGCAGTCCATATCGTAGTCCTTCGTCTGTGTTTCCTCCTCCTCTTTCTTCGCTGCTTGCAGCCGAGATAAGTCGACATTTTCTCTCTCCTTTCAAATTTATTGTGTATGTATTATGTTTTTATCGTGTAATTGTATTTTTATACTTTACAATTGAACATGTTTGTACTTTCACTCGACAAAGCAGATGGCGGTTGGCCACGGTGATCAATCTGAAGGACTTCAACGAATGGCAAATTTACTGTCATTTCAAAATGGAAGGGAATCACCGTCTTTGAGATGTTTTGCGTCCTCTAGATTGGTTGGTTTGTCTTGACTTAAAAGATGCTTATCTCACTATTGCTATCTTCCCAACTCAAAGACATTTTCTTCAATTAATTTGGTGAAATCAAACATTCGCATTTACTACCCTTCTGTTCAGTCTATCCTCGGCACCTTGGTGCTTCACAAAGGTACTCAAACCTGTCGTGGAACATCTCAGAGCTCAAGGGATTCGACTAATCGTCTATCTCGATGACCTGTTACTTTTGGCCCAATGTCCCAAGCAACTCTCTGCCCAACTACAAGTCACAGTCAACTTGCTGCAGAGTCTAGGTTTTATCATAAACAAATCCAAATCCCTTTTAACCCCTTCTCAAAGAGCGGTCTTTTTAGGTTTCACCATCGATTCAGTGTCCGCCACTGTAAGCTTTCCATCTCGCAAAATGACGAAAATTCGTCACAAATTGCATCGTTCTCTTGTCAAACTAAAGGTTTCCCTTTGTCAAATTGCCCGCCTCGTAGGACTTGTCTCTTCTTCCATTCAGGCGATATTCCCGGGTACTCTACATTATCGAGCTCTTCAAAGCCTCAGAGCAGCTCCTCTTCGCAAAGATCTTGAGTATTCTCAAAGTACTCCTTTCGCAAGAGGCGATAGAGGAGATTAATTGGTGGCTTTCACATATGGAAGCCTGGAACGGCAGAGCTATCTTCAGTTCCACTCCAGATTTTGTAATAGAATCAGATGCCAGCAGATCAGGTTGGGGTGCTCAGTGTGGAGATTTCTCCACCGGGGGGACCTGGTCTCTGGAGTAACAGAAACTGCATATAAATTGTCTCAAGCTTTTAGCTGGTTCATTTGCAGTCAAGTGCTGGACCAAAGAGACTATTCACTTGAGCGTTCTCTTTAAGATGGGCAATGTATCTGCAGTACGCTATGTCAATCATCTAGGCGGCACCCGATCCAAGACACTTTCCAATCTGGCGTCCAGTTTTTGGCAATACTGCCTGGATCATCAAGTTTCGGTGACAACACAATACCTTCTGGGAAATCAGAATCTGGTTGCGGATTTTCATTCCAGACATCTCAGGGACTCCAGTTTATAGAAACTTCACCCAGAAGTGTTTTTTCATTTACTCCACCTTTGGGGTCCGTTTTCAGTGGATCTTTTTGCATCCAGATTGGATCACCAACTTCCCAGGTATTTCAATTGGAGACCAGATCCATCGGCAGCTGCCACGGATGCTTTCCTGCAGGATTGGAGTCACGAGAAAGCTTACGCTTTCCCTCCCTTTGCGATGATCACTCCAACATCTGCCCAGGTACATGGACAGTCGGCATCCATCGTACTGATCACTCCAATATGGAAATCTGAAGTTTGGTTTACAGTTCTTCTGGAACTTTCTTGGGATTCTCCAATCCGACTCCCCCTGTTTCCTTCGCTTCTTCCCAGTCCGATCAGTACACTTCACCAAATGGTTCTAGAGGGCTCCTTATCCTTGATTTCCAGGGACGATGGTCGGTCCCGGGACTTTCGCAACAAGCTGAAAAGCTACTATCCAAAGCATGGGCTCCCAGTACCTATAAGCGCTATAGATAAGCATTGGGTAGATAGAGCAGCCTGTGTTTGCGAGGGAGTTTCAATCCCGTGGAAACAGATGTAGTCGAAATATTCTTAATTTTCTTGCGGACCTCTCTTCAAAAGGCCTTGCTTATCGTTCTATTAACTCATACAGATCAGCTATTTCAGCTGGACATGCTTTGGTGGATGGCTTTCGTGTGGAAAACATAAACTAGTGTGTCATCATCTCTGGGGTCTAAGACTTTTTTTACCTCCTGAACCCCGCTATTCCTTCCTTTGGGATGTCAATCAAGTTTTGAACCTCCTTGACGTAGAGTAAGGCAATGGAGTGCTTTGCACTGCCTTGCCTCACTCCATATCTATGAGCCATGCAAAGCCACTCAGGGTGGCTTTGCGTCGCCTCATGGATATGATTGAAAGACCTGTGCCACCGGGGCCTCCTAAAAAGTGATGCTTTGGCTGGGCAGGCCTCTTATAAATGAGGCCTTCAGTGCAGTTGAACGCTAGATAAGCTTTCTGCTTTTGGAGGTAATTTCTGTCCAATGTTTTGCATTTTTGATTTATTTAAAGTGATTCTATTAGCTGTATTTTGTTTTAGAAGTGAAAGCTCATCGCTTCCAGTTGTCCTTTAAGTCATCTGGTGATTCCCCTTAAATTAGGTGGTAGTTGCACCTGCTGCTTATGTTCCTGGGAGAGGACAAAAACGATGAAGAGTCATATTAAACATTTTCCGAGCTTTGTGCCGTGTAAATTAAACCATATCATCACTTCAGTCATACATAACATGAGAGGTGATATATCGCACATAACATGCAGTGCAACAGACAGCTATTTATTTAAAACTCCTTGAAGATGGTGGTGGTGGTTACAGCTGGGTCAAAGATGGTGATGGCCCTCCTTGTAAAGTAGTGTGGCCCATTTGTTACTGAACAACAGTTCTCATGGAAAAATGGCATTTAATGTAGTTCAATGTTACAAGCAGTGAAGGGCATTCAGATATTTTCTAATACTGACGACCCTTACTGTTCTCCTGGATGAACACATCTCATCAAACTTAGATTAATTTGAGCTGCTAAGAATCACCAAAAACTATAATTATAATGTTCGAGCTTGTCATCTGCGTTTTAAAAGTCTGAGGGAACCCTGGAGTTGAGTGTTGTCTGCACTTCTATTTCTTTTTAAGAAGGCAAGAGATTAGTGTGGTAATATGTTTAAAAAATATGTTGTGATTATGCTTATTTTTGTGTTTTTCTAGATTAAGATTGTTATGGTCATAAGGAGGAGCAGGATACCAATAAATCACACCCACAACAGTAGTTAATAGGTCCTGTGATGAAAAATTAATTAAAGCAAAAGTTGTGTAAGCTGTCTAGTGTTTAGAAGCCTCATGCTTAAAGCCTAAAAAGCACGATTTTAAGCCTATTGTGGTGTTGAGACCACCACACGTTTCAAGCCTTGTCAGTGCAGTGGAAAGCTAAATAATATTTTTGTGAAAGTACATTTTCTGAGCCACTGAGATACATTCTGAGATCGGGAAGCAAACATCCTGACATTGAGATATTTATTTCAAAGAAGCTAAAATTTTGTGTTTTATGTAGGGAGACATCCTAATGACGTTACTGTTTAAGAGTGGCTCAGCTGAGTAACAGCCCATATCGCGGAGAGCTATTGTATTGTATTGTAATAGTATTTATATAGCGCTTACTACCCCTGACGAGGCGTCGAAGCTATTTTCAGCGAGTAGCACGCTAGTCCAAAACCCAAAAGGAATTAGTGGTGGATTAGTATAGGAAAAAATGAGAACAGTTTTAGTATTATTATGAGTTAATTTGAGCTGCGGATATATGAGTTTATTAGTTGGATTCACTGGAGTAATGGAGGGGTGGAGGAGGGAAGAATCCAGAAGTGTTAATTGGGAGTTTATAGTAATAGGATTTAGGCTTGAGATGAGTAAAGGTGGGATGGAGGAGGGAAGAGTCTGTGGAAAGGGTTAGGGAGATCATAGTAGCAGGAGGGGTTTTGGGTGAGTTAAGGGTGAGATAAATGAGGGAGAATTTAGTAGGGTTGTTTGGGAGATCATGGTAGTAAACTGAGGTTTGGGTGAGTTAGATGTGGAAGAGGAGGGAAGAGCTTAGGCAGGATTATTTAGGGGATGAAAATAGTATAATGGATTTGGGATGAGTCAGAGTGGAATGGATAGATTGATGCCATTGGTGATGGGTAGACAAAGTAAAGCTTACAAGAGAGTACAAATATAATATTTTGTATATATATATATATATATATATATATATATATATATTTATATATATACACATTTTTGATCATCATTTTTATTTAATGTATTTATTCCTTGTTATTATTAATATATATATATATGTATATATATATATATATAGATATAGATATATATATATAAAATTTAGATTTATTTATAATTAGAATTTTATTTATAGATTTTCTTTTCTTTTAGTTTATTTTTTTCTCTAATACAGTAGGAGTAGAGTAATAAATAAATTGATATGTAAGTACATAGTAGGGGAATATATGCCCAGGGAATACAATAATGGGTATAATAATATGAGAAGAAAAGCGGTATTGTATAAACACAGACTTTCAAGGTTTGTAATATTTGAAGTTAATTAATAGGTATACTTTTCTAACATTTATTTATCTTTACTCATTTATGTTAATAGCCAAATGCCTATAATAATAAACATTTGATCAGTGTGATATAAAATGACAGCAGGGATTCATAAGTATCTAATATAACAAATTATCTGGGAGCTATGCAATGACCTATGAACATGTTAAGCATAGAATAACATACACATATATATGTATATACACACACACAGACACATACACACATGAATACATACACATATACACACATATATGTACATACAGATACATATTTAAACTGTGAATATATATACATTAGTTAAACAGGTTTAAAGAGTATGTGTGTAGTTTATTGTTATGACATAGTAGCAATACCTATTTTCTAAAGAACTATATATATCTAGAATATACACATAATAGGATAAAAAATATTTATCAACACAGGCATATGCAGTGCATAGCTGTTTGAATATGTTGGTTATGAAGGAAAGAGCCAACTCTTGAGTAGTCTTCTGAAGACAAGATAGATATCTGTGGATCTTATAGTTGGGGGTAATGAATTCCATATTTTGGCTGCTTGAACAGAGAAGGATGTACCCCACCTATAGTCTTTTTCTTGTTTGGTAGTATTCTATGGCGGGGTGCCAATCTTGAGCGGAGGTTTCTTTGTTGAATGTATTTGGCTATTTTGTTCTGATAAAAAGTGGTCCATTGAGATGTATAGCTTTGTGGGTGATACAAAGCAGCTTGAAGGTGTATCTTCTGGCAATGGGTAACCAGGGTAGTGCTCTCAAGGCAGGGAAGATGTGGGCTTGTGGCTTTACACGTAATAGTAGCCTGGTTGCGGAGTTCTGAATACATTGTAGCTTTTTCATAATTAATAGAGATAATCCATGGTAGAGGCCATTGGCATAATCCAGTTTGGATAGTACAGGCGAGATAGTAGCTTGCACCTTGTGTGGAAATCCGAGGTGGGGGAAGATGTGTCGTAGAGTCTTCAAGGTGATGATGCTTGATCGTGCTAACTTGCCCACTTTGTTATGACTCTGTCGTCCCATTTCTAGGAGGCGCTGTAAGGGGACTGTCAGAAGCCTGGGAATCACTTTGAACACTTATCTAGTGTCCTTTGCTGACTCCTGTTTGTTTCTCTTTTCGCCATGGTATACTTGTGTAGTACTACATTTGCATCCTGGGACTGCAAATCCCATAATGCACTGCCTGGTAGTCAGGAAAGCCTGGATTCTGTTTCCCATTATTTTCTATGGGAGAAGTCCAGTTGCTCCTTTTCACTGGATCCTCTCCTCCAGGACTTGCAAGTGTCTGAAATTACACACACCTGAGACCTCTCCTGTTCAGCCCAGTTTGGAACTGCTTATAAGCAGACATTTCCTCAAGTTCCCTGTCGAGCATTGGAGTTTGATTCCTTTGTGTTACAGACCCCTTATCGGATGGTGTTCCAGTTTTGTTCCTGTTCTGTTCCAGCTTGATCCTGTTTCTCTGCCCTTCTCCTGATTGCTCCAGCCAGAGTCTGCTCCCTACCTCTTAGCCTTGTACCTGTGTGTTTCTTCCAGAGCCTGCTCCCTGTTTCTCTGTCCTGCTCCTGCCTTGTTTCAGCCTGATCCTGCTCTCTGTTTCCCAGCCCTGTTTACTGCTTACACCTACTCCCTGTATTCCAGCCCTGTCTTTGCCTGTTCCAGCCAGAGCATGCTCTCAGTTTCCCAGTCCTGTCTCTGTTTGTCCCAGCCAGAAGTTTGCACCCTGTTTTCCAGTCCTAGTCCTGCCTTTGTTTCAGCCTGAGTCTGTTCCCAGTTCTTGCCTCTGCCTCTTAGTTTGTTTCCTTCTGTTTCCGTTTCCTCTCTGTAGTTGTGACTGGTAAGTGTTCTATCAGTCTTCACCAGTGTATAAGTGTCCTCCTTTGTACTGGGGTTGGCTCCTGGTTTCCAGGAGGCAATTCCAGCCCCCATCCTTGTCTAGTGTTATAAGTTGTCTTTCGTGCCTAACAGTGACAGTGTGCTATTGCTGTTGTTCCAGGAATCGCCACTGTTCCCAGCTGGACCCCCAAGAGCTTGTCTTGTGTATGTAAGTACTTTCCTTGTTTGTGCTCTAGGGTCCAGAGACAGAATCACTTCTGCTGCCTCCTTTCTATGGGGCTGGCAGGGTGACTATCTATAAGAGCAAACTGCACAGAGGCATTGACATTCCATGTCACTGTGGGAGGTTCTGCGCCCTACTCTGTGTACAACGCCAGCGTGTTTGTCCATTAGTAATCCGTTTTCTGTTTGTTCACACAAGGGTTGCTCTGCTTTTATTTTCCTGTTTTCTGTGCATGTCCATAGCTGTCCTTTCCGTGTATGCCTTTAGCTGCTCTTCTGCCTCAGTACACTACCTCTTTAGGATATTCGGTGACCTCAAGGGGTGTCCCAACCAGAGTCCTGATCTGACCCGCCTGAAACCGTGACACACTTGGGCATTCATTGTTAACTTCGAGTCCATGGTGATTCCAAGGTTTTTAACTTCCTTGGATAATTGAGGAGGTTGTCCGAGATCGTCAGGTCAGGCGCACAGTGGGTCATAATTTTTCCAGTCACCACATATGAGTATTTCTGTTTTGGACGCATTCAGTTTGAGATGACTCCAAGTCATCCACTTATCAATGGTTCTGAGGCAACTGAAGATTAGTGAGTTTTCAATGTTTGTGGGGCATTCTAATTTAAGTAGTATTTGTGTGTCATCTGCATAGTTGTAGCATGTGAGGTGAAAATCATTGATCAGTTCTGGTAATGATATCATGTAGATGTTGAAAAGCAAAGGTGAGATGATTGATCCTTGGGGGACCCCTGCTTTTGTGATGTAGGGTTTGGACGAGAAGGGGGGGAATAGATGATATTAGTTATTTTTTTAAGGTAGGGTGTAATCCAGTCGAGAGCAGTCCCTTCTATGCCGGCTTCGTGAAGTCTTTGAATTAGGGTGTTATGGTCAACCGTGTCAAAGGCAGCCAAGAGGTCCAAGAGAAGTAGTGCAGCAACTCCATTGCGGTCAACTGTGTTTTTAAGATCATCCCAAATTGCTATGAGTGCTGATTCAGTGCCTCTTCCTGGGCGGAATCCAGTTTGGTAGTCTGAAAGTATAGAATTGTCTTCAATTAATTGTGACATCTGGGTGAATGCTGCTCTTTCTATCAGTTTGCCCAGGAAAGGAAAGGTCCAGTTGTGATTGGTCTGTAGTTGTTGGGATCTTGTGGGTCTAGGTTTGTTTTCTTCATAACGGTCGTATGTATGCCTTTTTCAGGTCTACAGGAAAAGTTCCTGTAGTTAGAGTTGTTGATGATTCTTCTTACAGTTGTGGCAGCAGAAGTAGATAAAAGAATGGTATTGAAGATGTGTGGTGGGCAAGGGTCAGAAGGGCAACTGGAAGGTCTGCTTGCTTTGACCAAATCCATAAATTCACCTTGTGATATTTGTATGAAGGACTGTAGAGGCTGGGTTGGTTTATTCTTAAAGGGTATTTTAGGAAAGGGGTTGGGGCTGATGGTTTTCTTCTGTTTTAAATAGGAGTCCAATATGTCTGCGTTGGTTGTGTAATGAGTTGCCAGTTTTTTTGTGAAATCTTGAGTAGTGGGATGACCTCCTTCCATGCATGTAGGTTTTCAAACTTCATTGAGAATTTTATAAAATTCTTTGGATGCAGATTTAGCATTTTGAAATCTGTCTGAGTAGTACCTTTTTTAGCTTTTTTAGCTTTTTTGATTGATGATTTGTATATTCTGTTAAGTTTGTTTAGCTGCAGTTTGCCTTGACTGTTGTTTGTTTTGAGCCAGGTCCGCTGCAACTTTCTGATTAGTTGCTTTATCTTTTTAAGTACTGTTTCTCCAAGGTGTTGGTTTTCTTTTGTCCTGTTTAGTTTTTCCGAGTGGTATTAGGATATCAAAAGCTTCCTGTAGCCACTCAAAGTTTTGGAACAGAATTAATTGTATCTAGATCTGTGTTGACTTTTAGTTGTGTTTCTAAGTCATCAAAATTGAGTTTGCTCCAAGGTCGATAGGTGCATGTATGTAAGTAGTTATGGGGTTTGTTGATTTGTGGTGTTTTATGTCGGAAAGTTATCAAATGGTGGTCTGACCATGTGATTGGTGTGATGCTATGAACAGTTACTAGTTCAAGCTTAGGAAAAATTACATCTAGGATGTGTCCAACGATGTGTTGAGGTTCTGAATGAACAGTAAAATTCTTACTAGTATATGGGAAAGCTGAAAAACTTTAATTTTTTGAAAGCTAGTTTCCGGGACACTCATGGATTGGAAATATCCCCAGCATGGTGTCCAGTCATGTCCCCCACCCTGAGTGCCCAAATGCAAGTATCTGCTTTTTGATTTTGGCCACACTAATCTAGTGTGTGCACAAGCTTTGCTCTGTCCCTTGACAAGTTTCGCACCTACACGGTCAGAGATTGATCCAATGGCGCTTCATCAGGACCGCAAATTGTAACTTCTCCATAAAAAGCAAGACAGTAAATGCTGGGAGGTCACTTACAGTCTGTGGACCAGTCGTCACAGTCAGTCAAGTTGTAGGTCGCCCATCCCATGTAGAAACAGGGCATCATAGGGACGCGTAAAACCTCATAACCAAGGTGAGTACATTTTACTCATCCGGTGGTCCGCTGTGTGCCTACCCGAGGTCGCGTGGGCAGCCTACAACTTGACTGACTGTGACGCCTGGTCCACAGACTGTAAGTGACCTCCCAGCATTTACTGTCTTGTTTTTTATGGAGAAGTTACAATTTACGGTCCTGATGAAGCGCCATTGGATCAATCTCTGACCGTGTATGCGCGAAACATGTCGACCCAGTGTTAGGAGTGAACACTTTTTTCTCCTTTCCTTTTTTTTTTTAGGAGTATAGGCAACATTATTTCCCTTAATACTCCTACATTTCTTTTTAATCTTGGCCTGACCCTTACTTTAAAACATTAAGTTGAGGCATTAGGTGTTCAGAGCCAATGTTATACCCCTCACTCTCCTTTTCTCCTCTGTCAGCACGTTCTGCAGACTCAACTTGATCTGCTATACAACTTTTCGGTTGAAGTGCCACCACTCCTTGTATGGTGGGACATCAGACGTTGCAGTGCCGGTCTGACGAGCAGTCAGCCCGATGATGATGCCTAGCATCCTACTGTGATGCTTGAGGGCACTCCTACAATACCTTTTTTCAGTCTACCTTTCGTCCTCATTGACAATTTTCTCTGGAACAGTGTACTCATTTCTATTATAGGTTCATGCACAGGGAGAAAGTACACTGGACCATTAACTTCCCAGACCCTCTTGTGTTGATAGCTTTACAAAAGAACACTAGAGTGGCTGATCGCTTCTGAGTCAGTCTTGTGACACTTGTGGTGTGTCATCAAAAGCTGCTAGCCTTATTAGTGTAAGTGAAAGCTAAAACACATTGGCCCTCATTACAACCCTGGTGGTAAATCCCGCTTACCGCCGTGCAGAAGACCGCCAACACACCGCTACGGCTGCGGAAATCCGCTAAAGCTGTTACGACCAACAAGCCAGAATCTGCCAAAATCTAGACACCCACACAAGTCCGCCACACCAAAGGTCAGTGATAAACTGGCGATAACAAAACCTCCATGTCACACTAACAGGAATACGCCCACACTATTATGACCCACGAATCCACGCGGCGGTCTTTCAACTGCGGTATTCCATTGGCGGTACACACCACTGCGCTCAAAATACACACACACATATACAAAACACAACCACATTGGACAAATCGAAATACACACACCTGATACACATACACACACCACTACCACACACCCAATCCAATATAAAACACACACCCACATCACCCACAAACCCCTACAACCAAAATTGTTAACGAAGCATAGAGAGAGACACCACCATCATCACTCACACAACATCCAAGCACCTCACACAACACACACCAACACATCCCCTCACACATCACAACACACACAATCTCACACATCACCCACACCACACCATGGCACCGCAAAGACACCCCAGGTTCTCTGAGGAGGAGCTCAGGGTCATGGTGGAGGAAATCGTCCGGGTAGAGCCACAGCTATTCGGATCACAGGTGCAGCACACCTCCATTGCTAGGAAGATGGAGCTATGGCGCAGAATCGTAGACAGGGTCAACGCAGTGGGACAGCATCCAAGAACACGGGATGACATCAGGAAGAGGTGGAACAACCTACGGGGAAGTTGCGTTCTGTGGTCTCAAGACAGCAGATTGTAGTTCAGAGGATTGGCGGTGGACCCCTGCCTGCTCCCCCACAACTAACAACATGGGAGGAGTAGGTCTTGGCTATACTGCATCCTGAGGGCCTCGCAGGAGTTGCAGGAGGAATGGACTCTGGTAAGTCAAATCTTAACTATTACATCCCCCACCCTACCTGAATGCTATCGCATACCCCCACCCTCACCCCCATCACTCCAACACCTCACATATGTCCCACTATCACAAACCACCCATCCCAACACCAAGCCCTGCATGCAAGACCAAAGCATGGGCACCCATCACCCAAGCATGTCCATTACAGATACCCACACAGATCCCCAAACCAAATATCACACAAGGTCCTAGACAAGAATGTAAGCACTGGGATACAGGGTCACTCACCCATTGCACACAATGGCACACACAGATGCAATAATCATGCCTTTACACCCCTGCAGGACCCCTAACGAACGTCGCCAGACAGGAGGTTCCAGACATGTCCACCGCCCCACAGAAGAGGCCCACAGTGATAACAGCAGCTCTGTCCAACTGGATTTAGATGACCAGCCCGGCCCATCTGGAACCTCTGGATAGTTGGTTCCCCACACACTGGCACATGCCACCACAGAGCCTCCCCCCTCAGGAAACACCAGCACAGCACCCACCCAGCGGGCCCATCCCTCTGTCCCCAGGACACGTCAAGCAGCAGTGTGTCCACCACTACAGGGAACCCAGGCAAACCCGCAAACCCAAGAACATCAGGGACCTGGGGTCAGTGGCAGTGGGCACACGGTTCAGGGGACAGAGGAACAGGAAAACAGGGGAACTGAGAGGACTGCTGTGCGACAGGGGGAGGACAGGCCCAGGGAACCCACTCTCCACGAGGCCCTCTCCAACATCATGGGAGCGTACCATCATTCCCAGGAGACGATAGCAACAGTACTGGCCAAGTTTCAGGAGACCCAGCGGCTGCAGGAGGAACAGTATTCGGGGATCAGGAAGGAACTCAAGTCCATCAACACCACCCTGGTCACCATTGTAGGGGTGCTAAAGGATCTTGTAAACACCAGGAGGGACACTGTGGCACAACAAGGGGCCCCTGACACTAGCCTGGATGATGAAAAGCCCACCACCAAGTCAGGGTCCATACACTGGGTGAAAGTGACAGACATATGATAGGTCTAACAATTGTATGAGATGTAAGAGGCAGTGATGTCTTCTTACCTGTGTCTCACTGGAGGTATTGCTGGATCACGTTGTTTCTGTTGTCGATATCCTTTTCTTCTGCCTCTTCTTCACTGTCCAAAGGCTCCACAGCTGCCACAAGATCTCCTTCTGGACCATCCTCCTGCAGAAAAGGCCCCTCTCATCGCAAAGCCAGGTTGTGCAGCATACAGCAGGCCAGGAAGATTTGGCACACCTTCTTCGGTGAGTAGTAGAGACAACCACCTGTCAGATGGAGGCTCTCTCCTAGTTCTCCCATGTGCCTCAATGTAGCGTTCCTCTGCCCTTGTCCTGGGATTTCTCACTGGGGCCAGTAGCCATGACAGGTTGGGGTACCCAGAGTCACCTGCAAATGTTGAGGGACAACTGTTAGACACACACTAACCCTTAGGGACAACCCCAGACCCAGACAATCATTCATACGATATAGGGTGCTTGTCCTCACCTATTAGCCACACACGGTGCCTCTGGAGTTGCCCCATCACATAAAGGATGCTGCTATTCCTCAAAATGTAAGCGTCATACACTGAGCCTGGAAACTTGGCGTTCACATGGGAGATGTACTGGTCGGCCAAACACACCGTCTGCGCATTCATCGAATGGTAGCTCTTCTGGTTTCTGTACACCTGTTCACTCCTGCGGGGGGGTACTAAGGCCACATGTGTCCCATCAATGGCACCTATGATGTTGGGGATATGTCCCAGGGCATAGAAGTCACCTTTCACTGTGGGCAAATCCTCCACCTGAGGGAAAACGATGTAGCTGCACATGTGTTTCAGCAGGGCAGACAACACTCTGGACAACACATTTGAGAACATAGGCTGGGACATCCCTGACGCCCACAATAACAAAGAGCTCTTCGGCATCATCAAAGAACTCTCAGATCCCAGGACCTGCTCCCACAAACCCTCGCCATCACAGGAACTCTGCAACTCCCTCGCCACTCACTTCTGTCAAAAGATCGAAGACATCCACGATAGCTTCGAACCCCAGACCCCTCAGACAACCACAGACACCCAAGAACCAGACGCATCAAACAAACACCAACTCTCTATGCTCCTGGGCCCACGTCAACAAAGAAGACACCATCAACACCATGGCCTCCATCCACTCCGGCTCCCACTCGGACCCCTGCCCGCACCACATTTTCAACAGAGCCAGCAACATTATCGTACCCCGCCTCTGCGCAATCATCAACAGCTCCTTTGAGACAGCCACCTTACTGGATGGATGGAAACACGCCGACGTCAACGCCCTGTTGAAAAAAAACCAAAGCAGATAACCCCATCAACTACCGACCCATCTCCCTCCTCCCCTTCCCAGCGAAGTTCACAGAACAAATCGTGAACAGCCAACTTTCCCGCTACCTGGAAGACAGCAAAGTGCTCGATGCCTCCCAATCCAGATTTCGCAAAAACCACAGCACGGAGACCGCACTCATCGCTGCCACAGATGACATCAGGTCCATACTCGACAAAGGCGGAACCGCAGCTCTCATCCTCTTGGACCTTTCCGCAGCTTTCAACACTGTCTGTCACCACACCCTTCGTACATGTCTCCACAACACCGGGATCCATGGCAAGGCCCTCGACTGGATCTCCTCTTTCTTCTCCGACAGAACCCAGAGAGTCCGCCTTCCGCCCTACCTGTCCGAATCCTCTGAAACCGTCTGTGGCGTCCCACAAGGTTCCTCCCTCAGCCCAACTCTTTTCAATGTTTACATGGCTCCCCTCACCAACATCGCAAGATCCCACAACATCAACATAGTATCCTACGCAGACGACACCCAGCTGATCATCTCCCTCACTAAAGACCCCACTACAGCAAGAAACAACCTACACAAGGTACTTCACGCTATCGTCGACTGGATGGAATCAAGCCACCTCAAACTGAACACAGACAAAACAGAGGTTCTCATCCTCGGCAACAACCTCTCCACCTGGAACGACTCCTGGTGGCTTTCATCCCTCGGAGCTGCCCCCAGCCCCACCACCCAAGTACGGAACCTGGGCATCATCCTGGACTCAGCACTCAGCATGGCTCAGCAGGTCAACGCAGTCTCCTCTTCCTGCTACAACACCATCCGCATGCTCCACAAGATTTTCAAGTGAATTCCCGTTGAAACCAGAAAAACAGTCACCCACGCCCTAGTCAGCAGTCGACTGGACTTGGGCAATGCACCCTACGCAGGAACCTCGGCCAAACTTCAAAAGAAAATGCAACGCATCCAAAACGCCTCCGCCCGACTTAACCTTGACGTCCCACGCCGCATCCATATCTCAGCCCATCCCAGAGAACTAAATTGGCTGCCCATATCGAATAGGATCACCTTCAAACTACTCACCCACGCACACAACGCCCTCCACAACACAGGTCCGGCCTATCTCAACGACAGACTCACCTTCCACACCCCGGCCCGCCAGCTCTGCTCCGCCAGTCTCAACCTGGCTTCCCTCCCCCGTATTCACCGCTCCACCACCGGAGGAAGATCCTTCTCCCTACCTTGCCGCCAAGACCTGGAACTCCCTACCGCTCCAACTACATCAGATCCAAGACCTCCTAGCCTTTAGAAAGCGCCTCAAGACATGGCTTTTTGACAACTAACTCCCCCCCCAGCGCCTTGAGACCCTAACGGATGAGCAGCGTGTTTTATAAATGGTTTGATTTGATTGATTGATTGATGCAATGGCCACTGTTGTTTGAAAAGACCCACTTGCCAGGAAATGGAGTACTGACAGGACCTGCACTAGAGGGGGGTTTCCTGTGGGATGGCAGATAGCTGAAATCAGGTCTGGCTCCAACTGGGCACACAGTTCCTGGATTGTGGCACGATCAAGTCTGTAAGTGATAATGATGTGTCTGTCTTCCATTGTCGCCAGGTCCACCAGAGATCTGTACACCGGAGGATGCTGCCATCTCCTCACCTGCCCCAGCAGACGTGCCCTATGGATGAGAACAGCGAGCACAGAGTCAGCCAACAATGAGGTATTTAAAAAATATTCTATTGCACACATTTGTCAATCCGCAATGTGCCTGTCACTGTGTGTATGCAAGGCCTAGATAGGTGTGATGCATTTAAAATTAATGGCAAGTGGCTATCTGAAATGGAGGCTGCCTGACCTGTAAGGTGGGGCAAGGGGATATGAGGTAACTGCGCTGGTGTTGTACACCGTTGCGGTAGGCGGTCGAAGACCGCAGTGCAATCCTGCATTGTTTAGCATTGGACCCTATGGGTCCCAGGACGCAATGACGATGTACGCCGGCGGTGACGGTACGCACTGCTGCTGACGTTACCGCCATTTTCTCTCTGTTCACTCACTTGATACCTGACCTTCGGCAGGGGAGGACCTACACTGCAAGTGCTGCTGTGATCTCAGTCTGGAAGCGACAATGGCTCATGTGTCTTGGGAAAGGCCCCCTGCCTTCACTTCAGAGGAGTTGGAGAAGTTAGTGGATGGGGTCCTCCCCCAATACACGATACTCTACGGTCCTCCAGACAAACAGATGAGTACACTGTGAGCATGCTGTATGGGCAATGCCTGTTTGGAGTGGTGTTGATGGAAGATAAAGGGGGGGGACTGAGGCCTGGATGAGCGGACGGGGAGTGTATATGTGTCAGGGCAAGGGTGGGAACGTGGGCCAATGACTGTGATGGTCCGGACGGGTAAAAATCATTCTTTTCCCCTCTACCATTCCTCTAGGTCTGCGCCCACCTGAAGAAGGGTATTTGGCGTGCCATCGCCAAGGATGTCCGGACCCTGGGGGTCCACCACAAATGGAGCACCCACTGCCAGAAAAGATGGGAGGACATTCACCACTGGAGCAAGTAGATAGGGATGGCCTCCCAACATGGGGGGGTGCCCCTCGCACCATGACCCCCCTGATGTTCCAGATCCTGGTGGTGGCATATCCGGAGTTGGATGGGCACTTGAGGGCATCACAGCAGCCACAAGGGGGTGAGTACCATCACGTTCATCTGACTCTGCGCGCATTAGGAGGTGTCTGGGTGGGGGAGGTGGGCAGTGGGTTACCCTAGGCCAGGGCGAGCTTTGTACCAGTGTCCAGCCTCCCCCCTCCAACCTCCTCCACCCAGACCCAATCCCCTGTTCTTCAGTCTTTCCCAAGCACAGCATCAGGCCAGCATGCACACACCTCAACACACAAGGGTGGCTCAGGCAAACATAAGCACCATACATCCCACAGGCACTCACACAAGCATCATACCCATGCAGACATACCAACATCCACTGCCTCCACTGTGTCCCCCTCCTCCACATCCTCCTCCTCCCTCCCTGCCTCGTCTCCACTCACACCTGCATGCACTACATCGTCAGCCACTACCTCCATCACCAGCATGCCCATCACCACACACCGCTCACGTGCATTCACCACCCCCACTACCATTCACACTTCCCCTGTGTCCTCTCCCAGTGTGTCTGTGAGCCCTCCTCCCAAAGTACACAAACGCAGTCACACACCCACCCAACAGCCATCCACCTCACAACAGCCTCCAGCCCATGCACCTTCACCCAAAGTCAGCAAACAAACACCTCCTACCCCCAATGTCTCCTCTAAAGCTGAGCAAACATATGTGTTTTACCACTATGACACTGACCAAAGATGCATCTGAGAACTTATTAGCATTCCCTGATACAGGTCCAGTACTGCTTTCCTTCCAAATCTGATTGAGACAACATAGGGCCAGATAATCATCATCAGACTATTGATTTTAGGTCAGGAGTAACATATTTGCAATACAATATTGGGGAAAGCCCAGGCTGCAAATCTAAATGGAACTTCCTAGCCTTCCAGTTCCATGATGACCTAAGAATCTATTTTTGTCATTGGTTGCGTTTATGTTCCTTCTCCTGTCTTCAGAAGGAATCAGTGGATAATGTGAGCTGGTTTTTGCATGTGGGGTCCATTTTCCTCAACAGATTTTGATCCAGCGCAAGTGAGAGAAAACCACAAAAGTGAAAGAGAAGGAGGAACAGAAAGACAGAAAAAGGTCAGAAAGGGGAAGAGCATGGATTTAAGAGCACCTGCAAGAGTGGTATAAAGAGGCATGCAGTATCTGGTGGTGGATCAAAGAGTCATGAGGTGGAATCAAGGCCACGCAGCTTTGGTTTTCGACATCCCCAACCCTTGCTTTCACTGGCTGCGGGCTTCTGAACACAACTTTAGGCCTCTGCACTTATGTTTTTGACAAGTTAAACACTGGAATTGATGCCCTATTGTATTTACAACACCAGTGACACATAGTTTTTCTAAAATGGCTCTGACAACAAACAAGAAGGAGATGTCTACATCAGTTAAATGTGCTGTTCATAGTTGCGCAAACCAGTAGTTTGTTTTACAGACATGTCCTCAAAGACCAAAACCTGTCCTAACAAGCCATCATTTAGTGAGAAATACTTCAGCTATTCAATGCATGATATGAGCTGCAGGATATACTGTAAAGGTGAAGCACCAGTTGCACGACGAAAGGCGCCCTTCTTTGCAGACAACGCACATCTTTACTGTGGCTTTTTCCCCTCACAATAGAGAAAAGGTACATGTTGCCACCTCTACTATGTGCCAGAAACACTGGATAGAGTGGGACACCTGGAATATGGCTTGGTACATCAACTATCCATAACCACATGAGGAACTGCCCATGACATGTTTGGGCAGAACATAAAAGAACATAAAGAGCCCTCAATAAACACAGCATGCTCAAGGTAGCAGCATGCTTGCTCCAAACCTTACAATTACCCAGATGTCCTGCTAAAGACTGCACAGAGTGGAGTGCCATCCCTGCCCCCAGCTCCATATACACCATACCAAATGCTTTAGCAGACACAATCTGAGAAGCGACAAACACACAAATTTCAACCTCCCATGTTAGTGTCACCAACGCATTTGCATTCCCAAAGTGTCTCAAGGATCATGAGCAGGCACACTTGCTTGATTCATTTTAAACTTGAAATTATTCTGATAGTAGAGCTCCTCCTATATTTTCGCTGGTATGGAGGCATTCACACACTTGTATTCAAATTTACACCACAGTAGCCAACCCTAATGAAACACTGCTTCTTTCACTTTTGCTTTATTTTTTCAAGACTCACCTTCCATCAGATACAATAATCATCTATATTCATCTTATTTTGTTTTGTTCTTTCTCTGCTAAGGTATAGGCAATGCACCAACTGTAACATTAACAGATAGGCTTACCTTCAGTGTCTGAGTTCTGATGCATTTTTCTGCTCTGTTTTCATTGGTCTGATGTTCTTTGAGACCACTCTAGCCTTAACAGTTTCTGTCCCTGGCTGCGCATTCTTTGGGCACCCCAGACAATTGCACATCAGCAGGTGTATCCTCTTTTTTCTGGCCATTGTCTTGGTAGCTGTGTGCTTTTCTGCATTCTTGGGCTTGGGGGTGGTTATGGAGTGGCAAAGCACCCTAATAAAACATTGCTGCCTGGGCACAATTTCCCCCTGACTCCAGACTGGCAGTTCTCATGGCAAAATCAAAATAAAGGATGTGCTGATAAAGCTTGAGTGACAGCTCGTTTTGATATGCTTGTGACAAATCAACACATTTGAATTTCAACCAGAAACTGTAGTCAATGCCTGATTACGCTGTGGCTTCAGCAGGGCAAAACAGTCCTCCACTGAGAAAGATATGCACAGAAGAGCAGTTTTGGCGTTGAGCTTGCCACTCCAGGGAGCTGATCCGTGAAACTCTGACACATCTCCACTTTTTCCACTGTTGCGGAAGAAAAACAGGGGTCCTGAAAGTGAGAATGTTGGCCTAGAGAGGATGCAGGATCTGAGCTGGATTCCTGTGTGAACAATAGGATGACCAGAAGCCTGTTGCGGAGACCGCCATGATGGCTTCAACCACCTAAGCAATTACGGGTTAAGACAAAGTCGGTGAGTGAAAACATGTGGTGCTTCCCCAAGGACACACAGTACAAGAGTACCCTTGGGAAACTTGCTGTGTCATGTTGTATGCGGTACTGTGGCAGAAAAGATGCAGATCTTTAGGGCCAGTGGGAGGCCACAGAGCTACATGGTGGGCAGGCCCTGACTCTGCTTAACAGCACAAAGTAATCAGGAAAGCTCAGGCAACTACACTACGGTAGGCTTTAGAAGGTACCCCGAGAACAAGTTCAGCACTGAAAAAGTAAAATCTTAAAATATATTCACAATTCATATATTTTACGAATCAAGTGATACATTGAGTCATACAGTGTATAAAGAAATATCTGATTTCCCTTTCTGGCGAGGCATCCCTCTGGCTGCCAGTTATCTTAAGAGTTGAGGACTGTGGCAAGGTGTTTATATTTGCCAACCTGAACTTTTTCAGAGACTTAGTGGATGCTAGAAATTTCCAAAGTTAGCTGAAATTTCATACAGAACATGATTTTTTTTGTTTTGGAGTTGCCCCGGCCAGTGTTTTTCCTGAGCTGACCAGCATTCAGTTGCATGGATAATTGTTGAGTCCTTTAAGGGGTTTTAGCCAGTAATTCAATACTGTTAAACTCAGAGCTTAGTTTGTAATACAAGTAAGTTCAAAGGCCCAAGTATTTTCTTAGGATGGAGAGCTCCAAATGCTGTGAGTGTGAATTTTCTAAAATGTTTGATTAATAATTTGAATGTATTAACCGTAAAGCAAATTAACATGAAAAACTGGTGACTTATGAAAATGGTTGCCATAATTCATTTCTGTTCTTTGTCTGAGTAAAATTCTAACTAAAGTTGTGGTTATTTTCTGTGGTTCAATGCTTACATAAAAGTGTGTTAAATGGCTACATAGATGTGTACACAGTTACCCCTAGTGGGTGGCTGCATTATGTCTTACAACATCAAGTTTGCTAAAGTTCCTGAATATGCTGAAGGTCCATTGTTTGAAATGGTCACTAATACATGGTTTCTTCCTCGAGGATGGAGGTAAATGTTTCGAGTTGAGAAGATTGTTCCTGAGAAGAGAAATGTAGACGAGATGGAACAATGGAGTGGCAGACGAGACAGAAGAGGAAAAGTTACTGTTTTGAATATATCATGATTATTGCTGATGTCATAGAAATTTAGGTTATCAATTAGAGCTACTATTGGTTGAATCGTAACCACCCCATGTACTGATAAATCATAAACTTTTTGAAGATTAGTATAACAAGCTGGGTAGGATATTCCAAGTCATATTCCGAAATTCGAATTCTAGAGAGACTGTGTGTACGAGTTCCTCATGGTTGAAGTCTTACTAGCAGTGTGGGTTTAGCTGTCGATAGGCCCAATCTTCCAAAGACTTACCTGAGGGTGTCCCTTTGCTGAAGTAGACTGCATGTTATTCTATGGGTAATGTATGAAATCGCATTATTACATGTGTCTCTTTTGCTTTGTAGGTACCAGCTGCAACTTATAGTTTAAATTCTGCACATTAATAATAATATATATATATATATATATTTTTATATTAACCTGAGTTAGTATGTTTTTTTTTAAATTTGTCTTTCTAAAATTTTTTTCATGAAGTCCAACATGTTAATGCTAATTTGTGTGGTTAGTGAAGGTATTAATTATCAAATGCTCGAGATTTATATTGACACTCTTTGATTGCTTGTACTAATGTATACAGTAACATTATGACTGATTCTGGTGTTATTAATCAGTGTTATGAATCTGGAGATTAACTGCTTAATTGTTTTGATTAAACTCAGATTTAAAAAACATTCTAATCAGCCACTATTGAATCTATATGCTTATCACTTATGTTTGAGAGTTATTTTCGTGACACTAGCATTGTTAATCTAGGGAAATAAATTCATAATTCTTCTTAATAAACTGGTGTGGTTATTGTTTGAAGGTTCAGAATTCTAAATATGCTGTTTACTGTTGTTAATCACCTTGCTCATTGATGACATTCCCTCAATCCCCTGTTGCATCGATCCATTGACCTCTTGGGCAAAATCCACTATTCAGTTTAAGTAATAGCTAGGATTACATGGCGCTGCAGCCATGCCAGGTTTGCCTAGTCTTGATTTCACCTCATGCCTCTTTCTCTCAGTGCCCTACAATACCTGTCTCTTTTTCTCAGTCTTGTAGGCTCTTTTCTCTGCTTTCTCTCATCATTTACACTGTTACCTACATTTCTTATTTTTAAGAATTCTCTACCCTGGGTCAAATTCTTATAATGAATCACACACGTCCTGGTCCCCAAGAATAAGTGCTAGTGCTTTAGGCCTGGTCGAATTAAGAGGGATTTCCTGCATCCTTCAGCCTAACATAAGCACAGAATAGACCTCTCTCTTCCACCTTAAGCCACTGCACCATTGCTGCCCTCTCCAGGATCTTATTTCACTTGATGGAGTAGAAACGATGACAAGTAAGACTGTCTCAGAGTAAGGAAGGTTACCAGCAACTAATCTGGACATTTCTCAACAGTGTACGTACTTGCTGCACATATTGTGTTTCCTTTCATCTGGGTAGACAGGGCTTCTTGTAAATCTGCACCAAATTAAAGGTGGATCACTCCCGCAACATCGTGCCCGCTCAAATACTGCAAACTAGAGACGAGCAAAAGCGCAAGAAAAATCCATACTCCACCTTCAAAAAGAAATTTACATCACATGTTTTGTAAATCATAGCTCTGTAATGCAATTTGCATGTTTTTTTAATGCACACGAGTACATCTCATATGGTTTTATATGTATAAATGTTAACAGATAATGTATTTCATGGCATACTGCATAAGCAAAGTATTACGCAAGTGTGATATAATGGAAGTCGTCAAAAACTGTTTAACTAAAGAAGCACTACACTGAATTTCAGTTTATCCAACTGACAGTCTGATGTTAAGCAACGTTATTATTTTACTAACGTTTGAAGTGCTTTAAATTATTAACAATGTGAATGACACCTACCAGGAGAAATTACGAATATGTGCGTCACTTGACATTATTCATGATGCACACGTTTCCTCTCGAGACGGTCATGTACTTCACATACTGTGTTCATTTTTCAGCAAACGTGTCTCAGAACTTGTGGCCAAGAACGAGAAAACGCCCGTATGTTTATTGGTCTAGCATACTGCAAAACTCAGCATTCACCCTAAATACAAATTAGGTCATTTCAGATTGTCTCCAAGCTTTGTGCAGTTAATTGAAAACAGCTTTCTATATCTGCGTTGGAAGGATCGGAGTACATTCATATCGCGTCACCTCAGAAAACCTGCCCTCAGTCTCTGAGGGGTATGGCTGCGGTCAGTGTGATGAGTTGCCTATGTATGGTTTATCCATATGATCACATAGGTGTGTCCCCTCTAGTCACATCATTTCTCAGAACTCTCCAGCTGATGTAATGATGTGATAATGAGCACAGAAATCCTATGATTCGTACCAGACCTCGACATTAGAAGAACGAGTGAACTCTTCGTAATTCAAAACAAAAGCTGATGATATAATTTTTTTTATCTAAAATGCTACGGTCTGCTTAATGATGCCCTTTTGAGTAGCTCTGTTTTATTCCAGTCTTAGTTGTGACTTGGTCCAGAACTTTCATCAAAAAGATATTCATACCCCTGAGATAGCTTTATGAATCAAATACTATGGCCCTTATTACAGATTTGTTTAATTTGGTGGCAAGATACCGCTGGCCAAAATGCGATATTTTGCCCATTGTCCCTGCACCAAAATCCAGCAATTATTCTGCAGTCTATTATTAAAATGAAACTACTTATGGACTTCACTCACTGTGGGAATATGAAGGATAAAGGATGGTAGCTAGGCAAACGAATAAAAATATGGACACCTTTAGAGGGCAACTATAGCTAGGGTTTTAGACTATGTGGGTCCGATTTGCAAATCTATTCTCATGTGGCAGTTCAATTTACTGCACAAATAGCCTTTTTGAGACTCGTTCACAAAGGTAAACGTACACTTTAGAGTAAGTTTACTATTTTTAAGTATTGACAAACGAGCTTAGTTTTACTAATATTCATTTTATGACTGTGAAGACTGTGGCTTTGCCAACACCAGTGCAATTTAAGAAAAAGTATCAAGCACTGGCAAAAATAATAGAAATGGGAAAGAAGTGATGGGATGGAGGCGACAGTAGAGGGCTAGTAGAGGATTGGTGAGAAGGGGAGAGAAGGCTGAACAGGGAGAGTAGCAGAGTGGGGAGCAAGAGCCCAAAACTGAGTAACAGTAGTGCTGATTACACAGCATGACTAGAGACAGGAGGAGAGGGGATTCGGAATGGGCAAAAACAGAGAGGAAGGAGAGGGGTATTCACTCCCATGAAGTATTAAATTATGCATGGCAGTATAAAAAAAAGAAAACAACACTTCCATAATTCAAGAAATGAAAGGTTACAACTTATAAAATCAAGAGTGAGAGTAAAAAAGAAATGCTCCATGGTGTGGGGGCAGGGGAGTTAAACACAAGAATAGGGAGAAATGCCATCCATTGAAGAGCAGGAAACTAGGATAGACTATATGCCATCCGGTCAGTAGGAAGGAGCTGACCCAAAGTCCACTCAGTGTGATATTGTATGCTATACTGTCTCTGAGTAAGGCCCCAATGAAACATTGTTACATCTGAGAGGTGTATATGACACAGAAATTCATCAAAAAGCTTAAGTTCCATTTTAGCAGCATACACCTAATGCCTTAAGACATGGATTTGACAGGGGCCGTGGCTGGGAGACCGAGCAAGATGGTCGCACTGTTGTACTGCTTAGTTGGCCGGATTTGTAAAGCTCACCAAAATCCACCCATCTGCCATCTAACCAACTGAAAATTGCTGTGCCCCCTGTAGCAGATTCCTGGGGGATGTGTAAGGTGAAAAAATAGTGCAAACTGAGGAGCTGGTGAGGTGCTAATCGATCCGGGTGTGGGACAGCGCAGAGGAGACTAAGAACTGATGCCTACATGGTGGTAAGAAGTTGTGAACTTATATGTCACCCCATACTCCTTCCACAGATACTTCATATAAGTTGATATGAAGTTGGTACCCCTATCAGATACCACCTTCTTGGGGAACTACATGTGGATAAAAACCCCATCAAATCACTTCCACACCACAAGAGAGGTGATTGACCACAAAGGAATGGCTTCTGTGTACCGGGTGGTATGGTTCACTAACACCAGGATGAATCTGTTGCTCATGGCTGTCTTGGGATCCAGAGGCCCCACAATGTCAATACCAACCCCTTCAAAGGGGGTGCTGACCACAGGAGAAGGTTGGAGGGGAGCCTTACTTTTCCCCCCACTCATGCCACTTGCTTGAAAAGTTTGGCAAGACCTACAGTGTGTATCTGAGTGCCTGCACAATTGGGGCCACTAGAAGTGGGCGACAAGCCATTCAAAGATCTTGTCCTGCCCCAAATGACCAGCTAAAGGCACATCATGAGCCAGACCCAGTAGAAAAGCTCAGAAGTACTGGGGAGCCACCAGCACACAGCCTGACCCAGGATCAGCAACCTTAGGCTCGCTATATAGGACACCATCCAGCCAGTAGATCAAGTCTAAACTAGACTCCTTGCCAGATGCCTGATCCTCACTCTGCTGCCGCAATCTCTCCAGAGTAGGGCATGTCTTCTGTGCCTCACAGAATGCTTCCCTGGTGAGTCCCCTTTTCTGCTTCTACTGAGTCAGCTCAGGGACCTCCCCAAGTTCAGTGACTTGTTCCCCTCTAAGCTCCAGGGCTCCCCCCTCAGGTTCGGCCTCCTCTTGGACCGTGCCCCTTACCCTTCCTCCTTCTGGCAGACACCTGGGCCACTCTTTCAGGCTCCAGCTTCTCCTGATCACCCTGATGGGCTGCCATTGACCAGTTGGACACACATACTCATCCAGGCATACCCAACATCTTCAAGTGAGACCTGTGTTCCACCTCCTTCCAAGGGAAATCCTCCGGGTCATATCCAAACAGACAATCTAGAGGCATGGTTGGAAGCACATCTACTCTCAAGGCACCTGAGACCCCCTCCCCATTCAAAGGGAACCACTGCCACTCTGCACAGGCGCTCTCCATTGTCTAACACAACTACTTGGTGAAGTACATGGGGATCTATCTGCTCTTCAGATACTAGGCAACTTCTCACAGTAGTCACCACTTGCTCCTGCGTCTCTCAGAGTCTCCAAGCTCTGTCCATTGATGGTCACCCACTGCCTGTAATTGTTAGTGTTTTCAGGCACAAGGGTTTTCTGGACCATCTCAAAAGCTCCCAAGCAATCAAATTGTACAGCCGTCAAAAATTGTTAACTTACTGTCCTTCACCCAACCATTCAGTGACATGCAAAAAGAGTCAACACATTCCAACCAGGTTTGTGATTCCTTCTTTTTGTAGGACCTAAACTTGTCCTTATACACCTCAGGGGTGAGATCATACCTGGTGAGTAGGGCATCCTTCATGATAGAGTTAGTGAGCCCCTGAGGATCCCCTAAGGATGTTTGAGTATCCCTCCCTTCTACCTCAAAGTGCTTCCACCGGCCTGCCCCCCAATGTGCTTCAGGGACCAGATTCTTGTGGAGAGCAGGCTCATACCCTTTAAACCACAGATATATTTCATCCTCCCTCTTATACGCCTTCACTAGGTCTTTAGGAATGTGCAGTCTCCTCCCAGACTGCGCTGTGGTAGTGCTGCCACCATCTCTACTGGACTGGCTCTTCTGATCTAGTTCCCTCATCTTGTTAGGTTGAGTGAGCAAGGCATCCTAGTTGTAGATCAGAGCAACTGACAAACATCAATGATCAGTCTCAGATAATGTAAACCAATGCACCAACAAACTATCACTGTTCCTGACACTCATTTGGTGCCTCTTACTGCACCATTTATACATGACATTGTCATGCAGGTGTTTGTTAGCTCTACACCTCCATGACCATATGGGACTGCATGACACTGTATACTGCAACTGAAGGGCATGCAATGGTTGTTGCATTGGCTAGCCCATTGTGACACCCATAGCATTTGAGCCTGTCCCGATGTAGAGATTTATCTCATTGTCTCAGCAGAATGACAAAGAACTGCCCAGGGGTTGTGTGGGTATTCCAAAGTGATGAGGAATGCCATGATACATCCTTGTGTGAAGTAAGTAATATGTGTGTGTCATCACAAGGCACACACACAATCAATAATGCTATGGGAGTTTACTCATGTGAACATAGTTGTACCTACCTGCACATTGACTGATTAAAATAATGGATATATTGCCAATAGTTTGTGGCCAGCCATTGTTTGCACGATTTGCCATTATTTTCCAGGGAGGGGTAAAAACATGGCCATAGGTATATGCCTCAACACAGACACACTTGCTCTGTGGTCCAAGGATGGATTTGGTTACTGAGTAATGTGCCAGTGATTGAGCAGATGCAGTGCAGCCCCATACTGTAGTGAGATGTGTCAGGCCTGTGGAACTAACTCAGCACATGTGTGTAATAATAGACATAGTTTAGGGTGTGTGTGATACACAATGTACAGGAAGAGGAAAGTGCTCGTAGTCTGGACCCAGTGCATGGTCAAGCTCCCTTACATGGCCTTGCTCAATGACACAAAAGGGCCATTTGAACAACAGTGGTGCAGCACCAAAAGCATCACTACAGTGCTTGTGGCCCTCAGTGCACTCCTTACACCACCATGTGTGCACCTAATGAGAATTAAGACACAGCAGGTAGGGTCCAACCACATCTATTTATATGTAAGAAAATGATGTACTCTCATATCACACCTGCTCTCAGCAGCCATTCAGAGTGCATGAAATATGGAATTTAGGTATTTCTAATTTTTCCCAGTGGCTTATACATTTTCCCCTAAACAGGTTTTGGGACCCCCTTCCATACATGACGCACAGCACAGGCCTCGTGTTGTGCCGCTCAATACTGGATTTCCCTATGCATGCATCACAACACTTTGTAATGGTTGTGCAGGGAAAATGGTACATCTGCCCTGCCTCAGCTTCATTATTGTACATTTGAATGGCAAGCCTAAGGTGGCGCTGGGGCTCTTCATACAGGTAGCATACAACATGTCCAGATCCATAACCATGACATGCAGCACTCAACCATATCTGCAACTGTCATGCACATACAAAAAATGGACTTTGCATGGGCATGGGCATGGGATACTTACCAACTGCTGTATGAGGTCTGCCCAGCTGTGCTTTGGTTGGTGGTCATTCCTTCATGTCACAAACACTTGTCAGGTGGTGGAGCACCTTGCTCCACCTCAGCTTCCTGGCCTCTGTGGGGCAACCTTGAATGTCACACCAACCCAGTGCCAGCATCATGGGGAGGTAGTGCTGTACAAGACATATGAAATGCCCCAGCTCATTGGCCAACATCCTGGCCATTCTCCCATTACCTGACAAAATGGACTGCAAATGCAGTTCACCCAAAAAAATGATTTCCCTACAACTACCCCAACATCTATATTACCCCAGACAAACACCCCACGATACAAAGACAGAAACAGAACACTTATGAGAGAGTGTAGTTTAAATATTATCTATTTTAGATGTGAAATGCTTATATTAACGATGCTGCATTAATAATATTATTCATTGAAACGTATTTAAACATAGAAGAATTATTGTACTCATATACTAATGTCATTTATAAGAAGTAATTGTTTGCATTATGAATTGATCGAATACATTAACGCGTACAAAGATCGCATTTTATTAGAATCCATAAGTCTTAAGTTAGCGTGAGCTGAAGAATTAGCTGTGCAACTCTCATATTAAAGCGTATTTTTCTGTTTCTCCATTGTGCTGACTTGCAAAAGGCCATGACCCAGCAAGGTATTGCCAAAAGGGGATAAAAACTCATGACACAGGAGACTCGGAGAACTAGGTAGGGAATGATATCGATTGCATCCAGAAACTCTGTCACTCTATTTGGTGACTTAATAAACCATCCTCACCCTTAGCTGCCCCATTTTCACTTTCCTCCTTATGAGGGAAGTGCCCCTGCCCTTAGACTAGATAGGCTGACGGTGATTCAACTGATGTCCTGAAGACGAAGACTGATCCTGTATGCTGACCTATTCCGAGGAGGGTAAATATGATTGATGCTATTGAAATTCGTCTATTTGCCTTTTCTTTCTAGATACCAACTGCTGTATTTTGATTAGTGGCCTTAGTTAGATGTTTTCTAAATTGATGTTCTAAATTGTTTTTGCATGAAGTCCAACATGCTAATGCTAATTAGTGGATAGGCTAGGACTCACCTTGACTGACGTGACGAACGTGACTGACATGGTGAAATGCTGAACTGCGTCGTATATGCTATTCAATATAATTGATTTGTGGCTTAATGTTTGTCATTTTCACATTGTCTAAATCCGATTATAATTGCCATATTGTGACTATGCTCTTTTGCTTCTTGGTTCTAAGATCAATACATTTGCTATTAGATTGTAATCAATAGGGAATAAAATTCACAAACTTCAATAAGGTGTGGTTATTCATGACTGAAAGGTCATGGTTGCGTCGACAGTTTTAACAAATATATTGTGGTGATATATGTTGATGACATTATTGACATATTGCTTGACATATTGATCAGTTACCTCGTCTTAAGGTGTCTCACCACTGGGTCAAAAGATTAATCGGCCTAAAACGAGTCCTAATGTGTATAAATTGACATAGAAGGACGCGTTAACAGTTCTGGTAGCAGAGCGACGGTTTGGCCCTTGGGGCCCCTAAGACGAAGATTCATTGTTTAATTTGTTTTTCTGTGATAATGCAATTTGGAGGTATGATGGGTTGCTAAACTTGCCATGGCTTTCCTGGGATCTCGGAGCCTGCCTAAATGAGTTGGGAATGTTCTCGGCGCCATAAAATGAGTGGTTTGGGTCTTTTGCACTTGCCTAAAGCTTATGCATCTTGCAGGTGGTTGTGGAAAATTGTGTGTATTTAGGTCAAATTAAGTGTTGTTTAGCAGGAGTAGGCGTACTCCACAGTATGAGAGTAGGGAAGTCGGCGTACTTCATGTGAATGTAGCGCTTGTTGATCAAAATTATCCACGTGGTTGGTTATTATGTACGGACCTGTTGAGGTCTAAGACTCCGGAGTATGAAGATAAATGTGGTTTATGTTGTAATCTGTGCGGTTTAGGTCAATCGGGCGTGGTTGACAATTCGAGTCTGAGTCATAATGCATGAATGAAAACTTCGATGGAGATTTGACAAATTCTAAAGTGCACTAGAAGGAGTCATTGACAAGTCGAGAGTAGAATTTGTGGGTCGAATTCTGCTTGCGTATGCGGGGACTGATAAGGAGAGAGTAGCGACCGAGGCTTCAAGTGAAATCTCCGTAAAGTTCTGAAACGAATGTGTTACCCTTCCTGTAGTAAACCGACAGATTTGTGTCGTCATTTTAGATGCTCGCAATAAATTGCATTAGTTTGTGAGAGTTGTAAGGGTTAGTAAGGAGCGGGCAAGCCGCAACACTTTGTCAGCTGCTGTGTGTGTGAGTGTGATGTCAGTGGTGCCACGCTGAGATAGGTCAGATGTTGAGAGGGGTCGCGCACGGATTGGATGCCGTCCGTGATAGGCAAATAGGTTGAGAAAGGGCAGGTGAAGAGTGTCCTGTGATTAAGCCATTTCTGATTAAATACAAATCAAGAGAATTACAAAAATGAATTTTGTCAAAGCATTCAAGAGCGCTCTAAAGGGAGACGTGTACATTGTAGCAACTGATGGGGAACCTACACCACCTGAGGGTACTCCAGCTTATACGGTTATGGAAGAGAAAGGCGTTGCGCCTTGTTTATGGATGAAACAGTGGTGCAAATTAACAGCGAAAGAAGGGTGTTTAGCGTTTCCAGAACATGGGACGTTCAATCCAAAAGTACTAGAAAATCTAAGGTGGATGTTAAGTACACAACAGCCACCTCCAAGACCGGCACAATATGAGGCTTTAGCGGTTTGGGACTTAATGGCTCTTAAACATAGACAAGAAAGGTTTCAAGGAAGGCTAAAAAGGGCAGAAAAATCTTACGCAGAAGCTAGGTGGGTCAACGAGAGCAAAATGTGGGGAAGGGGAATTGTATATGGGTTGAAGTTATTTCCAGCAATAACTCAGGAAGAGGAAAAACAAGGAAAGAAAGCCTCTTGTAAAACTGATAAAGACTCAGGCAATTCTAAAGAAAATAAAAGATCCTGGGAAGAAGACGATGATTCAGACGATGAGGAATTTATGGATAGGTTGTTACATGATCGTCCGCCACCGTATGCGGTGAGCGACAGCGCTCCAAGCACTAGCTTGGATCCTGGGAACCAGACGCAGGAAAAGGGAGTTACTGATATAGCACAGACTAGCGATACAGCTTTGATACAGAACAATGACAGTGTACCCACTGCACCCGACATGCCGATACAGTTGCAACCGCCACCACAGATTAAGAGAATCTACCCTGTGTTCCAGTGCTTGAGACTACCACAAATTTAATAGTGCCGCCAGACCCGATATACACAAGCCAAAGTTAATACAGATTGAATCAACTCCGAAATTAATGCCCCAACCCCCACAGTTGATACCAGGATATAACCCTGTAGCGGGACCGCTATTAGTACCTGTTCCGGGATATTGGAACAGACTTATGGTGTTGCTGCTCCAAGGAGTCTGGGTCCAGGTCAGACACCTGCTGCTATATCGCTACCTATTACTGTTGGTCCCCCAGTGCCGTTATATGCACAAGGTAAAACAGGGGTGTGTGAACAGGGAATGACACAGGAAGCGATAAGAGGAGGGCCTATGGGGACTCCACAGATAATGGCCCCTGGAGAGCAAGCAAATGTGCCACTGAGATCTTTAATGGACCTTAGTCCAGTGGGGGCACCTCTCGAAGCAATGCGTCAAACAGGATTAAGGGTTTTAACTCCCCAGACCATGAGCACAAATACCTCGTATTCTCCAATGATACATGCATGGAACATTTCACTGCAGGGATTTACAGTACAACAGTTAAACGAATGGTTAGAGAAAACTTCGCAAAAGACTGCAGTGACCACCACAGTCGAACCTGAGAAAGAGAAACAAGATGAATACTTGAACTTTGTATGACTAGGGGCAGAAGCTGCCGAGTTAGTAGAAGGGACAATGGGAGTAAATAGATTGGAATCATATACAGAGGCAGAATTGAGATATTTGTGTACCAAAATTACTAAGGAGGTAGGCAAAGTACATCAGAGATTGGCAAACCTGGCAGACAAATACAATATCGATATCGGAAACGCTAAACATTTGAAAAGGAGTTACAGATTAGATTTCGATTCAAAAGATTTCGAACATATGAGATCTGCAGGTATGAAAGCACATTTGAGAGAATTGTTGCAGAGTGCACAAATTTGGGGTGCCTTGGAGAAATGGGAAGGCAGATGGGCAAAGAAAAGAGATAAGGGGAAGAGTGATAGTCCAGGGTCTAATCAAGCTAGGACCTCACCAAATCTGGATTCAGTAAAAATATTGCCTATGAGAGAGACAGCTGGTGGTGTTTTAGTACATGTGCCATGGACTAGAGGAGACATTCTATCTTTTACAAATGATTATCCTAGGCTCAGAGAGAAGCCGATTGAATGGTATCAGCAAACGGATAGGTTTGTGAAGCTTGCATAGTGTCTCTGGGAAGATTTGAATACTTTGTTTGAGATCATTGTTCCGCCGGATTTGTGGCTTGAGTGCAAAAGAGGGGTAGATTGGCCGACAAAGGAGCCGGCAAGAGATAAGGTGACCGGAGCGCCTTCAGAAGAGGTGATGAAGTATTATCATAAAGTGATTGAGTTTCTGAAGCAAAAGGTGTCGCCGAAGGTGACTGATTGGCAGAAAATCGACCGGACCTCTCAAGATTATAAAGAGTCAATACATGCTTATTATGAGAGATTGTTGAAAGCATTCAAGCATTATAGTGGTACTGAGACAATTGAACCGAAGGACATGAATCACCTTGTGTTCAGATTCGTTGAAGGGCTGAGGCCGGAAGTTAGCCAGATGATTAAGAATCATCTGATTTGTTGGCAAGCAAAACCGATTGATGAGGTGCTGCAGTATGCGAAATACTGTAGTGACGAGATTGAGTTGAAGCAGAAAAAGCTGAAAGAGAAAGTGATGGTGATGCAGATAAGGGCTGCACAGGCAGGAATACAGGGAAATGGAGTTCAGCAAATGATACAACAGCAACCGCAAATAAATGGTGCGTTTCAGGCTCAGCCGAGAGGCAGAGGTCGAGGGTTTGTGAATCGTGGTTCGGACATGAATACTGTTGTTATTCAAAATGATGTTCAAGGATTGAAAAAGATGTCCCCATGCCACGCGTGCGGGGCGTGGGGCATTGGAAACAGGATTGTCCGAATGTGGTGCAGGATGGTGCAGTTCAGCAGAGCACTAATGTTGGTACGTTGCAAAATTTACGAGGTCCAAAGATGAGACATCAAAATCCGAATTTACAGAATAATTTGGTACAAATGCAAGGGGTACAACCTATGCAGCAGATGCAAATGCCACGTTTTCAGTCAATACCAATGCAACCAGTACAGCAGCAGATTCCCATGGTACCTAGACAGCAAATGCAATTACCAATGGCTCCAATGGGACAGCAACAGGTGATGCTTCCTCAGCAGGTCACAGGTCAGGTAACAAATCAAAATAACACTGTACAACAGTTCCCATTACGAGGTGAAAATGGCGTGAATGAGGATTGGTCAGATGATAGCTCAGACAGTGAAGAGGGTAGACTTGCAGCATCCCTAGAGGTGATCAGAGAGGCCCATACGTAGAGGGAAAAGTAATGGGCTATAGGGTTTCGTTTTTGGTTGACACAGGAGCTACACACTCTACAGTTCGAAGTGCAGAAGTCCCGAGATTACCTTTTTCAGGGCGAACCATACGGGTGGTTGGAGTAGCAAATCAATATCTGACTAACCCAATTCCTGATCCGGTGCAAGTTGAAATTGGCAACTTCCAAGGGCTGCATAGATTTGTTGTATGCGATTCAAGTCCAGTATCCTTACTAGGAAGGGACTTACTGTGTAAGACAAAATGTTCGATTACCTGTTCCAATGATGGAATTGAGGTACAGACAAACAGTGACGATGAGGGAGATGAGAGTCACTTCATAGAGGAAGAAACAGGGACAAATGAAGATTACCCTTTGATTACTTTGTTTCCAATGCATACCTTGATTGACTTACCTGTTGAATTACAAGGGACAGTGACAGAGAAAGTGTGGGATTTGACTGGGAAAGAAGTCGGATTAATAAAAGGGGTAGAACCAGTTAAAGTCCAGATCAAACCAAATGCAGTGTTCCCACAGGTGACCCAAGATGTCCTCATTGAGGTGTCACAAATAATTGCAGATTTTCTCAGACAGGGAGTCTTGAAAGAAGTCTTGAGCAGTCCATGTAACTCACCCATCATGGGTTTAAAAAAGCCCTGTGGAAAAGTTCGAATTGTGCAAGACTTACGAAAAATAAATGAAATTGTGGTAAAATGTTGCCCTGTAGTACCCAACCCAGCGGTAATAATGTTCCAGGTTCCATGTGATGCTGAATGGTTTACTGTAATAGACCTGTCACAAGCTTTCTTTTCTATACCTCTCCATGAAGATAGCCAATTTTTGTTCAGTTTTAAATTCCTGGATAAGGTGTACAGTTGGTGCAGAATTCCACAAGGATTCTCAGAGTCACCATCCATTTTCAATCAGATACTGAAGAAGGATTTAGAACCTCTTGTACTGCCTTTTAATTCAACTCTTGTGCAGTACATCGATGATTTGTTAATTGCGTCCAAAACCAGAGACAGTTGTAAATACGATACCATTGCATTACTGAATCATCTGGGAAAGAATGGGCACAAGGTATCACCCAGAAAATTACAATATTGTCAGAAAGAAGTGAAATACTTGGGACATTTGATTGAGAAAGGGTCCAGAAGAATATCAAAGGAAAGAATAACAGCAGTTTTGCAAATGAATCCTCCAATGACGAAAAGAGATGTCAGGATGTTTTTGGAAATGGTGGGCTACTGTTGCCAGTGGATACCCAACTTCTCAATCATCTCAAAGCCATTGATAAAATTGACAGGAAAAGAAGTCAAAGATGAGCCATACACAATAACTTTGTCAAAAGAGGAGCTTGAGTCATTCGTAGAATTAAAAGAATGCATGTGCAGGGCACCACCATTGGGAATGCCAGACTACGAAAAGCCTTTTCTGTTGTTTTGTCATGAACGTGATGCTTGTTCTTTGTCTGTCTTAACACAGGTCCACGGAGATGCAAATCGCCCTGTAGCATATTTTTTAGCTACTTTGGACCCTGTCGCAGCAGCCTTACCGGGTTGTTTGCGGGCAGTTGCAGCAGTTGGTCAGAGCCTTTTACAATGTGAAGGCATAGTCATGGGATACCCATTGACTGTAATGGTTCCACATTCAGTTGAAATTCTCTTGACACGAACTAAGACTCAACACATGACAAATGCAAGTCTAACCAGATATGAAACGATCATATTGGGGTCACCAAATGTCACCCTTAAAAGATGCACTGTGCTGAACCCGGCAACTTTGCTTCCTAATGAAAACACTGAAATCAAACACGGGGAAGAATTTGAACATGATTGTCTTGAGGTGACAGAGTTATGCACCAAACCTCGCCCAGATATTCAGGACACTCAATTGAAAGAAAATGACTGCATTATGTTCGTTGATGGGTCCTGTCTTAGGGACTCTGCCGGAACATTAAGAGCTGGTTACGCAGTATGTACCATAACTGGCATCGTCGAAGCTTCCTGGCTCGAGAGAGTGTTCTCTGCACAAGTGGCAGAATTAATTGCCCTTACTAAGGCATGCCACGCAGCTGTAAATTTGAAAGTTACTATTTATACTGACAGCAGACACGGATTCGGAATCGTGCATGATTTTGGCCAACTTTGGTCACAGAGGGGTTTCATGACTTCCTCTGGTTCCCCTGTGAAAAACGGTGAACAAATAAGAGATTTGTTGCATGCAATTCAGTTACCTCAAGAAATTGCCGTGGTAAAGTGCAGTGCTCACATCAGGTCACAAGATTTTGTGTCTATGGGAAATGGATATGCAGATCAAGTTGCAAGATTTTGTGCATTGAACTGTATATCGTTTAAAGAACAATGGGAATTGTTGCCACAATCTGAGAATGACACACAGTTGAATATGGCATTACGAGTAGTTGACACCTTAGATGAACTGAAAACATTACAAGGTCATGCGAGCAAAGAGGAGAAACGCTCTTGGCAGAGAATGCAATGTCTACAAAGAGCTGATGATTTATGGGTTTCAGAAGAGGGAAAATTGGTCCTGCCAAATAGCCTTTTGTCACAGTTTGCCCAACTATACCATGGACATGCACATCTAGGAAGGGATGCTATGATCAGATCCTTTAAAATTGATTGGTTCAATCCAAAATTCAGAAATGCCGCAGAAATCATTTGCCACAGGTGCGTCATCTGTCAACAGATGAACGCTGGAAAAGGATCAGTGGTAACTTTGAGCCACATTGGGAGAGCTGGAGGTCCATTTAACAAAATGCAAATGGATTTTATCGAAATGCCTGTATGTGGAGGATTGAAGTTTTGGTGATTGTGTGTGTTTTCAGTCATTGGATTGAGGCATATCCCACACGTAGGAATGACAGTCTTACAGTTGCAAAACTACTGCTCAGGGAACTGATACCAAGGTTCGGGTTCCCGGTTTCTATAGAATCAGATAGGGGAAGACACTTTGACAATGAGGTGATCAAACTTCTGTGTGCCGCACTCAACATTGAACAAAAGCTGCATTGTAGCTATCGCCCTGAAGCATCAGGACTAGTTGAGCAGATGAATGGTACTCTGAAATCAAGAATGGCAAAAATGTGTGCAGCGACAAACAGGAAGTGGCCAGATGCCTTACCTCTAGTACTGCAGTCTATGAGAAATACCCCAGACAAGAGAACTGGACTATCCCTCCATGAAATCCTCATGGGCAGAGCAATGAGATTACCAGCAGTACCTGCAAATGCACTAGTGAATATTACAGATGATATGGTGTTGGATTACTGCAAAGGTTTGGCTGACGTGATTCGCTCTTTTTCTCACCAGGTGGAAGCTAACGCGTTGCCACCAATTGGAGATCCAGGCCACTCTCTGCAAGCTGGAGATTGGGTGGTTGTCAAGAAGCATGTGAGAAAGTCGTGTCTAGAGCCACCCTGGAAAGGGCCATATCAAGTAATATTGACGACGACTACTGCTGTGAAATGTGCCAGGGTTCCCAACTGGATACATGCCAGTCACACGAAAAGGGTAACGTGTCCTGTTGAAGAGGAACTTGAAGCTTCCGGTACAGCAACTTCAGGAAGAGAAGTCTCAGGGTCAGAGATCAGTCAAGAAGGAACTGAGACTACGGAAGAGCCCACTGAGAATAGCCTTGTCCCTCAAACAGTCAATGAGTTCGAGAGAGGTGACAGAGTGCCTATCTCATTAGAGGCAGCAGGAGAACTAAGCCAAGGAGAGGTTCTCCCAGAAGTAGACGAATACGGGTTAGAATCTGAACCCAACACTGAACCAGAAGAAGAAAGAGAGGGAGAAACTGAAGATACAAATCAAAACGTGTCAGAATCTCTGGAACCAGTTGCAGGTCCGTCAAGAGAAAACACCATATCACAAGAGGAGGGTGCTGTCCAATGTCCTGAAGGAAAGCGTCGAGAAAAGACACATAGAGGCGACAATTGGCCAGACAAATCACATCTTAAAATAAAGGAGGTATCAAATGACACCATAATAGAAGAAAGTGATACCACACAAGCTGATGATCTAAGCGAAGGAGAACGACAAGGAGAACGACGAGTAAAGAGGAAACGTATTGCGAACAGAAGATATACAGGTCCTGAATGGGCATATGCTACAACATCTGAATGGCAACAAGAATTCCTAGCATTCTGTTTTGATCGAGAAGTACTAGGCCAGTATTACGGTACCTGAAAAATAAAAAAATAAAAAACACTCAAGAAAGACTTGGCTAAGTTTGAAGATTTTGTAAACTAAAGAAAGAGACTGTATAAAATTACTGGAAGTGACACTAAACCGGACTTGACTTGAAAGGAAACCTGATTATGACAAGCTGCTAACCTGAATTGACGAAAAGGGTCCTGGAGTGAATGAAGACGCTGTAATATACGCAGAAAAAAAAAAAAGAGAGAAAAACTTTTTGCCTCAAGTTGATTGTTGATCTGCCATTCTGATTCTATATAAACATGGCTTACAGTAGCAAAGGGAGTAAAGTGTGTGGTTGGTTAGGTCTTATAATGGGTGTTGTGTGTGCAATAATGGTTGTAGGAGTGATTGTGGGAATGCCATGGAGAGAGAAAGAAACGATTAACGCAACTTCAAAACCTGAGACTACCACTAAACTAACACCTTGGGAGAAATTTGAGCAGGATGCAAGACATATGCATGAGGGAACTAATGCAAAAGGGGATCTTTCTACTAATGTCTTCTATCGCTTATTAAATGAATATGTGGAAACAATGGATGCGAAAGATTGTTATGTATGTACAAAAATTCCTTCATCTGTGCAGGAGGGAGTTACTTATCATAGCCTCCAACTTACTTATGGAATTAGTTGCAGCTTGCTACTAACAAGATTATATAATCAAGAGCATGTGCAATACTTTTATTCAAATTTAGATGTTGTATTTTCTTTTGTGCCTGTGATTGAATTTTTGAATAAATTAGCCAAGGAGCATGATATAAAGATAGTTAGAGGATTCTTTGAGCCAACACTTACATTTGGAACTGTTTATGCACATCGCAACAATTTGACTTGCTTATTGTCGCCTGTAGAAAAGAGCTTTCTAGATCACACAGATGATAGACGCAAAGTACTAAAAGAAAGGTTAGAAAAAGGATTAGAAAAACACACCTATGCAAATGATTATGCTTATACTGCAATTAAAACACAAGGTAAATTAGCTATAGATGCATTACACGTAGGTAGGCTCTGTGTATATAGACCAAAATCTGATCAAGAAAATTTGTTTGTAGGTACGAGTGAGGGTAGGCATGTGTTTTTGTTTCAGAGTAAATGGACCTTTATGTTAAATGGACAAGATCCAGCGATTCCTGGAATCTATTACATTTGTGGGCTAAATGCTTATTACCGTCTCCCTAAGGGATGGTATGGGACATGTTATTTGGGGATAGTGTTCCCAAAGATATACCAGATTGATGACTTAAAACAAATACCTAAGACGACTGAATTACAACATTCTAGACAAAAACAAGAATCAGTGGCGGCTGTCATTGGTGATATATTTGGAGCTATAATCCCATCAGTAGGGATTATCCTGAATTCTGTGAAAATTCTAAAGCTGTCTACTATAGTGGATAACATGCTGACAAACTTCACAGGCCATCCTCCTGATGGATACTGAACTTGCTGCAGAAAGAGCTATGACTCTTCAAAATCGGCTTGCTTTAGACATTCTTTTAGCAAAGAGTGGAGGGGTCTGCAAAATGCTTAACGAACGTCATTGTTGCTCATTTATTCCAGATAACAGTAAGAAAATTAGAAGCATGCTTACTAACCTTACTAGAGACAGTACAGATTTGAAGGATTTAAAAGAACTTGGGGGGTTATTCTAACTTTGGAGGAGTGTTAATCCGTCCCAAAAGTGACGGTAAAGTGACGGATATACCACCAGCCGTATTACGAGTTCCATAGGATATAATGGACTCGTAATACGGCTGGTGGTAAATCCGTCACTTTTCCGTCACTTTTGGGACGGATTAACACCTCCTCCAAAGTTAGAATAACCCCCTTGGTGTTTGGGAGAAATTTGGAAAGGGAATTGCCCGAGTGGGGAGCTGGTTTACCAACATTTGGAATGGGGTACTTGCAAAAATTATGATGGGTCTATTAATTGTTTTGGTTTGTCTATTAGGATTATGGGGAATATGTAAAATAAATGACAAAGTAAAAAGAAATTGGACCAAAAGAACAAGAAGAAATGAAGAAAGTGAAAAAGAGAAGATGTTCAATGAAATATGGGAAAGTTCTCATAAAGGGCAAGAAGTTGAAATGCGCATTATGGGCAAGGTGAAAAATTAGATCAAAGAAAAGATTAGTGATGACGAGCGTCATCAGAGGAGGGACTGAGAGAGTGTAGTTTAAATATTAAGTATTTTAGATGTGAAATGCTTATATTAACTCTGCTGCATTAATAATATTATTCATTGAAACGTATTTAAACATAGAAGAATTATTGTACTCATATACTAATGTAATTTATAAGAAATAATTGTTTGCATTATGAATTGATCGAATACATTAACGCGTACAAAGATCGCATTTTATTAGAATCCATAAGTCTTAAGTTAGCGTGAGCTCAAGAATTAGCTGTGCAACTCTCATATTAAAGCGTATTTTTCTGTTTCTCCAGTGTGCTGACTTGCAAAAGGCCATGACCCAGCATTGTTCTTTTCTGCATTTTGCAACATTAATGGTTTTTCCCATTCGCATGCTAGCTGCTTTAGTATAGAATTATACACTTTTGCAACAAAATATGGACACTTTCAAGGACGTTCGACCATGGAAAAGAGAACTTTTGACCCGAAGGGTGTGCCAAAGAATGAAGTAACCCCGGATGTGCCACCTACGAAAAACGTAAATTATGAAGACCAATCAAAATTCTATAAGTTATCGTAAAATGACAAATGCATTACTTAATGTATAATTTGATAGGCTACAGATAGTGGGGTGAAGTGACTATCCAATAGAATCTTGGGGGAAGGTATTGCCAAAAAGGGATAAAAAGTCATGACACAGGAGACTCAGAGAACTAGGCAGGGAATGATATCGATTGCATCCAGAAACTCTGTCACTCTGTTTGGTGACTTGAGACTTAATAAACCATCCTCACCCTTAGCGGCCCCATTTTCACTTTCCTCCTTATGAGGGAAGTGCCCCTGCCCTTAGACTAGATAGGCTGACGGTGATTCAACTGATGTCCTGAAGACGAAGACTGATCCTGTATGCTGAACTATTCCGAGGAGGGTAAATATGATTGATGCTATTGAAATTCGTCTTTTTGCCTTTTCTTTCTAGATACCAACTGCTGTATTTTGATTAGTGGTCTTAGTTAGATGTTTTCTAAATTGATGTTCTAAATTGTTTTTGCATGAAGTCCAACATGCTAATGCTAATTAGTGGATAGGCTAGGACTCACCTTGACTGACGTGACGAACGTGACTGACATGGTGAAATGCTGAACTGCGTCGTATATGCTATTCAATATAATTGATTTGTGGCTTAATGTTTGTCATTTTCACATTGTCTAAATCCGATTATAATTGCCATATTGTGACTATGCTCTTTTGCTTCTTGGTTCTAAGATCAATACATTTGCTATTAGACTGTAATCAATAGGGAATAAAATTCACAAACTTCAATAAGGTGTGGTTATTCATGACTGAAAGGTCATGGTTGCGTCGACAGTTTTAACAAATGTCTAAACTGAAACATATTGTGGTGATATATGTTGATGACATTATTGACATATTGCTTGACATATTGATCAGTTACCTCATCTTACGGTGTCTCACCACTGGGTCAAAAGATTCATCGGCATAAAACAAGTCCTAATGTGTATAAATTGACATAGAAGGACGCGTTAACACTTACAATACAGAAGACAGGTTTAAAGACAAATAAAACAAAACAGCTACAGAACACAGCACAATAACTACTCCAAACACTCCAAAACTCTAACAGCTTCAGCTCCACACAGAAAACAAGTCTGTGAAGTGAAAGTGAAAGTGGATTCACTGTACCGTGTTTGCAGGCAGGATGTCCTGTTTCATTGTTTCCTGGGCCTGTGCGTCACATTTCTAGTCATGTTTCTTTTTGACGCATGATGGTCTTGCATTGATTTTTTTCCCATTTTGTGTGAAAATGCCTGTGGACGTGCAATAGACGTTCAGGGACTAGGCGTCTTTTAGCTTAGGAGAATAGTATAGTATATGCATATGAGTGTAAATTTTTGACGCATGATGTTCATGCACCATATTTTTCCACATTGTGTATGAAAAAGCCTGTGAACATACGATAGACGCTCAGGGTCCAGGCGTCTTTTACCTGTGGAGAAAAGTATGAGGTTTGGACGTTTGAGTCAGAACTTTTGACGCATGACAGTCATGCATTGATTTTTCACCATGGTGCGTGAAAAGGCCTGTGAAGGTGTGATAGAAACTCAGTGCCCTGGCATCCTTTTACTGACTTTGCAGAGTGTAGATTTGAGGCGTTTTTATTTTCTTTATGCATGATGGGAATGCGTGGAATTTCGCAATGTAGACCTTGAGTACACCCAGATTCACTTACCATGTTACATGGCAATGCAATGATGTTGTTTATATGGTAAGGCTACATGTATGCAACTATCCAGCCAGGTCATAACGGTAACCTTGGTATGTTGAATCCATAGGATTGTTAATGAGTCTGCTGCATGTGATTACTCATACCTTGTGCATATGTGCAAGTGCAGCTACACTGCGTCCACATACATGTTGGCACATATGTACCATGAGTGTACATATGTATATGTACAAATTTGTGGGAGTACTACATTGGTATGTCTGATATACACATTTACACATACCAACTACACAATATGTATGATGGCCTATGTCCAACACATGGTAAGGCATGTGACAACGATGACAATTTGTACTCATAGTATGCAGCGGACTAGGAGTGGGTTGACATAAAGTTATCCCAGCCAATTTATGTGTTCACATGTGTCCACTCTGTGGTTTGTTGTTGGTTTTTACTTCATGATGATCTGCTACACGTGTGACATATGGTTCCCCATGCATCTTGGTTGCAGGAGATGGTATATACACATGTGTTACTGAAGGTTGGTATGTGCTGTTTTTGTGTGAAGATGTGTAGTGTCATTTCTGTAACATATGACCACAGTGGTGTGTTCATGGGATGTGAAACCTCACAGTACTATCTTACTGCATTGAGAATGTTAACATTTGACAAATGCATGTGTAGTCACATTAGTGCCACCTATGTTTCCGTATGTCGGAACACATGTGAAGGTCATTTCATACAGTCACTGATCTTGTGATACCTATGCCCTTACTTTTGTGCAAGGTTGCCTTTTGTTTAGACTCCATCCACATTGCCATGCCTGAGCCATTACAGTGGTACACGTGTGCTGAGATATGTGGTATATGTGTGCATACCCCATCTAGGCACTCACATATGTCCACATAATGTTTGTTATGACTGTCACATACAATGGCATACCACTGTGTAGCAGTGTTGCAGTCTGGCATAGATTGCAGCCTACTCATCATCACTATTCTGTGAGTTTGAATGGCAACACACACCCATGGTTGAATGTGAAAGGGAATGTTAATGGAGCTCCAGTTTACTCAGCCCCCTGTGCACATGTATAACGCTCCTGACAATGTCATATGTTTATGTAGCCAGAGCAGTGGTGTTTGGGTTTTTTGAGGGGGGATCTAGCCTCTTCATGTTTCTACTCAGCACAACAATGCACACTCCCCTGCCGACACATGCAAAATTGTGATCAAACAGACCGGGATATCACATTTTCCTCTGCAGTACTTGATGTCAGCCTTCCCCTCTCATGTACAGAGGACTGGGTACTTGCACGTGTAGGACATGTCTCATTATTCGATGTCCTTAATTATTTCCATGGGCAGCTTGTTTAGGGGTTCTATATCTGTTGTGACTTCAATTTTAGGAACGTGCCAGGGAACAGATGGTGTTGTCTGTCACTGCCTCCTGTCATGTTGGCATGCAATGTGCACATACCAAGTTATGGTAGTTGCAAACATGACTGTGTTATGTACTGACCTGGCCACCCTCTCTGTCCATAATTTGAATGTTAATTATGGAGTTAAGTTAGTTCCAATTTAGTACAAAGAAAATTACGCTAAGGCGGCACAAACATTTCATAAATATGGGCCTTTGCCTATGCCATCAACAACTCCTTGTAATCTTGGCTAAGTCCGAGTGACCCACAAGAAGAAGTGTTGATGCAACACTTCCAGGAGAAAACTCACATGGAAGACGACATACAGAGTATTGTCATTTAAAAACTGAGAGACAGCACTGCTAACCTAGAGGCTAACCACCTATATTATGAGCAAAAATAGTTCTATCATGTAAATACTTCGGTCAGTGGCTTGAATGATTATATTTAATGGAATAAGGTGTCCGGAATCTGGTAAAGCTTTAAGATCCACAGAAACAGGAATGATCCACAAGAAAAAAAATCAATCACACTGTACATATCGTCTCAGATGTATGGACAGACCTAATTCTTTGATGGCCTGGGCTTTGGCAGATTTTGTATACTACTCACATAAGGAGGATTACCTACAATACATACAGTAACACAGATTTACGAACGGCCCTTATGAAGGTTTATTGACATTCATTTGAGATTGTCAAAAAGGATATCTTGTGTGACAAGATAATACTAGAAATTAGCACATGCCCATTATAACATCTGAAGTAGACTGTGATCCACAAAGGAACAATAAACTTCATAGCAATGACCAACAAGCCAGTGCCACTGACATGACGGCTTGGATATATATCTTTGATAAATATTAAACAAACTTTCCTTAAAAACCTTATTAAAGTCACCCTCCCATAAGTCCAAAACCCCCCACCCAGCTGGATAGTACCAATTTTCATTCCTTTAAGGATTGCTTAAACCTCCAAGGACCATCTAAACAACTGTCTCCAATAGACCAAAGGAAAATAGACCACAGGATAAATTATCAAAGTTTCAAGAAAAGAGAATATTATGCTGCAAACCGGGCAAAAATTCCTCTGAGGAAATGACTGACGATTCTGACCTACCAAACTATTTATCCCATGGCCATTGAACTACTACTACTTCCATGACGTCAGTGGCAAATCCCTTCTTTGGATCCCTGATGTGATGACACAATTACACAAGTGCAGTCACCTCCCCCAACTATATATTGCATCTATAAATGAACAACCTGGATAGCTCCTGGTGTTCAGCAATCAGCAGGTGGGACCAACATAGGTACAATGGCAGCAGTGTCCCCCTTGAAACAGTAAGTGGCATGTTATTTTGTAATGCTGTTTGTACAGAGGGGATCTCATACTATGATAACGTGGCAACCAGTACGAAAGATGGGTGCAGAACACGCACCTACATAAAAACGTTCACCCTTTTCATCTGGGTTAAAAAAATGTGTCTGATCATATGTAACCAAGGTGCTGCACAAGAGAAATCTAATGACATCTCTCATTCTCAGTTGTTGTTCATTTGCATGCCATACTTTCTATGAGATTTCTGGCTCTCCTCTCACATTTCAGAAAACCACAAGAGATAATAGATACCAAAGGATACCAAAGAGGAAGCACTGCCTCTCACTAAAAGGGCCCTTAGTGGGTCCCCATATGAATCTGTTTACAAGGCATCCAACCGTTGCACACCACTCAGTTATGTTTTAGTTTTGCTGACTCTGTGGGTGAGACATGCATCTCCTATAGAAGTGCAATGTTGGTCTTTTTGGTGTGTTGAGGTAGTGTAGTATCGTTTTCCTCTTGGTAAAAAGAGTAATTCCCTTCATATACATTGGCAAGGGCATTATATTCAGTGACTTAGATGTTGTGGGCCCTTGGGGCATAGTGGTAATGTGATGAATAAATGGTACTATTCTGGTAAACATGTTGTGTGTACAAACAAAATGGTTGGTACCTGTAAGTGTGATGGGTCTATCCGTGTGCATTTGGAAATGTGCTCTATTAGTGAGTGACTAAATGGATTGAGATTCTCATAAAGGGAGGTGAAACATATTCATTCTAAAGTTGAACAGTGATCAGAATGATGCTTGTATTTTGAAGGATTCAAAACAAAAGTAGCTCCTTGTTTGTTGCAATAGTTTCTTTCCTTGAATTATTTGGGTAAAATGCAAAGTGTGGTCCTAGCCTGTGTTAAATACTTTTAGGCAAAATTAGAGATACATGCCAAACACATACGGTATACTTATAAAGCTTGACTGTAAAATCAGTGAATGGGTAGGACAGGTCATAGACATTTACAGTTTGTCACAGGAACACAATTAGGCCACAGCTTTTAGGTTAATTTCTTACTTGTTGTCAAGAAGAAAAGAGTCTGAGACACAGTGTGTTTGTTCCAGATCTTCAAAAAGTAGACACAAAAGCTTGTTCCTAGTCTGTTCCTTCTAGACCCTCTTGTCTGTAGCCTGAATGTTGTCCAAACAACACCAAAGATTTGTAATTTTTCTGGAACAAGTATGCCTGTGGTTTTGCATCACAAGCTTTGACAATGAAACTCTGGTAATTAAGGGGCCAAATGTGAGTTCGGCAGTTGAACCGTCCGAACACCAATACAGCGGTGGTGAGGTGGCTGTCAATCCATCTTATTATGATATTTCCACCTGGCTGACTGGCAGAAACTGCGTACTACGAAGTCTCAAGCCTGTCAAACTCCCAATGAGGCCTGAAATGTAATGTTTACTAGAAAGGGGAAATTCAGTAAAATTGAGTTAAGGAGGGTCTATTTATGGGGCATGTGAAACTAGAACAGCACTAGTAGTGCTGTTGTTTTGTCAGTGAGACAAGTGAGCAGAACACTGGTCCAATCAAAGTCCTGGACATTGGAAAGGAAGTGACTGAAAGATAACAATCATTTAATTCTGCTGAAGAACCTCTGTTAGTACTGTGTTGTCGAAAATGTTTTCTTCACGCTGTAGAAATAAAGAGTAGAGTCAGAGGACTAAACGTGGATTTGGGGAAGGAAGTGATTTGAGACATTTGAAGGCATTTGAGCTTCATAATAGACGTGATTGGAACCCAAGGAAACACCATAGGTCACTAGGGGCAGTATATGAGATCTCAATGGACACATCTATAAAAATCGATGACTGTCCTTGTGACTACAGTCAAGGATGGCATTTGTTTGTTCATAATGCTTGGTAACTATGATCATTATGATAATTGAGACAACACATTTGTCGTCATGATTGTTTAGTCTTGTTGCTGCTTTAGTGTCTGAAAGTCCTGCATATGTTTTCATAATAAAAGATAGAATCAGAGATTGTGTGTTATAAAAACTCAAGTATCGGACCATAGTTAAAGAGGGAGTTTGCACTAAGACTACCACACAAAGGGGCATATTTAAGAAAAGTAGTGCTGCACAAATGGCACAGGGTAGAGGGCAATAGCATAATTTTTGTTAATGCTATTGATGTAGTCTGTAGGAGTAGTGCCAACATTTTAGTGCTACGCCTACAGAGTACCTAGGGGCCCATTGTAATCAATGCCACGCCCCCTTTTAACCCCTGCTCTGAGCAGGCGTTAAGCATGCTGAAATAAATGATGCCCCCCTAATGGGGAAACTCCCCCTTTGCATACATTATGCCTGGCACAGTCATAATGTAGCGCAAGGGGTTACAAAGTGGTGTAATGCATCTATTGTGCCACTTTATAAATGTGGCACAACGGTTATGGCCTTCTAACACCACATTTGTGTCAATAAATGACGCTAATGTAGTGTTGGAATGGCGCCAAGGGCTTTTAAATATGCCCCCAAGTGTTTCATAATTAAAACACAGGTATGCTATGCAATCCATCCTAAAACAGAAGCACAGGCCTGCTATTTACTGCTTTAGCTAAAATTAGAATAGTACTTGGAATTAGTCCAAGGGGGTTAGGATCTAAGAATTCAATACCCATAATGTTCCTGCGGTTTTCACTGACGATGCTATGTTAAGTTCTGTGTATTTGTAAAGTGCACAACCCACTCAGCAGGATATCCAAACACTGAGGCAGAGCTGTATGGGCCGAGGTAGAGCCAAAGCTAGGTGAAGAGCCCAGTCTTCAGTTTCTTGAAGAATTCAAGAACTGAGGAGGAAGCTCTGATATGCAGGGGCACGTCATTCAAGGCTGTAGGATTAAGATAGGAGAAGGCACAACCACCCAATCTGGTTCTGCATATGTGGGTGATGTGTGCAAGTAGAAGTCTGGCTTACAGAGGTGTCTGGTAGGTTTGTAGAAGTTTATGTGGTTGTTGAAGTACATGGGTCCAATGTTGAGTAAGACTATGTATGTGTGCATGAGGAGTTTGAAGCATGCTTGCTTGCGGATTGTGAGCAAGTGGAGCTTTTTGAGGTGTGGAGTGATGTGAATGCGGGGCAGGAGGTTCACAATGAGCTTGGCCACTGAGTTTTGTATGGTCTAGCGTTTTCTACTCAGTTGAGTGTTGATTCCAGCATAGTGTGTGTTGGCATAGTCCGGATAGCTGGTGATGATGGCTTGGGCGACGGTTCTGTGAGCCATTTGATGATCTTTTTGAGCACCCTGAGCATGCAGAAGCAAGAGACGGAGACTGTGTTTACTTGGCCATTCAGTTGGTTATCAATTGCTAAAGATTACTACTTCTGTCTTATCTGTGTTGAGCTTGAGATTTGGTTTTCATCCATCTGCCAATTTTATTCATGCAGGTGGAGAAAATAGTCAAGGTGCTTGTAGTTTTGTTGGAGAGTATGAGTTGGGTGTCATCAGCATAAAATATGAAGTTGAAAAGATGGGCATGGATGATGCTGACAAATGGGGTTCTATAGGCACTGAACTGAGTGGGGCGTTGCCCTTGTGGCAGAGATTGATAGACATGCAAGGTTAAGGGGGCCAAGCTAATCTTCTGGATGTGGCCTATCAGGAAGGAGCAAATCCACTGAAGTGTAGGTGGAGACGGTAATGAAGACAGTGAAAAGATTGTGTAGGATGAGGGTCACTGTGTGACCTCTGTCCATGATCATCAGGATGTCATCAGTGGCAGGGATGAGTGAGGTCTTTGTAATGTGGTTGTGGCTGAATCCAGATTGAGTGGAGTCAAGGACGTGGCTGTCAGTAAGGTGGGTGGCTAGGTTTTTGCCAGGTAAGGTAGCAGGGAGAAAGGTCTTTAATAGGCTAGCGTTTTCAGGTTTAGTGAGGGTTTCTGAGTAGGTAACTGTGATGGCTGAGTCATTCAACATCGCTGTGTGAGCTGCACTTCTCGGGTCCAGTCTTTTAATGAAGGTTCCCAATGTGCTCCAGAACGTATGGTCTGGTTGGATTTTAGGTGTTGCAATTGAGGATAGTGGGTCAAGTGGTCAGGGTGGCCCCTGGATGTAGATAGAGATAGGCAATAAGGTTGCAAGGGTGCAATGGTCTGGTTGGGGCTCAAAGTTTTCATAGATGGTAGTTATCCTGTTTCTGAAGAATAAGGACAGCTGGGTGAAGAGATACCATGAGAGAGTTAGACTGGTGTGTGCAGCTTTCGGCTGGAAAGGTGAAGTTTTTCACTATGCCAAAGAGTTCCTGCCGCTGTCGGTGCTGCTTTCCATGTGGTCAGTGAGCACAGAGCATTTGGTGGCTCTGAGCTTTCTTATGTTAACATCTGAGGGTGGATTTGTAGGTGCTCTTGTTGGTGTCTGTTAGACCTGACAGCCTTAGGGTGGTCACCTCTAACTTTTTGCCTGCCTCCCTCCATTTTTTGGACACTGTTGTTGCTGGTTTTAGGACTCTGCACACTTAATCACTGCTAACGAGTGCTAAAGTGCATATACGTTCTCCCTTGAAATATGGTGACATGGGCTCATACCCAATTGGTTTATTTAATTTACTGATAAGTCCCTAGTAAAGTGTGCTACATGTGACCAGGGCCTGTAGATTAAATGCTACTACTGGGCCTGCAGCACTGGTTGTGCCACCCACATAAGTAGCTCCTTAACCATGTCTCAGGCCTGCCATTGCAAGGCCTGTGTGTGCAGTTTCACTGCCACTTCAACTTGGCATTTAAAATGACTTTCCAAGCCTTAAACTCCCCCTTTTCTACATCTAAGTCACCCCTAAGGTAGGCCATAGGTAACCCATAGGGTAGGGTGCTATGTAGGAAAAAGGCAGGACATGTACCTGTGTAGTTTATATGTCCTGGTATTGTAAAACTCCTAAATTCATTTTACACTGCTGTGAGGCCTGCTCGTTTCATAGGCTAACATTAGGGCTACCCTCATATACTGTTTGAGTGGTAGATTCTGATCTGAAAGGAGTAACAAGGTCATATTTAGTAGGGCCAGAATGGTGATACAAAATCCTGCTGACTGGTGAAGTTGGTTTTAATATTACTATTTTAGGAATGCTCACTTTTAGAAAGTGAGCATTCCTGTGCACTTAAATCCTCCTGTGCCTTACAATCCACGTCTGGCTGGGTTAGTTGACAGCTCCCTTGTGCATTTCACTCAAACAACCCCAGACACAGGATTCTCAGTCACACTTGCACACATATGCATACGGAATGGGTCTTCTTGAGCTGGGAGGGTGGAGGGCCTAACACATGTCAAAGGACAGTGTCCTGTCCTGCCCTCACACAATGGACTGCCAAACCCGGGACCCTGACAGACCGAATAGAACTGAAAGGGGGCCTTGTGCACTTCTAAGCCACTCTTTGAAGTCTCCCTCATTTCAAAGGGCATTTGGGTATTTAAACAGGGCCTCTGGCCCTACAGACACAAACATTTCTGGACAAGATACCATTGGGGAAGAAACTCTGAACCGGGACCCTGCAATCTGCCAAGAGAAGCTGCCTGGCCTCCCAAAGGACTCAAATGACTGCTTTGCTGAAAGGGACTGCTGCCTTGCTGTTGCCCTGCTGCCTTGCTGCCCTCTGGCTTTGCTGAAAAGTGCTCGGCTCTCCAAGGGCTTGGATTGTCCTTGCCTCCTGTTTCCTGAAGCCTCAGGGCCAAAAGACTTCATCTCTGCATTGAACTCCTTGTGCAGTGAAATTTCGACACGCAGCCTACCAGAAATGACGCACAGCCTGTATCGCGGTGAGAAAATCACTGCACGCCAAACTGGAACAACACAGCCTGGCTCCCGAGTGGAGATCGACGCAGCGCCAGTATTGCAACTAGAACTTTGCCGCACAGCCCACTGGATCGACGCATAGCCGAGCCGAAATGACGCAGCCTGACTTCCTGCGAGAAGAATCGATGCCACGCCTGCCGATCGACAGAAATTTCCCCGCATCGCCTACCGGATCAATGCAGCTCGTGTGACTTTGTCCGGCATGCCCAGGATTTCTCCTCATCATCCCCGGGGTGTCCAAATACCCCGCAACCTGAAGAGGATCAAGTCTGCACGCCGGAAATCGACGCAAGGCCCTGGCTGCATGAAAAATATTGACACATCGTCTGTGTGTGCCCGGAGAAATCAATGTCCACCTACCTGTTTTTCACGGATCTCCTCCTCTGCGGCCCCTTGTGGATAATTTAGACGCAAACCAGTACTTTGTGCTTGCTAAGGGACACTCATTGCTTTTAAGAACTTAACACTCTTTTTATCATTTTCTAAAGTGATAACGCAATGTGTACTTATCAAATCTTGAACGTTTTGACCCGCATTTAATCAGAAAAATATTCTAGATTTTTCTAAACCTGTGTGGTGTATTTTTGTGGTGTTGATACTATGTTATTGTGTGATTTATTGCACAAATACTTTACACATTGCCTTATAAGTTAAGCCTGACTGCTCAGTGCCAAGCTACCAGAGGGTGGGCACAGGATCATTTGGATTGTGTGTGATTTACCCTGACTAGAGTGAAGGTCCTTGCTTGGACAGGGGGTAACCTGACTGCCAACCAAAGACCCAATTTCTAACAGTGTCACTCTGACTTTGTCTCCATCTGTGTTAAAGCTGTTTCAGTTGTGTTAGGTAAGCCTGAGCTCTTCTGTGTCCCGGCTTGTTTATTGTCTAGTTCTCATGGCTTTTTTGGATTTGAGAGGAGCTAAGGGTATCTGAGCAGGCAGTGGTTTAGGAGTTTGGAAGACCTGGATCTTTCTTGTTCCTGTTTTGTTGTGGGGATTGGGGGATGGTGTTTCTGTGGTGGTGCGTAACGATTATCCTAAAGTTGATGGGGGTGTGGTCAGACCAGGTATCAGTGTGGGTTCGCGTACTGTGATATTTCTGAAGCTGGTGAAAATGGGGTCCAGTAGGTTTCCAGCAGCGTGTGTGGGTCCTTCCACTCACTGGGTTAGTCGAAGGTTGGACAGGTCTTTGGGAAGCTTGAATGTGTTGGGATCATTTAGGTTCTCCAGATGGTAGTTAAGGTTGCTGAGAAGGATGAAGTCTCTGAAATAGAGGATTGGTGGAAGGTTAATAAGTCAGTGATGGTCCTGCCAAAGTCGCAAGGGTGGTAGATGAAGGTGCTGCTCATGGTGTATTAGGCAGTGATGCGTTTGCAGGTCATGTTTTCCATGTTTCTGGTGGTGCTGTCAGAGGTGGTGGGGCATTAAAAGTAGTCTTTGAATAAGATAGCAATGCCATCTCCAGGTCTGTTTGTTCTGTCCTGTCTTGTGATCCTTTATACAGATGATTTTTTTGTGACAATTACAGGAACTGATGAGGGATACAGCCAGGTTACGATCAGGAAAAGCGGGTCCAGGAAATGGTAATGTAGCAGAATTTGGGTGAGGGGTTTTGTGATGGAGCGAGTGTTGAAGAGTATATAGGACAGGGAGGGTTGTGGTTTGGTGGGGATCGGGTGTGTGAGGTGGTAGTGAGAATTAGGTGAGTTTGAGAGAGTGCAACTAAAATGAGAGGTGGCACAGGAGACCACACCTTCAGCGTTGGGCAGCAAGGCGGACTGGTAGATGCAATTAGAGCTCAGGGCCTTAGGGCTCATTGTAGAGTAGCAACAGGGGAGGTTAGAGGGTGTTAGGAGGACCTGGTATACTGGCACTGGGTGAGGATGGGGTGGAGACCAGCACAGGGTCTTAGTGCTGCAGTCTCCATTCAGTGAAGACAGTTTTGGAAACCAGTGATGCCACTTCCTGTGCAGAAAGATGATGGTAAGTCCAGTGATGTTACTTCTTGTGCGGATGGATGATGGAACATCCAGGTATGTTACTTCCCATGCAGATGGACGATGGGAAACAAGTCCACTTGGTTGGCTTCTTGTTTAATAATTAGTTTTAAAGGGAATCCTGTGATGTCACTTCCTGAGCAGTTGAATAATGGCAATTCAGTGACATCACTTACTGTGCACATGGACGGTGGGAAATCCAATGATGACTTCCTGAATGATTATGGAAGCTCCACAGATATCCCTTCCTGTGAAGGTGGATGAAGGCAAATGAGTCCTCATGCTTTGCTTCTTCTTTTAAAGACATGTTTGGGGGGAAACCAATGAGGTCACGTTCCATGAAGATGGATGATGGCAAATCAAGTGATGACACTTGCTGTGCATTTGGATAATGGGAAATCCTGTGACGTCACTTCCTGTGCAGAAGGATGATGGGAAATGAGTCACAGCATTATTATTTGCATTCTGTGTGGTTATCATCCATCTTTTATGTACTAGATTAGGATTTTAAAATAACCATTTTAAAATGGCTGTTCTGTACCATGACATGTTTTGCTGCATACATTTATGCATTCTATGTGGTTACTATTCATATTTTATGCACCAGATTAGGATTTAAAAAAAAACATTTTAAAATGCATGTTCTGTTTCTTAGTGGTATTTACTTAATGGAGTTTGTTAATCAATCCTTTATAAAAAAACTTTTCTTGATTGCCATAGGCACACATAAAAACTGAAGAACTAATAAAATAAAACTACATGCATAAAAGAATTAGGACGAGATTTAAGCGGGCCTTGCACGTCATTGCGCCACATTAGCATAATTATTTTTACACTAATGACACCAGTGTTGCAGAACTAAGCCAAATTCACCGTACCATATTTACAAAGTGGCGTAATGTATGCTTGCACTTCTTTGTAACCCCTCACACCACATTATGACTGCTCCAAGTATAATGTATGCAATGGGGCGTTCCCCCATTAGGAGGTCTGCAAAAATGCCACAGAGCAGGCGTTAATAGGGGGCACCCCATTGCTTTCAATGGGCCCCCATGTAGTGTGCAGGATTAGAACAAAATATTGGATGCAGCACCACTTTTCTTAAATCTGGCCCTCAGAATATTGTGGATGTATGGCAGTGGCTGCTATTTTTAAGAATTCACTTAAGGCGAAACATGCATATTTAATAGAAAGTCTCCATAAAATACATAAAGAAACACAGCATTGTTTAAAATTGTACTTTTTCAACATAGGTGTTAAAAATTGTCTAATAAAGCTAATATACTATGTGCAAAAATATTAAAATGTAATCAAGTCTGATCAGATACACAGTCATAAGAGCATGTGGGACTTCACTCAAGCCTAAGCAGGCAAGAAATTAGGTATAAAAACCACTAAATTCCACAGGGCCCATTGTATGCGGACCAGTAGCACTGCATCATCGGCCTATAACAACATGGAGACTGGGGTACTTTCATCCTTAGGACATCAATGAATTGCTCCAATAAATAGGAATTAATATTCTTAATACTTAAAACCAAGGGGCCAAAATATACCCCTGCAGTAATTATCTTTATAGCCAAAATGATTCTGTGAAACCATGAGGAGTCAAACCGAACTAACGTAGCAAAGAGACTGATTTCTTTGCTAGCAGCTTTAACAGAGCTTTATGGATACAATTGCATAATTTATTAAAAGCCTCCATTGTAATTTGTAGAGTCAAATTCATGTACATTATCCAGATCATGATTCGAAATAAAAAATCCCAACATCCTCTACCCCCCCCCCTTTGGGTCCACATGTGCACTATGTACGTGCACACATGAGTGGTCTGCAAGTGTGGACAAATCAAATATACAAACACTAATTTTTGCAATAAAATCTACAAAGACAATCAGATGAGGAACACGCTTTCAATTTAACAATTCAAAAAGCATTACATGATTTGGATTGTTCTTGGTATTAAAATCTTTGGTATAGTAATACATTAAATAAAAGTCACATTTATTCAGACAACTTATCAAAACAACTTGCAAGGCATCACAGTTAAGATCAGTTGGGGTAATTTTGATATTCAGGGAAACTTTGAAAGCAGTAGTAAGATCCCCCTGTGGCTTTGTTTGAATTTGACAGAGTGGCTAGATTACTAAAGCATGTGAAACCCTGACAAACAGCCATGGAAGCAGCCCATGTGTCCTACAGGAGTACAGTCTCAAAATTGTGACTGAAGACAGACCAAAGGCATTCTGGCTAGCTTAACTTGGGCTTAAGACCTGCAAGATTCCAATTAGTAATATTTACAGAGCTGGAATATAATGTAGGTCCCCAAACCTCCTTAGACGAAACTGCTGCATCAAAGCACTGCCTCCTTGTAACAGAGCAGGACAGAGCCTCTAATGGGTCAAGTCAATGCAGTAACATATTTTTATGCAGGGATGAAAATCTATTCTAAAGAATAATGGTAATGCGTGTCAGAATAAAACGGTAAGGCGAAATCACATCTCATTCAGTTGTGAAATGAGGATTCAATATTTCCTTATGAAACACTGTACCCACTGGTCTATAAGAGAAACTTGATGGCAGTAATGCTACTATTCACACTGTGCTATTAGCTTGAAAAGATAATAAGGTCTGTACGGTAATAGGGTTTCTGAAATTTATAACAATGCAATTTCCTTCAAACAACTTTGGTGATGGACCAACCAAGGCAGTCTTTCTTACACAAAGTAGTTGATTATTATTATTAGTTGATTATTATTTGTTAGAATTTGGGTCTTTGGTTGGCAGTCAGGTTACCCCCTGTCCAAGCAGGGACCCTCACTCTAGTCAGGGTAAGTCACACACAGTCCAAATTATCCTGTGCCCACCCTCTGGTAGCTTGGCACTGAGCAGTCAGGCTTAACTTAGAACGCAATGTGTAAAGTATTTATGCAATAATTCATGTAATAACATAGTAGAGCACCACAAAAAATACACCACTAGGTATTTAGAAAAATATAGAATTTATGTCTGGTAAAAATAGGTCAAAATGATCAAGATTTGATAAGTACACGTTGAAATATCACTTAAGAGAATGATAAAAAGAGTCTTCAGTCTTTAAAAAGCAACAAGGGTCTCTTGCAAACACAAAGTACCTGGTTTGCGTTGAAATTATCCGCAAGAGTCCACAGAGGAAGAGATGCGTGTAAAACGGCGACGTGTGTGTCAGTTTCTCCAGGCGCACACAGACGATGCGTCAATATTTTTCCATGCAGTCAGGGCCTTGCATCGATTTCCAGCACGAAGGCTTGGATCCTCTTCGGGTTGCAGGGTAGTTGGATGCCCCGGGGACGATGCAGAGAAATTTCAAGGAGTACATGAGGGTAGCCCTGATGTTAGCCTATGAAAGGAGCAGGCCTCTCAGCAGTCTAAAACTAATTGAGGATTTCTACACTACCAGGATACATAAACTACACAGGTATATGTTCTGTCGTTTACCTACATAGCACCCTGCCCTATGGGTTACCTAGGGACTACCTTAGGGGTGACTTACATGTAGAAAAGGAGAGTTTTAAGTCTTGGCAAGTACTTTTAAATGCGAACTCGAAGTGGGAGTGCAAGTGCACACAAAGGCCTTGCAATGGCAGGCCTGAGGCATGGTGAAGGGGCTACTTATGTGGGTGGCACAATCAGTGCTGAAGGCCCACTAATAGCATTTAAACTACAGGCTCTGGGCACATGTAGTGCACTTTACTAGGGACTTTCAAGTAGATTAGATAATCTAAACCAATGTAACCATGTTTTAAGGAATAGAGCATATGCACTTTTGCACTGGTTAGCAGTGGTAATGTGAGCAATGTCCTAAAACCAGCAAAAACAGTGTCCAAAAAGTGGACAGAGTCAGGGAAAAAGTTAGGGGTGACCACCCTAAGGCTGTCAGGTCTAACATTATTATACAAGTTGAAGACCTTGTGTAAAGAAAGCCAGTGGATTCCTTTATGCAATGACTGGTCATGGTCCTCCAACTGCCCTTATTTCAACTGGGGCCAATTGGATAGTATAAGAACAAAAGGAAAGGCTCGTGGTGTTAAGTTGAGAACCAGGCACATTGTTTTTTTAGGTCTAGATAAACCAGGAAATATAGATTCTCTCCCAGCTCAGGGGTAAACTCTTCTGCTTAATGGTGCCACGTTAACAGCGGTAGAATTGCTTTCTTTAATGGTGTTTTCTGGTTGGTCAGACTGATTAACAGTTGGATTGATTGCCCTATTCTAATTTGCATTAACAATCATATTATTACTTAGATGTGAAAAATCCGGTACTGGATCATTAAAAGCGTAATATCATGCATCTAAAGATGGAAGTGTTACAATGTTATTAATAGACAACAGATGTTCTAAACTCGCATTTAAGCTCTCAAGCTTGTCATAGCTTGGCAGTAACAAATCCTACATAACCTTATTCACTCTGGTGTAGAGTTTACCCTCTCAAGCCGAAAACACTGTGAGATTCGGGAGGGAAGGCTCTGTGATTGCTGCATCTTTGACAGATTTACTAGCTGGTAAATCAATAGAACCACAGTTTCTTTTTTCACGATTAACTGCTGGTTCAATAACAAATGATATGTGGGATTGTGGCAGCTAAACGTCAGAAACAGAAGCATGCCAGACAGTTCCATATCATTAGTTTTGCAAGATATTCTCTTTGTAATTTCCCCAGACTTTCCGAGTTTCCTTGCCGATTTACAGGCAAAGAAGGGATGAAGCTACCTTCCAGGAATAGCCTACTCTCCATAATTTTGATCTCTTTTGAGGTAGCCCCACAGCTCTCTGCAAAATGCTGTCAATTGTCATACCTTTGTTAGTGAAACAAACATTTCCTGCAGCCTTGTGCTTAACCATATTATGGGGACACAGGACATCAATAACAGGTCAAAAGAAGTATGGCCCTGCACCATTCTTTATGCCCTTTGGGCATGCCTCCTCTACTGCCCTTCAGACTGTCCCTTCGATGACTGAGGTCTTCTGGGCAGCTGAGTCCCCAGATGCAGCACCAGCTGTAACGTCCTGTGCTGCAGGATCAGAGCACCCACATTATGTGCCTTGGGTCCACCTCCTTCACCTCACTGCAGGCTGGCCCTCCAAATAACTGAGGTGTTCTAGGTGATTGAGACCCCAAATACAGCACCAGTTGTAGCATCCTGTGCCATAGGATCATAGAGATTAATGGGTTATTCATTTATTAAAGAGTGTTTGGAGTTCCACTGTGCCCTTCTTCTGATCTTCTGGTTCTGATCTTCTGATCAGTATCAGTAAACACTTCCTGCACCGTATTGTTCAGTGGTTTGTGTGTAGGTTCCAGTGTAACTATGTTTTTAATTCATATTGGTGTATTGACTGTGTCATTGTGCCAGGGGTTAGAAATCCTACCCCTACGACACTGGCACACTGGTGTGTGGGGCACAAATCATAACAAACCCACTATCTCAGCACATATGTAAACAAAATGCTCTTTTTTGCACATCAGCTCTTTGCAGGATGACATCCAGGCTAGATTCTGCCCAGAATTTAGCACAGATGATGGATTAGTTGCCATGATATGCCATTTGTGCTCTGTAGCTCTCAAGAACAGTGTTATTGTCTTGGTGGTGCGAATTCTGTCAGCAGCACTTGATACTGTCAGTCATGTAAAGTGTGTTATGTAATTTATTGAGTGGCTCCTGCACGAGGTATTTTTTGACTGTTTTGACTTATCCTGAGTGAACAGTTATCTGTTGCTGGTTGGATTAATATAAATGGAGCCAAAGCCTCTAGTTTAGAAGCCCACTTGTGGTATGGTAGCACAGTAGCATGCCACCAAGTACTAACATGTCTGAATAATTTTTCTATTGCATCTAAAAGCGCAAAATAGAAACATCAATGAAAAAATGTAGGTGTCAGGTCGGATAACTATGCTCTTTTATGTCTGTTGGTGTTAATGGCTTTTCTAGTGTGTTTGTTTATTGTGCAGTATTTATTGTTACACTTTGCAGATTTGTACAGCTCCAAAGTGTTTTGTGCCTTTAATGGTGACCCTCTCGATGGGGGATTGAAGTTGAAGAATATATTTGCTAAATATGCTCTGCCTCATCAGACAAATTGAACATCGAGAGAAAAACATCTTTATTGATGCACTTTGGTGGTGCTGAAGGACAGGAAGCTTTTGACAGTCTTTCTGATTTGAGTATGGAAGGTGATGACAATTTTAGTGAGTATGATATTTGCATTATCAAATTAGATAAGCCTTACATAACGAAAGTGAATACTGTTGTAAAAAGGCACGTTTTTTGATGTGCATGTGAGAAAGTAGCTTGAGGCTGTAGGAAGCTGGGAGCTTCTTGCGAGCTGAAACAAGTCTGGTGGATAGAAATCAAGATTAATTTATGTTGAAGAGTGCAAGTGACAAAAGTTAGAGAGAAGCTGTGGATGAAAGATGACCTTTCTTTGAGTCAAATGTTAGCTACAAACAAATGAATCGAACTTGTATTAGCATTTGCAAAAGAAATTAGCAAGGAAAATGGTATCTAACTGTACGCATAAACAGTGGTTGCAAGACAAAGACGGAGAAAAAGTGAAAGTAAAGTATATACTTAGATTTGGAAATACTGGAAATATAGTTAATAAATAGTGTCATGTACTTAAGGTGATGTACAGGAGTTGCAATGAGAGGGGTATTATTCCAATTGCTGCAAACGAGTGAGAACATTTAAGGGAAAATCAATTTGGTAAAAGGAAACTGTGAGAATATCATTCTGCTGGTGTTAATTCATGAGATAATCATTGATCATTTAATGAAGCTAAATTAAGTGAAGCAAATTTAGAAATGATGATGGATATGAGTGTGATATTGACTTCGGTTTTGAATTAAAAATTATGAAGACAAAATTGCGCATAAAGTATATGTTTTAAAGAGTATATGGGACCGAGAGGGTGAATGGACAAAATATTGAGTTCAAACTATCAGAACACATTAAGGTCCAGATTTATGACAAAGTGGCGCAGCGCGGTGCTGCATTAAAAATAGCAGTGTGGTGCTGCACCACTTTTGAAACACAGGGATGCACTGTATTTAGAGGAATATGGAGCACTCCTGTGTTTCCCCTTGTGACGGCGCTAAATTTAGCCACCAGCATCAACACAGCATCTTTGCACCATAGTGCAAGGGGTGTCTGCTTTCAGGGGATAGATTGTTTATTTGCAGAAATGTGTCCCTTCCTGCACATAAACAACCTACAATAACGACTTGGCACTTCTATGCATGCTGCAAAATGTAGCACACATAGAAGCACCAAAGTGTCTTTATGGAATGATTGTATATGTGCAGAAAGGACTCCTTTCTGTAGATAAACAATTATTCATGGCCTTTTGCTCCTTCTTTGTTTGCTGCAGGATGCAAAAAATGAGGAGCAATAAAAGTATTCCTTCTCTTGGTGCCATGCTAACAGCACCTCTGGGGTGGTGATAGTTTTTGGTGCTGCATCAGATTTTACACCTTCTTGTAAGTCTGGGGGAGCGTCAAAAGCAATAGGTGTTGCAGTGGAAATCCAAAAGCAACACCCATTGTACGCCCATTTTACGCAGAAAACTGTGTCAGAGTGTCACATATTTACAAGGAGACTTTAAGCCACAAAACGTGGCTTAACGCCTCCTTGTAAATATGGTGCAGTGAATAGCGCCTCTGGAGCGTCACTGAAAGTGTTGCTTCAGTGGTGCTAGGCCCTTGTTGATCTGGCCCTAATATCGGAAAAAATATTGTGATGCAAAAATATCATGGTACAGAATATTGTCATTAATATAATTTTATTGTGTAAGTAATATTGCTTTAAGAATATCATTTAATATGTTTTAGTTAATATACTAACTGTATGCATTGCTACAGTTGTTATAATGTTTATTATTGTTTTTTAAATATATTTTGGAATTTTGTGATTTGATATTTTTTATTTAAACGTTTTTTGAGTTATTTATATTGTCATGGTTGGTTGTTGGGTTTATAGACGTATAGGGTTGGATGTCATTCAGGAATCTATTTATTTTATCATTAATTTGTGTTGTCCTGGTAATTATTTTGTAATTACTATGGGCATCATTACGAGTTTGGCAGTCCATGCACCTCCATGGCGGCGGTGGCAGTCTGACTGCCATTGGCTTGGTGGTCGGACCACTGTTAGACCTGACAGCCTTAGGGTAGTCACCCCTAACTTTTTGCCTGCCTCCCTCCACTTTGTGGATACTGTTTTTGCTGGTTTTTAGACTCTGCGCACTTTACCACTGCTAACCAGTGCTAAAGTGCATATGCTCTCTCTGTAAACATGGTAACTTTGGATCATACCTGATTGAACTATTTAATCTACTTATAAGTCCCCAGTAATGTGCACCCCAGGTGCCTAGGGCCTATAGATTAAATGCTACTAGTGGACCTGCAGCACGGATTGTGCCACCCACTTAAGTAGCCCCTTTTCCTTGTCTCAGGCCTACCATTGCTAGGCCTGTGTGGGCAGTTTCCCTGCCACCTCGACTTGGCATTTAAAAGTACCTGCCAAGCATAGAGCTCCCCTTTTTCTACATATAAGTCACCCTTAATGTGTGCCCTGGGTATCCCCTAGAGCAGGGTGCTGTGTAGGTAAAAGGCAGGACATGTACCTGTGTAGTTATATGTCCTGGTAGTGTAAAAAACCCTCAATTCATTTTTGCACTGCTGTGAGACCTGCTCCCTTCATAGGCTAACATTGGGGCTGCCCTCATACACTGTTGAAGTGGCAGCTGCTGATCTGAAAGGAGCAGGGAGGTCATATTTAGTATGGCCAGAATGGTAATACAAAATCCTACTGACTGGTGAAGTCGGATTTAATATTACTATTCTAGAAATGGCACTTTTAGAAAGTGAGCATTTCTTTGCACTTAAATCCTTCTGTGCCTTACAATCCACGTCTGGCTAGGTTTAGTTGACAGCTCCTTGTGCATTCACTCAGACACACCCCAAACACAGGGTACTCAGCCTCACTTGCATACATCTGCATTTTGAATGGGTCTTCCTGGGCTGGGAGGGTGGAGGCCCTACCCTCACACAAAGGACTGCCACACCCCCTACTGGGACCCTGGCAGACAGGATTGAACTGAAAGGGGACCTGGTGCACTTCTTAGCCACTCTTTGAAGTCCCCCCCACTTCAAAGGCACATTTGGGTATAAAACAGGGCCTCTGCCCTACCTCATCAGACACTTGCTGGAGAAGAAACCGGAACCAGAAACTACATCCTGCCAAGAAGAACTGCCTGGCTGCTCAAAGGACTCACCTGTCTGCTTTCTACAAAGGACTGCTGTCTTGCTGTTGCCCTGCTGCCTTGCTGAACTCTTGACTGGCTGTGAAAGTGCTCTCCAAGGGCTTGGATAGAGCTTGCCTCCTGTTCCTTGAAGTCTCAGGACCAAAAAGACTTCTTCCTTTCACTTGGACGCTCCGTGCGCCGAAAATTTCGACGCACAGCTTGTTTCGCGGCGAGAAAAACGCCGCACCCCGACGCTGATCAACGCGACGCTCTCGGGACGATCGAGACTTCGACGCACAACCTCGCAAGGACAACGCCGCCCGACTTTCCAGGAGAAATCGACGCGACGCCTACCGTGAACGCGAAACTTTGACGCACGGCCTCGCAAGGACAACGCCGCCCGACTTCCGAGGAGAAATCGACGCGACGCCTGCCGTGAGACCAAAATTTCGACGCACGGCCTCGCAAGGACAACGCCGCCCGACTTCCAAGGAGAAATCGACGCGACGCCTACCGTGAGATCGAAACTTCGACGCGCAGTCCCGCAGAACGACGCGCAGCCGGAAAACAAGTAGGAGAATCCACGCACAGACCCGGGACATCTGGTAATCCCCGCGATCCACGAAAAGAGACTGTCTGCGCGCCGGAAAACGACGCCCGACTTCCCCGCGTGGAAAAGAACGACGCAAGTCTTTGTGTGCTGAGGAGAAATCGACGCACACACCCTTTTTCCACGCATCTCTTTTCCTGTGGCCCTCTGAGGAGATTTCCCACCAGAAACCAGGTACTTTGTGCTTGAAAGACACTTTATTGCATTCTAATGACTTAAGACACTTTATATCACTTCCCTGTGATATTTCTACAATTTTCCATTTGCAACTTTATTCTTTTTGACCTACAATTATCCTGATAAATATTATATATTTTTCTAAACACTGTGTGGTGTATTTTTGTGGTGCTATATGGTGGTATTGTATGATTTATTGCACAAATACTTTACACATTGCCTTCTGAGTTAAGCCTGACTGCTCGTGCCAAGCTACCAGAGGGTGGGCACAGGATAATCTTGGATAGTGTGTGACTTACCCTGACTAGAGTGAGGGCTTTTGCTTGGACAGAGGGTAACCTGACTGCCAACCAAAAACCCCATTTCTAACATTGGTGATCAGCGGTGAGGATAGGACTTGTATTTGTGCAGTGACATACAGTAGCTAAGTATTTCACTACCTACCCACAGTTGAAGGTCAACTTGGTTTTTATCTCTTTTTGAAAATCCGTTTTTTTCCTGACAATTTTCAAAAACTAAATCCTCACTCAACATGTCTCTGACTGGGTCTCAGACAGGGGACTTTGACCTAGTCCAGTTGGATACATACACGGTCAAACAACTAAGAGGATTCTGCAGGGCATTAAGGGTACCCACCCAAGGGGCCTCCAGAAAGGAGGACTTTCAAGTGGCACTGAGGGCCTGGGCAGAAGCCCAGTTAGAGGATGATGAGGAAGAGGAGCCAGAAAATGGCCCCTCAGAAGGATTTTCACTATCTATGGATGGTGTTACCACTGCAATTGTGCACCCTTCCAGTCCAGGGAGCAGTGTCTCCATGCAAAGCCTGACCGCAGATGAAAGGAGAGAGGAAAGGGAGTTCCAATTGCAAATGGCAAAACTGAAAATTGAGGCACAACAGGAGGAGAGGAGGGCAGAAAGAGAAGCCAAACAAGCTGAGGCTGAAAGAGCAGCCAAACAGATTGAAGCTGAAAGAACAGCCAAACAAGCAGAAGCTGAAAGAACAGCCAAACAAGTGGAAGCTGAAAGAGCTTTGGCTGAAAAGAAACTATTGTTGGCTCATGAACTGAGTCTCAAGGAGCTGGAGATCAAGGCAAGACAGTCTGAATCCAGCAATAATGGTGGCAGCATACAGACAGGACCTGCTGGAGAAAAGAAGGTTCGTATACCCAAAAATGTGGTGCCCAGTTTTGTGGTGGGAGATGACATAGATAAATGGTTAGCTGCTTATGAAGTTGCACTAAGGGCTCATGAGGTTCCTGAAGGGCAATGGGGGGTAGCTATGTGGGGTTATGTGCCGCCATTGGGGAGGGACACACTTCTCACATTGGATCCACCGGATCAAAACACATACCCACTCCAGAAAGCCACTTTACTTGCCAAGTTTGGGCTGACCCCTGAGGGATACCGTCAGAGGTTCAGGGACAGCACCAAACAAACCACACAAACATGGGTAGATTTCTTTGATTTCTCTAGTAAGGCACTGAATGGATGGGTGCGGGGCAACAAAGTAGCAGATTATAAAGGTTTATATGACTTGATCCAGAGAGAGCATATGCTTAATGTTACTTATACCGATTTGCGCCAGCACCTAGTGGATAGTAAGCTGACTGATCCCAGGAAGCTTGCTGAGGAGGCGGACCTCTGGGTTAGCACCAGAGTGTCCAAAAAGGTACCTGGGGGGGACTCCCACAAAGGTGGTCAGGGTTCCCAACAGAAGAAAGAGGGGGGAGATAAACTTACAGATAAGGAACTCTCTAAAGGCCCCCAAAAGAATTCCCAGGGAGGGGGTGGCAACCCTTCCTTTTCCAAATTTGGGAAAAAGCCAGGGACATTTGACAGGTCAGGAAAATCTAGCCCCAAATGCATGGAGTGTTACCAGTATGGTCACTATAAAGGCGATCCCCAGTGCCCCAAGAGGGCACGTCCACTACTGGACAGGTCCCTGGGTTGACTAGTGTAGCGCTCGGGGGGGAGATGGACCCAGATAGCTGTGGGGGACAGGTAGAGATTTCCCTAGTGTCCCTGGGAGAAGGAGAAATGATGTCCAAGGTCCACATGCCTAAAAATACTTCCAAGTACCGGCAGTGGGTCCTCATTGATGGGCAGAAGGTGGAGGCTCTGCGTGACACAGGAGCCAGTATGACTACTATCAAGAGTCAGCTGGTGTCCACAGAGCAGATAATCCCTAATACATTCCACCAGGTCATAGTCGCTGACAATCGCGAGAGTCACCTACCGGTGGCTCGGGTTCCCTTTGAGTGGGGGGGGGTCTCTGGTACTCTGAAAGTAGCTGTGAGTCCTGCCATGCCTGTAGATTGTCTGTTAGGCAATGATCTAGAGCATACTGCTTGGAAAGAAGTAGAGCTCAGATCTCACCTGGAGATGTTAGGGTTACCTGAGTGGGTCTGCATGACCACCCGGTCCATGGCTGACCGAGAGGGAAGTCAAGGGCATCTGGAGCCTGGAACGATGGCCCAGAGAGCTGCCAAGAGGAGGGACGAGGGGCGCGGGAAACCGGCCCCAGAAGTTCCCACAGTGGCTGACGGGGCTCCTGAGGAGGAGACTCCCGAGCCAACTGGGGAAGACATTGCCACCCTAGGTGACTTACCTGAGCTTGCTGGCTGGCAAGTTGAGGGTGGACCCACCAGGGAGGAATTCTGCAAGGCGCAGAAAGAGTGTCCCACTCTAGAAGGGTTGAGGAAACAAACCTTAAACCAGGCAGCAGGTGACGCCTCTGGCAATCACCACCTATATTGGGAGAATGATCTCCTCTACAGTGAGCCTAGGGTTCCGGTCTTTGGGGCAGCCCGTGTGCTGGTGGTCCCCCAATGTTACCGAGCCTTCCTCCTGGGTCTGGCTCACGACATTCCCCTGGCAGGACATTTGGGACAAGACAAGACCTTCAACAGGCTTGTCACCCACTTTCACTGGCCCAAAATGAGGACACACTCAGACAAATTCTGCAGGGCTTGTCCTACCTGCCAGGCTAGTGGTAAAGCAGGGAAGAGGGTTAAAACCCCCCTGATTCCACTTCCGGTCGTTGGCACCCCCTTTGAAAGGGTGGGCGTCGACATTGTTGGCCCCTTGGACCCCAAAACTGAATTAGGCAACAGGTTTATCCTGGTTTTGGTGGACCATGCCACCCGGTACCCAGAGGCAATCCCTCTGAGGACCGTAACTGCATCGGTGGTAGCCAGAACCCTGATGGGGATATTTACCCGTGTGGGATTCCCCAAGGAGATAGTGTCTGACAGAGGCACTAACTTCATGTCCGCGTACATGAAGCATCTGTGGGATGCGTGTGGTGTAACCTACAAGTTCACCACACCCTATCACCCCCAGTCTAATGGGCTTGTGGAGAGATTCAACAAGACCCTGAAAGGCATGATTGGTGGCCTCCCTGAGGCCATGAGGCGTAAATGGGACGTCCTCTTACCATGCCTTCTCTTTGCTTACAGAGAGGTCCCCCAGAGGGGGGTAGGGTTCAGTCCCTTTGAGCTTCTCTATGGGTACCCCGTCAGGGGACCCTTAAGCATTGTCAAGGAGGGATTGGAGAACGCTCCAAAGACACCCCCTCAGGACGTGGTCAGCTACATGTTGGCCCTCCGCAATCAGATGACCCGCTTCTGGAAAGAGGCCCAAAGTAACCTGGAGGCCAGTCAAGAGGTGATGAAACAATGGTATGACCAGAAGGCCACTCTGGTAGAGTTTCAACCTGGAGACAAAGTGTGGGTAATGGAGCCAGTAGAGCCCAGAGCTCTCCAGGACCGCTGGTCTGGCCCATTTGAAATAAAGGAGCGGAAAGGGGAGGCCACTTACCTAGTGGACCTCCAAACCCCTAGGAACCCCCTAAGGGTGCTCCACGTGAACCGACTAAAAGCTCATTTTGAGAGGTCGGAGATCAACATGCTTCTGGTCACAGATGAAGGAATGGAAGAGGAGAGTGAACCTCTCCCTGACCTCCTCTCTGCCCAAGAAGGTGATGGGTCCGTAAGTGGGGTCATTCTGTCTGACTCCCTGACCCTAAACCAGAAAGGAGACTGCTATGAGCTGTTGGAGCAGTTCTCCCCCCTCTTCTCCCTTACTCCTGGACTGACCCACCTCTGTGTTCATGATATTGACACCGGTGACAGTCTCCCTGTGAAGAACAAAATTTACAGGTTGTCAGATAAGGTGAAGGCCAGCATCAAGGAGGAGGTCTCCAAGATGTTGACGCTAGGGGTTATTGAGAAGTCCAGTAGTCCCTGGGCCAGCCCAGTGGTGTTGGTCCCTAAGGCTACTGCCCCAGGCGCGAAGCCAGAACTCCGGTTCTGCGTGGACTACCGGGGTCTCAACTCAGTCACACGGACTGATGCTCACCCCATCCCCCGAGCTGATGAGCTTGTGGACAGGCTAGGCGCTGCCCAGTTCCTGAGTATGTTTGATCTTACTTCAGGGTACTGGCAGATCGCCCTGACTGAGGGGGCTAAGGAAAGGTCCGCCTTTTCCACCCCTGACGGCCATTACCAGTTCCGGGTGATGCCGTTTGGATTGAAAAATGCCCCCGCTACCTTCCAACAGTTGGTTAACGGGGTCCTGGCTGGCAAGGATGCCTTCTGTGCAGCCTACCTGGATGACATAGCTGTCTACAGTTCCAGCTGGGAGGAACACCTGCTCCACCTCAAGGAGGTGCTTCAGGCCCTGCAACAGGCAGGCCTGACCATCAAGGCTAGTAAGTGCCAGATTGGGCAGGGTTCCGTGGTGTACTTGGGACACCTAGTAGGTGGTGGCAAGGTGCAGCCACTCCAGGCCAAGATCGAAACTATCAAGGCCTGGCAACCACCTCGAACCCAGACTGAGGTGAGAGCCTTTTTAGGCCTCACCGGATACTACCGCAGGTTTGTCAAGGGCTATGGTACCATTGTGTCCCCCTTGACAGAACTCACGTCCAAGAAGCAACCTAGGTTGGTGAATTGGACAGAGGCTTGTCAGAAAGCCTTTGACGCCCTGAAGGAAGCCATGTGCACGGCCCCCGTGCTCAAGGCCCCTGACTACTCCCAGGAATTTATCGTGCAGACAGACGCTTCAGAGCATGGCATAGGGGCAGTTCTAGCACAGCTAAATGAGGAGGGCAGAGATCAACCGGTAGTCTTTATTAGCAGAAGACTATTACCACGGGAACAGAGGTGGAGTGCTATTGAAAGAGAAGCTTTTGCTGTGGTCTGGGCACTGAAGAAGCTGAGACCCTACCTGTTTGGGACTCACTTCCTAGTTCAGACAGACCACAGGCCCCTCAGATGGCTCATGCAGATGAGGGGTGAGAATCCAAAACTCTTGAGGTGGTCCATTTCCCTACAGGGGATGGACTTTACGGTGGAACATCACCCAGGGGTTGACCACGCCAATGCTGATGGTCTCTCCAGGTACTTCCGCCTTAGCGATGAGAGCTCCCAAGAGGCCGGGTAGCTCTCCCCACTTTCAGCTGGGGGGGACACATGTTAGACCTGACAGCCTTAGGGTAGTCACCCCTAACTTTTTGCCTGCCTCCCTCCACTTTGTGGATACTGTTTTTGCTGGTTTTTAGACTCTGCGCACTTTACCACTGCTAACCAGTGCTAAAGTGCATATGCTCTCTCTCTGTAAACATGGTAACTTTGGATCATACCTGATTGAACTATTTAATCTACTTATAAGTCCCCAGTAATGTGCACCCCAGGTGCCTAGGGCCTATAGATTAAATGCTACTAGTGGACCTGCAGCACGGATTGTGCCACCCACTTAAGTAGCCCCTTTTCCTTGTCTCAGGCCTACCATTGCTAGGCCTGTGTGGGCAGTTTCCCTGCCACCTCGACTTGGCATTTAAAAGTACCTGCCAAGCATAGAGCTCCCCTTTTTCTACATATAAGTCACCCTTAATGTGTGCCCTGGGTATCCCCTAGAGCAGGGTGCTGTGTAGGTAAAAGGCAGGACATGTACCTGTGTAGTTATATGTCCTGGTAGTGTAAAAAACCCTCAATTCATTTTTGCACTGCTGTGAGACCTGCTCCCTTCATAGGCTAACATTGGGGCTGCCCTCATACACTGTTGAAGTGGCAGCTGCTGATCTGAAAGGAGCAGGGAGGTCATATTTAGTATGGCCAGAATGGTAATACAAAATCCTACTGACTGGTGAAGTCGGATTTAATATTACTGTTAGAAATGGGGTTTTTGGTTGGCAGTTAGGTTGCCCTCTGTCCAAGCAAGAACCCTCACTCTAGTCAGGGTAAGTCACACACAATCCCAAATCAGCCTGTGCTCACCCTCCGGTAGCTTGGCACGAGCAGTCAGGCTTAACTTAGAAGGCAATGTGTAAAGCATTTGTGCAATAAATCATACAACACCATAGCATAACACCACAAAAATACACCACACAGTATTTAGAAAAATATATAATATTTATCTGGGTAATTGTAGGTCAAAACGATCAAAGTTGCAATACGAATTTGTGAAGATATCACTGAAAAGTGATATTAAGTGTCTTTGAGTCTTTAAAAAGCAATAAAGTGTCTTTCAAGCACAGAGTACCTGGTTTCTGGTGGGAAATCTCCTCAGAGGGCCACAGGAGAAGAGATGCGTAGAAAAAGGGGTGTGTGCGTCGATTTCTTCTCAGCACACACAGACTTGCGTCGTTCTTTTCCACGCGGGGAAGTCGGGCGTCGTTTTCCGGCGCGCAGACAGTCTCTTTTTGTGGATCGCGGGGATTACCAGATGTCCCGGGTCTGTGCGTGGATTCTCCTGCTTATTTCCCGGCTGCGCGTCGTTCTGCGGGGCTGCGCTTCGAAGTTTCGATCTCACGGTAGGCGTCGCGTCGATTTCTCCTTGGAAGTCGGGCGGCGTTGTCCTTGCGAGGCCGTGCGTCGAAATTTTGGTCTCACGGCAGGCTTTGCGTCGATTTCTCCTTGGAAGTCGGGCGGCGTTGTCCTTGCGAGGCCGTGCGTCAAAGTTTCGCACTCACGGTAGGCGTCGCGTCGATTTCTCCTTGGAAGTCGGGCGGCTTTGTCCTTGCGAGGTTGTGCGTCGAAGTCTCGATCGTCCCGAGGGCGTCGCGTTGATCAGCGTCGGTGTGCGGCGTTTTTCTCGCCGCGAAACAAGCTGTGCGTCGAAATTTTCGCCGCACGGAGCGTCCACGTGAAAGGAAGAAGTCTTTTTGGTCCTGAGACTTCAAGGAACAGGAGGCAAGCTCTATCCAAGCCCTTGGAGAGCACTTTCACAGCCGGACAAGAGTTCAGCAAGGCAGCAGGGCAACAGCAAGACAGCAGTCCTTTGGAGAAAGCAGACAGGTGAGTCCTTTGAGCAGCCAGGCAGTTCTTCTTGGCAGGATGTAGTTTCTGGTTCAGGTTTCTTCTCCAGCAAGTGTCTGATGAGGTAGGGCAGAGGCCCTGTTTTATACTAAGTTGTGCCTTTGAAGTGGGGGTGACTTCAAAGAGTCTCTAAGAAATGCACCAAGTTCCCTTTCAGTTCAATCCTGTCTGCCAGAGTCCCAGTAGGGGGTGTGGCAGTCCTTTGTGTGAGGGCAGGCCCTCCACCCTCCCAGCCCAGGAAGACCCATTCAAAATGCAGATGTATGCAAGTGAGGCTGAGTACCCTGTGTTTGGGGTGTGTCTGAGTGAATGCACAAGGAGCTGTCAACTAAACCTAGCCAGACGTGGATTGAAGGGCACAACAAGTTTTTAGTGCAAAGAAATGCTCACTTTCTAAAAGTGGCATTTCTAGAATAGTAATATTAAATCCGACTTCACCAGTCAGCAGGATTTTATATTACCATTCTGGCCATACCAAATATGACCTTCCTGCTCCTTTCAGATCAGCAGCTGCCACTTCAACAGTGTATGAGGGCAGCCCCAATGTTAGCCTATGAAGGGAGCAGGCCTCACAGTAGTGTAAAAACGAATTTAGGAGTTTTACACTACCAGGACATATAACTACACAGGTACATGTCCTGCCTTTTACCTACACAGCACCCTGCTCTAGGGGTTACCTAGGGCACACATTAGGGATGACTTATATGTAGAAAAAGGGGATTTCTAGGCTTGGCAAGTACTTTTAAATGCCAAGTCGAAGTGGCAGTGAAACTGCACACACAGGCCTTGCAATGGCAGGCCTGAGACAAGGTTAAGGGGCTACTGAGGTGGGTGGCACAACCAGTGCTGCAGGCCCACTAGTAGCATTTAATCTACAGGCCCTAGGCACATGTAGTGCACTCTAATAGGGACTTACAGGTAGATTAAATAGTCAATCATGGATAAACCAATCAATAGTACAATTTACACAGAGAGCATATGCACTTTAGCACTGGTTAGCAGTGGTAAAGTGCTCAGAGGTCAAAAGCCAACAACAGCAGGTCAGAAAAAATAGGAGGAAGGAGGCAAAAAGTTTGGGGATGTCCCTGTCAAAAAGCCAGGTCCAACATGACCCCCCCCCAGCCTAAAGCCAGGGGAGAACAATCACTATCCTGATGTACTTCCCTGTTTGAGGCGACAGAACAAGGACCCAGGCCCACAACAGCAGGGGCATGCTCCAGTTCTTCGCCTTCCTGACTCCCATTGGATCCCTCTGTCCATACTCTCAGGGCCCACTAAGCCCATCCATGGGGAACCTTTCTCCTTTCCTGCGGATCCCATCTGTGCAGCACCTAACCTTACTTTGCTCACAGATGTATCCCAGGAGCAGGATAGTACCCCCATGACCAACATAGTGGTGTTGCCCACTCTACCCCTGGGGTGTGACACTTGTCCCCTCCCCAGGGATAACTCTGTCCACCCGGACAGCAAGCCACAGTGATTACTGACAGCTGCCAGGGATGAGAGCCAGGCCCCAGGCCTCTCAAAGCTCTCCAACCACTGTGGCTGTGGAGAGTGGGGGGCGGTAGCCCCAGGTGCTGGGCACCCTTTAACCACTCTCCCTTCCACCAGGTCAGGGATGACAGCCTGAACCTGGTCCTCCCCTCTGGGGCTTGGTACCCTCCCTCCGGGAGCGGTACCCCCCGAGTCCAACATGGCCAGGGGGCTTACAGAAGTCGCCCTGTACCATTCCTCCACCAGTGCAGGGCTGTTAACCTGCCACTGGCCCTCCAACCTGGGGTCTGTACCTTCAGGTTGGACTAGGGCCCGGGGTGAGGCTTCCCTCCCCCTGCCCTCCCTTCTGGGGTCCAGCACCCTCCAACTAGGAGTGGCCTCCTCAGAAGACAACATGGTAGGGGCACTGTTATCAGTAGCCCCTCCCTCCAGGTCCGGGGGGACACCCTGAACCTGGTCTTCCAGCCCAGGGTCTGTACCCTCAGACTGGATCACCGCCTGGCAAACCAGGACTTCCTGGGAGGCACACCTACCCCCCACCAGGTCAGAGTTTAACCTCTGCACCTGCCCATTCAACTCAGAGTCACCACCCTGAAGTTGAACCATTGCCTGGCACGCCAGGACTTCCTGGAGGGCACACTGACCCTCCACCAGGTCAGAGCTTAACCTCTGCACCTGACCATTCAACTCAGAGTCACCACCCTGAAGTTGATCAATTGCCTGGCACACCAGGACTTCCTGGAGGGCACACTGACCCTCCACCAGGTCAGAGTTTAACCTCTGCACCTGACCATTCAACTCAGAGTCACCACCCTGAAGTTGAACAATTGCCTGGCGCACCAGGACTTTCTGGGAGGCACACCTACCTCCCACCAGGTCAGAGTTTAACCTCTGCGCCTGGTTCCCCAACCCAGGGTCACCACCCTGAGGTTGGGCAATTGCCTGGCACAGCAGGGCTTCTTGGGAGGCACACCTACCTCCCACCAGGTCAGAGTTTAACCTCTGAACCTGGGTATCCAACCCAGAGTCAGCACTCTGAGGTTGAACAATTGCCTGGCACGCCAGGACTTTCTGGAGGGCACACTGACCCTCCACCAGGTCAGAGTTTAACCTCTGAACTGGGCCATTCAACTCAGAGTTACCACCCTGAAGTAGAACAATCGCCTGGCACGCCAGGACTTCCTGGAGGGCACACTGACCCTCCACCAGGTCAGAGTTTAACCTCTGAACCTGGTTCTCCAACCTAGGGTCACCATCCTGAGGTTGGACAACTGCCTGGTACACCAGGGCTTTCTGGGGGGCACACCTACCCCCCACCAGGTCAGAGGTTAACCTCTGAACCTGGATATCCAACCCAGAGTCACCACCCTGAGGTTGAACCATTGCCTGGCAGGCCAGGACTTTCAGGGAGGCACACCTACCTCCCACCAGGTCAGAGTTTAACCTCTGAGCCTGGTTCTCCAACCCAGGGTCACCACCCTGAGGTTGAACCATTGCCTGGTATACCAGGACTTTCTGGGGGGCACACCTACCCCCCACCAGGTCAGAGTTTGACCTCTGAACCGGGTTAGCCAACTCAGAGTCACCACCCTGAGGTTGGGCAATTGCCTGGCACCCCAGGACTTTCTGGGAGGCACACCTACCTCCCACCAGGTCAGAGTTTAACCTCTGAACCTGGCCATCCAACCCAGAGCCGACACCCTGAGGTTGGACAACTGCCTGGCACGCCAGGACTTTCTGGGGGGCACACCTACCCCCCACCAGGTCAGAGTTTGACCTCTTCACCTGGTAAGCCAACCCAGAGTCACCACCCTGAGGTTGAGCCATTGCCTGGCATCCCAGGACTTTCTGGGGGGCACATCTACCCCCCACCAGGTCAAAGTTTAACCTCTGAACCCGGTTATCCAACCCAGAGTCACCACCCTGAGGTTGAATCTTTGCCTGGCATGCCAGGACTTCCTGGGGGGCACTCTCACCCCCCACAAGGGACACGCCGTCCCCAAGGGCCACACAAGAGTCTGGTTGGCGCAGGTCTCCCGACCTCTGCCCATCCGGCAGAGTCTGGGTTTCCCCCAAACCAGAAACGGTCTCACCTGGGTCATTCCTGGGGGGCTCTGCTCTCAGAGCTGACCCCTGACTTTCAAGATCCTCCACTGGGGTCTGCCACCCCCTCTCAACCCTATGTCTGGACTTCTGCACCCCCCCACTAGGAGTGGTACTGCCAGACACCAGAACTGTTGGGATGCTGTCTACAGTCATCCCCCCAAGTTCTTCTGACACTGCGGGGCTTCCCTCAAAAGGTGGCCCTACGGTACAGGTTAGGCTCTGAGACCTACCTGGGACACTACAATCCTCTCCCGCCTCACTTGGTCGGGAATCACCTAGACCACTCCCTTCAGGAGCACCCCCAAATGCCTCTTCAGACTCTCTGGTACTCACCCAAAAGTCTGCCTCCACTGTAAGTCCCCTGGGGTCAGAGAACTCACACTCCACCTGGTGTTGGCGTAGCTCTGGAAAATAAGGACCAGACATATGCTCTCCAGCAATTACATCACTCTGCCCTTCACATGTATTAACCACAGTACCCTTCACCCAACCACCTAGTAACTCAGCCTTGGAAAAGCACTCTATATCACCCTCTTGAGACTGGTGAGACAGTTTCTGTCTGTCCCTGACACTCAACCCAAACTCTTCTGGGATGTCTCGACACTCTATATCCAGGACGTCCACCAGGGGGGAACCCTTTTCTCTGTCACTCTCTGCTAGAGTCAGTAAAGTGTCCCTCCCCCCAGTAGGAATATGACTCCCTGTGCCAGTTCCCCAATTCTTCTCAGGGACCCTGTGCATAACGGGAACTACCTCATACCCTTGAACTGCCTGGGGTGTGTCAACTCCCTTCTTCAAGTTGGGCACCACATCTCTGGGCTTGTGCCCTTCTTCAGCAGTACTAGATGCAAGATTTTTGCTGCCACCATCTGAACTGGACTCAGCCCTTCCGGCCTCCAGTTTCAGCTCTTTACAGCTCAGCTCTTGAGCTGCAATCTTTTCTTCTTCCAGGGCTAAGAGACTTGCTGCCTCAGCCCTTTCCAGCTGCTCATCTAGCTCTTCAAAACACCGCTCTAGAGCCATGAGCCATTCTTTTCTCACTGGGTCTCTTTCCTCATCTGAGTCGTCCTCCTCCTCCTCTGAGGGGTACTTAGTCATTTGGTTTCTTGCTGCCTCTCTCTCTGCCCATCTGTCTTCCTCCCAGACTATGTAGGCATGTAGCATCTCTGCTTTAGTAGATCTCTTTGCTACAGGAAGGCCACATTCTCTGCAAAGCTTCCTTAGGTCAGCCTTAGTGAGGTGGTCAGTAGGCAAAAAGAAGTAGGTAAGCGATCCCATTCTGATAGGATCTTACCAGCAAAAACCAAAATCCAAAGTCCAAAATATCAATAGTATATCCAGGAGGACATCAGAGACCAAAAGTCAAAAAAAGATAAAAAAAATCAAGTTGACCTTCAACTGTGGGTAGGTAGTGAAATACTTAGCTACTGTATGTCACTGCACAAACACAAGTCCTATCCTCACCGCTGATCACCAATGTTAGAAATGGGGTTTTTGGTTGGCAGTTAGGTTGCCCTCTGTCCAAGCAAGAACCCTCACTCTAGTCAGGGTAAGTCACACACAATCCCAAATCAGCCTGTGCTCACCCTCCGGTAGCTTGGCACGAGCAGTCAGGCTTAACTTAGAAGGCAATGTGTAAAGCATTTGTGCAATAAATCATACAACACCATAGCATAACACCACAAAAATACACCACACAGTATTTAGAAAAATATATAATATTTATCTGGGTAATTGTAGGTCAAAACGATCAAAGTTGCAATACGAATTTGTGAAGATATCACTGAAAAGTGATATTAAGTGTCTTTGAGTCTTTAAAAAGCAATAAAGTGTCTTTCAAGCACAGAGTACCTGGTTTCTGGTGGGAAATCTCCTCAGAGGGCCACAGGAGAAGAGATGCGTAGAAAAAGGGGTGTGTGCGTCGATTTCTTCTCAGCACACACAGACTTGCGTCGTTCTTTTCCACGCGGGGAAGTCGGGCGTCGTTTTCCGGCGCGCAGACAGTCTCTTTTTGTGGATCGCGGGGATTACCAGATGTCCCGGGTCTGTGCGTGGATTCTCCTGCTTATTTCCCGGCTGCGCGTCGTTCTGCGGGGCTGCGCGTCGAAGTTTCGATCTCACGGTAGGCGTCGCGTCGATTTCTCCTTGGAAGTCGGGCGGCGTTGTCCTTGCGAGGCCGTGCGTCTAAATTTTGGTCTCACGGCAGGCGTCGCGTCGATTTCTCCTTGGAAGTCGGGCGGCGTTGTCCTTGCGAGGCCGTGTGTCAAAGTTTCGCACTCACGGTAGGCGTCGCGTCGATTTCTCCTTGGAAGTCGGGCGGCTTTGTCCTTGCGAGGTTGTGCGTCGAAGTCTCGATCGTCCCGAGGGCGTCGCGTTGATCAGCGTCGGTGTGCGGCGTTTTTCTCGCCGCGAAACAAGCTGTGCGTCGAAATTTTCGGCGCACGGAGCGTCCACGTGAAAGGAAGAAGTCTTTTTGGTCCTGAGACTTCAAGGAACAGGAGGCAAGCTCTATCCAAGCCCTTGGAGAGCACTTTCACAGCCAGACAAGAGTTCAGCAAGGCAGCAGGGCAACAGCAAGACAGCAGTCCTTTGGAGAAAGCAGACAGGTGAGTCCTTTGAGCAGCCAGGCAGTTCTTCTTGGCAGGATGTAGTTTCTGGTTCAGGTTTCTTCTCCAGCAAGTGTCTGATGAGGTAGGGCAGAGGCCCTGTTTTATACTAAGTTGTGCCTTTGAAGTGGGGGTGACTTCAAAGAGTCTCTAAGAAATGCACCAAGTTCCCTTTCAGTTCAATCCTGTCTGCCAGAGTCCCAGTAGGGGGTGTGGCAGTCCTTTGTGTGAGGGCAGGCCCTCCACCCTCCCAGCCCAGGAAGACCCATTCAAAATGCAGATGTATGCAAGTGAGGCTGAGTACCCTGTGTTTGGGGTGTGTCTGAGTGAATGCACAAGGAGCTGTCAACTAAACCTAGCCAGACGTGGATTGAAGGGCACAACAAGTTTTTAGTGCAAAGAAATGCTCACTTTCTAAAAGTGGCATTTCTAGAATAGTAATATTAAATCCGACTTCACCAGTCAGCAGGATTTTATATTACCATTCTGGCCATACCAAATATGACCTTCCTGCTCCTTTCAGATCAGCAGCTGCCACTTCAACAGTGTATGAGGGCAGCCCCAATGTTAGCCTATGAAGGGAGCAGGCCTCACAGTAGTGTAAAAACGAATTTAGGAGTTTTACACTACCAGGACATATAACTACACAGGTACATGTCCTGCCTTTTACCTACACAGCACCCTGCTCTAGGGGTTACCTAGGGCACACATTAGGGATGACTTATATGTAGAAAAAGGGGATTTCTAGGCTTGGCAAGTACTTTTAAATGCCAAGTCGAAGTGGCAGTGAAACTGCACACACAGGCCTTGCAATGGCAGGCCTGAGACAAGGTTAAGGGGCTACTGAGGTGGGTGGCACAACCAGTGCTGCAGGCCCACTAGTAGCATTTAATCTACAGGCCCTAGGCACATGTAGTGCACTCTAATAGGGACTTACAGGTAGATTAAATAGTCAATCATGGATAAACCAATCAATAGTACAATTTACACAGAGAGCATATGCACTTTAGCACTGGTTAGCAGTGGTAAAGTGCTCAGAGGTCAAAAGCCAACAACAGCAGGTCAGAAAAAATAGGAGGAAGGAGGCAAAAAGTTTGGGGATGTCCCTGTCAAAAAGCCAGGTCCAACAATTACTATTCTAGAAATGCCACTTTTAGAAAGTGAGCATTTCTTTGCACTTAAATCCTTCTGTGCCTTACAATCCACGTCTGGCTAGGTTTAGTTGACAGCTCCTTGTGCATTCACTCAGACACACCCCAAACACAGGGTACTCAGCCTCACTTGCATACATCTGCATTTTGAATGGGTCTTCCTGGGCTGGGAGGGTGGAGGGCCTACCCTCACACAAAGGACTGCCACACCCCCTACTGGGACCCTGGCAGACAGGATTGAACTGAAAGGGGACCTGGTGCACTTCTTAGCCACTCTTTGAAGTCTCCCCCACTTCAAAGGCACATTTGGGTATAAAACAGGGCCTCTGCCCTACCTCATCAGACACTTGCTGGAGAAGAAACCGGAACCAGAAACTACATCCTGCCAAGAAGAACTGCCTGGCTGCTCAAAGGACTCACCTGTCTGCTTTCTACAAAGGACTGCTGTCTTGCTGTTGCCCTGCTGCCTTGCTGAACTCTTGACTGGCTGTGAAAGTGCTCTCCAAGGGCTTGGATAGAGCTTGCCTCCTGTTCCTTGAAGTCTCAGGACCAAAAAGACTTCTTCCTTTCACTTGGACGCTCCGTGCGCCGAAAATTTCGACGCACAGCTTGTTTCGCGGCGAGAAAAACGCCGCACCCCGACGCTGATCAACGCGACGCTCTCGGGACGATCGAGACTTCGACGCACAACCTCGTAAGGACAACGCCGCCCGACTTTCCAGGAGAAATCGACGCGACGCCTGCCGTGAGACCAAAATTTCGACGCACGGCCTCGCAAGGACAACGCCGCCCGACTTCCAAGGAGAAATCGACGCGACGCCTACCGTGAGATCGAAACTTCGACGCGCAGTCCCGCAGAACGACGCGCAGCCGGAAAACAAGTAGGAGAATCCACGCACAGACCCGGGACATCTGGTAATCCCCGCGATCCACGAAAAGAGACTGTCTGCGCGCCGGAAAACGACGCCCGACTTCCCCGCGTGGAAAAGAACGACGCAAGTCTTTGTGTGCTGAGGAGAAATCGACGCACACACCCTTTTTCACGCATCTCTTTTCCTGTGGCCCTCTGAGGAGATTTCCCACCAGAAACCAGGTACTTTGTGCTTGAAAGACACTTTATTGCATTCTAAAGACTTAAGACACTTTATATCACTTCCCTGTGATATTTCTACAATTTTCCATTTGCAACTTTATTCTTTTTGACCTACAATTATCCTGATAAATATTATATATTTTTCTAAACACTGTGTGGTGTATTTTTGTGGTGCTATATGGTGGTATTGTATGATTTATTGCACAAATACTTTACACATTGCCTTCTGAGTTAAGCCTGACTGCTCGTGCCAAGCTACCAGAGGGTGGGCACAGGATAATCTTGGATAGTGTGTGACTTACCCTGACTAGAGTGAGGGCTTTTGCTTGGACAGAGGGTAACCTGACTGCCAACCAAAAACCCCATTTCTAACATTGGTGATCAGCGGTGAGGATAGGACTTGTATTTGTGCAGTGACATACAGTAGCTAAGTATTTCACTACCTACCCACAGTTGAAGGTCAACTTGGTTTTTATCTCTTTTTGAAAATCCGTTTTTTTCCTGACAATTTTCAAAAACTAAATCCTCACTCAACATGTCTCTGACTGGGTCTCAGACAGGGGACTTTGACCTAGTCCAGTTGGATACATACACGGTCAAACAACTAAGAGGATTCTGCAGGGCATTAAGGGTACCCACCCAAGGGGCCTCCAGAAAGGAGGACTTTCAAGTGGCACTGAGGGCCTGGGCAGAAGCCCATTTAGAGGATGATGAGGAAGAGGAGCCAGAAAATGGCCCCTCAGAAGGATTTTCACTATCTATGGATGGTGTTACCACTGCAATTGTGCACCCTTCCAGTCCAGGGAGCAGTGTCTCCATGCAAAGCCTGACCGCAGAGGAAAGGAGAGAGGAAAGGGAGTTCCAATTGCAAATGGCAAAACTGAAAATTGAGGCACAACAGGAGGAGAGGAGGGCAGAAAGAGAAGCCAAACAAGCTGAGGCTGAAAGAGCAGCCAAACAGATTGAAGCTGAAAGAACAGCCAAACAAGCAGAAGCTGAAAGAACAGCCAAACAAGTGGAAGCTGAAAGAGCTTTGGCTGAAAAGAAACTATTGTTGGCTCATGAACTGAGTCTCAAGGAGCTGGAGATCAAGGCAAGACAGTCTGAATCCAGCAATAATGGTGGCAGCATACAGACAGGACCTGCTGGAGAAAAGAAGGTTCGTATACCCAAAAATGTGGTGCCCAGTTTTGTGGTGGGAGATGACATAGATAAATGGTTAGCTGCTTATGAAGTTGCACTAAAGGCTCATGAGGTTCCTGAAGGGCAATGGGGGGTAGCTATGTGGGGTTATGTGCCGCCATTGGGGAGGGACACACTTCTCACATTGGATCCACCAGATCAAAACACATACCCACTCCAGAAAGCCACTTTACTTGCCAAGTTTGGGCTGACCCCTGAGGGATACCGTCAGAGGTTCAGGGACCGCACCAAACAAACCACACAAACATGGGTAGATTTCTTTGATTTCTCTAGTAAGGCACTGAATGGATGGGTGCGGGGCAACAAAGTAGCAGATTATAAAGGTTTATATGACTTGATCCTGAGAGAGCATATGCTTAATGTTACTTATACCGATTTGCGCCAGCACCTAGTGGATAGTAAGCTGACTGATCCCAGGAAGCTTGCTGAGGAGGCGGACCTCTGGGTTAGCACCAGAGTGTCCAAAAAGGTACCTGGGGGGGACTCCCACAAAGGTGGTCAGGGTTCCCAACAGAAGAAAGAGGGGGGAGATAAACTTACAGATAAGGAACTCTCTAAAGGCCCCCAAAAGAATTCCCAGGGAGGGGGTGGCAACCCTTCCTTTTCCAAATTTGGGAAAAAGCCAGGGACATTTGACAGGTCAGGAAAATCTAGCCCCAAATGCATGGAGTGTTACCAGTATGGTCACTATAAAGGCGATCCCCAGTGCCCCAAGAGGGCACCGTCCACTACTGGACAGGTCCCTGGGTTGACTAGTGTAGCGCTCGGGGGGGAGATGGACCCAGATAGCTGTGGGGGACAGGTAGAGATTTCCCTAGTGTCCCTGGGAGAAGGAGAAATGATGTCCAAGGTCCACATGCCTAAAAATACTTCCAAGTACCGGCAGTGGGTCCTCATTGATGGGCAGAAGGTGGAGGCTCTGCGTGACACAGGAGCCAGTATGACTACTATCAAGAGTCAGCTGGTGTCCACAGAGCAGATAATCCCTAATACATTCCACCAGGTCATAGTCGCTGACAATCGCGAGAGTCACCTACCGGTGGCTCGGGTTCCCTTTGAGTGGGGGGGGGTCTCTGGTACTCTGAAAGTAGCTGTGAGTCCTGCCATGCCTGTAGATTGTCTGTTAGGCAATGATCTAGAGCATACTGCTTGGAAAGAAGTAGAGCTCAGATCTCACCTGGAGATGTTAGGGTTACCTGAGTGGGTCTGCATGACCACCCGGTCCATGGCTGACCGAGAGGGAAGTCAAGGGCATCTGGAGCCTGGAACGATGGCCCAGAGAGCTGCCAAGAGGAGGGACGAGGGGCGCGGGAAACCGGCCCCAGAAGTTCCCACAGTGGCTGACGGGGCTCCTGAGGAGGAGACTCCCGAGCCAACTGGGGAAGACATTGCCACCCTAGGTGACTTACCTGAGCTTGCTGGCTGGCAAGTTGAGGGTGGACCCACCAGGGAGGAATTCTGCAAGGCGCAGAAAGAGTGTCCCACTCTAGAAGGGTTGAGGAAACAAGCCTTAAACCAGGCAGCAGGTGACGCCTCTGGCAATCACCACCTATATTGGGAGAATGATCTCCTCTACAGTGAGCCTAGGGTTCCGGTCTTTGGGGCAGCCCGTGTGCTGGTGGTCCCCCAATGTTACCGAGCCTTCCTTCTGGGTCTGGCTCACGACATTCCCCTGGCAGGACATTTGGGACAAGACAAGACCTTCAACAGGCTTGTCACCCACTTTCACTGGCCCAAAATGAGGACACACTCAGACAAATTCTGCAGGGCTTGTCCTACCTGCCAGGCTAATGGTAAAGCAGGGAAGAGGGTTAAAACCCCCCTGATTCCACTTCCGGTCGTTGGCACCCCCTTTGAAAGGGTGGGCGTCGACATTGTTGGCCCCTTGGACCCCAAAACTGAATTAGGCAACAGGTTTATCCTGGTTTTGGTGGACCATGCCACCCGGTACCCAGAGGCAATCCCTCTGAGGACCGTAACTGCATCGGTGGTAGCCAGAACCCTGATGGGGATATTTACCCGTGTGGGATTCCCCAAGGAGATAGTGTCTGACAGAGGCACTAACTTCATGTCCGCGTACATGAAGCATCTGTGGGATGCGTGTGGTGTAACCTACAAGTTCACCACACCCTATCACCCCCAGTCTAATGGGCTTGTGGAGAGATTCAACAAGACCCTGAAAGGCATGATTGGTGGCCTCCCTGAGGCCATGAGGCGTAAATGGGACGTCCTCTTACCATGCCTTCTCTTTGCTTACAGAGAGGTCCCCCAGAGGGGGGTAGGGTTCAGTCCCTTTGAGCTTCTCTATGGGTACCCCGTCAGGGGACCCTTAAGCATTGTCAAGGAGGGATTGGAGAACGCTCCAAAGACACCCCCTCAGGACGTGGTCAGCTACATGTTGGCCCTCCGCAATCAGATGACCCGCTTCTGGAAAGAGGCCCAAAGTAACCTGGAGGCCAGTCAAGAGGTGATGAAACAATGGTATGACCAGAAGGCCACTCTGGTAGAGTTTCAACCTGGAGACAAAGTGTGGGTAATGGAGCCAGTAGAGCCCAGAGCTCTCCAGGACCGCTGGTCTGGCCCATTTGAAATAAAGGAGCGGAAAGGGGAGGCCACTTACCTAGTGGACCTCCAAACCCCTAGGAACCGCCTAAGGGTGCTCCACGTGAACCGACTAAAAGCTCATTTTGAGAGGTCGGAGATCAACATGCTTCTGGTCACAGATGAAGGAATGGAAGAGGAGAGTGAACCTCTCCCTGACCTCCTCTCTGCCCAAGAAGGTGATGGGTCCGTAAGTGGGGTCATTCTGTCTGACTCCCTGACCCTAAACCAGAAAGGAGACTGCTATGAGCTGTTGGAGCAGTTCTCCCCCCTCTTCTCCCTTACTCCTGGACTGACCCACCTCTGTGTTCATGATATTGACACCGGTGACAGTCTCCCTGTGAAGAACATAATTTACAGGTTGTCAGATAAGGTGAAGGCCAGCATCAAGGAGGAGGTCTCCAAGATGTTGACGCTAGGGGTTATTGAGAAGTCCAGTAGTCCCTGGGCCAGCCCAGTGGTGTTGGTCCCTAAGGCTACTGCCCCAGGCGCGAAGCCAGAACTCCGGTTCTGCGTGGACTACCGGGGTCTCAACTCAGTCACACGGACTGATGCTCACCCCATCCCCCGAGCTGATGAGCTCGTGGACAGGCTAGGCGCTGCCCAGTTCCTGAGTATGTTTGATCTTACTTCAGGGTACTGGCAGATCGCCCTGACTGAGGGGGCTAAGGAAAGGTCCGCCTTTTCCACCCCTGACGGCCATTACCAGTTCCGGGTGATGCCGTTTGGATTGAAAAATGCCCCCGCTACCTTCCAACGGTTGGTTAACGGGGTCCTGGCTGGCAAGGATGCCTTCTGTGCAGCCTACCTGGATGACATAGCTGTCTACAGTTCCAGCTGGGAGGAACACCTGCTCCACCTCAAGGAGGTGCTTCAGGCCCTGCAACAGGCAGGCCTGACCATCAAGGCTAGTAAGTGCCAGATTGGGCAGGGTTCCGTGGTGTACTTGGGACACCTAGTAGGTGGTGGCAAGGTGCAGCCACTCCAGGTCAAGATCGAAACTATCAAGGCCTGGCAACCACCTCGAACCCAGACTGAGGTGAGAGCCTTTTTAGGCCTCACCGGATACTACCGCAGGTTTGTCAAGGGCTATGGTACCATTGTGTCCCCCTTGACAGAACTCACGTCCAAGAAGCAACCTAGGTTGGTGAATTGGACAGAGGCTTGTCAGAAAGCCTTTGACGCCCTGAAGGAAGCCATGTGCACGGCCCCCGTGCTCAAGGCCCCTGACTACTCCCAGGAATTTATCGTGCAGACAGACGCTTCAGAGCATGGCATAGGGGCAGTTCTAGCACAGCTAAATGAGGAGGGCAGAGATCAACCGGTAGTCTTTATTAGCAGAAGACTATTACCACGGGAACAGAGGTGGAGTGCTATTGAAAGAGAAGCTTTTGCTGTGGTCTGGGCACTGAAGAAGCTGAGACCCTACCTGTTTGGGACTCACTTCCTAGTTCAGACAGACCACAGGCCCCTCAGATGGCTCATGCAGATGAGGGGTCAGAATCCAAAACTCTTGAGGTGGTCCATTTCCCTACAGGGGATGGACTTTACGGTGGAACATCGCCCAGGGGTTGACCACGCCAATGCTGATGGTCTCTCCAGGTACTTCCGCCTTAGCGATGAGAGCTCTCAAGAGGTCGGGTAGCTCTCCCCACTTTCAGCTGGGGGGGACACATGTTAGACCTGACAGCCTTAGGGTAGTCACCCCTAACTTTTTGCCTGCCTCCCTCCACTTTGTGGATACTGTTTTTGCTGGTTTTTAGACTCTGCGCACTTTACCACTGCTAACCAGTGCTAAAGTGCATATGCTCTCTCTCTGTAAACATGGTAACTTTGGATCATACCTGATTGAACTATTTAATCTACTTATAAGTCCCCAGTAATGTGCACCCCAGGTGCCTAGGGCCTATAGATTAAATGCTACTAGTGGACCTGCAGCACGGATTGTGCCACCCACTTAAGTAGCCCCTTTTCCTTGTCTCAGGCCTACCATTGCTAGGCCTGTGTGGGCAGTTTCCCTGCCACCTCGACTTGGCATTTAAAAGTACCTGCCAAGCATAGAGCTCCCCTTTTTCTACATATAAGTCACCCTTAATGTGTGCCCTGGGTATCCCCTAGAGCAGGGTGCTGTGTAGGTAAAAGGCAGGACATGTACCTGTGTAGTTATATGTCCTGGTAGTGTAAAAAACCCTCAATTCATTTTTGCACTGCTGTGAGACCTGCTCCCTTCATAGGCTAACATTGGGGCTGCCCTCATACACTGTTGAAGTGGCAGCTGCTGATCTGAAAGGAGCAGGGAGGTCATATTTAGTATGGCCAGAATGGTAATACAAAATCCTACTGACTGGTGAAGTCGGATTTAATATTACTATTCTAGAAATGCCACTTTTAGAAAGTGAGCATTTCTTTGCACTTAAATCCTTCTGTGCCTTACAATCCACGTCTGGCTAGGTTTAGTTGACAGCTCCTTGTGCATTCACTCAGACACACCCCAAACACAGGGTACTCAGCCTCACTTGCATACATCTGCATTTTGAATGGGTCTTCCTGGGCTGGGAGGGTGGAGGGCCTACCCTCACACAAAGGACTGCCACACCCCCTACTGGGACCCTGGCAGACAGGATTGAACTGAAAGGGGACCTGGTGCACTTCTTAGCCACTCTTTGAAGTCCCCCCCACTTCAAAGGCACATTTGGGTATAAAACAGGGCCTCTGCCCTACCTCATCAGACACTTGCTGGAGAAGAAACCGGAACCAGAAACTACATCCTGCCAAGAAGAACTGCCTGGCTGCTCAAAGGACTCACCTGTCTGCTTTCTACAAAGGACTGCTGTCTTGCTGTTGCCCTGCTGCCTTGCTGAACTCTTGACTGGCTGTGAAAGTGCTCTCCAAGGGCTTGGATAGAGCTTGCCTCCTGTTCCTTGAAGTCTCAGGACCAAAAAGACTTCTTCCTTTCACTTGGACGCTCCGTGTGCCGAAAATTTCGACGCACAGCTTGTTTCGCGGCGAGAAAAACGCCGCACCCCGACGCTGATCAACGCGACGCTCTCGGGACGATCGAGACTTCGACGCACAACCTCGCAAGGACAACGCCGCCCGACTTTCCAGGAGAAATCGACGCGACGCCTACCGTGAACGCGAAACTTTGACGCACGGCCTCGCAAGGACAACGCCGCCCGACTTCCGAGGAGAAATCGACGCGACGCCTGCCGTGAGACCAAAATTTCGACGCACGGCCTCGCAAGGACAACGCCGCCCGACTTCCAAGGAGAAATCGACGCGACGCCTACCGTGAGATCGAAACTTCGACACGCAGTCCCGCAGAACGACGCGCAGCCGGAAAACAAGTAGGAGAATCCACGCACAGACCCGGGACATCTGGTAATCCCCGCGATCCACGAAAAGAGACTGTCTGCGCGCTGGAAAACGACGCCCGACTTCCCCGCGTGGAAAAGAACGACGCAAGTCTTTGTGTGCTGAGGAGAAATCGACGCACACACCCTTTTTCCACGCATCTCTTTTCCTGTGGCCCTCTGAGGAGATTTCCCACCAGAAACCAGGTACTTTGTGCTTGAAAGACACTTTATTGCATTCTAAAGACTTAAGACACTTTATATCACTTCCCTGTGATATTTCTACAATTTTCCATTTGCAACTTTATTCTTTTTGACCTACAATTATCCTGATAAATATTATATATTTTTCTAAACACTGTGTGGTGTATTTTTGTGGTGCTATATGGTGGTATTGTATGATTTATTGCACAAATACTTTACACATTGCCTTCTGAGTTAAGCCTGACTGCTCGTGCCAAGCTACCAGAGGGTGGGCACAGGATAATCTTGGATAGTGTGTGACTTACCCTGACTAGAGTGAGGGCTTTTGCTTGGACAGAGGGTAACCTGACTGCCAACCAAAAACCCCATTTCTAACAACCACTGTATTACGTGTCATGCGGGCCTTCAGAGCAAAGATCACTGCGGTCCTGCCGTCATCGTCCAGTAGTGCAGACCATCATGGTTTCAGGGACAAACAATTCTAGGCTGCACTTGGACACAAGTCACTTTTTACATGCCAATTAAACATTTGTACAGGAACCGGCACTTCAAGAAAATCTATGGCAAACAATACTAGATCCAAATGACATAGCTATCTGTACAATGTGGAAATGCAAGTCAACAAAGCACATACAACTCCAAATGCATGGGACATACCTCTACATGAAGTAGGTGCAAGCTACACACAGCTAAATGAACACATACAAAGTCAAATGCAAACAAAGGTAGCACAAACGAACACCCTCTGTGTCTGCACAAACAAAACTCAAGCTGACACACATTAGATGTATCTACAAAATCCATATCAGGGGGACAAGTCTTACATCATACATGCTAACATTGGACCACACAAAATGAAATACTTACCATACCAAACAGAACACAATGTAATGACATGACAAATGCATTAACAAACACATATCAATACAGTCAACATCTAACCATGTCCTGTGTCACACCAGTACTTCGCCAGAAGTCAGATATTGCAAACAACAGCAAGTGGCTTAGCAAGCAGGCTGAAACACACATAACTGTAGGCAGACAACACAACTCACTCAGGATCAACACAAAGGTAGAAAAGGAATTGCAGAACAAACTAATAGCTAACAAAACAACTGTTTAGGTTTATTTAAAGCAAATTGGAAATGTCCAAGGACATTGACCAGTTTGTCAGTCTTTAAAGTGCACAGTACTGTGCCCACACCTGACTCCTATTACTGCCAGGGAACCTCCACAGGAAAGAGCATCAAGTGGGCAGACAGACACCTCAGGGATCATTTTTGGTGGGGGGATTGGATTTGGGATGGGTGGGTTAGGGTTTGAGAGGGGAGACTGTTTCTTTGGAGTGATGGGCTTCTTCTTGGGGGAGGGGTGTGGGTACTTGTGAGGGGGATCGGTGTGACAGTGGAGGACTTGGATGTGGACGGGATGGGTTGGGATGTGGGTTGGGGCCTCTTGGCTTTGGGACAGGGAACGGGGAACAGGGGAGAGGGCAAGTGAAAAAACATCTTTCCTTAGGAACACAGGGACGGTCAGCAGAAGAGGATGGGGATTTGGAGGTTGAGGGAGTGGTTGTCAAGTGTGTTGATGTGGATGTCTTGGGTGTGTGAGGTATGCTTATTTTTGGGTGGTGTTGGTTGCACGTGTGAGTGTGGACATTGTTGTGTCTTGGGGGCTGCGAGGTGAAGGTGCTGGGTGATGTGGGAGTGATGGATGTGTGTGTTTTTTGAGGTGGTGTCTGCAGGTATGCCTGTGGTGGTGGATGTGTGTTTGTTGCAGTGGTGTCTACAGGTATGGTGGATGTCTGTGTCTGTTGGGGTGGTGTTTGCGGGTATTGTGAGTGTGGTGGATGTCTGCTTGTCTGTTCGGGTGGTGTTTGCAGGTATGGTTGGTGGGGTGAGTATGTGCCCGTTGTGCTGCCTGTTTTGATGGTGCTTGTGGGTATGTTCGATAGGGTTTGTGGGCTGGTGGGGGTGGTCAGGTCATCTGGGGAAGTGGTGGCTAATGTGTGTGTGTATGTTGAGTGTTTTGTGGTCTTTGAGTTTGTGTGCTGCTTTTGTGTGTTGAGGTGGGTGCATGTGGATATGTCTGCGTGCTTGTGATACGTAGGGGAATAGGGGATTTGGATTAGGGAGAGGGAAGTAGAGGAGGGCACTTATATCGAGAATAGCCACTTGAAAAATTCTCCCAAAGAGTCTACCATATAGTCACACTAGACATCCATAAGCAAAAGTCTCCATATCCTGACTTACCACGTCAAGTCAAATCCAATTAAGTCATGAAAAGCTGTAGTTGTAGATTTGCTACTAGCACACTAAGATGCCATGGTTACATACCAGGCGCACCAATTTCACTCCTATTTAAGTGTTAGGCAACAGGCACATGGTTTAATCAATTAAGGACAAATAGATGCACTGATCCACAATCCAAATCGTGTATTTATTCATGTATACCCAAATAGCGCTGACAAAAAAGACAATACCTCTTCTCATATGGCCTATGAGTCCAACAGTACAAAAATCCACAAAGAATGATTCCATTAACAGACAACCTAAGTCTCAGTAAATAATACCCATGCCCAGTTCTAAATATATGCAGAATAACCAAATTACTCCTATGATGTTCTTAGATTCTACTCTAAAAAAGAAAACAAAAATTAATTTTTTAATGAGGCCAAACATAATCATAACCAGGATTCAAACCCTGGTACAGTCCTACAAATTCACATGGGACAGGGGCTGTTTAAACCACAACTCTACAGGGTATGGTGCTCAAATCTAAGCTTGCCGCGATGTAGTAAGTTGAAATAGCAAAAATTGAAAAAAACTAAATTAACAAAAACAATCAAATGAAAAATGTAACCAAACATAAATAATACCGCCATCTCACTACTAATCTAAATAATTCACAAACACCATAAAGTATGAAGGCTTCCATAACTGATCGATTTCACTTCACCCTCGTAGTGATCCATATCTACATAGTACGTCCGTACCAACGTGTCATGTCAAGTATACTAACCACCAACTATTCAAAATTCATGACCATACAACGTAAGCTACAGAGGTCCAATAGAATTTATCAGAACTACCATATTGTCCATATAATCTCACTTACTATATTTGCATTGTTGAACCTTCACATCATTAAAGATAGATTGTGTATATCAAAGAAAATAATGAAACTCCTTTTCAGTGTTGTGCCCAATCTCAACACAATGAAGGCAGTTAATCCAACCTGCTTCATTTCGTCTCAACAACAATTCCCTATCACCCCCCCTCACATTTTGGGGAACGTGATCGATCCCGTGGTACCAAACATCAGCTATACCTGCATGCTCTTCTTTCATGTTCGTGGTCATAGGGTACCTATTATCGTTATTTCGTATAGCCCAAATATGCTCCTCTGTCCATCTTTTAAGGGATCTCACTGTACTACCAACATAAATCCGGTCACATCTGCGCCATTAACATAGGTGATAAATTTAGTTTTACAATTGATATTATATTTTTGTCCCCTTTTTACCATACACACATATTACATTCACTACACTTGTAAAATCCCTTATTCCTTTCACCCAACCATGTGTTTGTCACTCCAATCTCAGTTACATAACTTGGACACAATCAATCCCTAATTGTTCTACCTCTATGGTACGTAACATTAGGTTTGGGAGTAGTACTTCCCTTAATCCCTGGTTATTCCAATAATAGATGCCAATGTTTTTATATACATCATTACTTATTTTGGTGTATTTGTTAGTAAAAGTCAGATTATGATCAATGTTATTCATGTCCCTCTGACTCATACCCAGTGTTCTAGTCCTAGACACCCGTTGTATTCTGGCCTCTGCCTTTTGCAAGATCCTACTCCTGTAACCCCTAGCTGAAAACCAGTGTTTTACCATGCATATAAGCTCCATAAATTATACTGTTTCCCTACAGTTACATTGAAAGTGAACCATCTCCCCATAGGAAATATTATTGATAGCTGTTCTAGGGTGGGCGCTAGTCGCATGGAGAACACTATTGCAGGCAGTGGCTTTTCTATACAGAGTGCTATGGACCCGACCATGTTTAATGTAGGACTGAAGATTCCGGAAACCTATCTTTTCTTTGCTATATGCCATGGTCAAACTTACATTATATGGATTGGCATTTAAATACTCCAGGTAGTTTGTTAACTGATCAGTCGTCCCTTTCCAGAGTACCTTGATGTTGTCAACATATCGGCCCCAGAATACAATATGATCAGTCTGGCTGGAGGCACTTCTGCCCCAGGCATGCTCCCTCTCCCACCAACCCATTGAAAGGCCGGTATGCAAGGGAGCAAACCTGGAATCCATAGCTTCCCTTGTTTTTAATGGTACCAGAATCCATTGTATAATAAATTATTCTTAGTGAGGATGATATCAATCATACCAAGAATCATTTTATTGTGTTCCAGCCAATCCACTGTTTTGGTGCTCAAGAAAAATTCAATGGCATGAATACCAAATTCCTTTTTTATGCAGGTATAAAGATTTGTCACATTAGAGGTTACAAACATAAGATCCTCAGACCTCACTAGATCATCAAATGTACTCAAAATATCCTTACTGTCCTCGATATAAGCTGGTAAATTACACACCAATGGTTGCAGAAACCTATCCACATATTCCCAGAGACGTTCCACTGGGGAGGCTACCCCAGATATTATAGGCCTTCCCGAGGGAAAGACCCCCCCTTGTGTATTTTCAGTAGAATATAAATACAAGGGAAATGTGGATTCTTGACCTGTAAAAATTTTCATTCATCATCTGAGATCAGACAACCATCCACCCATTCACTAAGACTCATGATAATATGGGTGGCAACCTCTTTCATAGGGCTGTAAGCTACCAATTCATTACAATCCGTGTAACATAATTGTCTATCAATTTCCGCTAGGCAATCTTGTTTATTAATAATAATGATGGTGTCACCCTTGTCTGCCTCTCTTATCATAAAGGATTCATTGCTTTGTAATTTACATAATGCCTCCTGCTCCTCAAATGTTAAATCATGGGGACCATAATTTCTCCTTTGATGTATTTTATATCATTTATACAAACCCTTTGTGACCTTATCCTTAAAAATGTCTATATTCCAATGGGTTCCCCTCGGGACAAATGTAGATTTTTCTTTCATGCCGCTGTCAATATTTACATTTTCAGTGATATCAAGACTGTCAGCTAACCTCTCCAATGATAATAGATCATGATCAGTAATTGAGAGTAACAGTTGTAAATCACATAAATCCGACACAGTATGCTCCCCTTCTGTAATACTTATTGCCCAGGCACACATTCTCCATCATCCCGATCCAGAGCTTGAATTTCCTTAAGTTGCATGGAGGGCTCACTTCGTGCAAGTGAGGAGAATCCTTTACCCCTGCACCTTCTTACAAGCATACATGTAAGGGCAAACAACTTGTAAGGAGGCACACTAATCGAGCGCCACGTAGGAGATACTGCACAGTATGTCTTGACAGTGCCTCTTGGGAGGGCGTGTGGTCAATTTTCAGGGTTTCCTCCAACAGGTGCTTTCACACTAAACCTGCCATTTATGGGATCCTTGTCCCCTCTTGAAATTCAAGCCGGGTCTACTGGCAGTGCATTGGTAAAAACTGCACCTTTTAAACATGCTCTACACGAGGGACCTTTGCGTAACATTATGGTCTTTCAAAGCATAACGGAAAGGAGCCTCTAGAGAGCTAAAGTGCAGAAGGAACTCTCTCACAAATTAATTCATTTGAAGTGTGCAAGAAACAAAGTGACTCCGGGATAGTCCAACCCGTCTGATGGCACATGGTGTGTGCGGGCTGACTCATAGGTTTGAAAATATATGAAGCAACAGTTGTTCCCTCAGAAGTGAGGTTTACCCCACACTATAAGGACTTAAACAAGAAAAGGGGATTGGGTAGGTAATGGCAAGCCCAGTTATAAGCACAATGCTTTCTCTCAAAATCATATTCTAAGCTAAGTGCTTGCACCTTTGTTTTTAAACCTTCTCTCAAAACCGTTGAGATATTACCCAGACAAATTTGTGTAAGAAATCAGTGCATAAAGTTGCATGCCACAGCATTTTACAAGTCGATATGACTAAAACCCCATTACTGCTTCCTAGGGAAGCACAGACCCCCTGTTTAATAAGGCAACCTTGCTATAAAAAAGTCTCTTTTGAAAAGTGTATGAAATTATTTTGCATTGTTGATGTTTCAGCAGTGGCACAAAGTAAATTAAAATATAGTTTAGTAACGTAACCAACCATATGTCACATATCAGAAACTGAACTTACCATCACAATCAAGCTCCAAAATGAAGACGCTGTAAATAGCTTACTTATCCACCATCTACTGGTGCCAGCCAAACAGCTTCAAGCAAATGCGTAATTTACTATTATTATGTCAAGATTAAACTTTACCATTGGAGCACTCAAGTTGAAACTATCACTTGCAGATTCTCATAGCCTTGTCATGGTCTAAATCATCAAAGCATTAATCTTCATGTACTGATTGTAAAACCCCAACCAACATCGCTGTTAGACGTAACAGCCTTAGGGTGGTCACCCCTACCTTTTTGCCTGCCTCACTCCACTTTTTGGACACTGTTTTTGCTGGTTTTAGGACCCTGAGCACTTTACCACTGCTATCCAGTGCTAAAGTGCATATGCGCTCTCCCTTCAAACATGGTAACAATGGTTCACACCCAATTGGCTTATTTAATCTACTTATAAGTCCTCAGTAGAGTGCACTACATGTGACCAGGGCCTGTAGATTAAATACTACTAGTGGGCCTGCAGCACTGATTGTGCCACCCACACAAGTAGTCCCTTAACCATGCCTCAGGGCTGCCATTGCAAGGCCTGTGTGTGCAGTTATACTGCCACTTTGACTTGGCATTTAAAAGTGCTTGCCAAGCCTTAAACTCCCCTTTTTTACATATACGTTACCCATAATGTATGCCCTAGGTAACCCATAGGGTAGGGTGCTGTGTAGACAAAAGACAAAACATGTACCTGTGTAGTTTACATGTCCTGGTAGTGTAAAACTCCAAAATTCGTCTTTACACTGATGTGAGGCCTGCTCTTTCATAGGCTAACATTAGGGCTACCCTCATATATTGTTTGAGTGGTAACTTCTGATCTAAAAGGAGTAGGAAGGTCATATTTAGCATGACCAGAATGTTAATACAAAATCCTGCTGACTGGTGAAGTTGAATTTGATATTACTATTTTTGAAATGCCACTTTAAAAAAAAAAGTGGGTATTTCTCTGCACTTAAATCCTTCTGTGCTTTACAATCCACGTCTGGCTAGGCTCAGTGACAGCTCCCTTGTGCATTCACTCAGACACACCCCAAACACAGGATGCTCAGCCTCACTTGCATATATCTGCATTTTGAATGGGTCTTCCTGGGCTGGGAGGGTAGAGGGCCTGACACTTGCATGTCAAAGGACAGTAGCCTGCCCTCACACAAAGGACTGCCACACCCCCTACTGGGACTCTGGTCAACAGGATTGAACTGAAAGGGGACCTTGTGCACTTCTAAGAAACTCTTTGAAGTCTCCCCCACTTCAAAGTCACAGTTGAGTTTTTTAACAGGGCCTCTGCCCCTACCAACTCAGACTCTTCCTTTAGAAGAGAACCTAAACCTGAACCTGCATCCTGCCAAGAAGACCTGACTGGCTGCTCAAAGGACTCACCTGTCTGCTTTCTGTGAAGGAATGCTGTCTTGCTGTTGCCCTGCTGCCTTGCTGCTCCCCGGCTGTGGTGAAGAAGTGCTCTCCAAGGGCTTGGATAGAGCTTGCCTCCTGTTCCCTGAAGTCTCAGGACAAAAAAGACTTCCTCTCTATGAGAAGGATTCCTTGTGCGGTAAAATGCGATGCACAGCCTGCCAGAAACATTGCACAGTCTGCACCGCGGTGAAAATGTAACCCACGCTGAACCGGAACGACGCAGCCCGACTTCGCAACGAGAAGATCGATGCAGTGCCAGCGTAGCAACCAGAAGTTCGACGCACAGCCTCACCGGATCGATGCATATCCGAGCCGGAACAATGCAGGCCAACTTCCAGAGAGGAATCGACGCAACGCTTGCCATGCCATAGAAAATTCGACGCAACACCCACCGGATCAACGCAGCTCCTGTGACTTCGCCCTGCTAGCAGCGGAAATACATGCATTGTCTCTGGGGCATCTGAAAACCCTGCAACCCAGAGAGAATCCACAACCGAGTGCCAGAAACCGACGCACAGCCGTCCCTGCGTGAAAACTAAATGACGCATCGCCGTGTGCGGTCTGAGAAATCGACACACACCCCTTTGTTTCCACGCATCTCCTCCTCTGTGGTTCTTTGTAGAGATTTTTAACGCGAACCAGGTACTTTGTTCTTGCAAGAGACTTTGTTTTGCTTTTAAAAGACTTAAGACACTTTGGCCCTCATTACAACCCTGGTGGTCAGTGATAAAGAGGCCGTAATACCGCCAAAAGGCCGGCGGTAAAAAAATGAATTATGACCACAGCGGAAACCCCCAACAAAGACAGCCACTTTAACACTCCGACCGCCACGGCGGTAGCAACAAGCACTGCAGCGGTAAGTGCCAACAGCCGGGCGGGAGACAAAGTACTGCCCACAGAATTACGAGACACCAATCCGCCACCTTTTCCAGGGTGGTACCAACATCATCAGAAGCACGGCGGAAACAGTACACAGAAGGGAAACAACTCACCTCTGGAAACCAAGAGAACAAACACAATGCCATGGAGCCTGAACTGCAGGTTGACCATGCAGGTCTACCTCCTCCTACACCAGGAATACCAACGCTGACAAAGACGACCACAGTGAGTACCGCCCCTAGCACACAGGGGAGGGGGGAGGAAAAAGAGAGTGACACACACACGCAAAATCCCCACTCCCACCCACAACACCATACACACAAACAGATGCAGTAACATTACATATCCACACCGTACCCCTCAGGAATAATGTAAGAACAAAAGGAAGTGATTGAAGTGAATGTAATAAGATCAAAATCCTGAAAAACGTCCTCAAGTTATATACAGTATTTACAGATTCACAAATGGAAGGGCACTGCCCAGTCCATAATGTCCGTGGGCCACAGGGCCATATCACATAGGCCAAAGGCCCACTTGTCTCCGGCCTCAATACAGAGAGAACACTGCTGGGGTATCAGGTCGAAAATACACAGCCACCTCAGGGGGATGGGGAATGGTGGGGGGCACTTCGGCCGAAAGATGGTACAACACCACTGGTCCTGGAGGGGGCTACATGCCCTGTGCGATGTCCTGGGGAGTGCAAAGCCACAGTCTTTCAAGTGGGTGGTTTACCCACTGCTTGATCCTGGGGAGTGCAAGGCCACACTCTCTCAAGTGGGTGGTTTGCCACTGCTTGGTCCTGTGGAGTGCAAAGCCACAGTCTCCCAAGTAGGTGGTTTGCCCACTGCTTGGTCCTGGGGAGTGCAAGGCCACAGTCTCTCTAGTGGGTGGTTTTCCCACTGCTTGGTCCTGGGGAGTGCAAAGCCACAGTCTTTCTAGTGGGTGGCTTCTTCCACAGGTTCCGGGGAGGGCCTTGTGCCCAGTGTGCTTCATCCTGGCAAGGAGGAGGTGAGTGGATGCCGTCTTCCACTGGTTCTGGAGGGGGCCTTGTGCCCAGTGTGCTTAATGCTGGCAAGGAGGGGGTGCATGGATGGCTTCTTCCACTGGTGCTGGAGGGGGCCTTGTGCCCAGTGTGCTTCATCCTCGCAAGGAGGGAGTGAGTGCATGGCTTCTTCCACTGATTATGGCGGGGGCCTTGTGCCCAGTGTGCTTCATCCTGGAAAGGAGGGGGTGAGTGGATGCCTTCTTCCACTGGTTCTGGAGGGGGCCTTGTGCCCAGTGTGCCTCATCCTGGCAAGGAGGGGGTGAGTGGATAGCTTCTTCCACTGGTTCTGGAGGGAGCTTGTGCCCCGTGTGCTTCATCCTGGCAAGGAGGGGGTGAGTGGATGCCTTCTTCCACTAGTTCTAGAGGGGGCTTGTGCCCAGTGTGCTTCATCCTGGCAAGGAGGGGGTGAGTGGATGCCTTTTTCCACTAATTCTGGAGGGGGATTTGTGCCCAGTGATGCAGAGGGAGTGCAAGGTCACAGTCTCTCACCTGGGCGTCAAACCCACGAGATTTGCAGTTGGCAGGATGCATGACACTCCATGGAGGCTATACTACAGTCCATCTGCCGGTGGCGACGGCTGCACAGTGGTGGCAGTGCCGGTGCTGGTGGCGGTACTGTCATTGTTGGACGGAGGTTCCAGCCCTTCCCCTGCAGCCTCGGACGGCTGCCCACTGGGGCTGCTGCTTCTGCCAGTGATGCTGGTGGCGGTGCTGGTGGCGGTGCTATCAGTGGTGGGGGAAGCTCCAGCCCTTCCCCTGCAGCCTCAGACAGCTGCCCACTGGGGCTGCTGCTGCCAGTGATGCTGGTGGCAGTGCTGGTGGTGGTGCTGATGGCGGTGCATTCAGTGGTGGGGTGAGGCTGCAGCCCTTTCCCTCCCAAGCCTCGGACAGCTGAAGTGCCATGGTTGGTGTTGGAGGGCTCAGATTCTGCTCCAGCACCAGGCCTACTATCCTTCCTGCCCGCAGTGGCCGGCCCTTTGTCCTTGGCCTTGGCAGCTGGTGGTCCCTTCTTGCCCTTGGCAGCTGCTGGTGCCTCCTTGCCCTTGGCAGCTGGTGGTCCCTCCTTGCTCTTGGCAGCTGCTGGTGCCTCCTTGCCCTTGGCAGCTGATGGTGCCTCCTTTTCCTTGGCAGCTGGTGGTCCCTTCTTGCCCTTGGCAGCTGCTGGTGCCTCCTTGCCCTTGGCAGCTGCTGGTTCCTCTTTGCCCTTGGCAGCTGCTGGTGCCTCCTTGCTCTTGGCAGCTGGTGGTCCCTTCTTGCCCTTGGCAGCTGGTGCAGGCACACTGGCAGTGCTGGCGGGTGTCTCCTTGGAATCTCTCACACCAGCAGTGGTAGCTGAAACTACAGTGGCCATGGACTGGGTGGCTGAGGTGCTGGCCTGCGTTCTGCCCACCCTGGCCCGAAGAGAAGGATGGGGGGAGGGGCAGGGAAGAGGTCAAGGGTGGAGAGGAAAAGCTTCTTAGGGACACTGGGGCGGGAAGAGGGTGAAGGTTTGGGAGTGGAGGAAGAGGGAGTGGTGGTTGGAGGTGTCTGTCTGCTGTGTTTGGGTGCAGGTGCATGGACTGGATGCTGTTGTGAGGTGGATGGCTGTTGGGTGTCTGAGTGCTTGTGTTTGGGTTTTTGGGAGGAGGGGGCACAGACACAGTGGGAGAGGACACAGGGGACGTGTGCATGGATGTGGGGGTGGTGACTGCTAGTGAGGGGTGTGTACTGATAGGTGTGATGGAGGTAGTGGATGAGGATGTAATGCATGCAGATGTGAGTGGAGACACTACTGGGGGAGGTGTAGGACGAGGAGGAGGGTGACACAGTGGAGGCAGTGGATGTTGGCATGTCTGCATCTGGATTTTGTTTTTGGCAGTGCTGATGTGATGATGCGTGATGCTTGTGTTTGCCTGGGCCACTCCTGTGTGTTGTCTTGGGTGCATGATGGTCTGATGGAGTGCTTGGGATAGCTTGGGGTTAAGGGGAATAGGACTGGATAGAGGAAGTTGGAGGGGGGAGGCTAGAGACAGGAACAATGGCTGCCATCAGGGAGGAGGCCAGAGCCTGGAATGATCTCTGTTGGGCAGCCACACCAGAGTGAATGCCCTCCAGGTTTGCATCTGTTTGTTGCAAATGCACTGCCAGCCCCTGGATGGCATTCACTATGGTTGACTGCCCAACAGAGATGAATCGAAGGAGGTCAATAGACTCTTCACTCAGGGAGGCAGGGCTGACTGGGGCACCTTCCTGGGTGAGCAGGCACGGGAAACACGCTGAGGGGCTGCTGAGAGGGCGGTGCTGGTAAGGGTGGTGGTGGCTGTACCTGTACTTAGGGTGGGCAGAGAGGTGTCCACTACCACCAGGAAGCTTCCATCGGAGGAGGTATCACTGTCAGAACTGTCCCCTCCAGTCTCCGTCGTGGTGCTCCCCTCGCGCTCCGTCCAACTGGTGCCCTCACAGTCAGTGGATTCGGCCTCATGGGCCATGTGGAATGCAGCTCCCTCCGTCACTGGTGCCTCTGCTCCTCCACTAGATTATGCTAATGCACATAAGGACAGGGTGACAAAACAAAATGGGGGGAGAAGAGACAGAGGATACACTTGGTCAATGCCAGCAACAACACCACCGTTGGTGTACACAACACACAGGGAACAGCCCTATGCACTAGGCAATGTACTACCAGTCACAATGCTAGCCACAAGGTCATGGAGAATAGTGGCTAACACCAATCGCAGCATACCTGAGACCCACAGATCCCTGCCGCAGGGTCTGTACATCCTTGGCGATGGCACGCCATATACCCTTTTTCTGATGGGCGCTGACCTGCAGAAAAAAGAACATATAAGAAGGGATCAGTCATACCGTCCAGCCTGTTACACCCATGGCCCACCATATCCCTCCCATCCCCTTACACACATACATTGACCACCTTACATGCAGCACTCTGCCCAGGACCCCTCAACCACCCCCCTTTACATGAGGCCTTCACACACAGTACTCCATGCATTCATGCCCCATGCATTGTGCACACAGTGTACACACCTGTTGATCTGGAGGCCCATAAAGCAATCGGTACTGGGGTAGGATCCCATCCACCAGTCTCTGCAACTCTGCAGCGGTGAAGGCAGGGGCCCTTTCCCCAGAGGCTCCAGCCATGGTCGCTTCCAGACACAGGTCACAGAAGCACTTGCAGTGTATGTCCTCTCCTGCTGAAGGTCAGGTAGCAAGTGAGTGAACAGATAGAAAATGGTGGTCATGTCCACAGCGGTGCATACCGTCACCGCCGACATACATCACCATTGGCTACAGTACCCCATAGTGCCCAATGATAACCAATGAGGAGTTGCACGGGGGAACTCGACCGCCTCCTGCAACGGCACAAAACATCAGTGGAATTACCTCATTTCCACTTGTCCCTCCACACAGGACAGGTGTCTGCCATTTCAGGGGGGCACAGGCCATGGCACATAACTGTGTCACAGCAGACATAAGCACATTTAGGGACTACACGTAAACATACTGTTTCTGTCACAACATGCAATGCATTTTACTCTGAGGATATTTATGAAAATGACCTGTTGCTCACCCTTTTGCTCCCTAGATTACAACCGCTGAGGATGATTAGGAGATGGAGACATCCCCCGTGTACAGGCCCCAGGTGGACTTGGCAACAACTGAGGACAGGCACATTATCCTCACCTACAGACTTGATAGGGCCACAATCCAACAGCTGTGTGACCAATTGGAGCCAGGCCTGGTCTCAGCTATCCGTCAGCTCACTTGGATCCCCACTCTTGTGCAATGGCTGTCAGTGCTGCATTTCTTGGCATCTGGTTCCTTCCAAGTGAGAGTGGCTATGGCGGCAGGAATGTCACAGCCAATGTTCTCAATAGTGCTGACCAGAGTGTTGTCTTCCCTGATTAAACACATGCGCAGCTACATCGTTTTCCCCCAGCTGGAGGATTTGTCAAGCTGACTTCTATGCAATGGGACATATCCCCAACACCATTGGAGCAATTGATGGTACACATATTGCCTTTGTTCCCCCCAGGAGAAATGAACAGGTGTTCAGAAATCGAAAGAGCTTTCACTCAATGAATGTGCAGATAGTGTGCCTGGCGGACCAGTACATCTCCCATGTCAGTGCAAAGTATCCAGGGTCAGTGCATGATGACTCTATCCTGAGGAATAGCAGCATCCCATATGTGATGGCTCAACTCCAGAGGCACCGGGTGTGGCTAATAGGTGAGCCTATGGTCCTCACCCAGTGTATGTTGGTATATGGGTGTGGGCTTGGCCCTAAGGGTGAGTGTGTTGCTAACATGTATCCCTCAATATTTGCAGGTGACTCTGGTTACCCCAGCCGCTCATGGCTACTGACCCCAGTGAGGAATGCCAGGACAAGGGCAGAGGAACATTACAATGAGGCACATGGGCGAATAAGAATTATTGAGTGCACCTTTGGCCTCCTGAAGGCCAGGTTCGGGTGCCTCCATCTGACAGGTGGATCCCTGTGCTACTCACCAAAGAAGGTGTGCCAGATCATCGTGGCATGTTGCATGTTGCACAACCTTGCCTTGAGACGCCAGATGCCTTTCTGCTGGAGGATGGGGCTGGTGATGGTCGTGTGGCAGCGGTGGAACCTGTGGACAGTGACGATGTGGAGGCAGAGGATGAAGATGTGGACAACAGAACAACTATCATTCAACAGTACTTCCAGTGACACACAGGTAAGACACTGTAACTTCACCTTCCATTGCTGTTTTGTGTAGTGAATTTTCTCTGGCAGGCTGCTGTTCTCACTACTTTGGCCACTTACTGTACCCTTTGACATGTCTATTCACAGATATTTGTGCCCTACTCTGGCTCCTGGTGTATTGACTGCAGCACATTACAGGTCATACCTATGTATACATAACTGTACAGTATAATTGCAATGTCTACAGATTGTTAAATTAGTACACCCTTAAATCATTTGACATACTCCATACTTGTATTGGAGTACACAACACAATAACTGTATACAGTATGTATATATGTATACATAACTGTACAGTATAATTGCAATGTCTACAGATTGTTAAATTAGTACACCCTTAAAACATTTGACATACTCCATACTTGTATTTTTTCAAAGGGTGTTTATTTAGGTGCTGAGAAGTAAATGGGGATGTGCATTGGGCTGGAGTGATGGTGTGGGAAAGTCCAGGATAGAGTCCAGTCTATTGGTATCACAGGTGAATTGTCCAATGGGGCATAGGAAGGGGAGCAATGGAGGTTCAAGGTGGCCAGGGTGACAGAGTGGGACACAAGGGTGACAATCAGGAGAGTCTTATTTCCTGGCAGGGGTCTTGGCAATGTTCTCTGGCTTCTGCCTGGATTGCAGGGACCGTTTGTGGGGTGGTTCTCCTTCTGCAGGGGGTGGGGTGCTGGTGGCCTGTTGTTACTGTGACGGGGCCTCCTGTCCACTAGAGTCGGCGGAGGTGGAGGGCTGTTCAGCGGTGTGGCTAGTCTCAGAGGCCCGTTGGTGCGCCACTGCCTCCCTCATTGTGTTGGCCATGTCAGCCAGCATCCCTGCAATGGTGACCAGGGTGGTGTTTATGTCCTTCAAGTCCTCTCTGATCCCCAGGTACTGTCCTTCCTGCCCCTGCTGAGTCTCCTGCAACTTGTCCAGTATCTGGAGCATCGTCTCCTGGGAATGGTGGTATGCTCCCAGGATCCATGCAAGTGCCTCATGGAGATTCGGCTCCCTGGGCCTGTCCTTCCCCTGTCGCACAGCAGTACTCCCAGCTTCCCTGTTGTCCTGTGCCTCTGTCCCCTGAACCTTGTTCCCACTGCCACTGACCCCAGGTCCCTGCTCATCCAGTGTTTGTGGGGTATCCTGGGGTCCCTGTAGTAGTGGACACACTGCGATTGACGTGCCCTGGGGACAGTGGTATGGGCCAGCTGGGTGGGTGCTGTGGTGGTGTTTCCTGAGGGGGGAGGGTTGGTGGTGTTATGGGACTGTGCCTGGGTAACGGACTGTTAGGAGGTCCCTAGTGGGCCAGGTTGGTTATCCTGATCTAGGAGTGCAAAACTGCTGTCATCACTATGGGCCTCTTCTGGGGGGCACTAGATGTTTCTGGCACCTCCTCTCTGGTGACATTGTGTGGGGGACCTGTGGGGATGTGAATGTAGTGTTATAGTTTCTGCGTGTGTCATCTTGTGCATGGTTATGTTGCCCTCTATAGTTGATATGGCCATGGCAGATTAGCCTTAGTTTGATTTGTTGTTTGGTGGGCTAGGTTATTGTCTCTAGCGTGCATGCAGTGGTGATGGTTGTCCATGCAGGTCTGTGATTGGTGGCCATGCATTGGTGGTGCATGCAGGGCTTGGCCTTGGGATGAGTGGTGTGTGATGGGGTGGAGTATGTGAGGTGGTAGAGTTATGGGGGGAGGGTAGGGGTGGGGGTTTGTGATGGACCAGAGTACAGTCCTCCTGCTACTCCTGCCAGGCCCTCAGGATGCATGATTGCCAAGACTTGCTCTTCCCATGTTGTTAATTGTGGGGGGGTGAGGTAGGGGTCCACCGCAAGTCCTCTGTACAGCTATCTGGTGTCTTTCTGCAAAGGAACGCACCTTCCCCTGTAGGTCGTTCCAGCTCTTCCTGATGTCATCCCTTGTTCTGGGGTGCTGTCCCACGGCATTGACCCTGTCCATGATTCTCTGCTATACCTCCATCTTCCTAGCAATGGATGTCTGCTGAACCTGTGATCCGAATATCTGTGGCTCTACCTGAATGATTTCCTCCGCCATGACCCTTAGCTCCTCCTCTGAGAACCTGGAGTGTCATTGTGGTGCCATGGGTGAATTGCGAGTGGTGTGTGTGAGGATATGTGGGGTGATGTGTTGGGGTGTGTGCTGTGAGGTGCGCAAATGGTGTATGGGTGATGGTCTTCTGTGGCTCTGGTTCTGGGGTGCTCTTGGTGTCTCTCTCTCTCTCAGTAGTAAAAAGGTTTAAAGTCGTAAAGGGTTGTGGGTATTGTGTGTGTGTGTTTTATAGTGGTGTGGGTGTGGTGTGTGTATGTGTGTCAGGTGTGCGTAGTTTGAATTGTCCAATGTGGTGTAGTTTTTTTTGAGTGTGTGTATTTTGAGCACAGTGGTATGATCCGCCAATGGTTTTCCACGGTTGAATGTCTGCTGTGGTGATTCGTGGGTCATAATGCTGTGGGCGTAGTTCTGTTAGCATAACAGTGTGGGTTTTGGTACTGCCAGTTTATCAACGACCTTTGGGCTGGTGGACTTGTGTGTGTGTCTGTATAGTGACAGAATTCTATGTGTGGGTCATAATACGGATAGCGGTATACCTGCCGCGGTCACAGTATGTTGGAGGCAGTCAGCATGGCGGTAAGCGGCACTTACCACCGGGGTCATAAAGACCCCCTTTCTATCACTTTTCAGTAATATCTCAAAATATACTTATTGCATTTCAATTGTTTTCACCTACATCTTATCAGATAAATAATATGTACTTTTCTAAACACTGTGTGGTGTATTTTTGTGGTGCTATATTGCGTTATTGTATGATTTCTTGCACAAATACTTTACACATTGCCTTCTAAGTTAAGCCTGACTGCTCAGTGCCAAGCTACCAGCGGGTGGGCACAGGATAATTTGGATTGTGTGTGACTTACACTGACTAGAGTGAGGGTCCTTGCTTGGACAGGGAGTAACCTGACCCCATTTCTAACAACTGCTTACTCTTATACATAAAAAAATAGATTATGTGCTGTAGGACCACCCTCACTCCACCTCCAGTCACTCATGGGTAGCATTGCCAAACCCCTGTGAGTTGTAAAATTGAAGTAAATGTGTTCTTTCATGTTCTAGTACTCAAATACTTTAAGACCTAAACAGAGTACCAGATATATGTGCTCTTGAATCAAAGCCACGTGAGCTTAATCAAATGTTTGCTGTAGATGTCATGGAATACAACTAAAATATAACATAACAAATTCAGAATTATATTCTTTTTTCCATTTAGTGTCGATAGTTAGCATAAACCATTAATGCCCACTGGCATCAGAGGGTTTTCGATTTTAACGTAACATAGATTAATTAGAGCACATAAGTACACATATAAACTAGTCGTCTTACAGTTTTTCTGCAAAACAAGATTAATGTGTTAGGTGTGAGGAAGGATTACACGTATGATAAGTGATATGTATTTTAGTACACCCGTTAGTTAATTGCGTACAAAAAAAAAACATAAAAAATGTAGGCTATTATTTGCAAATTATTTTGGTATCTGAAGCTCACCTACTTTCAAAAGTGTAAAGGCTTCTTATACGAGAAAATAGACAGCTACCAGGCTTGTGCCTTAAAAAAGGATCATTTTCCCCTCTCTCAGAGGTGCAAAACAATGAGAATTATTAGTTATTGATATAAAGCATTTGAATAACAGTACCTTACTGTACATGAACCAGATTCGTGTGGTTGGTGACATTCCTGGTTTGGTATTTGACATATATTGCCAATAAATAAACAAATAAATTAACAGGGCCAGATCCGTCAGATGTTTTGTCGCGTGGGCTCTCATTATCCTAAATGAGACTACTGGATTTCTAGGCAGCAGGATCGATAACGGTGTGGGGGACTGAGTCTGACCCACGTGTAAGGAACTCTGTCACCCTAAATCCGGTTGTTGCTCCGGCTAACTAGCAGTGCCTCATTTCTCCCACGGGGAAGAAATGATTGGGCAGCCGAGCGCATGACATCTTTGGAACTTCTCAGGGAAGTCGTGGTCACTCAGATCCAAACCAACTCTCTCATTCACAATATGGTCTCATATACAAATGACAAAGACAGTATAAGTTTTATATAATGTTTTAATAAAACGACTGTATTTTAGATATTAAGGCGTGAGCCGCAATAACCAGAACAATACAACATAGTAGGATTGATATAGTAACCAGGAGAGTAAAACATAGAAATAAAGCTATCATAATTCCTAACCGTTTCTACTCTCCCTCTGCTTGTTCTATTTGGAGCACAGCATCTTAAGCTTTCAGCTTGCCTTTCTGTATCACTAGGGAGACGGACACACTCATACCTGAGCAAAGGCCTGTGATCTGGTTCAGCATCTGCAACGAGGCAGTCAGCGTCTAGTTGTGGGTCCCTGGTCGGAATCTCCCTCTTGCATGTATTGGGACAAGGAAGTGATTTTATAACTAACATGTCATCGTGATCACAAAATGTTCCTACGCAGGAATGGCAAGTCTAGACTCCTACCACGTCTATCGGCAATGTACCAGACTGTATCCTTGACTAAAGCACAGAGTGAATATGTTATGAAGAACTCCAGTGCTGAAGTAGGCAAAACAGTGTGATATGAATAAAAAACAACACCGTAGAACTGGCTATTCTGTAAAATAACAGTACGAAGCCTAATAGAAAGCATTTAGAGTAAAGTGCACAGAGGCTCTAAGCTGTTAGCAAATGAATAAAATATATTTAGGGCAAAGTGCACAGAGGCCTAAGGCCTGAAGCTAATGCGCAAAATATACGTAAAACTGACCACACTACACCCTCCCCTTGTCGGTAGCAAGTGGTTCCAACAACATTAAAAAAAAAAATAATAAACATGACCTAAATTTAAACCCAACATTTCGACAAGAGGAGAAGACAACAAAGCCATAAATTTAGGAAACATGTGACGATAGAGCGAATTGCAATATAGTGTCAATTTAGTCGGGAGAGAGAGAAAAAAAATCCAATTGTCAGACAGAAGCAATAGAACATAGAAGCTCCTCCACTTCGAGATAGGTCAATATCGGAAGATCCACGCCACAAAGTACCATGGAGCAGGTGTGTTCCAAAGCCCCAAAACCATTCAGGGCGGCACCCCGTGTAGTGCCAAGGAAAGAGACAAAACCATCTTCCTCCAGGAAGGGAATCTCATAATCCGCTTCACGAAGCAAACGCAACCGTAGTGCACAAGTCTGGGAATGAGCCCTAATCGGGAACATCAACAGATCAAGATCAACCACTGGAGAGCGCTGCAGTGAGAGACAGAAAGCCAGTGCATGTTCAAACGAGCACCAAAGGCATCGAAACACGGGTTGCACACAATCCAAAACCGGTCGGAACGACAAAGACCAGTCACACTCCAGATGAGCCAGGAGTGTTTCTCCAAAACGCTGCATCATGCGTTCACGACACAGCTCTGCTGACGGGAGCAGCAATACAGGATCTCGTTGCGGCGGGACAGCCATTGCGAAAAAATAGCAACAACAGCAAAACTCCAGCCAATAAAGCCAAAGTAATCGGGAAACCCCCAAAAATGCTTCTGAAAATAGAGTGTATAGCCGAAGGTATCAAACCGAATATGGAAGAGAAGGTGTGAACGAAACCAACACCAACGGCTTTGAAAAAATGAGCAATACCAGCAGTGCTGGATGCATTAAATATACGTCCCACAAGTTCACCGAAGTGACTCGGAAAGTTAGTATTCAAAAGGGACTGTATCTCCGCCGATGACCTTGCCACTTGAAGTGCGTAGGTCTCGCTAGCAGATGTAAGGGCCACATGCTTTTGAAACAATAAAGATTTCAGCCGACTCAACTTGTCGAAATCAACCTTGGAAGTAGCAATATGAGGCCAGATGTCCGCTACCTCCCTAAATTCAGTAGGGGGAAACAACACATTCCCGCAGCACGTAACGGCCTTGTTGACGACAACGACGTAAACTATTCCGGCACGCATGCCACAGCAGCATTCGCTGTTAAGAACAATGTAACTGCCGTTAGAAAGCACCTGGAAAGTGTTTTTAATTACCGGGACTGGAACTCCCTTCAGATAACAAGCTAAGTTAGCAATCGAAGCATTACACGCTCCGTTCAAGGACAGCTGTTTACAAACCATGGAATGGCTAACAGAAGCTTCGCATTCGCTACCGCTAAGAAAAACTTCCCGCAAACCATTAACACATCTGTACTGAAAAGGAAGCTCCCACACCTCGTGTATGTAACTGTCACCCAATAGTTCATATCTACCCACCGGAATGTGCTTCAAACAAGAAGTAAATTGCAGAGTGGAGATAGGCAAATTAATAACCCCATGAATCAACCACTCAGCTGACGGAATCTCAGCCACCGTAAAAGGCAGTTTCTGAAACTTTTCAATATTTAACATAACATACGTCACTTCCTTCTTAGCCATCAATTGTTGTTGACGAGTTAAATTAAAGGAGATAAAGATCTCTCTGGCACGAATGTGCTGCCATGGAACGCGACCCGCCTTCAAGGTCTGAAGAGTCCAACCCAGCTGCATGATAGATCGTGTCTGACTCTGCCCATGATATAAAGAAGACATGTCTGATTTTATAATGTCAATAGCAGAAGAGACAATGCTGTCAATCGTGTAAACACGGTCAGAAAGGGTATGCATGCCATTATCAACAACAGACAAAGTCTTCAGCAGATTTTCTTGATCAATCTGTCTTAACCGGGCTGCAGCCTCCTGCTGGGAAAGTTTCCAAAACTCATTATACACTTCGTATAAGAACCTTTTTCTCCGGGGCACCTTGGGACCTGATAAGAAATCTTGTAAATCAGTACCATTAGACAGTAACTTGAGGTGTGACTTAACTGCACCCAGCGTGGAGTACTTCAACCATTGTTGACAAAGTTTCCCCACACTGTATGTAGTTATTATATCAGCATGTTCTGGTGAAATGTAACGAGGGTCTGCCCTACTAGTCCTGAACCCCCCAGAAGAGGTAACAAAACGTTGATGACACTGATTAGTGTCTACAGGCCACAATAACCACCCGCCCGGATGTAACGATGAAGCGTTAAGCGTACCATTCTGGACCCAATGCATAAATTCACTAAAAGTAGCATTCACATAGTGCTGCCAGTTATTTAATTTAGAAGGGACAGGTATACTAGGCAAAGTCAATTCGCTAATCGACGCCAAGCCCAAACAACTAGTCTGTTGTACTGTGTCATTGAGGAAAATCATTTGCACAGGGATAATGCATGCTCGAAATAATGTATCTCTGCCTTGCATCTGCCAATTTTTCGTACCCCAAACACTTTTCAAGTCAACAGTCTTCAACCAGTATTCATATCCTTCGACCGAAAGTTTAGATACAAACGAATTAGAATACAATAATTTAGTATCGGTCAACAAAATTTGCTTATTAGAATACGGTGTCACTTTAAAATAGGAAGACTTAGCATTTCGCTGATCATGCCCAGAAAAATATGCAAATTTATCATTATACGTTTTCGAACTCCCTTGTGGAGGAGTCGAGCAATGTTCCCATTGTACATAATTAAAGATGGACTTAGGGCTACTCGCTTTGTGAATAAAGTGGTGTCCATAATAGGTGTAGCAAAACATATCACCATGATTATCTCTAAATTGGTAAGCATCTTCATCGTCATAGACAGTATAATATTGCAAATCTTTTAGCATAGAATCTACTGTCTTCACATCCCAATCATCAGAAACAATGCCTGGAAGAACAATATCATTCATTGATAACTTAAGAATATACGGTATTTGAATCAATTCAGTGGGACCATATATATCAAACATTACTTTATCCCACACAATCCCATCCGGAATTGGTATTGCAGAAATGTTCACATTGGATAAGTCTCTTCGAACCATATGAGACGAAAAATGTGGTCTCAACACAGTCTCCACGTGCTCAATGTCTGATCGATCAGGAAGAAAATGACCATGTATTACTAGAAAAAAGGTAACCACAAATCCCAACCATAAAAAAAGAGTCAGTACAGCCATAAAAAGCCACAAATAGTTCCAAGGAATAACAAAATATGTACGTTTAAGCCAACTGAGTAGCTTACGTGGACCTCGGATTGAAGACAGCGAAGACGAAGAGCTGGATTCAGCCGCATCCGCGTCGTTGAAGCAGCCAGAGGCAGTTCTTGCAAAAGGTGCAACAGTGAACAAGGAAGCTGATGGAGGTTCTCTCCTAGGTACGCTATAATTCACATGTTCAGAAACATCAGTAGAACGTACAGCAACTTGAGAAAAAGAATCGATATCAATCGTTGACTGTGGAACAATCGCAAGATCATCTTCCACCCTCCCCAAGCTCGGAGAGGAAACAGGGTCGGTGCTAATCACCTGTAGCGGGACTTCTTCCCCAGTAGTGAGAGGGATGCCGGAACTACTGGGTGTCCCTCTTGGTCTGCTGTGCAGAATCGGCCACATGTTGTAACTTGACATTATCAATGGAAACAAAACGATTTCCTTTGGCCCCTTGCAGCGGCGGCAAAATCACAGTTCTCGTGCCGCTCACCCCCAACACCGGGACAGGTGCTCGATAAGAAGGACCAAATTCTTTCTTTACTGCGACCTTTTCACGCACTAGATCCCCAATCCTGGGTATCCAACCAGTAGGTGTTACTGGCTCATCCTTAATTCCAGAGGAGGCAGCACTCGCAGAAGAGTTATCTTCACGAAATTGTTGTAAATCCTGCAAAACAGTGACACGATCATTTATGTCAAAGGGCGTATCTGCTGCCTCCACACCAGGACCATCTAGATCAGGAACATACATTCGTGTTCCGAACAGGCACTCATATGAAGTACGACCCCCCAGTGACCTTCTAGGCAAGTTATTAAGTGCTCTCTGTACTCCATACAGGTGGGCTAGCCAACTACGACCCGTACCTATAACCCTGGCTGTTAAGGATTGCTTTAAATCACGATTTAAATGCTCCACGACAGAATTTCCCTCGGGATGAAATGGAGACGAGAATTGGAGTTGGACCCCCAACGAAGCCATGGTGTCCCTGAATGCCTTAGAGGCAAAAGCAGGGCCCTGGTCCGAATGAAAAGCCGCAACTGCAAATGTATCGACAAAGATACGCAAATCTTTAATAACAGTCCGAGCGTCAGCCGAGCGCTGTGGCCAGACCCACACAAATCTGGAGCACGAATCTACAGCAACCAATATGTATTTGTATGCACTATCTGGTGTCAGTGGACCACAATGGTCCAAGTACACACACTGTAATGGTCTATTTGATATCAGAAGAGGAGTCTGCTGCGGGCGTCTAGCCGACGATGCTTTAATTTGTTGACAGACGTCACAACAAAGGACATACTGCTTTGTCTCCTTATAGAGACCAGGCCACCAATAACGGGCCTTTAAAAGTGAAATTGTGGCAGCCACACCAGCATGCGCAGATGCCACCCCTTCATGTGCTGCAGAAATTAATCGAGGTCTCTCAATCTTATTCGGTAACTCACGTACACCAACGCCTGGAATATTAACAACAGCATTTAGTGCACCACTCAAGCAGTAACTATATTTAGAAGGGAATCCTTTAGGAAATGGCGTGCCATCAGCCGTAGCTTTTATGGCAGCCGAAATCTCTATGTCTGGTTTTGAACTCGAACGAGTTACCGCGGCTACAGTGGCGATAGCCACTGCCGACTTTGCAGCCTCATCAGCCAAAGTATTCCCAGCAACGTGTATTCCAACGCGCTGGTGTCCAAGTGTATGTACAACATGGACTTTAGGAAGCGTTTCTTTCAGACCCGCAACCTTACCCCACAACAATTTATGTTTAATGGTGTTGCCTTTAGAATCTCTGAACCCATTCATTTTCCAATAATGCAGATATTCATTGAAGGATTGCACACAGTAGTAGGAGTCACAGACCAGCAAGGTCAATATCGCCGGCTCTGCATGCTCCAACGCTAACAAAAGAGCTTTGAGCTCAGCCAGCAAGCCGTGCAATCTCCCAAGGTTTTAGTATAAGTATGTCGGGGGCAGAAGACTTGCCCCTCCATAGTCCCGCTCACCACCGCACATGCAGCAGAATACTGTTGTTTAGTCCCAACCGCCGGTTGCGCAGAGCCATCGGTATACATGACCACTTCATATTGGTCAATAGGCAATGTGCCAGCAGGAACTGGGTACTCTATTTCATATTGAAGAAATTCTTGAGTCTGCAGCTTAGGGTCAAATATGTAATCCACATCAGTGGCCGTCAAAGACGTAGCCCATTGTATCCACCGCGGGTGTAAAGCTTTCGAATTAGGAACACTCGCTTTTGTAACAGCCTCTAAGGCCGGAATTGAGGAAACGACAATAATGCGTTGGCCCTGGGCTAGCGGTCTTTCTTTGATCACCGCCATCTGTACTGCAGTGAGAATTTTCTCAGTCTGTGCAAAACGTTGTTCTGCAGCAGAATACAAGTGGGACTTGTATGCTATCGGGACTGTCTCCCCTTCATTAAAGGTGACATACGTAAATCCAACAGCCCCAGGAATCACCCTGATGACCAAATGAGTTTTATTGTCCCGTGTGTGTAAATGTTTAACCGCCAAGAGATCATTCTGCAACTCTCGCAGTATGTGTGTATGCTCAATCGTCCAAAATCTACTTGAAAAATTTGGGCGAATCAGTTCATATAAGGGTTTTATACGTGTAGCATAATCAGGAATGTAAGTTCTGCCAAAATTCAGAAACCCCAACATTGACTGGAGCTTCCGAACCGTGTTAGGAGGCTGCAGTAAAGCACATTTCTCCAAAAAATGTGGCGCCAGGCTCTTGCCCTCACTCGATAACTCATATCCCAGGAAAATAACACTGAGGAAGGCAATCTTCGATTTCTTAAAATTAAACTTATAACCAATATCAGCAAAACCCACAACAATGCGCGATACGCGTCTGAGATGTTGTAGAATCTCATTGTCCGTCAAATAAATGTCATCAACATATGATAACGCTCTGACCGCCCACCTCTCTCACTTCTTTTCTCCGAGGAGTCCTGAAAGGAACGAGATTGGCGCGTATCAGTATATTGATATCTATCAGGCGTCTTCAAAGTATCCCTATTCCTGAGATTATACTTATTTTGCGGGGTCTCCGGTTGCGGAGACTGCCCACCATCTTTCTTAAGTGTTTGCTGTTTCTTATCCCAGCGCTTTTTCGCACCCTCAGGTTGCTGTTGCTTACAATTATCCTTATTATATTTACCCTGCAATTGTGGCTTCTGCGGTCGAGCCCCTAGGCTATCACGACCAATACTAGAATATGTTTCAGCTATTATTCTCTGAAGTTCCCGCTCCTGATTAATCTGCGGAACGTCCCGAAGACGCATTCGCACTGCTAGTGCTACAGCCTCCCCCTTGAGATTACTCAAAATAATAGAAGAAACCGCGTCAAAATTACCCATCAATTGCATGCCTAAATCTAAGGCAGGGGCAGCCCCATATTCATCCTGAATTTGTTTAAGCACCTCTGGCAAATTAGCCAAAGTTGGTGTACCGTGTGCTGTAGTATAGAGTGCGGCAAACACCGTGCCCCAAGTATTACAAAGATCCACCGTAGGAACCATCCCATACGGCAAACACATCGTCAAAATTCTATGCTTATCCTGAGGTCCCGTATGGGGAAATACTGCTTGCAGCGTATTAATTTTTTGCGTCAGCCAAAATGGAGTCTCCTCACGTTTAGCCGGTACTTTGCCCATTACAGAGTGTACAGTGGCCGGATTGATTCCCGGTACCACCGCATGTGGGTGAGCTGGAGCAGCACGCGCTGCATTAGTATTTAATGTCTGCATCACAAACTGAACTAATCGTCTGTACGTTGCAGTTAATTCCACATATAAACGACGCACCTCAGCCACTGCCACATTTGCCACTCCAGGATATGGTGTATATGTAGCCAATAAAGGCCAGGTCGGACCATCATTACTCAACGGACCTAACCTTACTGGTGTTACTGAATGTGGGAGGGCGCCATCAAGCCAATTATGGTGTTCTTGATAAGATAAAGGTATTTCTAAGTATGCATAAGCCCTGTATTGTCCAGGGACATTCGCAACAGTATATTTGTGAAAAGTAGTTGTACCCCCATCAGCTGCTGGAAATACGACCCAAGAATAAAAAAGTTCTGTTCTATAGGCTGCATGGGCGTCCACCACAAAAGTGACCGGACCCCCCTGGACCGTCAGTCCATGTGCTATCAGATGACCCGTGAGCGGCAATCGCATATTAAGCGGTATATTTATTACAACTGGATTCGCCATTAGTATAACAATAATAGCTCTAGGACAGAGAAGGCACACCAATTTCGGGGTATTTCCTTTCAAAGTTCAAGCTTGAACAACCAACCACAAAGTATGAGGATGTACCCAACCTGTGGTGGCGGAAACCCTCAACCCCACGGACGTCTCCGTATACGGAACCGAGGAGTCAAAATATATACGAGACCGAGAGAGTCAGTCGGACCCAAACATTAGAGCCAGACCAAACGTTGGCGGCGCCATGTCGCGTGGGCTCTCATTATCCTAAATGAGACTACTGGATTTCTAGGCAGCAGGATCGATAACGGTGTGGGGGACTGAGTCTGACCCACGTGTAAGGAACTCTGTCACCCTAAATCCGGTTGTTGCTCCGGCTAACTAGCAGTGCCTCATTTCTCCCACGGGGAAGAAATGATTGGGCAGCCGAGCGCATGACATCTTTGGAACTTCTCAGGGAAGTCGTGGTCACTCAGATCCAAACCAACTCTCTCATTCACAATATGGTCTCATATACAAATGACAAAGACAGTATAAGTTTTATATAATGTTTTAATAAAACGACTGTATTTTAGATATTAAGGCGTGAGCCGCAATAACCAGAACAATACAACATAGTAGGATTGATATAGTAACCAGGAGAGTAAAACATAGAAATAAAGCTATCATAATTCCTAACCGTTTCTACTCTCCCTCTGCTTGTTCTATTTGGAGCACAGCATCTTAAGCTTTCAGCTTGCCTTTCTGTATCGCTAGGGAGACGGACACACTCATACCTGAGCAAAGGCCTGTGATCTGGTTCAGCATCTGCAACGAGGCAGTCAGCGTCTAGTTGTGGTTCCCTGGTCGGAATCTCCCTCTTGCATGTATTGGGACAAGGAAGTGATTTTATAACTAACATGTCATCGTGATCACAAAATGTTCCTACGCAGGAATGGCAAGTCTAGACTCCTACCACGTCTATCGGCAATGTACCAGACTGTATCCTTGACTAAAGCACAGAGTGAATATGTTATGAAGAACTCCAGTGCTGAAGTAGGCAAAACAGTGTGATATGAATAAAAAACAACACCGTAGAACTGGCTATTCTGTAAAATAACAGTACGAAGCCTAATAGAAAGCATTTAGAGTAAAGTGCACAGAGGCTCTAAGCTGTTAGCAAATGAATAAAATATATTTAGGGCAAAGTGCACAGAGGCCTAAGGCCTGAAGCTAATGCGCAAAATATACGTAAAACTGACCACACTACAGTTTGATCATATGTTTAGAATGTCGATTGCATGTCTACTATGACTGCAGCTTTGTTGAAAGACTGCTACGCTGGCAGTTATGCCTCTGAGGTGTAACCCAGTTTGACGAGAAGACCTATGTAAAGCTAATGAAACCCATTGTATCTACAGGTGGAGTGAGACGTATATGATAGACCTCCTACCACCAAGGGAGCATAGGAGTGATATATGTAATACTGGGGGTAGGTAAAACCCTATGATTACCTACAAGAAGAGCAGAAGGAACAGGGAGTACTCTTCCTAATTTAATCAAGGAACAATAGCTAAGATCTGATTTTTTACTACGGAGAACTGTATGTCCTTCTATTAGAAGAAAGATATCCATATTCAACAGTGTAATATAAACAGTAGTGCAGCTCATTTTGGCCCACCCGCGCCACAATCCACCCCATCCTGTGTAAACCTCCCCTTCCCTCTCTGTCTGTATGATATTGTCTCTCGCAACATTACAGCAGGTCATGCACTATGCAGAGGTGCTTTTCCTCACCAAACTTGCCTTTCCCTGAGCTATTTATTTAGAGGTTCCAGTGATGTCTGGTTTACTGAACAGTGGCAGACCCTTCGCTTGAGCCACCACAGTACACTTTTGACCTGGCTGCTCATCCACCATAGGGCACCAGATCATAGCGAAAGTTGCCCCACCCTCCAGAGAGTGGGGTGACATTCACTTATTTTCCCTGCCTTTGTCCAACAGGTGAGGACAGATGGTCACAAGCTAGAAAAATGCACAATGGTCTTCACATGCTGGGGAAGTTCCCTGCACCTCGGGACCAACTGATTTCTTTCTTAGAGAAAACATCCAACCCACTCCCCCTTCCCCGTTTGCCAAGCAGGCACATTAAATATGCCTCCTGTTTGGCAAACCTTTAGTGGTGTGAAGGAAGTGCAGCAGTGGTGGCTTCCTTAACAGCCATACAAACCCACCAGGAAGATGAGGATCTCTACATATGGCAAACGGTTACCCACCAGGGTGCAGAGCCATGGCCTTAACCACACTACTGGACCAGGCGGGCCATGTGCTTGGGTCTAAATGACCTCTTTTGCTGCTTCATTTCCAAATTTACAATAAGTCCACATACCTATACATACATAACATGTGAACATTTTTTGTTGCATCTCTCAACTTTTTTTTAGATTGTTTTGCAAAGAGAGTAAAAACGGAGAGAAGTCCATAAATGCCAGTCAAATGTCAGTATTTTGAGGTTGTATGGCTAAAAAAGGCAGTACAAGGTTGTTAGAAATGGGGTCTTTGGTTGGCAGTCTGGTTACCCCCTGTCCAAGCAAGGGCCCTCAATCTAGTCAGGGGAAAGGAGAACCACCCTCAGTTATCCCACGCTCACCCCCTTGGTAGCTTGACACAAGCAGGCTGGCTTAACTTCAGAAACAGTGCGTAAAGTATTTGTACCAACATACCAGTAACCCAGTGAACCCACTACAAAATGACACAACAAAGGTTTAGAAAACTATATTCTAAACAAAACAAGACCAAAATGATACAAATCTGACATACACAAGTCAAGTTATGAATTTAAAAATAAAAAGAGTCTTAAATCCTTAGAAAACAGTGAGTATGCTGTTATTGCACAAAAGTACCTGGGTAGCGTAAAAATAAAGCTGTACAGATCAGTGTGCGTCAGAAAAGGCCATCAATGCATCAATTTCTCAGATGCAAGTGAGACCACTATTCGTTCCTCCTCCGGTTGGGTCGGCATACTTTGTTTCTTCTCTCCTGCAAAAGAGTGATGCGTCGATTCCAGACGGGAACCTCGGATCCGGGCAGGCTTTGCATTGGTTTTCTACACCCAGCGATGTTGCATTGAAATCTGGTCACACGGTGTCAAGAAACCGTGCAGCGTGGGGTCTTGCGTCGCTAACAGCAGTCGCTGCGGGTGTTGTGCATCATTTCTCCAGCAACGTTGCTTCAATCTCCTAGCCACAATGCAGGCGGAGTATCGATTTTACCAGGGAGGCCGGCGGGACATTGTTTAGCAGCCACATTGTGGGTGGTGTGTCAAACGTTTCCCCGCACAGCACTCTTTGCATGGGTTTCTGTCCTTTTCCACCAGCTGCACCTTTCAAGGGCCCAGAGACAGGTTAGGGCAACACTTGGCAGGCAGGACTCTCAGCAGAATGCCCAAGTGCTGGCAGAGAGAAGTCTTTGTTGTCCCCGAGATTTCAACAACAGGAGGCAAGCTCAGTTCAAGCACTTGGAGATTCTTCACCAGTGGGAAGTCACGAAAAAGTCAGTCTTTTTCCTTTCTCAGGTAGAAACAGCTACTGCAGGCCAACCCAGCAAAGTACAGTCACAGGCAAAAGGGCAGTACTCCTCCTCCAGCTTCTCCAGCTCTTCTCCTGGCCAGAGGTTCCTCTTAGTTCCAGAAGTAATCTGATTTTCAGGGGTTTTGGGTGATCTTCTTTTACCTCTTTCTGCCTTTCAAGTAGGCCTACTTCAAAGAGAAGTCATTGTTGTTTCAAGATCTTGCCTTGCCCAGGCCAGGCCCCAGACACACGCCAGGGGGTTGGAGACTCCATTGTGTGAGGGCAGGTACAGCTCTTTCAGGTGTAAGTGACCACTCCTCCCCTCTTCCCCTCAGCCCAGATGGCCCATCAGGATATGCAGGCTACACCCCATCTCCCTTTGTGTCACTGTCTAGAGGAGAGGTTCAAATAGCCCAAATGTCAAACTGACCCAGACAAGGAATCCACTAACAGGCAGAGTCACAGAATGGTTTAAGCAAGAACATGTCTACTTTTTAAAAGTGGCACTTTCAAACAGACAATCGAAAAAACAACTTCACTAAAAAAATTATTTTTAAATTGTGAGTTCAGAGACCCTAAACTCCATATTTCTATCTGCTCCCAAAGGGAATCTCCCCTGAATTATATTTAAAGGCAGCCCCCATGTTAACCTATGAGAGAGATAGGTATTGCAACAGTGAAAACCGAATTTGGCAGTATTTTACTGTAGGACATGTAAAACACATAAGTACCTGTCCCACCTTTAACATACACTGCACCCTTCCCATGGGGCTATCTAGGTCCTACCTTAGGGGTCTCTTACATGTATAAAAAGGGAAGGTTTAGGCCTAGTAAGTGGGTACACTTGCCAGGTCGAATTGGCAGTTTAAAACTGCATGCATAGACAATGCAGTGGTAGGTCTGAGCCATGTTTACGGGGCTAGTAATGTGGGTGGCACAACCAGTGCTGCAGGCCCACTAGTAGTATTTGATTTACAGGCCCTGGTCACTTCAAGTGCACTTTACTAGGGATTTACTAGTGAATCAAATATACCAACCATAGGTAAGCCAATATACACATATAATTTATACAGGGAACACTAACACTTTAGCACTGGTCAGCAGTGATAAAGTGTCCAGAGTAAACAAAACTGCAAAAACAGAGTCGAGCACACAGAAGCAACCTCGGAATTAGAGACAAAAAGTTAGGGGAGACCATGTTAATGATGCCAAGCCTAACAAAGGTAATTTCGTGATCATGTAACAGGAAATGGATAAAAGTACATTGTATTGTTCAGCTGACAATAGTGGTTTCTAGAGACAATAAAAATGGCTGTGGGAAAGTTCAAGCCCATTCAACTATTTTAAACAGTTCACTAGAATCACAGTGTGAATGGAAGCCTTGGGCTATTCATTTTGAAAAAATAGATTGTTCAGTTAACTTTGTGTGAATATTGTGCTCTATGAAAACACTGTCAGCCCTAGAGAAAATATCCCCTAATTAGGTCTAAGGCATGGACAAGAGTGAAACAACTTATTCATTCCCAGGTGATGCAGCTGATTTCCCACTGCAGCTAGTCCACTCAATGAAGTTCAGGGCTTCGTCATGATTCCCCTTTTAATGTTCCTTTTCATTGAAAAAATAGTTTATAACTTTAATGCGACTTTTGCTCTTCTAGCCTCCTCACCTAGATGTTGCAGGAAGTTCTGATGATAAATATATGTTTTTCTCTCACTGGTTCATATTTGTTACCCTGCGATGTGAAGCAGTGGACACTTTCAGTGAGAGGCGTAGGGTGGGGCAAAATGGCTTCCCCTGCTGTCTAACCCTGATGCTAGCACCCGCACAAAATGATGACTCTCAGGCAAGGGCAGGTACTTCGCCAGTCACTTGCTCCTCAACTGAGAACTGCCGGGATTACTTATCTGGAATTGGTAGACATCTGGTTCAGCTACTGAAACCTACATGTATTTCTCACTGAGGTCTGAATTCCTCTCCTGCTGATCTCTCACTTCACAGTAACCATGTTAGGCATGAGGCTGCGAACTGGTGTCTTCCTGACCCAGCATACCTTATCTAGATGTCCCACTGCTTTGCAGATTACTGCAAACCTAAAGGGAAGCATGTGTCTCAGTGGGCCAACATCAGCATGCCACCAGCCGCCATGAAACAGTACCTCTCAGCAGTGGGCAAGTACTTCAGAAACTTGGTCTTCACCTGACCTCCCTTGAATCTATGAAGCCAGGCAGCCAGGTTCTTGGCCGCCCATCCACTTCATCAGCTGGTGCCCTATATTTACCTTGAGATATTCAGTTCCATGCGTCCATTTCGGGTGGCAGCATTCAGGCCGTAATAATTTCCCCTTCTAGTGCTGGCACCTAATTGTCCCTCTGTGCAAATAAATTCAGTGAGAACAAAGGTTAAGTGTACGTGGCTCTCCAGGCCATCCACCACCTTCCTGCTACATGATACGTAATTCTAACTCTCACAAGTAAGTAGGGAATTCCACACTAGAAGTATACTGGATACACTTGCTACATTTGCCATTGACATTGAGGTTCATCTTTTACCTCACCCATTCATTTATGCAAGAACACCTATAGCCATAGAATGGCACCCCTAAGAGATGGATACCCTGCACACTATGAAAATCACACCCACTGTCATTGTTACTTCATGTACTCTGATACATCTAGTCCTATGAATGTCACCTTTGAGTGACTGTGGCCCTGCACCCTCAAACCTTAGACTTCCCTCCAATAAATAATTGGTGCTTCATTCACCGCGAGAACTGCATTCACTGAGTGGTGCCCTAAAGCCCTAAAAAACAGATTCTTTAGCAATTGGTGCCCAATGCAATATGCAAAATGCACAGATTAAGTGATTGGTGCCCTCTGAAAGCAAATAACCTCAGTATCTGATATATTGATGCTTTGTGCACCCTCTGCCTGATTGTTGTCCCACTCATCGTAAGTACTGCACCCTTTGATTGACAGTTGCTCTTCGCAACCCAAGAACTGCATCCCTGAGTGAAAAGCATCCCAGTAACACAGAGAACTTTACCCTGTGAGAGATTGTGTTATCACGCATGCATAAGCCTACACCCATTGAGTGTCTGGTGCTCCATACACCCTGAAAAGTGCAAACACTGAGTCTCATGTACTTTGAGACTTGCATCCTTTAGGTCAGCGATTCTTAACTTTTTGACTTCTGTGGATCCCCAGTTAATCATTACTGGAACCAAGGGACCCACCACTGAATCACTATTTAAATCCCGGGGGCCCACAATGAGTCATTACTAGAAGCCAGAACCCCCAGCCTAAACATTTTCAGTGACTTGAATCACAAAACAATACACCCAAATACAGAAATAAGCATTCAGCAAACACAACCCAAATGATTAAACATTTAATGTAATTCACAAACAAAAAATATTTATAAAGAGAAGGCTAGGGCTTCCTACATCCACTTGAGGCACTCTCTGAAGGCAGAGACAGCTTTCAAGCTAATTAGAGGTTCTTTTGCAGAAGAGGCTCCACCTAAAGTGGAAGATGTGAGGGATTGTCATTCCCTCTCACACAAGGCCAAGGAGTGCAGGTGCATAACGCTTTTTACAATTAAATTCGTCCTCAGTGGGTAAAGCTAAACCGTTACCCGTGGGTCCTTTAAAATGTCAAAAGGTTGGCTATATTTTGTGTGCGTCCTCATTCAACACAGAAACATACACCCTTGCCATCCATTCTACTCTGAAGAAAACTCTTTGATAATAGTTCTTACTTTCCACGGGGGGCGGCCCAGCAGCAGGGGCCTGTTTTTCACACTAAACAGTTTATGTGCAGTACAGACAGGGCTCATGAAAGTCTAAATGATTGCCAATGTATGTTCTGCACTAACCTAGAGGCTCGTTCCGTGTGATCAATAATTAATGAATAATTGGCCTGTACAAGCTGCGCTAATGGACAACAACGGCTGCTGAACAGCGGTTTAGCTGATGCCTTCGCGCCATTTCCTCCTCTCCCTGGCAGAAAGCCTGCGTACGGCCGAGAATCTCCAGTCCCTTGCTGGTAGCTGTCGGCCTTATTTGCATTACTGAGCCTTAGCTGGCTAGACGCACTGTAAATGACAGCTTGCCTTCTGTCAGTGGAGCTAAAAGGTAGGTTTCTTTGTTCGTGCTCCACTGTCTAACATTTCAAACAAGCGCCGGCATCGAGCGTCCCACTAACATTGTCAGATCCGTTCACATCCATGCTTCAGACGCGAGCTCAGGGGGAACTCATTGAAAGTTCAACTGAAGTTAGTGCTCTGGAAGAAAGCAGAACAGAAGAAACCTGGATTTGTCAGCGATATCACAACAGCCGCATCGGTAGCATGATGTAGAACTTCTTGGAAACTGTGTGGACAAAGGTGACTGTCGAAGCAGCGCTGTCCTTCAGTCGAAAACAGGCCTGCTTTTGGAGAGCAGAGGAGGCCTGTTAGTGTGGGCGTGCTTCTGATAAAACACAAGGTACGAAGTGTGTAGCTGATTTGAAATTATTTGCAGGCGTCCACTGAGATCATTGGTGTTCTCAATATTGCGATTTGTCACAGAGCGCTGCACGGTACCGGTGTTGCAGTTTAAAGGTGATGTAGTGAACAGGTGTCAATTTTAAGTAATTGACTGGACTTAATATCCTAACTGAATGGTTGAAAGCCTGGGTGAACCTTGCCAAAGCATGGCCATTTTGTGACTCTGACGTCTTAGCAGATGTCAGTAGCGAAGTGTTAACAAAGTGAGCCTTCGTGCAAACATTGCTGCTTCTAAAATGCTATACAAATGTGCTGTCGCTGTCGATAATGTGGTTGCTCCATACAAGTCTGCGGTGTGCCTGAAATGAACTTTATGGGCAGTTATTTCATTTATATATGCTTTATTTCATTTTTATAAACTACGTTCATTTCTAGGGGTGTTTCAAAGAGTCAATTTTAGTCACAATTGATGTGGAACATTGACAAGACCAGGAATCTTAACCCCTTTGCGGACAGGCCTTTTCTCCCTCAGGTGGCAGGCCGTTTTTTGGCTATTTGGGGCAGTTCACGCTTAGGCCCTCATAACTTTTTGCCCATATAAGCAACCCACGACAAATTTGCGTCCTTTTTTTCCAACATCCTAGGGATTCTAGAGGCACCCAGAGTTTGTGGGTTCCCCTGAAGGAGACGAAGAATTAGCCAAAATACAGCGAAAATTTCGTTTTTTTTTTAAAAAAAATGGGAAAAAGGACTACAGAGGAAGGCTTGTGTTTTTTCCCCCCGAAAATGGCATCAACAAACGGTTTGTGGTGCTAATATCAGCATCTTCTCAGCTTTCAGGAACAAGGAGACTTGAGTCATAAAATCCAATTTTTCAACACAATTTTTTCATTTTACTGGGACATACCCCATTTTTACTATTTTTTGTGCTTTTAGCCTCCTTCCAGATAGGGACAAAAATGGGTGCGGAAAGCTAAATATTTCTGAAAAGTAGATGAAATTCTGAATTCACCAAGGGGTCATTTGTGTCGATCCTACAAGGTTTTCCTACAGAAAATAACAGCTGAAATAAAAGAATATTGAAATTGAAGTGAAAAAACAGCCATTTTTCTCCACATTTTACTCTGTAACTTTTTCCTGCAATTTCAGATTTTTGAAAGCAATATACAGTTAGGTCTGCGGGTCTCTGATTGTTGTATGGATATATAGGGGCTTGTAGTTTCATCAAGAACCCTAGGTACCCAGATCTAATAAATGAGCTGCACCTTGCAATGGGTTTTCATTCTGCTAACGCGTCCATTTATGATTAATTTATTCACTTTGGGACTCGTTTTAGGCCAATGAATCTTTTGACCCTGATTGAAGACACCTTAGGACGAGATAACTAATCAGCATGTCAATCAATAAGTCAATAACGTCATCAAGGTTTACTGTAACAAGACAATTCAGATTAGTTAAGGACATTAATAAAACTCAGAAACCACCATGACCTTTCGGTCATGAATAACAACACCAGTTTAGTACTATTATATGAAGTTTATTCCCTACTGATTACAATTCTACTAGTAAGTTTATTAATCTCAAAACCAAGAAACGCATTAGCATAGTCACAATATGGCAACTCTGATAAGATTTCATCAAAGCAAGAATCACAAATATTAGAATACAGCACTACGTCAACATAGGTTATCCTTTGCAGAGAATCATTATCACATTATTCAACAAAGCATAGATTCAGTCTTTTGTCTATTTGTGTCGGTTTAGTGAACCCCTCACCTAACCTCAAATTAGCATTGGCATGTTGGGCTTCATGCAAAACAAGTTAGCAACACCAATTTAGAAAACATCTAACTATGGTCTCTGTCAAAAGAAGCAGTTGGTAACTAGAAAGGAAAAGCAAACAAACAATTACAATTTCATTGTCATATAGTTACCCTCCATATTGAATCAGCTTTCAGGTTCGGACTTCGTCCTCAGGACATCAGTTGATTCGCCATCAGGAATTCAGCAGTCAGTAAAGGGCACTTCCCTCATAAGGAGGTAAAGTGTAAATGGACAATATAAGGGCAAGGATGGTTTGAAGAACCAAACAACAAAGTCTCTATGCAGAGTAACAAAGTGTCTGGGTCATAGCAAAATGCAACAGCATCTCCCTCTCATCTATCTCCTAGCCTCCTATTCTGATTTACTTCCTTGTGTCAAGTGTTTTTATCCCTTTTCTGTTGTACAGTCCCCTAATTTTCCATTGGTCTGGGGTTTGTACCCCGCTATCTCCCTCCAATAGGGTTTCAATGACTTCATTAAATTTGTCACCCCATAACAGTTCTCACGTAGTTTATTGATCCTTATGATTGACGTCTTCAGTGGGCAGAATGTCCGGTATGATTTCATACTCTCGTGGTCCTCTTCGCATCTTTAGTCAGTGGTTCCATTGTCTGTACCGGTTTAGGCGACCTTGTATACCTGAGAGTAGTCTACACTGTTGCATTCAGCAAGAATGTTTCAGTAAGCAAGTCAAATTTCATGAGAACGGATCTACTACAGTTACATTCATCTCCGAGCTTTGGAAAAACAAGAGTTCATGTCCTTCAGCAAGTCAGCACACTGCACGTTAGAAAAACACATTTAATATGAAACCAGGCAGCTAGGTCTCGACTCATACTAACTAAGGCCTAATGATTTATTAGCAGAACTTTAACATATAACCTTTTATTATTAATGTAAAATCATACTCTAACATAACATTTCATCATTATTAATCAGTTTCATTAGTCATTGTATATATTGGAGGCCACTCCCCGTGGGCAAATTTCAAGCGCACGTTTAGCAAAATACATTAATACATTTTCTATGCAGCATTATTACACATTAGTTCATAAGCATTTCATGTTAATTTCTAAGTATATAAGCTACGCTCTCTCAGTCCCTCATCTGATGACACTTGTCATCACACAAAACCTTTCCCTTCACAACCTTTCATTTTCTTTAGATTGCGCATCTCAATTTCTTCCTCCCTATGTGATCTTTCCCAAATTTCTTTGAACATTTTCTCTTTTTCTTCTTTTCTTTTATTAATTTTGCATGATAACAATAGTCCAAATAGACAAATCAGGACAATCAACATACCCCCTAATATTTTTGCAAGAACCCCATTCCAAATACTACTAAACCAATTCCCTACTTTGGTAATTCCTTTCCCAACTTTTTCCCAAACTCCAGGTTCCTTAAGCTCCTTCAAATCTGCACTATCTCTTGTTAGGTTAGTAAGCATGCCTCTAATCTTTTGACTATTATCAGGAATGAATGCACAACAATGGTGCTCATTAAGCATTTTACAGACTCCGCCACTCTTTGCTAAAAGAATGTCTAAAGCAAGCCGGTTTTGAAGAGTCATAGCTCTTTCCGCAGCAAGTTCAGTATCCATCAGGAGTATAGCCCCTGTGAAGTTTGTCAGCATGTTATCCACAATAGTAGACAACTTTCGATTCTTTATGGAGTTTAAGATAACCCCCACTGAAGGAATTGTAGCTCCAAATATGTCACCAACGACAGCAGCCGCTGCCTCTCTCTTTTGTCTAGTATGTTGTAATTCAGACATTTTAGGAAGTTGCTTTAAGTCATCAATTTGGTAGATCTTTGGGAAAACTATTCCCAAATAACATGTCTCATACCATCCCTTTGGAAGATGGTAATAAGCATTAAGTCCACATATATAATAGATCCCAGGGATCGCTGGATCCTGTCCATTTAACATGAACGTCCATTTACTCTGAAACAAAAACACATGCCTGCACTCAATTGTTCCCACAAATAAAGTGTCATGCTCAGATTTCAGCCTACATACACAAAGCCTTCCTACATGTAATGCATCTATAGCTAATTTGCCCTGTGTCTTTATTGCAGTGTAAGCATAATCATTTGCAAGCGTACTTTTTTCTAATCCCTTTTCTAGCCTTTCCTTTAATGCTTTTCGTCTATCATCAGTGTGATCTAAGAAGCTCTTTTCTACAGGTGATAGTAAGCAGGTTAGATTATTGCGGTGCGCATAAGCTGTCCCAAATGTCAGTGTCGGCTCAAAGAAACCCCTAACTAATTTTATGCTGTGTTCTTTAGCCAATTTATTTAGAAAATCAATCACAGGCTCAAAGGAAAACACTACATCTAAGTTAGAATAAAAGTATTGAACATGTTCTTGATCATAGAATCTTGTTAACAGCAAACTACAGCTTATCCCGTAGTTAGTGGCAGACTGTGATAAGTAACCCCTTTTTGTACTGATGAAGGAATCTTTGTGCACACATAGCAATTCTTCGCATCCATTGTGTCAACATACTCATTCAGCAAGCAATAGAAGACATTAGTAGATAGTTCCCCTTTTGAATTAGTTCCCTCATGCAAGTATTTTGCATCCTGCTCAAACGTTTCCCATGGTGTTAGTGTAGCAGTCTCAGGATTTGAAGCATTGTTAGTCACTTTCTTATCCACCAATGGCATTTCCACAATCACACCTATAATTATTATTGCACACACAATACCCAGAATAGCACTCAACCAACCACACATCCTACCCTTATTACTATTATCCCTAGTGTAACTCATGATCTGTAAAGAGTCAAATAGCAGAATAATACAAAGCAAACAATCAACTTGAGGACGATATAAAAGCTCTTTTTTTTCTCTCGGTGCAAAGTCTCTCCCTTTTCTGCGATTATTTACAGCGTTTCACTCACTCCAGGACCCCTTTGTCAAATCAGGTTAGCAGCTTGTCATAATCGGTTTTTCAGAGTCAATTCAGGTTAACAGTGTCACATCCGGTAATTTATCATTCTCTTTTCTCAGCTAATCAGCTTTTAATTTTCAATTTCAATTTAACATAGTCTCTTTCTAAAATGTAATTCAGGTGCTGTAGTATTGACCTGGTACCTCTCGATCAAAACAGAACGCTAAGAATTCAGCTGATGTTGCATACGCCCATTCAGGACCTGCGTACCTTCTGTTTGCAACTCTTTTTCTTTTCAGTTTGTGATCACCCTGCAACTCTCCTTCACTAAGATCTTCTTTCCTGGTTGTATCAACTTCTTCCTCTATTGTTTCATTAGGGATCACTTTCTCTCCTGCAGCTTGTGGCTCCGGCCAATTGTCCCCTTTAAGTACTTTCTTTCTACTTGTCCTTTCAGGACATTGAACAGCGCCCTCCTCTTGTGCTATGGTGTTTTCTCTTGATGGCTCTGCAAGCGGCTCAGGAGGAGTAAGAACACCTCAACTTCCTTCTGCCTCACTCCTTTCACCTTCAGGCTCTGTTATGGGCTCAACTTCAAACCTGTATCCATCTGCTTCTGGGAGAACCTCTTTTTGTGTTGGTTCCCCTGATGCCCCAGCTGAGATAGGCTCACCGTCACCTCTCTGGATCTCGTTTTGAGTGATTAAGCTGTCCTCAGCGGGCTCCCCTTCAGTCTCAGTTCCCCTTTGAATACTCTCCGGCCCTGAGACTTCCTTCTCTGCAGCTGTTGTTTTGGACACTTCAAGTTCCTCATCAGTTGGACACGTCACCTTCTTTGTGTGACTGGCATGTATCTAATTTGGAAGGCCTGCACATTTCACAGCAGTAGTAGTTGTCGGTATTACTTGATACGGCCCCTTCCAGCGTGGCGCCAGACACAACTTCCTCACATGTTTCTTGACAACCACCCAGTCACTGGCTTTCAGGGTGTGACCTAATTCACTTTTCGGTGGCAATGTGGTAGCCTCCACCTGGTGAGAGAAAGAGCGGACCACGTCAGCCAGACCCTTGCTGTAGTCCAACACCATATCATCCGTGATATTCACAAGAGCATTTGCAGGTACGACGGGCAATCGCTTAGCTCGGCCCATGAGAATTTCATGAGGAGACAGTCCTGTTTTCTTGTCAGGAGTGTTTCTCATTGACATCAACACTAAGGGCAGTGCATCTGGCCACTTCAAATTGGTAGCTGCGCACATTTTTGCCATTCTCGACTTCAAGGTACCATTCATCTGCTCCACTAGTCCTGATGCTTCAGGGCAATAGCTACAATGCAGCTTCTGCTCAATGTTCAACGCTGCACACAAGAGCTTAATCACCTCATTGTCGAAGTGTCTGCCCCATCTGATTCTAAAGAGATCGGAAACCCGAAACGTGGTATTAACTCCCTAAGCAGCAGCTTTGCTACTGTGAGACTGTCATTCCTACATGTAGGGTAAGCTTCAATCCAGTGGCTGAAAATGCACACAATCACCAACACATATCTCAGACCTCCACACATAGGCATTTCAATAAAATCCATCTGCATTCTGCTAAATGGACCACCTTCTCTCCCAATGTGGCTCAAATTCACCACAGTCCCTTTTCCTGCGTTCATCTGCTGACAGATGATGCACCTGTGACAGATAACCTCTGCAGCTTGTCTGAATTTTGGATTGAACCAATCGATTTTGAACAACCTGATCATTGCGTCTTTCCCAACATGTGCTTGACCATGGTAAAACCTCGCAAACTGTGACAAAAGACTGTTTGGCAAAACCATTTTTCCCTCCTCTGAAACCCATAAGTCATCAGATCTCTGTATGCATTGCATTCTCTGTCAGGAACGTTTCTCCTCTTTGCTGGCACGTCCCTGCAGTGATTTTAGCTCATCTAATGTGTCAACTACCCTTAATGCAAAGTTTAAGCATTTCTCACTTTCAGTTTCAGGTAACAATTCCCACTGATCTTGAAACAATATACAGTTCAATGCACAAAACCCTGCAACTTGATCTGCATAGCCGTTTCCCATTGACACAAAGTCTTGGGATTTAACCTGAGCAATGCATTTCACCACGGCAATTTCAAGAGGTAACTGAATTGCGTGCAACAAATCCTTAATCTTTTCGCCATTTTTCACTGGAGAACCAGAAGAGGTCAAAAAACCCCTCTGTGACCACAACTGGCCAAAATCATGTACAATTCCAAATCCATATCTGCTGTCAGTATAGATAGTGACTTTCAGGTTTTCAGCTGCGTGGCATGCCCTAGTAAGAGCAATTAATTCAGCCACTTGAGCAGAGTACACTCTTTCGAGCCAGGAAGCTTCTAAGATACCAGTGATTGTACACATGGCATACCCAGCTCTCAGTACTCCTACTCCTACTGAGTCTCTCAGGCATGAACCATCAACAAAAATAATGTAATCATTTTCTTCAAGTTGGGTATCTTTAATATCTGGTCTTGGTTTGGTGCACAGATCTGTTACCTCAAGACAATCATGTTCTACCTCCTCTGCATCATTAATGTCTGGATTTTCAATAGGAGGTAAAGTTGCCGGGTTCAATACAGTACATCTCTTAAGGGATACATTAGGTGACCCCAGTATAATTGTCTCATACTTTGTCAACCTCGCATTTGTCATATGCTGCGACTTGGTTCGGGTTAACAGAATTTCAACTGAATGTGGGACAATTACTGTTAAAGGATGTCCCATCACTATTCCTTCACACTGGGTGAGGCTTTGACCAACTGCTGCAACTGCACGCAAACAACCCGGTAAGGCTGCTGTGACTGGGTCCAAAGTAGCTGAAAAATATGCTACTGGGCGGTATGCACCTCCATGGACCTGTGTCAGGACAGACAAAGAACAAGCATCACGTTCATGACAAAACAGTACAAAAGGCTTTGTGTAATCAGGCATACCTAAAGCTGGTGCCCTGCACATACTTTCCCTCAATTCCATGAATGCCTTCATCTCTTTCTCGGACATGGTTATGGCACCCGGGCCATCCTGAACTTCTTTGACAGTCAGTCTTATCAAGGGTTTAGAGATAATCGAGAAGTTGGGGATCCACTGACGACAGTAGCCCACCATTCCCAAAAACATCCTATTGTCTCTTTTTGTTGTCAGGGGATTCATCTGCAGTATGGCTGTCACCCTTTACTTGGATATTTTTCTTGACCCTTTCTCAATCAGGTGACCTGAGTACTTCACCTCTTTCTGACAGTATTGCAGCTTCTTTGGGGACACTTTATGTCCATTCTTTCCGAAATGGTTTAGTAAGGCAATAGTGTCATACTTGCAGTCATCTTTTGTTCTGGATGCAATCAACAAATCATCAATATACTGCACTAGAGTCGAACTGAAAGGCAGTTCTAATGATTCCAATTCATTCTTCAATATCGGATTGAAGATGGAAAGCGACTCAGAAAATCCTTGAGGAATTCTGCACCAACTGTAGACCTTATCCAGGAATTTGAAACGGAAGAGAAATTGGCTATCCTCATGAAGAGGCACCTAAAAGAATGCTTGAGACAGGTTCACAACTGCGAACCACTCTGCATCACACGGAACCTGAAACATGATCACAGCTGGATTTGGCACTATGGGGCAACACTTTACCACTATCTCATTTATTTTCCTCTGGTCTTGAACAATTCAAACTTTCCCACAAGGCTTTTTCAGAACCATTATTGGTGAAGTACACGGGCTACTCATCACTTCTTTTAGAACCCCTTGTTTCACAATGTCCGCAATTATCTGCGCTACTTGAATGAGGACATCTGTGCCATGTGGTACTGCGGTACCTGGGGAAACACTGCATTTGGCTTCACCTCTACTTTAACCGGTTCTACTCCTTTTATTAGTCCCACTTCCTTTCCTGTCAGGTCCCACACTTTTTCTGTCACTGTTCCCTGCAACTCAGGTGGTTAGTCAGTCACTGTAAGCATCGGGAATAGGGTTATCAAAGGGTATTCCTCATTTGTGATCTCCGTCTCTAACTCTGGAAACTGGCCATCGTCCCCTTCATCATCACTGTTTGTCTGCACCTCAATCCCTTCATTGGAACAGGTAATCGAACACCTTGTTTTTCACAGTAAGGGGGTTATTACAACTTTGGAGAAGGTGTTAATCCATCCCAAAAGTGCCGGTAAAGTGACGGATATACCACCAGCCGTATTACGAGTCCATTATATCCTATGGAACTCGTAATACGGCTGGTGGTATATCCGTCACTTTACTGTCACTTTTGGGACGGATTAACACCTCCTCCAAAGTTGTAATAACCCCCTAAGTCTCTTCCCAACAAGGATACGGGACTCGAATTTGTGTAATCCCTGGAAGTTACCAATCTCAACTTGGACCGGATCTGTAATTGGATTTGTCAAGAACTGATTGGCTACTCCTACCACCCTTATGGTACACCCCGAAAGTGGTCATTTCAGAACCTCTGCACTTCTAACTGTAGAGCGTGTAGCTCCTGTATCAACTAGGAATGAGACCTTATAACCCATCACCTTTCCCTCTACATAGGGTCCCCTCTGGTCTACTTCTAGGGAAGCTGCAAGCCTGCACTCCTCACTGTCTGAACAATCATCCAACCATGCATAGTTTATTCCATCCTCACCACGTAATGGGAACTTTTGTACTGTGTTATTTTGACTCATTGTTTGACCTGTGACCTGTTGAGGAAGCATCACCTGTTGCTGTCCCATTGGAGGTAATGGTATCTGTATTTGCTGTCTAGGTACCATGGGAATCTGCTGTTGTGCCTGCTGCATTTGTGCTGGTTGAACACATGGCATTTGCATCTGCTGCATAGGTTGGAGACCCTGCATCTGCACCATGTTATTCTGAAAATTTGGATTTTGGCCCCTCATTTTTGGACCCTTCACATTTTGAAATGTATTGACATCATTGCTTTGTTGAACAACACCATCCTGCACCTCCATTGGGCATTCCCGCTTCCAATGCCCCACGCTCCCGCACGCGTGACATGGTGACACCTTTTTCATCCCCTGCACATCATTTTGAACCACAACAGTATTCAAGTCTGGACCACGGCTCACAAAGCCTCCCCGTCCTCGACCTCTGGGTTGTGCCTGAAACACTCCATTCCCCTGCGGTTGCTGCTGTATCACCTGCTGTATTCCATTTCCCTGCATCCCTGCTTGCACTGCCTTAATCTGCATCACCATCACCTTCTCTTTCAACTTTCTCTGTTTCAACTCAATCTCGTCACTACAGTATTTCGCATACTGCAACACCTCATCAATCGGCTTTGCTTGCCAACAGATCAAATGATTCTTAATCATCTGGCTAATTTCTGGTCTCAGCCCTTCAACAAACTTGAACACAAGATGATTCATGTCTTTCTGCTCAATGACCTCAGTGCCACTGTAATGTTTGAATGCTTTCAGCAATCTCTCATAGTAAGCATGAATCAACTCTTTGGCCTCCTGTGATGTTTGATTGATTTTCTGCCAATCAGTCACTTTCGGCGACACTTTCTGCTTCAAAAACTCAATCACTTTATGATAATACCTCATCACTTCTGCAGATGGTGCTCCAGTAACCTTATCACTTGCTGGTTCCTCTGTCGCCAATCTACGTCCCTCTTACACTCAAGCCATTAGTCAGGTGGAACTATAATCTCAAACAGGGTATTCAAGTCCTCCCAGAGACATTTTGCAAGCTTCACAAATCTGTCCGTCTGCTGGTACCATTCTATTGGCTTTTCTCTCAACCTGGGATAATCATTTGTAAATGACAGGATGTCACCCCTAGACCACGGTACATGGACTAGAACCCCTACAGCTGTTCCTCTCATTCATAAAAATTGTATTGTCCCCGTGTCCAGTGCGGCTTTAGCCTGCTTTGGTTCCGGACCATCACCTTTCTCTTTATCTCTCTTCGTTGCCCATCTGCCTTCCCATTTCTCTAAGGCTCCCCAAATTGGAGCACTCTGCAGTATTTATTTAAGATGTGCTTTCATTCCGGTAGACCTCATGTGCTCAAAATCTTTAGGTTTAAAGTCTAATCTATAGCTTCTTTTCACAGATACCTCAATTCTGCTTCCATGTATGACTCTAGTCTGTTCACCCCCATTGTTCCTTCCACTAGCTCCATGGCTTCTACACCCAGTCTCACAAAATGTAGGTATTCTTCCCTTTCTGACTGTTTGCGGTCATTGCAGTAGTCTGCAGAGTGTTGAGTTTGTCAAACCACTCGTTCAATTGTAGCGCTGTTAAGCCTTGCAACAAAATGTTTCCAGACTGCACCATTGGTGTCTGTGTCGTATTTGTACTCATTACCTGTGGGGTTAGTGCTCCCAACCCTGCTTGTCTCATTGTCTCCAAAGGACCCCCAATCGGACTAAAGTCTAACAAGGATCTAGACCTTTCGACTGTCTGTTCTCCCTCCAAGTGTCCTCTGGACCCTCCTCTTATTGCCTCTTGGGTCATTACTCCCTGATCACATACGCCAGGCTTACCTTGTGCATACAGCGGTACTGGTGGACCAACAGTAATTGGCAATGATATTGCAGCTAGTGTCTGACCAAGTCCCAAACCCTGTGGAGCATTAGCTTCTATAGCTTGATTCATTATAGGTGCTGTAGGTCATGACTGTGGTCCTGCAACTGAAGTGTAACTCGGTACCAGCTGTTGCTGCGGCTGGGGCAGCAATTGCGGAGTTGGTTCAATCTGCACTAACTTTGATCTTGTGTATACCGGATCAGGCGGCACCATCAGACTTGTAGTTGTTTCCAATACTGGAACATCAGGATAAATCCTTTGAATCTGTGGCGGCTGCAACTGTATCTGTGTGTCTGGCGCAGTGGGTACACTGACACCATTCTGTATCAAAACGGTATCACTTGTCTGTACTGTGCTTGTAATGCCCTTATTTTGTGCCAGGTCTTCAGAACCCACACTGGTGCTCTGTACGTTATCATTTATGGCATATGGTGGCAGGTGATCATGTAACAACTGATTAAGAAACTCTTCATCGTCTGAATCACCTACCACTGCCTAAGACCTCTGAGTCTCCTTTGGTTTATTAGAACCCCTGTCTGTCTTACAAGTAGCCTTCTTTCCCTGCGTCTCATCTTCTTGTGTTATTGCCGGAAACATTTTAAGTCCGTCAACTACTCCCCTTCTCCACATCCTGCTCTCATTATCCCATCTAGCCTCAGCTAAAGTCTTTTCTGCTTTTTTCATTCTCCTTTCAAATTTCTGCTGTCTCTGTCGTATAGCCATCAAATCCCAGATTGCTAATGCCTCATACTGAGTTGGTCTCTGAGGCGGTTTTTGTACACTTAACATCATTCGCAAATTTTCCAAAAGTCTTACATTAAACGTCCCGTATTCCAGAAACACTAAACATCTTTCCTTCTCTGGTAATTTGCACCATTGTTTTATCCAAAGACATGGCGCGACTCCCTTCTTCTCCATTACAATCTAAGCTGGAGTACCCTCAGGCGGCGTAGGCTCTCCCACACTCGCTGTAATATATACATCTCCCCTCAAAGCACTCTTTAGAGCTTTGAAAAACTTCATTTTTGCGTCTTTTATTTTATTTTACAATCTAATCAGGAAGTGACTTTAATTCCCAGAACATTCTTCACCCACCTTTCTCAATCAATTGCCTCTCACGGACGGCTGCGACCCCTCTCAGCAACTGACCTATCCCAGCGCGGCTCAAATGACGTCACACTCACACACACTGCAGCTGAAAAAGTCTTGCGGCTTGTCCTCCTCACACAAAACTAACGCAATATATTGCGAGCACCTTTAACAACAAAACCTAAAATTTGCAGGTTTACTGCAGGAAGGTTAACACAATTGCTTCAGAACTTTACAGAGATTTCACTTGAAGCCTCAGCCGCTACTCTCTCCTTCTCAGTTCCCGCAATCGCAAGCAGAATTCGACCCGCAAACCCTGGTCTCGACTTGTCAATGGTTTGTTCTAGTGCACTTTAGAACTTGCCAAATCTCCATCGAAGTTTTCACTCACACAATTTGACTCAAACTCGACTTGTCAACCACGCCCAATTGACCAAATAAATCACACGCGAGCTCAGGGGGAAGTCAGTGAAAGTTCAACTGAAGTTAGTGCTCTGGAAGAAAGCAGAACAGAAGAAACCTGGATTTGTCAGCGATATCACAACAGCTGCATCGGTAGCATGATGTAGAACTTCTTGGAAACTGTGTGGACAAAGGTGACTGTCGAAGCAGCGCTGTCTTTCAGTCAAAAACAGGCCTGCTTTTGGAGAGCAGAGGAGACCTGTTAGTGTGGGCGTGCTTCTGATAAAACACAAGGTACGAATAGTATAGCTGATTTGAAATTATTTGCATGCGTCCACTGAGATAATTGGTGTTCTCAATATTGCGATTTGTCACAGAGCGCTGCACGGCACCGGTGTTGCAGTTTAAAGGTGATGTAGTGAACAGGTGACAATTATAAGTAATTGACTGGACTCAATATCTTAACTGAATGGTTGAAAGCCTGAGTGTACCTTACCAAAACATGGCGAATTTGTGACTCAGACGTCTTAGCAGATGTCAGTAGCGAAGTGTTAACAAAGTGAGCCTTCGTGCAAACATTGCTGCTTCTAAAATGCTATACAAATGTGCTGTCGCTGTCGATAATGTGATTGCTCCATACAAGTCTGCGATGTGCCTGAAATGAACTTTATGGGCACTGTTATTTCATTTATATATGCTTTATTTCATTTTTATAAACTACGTTCATTTCTAGGGGTGTTTCAAAGAGTCCATTTTAGTCACAATTGATGTGGAACATTGACAAACCCAGGAATCTTAACCCCTTCGCGGCCAGGCCTTTTCTCCCTCAGGTGGCAGGCCTTTTTTTGGCTATTTGGGGCAGTTCACGCTTAGGCCCTCAGAACTTTTGCCCACATAAGCTACCCACGTCAAATTTGCGTCCTTTTTTCCAACATCCTAGGGATTCTAGAGGTATCCAGAGTTTGTGGGTTCCCCTGAAGGAGGCGAAGAATTAGCCAAAATAAAGCAATTTTTTTTTTAAAATGGGAAAAATGGACTACAGAGGAAGGCTTGTGTTTTTTCCCCTGAAAATGGCATCAACAAAGGGTTTGTGGTGCTAAAATCACCATCTTCCCAGCTTTCAGGAACAAGGAGACTTGAGTCATGAATTCCCATTTTTCAACACAATTTTGTCATTTTACGGGGACATACCCCATTTTTACAATTTTTTGTGCTTTTAGCCTCCTTCCAGATAGTGACAGAAATGGGTGTGAAACCAATGGTGGATCCCGGAAAGCTAAATATTTCTGAACAGTAGATGCAATTCTGAATTCAGCAAGGGGTCAAGGTTTTCCTACAGAAAATAACAGCTGAAATAAAAGAATATTGAAATTGAAGTGAAAAAAACTGCAATTTTTCTCCACATTTTACTCTGTAACTTTTTCCTGCAATATCAGATTTTTGAAAGCAATATACAGTTAGGTCTGCGGGACTCTGATGGTTGTATGGATATATAGGGCTTGTAGGTTCATCAAGAACCCCAGGTACCCAGATCCAATAAATGAGCTGCACCTCGCAACGGGTTTTTCATTCTGCTAACGCGTCCCTTTATGATTAATTTATTCACTTTGGGACTCGTTTTAGGCCAATGAATCTTTTGACCCTGATTGAAGACACCTTAGGACGAGATAACTAATCAGCATGTCAATCAATAAGTCAATAACATCATCAAGGTTTACTGTAACAAGACAATTCAGATTAGTTAAAGACATTAATAAAACTCAGAAACCACCATGACCTTTCGGTCATGAATAACCACACCAGTTTAGTACTATTATATGAAGTTTATTACCTATTGATTACAATTCTACTAGTAAGTTTATTAATCTCAAAACCAAGAAACACATTAGCATAGTCACAATATGGCAACTATGATAAGATTTCATCAAAGCAAGAATCACAAATATTAGAATATAGCACGACGTCAACATAGATTATCCTTACCAGAGAATCATCATCACATTATTCAACAAAGCATAGATTCAGTTCTTTGTCTACTGACGTCGGTTTAGTGAACCCCTCACCTAACCTCGAATTATCATTGGCATGTTGGGCTTCATGCAAAACAATCTAGCAACACCAATTTAGAAAACATCTAACTATGGTCTCTGTCAAAAGAAGCAGTTGGTACCTAGAAAGGAAAAGCAAACAGATAATTACATTTTAATTGTCATATAGTTACCCTCCGTATTGGGTCAGCATTCAGGTTCGGTCTTCGTCCTCAGGACATCAGTTGATTCGCCATCATGAATTCAGCAGTCGGGTAAAGGGCACTTCCCTCATAAGGAGGTAAAGTGTAAATGGACAATATAAGGGCATGGATGGTTTGAAGAACCAAACAGCAAAGTCTCTATGCAGAGTAACAAAGTGTCTGGGTCATAGCAAAACGCAACTCTCATCTATCTCATAGTCTCCTATTCTGATTTACTTCCTTGGGTCAAGGGGTTTTATCCCTTTTCCGTTGTACAGTCCCCTAATTTTCCATTGGTCTGGGTTTGTACCCCACTATCTCCCTCCAATAGGGTTTCAATGACTTCATTAAATTTGTCACCCCATAACAGTTCTCACGTAGTTTATTGATCCTTATGATTGATGTCTTCAGCTGGCAGAATGTCCGGTATGATTTCATACTCTCGTGGTCCTCTTCGCATCTTTAGTCAGTGATTCCATTGTCTGTACCGGTTTAGGCGACCTTGTACCTGTGAGTAGTCTACACTGTTGCATTCAGCAAGAATGTTTCAGTAAGCAAGTCGAATTTCATGAGAACGGATCTACTACAGTTACATTCAACTCCTAGCTTTGGAAAAACAAGAGTTCATGTCCTTCAGCAAGTCAGCACACTGCACGTTAGAAAAACATATTTAATATGAAACCAGGCAGCTAGGTCTCGACTCATGCTAACTAAGGCCTAATAATTTATTAGCAGAACTTTAACTTATAACCTTTTATTATTAATGCCAAATCATACTCTAACATAACAGTTCATCATTATTAATCAGTTTCATTAGTCATTGAATATATTGTCGGCCACTCCCCGTGGGCACATTTCAAGTGCACGTTTAGCAAAATACATTAATACATTTTCTATGCAGCATTATTACACATTAGCTCATAAGCATTTCATGTTAATTTCTAAGTATATAAGCTACGCTCTCTCAATTCTATACCAGGTATACAGCAATTCATGTAAATATAAAGAATGAAAAATAGGTATAAAAAAAACCTTTGAATTTCCAAAATGGGCAGAAGATAAGGTGTTGAGAAGCAGTGGATACTTGCACAAATTTGAATTCCGTGGTCCCCATATTAGCATGCGAATTACAGTGCATTTCACAAATAAATGTCTCTTTTACACTGTCTTAATTGGGAAGGAAAAAATGTTGAGAAAGACAAGGGGCAATAACACTTGTCCTTCTATTCTGTTTTCCCCAAAGTCTCCAGATAAAAAGAGTACCTCACTTGTGTGGTTAGGCCTAGTGCCTACGACAGGAAACACAACATGGACACATCACATTTTCACATTGAAATCTGACGTGTTTTTTGCAAAGTGTCTGGTTGTAGATTTTGGCCTCTAGCTCAGACGGCACCTAGCGAAACTTACCAAACCTGTGCATTTGTGAAGACTATACACCTAAGGGAATTTAAGATTCGTTGACTTGTGGGGCTCTCGCCAGGCTCTGTTACCCAGAATCCTTTACAAACCTCAAAATTTGGCAAAAAAAACACTTTTTCCTTACATTTCGGTGCCCGAAAGTTCTGGAACCTGAGAGGAGCCACAAATGTCCTTACACCCAGCGTTTCCCTGAGTCTCCTGATAAAAATGGTACCTCATTTGTGTGGGTAGGCCTAGTGCCCACAAAAGGAAATGCCCCAAAACACAACGTGGACACATCACATCTTCCCAGAGAAAACAGAGCTGTTTTTTGCAAAGTGTCTAGCTGTGGATTTTGGCCTCTAGTCTCAGCTCGCACCTAGGGTAACCTACCAAACCTGTGCATTTTTTTAAACTAGACACCCACGAGAATCCAAGGTGGGGTGACTTGTGGGGCTCTCACCAGGTTCTATTACCCAGAATCCTTTGCAAACTTCGAAATCTGGCAAAAAAACAATTTTTCCTCACATTTTGGTGACAGAAAGTTTTGGAATCTGAGAAGAGCCACAAATTTCCTTCAGCTGAGCGTTCTTCCAAGTTTCCCGATAACAATGGTACCTCACTTGTGTGGGTAGGCCTAGTGCCGGCGACAGGAAACGCCCCAAAACACAAAGTGGACACATCACATTTCCCAAAGAAAACAGATCTGTTTTTTGCAAAGTGCCTAGCTGTGGATTTTGGGCTCTAGCTCTTCCGGCACCTAAGAATACGTAGCGAACCTGGACATTTCTGAAAACTAGACACCTAGAGAAACCCAGGATGGGGTAGCTTGTGGTGCTCTCACCAGATTCTGTTATCCAGAATCCTTAGCAAACCTCATAATTTGGCAAAAATTGCTACAAAGTTCTGGCATCTGAGAGGAGCCACAAACTTCCTTCTACCCAGCATTCCCCTAGGTCTCCGGATAAAAATGGTACCTCACTTGTGTGGGTAGGCCTAGTGCCCGTGACAGGAAATGCCCCAAAACACTATGTGGACACATCAAAATTATCAACTACAAAACTATCTGTTTTTGTGGGGGGAACTGCATTTTTGGTCCTGGCTCAGCAGCCATCTAGGGAAACCTACCAAGTTTAAATATTTCTGAACAATAGACACCTGAGGGAATCCAGGGAGGCGTGACCTGTTTGGATCCCCAAGTGTTTTCTTACCCAGAATTCTCAGCAAACCTCAAATTTAGCTAAAAAAATGACATTTTTCCCACATTTCTGTGTGGGATCACCGCACCGGCACACATTTCCTACCACCTAATGTTCCTCTCAGTCTCCTGGTAAAAATAATACCTTACTTGTGTAGGTGGGCCTATTGCCTGTAACAGGGAAGAGCCAAAATCATGTAAAAAATGAGGGGGAACCAAAGCGGGCCCAAAAGGGCAGTTTGAAAAAAAACGTTTTTTGGCTGAGAAGTGGGGCAGATTTTTGATCGGTATAGATGCGACAATGCTGGGTGGTAGGAATTTTGTGGATTCCTGCAGATTCCGGAAGATTCCATCACAAAAATGTGGGAAAGATGTGCGATTTCCAGCAAAGTTGGAGGTTTGCAGGGCATTGTGGGTAAGAAAATGGTGCAGGGTGCATGTGAAGCACACCACCCTGGAATCACCCGATGTTTAGTTTTCAGATGTGTCTATGTCTTGTGGATTTTTCTACATAGCAGCATCCCAAAGTCCAAAAAGTGCAGCCCTCACCATTCCAAATGGGACGATTTTCAGAGTTAGACAAGCTCTCATGGCCCAAATGTAAAACTAAAACCCAAAATAATCAAATGTCCTCTTGCTTGCTGTGGAATAAGATGTTTTAGTGTGCGGTGAAGAGCTGAAAGACTCTTACCCCATTCAGTTGGGGTGGGGGCATAACCATGCCAATACTGGTTGGTAACCACCACCCTAGTATTTTGTTGTTGTTGTTAGTTTCCTGGCATCTAGTAGGCTTTCTGCCTTCCTGGGGATTGGATCAGGGGTAATTGCCTCATCTACCCACCGGTGGGCAGAACAACTTTGGCCCCATTTTTTTGGGGTGGGGACCCCACCCTCTTTTAAAAAAAACAAAAAATCTTCCCTGATCTCTGGTGGGCTTTCTGTCGTCCTTGGGAGCAGATGGGCCTTCCAAAAATAGGCCGATCTGCCCCAATGAGTGCAGATATGGCCAACAGTAATGTGACCCCATGGAAGCGACCCTTGCCCAAGAGGCTGCCCGCCAAACAAAACACACACATATACACACACACCGATCCCTGGTGCCTACATGGTTTCAGCCTATTAAAAATAGGCCGATCTTCCCCCAAGGGGGGCAGTAATGGCCTAAAATAAATTTGCCCCCCAGAGGAACAACCTTTGCCTAAGGGGTTGCTCCCCTTGCATGAAAATGACACAAAAAAAAAAAAATCCCTGGTGTCTAGTGGTTTCTGTCCCCCTTGGGAGCAGATTGGCCAAATAAAAATAGGGTGATCTGCCCCGAGGGGGGCAGGAATGGCCTAAAAATATTCCCCCCCAGGGAAGCGACCCTTGCCTAAGGGGTCGCACCCCAGGTCTAAAAAAATAAAACAAAAAAAGAAAGATCCTGGTGCCTAGAGGTTTCTGCCCCCTCTAAGGGCAGATCGGCCTAATTATAATAGGCTGATCTGCCCCAAGGGGGCAGAAAGGGCCTAAAACTAATTTGACCCCCCAGGGGAGCAACCCTTGCCTAAGGGATCGCTTCCCTTGTGTGAAATTGACCCAAAAAAAAATCCCTGGTGTCTAGTGGTTTCAAAATAGGACAATCTTCTACCAAAAGGGGCAGAAAGGGCCTAAAGTTAATTGTGCCCCCACAGGAGCGACCCTTGCCTAAAGGGTCGCTCTCCACATCTAAAAAACATAAAAGAAAAAAATAAATAATCCCTGGTGCCTAGTGGGCAGATCGGCTTATAATAAGAAAAGGCTGATCTGCCCCAGGGGGGGGGGGCACAAATGGGTGTAAAATAATTTGCCCGTCTGGGGAGCTGCCCTAGCCCAGTGAGCCGCTCCCCTTAGTACATAAATAAATAAAATAAACTCCCCAGTGTCTAGTGGGCATTTCTACTGCCCGATGCCTCTCTCACCCCTCCACATGATTGGAGGAGAAATACTAAAACATTTTACCCCCAATCTGAGCTGGAGGCTAAGCTTCCAGCACGGTGGGTCCAGCCTTTGATGATGTCGGCATGCGATCACACGCTGACGTCATGAGGTGGTCCGGGTAGGCGGGGTGGAAGGGGAAGCGATTTCCCTTCTATCCCTGTCCTGGCAAAGGGGGCGCTTATCCATCGTGGAGGTCTATAGCAGGGCATAACGGTTACATCCTTTGCACCTGAGCAGTGCAAACAAGGATGTAACAGTTACGTCCTGGGCACCTGAGGGGTTAAACAGTTGTAGGAAAGACTAATTACAGTTACATCCTTAATACTGTGAATGTGATTTGTCAATATAGCACTTACATACAACATCCATCCACCTGTTTCTGCATCTCTTACCGCTGGCCCAAAGTAATGCAACATTGGTGCTATCAGATTACAGTATGGTGGTTGTGCCCACTGTTAGCGCGTCTGACCTTATTTAGTTTCTTATCATTAGATTATAAGGGGACTGTTAATTAGCCTAATTTGAATACTGATTTTACACAGGACACAGGCCCTGGGACTGGTTAGATGTACCCAGGGTACCATCACAGTCAGGAAAACACCAGCAAAAAGTGAAAAATGGGGGCAAAAAGTTATTGGCCTCTGCAATCAGCCCTGTTCTCTCACACAAGCCCCCCAGACCACACGCCCAGGAGACTCAGCCCAACCCTGGGAGAGTCTTCCTGGCTTGTCAGGCGAGGAAGACAGTGAAGAGAGCAGGCTGTCCCTTTGCAGGGCCGACTCTGCCTTACATCCTCCTGCCATGGTCACTCCCTCTGGATAGTGAATCCATCCCAACAGTGAAAGGACCCCTCTCAAGCTGTAACTTCCCTCTAGGGGGGTCTTCCTCCTCTCTCTCTGCCAACTTGGGTAATGAGGTGCCCACCTCCCCTACTCCTAACTTTGCTATGGCAACACCTAGCGCACCTAAAGAGGTCACCCAAAACTTGAGCAACCCCACCATGACCAACAGGGTCAGGGGGCCTACTTTGCTTTTGGCCCTGGGGTCTGCCTCCCAGGCCAAGTACAGTGCTGCCAGGAAGGCTAGGACCCAGCAGAGGCTACTGACAGCTGTCATTACCCAGAACCACACCCTAAGCTCTCCACTGACAGGTGGCTGAGCTCCTTTAGGGGTTACTGTGGGGTCCTGGCACCCCTCTTGCTGTCTAGAGTGGGGGGCTACCACCCCCTGTGGCAGGCTTCCTCCTTCCACTCTCCCTTCTGTCAGTGCAGGGGCAACTCCCTGCATCTGAACAGCTGCCTGACTACTCATAACTTCCTTGGGGTCAGGTGAGGCCTCACCCGGGCCAACTCTGGGCTCCCCCCTACTGGGGCAGAAGGCCTTTGGCTCCCTGGAACTCTCTTTAAGAGTGGCTCACCCTTCCTTTTCTTCTTTCCTTTTCTTGGGGACCCCTGTCTCCTAACTGTAGGGACTGACTTCCCAGGACTTTGTGTTCGGGGGCGCCCTGGGTGACCGCCCCATCTAAGACCAGACTCACCTCTGGGAGGTCATTGCCTACAATACAATCTAGGGGGAGGTCAGCACTGACTACCACCCTAAACCAGCCAAGGATACCCTCCCTCTCTAGGGGCACTATGGCTACAGGTTTGGAGGTGACCTCCCCTGTGGCTATCCTAACTTTCCTGGTTTCTCCTGGGACATACATGTCTGGGGTCACTAACTGGTAACTCACTCTACTGTGACTGGCAAAGGTGTCTCTCAGGCCAGTGGTAGGGATCCCATTCACCTGAATGGGGTGAAAGTGCCTACTCCCACCCTCAGGGATCACCAGCTTACCATCTGATCCTGTCTCCCAGCCCAATGCTAGGAGGACTTCATCATCTGAGGAGTCCTCCTCCATGGCTACACTGGACAGCCCAGTGCTAACCACCTTCTTTGGACAGGCTGCATCTCCTCTGAAGTGACCTGTCTGCTGACAGTCAAAGCAAGCCTTACTGTCCAACAGCTTTTTTAACCCTGGGTCTCCCCGTCTCTGCTTGTCAGAGTGGGAGTGGGATTTGCTCTCCTCCTTCTTAGGGTTCTGGCGTACAGAGGGAGTCTCTGTGGTGGGCTTACCACCTCCCTTCTTAGGTTTTTGGGGACCTGATCCCCCCCTTCTTGGAGTCTCCCCCCTGGGACTTGACAACCACCCTGCTTCTCAACCACTCATCAGCTGCCTCCCCCAGCTCTCTAGGGTTGGTCAGCTTAGAGTCCACTAGATGCTGGTGTAACCTTTCTTGGATACAATTGGTCAAGATGTGCTCTCTCATGATCAGATTGTATAACCCGTCATAAGTATTTACTTTGTTACCATGAATCCAGCCCTCTAGTGCCTTAAGTGAGGTGTCTACAAGGTCAACCCAAGACTGGGTACTGACCTTCTGGGTGTCCCGGAACTTCAGCCTATACTGCTCTGGGGTCAGACCAAACTTCTTGGTTAAGCATCTCTTCATACTAGGGTATGAATCTGCCTCCTCCCCACTTAAGGTCAGAAGCCTATCCCTCCCTGAGTTGAGGACCAACTCCCATAAACGTGAACCCCAGTATTGAGGCCTAACCCTTCTCATTTGGAGTGCCCTCTCAAAGGCCTCCAACCACTTGTCTATGTCATCCCCCTCTACATAAGCAGGAACCACCCCCTTTAGTAATCTGGGGCAAACCCCCCATCCGTGGACAACTCAGCTTCTATGTCGCTGCCACCATCTCTTTTCTCTTCCCTTGGCCACTTTTTCTTTTCTAGGACCAGCTTCTCTGCCTCCAAAGCTATAAATGCTAGCTGGGCCTCCAGCTCTCTTTCCCTGAAGCACAGGTTCTCTCTTCCTGAAGGGACCCCCTTCCCCCAGCCAGCTTTGGGTATGACCCTAGTGACTATGTGCAGTGAGGACCAGTCTTCCTCATCCTCACTTAGGCTTAGATGCCCTCCCTCCCCTGAGTGGTTGGAGCTAGCATCCTCCCCTACTTGTTCCTCCTCTGGAGCTTCCTCTGAGCCTGAGTCTTGGGCCTCAGCCCATGCTGTCAGGGACTTAATCAGGACATGCTTCCTGAGGTCAGTGGTTGCAGGCAATCCTCTTGCAGTGCACAACCCCCTAAGCTGGACTACTGTCAGTGTGGGTAGGCTAGCCAGATCAAGCTCCATGGTTCCCTAGTTTTGTGTCAGCAAAAACGTTTTGCAAAAATTGGAAACAAGAATTTAGAAAAATCACAAAAATTCAATAATTGAAATGAATCCAAATTAAAAATGTTAAAACAATTTTTACACTAGGAAACTTTAAAGGATTTTTTATTTGTTTTACTTAAAACTGTAATGTGATACTGAACACAAGTACAGGATCGCACCGCAGCCACTAAAAATGTTGGAAAATGGGTTATTGGTAAGGGCAGGTAAGTACCTACACTTAGCAATAGGCCACTAACCTCCACTTAGGTCCAGTTAGGTCTCAGTAAATTAAACCCAGCTCAACCCTTGGTAGCTTGGCAACCAGTGACAAGGCTTAACTTAGGAGACAAAGTGTAAAGCATTCAAATATCACAAAACAGTAATTAAATAAAACACAGGAAACAGTTTAAAAATCCCAAATCAATTTATGAAAATAGATTATATTTTTATCTTTAAAATGACACAAAAATGAATAAAATTGGATAAGGGGAACTAGAGATATGAATTTGTAAAGAATTATTTTTTCAAGCGCCTAGAAACAACAAGCGCCAATCTGGTCATCTGGTCGGACCTCGACCGGGGCAAAGTCAAAGTTTAAGGCCGACGCGATGGAGCCTGGCTCGGCTACAGGCCACGGGAGGCCTTGGTCAAAAGTTTACCTTAGTCGTTTTTCTGAAGATTTTCTTCAGCGGGACAACCCTGCAAGACCAATCCGACCTCTTGGAACTCTTCTTCGGATACGCGTCACGGGAGCCCTTGGAGGAGATTTTTACCTTCGGACTTAGTGGTGTTTTTCGAGGTGAAAATCCTTCGACCGGGGCAAACCTGGATCTTGATCCGACGTCCTTGGAGCCCACCTTGGATATGCTGGCTGGGAGGTCCCAGTCAACTTTCTACGTTCGGACTTAGTCTCTTTTTTTGAGATTTTCTTCACCGGGACGAACCTGCAAGTCAGGCTGGGTTGCGGTTGAGGCAAGCCGGCTAGAGTTGCCGCGGCGGGTCGGTCCCTCTATGGAGCTTTTTCCCAAAAGTTCTCCAAACTTCTGGATCTTCTTCTAGATGTTCTTTTAAGGTTCTTTTGAGGTCCACAGCTCACCCCAAGGGTCCAGAAGCTCTGAGATGTTCCTTGGGGGTGCGGACTACAACTCCCAGAAAGCACCTGGTACAAACTCCTTTTTGGCCACTGGACAGTGGTCAGCTGGTCGGTTTCTTCAAGAGTTGGTGCAGGGGACTCTGGTTAGCAATTTTTCACCTGTAGCAAACAGGGAGTCTCTCCTTGAACCAGTTGAAGCCAGGCAAAGTCCTTCTTGGGTGAAGCCCAAGTTTGCAGCTGGTGCAGTCCTTCAGAGTGCAGGGTCCAGGTGCAGGCCAGGGGTCCAGCAGGGCAGTCCTTCTTCTCCTGTAGTTCTTCCTTGTTGGAATCTGATGTGGATCTGAGGTGTGGGTGCAGGTCTGCCAGTTTTATCCCTGCTCCTGGGTGAAAATCAGGGGGGTCCTGATTCTCCAATCAGGGGCAGGGTCCTTCCCCCTGTGATGACCACTTCCTGGGAAGTGTGGCAAAAATCAATCCCAGGGAGCAACATTCCTCTAAAATCCATCATGGCTGAAAGTGATTTTTTGAGGTTACATCTGGCTGAGCCCACCCACTGGTGTGGGGGTCTTGTTGGGTTGCTCCAAATGTCCTTCTCTGCCTTTGAAGACCAGTTTGGCAGCCCTCCCCCTTCCTGCCTCACCATCTGCTGAGGGGAGATCTCCTCCCACAGGCACATCTCTTTGTTTGAAGCCAGGCCACTTCACACCTCATCAGAGGCTGGCCAATCAGAGCACAGTAGCAAAAACACTGCAGGGCTGAAGTTGGCAACTTTTCAGGTAAAGTTTAAAACTCTTTACCTGAACAAGTTATATTAAATCCAACAACTGGAAGTTGTGGGATTTATTGTAACAATTAATTTGATACCAAACTCTTGGTATCTGTTACTTAAGGGGACTTTTAAAATTAAAATAAAGTCTCCCCATTCTAGCCTATGGAGGCCATTCACTACAATAAGGGAAAAACGAACTTGGCTGTTTTTACCTCACCAGGGATTATAAAACAATTTTTATAAGGTCCCTGCTTATAGTTACATGGCACCCAGCCCTAGGGGCACATAGGGCACACCTCAGGGGTGAATTATATGTGAAAATAAGGTAGTTTAAGACTTTGGAACTACTTTTAATTCCAAAGTCGAATTTGCATATAACTTTAATTTAAAAGCAGCCAGCAAGGCAGGCCTGCCTTTAAAATGACACTGGGCACCTCAGCAGTGCACCTGCACTACCTGTGCTGGGGTCCCTAAACGTACATGTCCTACCATATACTAGGGACTTATAGGTAGGTTGACTTAGCCAATTATAATTAGCCTAATTTGAATACTGATTTTACAGAGAACAGGCCCTGGGACTGGTTAGCAGTACCCAGGGCACCATCAGAGTCAGGAAAACACCAGCACAAAGTGAAGGATGGGGGCAAAAAGTTAGGGGGCCTCTGCAATCAGCCCTGTTCTCTCACAGGGACGATTTAGAGGTTTGATGGGTCTTTCAATACAAATCAATACCAATACCAATCAATAACATCAATAATCCTGGGAGTCAATAATTTCCATGTACCATGATCCCTTGGCAATGAATAACCACACCTTTATGTAAAATTTTTATAGAATTTTTATTTCCCTGTATTAACAATGCTAATATCATGTAACTTAATTTCAAAATTAAATGATAAGCATAGAGAAACAATACCGGTTGACTGAACCTTCTAAAGAATCTTGATTTAATCAAAGCGTGTGTTAGAAATGGGGTCTTTGGTTGACAGTCAGGTTACTCCCTGTTCACGCAAGGACCCTCTAGTCAGGGTAAAAGAGAATCCCCCTCAGCTAACCCCTGCTTACCCCCTTGGTAGATTGGCAGAGCAGTAGGCTTAACTTCAGAGTGCTAGGTGTAAAATATTTGTACCAACACACATAGGGGGTCATTCTGACCTCGGCGGTAAAAGGCTCTTACCGCCGGTCAGAAGACCGCCATTATACCGCCGCGGCCGCGGTAAACCGCCACGGTCATTCTGACCCACAACTTGAAAACCGCCAAAAACCCGACATCCACGGAAGGCCGCCTCATCAGCGGTCAGCGATAAACTGGAGATGACCAAACCTCCACCGTCACGCCAACACAAACACGCCCATGCCATTACGACCCACGAATCCACGCGGTGGTCTTTCAACCGCGGTATTCCATTGGCGGTACACACCGCCGCGCTCATAATACACACACCCATACAAAACACAGCCACATTGGACAATTCAAAATACACACACCTGATACACATACACACAACACTCCCACACACCCATCACCATATAAAACACACACCCACATCACCCACAAACCCCTACAACCAGAAATTCTGAGAGAAGGCGCAATACACAGAGAGAGAGCACAGGGAACGCAAACCACAACACACACAGGAACCCTACATCATCACCCACACCACATCTACGCACACATCACCACACACCACCACTCACATCACCACAAACAGCACCCCACACCTCATCCACACCACCCCTTGGCACCCCAAAGACACCCCAGGTTCTCGGACCAAGAACTCAGGGTCATGGTGGAGGAAATAATTAGGGTAGAGCCCCAGCTCTTCGGCACACAGGTGCAGCACACCACAATAGCCAGGAAGGCGGAGCTATGGCAAAGGATCGTCGACAGGGTCAACGCTGTGGGACAGCATCCCAGAAATCGGGAAGACATCCGAAAGCGCTGGAACGACCTACGGGGGAAGGTGCGGTCGATGGTGTCAAGACACAACATCGCTGTGCAGAAGACTGGCGGCGGACCCCCACCCACTCCATCCGAATTCACAGCATGGGAGCAAGAGGTCTTGAACATCCTGCATCCTGACGGCCTCGCTGGAGTAGCCGAAGGAATGGACTCTGGTAAGTCTAATCTCAACTACTTCACCCCCCCCAACCACCAGCATGCCAACCCACACCTTCACCCTCACCCCCAACCCCCCAGCACACATCCTCCCTGCCAATGTCTCACCAGCACAACCCACCCAACCCAACACCAATCCCTGAATGCCAACACAAACCATGGACACCCATCACCTAAGCATGACCACTGCACATACCCATCCCCCCCCCCCACAAACCACCCTCACAACTCCTCCCACAAGGGAATGCCAGCACTGGGGGACAAGGGCACCCACAAATCGCACGCCATGGCACACACAGAAGCAATAACCATACTCTTTTACCCCTGCAGGGCCCGAACGCCAACACACCGGCCAGGAGGGTCCAGAATTGTCCATCCCACCCCCAGAACAGGCCCCCAGTGATGACAGCAGCTCTGTCGACCTAGAACCTGATGACCAGCCCGGAACATCGGGGACCTCTGGACAGTCGGTTCCCCACACACAGATACAGGCCACAGCAGACCTAACCCCCTCTGGGAATACCAGCACAGCTCCCACCCAGCGGGCCCATGCCTCTGTCTCCAGGACGCGTCAATCAGCGGTGTGTCCGCCACTACAGGGCACCCAGGCTGACCCACCACCCCAACAACAACAGGGACCTGGGAGCAGTGGTAGTGGGCACACCGTCCAGGGGACAGAGGCCCGGGGAAACAGGGGAACTGGGAGGGCTGCTGTGCGACAGGGGGGGGACAGGCCCAGGGAACCCACTCTCCAAGAGGCCTTCACCACCATCATGGGAGCATACCACCACTCCCAGGAGACGATGGCGACGGTACTGGCCAGGTTCCAGGAGATCCAGGCACAGCAGGAGGAACGGTACATGGGGTACAGAGACAAACTCAGGAACATCGTTTCCGCAATGGGGACCATCGTCCTGACCCTCAACCAGATAGTCACCACATTGCGGGACCATGTGGCACCACAAAGGGCCCCTGTCACTAGCCAGGACCAGGAACAGCCTACCACCTCCACTGGCGCTAGTGGACAGGAGGCCCCCACACAACGACAGGCCACCAGAACCCCACCTCCTGCTGAAGAACAACCACCCCGCAAGCGGAACCTGAGATCACACAAGAAGACAGAGTAGGATGCCAAGACCCCCGCCAGCATAAGATACCCTCTGATGTCATCCCACTGTCCCACATTGTCACCCTGTCCAACCTTAAACTGCCCCTGCTCCATCCTTACACAGGCATATGGACAATGCACCTGTGAGACTGAGAACTGGACTCTGCCATGGACATTACTCAACTCCCACCCATCACCGTTTTACTATCATGGACCTATATGTAGCACTTAAAATAAATCACTAATTGCACTTCAAAAATCAGGAGTCTGCTTGTATTCTTAACAAATGTATTACACATAACGGTGCAATAATGTTCAGTTACATTGTGATGACAACATACCAATGTCAATAAGCTTTAGTCCATGGGCAAACAAAGCAGAAGTCACGCAGTGGGTCATACAGCTCTGAAAAGGGAAGGGAAAGTCAAAAATCAGTTAAAAGGAACTGGGGGGAAACACAGAAAGTAGAGATGCAGGAGGCCAGAAGTAAATGTAAAATGGCGTGGGTGATTCTTACCTGTGTGCTACTGAAAATACTGTTGTATAACTGTGTCCCTGTTGTCCGTGTCGTCCCCGTTGTCTTCCTCCTCTTCACTCTCCACAGGATCCACAGCTGCCACAACACCACCATCTGGACCATCCTCCTGCAGGAAAGGCACCTGGCGTCGCAATGCAAGATTGTGAAGCATACAGCAGGCCACGATGATATGGCACACCTTCTTTGGTGAGTACATTAGGGATCCACCTGTCATATGCAGGCACCTAAACCTGGCCTTCAGGACCCCGAAGGTCCGTTCTATAATCCTCCTAGTTCGCCCATGGGCCTCATTGTACCGTTCCTCTGCCCTGGTCCGGGGATTCCTCACTGGGGTCAATAGCCAAGGCAGGTTGGGGTAACCAGAGTCACCTATTAGCCACACACGGTGTCTCTGTAGCTGTTCCATCACATAAGGGATGCTGCTATTTCGCATGACATACGCGTCATGCACTGACCCAGGGAACTTGGCATTTACATGGGAGATGTACTGGTCAGCCAAACAGACCACCTGGACATTCATCGAATGGTAATTTTTTCTATTTCTGTACACCTGCTCATTGTCTTTTGGGGGTACTAAAGCCACATGGGTCCCATCAATGGCACCAATGATGTTGGGGATATGTCCAAGGGCATAGAAATCACCCTTCACAGTGGCCAAATCACCCTCCTCAGGGAAAACAATGTAGCTCCGCATGTATTTCATCAGGGCAGACAACACTCTGGACAAAACCTTAGAAAACATAGGCTGAGACATCCCTGATGACATGGCCACTGTTGTCTGAAAAGACCCACTTGCCAAAAAATGGAGTACTGACAGAACCTGCACCAGAGGGGGAATCCCTGTGGGTTGGCGGATGGGGGACATCAAGTCTGGCTCCAGCTGGGCACACAGTTCATGTATAGTGGCTCGGTCAAGTCGGTATCGAAATATAATATGTCGTTCTTCCATTGTCGACAGGTCCACCAGCGGTCGGTACACAGGAGGATTCATCCTTCTCCTCGCAAGTCCCAGCGGACGGTGCCTAGGAAGGACAACATGGAGTACAGAGTCAAGCAACCCACAGGTACGTTCACACAGCTTGCACAGTACACGAATTGCTATGCATTGAAAGGCTTGTATGAGTGGCAATGCAAGGCCTAGGCCTGTGTGACGCATTAGAAATTAAGCCATGTGGGCCCTTGAAATGGCGGCTGCCTGACCTGAGAAGTGTGACAGTGGGATGTGAGGTCAACGCGCTGGCGTGGCACACCGTGGCGGTAGGCGGTCGAAGACCGCGGTGCGAAGCCGCATTGGTTAACATTGAACCCTATGGGTTTCAGGAGCCAATGACGATGTGCGCCGGCGGTTGCGGTGCGCACCGCCGCGGTACGCACCGCCGCGGGCGTGACCGCCATTTTCGATCTGCTTAATCACTCGAGACCTGATCATCCACAGGAGAGGACCTATACTGCAAGTGCTGCTCTGACCTCGGTCTGGAAGAGACAATGGCTGCTGCGACTGGGGAAAGGGCCCCTGCCTTCACTTCTGAAGAGTTGGAGAAACTTGTGGATGGGGGTCCTGCCCCAGTATGCGCTACTCTATGGTCCTCCAGACCAACAGGTAAGTACACTGGGTGCACGTTGAATGGGCTATGCCTGGGTTGTGTATGGTGGAATATAAGATGGTGGGGTGGGGAGCGAATGAGGAGTGCAAGGCACAACAGATGAGAGCATGTGCCACATGGCAAGGTTGGGGAGGGGGGGGCAATCACATCTAACATGCTGAAAAATGATGATATTTCCTTTCCCACCCTGTACATGTCAAATAGGTCAGCGCCCATCAGAAAGTCGACATTTGGCGTGCCATCGCCAAGGAAGTCTGGGCCCTGGGGGTCCACAACAGACGGGGCACCCACTGCCGAAAGAGGTGGGAGGACATCTGCCGCGGGACCAGGAAGACCGCCGAGTCACTGCTGGGGATGGCCTCCCAACGTAGGAGGGGTGCCAGTCGTACCTTGACCCCCGTGATGTCCCGGATCCTGGCGGTGGCCTACCCCGATTTGGATGGGCGCGTGAGGACATCACAGCAGACACAAGGGGGTGAGTACCAGCACATTCTGCTATCTCTACGCGCAGTGGAGGTGTCTGGGTGGGGGAGGAGGGCTGTGGGTGACATTAGGCCAGGGCGCTTTCTGTAGTGTAGTCCCCTCCTTTAGGCATGGCCCTGTGCCCCCGCCCCCCACCTCTGTAGGGTGCCAAGTACAGCAATCCATGGTCCAGCATCACCCATGTGTGCATTTGTTGTCCATAGACCTGTAGGCCTAGTCACAAGTACTGAGTAGTGTACCCCGATTGCGCGGCGTAGTGCTGGAGGCTCCTTTGTCTGTCCTCTCCGACAACGGTGTTGACAATGCATGCACTCAACCTGTCTTTATTTCTCCCCCCACCCTTTTTCTTTATCTTCTTGTGCATGTGTGCATTAGCATCATCAGGCGGAGGAGAATTGGCATCGGAGCACGAGGGAGCTGCAACTCACAAGGCCCCGGTGGGCCATGCTACAGACACCGAGGTCACCAGTGATACGGAGGGCGAGGGGAGCTCCACAACGGGGACCCGTGGTGACACCAGCGACACCGACACGTCCTCGGAAGGGAGCTCCCTAGCGGTGGCGGCAACATCCGTGCTCCTCGCCTCAACAGGTACAGCCGCCACCCAGCGCACCAGCTCCGCCCTCCCAGCAGCCCCTCAGCCTTCGCTCCATGCACGCTCGCCCAAGAAGGCGGGCATCTCTTTCGCCCCAGGCACCTCAGGCCCTGCCCCAGTTACCCCTGCTGCCCTCAGTGAGGAGGTCATTGACCTCCTACAGACCATCATTGTTGGGCAGTCTACCCTGTTGAATGCCATCCAGGGGGTAGAGAGGGAGGTGCATCGGAGCAATGCATACCTGGAGGGCATTCATTCGGGTCAGGCTGCCCATCAACGATCGTTCAATGCTCTGGCCTCAGCACTGACGGCAGCCATTGTCCCTGTTTCCAGCCTCCCTCTTCTAACTGCCTCCACCCTGTCCCAGTCTCCTGTTCCTCTGCCTATCCCATCCACACCATCAGACCAGCCTGCACACACCTCAACACCCAAGGGCAGCTCATCCAGACATAAGCACCACAGATCCCACAAGCATTCACCCAAGCAACATCCAGATGCAGACATGCCAACAGTCACTACCACCTCTGTGTCCCCCTCCTCCTCGTCTCCCTCCTACCTCCCTGTGACGTCTCCACTCACACCTGCATGCACACCACCATCAGCCAGTACTTCCATCACCACCACACCCTCCAGTACAGTCCGCACACGTGCAGTCACCACCCCCACTGCCATTTACACGTCCCCTGTGTCCTCTCCCACTGTGTCTGTCACCCCCTCTTCCAAAACACACAAACGCAGGCGGCCACCCACCCAACAGCCAACCACCTCACGACAGCCTACGTCACAAGCACCTGCACCCAAAGACAGCACACCTGACTCTCCTGCAACCACATCCTCTTCCTCCACTCCCATACCCACTGCATCTACCCTTCCCATTGCTCCTAAAATACTTTTCCTCTCCAAAGTTAACCTCTTTGCACCACCTGACCCACCCCCTCCATCTGGTAAGAGTCCGAAGAGCACCTCAGCCACCACCAGCCCAGCAGCAAGGGGACAGCCAGCCCCCCCCCTGGAAAGAGAACCCGTAAAACCAAGGGCCACCGTGAGAAGGCTGACACGGCTGCCCCCAAGGAGCAAAGTCGTGGGCCGTCACCTGCCACAACATCAAGGGGATGCAAGGGCCAGAGAGCCTCATCGAAGGAGGGCAAGGGCAGCAGGGCGGAGAAGTCAGCCAGCAGGGGCGCGGACCAGGAGGGCCCCACAAGCCCCATCCCGGGTGTGACCGAGGACACCCACGGGCCCAGGACTCCGTCACAGGAGGGTCCAGCAACTGCACGGTCGGAGGGCGACTAAGCAGGGAGTCCTGGCCAGGTCTGGCTCCCTTGATAGACAACACAGGCACCGCTGAACAGGGCCCCGCCGTGAAGAAAGGCACCACTGAACAGGGCCCCGCCGTGAAGAAAGGCACCGCTGAACAGGGCCCTGCCGTGAAGAAAGGCACAGCTGAACAGGGCCCCGCCGTGAAGAAAGGCACCGCTGAACAGGGCCCCGCCGTGAAGAAAGGCACCGCTGAACAGGGCCCCGCCGTGAAGAAAGGCACTGCTGAACAGGGCCCCGCCGTGAAGAAAGGCACCGCTGAACAGGGCCCCACCGTCTCAAGCACCACACCGCTGGGCCCTTCCTGTCAAGCACCGTTCCGCTGGGCCCAGCCGTCTCAAGCACCGCTCCGCTGGGCCCTTCCTGTCAAGCACCGTTCCGCTGGGCCCCGCCGTCTCAAGCACCGCTCCGCTGGGCCCTTCCTGTCAAGCACCGTTCCGCTGGGCCCCGCCGTCTCAAGCACCGCTCCGCTGGGCCCTTCCTGTCAAGCACTGTTCCGCTGGGCCCCGCCATCTCAAGCACCGCTCCGCTGGGCCCTTCCTGTCAAGCACCGCTCCGCTGGGCTTCGCCGTCTCAAGCACCGCTGCGCTGGGCCCTTCCTGTCAAGCACCGCTCCACTGGGCCCTTCCTGTCAAGCACCGTTCCGCTGGGCCCCGCCGTCTCAAGCACCGTTCCGCTGGGCCCTTCCTGTCAAGCTCCGCTGGCCGATTGACAGTGCCGGTTCTGTGTCGAGCTACTGTTCACGCTGCACTCTGGGCACCCTGCCTCCTCCATAACCAGAGGAGTCTGTAATCCACCTGATGGACTGTGGCTTTGCACTCCCCAGAATGGCACAGTGGGCAAACCACCCACTGTATAGACTTGTGAGACTGTGGCTTTGCCCTCCCCAGGATGGCACAGTGGGCAACCCACCCACTGTAGAGACTTGAGAGACTGTGGCTTTGCACTCCCCAGGATGGCACAGTGGGCAAACCACCCACTGTATAGACTTGTGAGACTGTGGCTTTGCACTCCCCAGGATGGCACAGTGGGCAACCCACCCACTGTAGAGACTTGAGAGACTGTGGCTTTGCACTCCCCAGGATGGCACAGTGGGCATGGTGGCCCCTTCGTGGTTCTGGCGTCGTTGACTCATGTGGCTGAGGTGCCCCCCTTCCCTTCCCCCTGAGGTGCCTGTAGTTTTGTCATCTGATGCCCCAGCAGTGTTCTCTCCAACGGACTCAGGTCTCCTGTGTGGGCTTTGCCCATGTGTTTGATAGACATTTGCCCACGGACTGTGGATATTTGACAAACTGAGCAGGACTTATTGACTATGTACATAGCTTTCGCACTGTTCATTATTTTTGCTTTGATGTTTCATATCGATAATTTTCCATGACTTCAATGAACCTAATTTATACATAAATTTAAATTGACATTTGTATGATGTCTTTGCATTTTTCATGCGGGTTTGGGGGGTGTCACTCAGTTGCTCTGCATTGGTGTGTTGATAGTTGGGGGGGGGCCTATGTGTGTGCCCGTAACCTTTCGTCCTCCCCCCTCCCCTGTGTCGTAGGTGCAGTACTCACCGTTGTCTTCTGCGCCGGAGTTCGTACTCGTGGTAGATGAGCAGGTAGACAATAGCTGGTAGGATGTTTAATTCGGGTTCCATGTTGTCCTCCGTCCTCGTGGAGTGTATACAGGTGAGCGTTTTCCCGTTCGTAGTCTGTTTCCGCCCCGGAAAAGGTGGCGGATTGGTGAGTTGTGATAGTGTGGGCGGTACATTGTCTGCCGCCTGGCTGTTGGCGGTGACCGCCGCGCTGTTTGTCTGTCCCGCCGTGGCGGTCGGAGTGTTAAAGTGGCGGGCTGTGTTGGCGGTTCCCGCCAGGGTCAGAATTTTTTTTTTTTACCGCCTGCCTGTTGGCGGGTTGGCCGCCGCTTTATCACCGACCGCCAGGGTTGGAATCACCCCCATAGTAACTTAATGAAAACACAACAAAATGACACAACACCAGTTTAGAAAAATAGGAAATATTTATCTAAACAAAACAAGACCAAAACAACACAAATCCGACATACACAAGTCAAGTTATGAATTTTTAAAGATTAAGCTAAAAAATAACGCTTAGAAACACAAAAGGGGTCATTCTGACCCCCGCGGGCGGCGGAAGCCGCCCGCCTGGCGGAAACCGCCAAAAGACCGTACCGCGGTCAAAAGACCGCGGCGGTCATTATGACTTTCCCGGTGGGCGGGCGGGCCCAGCGGGAAAGCCCCAGCAACGATGAAGCTGGCTCCGAATGAAGCCGGCGGAGTTGCTGGTGTGCGACGGGTGCAGTGGCACCCGTCGCGATTTTCAGTGTCTGCTAGGCAGACACTGAAAATCAATGTGGGGCCCTGTTAGGGGGCCCCTGCAGTGCCCATGCCATTGGCATGGGCACTGCAGGGACCCCCAGGGGCCCCACGACACCCGTTCCCGCCAGCCTGGTTCTGGCGGTGAAAACCGCCAGAACCAGGCTGGCGGGAAGGGGGTCGGAATCCCCATGGTGCAAGCAGCGCCGCCGTGGAGGATTCACAGGGGCAGGGGAAAACCGCCGGTTTCCCTTTTCTGACCGCGGCTTTACCGCCGCGGTCAGAATTGCCCTTGATGCACCGCCAGCCTGTTGGCGGTGCATCCTCCAACCCCCGGCCCTGGCGGTCCATGACGGAGTCGCAGACTTCAGCGGGGCTGCTGCGGTGTTGAGCCTGCGAAGGTTGTCGCATTCCAGCAAAAATCACGGAGTCAGGTGCAGGCGGCGTCACCGGATTCAGCAGCCGCGTCGATCCGAAGTCGTCCAAAGTCGATTTCCTTGGATTTCCACCAGCTTTCCTTTCATGGACCCAGGGACTGGATAGGGCACCACTTGTTAGAGCAGGAGTCTCTCCAGAGACTCCAGGTGCTGGCAGAGAGAAGTCTTTGCTGTCCCTGAGATTTCAAACAACAGGAGGCAAGCTCTAATCAAGCCCTTGGAGATTTCTTCACAAGATGGAAGGCACACAAAGTCCAGTCTTTGACCTCTTACTCTGGCAGAAGCAGCAACTGTAGGATAGCTCCACAAAGCACAGTCACAGGCAGGGCAGCACTTCTCCTCAGCTCTTCTCCAGGTAGAGGTTCCTCTTGTTTCCAGAAGTGTTCTAAAGTCTGTGATTTTGGGTGCCCTTCTTATACCCAAATTCTCCTTTGAAGTAGACCTACTTCCAAGTAAAGTCTCTTTTGAATGTGAAATCCTGCCTTTCCCAGGCCAGGCCCCAGACACTCACCAGGGGGTCGGAGACGGCATTGTGTGAGGACAGGCACAGCCCTTTCAGGTGTAAGTGACCACTCCTCCCCTCCCTCCTAGCAAAGATGGCTCATCAGGAAATGGAGACTACACTCCTGCTCCCTTTGTGTCACTGTCTAGTGTGAGGTGCAACCAGCCCAACTGTCAAACTGACCCAGACAGGCAACACACAAACAGGCAGAGTCACAGAAATGGTATAAGCAAGAAAATGCTCACTTTCTAAAAGTGGCATTTTCAAACACACAATCTTAAAATCAACTTTACTGAAAGTTGTCTTTTTAAATTGTGAGCTCATAGACCCCAAACTCCACATGCCCATCCGCTCCCAAAGGGAATCTACACTTTAATCAGATTTAAAGGTAGCCCAGTGAAAAACGAATTTAGCAACATTTCACTGTCAGGACATATAAAACACATTACTATATGTCCCACCTTAACCATACACTGCACCTTGCCCTTGGGGCTACCTGGGGTCTACCTTTGGGGTGCCTTACATGTAAGAAAAGGGAAGGTATAGGCCTGGCAAGTGAGTACACTTGCCAAGTCAAATTTACAGTTAAAACTACACACACAGACACTGCAGTGGTAGTTCTGAGACATGATTACAGAGCTACTCATGTGGGTGGCACAACCAGTGCTGCAGGCCGACTAGTAGCATTTGATTTACAGGCCCTGGCACCTCTAGTACACTTTACTAGGGACTTACTAGTAAATCAAATATGCCAATCATGGATAAACCAATCACAGTACAATTTATACAGAGAGCATATGCACTTAAGCACTGGTTAGCAGTAGTAAAGTGCTCAGAGTTTAAAAGCCAACAGCAACAGGTCAGAAAAAATAGGAGGCAGGAGGCAAAAAGATTGGGGATGACCCTGCATAAGCAAAAAAGTCCAAGAGCGTGGATCACTACATATTCTAGAGTTACAATACAAATCAAAAGCAAGAATAACTGTGCAATAGAAATGACATACATTTAGATTCAGCAAAGAAAATACATCAACTGTTGTTAATAATTAGCAAGCATCATCCATGAGTATTCTAACTAACCTTCTGATTAGAAAAGCATATTTAGGCTTTCTGCAAAACAATTTAGTCAACACAAATTTGGAAAACATCTAACTATGGCTCTATCAAAATTAGCGGTTGGTACATAAAAGAAAAAGCAAATAGACATAGTAATCAGTTATATCATCTTATACCTTGCCTCAGTATGGTTCAGCAAGCGGTAACAGTCTTTGTGAATTGGACATCTGCTCAGTCAGCAAGGCATCGGAATTCAGCAATAGAGTTCAAGATAGAAATATCTTAGGAATGGGCATAATAGAATGTTGCTTCTAGGCAACAAAGTTAAGAAAAGTTGAGCGTGTCTCTTCTCAGGGCGGTCAAGAAAAAATGCGGAATGGCCCCTCTCCTGTCTGTGAAGTCTGACTTTGTTGGATTCCCTAAAACTACTTCCCACGTTGCTATTGGTCAAAGAATTGTATGTTTATGTTTAGTCCAATGAAAGAACCTCAAATTTCAGAATTTACTAAACCATTGTTCACATCTCGACGATTGCCTCCTCTAGTCCTGTTCCCATCATTGTGCTTGTCAGGTAACAAAATTGTATCAGCTTATACTCCAGTCAGTGCTTCCATTGTCCACTCCTGGTTACCTCCCCTTTATACACACTATGTTTTACAATGTCTCCAGAGCTAGTACAACATTTTCTAGCAAGCAGTTCTCATGGGAAAGAATTTCAACTACTAGTATTTGGTCAACGCACTGGAAAATTACAATTCAATTCTTTAAGCAGCCCTTTTTTTATTCGTCTAAGCAATACAACTTGACATGAGGCCGTGCAACTAGGCTCAAGACCTCGCAAAATTTAAGATCCATGATTAATCAAGCAAATACATAACACATAACAATTAATATGACATACTACAACATTACTCCAAACATGAGCATGACATTTTACATTAATAAGTTGTTAATAAGTACACTTCGTGATTATTGATGGCCACTCAAGTAGGCACATTATCAACCTTGTGTATTCATTTTCTATGTTAACTCATTCTCTACCCAGGTTTCACATTCAAATTACGTAAATATTCATTAGTAAAATTTCAGCGTTAACACCGCCATAAGCTGGCTACTGCATATATGACTGCAATATACCTCAGACTGGCTGTCATGGTTTTAGTGTTCCTAGTTCTACATGGAATGCCCATGAGTTGGTATAGAAGGGGTACATTTATTTTGGGAATTTGAGGGTAGATTTTTGTTAGAGGATAGATATCAAGAAATAGTTGGATAGAAATTTCACACCCTCTGAAGGCTTTACAGTAGATTTGAAGGTAACCACACACAGAAAACACTTCACTTTGAGCTCACAAACCTTTTATGAAAGTAACATAATCTAAACTTCAGCTACTAGTATGGAATGTTAGAGGTCTGAGTAACCATTGTACCGCCAAAATGGTAGTTATGTACACAACCACTACTCCAGGTGGCACACCTCAACAAACACACAGAAAAATGATTCATTAGTAGAGTGAAAACACATAGACCCTTATTATGACATTGGTGGTTAATGGCGCTTACCGTCACTCTGATGACGGCCAACATACTGCCACAGTAACAAATATCCGTTTGCCAAACTATGACACACACACATCAACTTGACAGAATACAGCAACATACACAAATCCGCCAGACCAAAGGTCAGTGCTAAAGTGGCAGTCCCAACACCCATATCGTTACGCCAACAGAACAATGCCCACCACATTATGACCCACGAATCACCACGGCGGACATTCAACAGCCGTAAACCATTAGCGGTACATACTGCTGCGCTCAGAATGGACACCCACATACAAAACAACACTATATTGGCCAATACCAAAAACACACACCTGACACTCATATACAGAACACGAGGACCCACCCACCCACAGCACTATAAACCACACACCAACATTACCCACAACCCTTTACAAATACAAATCATTGCCACCAGAATGACACCAAGACTACTTAGACAACGAGACACATACCACTTACACCCATACATCCTTCACGCACCCCACATTACACACCCCACCATATTACTCAACACACTCTCACTAACACACACCACACAACACCCATGTCCCCACAAAGGCACCCCCATTTCACCGATGAGGAGTTCAGGGTCATGGTGGTGGAAATTGTCAGGGTAGAGCCACAGCTGTTTGGAGCATAGGTACAGCAAATATCCCTTGCAAGGAAGATGGAGCTATGGCGGAGTATCGTGGACAGGGTGAACGCAGTGGAACAGCACCCAAGAACAACAGACGACATCAGGAAGAGGTGAGACGACTTACGGGTGAAGGTACGTTCGATAGCAGCAAGGCACCAGCTCGCCATACAGAGGACTAGCGGTGGACCCCCACCTCCTCCCCCATAGCTCACAGCATGGGAGGAGCAAGTCTTGGCAATACTTCATCCTGAGGGACTCACTGTAGTAGCCAGAGGACAGGGCACTAGTGAGTCAACATTTACCACTTATCACTCCCCATACCTGCATGCCATTACATCCCTTCACCCTCACTCCCATCACTCCACCCCAGCCCACACACTGCACCTACACATATGACTAACACCAATGACAGGCCCTGTATGTGATACCAATGCATGGACAGTCTTCCCAGCCCTTCATGGACACCCATCACAAAAGCATGCACAGCATAGGGAAACTACCAATCCCACAATACATCACCATACACAAAAAAAAGGTGGCAGGGCAATATCAACGATAGAGGGGAAGCCACAGATGTACACTATGTCATACACATGGAGCATAATACATCACATACGTCCCCACAGGTACCCCAGCCAATGTAGGTGGAGAGAAGATGCCCCCAGTGACGAAAGTAACTCTGGTCTTATGGATCTGAATGACCTACCTAGCCCATCAGGGACCACTGGACTGCCGGTCACCAAAGCCCACTCACAGACCACCACAGATCCTCCCCCATCAGGATCCAACACCACAGCACCCACCCAGCGTACCCACACCTCTGTCCCCAGGACATATCAATCAGCAGTGTGCCCACCTGTACAGGGACCCCAGGCCACACCTCACCCCTAAGACAATCAGGGACCTGGGGTCCGTGGCAATGGGCACACTGTTCAGTGGACAGAGGCACAGACCAACAGGGACACTGGGAGAACTGCTGTGCTGCAGGGGGAAGACAGGACCAGGGAACCGACTCTCCAGGAGGGACTCTCTAAGATCCTGGCAGCCTACCAACATTCCCAGGACATGATGGGCCAGATCCTTGACAACATGCAGGAGAACAGGCGGCTGCAGGAGGGATAGTATCAGGGCATCAGGGAGGACTTGCAGGCCATTAAGACGACCCTTATCTCCATAGCGGGTGTGCTGGCAGACATGGCCACCATCATAAGGGAGGCAACAGCACACCAGCAGGCCCCTACCACTATCCAGTCCATTGACCAGCCCTCCACTTCCACTGCCGCTGGTGGGCAGGAGGCCCCGCCAAATGACCCACAGGCCACCAGCATCCCTCCCCCTGCAGAAGGTGAACCACCCAGCAAACCTTCTCTGCGACCCAGACAGAAGCCAGAGACACTTGCAAAGACCCCCACCAGGAAATGAGACTCTCCTGATTGTCCCCCTTGTGGCCCACTCTGTCACCTTGTCCACTTTGAACTGCCATTGTTCCCCTTCCTATAGCCACTTGGACACTGGGCCTGTGCTACAGACAGACCGGAACAATACCCTGGACTTTCCTCCATCATCACCCCATTCCATTGCACTTTCCCCTCAATTTCATAGCACTACAATACTCACCCTTGAACACAACTTGACTACTTGTATTTCATGTGTTGAAAATGTGTATTTATGAAAACAGTTACATCCATTGCAAATGAACTGTACATTGTGAGAACATAGAAATTATGACCTGTAGCTGGCTTAAGTCAGCACATCAGTACACAGCTGTTATATCAAAAACATCTGCAAAACTGACAAGCCATAGGTGACAGTAAGTAGAGGTAAAAGGAAGTGAATGGGATCATGCCACAGCCACACAGAATACACTAATAATCATAGACATGTTCATTTGCACTTTCAGATAACTGGAGTTCTGTTGTCCTCATCCTCAGCCTCTTCATCCTCACTGTCATCAGGGTCTACCGCTGCCACAGGGGCATATCCTGTCTCCTCCTCCTGCAGGAAGGGTACAAGGCGTCTGAGGGCCAGGTTGTGCAACATGCAGCATGCCACCACTATCAGGCAGACCTTCTCGGGTGAGTAGCACCTGTCAGATGGAGGCAACTGAACCTGGCCTTCGGGAGGGCAAAGGTCTTCTCGATGATCTGTCTGGTTTGCCCATGTGCCTCATTATAACATTCTTCAGCCCTTGTCCTGGCATTCCTCACAGGGGTCAGCAGCCACGATAGATTTGCCAGGGTCACCTACAACTATTGAGGAACAACATTTAGCCACACTCAATATTCTGGGGTTAAAACCAGAGGCATACACTAACATACAGTCGGTGGGGACCAAGGCTCACCTATTAGCCACACCCTGTGCCTCTGTACTTCGGCCATCACATGTGGGATGCTGGTATTCCTCAGAAAAAAGGCATCATGCACCAACCCAGGATACTTAGCATTGACGTGGGAGATAAACTGGTCCACTAGGCACACCATCTGCACATTCAGGCCCATATTTATACTTTTTTAGCACCACATTTGCACCGCTTTTTAATGCAAAAGCGGTACAGACTTATGAAATACAATTGTATTTTGTAAGTTTGCACCGCTTTTGTGTCAAAAAATGATGCAAATGTGGTGCCAAAAAGCATAAATATGGGCCTCAGTGAGTGGAAACTCTTACGATTCCTGTACACCTGTTCATTATGGAAGGGTGGGACAAACGCAATATGTGTACCGTCAATCGCCCCAGTAATATTGGGGATATGTCCCATTGCATGGAATCCAGCCTTCACAGTGGCCAAATCTTCTACCTGGGGGAAAGCAATGTAGCTGCACATGTGTTTTACCAGGGCAGACAACACTCTTGCCAGTCCAATTGAGAATATTGGCTGTGACATTCCTGCTGCCAAGCCCACTGTCACTTGGAAAGAACTTGTTGCCAGGAAATGGAGCACTGATAGCACTTGGACAAGAGGGGGGAATCCCAGTCGGATGAGGGATAGATGAGATCAGGTCAGGCTCCAACTGGCACACAGCTCTGTGATTGTGGCCCTGTCCAGTCCATAGGTGAAGATAATGTGCCTGTCCTCCAGTGTAGCTAAGTCCCCCAGGGGTCTATACACGGGGGTATGTCTCCACCTCCTATTCATCCGCAGCAGTAGGTATCTAAGGGACACAAAAGTGAGTAGGCAGTCACAATTGGAACAACAGAACCACAACTGCAGTCCACATGGTGCACTTATGTATTGGGACAGTGTTAATTGAAAAGTATGTGCCAATCTAATCTGTGATGCAGTAATTGTCGATATGCCTGTCCCCCCCTCCGGAATGGCAACCGCCTGTCCTGTATGTAGGGACAGGTAGAAGTGAGGTAATTCCTCCAATGTTGGGCATGGTGGCAGAAGGCGGTCATGCACCACTGTGCAATTCCTCATTGGATAATATGGGGCTCTATGGAGTCCAGTGGCCAATGGGGATCTACGTCAGTGGTGACGGTGTACACCGCCGCCGACGTGACAGCCATTTTCTTTCTGATTCCTCACTTGTTTCCTGACCTTCAACAGGAGAAGACCTACCCTGCGTGTGCTGCTGTGACCTGTGTCTGGAACCTACCATGGCCCCTGTGACTGGGGAAGGGCCCCAACCTTAACTTTGGAGGAGTTGGAGTGACTGGTGGATGGTGTCCTACCCCAGTACGGACAGCTGTATGGGTCTCCAGACCAACAGGTGAGTACACCTTGGGCACGATGCATGTGGAAAGGATGCATGGAGATGTGTGGGCAAACATTGTGTAAAGGCGGTGGGGGGAATGTCTTGTGGCGGTGTACACAGCGTGCGCTGGGCTATGTGTGTGCCAGTGGTGATGGAAACGGGTATGGTGTGCCATTTGTGTGACAGGCTGGACTGGTTGTTTAATGGTGTTATCCTGTCTGTATTGCCTCTTCAGGTCAGCGCCCATCAAAAGAAGGGAATATGGCATGCCATCTCCAAAGACGTGAAGACCCTGGGGGTTCTATGGCAGACGGAGCAACCACTGTCGGTGGGAGGTCCTGGGACGCTGGGCATGGAAGAACGCAGAGGCCCGGCTGGGGGTGGTCTCCCAACGAGGAAGGGGTGCCCATCGGACCCTGACCCCACCGATGGCCTGCATACTGACGGTGGCCTACCCTGAGCTGGATGGGCGCTTGAGTGAATCACAGCAGCCACAAAGGGCTGAGTACAGTGGGTATTATTAGATACTTTGGTTGGTGGGGTGGTATCCGGGAGGTGGATGTGTGTTAGTGCTTGCCCTAAGGCCGGGCCAGACATGGCAGCGTGGGTCATCTGTTGGGTAATGGGTGTATGGCAAATACCGGTAACCTAGCTTGTAAGCAGTCCATTTCAGCCAGAGCATCGTGGGTCCCAGGAGTGCTGCAGTTGGTGACTAGCCGTATCACTGGTAGTGCAATGCATAGTGCTTAAGCCTGTTCCCTGTGTGTGACGGTGATGTGTATGCCAATAGTGGTGTTGGTGCAGCCATTGACCCAGTGTATCCTTTGTCTCTCTCTCTCTCCCCTTTCTTGTTTTGTCATCCTGTCCTTGTGTGCATTAGCATCATCTGGTGGAGGAGCAGGGGCAGCGATGACAGATGGAGCTGCATCCCACAGGTCCCAGGAGCCAAAGTCCACCGGTACCAAGGGAACCAAAGGGACGGAGGGCGAGGGGAGCACCACGGCAGAGACTGGAGGAGACAACACAGACTCCGTTACCTCCTCCAACGAGAGCTCCCTGGTGGTGGCGGACACCTCTGTGACGACTCCAGCTGCAGGTACAGCCTCCACACCCTGTGCCAGCACCTCCTCCCAGCAGTCCCTCAATGAATTGCCCGTTCCCGCTCACCAAGGAGGGTGGCCATCTCCTTCGCCCCAGGCACCTCAGGCCCTGCCCTAGTGAGCCCTGCTGCCCTGAGTGAGGAGGCTATTGATCTCCTGAAATCCATCTCTGTAGGGAAATCAACTATTGTGAATGCATCCAGGGACTGGCATCCTAGATGCAGCAATGCAATGCATTCCTGGTTGGCATTTACAGTGGATTGGCGGCCCAACAGAGATGGATTCAGGCTCTGGCCTCCTCTCTGATGGCAGCCATTGTCCCTATTTCTACCATCCCCCCTCCAACTACCACTTCCCAGTCCCATTCTTCTCAACCGCAACCTATCCCAGGCATATATACATTCAGGCATGCACCCAAGACAACACCCAAGAGTGGCACAGGCAAACACAAGCACCACACTTCATTCAACAAGCACTCACACAAACACCATACAGTTGCAGACACAACACCATCCACTGCCTCCACTGTCTCCCTCTCCTCCTCCTCTTCCACATCCCTTCCAGTCACGTCCACACTCACACCTGCATGCACTACTTCAACATACACCACCAGCATCACCACACCAAGCAGCACACACACCTCACTAGCAGACACCTCCACAACAGCCATGCACACGTCCCCTCTGTCCTCTCCCACCCTGTCTGTTCCCCCCTCCTAAAGGACACAAATGCAAGCACTCAGACACCCAACAGCCATCCACATCACATCAGCATACAACCCATGCACCTGCACCAAAATCCAGCAGACATACACCTCCCACAACCACTCCCTCAACCTCCACTCCCATCACTCCTCCTGCCCCACCGTCCCTAAAAAGCTTTTCCTTGCCTAACTTGACCTCTGCCCTTCCTCTATCCCCATGTCCTGCCCGTATAAGCAGGGTACCAAAGAGCCAGCCCAGCATCTCAGCCAAACAGTCCATGGGGACCTTGGTAACACCACCTACCCGTGGTGGTAAGGATACAAGACCTCCATCGAAGAAGGGGAAGGAGCCTGCACCTATAGGCAAGAAGGGGAAGGAGCCTGCACCTCCATCCAAGAAGGGGAAGGACCCTGCACCTCCATGCAAAAGGGGAAGGAGCCTGTGCCTACAGCAAGAAGGGGAAGGAGCCTAAACCTCCATCCAAGAAGGGGAAGGACCCTGCACCTCCAGCAGCACACGCAGGGTAGGTCTTCTCCTGTTGAAGGTCAGGAAACAAGTGAGGAATCAGAAAGAAAATGGCTGTCACATCGGCGGCGGTGTACACCGTCACCACTGACGTAGATCCCCATTGGCCACTGTACTCCATAGAGCCCCATATTATCCAATAAGGAATTGCACGGCAGTGCATGACCGCTTTCTGCCACAATGCCCAACATTGGAGGAATTACCTCACTTCTACCTGTCCCTACATACAGGACAGGCGGTCTCCATTTCGGAAGGGTGGGGACAGGCATATCGACAATTACTGTATCTCCATGCAAAAAGGGAAAGGAGCCTGCACCTACAGCAAGCAGAGGAAGGAGCCTGCACCACCATCCAAGAAGGAGAAGAGGCCATCCATCCCTGCCAGGGAGGGTAAGGAATCCACGCCCCATGTAGTGGTGGAGACGAAGCCCTCTACTCTATCGGAGGCTGTCAGGGTGACACCTCCACCACCACCAGCTGTCACGGGTCCCCCCCCCCATGCCAGATGATGAAGTGCAGCCATCAGCAACTGCAGAGGCTGGCCAGGAAGCACCTCCAGCCATCAAAACACAGCAGCCATCAGCAACTGCAGAGGCTGCCCAGGAGGCACCTCCATCCAACACAAAACTGCAGCCATCAGCAACTGCAGAGGCTGCCCACTAGGCACTTTTATCAACCACGACACTGCAGCCATCAGCAACTGCAGAGGATGCCCAGGAGGCACCTCCATCCACCACAACACTTCAGCCATCACCACCTGCAGAAGCTGCCCAGGAGGCACCTCCATCCACCAACACACTGCAGCCATCACCGCCAGCGGACGCCATGTAGGCCACCGTCCAGGAGCTGATGTATGAGGGGCCCCCTCTAGAACCAGTGGGCAAGTCACCCACTCCTGAGACTGTGCCTTGCACTCCCCAGGACAGAGCAATGGGCAAGGTGTCCCCTCCAGAGCGAGTGGGCAAGTCACCCACTCCAGAGACTATGGCCTTGCACTTCCCAGGGCAGAGCAATGGGCAAGTTGCCCCTTCCAGAACCAGTGAGAAAGTCACCCACTACAGAGACTGTGGCCTTGCACTCCCGGGGACAGAGCAATGGGCAAGCTGCCCCTTCCAGAACCAGTGGGCTTGTTCCCGCATCCGCTGAAGTGCCCCCCTGCCTCCTGAGGTACCTGCCCATTTGCAAACTGATGCCCCTGCAGAATACTATCCGGATGAAGTCAGGATTCTAGTTTGGCCTTAGATTGTGCCCTGTGGCCATGTGGGCCCTTTGAACATTGGACTGGGCAGTGTCCCTTTGTATACATGTGTACATATCTGTTTAATTGACAAATTGCTAAGATTTTTTAAATGTTGATTTGATTACAATCACTTTCGTGCATTCCAGTTGTCCTTGCATTATTCTGCAGTGTTTCGGAGACAAATAGTTTTTTGTGTGCAGCTAGCTGTGTGTATGGTGTGTGTGTGTCGGGTGTGTGTCTTGCATGTGTGTGTCACTCTCGTTTTCCTCCCTCCCTCCCTTGTGTGCTAGGTGGCTGTACTCACCATTGTCGTGTTCGTCAGTGTTGGTGTTCCAGGTGGAGCATAACGTAGAAGATCATCAGGAAAACTTGCAGTTCGGGTTCCATGGTGTCGTTATTCTTCCCTTGTCTCTGATGGTGAGTCCTTTCTCTTATGTGAGGCGTTTCCACCAGGCTTTTGATGGTGTTGGTAATGCCCCTGAAAAGGTGGCGGATTGCAGGCTCAAAATATGGTGGGCGGTACTTTGTCTTCCGCCTGGCTGTTGTTGGCTACCGCAGTGGTGAGTGTTGTTTGCGCCCTGGCGGTTGGTGTGGTACATTGGCTGTCTATGGGAGTTATCACCGACATGGTCATAATTTGGCGGTACTTACCACCAGCCTGTTGGCGGTATTACTGCCACTTTATCACTCACTGCCAGGGTCATAATGAGGGCCATAGTTATTTCACATTTGGAGCACAAATTCCTAAAAACAGAGTTGAGGGGACTAAACAAGTTAGGCAGTATGCAAGTGACATCATGGCACATGGCATCACAGAAAGTGACATTAGAGGTAGTGGCACCACAACCCCTGACTTCACAAGAAGTGACATAAAATCCTAAAACCTCATACGTATGTTCTATCAGGACTGTCAAGAGAACATTTAAGCATGTTACAAGATTTAACAAGCAAGATTGTATGTTGGGCTGTGCCAAAAAAGTGACACAACCCTGATATAAGATCTGGTCCTAAATTTACAGATTTCATTTTTTTAAAACACTCCCACAAAGAAATTGGGAATAGGGAGAAACTTGGCAGCAAATCTGTTCTGCTCAATTGATTGCAAAGTCTGTATTTTCCAATATCTGCAACGGGTCTGATTAAGGGCCAGATGTATCAAACTATTTTGCATTTGCAAACGGTGTGACTCGTAAATACCGCAGTCTGCGAATGCAAAACAGCCATACAGAATGTATGAAAGGCATTTGAGGTATAATTTTAAGGAATCGCTAAAATGGGGATTCCCTAAAATTGTAGCTCAATTTTGTGAATCGCAAATTGTGATTCCCTAAATAGGAAATTGCAAATAGGGAATACCTATTTGCGATTCCCTATGCACACGTATCAGGCATTTCCAAAATGCGAACTGGGCATTTAGGAAATGCAATTACCACCAACTCCAAGTTGGTGGTAACTGTGTACACTTTTTACAAATGCATTATAAATACATTTTTAAAAGTGCCATGTAGCTCATGCATGCCCCTAGGGCATGTGGGCACTTCACATGTGCACAATTAAATTTTGGGTTGCCTCCCAGGGGGACTGTAGGCCCTCGGCACCTTAGTTTTGCATTTCCCAATTTGTGATTCACTTATTAGGAATCGTAAATCAGGAAATGCAAAAACATTCACACCTATGGGTGTGAAGTTCCATAGGAATGTATTGAGTTGCATTCCTTAATCGCGATTCCCTAGTAGCAATTGTGACTCTGTGGGAATCGCTATTAGCGAATTGCTATTTTTGTTCATACCATTTTGTATTTTTTAAATAGTGATTTGTTAAAATTCGGTATTGAAGAAATGCAAAACAGTACTTTGATACATCTGGCCCTAAGACGTTTAGAGACCCTGAGCATTTAAAAGATTTTGATGCCCCTATATATATAAATGTCGAATAAAAAATATTAACAATAATGAACCGTAAAAGAAAATATTATTTTTTCGAAATTAAACAAAACTTACAGTAAGATGGAAAATAATGTTTATTTTTGTACACTTCCACTTTTTTACATTTGAAAAGTTTTCTCCTACTTTTTCAAATTGAAAAGTCTTTGATCAGATCCTCAAAATTAATTTTTCATAACACATCTACTTCTATATTTAGTAGAGATAAGGCATCCAGACTGCCATGTTGCATAGTTGCTATGTTGGGATTTGTAACATACCTCAACTGAGAAAATTAACGCTCAGCTGAACAATTTTTGGCCAATAAAGTTAAAAATAGATTAAAGCAAATGGCTACATTTGGAAAGGCACACTTAATATTGTCTTCTTCAGTTATTTTATGAAGTTCAGCATGACTGAATCTTGTTTTTACATTTTTGTTGCACTGAACTTATGCCGCACATATGAGTGAAACTGCTGCAGCTCAGCTAAGAAATTAGTGTTCAAGTTTTCTGCATAAGCATCAATCAGCTTTGGACAGTACTGAGAATACCTCTCAATTTCAGTAGATGATGAAGTGACATTAAGTGGCACATCACTTAGAAATAAAATCTCCCTGCTATTACTTTGTATATCTGTCCTCCTCCTCTCATCTCAGTTTCAACTTTGTCAACAATTGTGTAAAAGGTGGTGATAGGAAGTTTATGTGTCACATTTAGATATACTTCTGGTGCAGCGTCTCCGTCAATGAGTAGCTTCTTTCCGATACATTTGGGAGTTTGAGCTGCCTTGTAATCAAAGTTTGGTAGCCTTTCCTTTGTAGCTGTGTCATATCTTTCAACTTCATCTTGTGAAGTGTATAGTTGGCCAGTGAATGATCCACACAGATCTGAACATGTTTTCAAGTTCACGCCATGTGGCAGTTACCAGATTCTATTTTTGTTGTATTACCAAGATCAATGTATATCATTAACCTATATTATAAATATTTTATTATTATTTTTTATTTTTGGATACATATACGTGTATACTATGGTTTCATTTATTGTGGAAGCTCCTTTTTGTGGAACCTGGTTCAGCTGAATGATTTGCAGTTTTGCACCATATGGTCCATGGTAAATCCGGCAATGGAAAAGTTCTGCAGTGCTCCCTTCCCTTGATGCCTTAAGCAACTGGTCATTGTGCTGAATAGTTAATTCAGGCTTGATCTGTAACATATTTGTATGTCCAGTACGTTTTAGGGATTAAAAATCATCGTAAGATCGCTCTGGAGGTTAAAACATTTGCTGGAAAGATCTGTGTTTTGTCTCATCCCAGTTTTTAATCAAAGTAGCATACAGGGTTAATGCATCTCCTAAGCATATCATGTAATATGCAGAAGACATATTTTTATTTCATGTAGATAGGTGTTAGACCTGGCATCCTTGGTGTGGCCCCTATAGCTTTTGCCTTCCAACCTCCTATTTTGCTGACTTCATTTTTTTCTGGCTTTTGGATTCTGGGCACTTCCTCACTGATGACCAGTGCTAAAGTTCATGTGCTCTTTCTCTCCAACATGGCAAAATTGGACTATCTACAATTGGCATATTTAATGTACTTGTAAGTCCCTAGTAAAGTGCACTACATGTGCGCATGGCCTGTAGATGAAATGCTGCTAGTGGGTCTGCAGCACTGAGTGTGTCTCCCACTTCAGTAGTACTTTAAACAGGACTCAGGCCTGCAATTGCAGAGCCTGTGTGCTCCGTTTTAAAATACCATATCAGCCTGCCAAGTTAACCCTCTTGCCAGGCCAAAACCTTCTTCTTTAATACATATAAGTCACACCGAGGCAGAGCCCGAGGCAGAGCCTGGACTGCCCCAAGGACAAGGTGCAGTGTAATTAAAAAGGTGGACTTCTACATTTAAGTTATACCTTCCATTGTTTTTCACTACTGCAAGGCTTATGTGTCCAATAGGTTAACATTGGGATTACCTTATTACATTGTATAAGGGTAATCTCCTATTGGGACATGGTAGATATTTCAAGTTTGGTGTCTCTGGACTCACAATTTAAAATTAAAATTTATGGTCAAGTCAAATTTTCAGTTGAAAGTCTGAAAATGCCAGTTTTAGAAAGTTGCCATGCTTTTACTTTAACCATTCTGTACCTATTGGCTGTCTCTGAATACATGTGTGGTGTAGATGGCAGCTGGACTGTGTGTATTATCACTAGACAGTCACACACATTTGGAGCTCAGTTGTGTTACTCACATCTTGATGGAGCATCACCAGGCTGATGGGTCTTTCTTAGCTAGATGGGAGAGAGGAGCTGACACTTGCACCTGAATAGGGATGTGCCTGTCCCTACACTAAGAACTGAATAAACCGCTGTAGTGTGTCTGGAGCCAGGGAAGGAAGGGCAGGGACTTTGTGAACCTCAAAGCCCTCTCTTCAAAATCTCCCTCACTTCAAAGACACAATAAGAGTATACATGCTGGACCCAAACCCCACCAAATCAGTAGACGTCTGGACCCGATGACATTCTGCCAGGAAGAAGGACGGTGCTGCTGAAAAGAATGTGACTCTGCTAGACTGTTTTGGAATTCCTGGACTCCTGCTTTGCTGTGCCTGCCCTGCTGCTGCTACCTGCTGCCCTCCTTGCCTGGTAGTAAGAAGGACTGGAACTGGATCTCTGTATCCCCCAAAACCAAGTGACTCCAAGGCCTTGCTGGCTTGCCTCCAGTCTCAGTACCTGCCTGCTGCTCTCCAACAGCACCTGGAATCTGCCATCTGTGAGTCCAGCCCTGCAAAATGTCACCAATCCAGTTCATGGCCCTTGGAAGTGGGTTCTGCAGCTGCGTTCTGAGAAAATCTATGCATTGTCACCACTGCACCGATCGGAACTGCTGCAAGATTTCTTGACAGTGACACATCGTTGCTGAGTACAAGGATTATACAGCACTGATTGCGCAGCTCAGGATTGATGCATTGCCATCAGTCCCAGTGCATCACCTTCGCATCATTGGCTGCATAGCTTGATGACACATCACCTTCACTGCAAAGGGTTAAACGCTGCACTTCGAGGACATCGCATCAACAACTGTCAGGCTTAACTATAACACATACCCGCCTGCACAGATAGGAATTGACGCATCACCTTCGCATCTGCCCTCCTGCTCCTTATATTGGATCTTTGACATTGACGCAACCCTCAATACAAGTTACTCTTTTAGTGGGACAAGGTTGGTCTCAGCAGCCGGCCTGGGCTCCATCGTGGTCAGCCTGAACTTTTGAATTTAACCTGGCCTAGCGTTACAAATTAGCCCTGGTTGACGCATTAACCATTTAAGCACTACATTTGCAGATAGTCTTTAAAAACAAATATCTTGATTTCTACTTATTGGATTATTATTGATTTGGTTTTGTTTTGTTAATTAAATTAAGATCTATTTTTCTAACCTAGTGTAGATCATTTATATGTGGTGTTCTCCCTGTTTTACTGTATCTAGTCAAATAATTTAGCAACACAAAAGGATGATGAATGGAGTGCTGCAACATTTCAAATACTTAACCCCTTTCACTGATCTGGGCTAAATCCATCACTCTTTTGCTCACCAGTTTGGACCCAGCCACATGTAAATCAGTTTTGACCCTGCTCCCCATGAGCACAGGTCCCTTGCTTGCTGCACCACTGGACTCAAGCTAGGCTGGCTGATGAGGAGTGATACCCCAAAGCCGGTCCCAGGATGCTTGTTTCCATCCAGGGAGGACATGACCTGGCAGTCGGGCTGGACTGTTCCCATGGGGAGCAGGGTCAAGACTGATTTGCATATGGCTGGTCCAAGTTAGTGTGACGTGGCAAGAAAAATAATGCTGGATTAAACCCAGATCTGTGATTGGGGTTAAGTGTTTGTAATGTTTCAACACTTTGTCCATCATTTTATTTTGTGGTGTTGTTATGCACAAATATTTTACATATTGCCTCTTAAATTAAGCCTGACTGCTTTGTGCCAACCTACCAGAGGGTGAGCACAGGCTATTTTAGGATGTGTATCTGACTTACCCTGACTAGAGTGGTGGTCCCTAATTGGATAGGGTGTATACTTCTGTCAACCAGAGAGCCAAGTTCTAACAATGGGTAATTGGGTTACTGCTTTTAACAGAGAGATACTACATTACTTGCAGTCCATAGATTGTAATCCTTTTAATATAGCACAGTGTGCTATGAAGATGTGTTTCCTCATTGTGTAACCCTCACTGTCTTATGTACCACATCCTATACATTGATTTGCTCACTTATATGATTTATTGTCAATGTGTAATGTGTATGTAAAGTGCTCTAACACCATGCATTGGGGTGAATAACACTATAAAAGTAATAAAACAAAATATTGGTATTTAAATTGTTATTTGTGTAAATACCGGAACAGGCCAACACAGCTGACATTCTTACAGTGCATACATATCTCTTATGTACAGGGACTGAACAAAATCAAAAGCATGACTCTCTTAAGTACTTTATGCAATAACAAAGCTGTGTGCCTTTGTTCCCCCTTCCTGCCGAGGGTTCAGATAGCTCAAAGTGGGGATCCTCGAACAAAAGGAGGCCTGATGGCCTGATGCCCCTTAACCTTTGCCTGTTTTTTGGGCCCAGCTGTAATTTAAATAACAAAAGCCCACTCGCTGCCGGCATGTGCTGCTCAGAAGAAAAGCAGAGAATGTGCAGGCACTGCTTCATTTGTCCGGATTTCTGAAAATTACACTCAGACCAGTTCAGCACATTTCTGTGGGGCCCAACTTCTTTGCAGGGTGCACCCTGTGAAAACAGTGGGCACAAACCTTCGACTCGTGTGTACCGCAGATTCATACCCTGTTTCACATCATATTTGTCTTACTTGAGCGTTCACCGTTCTTATGTGGCATAATGTGCCATTTTGCCAGGTAATTTTCATTGTTGATGTGGTGGGACTTTATTTAATTCTCCTTGAAATATTGAGTTGTACACACATCATCATTGATAACACTTAGGGACCTAAAATGGACTGCCCCTCATTTTACCAAGATGTAGCAGTAAATTATTCTGACAAGGTGCCAGAACGTTGTTGAGGGCAGGTGTCTTCAAAGTCACACTAAATCCCAGAGCAGAAAAAAGCAATGCAGCATATAACAAATAATCATTGTCTCATCTACATATACAATAAGACCTGTGCTTTGCAGATAAATGAAGGGACAGGAATCTGTATACTCAAGTATACTCCTATTACTCTGCAGCACACAAAATGCAATTGTGAATTGATTGCTGGTTGGGTACATATGCTTGTGAACACATATGATAAAACATTCAGCTTGAACCGTATCCATTCATTCTCCCACTAAACTTCAAATCAGTCTCCTACACAGTCTACAGCACTTTAGGATGTACTCTTTAAAGGAGAAAACAGAATATCTGCTTCTAATTCAAAATCAGCAGCTAGCCCTGAAACAGAATGGACGTCATTTAAAATTTTAAGTAGTCATTCGTCAAGTCTATTGATCTAAACAATTGGGGGTGCTGAAGATAATATACTCTTACAAATGTCTTCTTAAACAGCAACACATACTCTGCACTTTGAAGACTGAACAAACTACCTCAGGGAGATAGGCTATACTGTAATTGTTTAACACAGTCATGCAAGAGTGCAAAGAAGAAGAAGAAGAGCAAGAACCAAAATTTCTAGATGAACACGCCACTAGCAGGACCTAGAAAAAATCTGTTTACATGTTGAAGTCAAAAACAGATAGAGAGGGACCCCTACGGAACCAAGGGGATAGGGTCACAAAGAAAAACCAACAATAAAAATTCCACAAGGTACAATGCAACCCAACCCCTTGAGCCCCACCACATGAACTGTGAACAAACTTGTTACACCACAGGCACAAATATAAAAATATATATAATTTATTAAATATTTGAATTAACAACACATATCAAAACTCAAAAATGTATACATACCTCGATTTATATACACTATACATATATGATACGGGCACAAATTATCTAACAATTAAAAATATCAAAACCAATATAATGGGCATTCCTACAAATACATCATTAGATATTAGATCTGCATACAGTCACCTAAGGCTTTCTAAAATCCAATGTGCTAGAAAATATGCCTTGTATTTTCCCTCAATGCATTTCAGTGGATACAAATAGAAAGACCACCTTCTTAAGGACAATAGCAATTCAATGTGTATATATTATTAAAATGATTGGCTTAAAGTTTCATGATGTTTAAGTACACACATATGCCTATAAATGACAAATGGAGAGCATACATTAAAGACATTGCCAACAAACTGTTCAACAATACATAGTTTTTGCAGCGGTAACAGATACTAAGCATACAACAAACCCTTAAAAACAAAAGGTTGATTTCATGTCTATATGAAAATACTTATGAAATATAAAATAGAAAGGTTTTTAAAGAATAAATAAGGGATATAAATAGAGGAAAAGGCAGCCATTGTCACTTAATACAAAGTTCTAAAAACCTAATAACTATTCGAGAAAATGTTGGCTCAAATCAAATATCAACCACATAGATTTCCCTATGTGTCTTCTTACTTGTTGGAGCTTCGTTAAAGTCATTTCACCCATTAACAATTCATAATGTCTCTCCCTACATACTATTCTTATCACATACGTGCCCCTCTTGCACAGTTTGATCATCAATAATTTAACTGCAAATGATGCAGTGATATTATCAATGATGTCATACAAGATGTCATGAGCAATGTAATATGTGGGGTAATTAGCAGTGCATGATGAGGCTGCAAGTTATAGTTACCTTAGAGCACAAGTTATAGGGCCAGGTGTATCAAGAATGTCTTTTGCGAGTCAGAAATAGTGATTTTTAAGAAATCTCTATTTCTGATTCGCAAAATGCAATGTATCACATTTGCAATTCGGTAATAGCGATTTCTTAAATTTCGCAAATGCTATTACCGAATCGCAAATTGCGATAACAGCCCCATTCGCACCTATGGGCCTGTAGGCCCATATTTGCGAATTTTTTGCATTTCCAAAATTGCGATTTCTTAACTGGAAATCGCAATTTTGGAAATGCAAAACCCCAGGGTGCTGGGGGCCTAAAGCCCCCTCTGCTGCACCCCAAAAAGATTTGTAGGACATGTAAGGTGCACACATGCCAAAAGGGCATGTGTGCTTTACATGTACATTTTAAAAAAGCATTTTAAATGCATTTTTACAATTTGCACATGGTTACCACCAAGTTCAACATGGTGGTAAATAGCGATCCTTAATGCCCAATTCGCATTAAGGAACTGCTTCTTACATCTGCTTTAGAAATCTCAAATAAGGAATTCTTATTTACGATTTCTTATTTAGAGAGTCACAATTTACGACTCTCTAAACAGGGTCACAATTTTAATGAATCGCTATTTTAGCGATTCCTTAAAATTGCTTTCAGAATGCCATTTATACACTCTGAAATGGCTTTTTACATTCACAAACGTGCATTCGCACCGTTTGCGAATGCAAAAAGCTTTGATACATCTTGCCCATAGTTACTTGAGATAACTATAACTGCAGGATTTCTATGTTTTTTGTGTTCAAAATATGAACCTAACTATAAAGTCCCTGTACCCTTTGTTTTATTTAGTGAAATTCTAAGATTATTTACATTTTATTTTCTGAATATAACATCCATGTAATCTTTGTTTTTTTAATGCTATTTCCTAACTATAATGTCCCTGTAACCTGGGTGTGTGAGTGATTGTGTGGGTGTGTGAGTGTGTGATGGGTGTGTGAGCGCAAGTGTGACTGGCTGTATGGGAGTGGGAGTGGTTGTGTGGGTCTGTGAGTAGGAATGTGAGTGGCTGTATGAATGGTTTTGTTGATCTTTTAGAGGGTGTATGAGTGGTTGAAAGGGTGTGTGAGTGGTTGTATGGGTGTGTAAGTGGGTGTGTGAGTGAGTTTCAGTGTGTGAGTTGGTGTGTGAGTGGCTGTGTGAGTCTCTGAGTGGGCATGTGAGTGGTTTTGTTGATCTGTGAGTGGGAGTGTGGGTGACTGTATAGGTGTATGAGTGTTTATGTGTATGTAAGTGGGTGTGTGAGTGGGTGAGTGAGTGCACTGTGGGTCTGTGAGTAGGTGTGTGAGTGGTATTGTGGGTCCGTGAGTGATTGTGTGAGTGGTGTTGTGGGTCTGTGAGTGGGTGTGTGAGTTGCTGTATGGGTGTGTGAGTAGTTGTGTGGGTGTATGTGTTTTTTTTTATTGGTGTCTGTATCTGTGGATTCACCCAAATTTATGAGTATCCTGGAGGATCCAGGTGGATCCTCACCCACTCAAAAATACATTTTTGGACAATTTCTTGCCCATGAGGGGTCCGTTACAGACCCCTCCTTCAGCCTCATGGGGTCAGGGTACCTCTACCTAGGCCCCTTCACTTGTAAATGTTATTTTCACCACTGAGTATTGAGTCCCAATGAAGAAAATGGCAGCTGCAACTTTCCTTCCAGGTTGCAGCTGGCTAATCATGACATTGCTGTTGGTGCATGGATCTCTGAATCCACCCAAATTTGTGGAGGGTCTCTGGCAGATCCACGTCTCTGGATATGCATAACTCTTTTAATAACTACAAAGCTACTGAACAGATTTACATCAAATTACAAAAAGCACACTTTCTGGACAAAGATATAGCTTTCTATCGAAATTGGTGTAATTCAGTTCAGCATTTTGGGCTGTAATCAGGTCTAAGATCCCTAGGGAAAACTGCATGGGGAAAATGCATTTTGAGATCCCCCCTTTTTCTCGACCCTCACTTGACAAATCACCCTGAAACTTTCTAGAGAGTAGCTGAAATGGCTGGCAAACTAGTGTTAAAAAAATTATGAATATTCATCAAACGGCGCCAAAGGTATTAGCAAAACAAATAAATTTTTCCTGTGGAAACTAAGGGCCAGATTATGACCTTGGCCGATAGGATACTCCATCACAAACATGGCGGATGTTTCACCCACCATTTTACAAATTCAATAGGATATAAGAGGAGCCATAGTAAGAAATAATGCAGAAGCTGAACCTCACACGATGTGTCCCCAGGAACAAGGAGAATGACTAATTTCATTGCACAGATACCCAGCAGTGAGAGGACAGACCTGTTACCTCCATTCAAATAAAAAAAGGAAAACTAAACGGTAAGAATGGACAGCAAAGGAGTTTGGTAGAGCATTGCTATTGGCAGTTTGAAGGTAGCAATAGACAGGGACTACCACCTACTGGGGGGTGTCTTTTCGTACAAATAAGGCTTGTTACTTGTTCACCATTAGAAACATGATTTGGATGAGCAAGAAATGGTTATTATGAGCATATCCTGATGAAATTGCCAATGAAAAAAGGATTCACCCTGTAATATGTCCTCTTTTAATTACAATTATATTTCCTCAAAATATGTAATAAAATATTTGGCAAAAGGATAGTTGATCATGGCAGATAAAAGATCAAGAAGAGAAAAGTTCACAAATGAGATTTTAAATAATGATGGCATCAGACCTACGGAGATTAACAAGAAACAGAAAATTAACCTAGAACTTAAAACTACATTGAAATTAGTGAGAGAATTAAAATTGCTCAACCTTGGACATATACAAATGGTGGGAGGTGACATCAATACACAAAAAGCCCCAAATGCAACACAATCCCAAGAGGTTTCCGTATTTTGATAAAGTGCACATTACATGATCTAGACGATGACCTTGGAAATGATTGGCAAATGCAAAAAAATGATTGCTTATTCAACTTAATTAACATCTTATTCACGTATGCTGAAAGGAAGTAATGAAGAGCACCAGACAGAAATATTGAGCAGAAACTGGAGCAGCATGACACTGTAAAAGAGATAAGGAATGTACTGGGAGTTATGGGTTAAAAACTTGATAAATATGAATCAGACATTCAAGCGAGAAAGGCATGGAAATTCAAATAGTATACATTGGATTATGTGAATGGGAGAATTTATACATTTGCCAGAAGGTTTGATTCTGTTAGAAATAAGGAATATATGGATAAGGCACTTGGAAAAGTTAATGTGCTTGACACTGAAGATAGCTTGGAAATAAGCTCTAGGGATGAAGGACATCAGCATCTAACACTATTCTGGATTTTGTGGGGCAGATTAAATTATATCAGATGTGCACGAGGAAGAGGTGGTGGAAGCAAAAAAAAAGGCAGAGAAGGAGTCAAACCCAGATAAATAAAACAAGTAAAAACGAAACAAGGAAGAGGACGAAAGAGGGAGAAACAAATTCTATGATAATGATTAACTTGGTAATCAACCTCTCCTCCAAATCTTTAATCTTTGAATACCTGAGAGTGTTGAATAAAGGCTTTACTTTTTGTCCCGGTGCCAAAATCAGTGTGGCCAGTGTTCCGATTGATTTGTATAAATCTTACGGAAAAACTATAGCTTAAAAAATATTTTACAACTGATTTGAATAAAACAAGTCAGAAGGGAGTAGTGCCAGCATCAATCCTGACCATGAGAGATATTCTGCACCTGAGAACTCTAGTTGCTTTAGGTGATTCATCTGAGGGCACAAGGAGTTTGGGATTAACTAATGAAATTACTGATGAAATGACCAATAATGAGATCTGTGAAACAGCAGAAAACCGACATGGAACTCAATGGGCAGTGGCTATAAGCCAAAGTTCTCCTTTGTTCCACAATTGCCATCTGATGATAAAATGATGTATTTCAAGAGATTAAGAGGAGAAGAAAAAGGAAAGAAGCAAGGCTCAAGACACTTTAATATGACCAAGGCATATTGGATTGCAGTAAAATATCTTTAAAATGATCCAAGTATAATCATAAAGGCCTCGATTGAAGGTGGAAATATCATTATTCTGAATGCTGTAAAAATATTGCAGAGGCTGTAAGACAACTAAAGGTACAACAGTATTAGATCAGAATGAATAAAGATCCTACTAAGGTATAGGCAGAAATCTATCAACCAATATTTTTGACCTGGAAAGAAAATGATCTGATTGATGATTATGAGTTGGGGTATTTAAAGACAGAGTACTCAATAACTCTGACAATTTATTTCTTGCCAAACATGTATAAATGTATAGAAAATCCACTGTGCCATCCCATTCTAAACTCCTATAGTTCTTTACTGGAAAATACGTCTAGATGTATTGACTTTCTTATTTCAGTATATCACTGTCCTACCTCTTTATCTGAGAGATTCTAGGGTTGCCTTAAATAAAGTTAAAAGAATATTCTAGATACAAAACTATTTGATGCCCACTGTTGATGTATTGCATTTGTATACTTCAATACAGCATACCCAGGGAGTCAACACATGCAAATATTTTCTGTGATCAATGTCAATATGTGTCATGGAACATGCTGCAATGTTACTGGACATACTTGAATTTTGTTTAGAGCACAGTGGTTCAATCTTTAATGGTACCTACTTTTTACAAAAGCAGGGTATCAGCATTGGCACAGCTTTTGCTCCGATATACACCAACCTAATGATGGGTTGATGGGAAGATGAGACAGTGCGGACAGAACAGAACCAAGAGATGTTAAACTATGTGAGACTTTGGACTCACTTTATTGAAGATCTCTTTATGATCTGAGAGGGTGACAAAGCTAGTTGAAAAACTTGATTAGATTTCTAAACAAGAACAACTGTAATGTAAGATTTACCAGTGAGATCAGTGTAATCCAAATCAATTTCTTGTATATTGAGATCTACTTAAGGATGAAAAGCTGTGCACTAAAATTCAGGGAAAGGTCACAGCATTTAATAGCATATTCATGCAAATAGTTGGCATCCCAAAGCTCTGAGATGGAGTGTACATTATGGAGAGCTTAAACGAGCAAGTCATCATATCTGCTCTGAAATGGAGGAATTTGAGCCTTAGATAGAAGAGATGATAAGTAGACATGAACAAAGAAGTTACCCCAAAGAGGTCCTGGAAAATGTGTTCTATAGAGATAGACAAAGAAAAAGGGAAGACCTGCTAGTGGGTAAAACTACAAAATTGGAAGACAAACGGGAGATAATATATATTATGGATTATAATGTTTTCCATGCTGATTTATGAAAAATAATAAGGAAAAATTGGAAAATACTTTGCTTGAATGAGTATTTACAATAAATATTACCCGATTACCGGCAAATGCCAAATAGAAAAGTGGCTTACCTTGGTGATCCATTAACACATAGTCATATGTTCCCAAAACATTCAGAATGCATCAACTGGTTGAGTGAAAAACAGGATGGATTCAAGAAATCCTTAAGGGGTAAAACATGTGAATATGGGGTCACTAAATCCCCCAGGAGTCTCCACAATGGACAGAAAATGAAAATCAGACAACATATTACATCTGAAACTACATTTGTGGTATATGCCTCATAGAGTACATGTGGAATGATTGACATTGGTAGCACCACAAACAAGATAGAAATTGAGAATCCGGTGGCACATTTGTGTGATAAAGGACACAGACTTTTCCTACACAATTGCAAAACACTTTTGGGAATACTTCATTGATTAAACAAAGGATTTGGGATATTTCAGATTTTGGCATATTGCCAAAAGTCAACGGGGAGGGAACCAGGTAGATTGATTGTGCTTATGGGCACAGAGGTGATCTGGGGGCTCAATGTAGATGCAGAATTGCATGTGCCTTCATAAAGAATTGTTTAAGACTGAAATAAAGAGGTATGTCTGAAAGATTATGGAGTTTTTAAAAGGGAATCTGAAGGAAATACTGCACCTCAAAACAACAATGGAATGCAATGAAAGAATACAGAAGGAAATAAATCCATCTTGGACCCTGTGGTAACATGGAAACAGGTCAAAATAAACTGTATTTTCTTGCACGGTTTGAGGCACTTTACATTAGAGGTGAGGAAACAGAGAATACTGATGGAATAACAATGGTACTCATTTTAATGGATTATTAAGAAATTAGACTGATGTAAAATGGTCACATGAATCCTATATTGTTTGGGGCTCACATTTCTAATGTGGGTCTTTTTGTAATTGGTTTAATAGTTTACTCATAGAAAAAGGTGGCTAAAGTAGAAATATGTTTTTAGAACAACTTGTTAGAGATGCATTGTTAACATCACAAGGGAAATTGTCGAAATGTGTGTATGTTGCATGCTTGAGGCTTTCATTATGAGAATGGCATACTCCATCTATACAGACTGTTGAATTACTGTGGAACATTTGCATATTTTACTCAGCACTTTATTTCATTAGACACTTTATACATTTGATCAGGATCTATATAATAACATGATAATCAATGAATATCCTACATGCTAACAACACTTTATACTTTAATCCATCCTGCACTTTATGCATTTAATCTGAGGAGGCTTGTAGAGTATGTAAGCCCATTCTAGATGTATTAACTTTGTATTTTGTCTCATTGCACATTTTTATGTTTAGGAGCCTCTATGATGACAGCATTTGTAGGGTGTTTGCAGAGGGAGTATACCAACACTGAATACATCCCTATAGAATTTGGCAACCATTGTTGTACTTAATTCTTATCACACTCTTTTTATAATTTGTTAACCCCAGGCATGATGTAAGCTTTTTGGTTTATTCCAACATACGCCACACATAATCAGTTATATCAATATGACTGCATCATCTTATGAAATTTTTAAACAACCTAGGCACCAGAAATTAGTTAAATGAATCTGTATTAAATATGTTACATCTCACACCTCACACTTTTACTTTCTTGAATAATAAAATGAAAGTGCTATTTGCAGTTTGCATAAACATGAATGTGCATTGGAACCCACATAGGGATCTGGGATAAGGGTGCCACAGGGTGTGAGTTGCACACCCTACCATACAGTGGGAAACTGTAGAGTCAACTTAAGAATTTTTGATCCATGTAGTATTCTCATATGCGATCAACCTTGATTAATGTATGGCCTGTCACTAGATAAAGCCTGTCTTGGTGTATGTATCAGAAATTCATAATTGCATAAATCATGATTGTGTCCTGTGCAGAAGGGAAATAGGCATGTATATCATGAGATGGTGATGGTAATCACACATTACGGTGAATGTTTGCATGGATCATAAGTGTCAAAGATAAAATAAATGGCACATGACTATGAGGCCACAGTGAATGGGATTAACTAAATAAAAACCTTGGTGTGCTTAATGTAAAAAATGGTCAGATACATGGTGTTAGATACATTTGATCAGATACATAAAAATAAAAAAATTATGATGTGAGTGTACTTTATATCAAGGGATTGTGTCTTTCTTTATATATTATTCTAATAAACTCAAACACCAATGATGTCTACATTAGTGTAACGCTGAAATATATTAACAGGATTGACAAAGGAGTCAGAATAGTGCCACAATGGCAGACTGAAAAGTCATTTTATTATCAGATACTACTTAGTTGTCTTGTATGTTTCAGAAGAGAAGCAGGACAGTTTGTACTCATTCACTTTAAAGGGGAAGAGCATAGCCCCAAGACTTAATTGTCCCGTCAAAGGTTTGCCAAAATGTATTGGTCTCATTTTGCACTGAATAGGGTCATGGGCGTTTACAAATGTTAGTACTGTTGTGCTACATCCTTTCTACACAGAGTCGCCTGATCGCAGAGTAGAGGCATGGGGCTATGTGACTAGTGACAGGAATCATAGCTAATATATATATTCACTGAAACAAACTAAGGCTACAGAGTTGTTGTAGTTAGAAAATAGCATTCTAAACTGTAGAAATTCACTGAGAAAATCCAAGGCTAGAGGGATATTAGAGCTAGGAAATAGAATTTTAAAAACCTTAGAATTAACTTTGTCATATACCGCAATACATGCTAGTAACAAGGCAGTATATTATGGCCAGTGACTGCCTTTACAAAAGTAAAATGCCGCCATGTTGTTTTTAACACATTTTGGCTGTTTTCTGGGTTAGGGACTTAGATATTGTTAGGTAGTTGGGTTTATTGTTTCTACCTGTTTGCACTTTAGAAAAGTAAAAATATGTAGAGAAATGTATGTCTATTTGTCTGTTTATTATTAAAAAACATTTACATAGTATTGTGCTACGACCTAGATAGTACAACGGTGCTTACAGAAACCCCCGCCAAAAAACAGACTTACAAATTGTTGTTGTATACTGTATTAGTGAAATCTAGTATACCACAGTCTTTTTAAAAAAAAATTTATTTTGGAGTAGTTTGGTAATTTCTATGTAATACCTTAGGTCCTCATTACAAGTCAGAAGCGCTATACCCTAAAAATGGGAAAGATAGACAACACTGTGAGGAATGTCCTGGGAGCGGGTCAATTGAGAAACCTGTGGGTGACTCATTATTGGAGATAAAGACTAGCACAAGAAGTGAAGGATTAGGCCAGTCTCTCTCCAGTAATTGAAAAGTAACATCCTTACTTTTAGGGGAAATTCAATTTTGTTGTATTGAAAATTAAATCCCTGTATCTTCCAAAGACTTGTTGTTCACTGTGACTGGTAAAAATTATATATACGCACAAAGGTCTAAGCACATAAGGTGGCTGTGCTTTCTGCCTATTTGTTACTAAGAGAGGTTACTTGCACTTGGATTATTGATATCTGCTTTTTCAAAGTGAAATATTTGAGTTTGCCTTGTACTCTTAAGAAACTGAATTCAGAGTATTTAATAGTGAGATCTGCCTCCTCATGTGAACAGTTGAAGAATGCTATTACAAAAGCTAATCAAAAATAATCTTATACTGGAAATGGACTCTGAGAGTAGTAATTTAAATAATGTTCTCAATCTAGTTAACCATGTTTACAGTACACTGAAGCAATATGGCTAAATGAACCATGCCCTTTTCATTCCATCCAATTGTCAGTGCTTTCAATATCATTAAATTGCATAATACTTACACCTGATATTTGCAACACATTGAATTAGTAGGGCTAAATTGTGAAGGGCTATATAATAGTTCATTATATAAAAAGGCAAGTTCAAAGCAAATTCAAACAAGTATTTGTTAACCGTATCTCTGAGATTTGGAATCACACCTCTTGAAGAATGGACTCTGCAAAGCCAGAAAGGCTGTAACCCCCAAATTGACTGAATTACCCAATTCTGATACTCCTCAATCCTACCAGAATTCTGACCATGTCACTAGTAGAGTGTTTTGCATTCTCTATGTTTTAAGAAGTATGGGGCACATTTGTTTTAGAAAGTATTGAGTGTATTGAATAAGTAGTTGGTTCCTAAAAACTGACAGATATGTTGGGATTTGTGCAGGAATAAATCTACTAAAGCCCTGCTTTTCATAATCAATATATCTTCCAAAATGGAAGAGGCACATGATATGCTGAAGCAGTTATAATATGGCATAGCACAAGGAGAACAAAGTGAGGGCAAAATATGCCACATTTGTGCACTATAATGGAGTGGCACCATTTTGGTGGACATTTTTTTCTACAGGAAACTAGGTCCAGGAAACATGGTTCCTGTTTGGGTATGGAGTAGAGAGGAGCCGCATGTGTGAGGTTAAACAGTAGGTATGAGAGTGGCTGTTAGGCCTGTCAGCCTTAGGATGGTTTTCCTCCAAACATTTGCCTTCACTCTTCCTTTTTTTGCTAAATTTGTATTTATTGGCCTTAGGACTTGGCACTTTACCTTTGCTTACCAGTGGTAAAGTGCGTGTGCTCACTCCCTAAATCATGGCACCACATTGGAACATTTCATTTACTCCACTAGTCCCTAGTAAAATGGTATACAATATACCTAGCGCAGGTCACAAAATTGGCATATTTCATTTACTTCTCTAGTCCCCAGTAAAATGGTAAACCATATATCTAAGGCAGGTCAATGAAATGGTACTAGTGGGCCAGTAGCACTTATTGTGCCATCTACTTAAGTTGCCCTTAAAACATCTCAGGCTTGCAATTGCTGCTTGTTAGCAGTTTTAAAATGCCAATTTGACTTGGCAAAATAACTCCCTTGCGAAGTCTAAAACTCCCATTTTATTACATATGTTACGCCTAAGGTAGGCCCTACACTCTCCCATAGGGCAGGGTGCATTGTAAATAAAAAGTTGGGCATATGCTTTCAAGTTTTACATGTCCTGTTAGTGAAAAACTCCGAAATTTGTTTTTCATTCTCTGATAGGGTAAGAGTGGGTTACCTTATTGTATTTACTAAGTGCTAACGTTTGATTGGGAGCAGGTAGGAAAGTCATGTTTGGCCCTGAGAAATTGTAATTTAAAATCCTCTTTAAGGGTAAAGTCTGATTTTAAATTACAGTTTTATAAATGCCACTTTTAAAAAAGTTGGCATTTTCCTATCCTAACTATTTTGTGCCTGCAGTCTGTACCAGGGTCACAAGATTGAAGTAAGTGGCATTTGGTCCTTGTTTATTCCTCCCAGACAGCCACTCAAAAAAAGGGATTAGGTGTGCATGGATGGGCCATGTCAGGCACAATGTGGGGCGGAGCTTGGCCCAGCCCCACTTATACATCAATAGGTTGGGCCCTGCTGTCACACAAAGACCTTCGCATTAACCCATTGTGCCTGTAGCCAGGCTAACAATGCCAGGGAGGCAGGAACCTCCAAGCACATTGAAAGGGGAACTACTAGAAACTTCTCCTACATCAAAGGAGGCACCAGGTATACAAATAGGACCCTCAGACTCATCCCTCATGTCTCTTCTGGATCTGAGGAAGCTTCAGAAGAAACACTGCTCTGCTGCCCTTCTGCTCTGCTACATGAAGGACTGCTCAGCTGATTTGTTGCCCTTTTGCTCTGCTGTAAGAAGGATTGCTTTGCAGCCCTGCTGTCTGAGGAAGAAAGACTGGATCTGCACCTTGAACCCAGGACCACCAGAATGATTCCAAGTGCTAGTCATCTGGTCTCCTGATCAGAGCCTCAGGGACAGAAAAGGCTCCATCCAAGTTGAACGCTTCACCTGGACTCTGTCTGCTGTGAGTCCTAACCCCCAAGTGGTGCCTCTCTAGTCCTGGGCCCTTGGAAGATGGGATGGAGGTGCTCTGCCAGCCCAACTGTGGTCCCCATCAGAAATGATGCAGCACAACACAACACAATCCAGCCCTTACAGCTCCTCATCGGAACTGATATGGCACAACTTAACTATATTTTGGACCCTGCATCACTCATTGGAAGCAACGCTGTGTGACACATCTCAACCCCCGACCCTGCAATGCCCTTTGGTATCATATTGAAGCCCTCACAGCTTTCATCAGAACCAAAGCAGCGTGGCGCAACTTGAAACAGGACCCCACATTTTTCATTGGAACAAGCGCTGTGTGACACATCTCAATGCCACACCCTGTATCGCCAATTGGCACTGCCCCTGTGTAGCGCGATGCCCAGCATCAAGGCTATAAGGTACAGTTCCCAGTGGTCCTAACCTGGTTCCTGTATCAAGCGCTTGTCCATCGTGGTCAGCCTGAACTTTGTCCCAGTCTTTTGCAACCAGATAACCACAGTTGGTACTTTGTGTTTTTAAGCACTTTTTTTAACCTAAACCATTAAAACAGGATATCTCCAGTCCTACCTATTGGATTTTTGTCATATTGGCGTTTAATAGGTTAATTAAAATTGTTCTAAACTTGAGTGAGTTTTTTTCTGGTGTTTATACCTTATTACTGTTTGTTTGTTGCATAAATACTTTACTCATTACCTCTAAGTTAAGCCTGGCTGCTGTTGTGCCAAGCTACCAGAGGGTTAAGCACAGGTTAATTTAGTGACTTTGGTGGTTCACTCTAACAGAAATGTTGTTTTTGCTGGAGCAGGGTACCCTCACCCCCACAAACCAACAACCCAATTTCTCACAGTGGGTATGAAGGAGGAGGTGGCCACACGTGAAGAAAGTGAACACGGCAGGGATTGGAATGTAGAGTTCTTGACTTGCTCTTATTAATAACTCATTTCAATCCTAGATTCAACTTTGTTGGTAGTCCAACACATTATTGGAATGTCATCCACCAAAATTGTGTCAGCTGCAATTTCGTTAGATATATTGGCTTCAACGTGAAACTCATCCTGATGTTTCAGTCATTGTCAGGTAGGGTCCAGGTTACCAGGTCCACAAGTGCTTAAACAGAGGAACTTAAGCTTGCATTTATTCCGGTGTAGCACATTTATTAGTCCATAGGAATATCATAATCACCCCAACATATGGAGTCATTCAAACATATCACTTTTTATAGGCAATGTAAAACTTGGTTGTATCCTTAATGTATAGATGATTGAAAGCTTTGGGTCTCTTTCAATCTAAACTATTGGAAGCAAATTTAACTCTAATAAATTGTGTGATTGATTTGTTAAAAAAATAAGTGCCAGGTCCCACAGTATTGTCCAGGAGGCTACTGAAGACTACAAAACCTACTATACCTGCAATTGCTTCCAAATGTCAGTATAACTATTCCTTACTAAACATCAAACTCCTACAAATGTGACAGTTTTCATACTTCTAAGTCAGCAAAAGTGCTTACAATGGCCTGGATGGACACTCTAGAATTAAATCTATATTTATTTTTTAAACTGATATGCTCTGTTTCAAAACTAGACAGAGTGAACCAACATGTATTGAACTGTCATAAAGAAGAACAGGTGTTAAGAATTAAATGCTGGTTCTGAGCACCAGCAAACACTAGCAAGGATTAAGCCCTGGATACATGCCAACATCAGTTACTTAGTTTAGGATGTTTTCAACTTGTGATTGTATGGCTAAGCAGAACACACTCTGGAATGTAACTGAGAACTTGTGATAAAGTTGATTTCTTTCAAGCCCACCCACTCTATAGGCCATGTTTTGCACTGTTTTAAGTCAACAAAACCATATTTTAATTAGTTAGTACCCAAAAGAGAAACTGGTGCCATCAAACAATGCATTTTTAGACAAGATAGCAAGGATAAGATTCACCTATCCAAAGAAGCTCGACATAGCAGCTTTAATACTTTAAAAAACAAATCTCATTGCCTCTAATTTAAGGAATTGAGGGACATATTTATAAGCCCCTAGTGTCACCTTGCGCCACATTTGAGGCATTTATTTTGACTCAAATGTGGCGTTAAGGTGGCATTTTTATTTTTCTCCAATTTGATATTCTCAATTATTAACATATTCCATTTTGACACAAAAACAAATGGAGAAGAAGTAAAATGAAATTAATTAATCCTCCAAAGTAATTCAAATTCTGACTAACCCAAACAGTCATGTCCTTAATAAATAATAAATAATCATTTGTCAATCCATTGTCCATAACTGTTATTTTTATCAACACTGTCCTTTTTTCACATGAAAACCAAAATATCAGACAAAAACTAACATGTCTCTCCCAATCACGACGTAATACATAATAATTAATGCTATATAATGAGGTGAGCAGTGAACAGCAATCTTAGTAAGTTAGATCACCTTCACGGACCTCAAAGACATGCCTTCATGTTTGTAATCCAGCGACCATGTTGAAGAGATGCTATCATTAATCTCATGCGCATAATACTTAGATATATCCAACACTACAGTGTATTAAGTCACATACATTATACGTTAAAGTTAGTAACTTAGCGTTTGAAATGCGGCGGCCATATTAATTTTAATCCCCACAATAGACCTCATGGGCATACTGCATAAATATATCTAATAAAGTTTACTTTCATCTAATTTAATATGGACTCAATCTTATTCAGCTTAATATCCGAATACTGAAATGCCATATTTATTTTCATATAAACAAACTCAAGTAAAAATAGTCATTTAAAAGCAAATAATATCATGAATAGACTCCTACCTCGCAGGTCAAACAAGATATTGCTCTAAATACAATTCGATACGGCGACAGAGAAGAAATCTTCTCATATTCAATCTCGGCGCTTTTATAGTATTCCTTCATTACTATCACATGTGTAGATTTGTTTAGAAACTCGTATCGATGCATGCAATTTGGGCCGACATCTTGAAGTGTACAAAGTATCAATTTAATCTCCATTTTTTTTAGATAATTTCGATCATCATATATTCAATATGTTTAGTGATTGGATCCAAGGAATAGTCAATCGTTTCACATATTTGAATTACCAGTCCGAAATTATTGGATTTGATTACACCTTTTATTTGAGAAACAAATCCATAATTTGGTCCTCATTGGTAACCCTCACATAGATGTATTTGCTAATGGTGGCCATCTTGAATTCACGCTATTTGCCGACTCGAGTCGGTTCAAAAACGAAAACGCGAATACAATTTATATATCCAATTTTAGCCTACACGATCGATGCACCAAATCATATTATGATGCATCGCCATTTCCCTTATCAGATCATAATTAGTTACAATCAATTTCCCTTGAATTTCCTTTCATTATGTATGTTTACGGCGGCCATTTTTGAATATGTTTACTCATGGCGGCCATTTAGGATTAATTTCACCATCAGTTCTCCAACTCTAATCGATTCAACAACGAAAACACAAATGTTTTTTGTGTATCCAATTTTGACATGCAAGAAAAATATACTCCATCTTAAAATTATATATCACCATTTCCCTTATCAAGTCTTATTTTTATCTTATTGATTATCCTCAAATTTCATTACATTGTATGTATGCACGGCGGCCATATTTAAATATATTTACTCCTGGCAGCCATTTAGGATTAATGTAATTTGCCAACTAAAATTAGTTCCAAAAATGAAAACGTCATTTATATAGATTTCCCTCAAATTTCCTTTCATCACATGTGTATACAGCGGCCATGTTTTCCTGTCATTAAAAGTTTAATAACACAAATCTATTATTCAATAAAGGCCCATGGGTGTAACACATCAAATTTAGTACCCGACCTTTGACACCAATTAATTTAATTGAAACCTTATAAATATTAAATGTATCAAAAGTATATCCAAATCATCGTTTAACATATACAGTACATCATTTAGTGTTTCTTGTCTCTTCTGAAATGCAAATTCCTACAAAATTATGAAGTTCATTATTTGCATTTAAACCTTCATTTACAGTTCGCAAACGGCATATCCATCTTGCCTCAGCTTGCCAGGGTATACGTTCCCTATTTCCTCCTCTCTCACATTGGGGCACATGTTCAATGCCATGAAACCAAATTTGAGTGTTTGTGGGATGGACCTGTTGCATGTGAGTAGCAACAGGATATCTAACCTCATCATTTTTTATAGCTCTCACATGTTCTAACACCCTTGTTTTAATGCTTCGAATACTACTGCCTATATATAGTTTCCCACATGAACATCCTATCACATATTTCACATATGTGGTGTTACAATTGATAAAAGAATTGATAGTGTATTCAACCTGAGTATTTTATTTAAACCTCTGTATTTTATTAACTCCCATTTTACATATTGAGCATCCTCCTCAAATATAGAAGCCTAACGGTTTGGCTGGCTGCCATGTTTCCACTTCTAGGGCCAGATGTAGGTAGCCGTTTGCATGGTGCAAACTGCGAAAATCGCAGTTTGCGCCATGCAAACGGCCAAACGCGATGCTCATTCACAAATTGCGAGTCGGTACCGACTCGCAATTTGTGAATGTGACTCGCAAATAGGAAGGGGTGTTCCCTTCCTATTTGCGACCCGCATCGCAATTCAGAATTGCTTTGTGACCGCGAATGCAGTCGCAAAGCAACTCGCAGTTACCACCAGTGTCCCCAGAGGACCCCTTCCCCTTTATGAATGTCGCCAAAAATATTTTTTCAGAGCAGGCAGTGGTCCTATGGACTCGGTATGTTTTTCATTTTGCAACTCGTTTTCCTTTAAGGAAAGCCGGCTGCATAATGGAGAAAAAAAAATGCTTTATTTAAAAAGCAGTCACAGACATGGAGGTCTGCTGACTTCAGCAGGTCACCATCCCTGTGAGCGCAGGGACTCGCTATGGGGTCGCAAAATGCGACCCACCTCATGAATATTGATGAGGTGGGTCTTTGCGACCCCATAGCGAGTTGCAGACGGTGTCTGAGACACCGTTCTGCATCCGAGATTGCGACTCGGACCTTACTACATCTGGCCCCTAATTTCCTCTGGTTGTCTTTTATATAACTAGGACATACTATATCTTTTAATATTTTACCCTTACGATAAACTATTTTAGGCTTTTTAGGTAAAGATCTATGGCCAGTAATCTCTTTTCATACTGTTTATCTTGGGACCATGGTCGCCACTGAAATGTCTGTAGTGAATGCCATATTTTGACTGACAAAAAGGACCACATGTCAAGGGTGATACCATATAACAGTTATGATATAAATTATTTGTTTGTGATATTTTTCTGATCATCTTATGGGATTTTATGAACCATGTTTAAAAAAGAGTACTTTTTCCTCTCATGATTTTCCCATAGAGGTTTTTGAAAAGTGTTCCAGAAGTTATAATGACAGAACATTTCCTAGAAATTCACCCATGTGAGAACAAAGTATGCTATTCTGTGTAAAAATAGCTGGTCATTAAAGGCTCGCTTGAATGTTAAAGGCCCAAGCCGAAGGTGACTCCTATTGAAAAAGCCTATATAAACTTCCCTAAATTGCATGTGTTTTAGCAGTAGGCTTCAACTAACCCTTTTCTAGTTAGAGCTCTGATCTGCTGAAATGAAAACTTTCCTTTAAGTATTTGCTGTGCTGCTTGCTATTGCTTAAATCGCAAGTTTAGACTTTGGGCTCCCCAACGTGCTGTGCTGTATGTTATTTTTAACAAGTCACCAATATTTCCAATATGTGTTGCAGAGGCAACTGATATTCACCATCAAACAAATAGATGTAAGGAATATCATCAATATGTGCACACGCTTTTCAATGACAAGATCAAAACCTCCAGGTTCTCAATTGTGAAAGAAGGGAAAATCATTTCTCCCATGATAAACGTTGTGCTAGTCTGTCACTTTTTGACTTCAATCCAGTGTAAAAAGATGCTTTTCTCCAAATCATGACTAAAGTTAAACACACAGCCTATGCCAGTGACCCATGTATATCAAGAACCATCTAGGAGTGTAAGACGTTCTTGCTCCGTTCTATGTTTATTTCACAAATATGATTAATTGCTCTTGTGAAAAACATATTGAAATAATCGGGGAAACTCAAGAAAGTATATTAACAAAGTTCATATTCATCATGAACCTGGCCTTTCTTTTTATTCTTCTTGTTCCTTTATGCAAAATGCAAAATATAACTTCAACTAGTCAATTCATCAATATTAAATATAACAGATGTAAGAAAATGTAGCTTATTGGGGCCCCTTAGATCCAGCTGAATGATGTAGCATGAGGCCAAATTTGGAGAGACATCACCATGTTCTTCTGTGCAATGGATGTCAAAACTATATAGGGGACGCTAGGCTGCAAGCACTGGAACGATTTTTTTTGCTGAGCTGAGGGTACCATTGGAGAACACCATTACAGATAATACCCAATTCATTATCTTTGAATGGGGAGCCTTCTCATTTTGTCTCTCATCCATGTAAAGGGTTTTAAAAAAGAAAGGAGCAGCAGGACGGAGGTAGTTGGTGCTGAGGTGTTGACAGGATGAGTAAAAATTACCACAAAATGGCTGCTTCCTACTCCTGTATGTGATTTGCTGCTTTTGCTGCAGGCAGAAATCTACACCCTGAGTGCGGCGATCCCAGCCCTCCATACACAAAAAAGACTCCACGTGTGGGATGGAACCTGCCACATGTGGGCGGGATCCCTCAACAAGCAGGATGGATACCTCTGTATGTAGAGAAAATCCACAATTTATAGGATCACATATTTGTTTGTTTCTGTAGTTTATGTGCTGAAAGTAAAGTTTTTCTTATGTTCTAACACACGAGTACTATGCAAGAGTTTGTATTTAAGTATTGTCAAGAATAAGTGTAGAAATATAAATAGGCATATTACGTTTAACTAGAGAATCACATGTTTATTAATGACATTATGTAAAATGAACAGAGTTGTTTCTGGATAGGGTACAGTGTGGTAGTCCACCATTTATCAGCGACAAGAGACTATCCAACTAGCAGCTTGAGAAACAAAAGAGTTAACTAGCCACTCCCACACCTGAATACTCTGACCTCTATTTTATACCCCACCCTGGGTATCTGGATGTGACAGAGGGTTAAGGTTTATATGTAAACCCTATTGCACAGTGATGCTGTGCAACAGGCTGCAGCAATCCTGCACACAACTTCTGGGCACTATACTAACACACCCTTTATGCATAAGAAAGACATCTGAATTGTGACGTAAGTATCCCAAAAGTATATTTTATAGTAGCTTGTGTACATATGTGTGCCCTATTGTACATTTGCTGATGTGGTGTCGCTGGACATCTGTGGGGTGTGAGTAGAGGCAGGAAGGTAGCATACCCAGTATCTCCTGCAACAAAAACATATACAATATTTTAAAAAGGGGTTGCTGCACTTGTCCCTCTCTGCAGTATCACCCCCAAACGTGTTGCCTCCACCCCTCCTGTTTTTTCTGAATTTGTTTTTGTTGGACTTAGGTCTCTATGTACTTTATCACTGTAAACCAGTGCTAAAGTGCTTGTCCCTAAATTATGAAAAATCCGGCCTAGACCTCATTGGGACAATTCATTTACTTATAAGTCTCTAGTATATGGTACTACATATACACAAATCATGTAAATTAAATGCTACTAGTGGCCCTGCACCTAAAATAAATCTCAGACCTGTAGTGCAGTTTTAAACTCCCAATTCAACCTGGCAAAATAAGCATTCAAGCTAAGTGCTTTGATTTTGAAGAATTTTTTGGCTATTCATGGGATCTTCAATTATGAACAAGATACTGTTATTGTTATAATATGCATTTATACCTCAGCAATTAGGTAGTAATATAAAAAATATTTCTCTTCTAGTGTGTGAGACTGTTGAGCATGACATTGTTGTCATTGATCATCTGTTGATGATATTGTATATGGCAGTGCATTATATGATGCATTTAACCATTGTTATATATGTCTCAGTTTTTCTGTATAGAATAACCAGTACTTACCCGTTTTCATCTTTTTGTTTTGGATGTCAGTGTTGAATCATTTATCAAACATATGTTCATGAATGTGCATGTTGCTATTGACTGCTCTCACATACTTGCATGTTTGTAGCCTGGAGACCCTGGAACACAAGCAGGCAAGCACGGGTGTTTCTACATTTTCAGTAACCCACCACAATGTTTGTTTGTAGATGTAGTCTTCTTTCTATGTTCACAATTTCTATCCCATACAATTTCATGTTGTTCTTTTTAATTGGTACACAGCAGATGGGAAGCAGCACAACTGCGGGTCTGAAGAGAATGCTGGAGAGAGGGTAGGAGTTCTTTTAGGTTCGGCAGGGATAAGTCTATTGCTACAGTGAGGTTCAGAGTTGGTGTTGTTGGAGAAGCACAAGCATTTGCTGTTGGAGCTTATTTATATATAAATATATTTCTTAATTCACAGTCAATCACTTTGCTTCTCATCCGGCGGGGCTTTTTGTAAGCACTGTTGCTGGGATTTTTTTCCCTTCACATTATTGGTAAGGCACTGCTAATGCGTCACTGATTATAGTCACCACACCGTATCCTCGTTGTGTCATTATATTTGTATGTGTTTTCTAGCATGCATGGACGTGTATCATTTTGTTATCCATTGAGGACCTGGCCTTTGAGCATTAGAGTATTGGCATTCTATCACATAAAGTGAGAGTAATTAGTAAGTAACAGACAACTGCTTTTCTGTTATATAGCACGATGGGGGTCATCATAACGAAGGCTTCGTTTTGGCATTCTGCACAGCAGTCTTTGATGTGAAGTGCAGCATGAAAAGGAGAGCACTGAGTCTGTGAGTTTTTCACGTCTTGTTGTTTTAAGTGCTTGTCCTCTGTACTGATCTCAGGGCACTTCTCAGAAGGTTTAAAGCACAAAGCACTTTACATAGAATTGTCTACTTGCACTTGGAACTACACACAGTGAACACTCTCTGAGCATGTCTTTATAAAAAAATTTAACAACACTGATAGCATCTACTTCTGTGTCGGGAATTGTTAGCAACTCTAAGCAGTAACTGCACATTGTTGATACATGTGGCAGTATGTCTAATTTCCCTCCTTGTTTTCTTGTTTTTTGTTTCCAGTTACCCCTGAAGAAGGGGAAACCTGGTCCCAAAATGCATTGGGTTTTATAAATTTTCTACAGCTTGAAAAGAACTCAAGAATGTAGTTATGCACTTTTGTGTTTTAAATAACAATAGAACCTTGGTTGTTATAATTGTGTATATTGTATGTCAGCCCTAGCGATTCACAGTTGTGGTTTTGAGAAATACAAACCTTGTAAAAATATTGTTTTTAATTAAGTATTTGTTAAGTTTGTTAATATTTGTTTCAAGCTGTGCACACTGTCTCAGAGTCACCCGTGTGACTTGTTTGTTTCTGGAATTAATTGACATGGGGTTGGCAGAGCACCTTCCCGTGAGGCAAACAATAGTTTGATGAACTGTGTTGACTTCAGATAATAGGTATATTTTATTCATTTTGGTGTGCATCATACATCAATTTTTAAAAATAAACATTTTATATTTATAAGGTGGGCCCTAGTAAACCCATAGGGCAGGGTGCATTGCATGTAAAAGGCATAGCATGTGGGTCTAACTTTTACATGTCCTGGTAGTGAAAAACAAACTCCTAAAGTTGTATTTCACTACTGTAAGGCCTTTTCCCCTCCATGGGATAACATTGGATTACCTTATTACTTTTAATAAATGCTAATATTGGATTGGGAGATGATAGAAATGTTATGTTTGAACTCAAATGAATTGTACATTAAAATCCTCTTTAATAGTAAAGTCTGATTGTGAGTTACAATTCTGAAAATGCCACTTTTAGAAAGTTGGCATTTTCCTGCCCTAACCATTTGTTTCCAACTGCCAATGTCTTGAGTCACATGGCTGCAAATGTCTCAGCTGTTAGGCTTTGTGTATTCCTTCCAGACAGTGAGACAAAGGGGGACAGGGTGAATAGTGACAGAGATGTCTCTCCCCCAACTTACAAGGGCTGCCTCTAGCACAATCACAAAATATCCTGACACTATTCTTTTTTCACTCAAGACTTCCTGGACCCTTGGCAGTGGAAGGGAAGAACATTCCAGAATCAGATGTGGAAGAAGTATAGAGAATACCCCCACTTTAAATGCTGGCATTAGATAACAATGTGGACGCTCAGAACAAATCTAACACTCCTGGACCTATGGAAGATACTGTTTGGACGTCCAGATGACTGCTCTACTTCTAGAGGCCTGCCTTGTTCCCTAGCGGACTGTCCTGCTGGTACCGTAGGACTGTTCTGCTGCTGGAGGCCTGGTCTGCTCCCCAGAGGAATGCCCTGCTGCTTGAAGACTGCCTTGTTGAAGGAGAATTGGACAATTTAATTGAACCCAGGACTACCAGCAGTGACTCCAGGGGCTAGTTGACTGATGTCCTTTGTGACCTACAGAAACATAACAAGCTCCAGAAACCTTGGAACTGGCACCTGGCCTCTGTTGGGACAAATCCTAACCCCCCTATGTGGTGCCCCACAGGTCCTGGACATTTGGTTATGGTGTTGAATGGTAATGCTCCTGCCTAACCATTACACTTTTCCACCAAAAAGTGCCCTGAGAATTGCAAGCCGATTCACCCAAGGTGCATGGCTGGTTGGCCTGACTTTGCCTTAATTCCTGTTGTTTTCAGCAGCATATTCTGTTCAGCAGGGCCTCTTGGTGAAGGTATCCAGCCTCATGGAGCCCTCCGCGACAGCCTACAACTTCATTCCACTGGAGACTTTTGACTTCCAAAGAAGAGACAAAGACTGAAGGTAAAAATCTTCCAAAAAAGTGACAAAGTCTGAAGGTAAAAATCTTCAGTGCAACTCCATCAAGCGGCTCCCCGGTGATGACGCTTCCTTCTCATACACCGCCTGCTGTCTTGCCTCATTGAATTTCACTTTCTCAGGAACATTTCTTCAACAAAGGTTAGCTGAGACCAAGCCTAACCCACCTCATGTTTCCAACCCACATGCTATTATGGTTGGCCCTAACATTTGACTTTGCCCCGGTCTCATGTGACCAGATACCGACATTTGCCGATTTGATCTTTTAGACACTTTTTTACACTATGCTTCACCCACTCAAATTAGACTTAAGTGTGGGCTTTAAACCAACAACTTGTGAGGCAAGGAGACTTTGTGAAGTTCTGTTTCAAACTGAAAAATGCCAGTTTGACCTCGCTGGACCCCTTGCTCTGGAATGAAATATTGAGCCCAGACCATAAATCTAGTTTTAGTGGTTACTTTTTATGTAGCTTGAAGTATCTTCAAGTTCAGCAATTATGGGACCTGCCTCTTTCATTTGAAGTTTTCAAAAACAAATAAACACTTGCATGTGCCATCTAAACTTCCTTGAAGATAAAAATAGGTTTACTAAGAGATCTGAAGCCTGGATCATGATGAACAGCTACTGCTATTTTAGCAGGCAACCCTATTTGTACCGTTGCTACTTAAAATTTACCAAAAATCAGTTTATGAATCAGCATTTGACCACCCTGCCAACACTGAACTACTGGGCTAAATGGCTGGTAAAGGTGTCAGATAAAACATGTAGATGGTATCATCAAGAACAACAATCCATACTGCATGTCATCTGCATCTGCCCAGTATTTCTTGCAGAGTGCAGGCTCTTGTTACACCTTCATTTTAATCTTTTGGGAGAGCTTGGTTGCAGACAAGCTGTTATCAAGTGTTACAATTGGAAAAACATCAGACTCATTGCCCAAACTATAAAATTTTGTATCTAATGTGGCAAAAAGACTCCCAACAAAGGAGCCTCTATGGAACAAGTGCTTTGTGACAGGATGAACGCAACTCTATCCTTCAATGGGCATTGATTGGCAACACTGGCACTTTGTTTTACTACACTGCACACTGGCACTTTAAGAACCATTCGCGTTTTAAGTAAATTAAGTATTGTAATGAAATCTTTCTAGAACCCTGTATTTGGTTTCCATTCTGATTTTTCCTTTTTTTAAATTGTTTTTATACATTATTGTTTTGCAAAGGTTTTAATTAAACATGCAATCAAATAAAAATGGAAAAAAATATTTTATAATAAAAACTTTAAAACATTAGAACTCCTGTTCTACTGATTGGGTTTAATTCATTTTGGTGTTATTTTATTTATTGAAAAATATCATGTGTTTCTAAATCGGTCTGGTTTTTTTCTTGTGTTGTGCTTTCACTTTGTTACTGTTTGTGTGCTGAATAAATACTTTACACATTGCCTTAAAATTAAGCCTTACTGCTTTTGGGCCAAGCCATCACAGGGTTAAGTTCAGGTTAATTCAATGACTTTTGTGGTTCACCCTGACAAGGATTGTGGCTGTTGCTTGAGAAGAGATTTCACCTCCCTTGACCAATAACCCCATTTTTTACAGGGGCATCTAATCTAAATATAAAAGATCAGGCCTACACATCAGCGTAATGTATGTGCATTGTGATATAGTAATTAATGGGTATGTTTCGGATCCCACCCAGATGCACATGTAGCCTCAGGTTGAGTTCTTGTTACTTACCAATTAGCCACATGTCAATGAAATCCCCAGAAACCAAGCGATGTCAGATGTAACTGTCCACAAATATAGCTATCATGTGTATTTTCATGAAAGACACTGTACACATCAGGAAAGCAGCCCTTGGCATCACAGACAGCTTACACATTGAAGAAGTTGCAGCGGTGTATGTTGCAGAAAAGGTTCTCTGTGTAGTCAGATGGTGGAAGTGCCATGTGGGTACAGGCAATGGCACCTACCATGTGAAGGATGTGGGTGGGCAAAGGCAAAAAAATCCCTTGCCACTCTTTGCCTTCCCACCAGTGACTGAGGCAGGGCGATAAACTGTTGAATGCCTCTGTTGGTGCATCTCAGTACCTTATGTACCATCAACACAAGCTCCCCTGTGAGATGCCAACACTGTCATATCTGACCCTCTATAAAGCTTCAGTTACAGTGTAATGGAGTGCAGCCAATATTATGATATAGGGAGTGATAGCCTGGAAGTAGGCTATAGCTGAATCAACCTCGATCAGCGGCACAAGCCTGGTGCAAGTGGGCCTAAGCTGGTGCAAATGCAACGTGGTTACCCTAGGCAACTGTGTGACTTCAAGGCATGCCTCTCGCCTCCCCCAGAGAGGCTCAGTGGTTACCCAATGCAGGTGCTACAATTGCACTCCACATTACATTAGGCATGTGATTATTCTCCCTGCAAGCCTTTGACTAGCACTTCATGGTTGTTTATTCACAAAATTATTTTCACATTGACACTGGGGCTCTCTTGTGTTATATGTCCTGATGAAAGCCCGGGACCTTACAGGCCAGTTGTAGGGGCTGAAACATGTTGACGACTTAGTGAGGGTCTTAGGACCATAATATCCTAGTGTACCCCCCCATTGTTTTTAATTTATACCCATTGTCACTACTAATACAGGGATACCTTTATGAGAGTGCGGTATTTTTAATCATTAGCTCTCCAAGATTTATTTAGGTGCTCCCTGGAATGTCAGTAGAGCCCACCCTGGCTTTTAGGGGATGGAGTGAACCTGATGATGAAGAATTACACTACTAGAGAGGGTAAGGGTCATATATAAAGAAATTAATTATTTTCTTTATTGTATTGTTTCATCTTTGGTTTGGTCTCTGAGAGATAGGCCAGGAGTTTGCTTTATCGTATAGGATTACTTTGGTTTTAAGTGTTAGTATTTTAGAGAGAGTGTATTCTATTGACCCCACTGAGTGTGTCAGGGAAATTTTCTTCCCTCCCTTCCAGGTGACGAGTCTGGTGCTCCGGCCTCAGTTCACTCCTGTTGTGATACCATTATTGATAGGACTAACCATCTCCTCATTACAGTGGACAACAGGGCACCATGTACAGGCATTCTTAAGAGCAGGCATTGGAGGGAGTGGAGGTGATACATTGAGAAAGAGCCTTCTATTTAGACAATATATCCTCATCAGACAGAATTGTTCAAATTTTAATACTTTTGGTTAACAACCTAATGTCTGAAAGCTAGACTATAGCCTGAAAGTATAACCAAGAGAGCAAACAAATGAGCATGCAACAACTGGCACCCTCTACTAGAAACTGTCACTAAGCCTCCATTTGATGGACCACCATTTGTAACTACTTGTACCTTACTTTACAAATCAAGTTAAAAGAAATCATAGCTAAACACTGGAGCATGCTGTGAAATACAGGCAACAACTGGCCCCCCACCCCTTTTTTCTCCTTTGAAAGAGGCTCTAGTATTAAGGATCACATAGTTTATAATAACACATAAAACATGGTCTGCTCATACTATGACAGTATGTGGTCTTTCAACCAGCTAAAGGCCACTACCAATGTGGCGATTGATATAAGGAATAACTGCCCCTGGATCATAAAAATCCACACTTACTTCAATAATAAAAACATGGTTTACTTGATAACTTGTCACTGCGGTCTTAGATATTTAGGTTTGATGTCACTCCGCATCAGGATCAAGGAACACAGGAGTAATATCCGGTGCAAGAAAAGTGTGACCAAGATGGCTAACTATTTTGTTGAAAATCTGTACTAAAGATGACATGGGTAGTGCCTAAGAAGGTGTCCATTTGCCCCTGGGACACTACTGAGCAGGGAACAACATTGGTTATTGTTAGAAATGGGGTCTTTGGTTGACAGTCAGGTTTCCCCCTGTTCAAGCAAGGACCCTCACTCTAGTCAGGGTAAAAGAGAATCACCCTCAGCTAACCCCTGGTTACCCCCTTGGTAGCTTGGCAGAGCAGTAGGCTTAACTTCAGAGCGCTGGTGTAAAGTATTTGTACCAACACACACAGTAACTTCATGAAAACACTACAAAATGACACAACACCGGTTGGAAATATTTATCTAAACAAAACAAGACCAAAACGACAAAAATCCGACATACACAAGTCAAGTTATGAATTTTTAAAGATTAAACCCCAAAATAGCGCTTCGAAACAAAAATGCTTCGATGAGATGTTAACACGGCGTCGTGACGGAGTCTTTCCCAACAAGCCGACACCAGCGGCGCCGGACACGGAGTCGTGTAGACCCCCAAGTACAGTACCTTTGGTGAAGAGTGAGAACAAGCCGATGCGCGAAGTCGGGGATCGCAGCGTCTGTGCGAAACGTTGAATCAGTGCACTTCGAGTGGCGTCGGTCACGACGTGGTACAGCAACTTCCACAGAGTTGTGGACTTCAGCGGGGCTGCTGCGGCGTCGGGCCTGCGAAGAGCGTCGCGTTCCAGCAAAGGTCACGGCGTCAGGTGCAGGCGGCATTACCGGATTCAGCAGCGGCGTCAGTCCGAAGTCGTCCGAAGTTGATTTCCTTGGATTCCACCAGCTTTTCTTTCAAGGGCCCAGGGACTGGATAGGGCACCACTTGTCAGAGCAGGAGTCTCTCCAGAGACTCCAGGTGCTGGCAGAGAGAAGTCTTTGCTGTCCCTGAGACAAACAAGAGGAGGCAAGTTCTAACTCAAGCCCTTGGAGATTTCTTCACAAGATGGAAGGCACACAAAGTCCAGTCTTTGCCCTCTTACTCTGGCAGAAGCAGCACTGCAGGAAAGCTCCACAAAGCACAGTCACAGGCAGGGCAGCACTTCTTCCTCAGCTATCAGCTCTTCTCCAGGCAGAGGTTCCTCTTGGTTCCAGAAGTGTTTCTCAAGTCTGTAGATTAGGGTGCCCTTCTTATACCCATTTTAGTATTTGAAGTCACCTTTCTTCAAAGGGGACTCACAGCTACTTGTGAAATCCTGCCTTGCCCAGGCAAGGCCTCAGACACACACCAGGGGGTTGGAGCCAGCATTGTCAGAGGCAGGCACAGTCCTTTCAGATGAGAGTGACCACTCCACCCCTCCCTCCTAGCAGAGATGGCTAATCAGGAAATGCAGGTTACACCCCAGTCCCTTTTGTATCACTGTCTAGTGCGAGGTGAAAAACAACCCAACTGTCAAACTGACCCAGACAAGGAATCCACAAACAAGGCAGAGTCACAGAATGGTTTAAGCAAGAAAATGCTCACTTTCTAAAAGTGGCATTTTCAAACGCACAATCTTAAAATCAACTTTACTAAAAGACCCCAAACTCCACATGTCCATCTACTCTCTAGGGGAATTTACACCATCATATTTAAAGGTAGCCCCCATATTATCCTATGAGAGAGACAGGCCTTGCAACAGTGAAAAACGAAGTTGGCAGTATTTCACTGTCAGGACATATAAATCACATTACTATATGTCCTACCTTATCCATGCACTGCACCCTGCCCTTGGGGCTACCTAGGGTCTACCTTAAGGGTGCCTCACATGTAAGAAAAGGGAAGGTTTAGGCCTGGCAAGTGGGTACACTTGCCAAGTCGAATTTACAGTGTAAAAATACACACACAGACACTGCAGTGGCAGGTCTGAGACATGATTACAGAGCTACTTATGTGGGTGGCACAACCAGTGCTGCAGGCCCACTAGTAGCATTTGATTTACAGGCCCTGGCACCTCTAGTGCACCTTACTAGGGACTTACTAGTAAATCAAATAGGCCAATCATGGATAAACCAATTACATACAATTTACACGGAGAGCATATGCACTTTAGCACTGGTTAGCAGTGGGAAAGTGCTCAGAGTTAAAAAACCAACAGCAACAGGTCAGAAAAAAATAGGAGGCAGGAGGCAAAAAGATTCAGGATGACCCTGCATAAGAAAAAGTCCAACAGTTATATTGTCTTAAAATCTACACTGAAGGATTAAATGATGATATTCCATGGTTACAGATGGGACATCTTTATGACAACGGTGGTCTATCAATTCTAATAAGTCATCAGATTATCTATACCCCATGATACCACTCTTCCTGTTTCAGGTTCTCCTTATCTGGAGGAATACTCTCCTCGTTTTTTTTAAATGCCTCCCAAGGACACTGATTCTATGTGCACATGAATAGCACAATTCAAATTCATCCATGGCATAACAAAGGGTGATTCTGCTAAAAACACTGATTCTGTGTACACACAAAGAGCACTTCTCAGCTACATCGAAATATTTAATCTGTGTAATTGTTCAGCGCCTAATAAAGGGTGGTACTCCTTGTTCCAATTTTCCCCTGTGGGCATTCTGTAAGCCCCAGGAACCCTTTGCTCAATTTTTGAAAACTTTTGACTTCATAGGTTCAGAATTATCAGCCCGTGCCATTCACGAAGATAAATGGTGCGCAGGACTTCATTCCTCACCGAAATACCATGAGGAGGAGAAAGACGCGTTTCTAGGTGAACATTCAGGGTGCAATCTTTGACAAAGTGCTGAATGGGTGTTTCAGCATACTATTTGAGTCTTTCCACCATTTTATGTGATAGAATCCCCTCATTTACTTGTTTTGGAATCATATAGAATATAATGACAATGTCTCTTTCATCGTACTCCTCCATGAGGGTTGTCGAGTTCAGTTTAGGGTATGTAGTGCAATATGTGGTATGTGGCATATGCATGCGTTCCTGGCTATCACTATTGTCCTTTCGTCACTAATTTGCCATGGATTGCAGTGCATACATACCACAACTACTGCATAGTCTATCACGTACAGCTGGAACTCAACATGCACCAATGAGCATTGTCTTTGAGTTTTACCAGTCCCTGTTTGTCTTTTGTATCCTTCACCTTATTATTTTAGGTTACTCATTTCTGTGTGGTTTTTTTACCACACAACCAACCTTAAAATACGTGCTGAAGAAGCATCCTAGTGTCCAGCCAGCACAGAAGATTGGGTATTGTATGTATGCGTGCTGTCTGTTGATTGTGTTTGTGCTAACAGCATGGGAAAACCGGGACGCCTGGTCGTGATGAAAGACCCTGATGGTAGATGGGGCCACAGGCTGAAACATGTTGACCTGCCAGATGCAGAAGTAATAATTGCTGCTTTCCCAAAAGATTAAAAGTAGTCGCCATGAGGATACAGCCATGATTTTTATTCAGCATTGTCCTGATCCCATTTCCCACTCTCCATCCATAAGTTCTTCTTGGGAACATGGGAAGCCTGCCCTTCATTAGAAGATTCCTTGGCAAGCAAGGGTGAAGAATAATGAAGCATGACACCCAGAGGTGTGTGTGAGGCCATTCTTTACTTTTTTTTTTTATCGTTTACAAGCCGGGATGATTTTACTGAAGTGTCTTGGTCCTATCCATATCATTGGCTATATAGGCATCCAAGGGCCCCCAGAATTAGGGTACTTTAACAGATGTGGACCCTCTTTTTGCATGTCTTGTTTTCCTGATGTGATGTAAGCACTTTTTCAACACACTTATTCAGATTATGTTAGCATAGAGGATACATCAAAGGCACAAGAATAATAATAAAGAAAACATGAGGGCTGGAACTACAAAATGCACTAACAGTTGGATGAAATCTCAATGAAATGCAAGTAAAAAACGTTAAAAAGTTCGAAACCCTCCATAATCAAAAGGTATGTTGAAAACGAGGGTGGAATCAGGTTGACGGTCATTGAAGAGTACTTCCATAAACAATCTCTACCCGTTGGACTTGCGGAACAGGAAACTTGGCAAACATTTGACTGGATTATCAATGTTGACATATACATTGTTATATTATGCAGATTTGTAGCGCTCACTATCATTAGGCAGAGTATCCTCACATTCCAGACCTGAAAATATGGTGTCTCTCTTTGCTAAGTGCAGAATAGTGCGCACGCCTTTTTCATGTATTCACAATGTATCTCTAACTATGGATTTCAACCTCTCCCTGGCGTAGATATTCCATAGTTTAGGCCACCACAGAGCTACTGGTGGGGAGCCTGATCACTTCCAGGCATATGTTGCCATTAATACCAAGTGGGAATTCAGAACATCTATCAATGAAGTAAGGGGAAATAAACAGCTCTCCCACAATAATCTCCAATGGCTCCGTACCTAGTTATATTGCAGGTCAATGCAATATAAGGGCAGGACTGCCATATAAGCAGCATTGTACCCTTCTCATCGCACACCCTCGAACACCGGTGCAAGCTATTACACATGGCTTAAAGCCCCACAGAAGTGTTAAACTATCAGACAAATATCCTGTAAGAACTAGTTCTATACTGAGAAGAGACGACTTCACTGCCATTAAAGCTATCGTGTTTCCTTTGCCTTTAGTGGCCTATCGGCCATTCTCATTTCCCATCAAGACAAATAGGTATGTGAATTGGAGTGTACAATACATTTTAAAATTTAGAATGACTCTTTTTATATTATTTTTGTGAAACAATTGTTTCATCTGTGTCTTTGGTCCTCCCTGAATTTCCTCGCACCCCCTTCTCGCCTGTCCATTGCAGAAGCTGAGTCAATGTCAAGGTCAGTGTAAAATGATGTGACAGGGTGAGTTCAAAATAGGCTCCCAGTAACTACCCTTCTACATATAATTGCCCCAGTAAACGAGGATCACCATGCCTCCAAAATTCAGCATCCAGTTGGCCCAGAGGAAAATTCTGTGTTGCACGCTATAGATGACAACATTGCACGCTATAAATTACTTCACTGGTAGGAACCTGGTAACTGTCCCAAATGAAATACCTGGTCCAAGTACCGTACCAATGTTGAGCTCGAGAATAAAATAGAAAAAGTTAACTTTCAATCCTTATACTGTATCTTGAACGTCCCATGTGTTCCATGCTTATTATGAATATGTAATATGTTTGCGAGGGGCAGGGTTAAAAGCCCATCTAAATAACACTCAAGGCATGGCGTGAGTCCTAGACACCAGGGTAGGGCTGGCGCTATTGTGCAGCGTATATGTATTTTTTTTTTAAGTTAGGCACACCCAGGCCCCCTTCACTAATGTATTTTTTCCAAAGAACCTCCAACAGTTTATTCAGAATATCGCCAAAGGTCAGTTTAGGGACATGAAGAGGCAATCTTTAAGCAGAACTACTCAAATCTATCACATCTTATTTAAATCCTTGTAGAGCATGCCTTGAAGGGCTGGTACACTGGGGCTGTAATTATCATTTGACCACTTTGGAGGAAAGTCCACTAACTACTTGAGAGCACCATGAGTCTATGATAACCAAATAAGTAGAGCATCTTTACTCATCCTATTTTAAAACCTTCAACCATTGAATGATCAAAGTTTATTTACCGTTTTATTAACAGCTCCTAGCTGAGTTACGGTTGAACCTTTGAAGTTGGTAGAAACATAAAATATCGTCCAGTAGAGACACCATTTTAACACGTTCGTGGCCCATTAAGATGCTGACTCTGGCGTCTATCTTTAAAGAATTTTCAGTATGTAAAATATCACTTAAGTAGAACTACAATTCACAAATATGCAACTGGAATCTCCACCGTTGCTTGCCCTAATTGTATGTGTATGTGCAGAGACCCCTGCCACGAGTGCAAAAAACTCTACATCCAGCGTTCACCATACAGTCCTATTATATTTGAGAGGGACAACGGGCAATGGGAATACCTACTAGTAAGTGAATGGACTTAGGTGAATACTAAGGAGGGGTCTACGGAGAAACATGCAAATAATAAAACACACCTACAAAAGACTAAGGCCCATATTTATACTTTTTGACGCTAAACTGCGCTAACGCAGTTTAGCGTCAAAAAATTTTGCGCCGTCTAACGCCATTCTGAAGCGCCATGCGGGCGCCGTATTTATGGAATGGCGTTAGACGGCGCAATCAGACCGGCGCTGCCTGGTGTGCGTGGAAAAAAACCACGTACACCAGACAGCGCCGGCGTAGGGGGAAAATGGCGTATGGGCGTCTTAAAATGGGGCAAGTCAGGTTACGTCGAAAAAATCGTCGTAACCCGACTTGCGCCATTTTTTTTCGACGCCCATCCCCCATCAACATGACTCCTATCATTGTAAAGATAGGAGTCATGCCCCCTTGTCCAATGGCCATGCCCAGGGGACTTCTGTCCCCTGGGCATCGTCATTGGGCATAGTGGCATGTAGGGGGGCACAAATCAGGCCCCCCTATGCCACAAAAAAAAAAAAAAAAAAAAACTTACCTGGACTTACCTTAATGTCCATGGGATGGGTCCCTCCGTCCTTGGGTGTCCTCCTGGGGTGGGCAAGGGTGGCAGGGGGGGTCCCTGGGGGCAGGGGAGGGCCCCTCTGGGCTCATTTTGAGCCCACTTGTCCCTTAACGCCATGCCTGACCCAGGCGTTAAAAAGCGGCGCAAAAGCGCCGTTTTTGGCCACGCCCACTCCCGGGCGTCATTTTTGCCAGGGAGTATAAATACCACGTAAAGGCCTGGGAGTCATATTTTAAGACGGGAACGCCTCCCTTGCATATCATTAACGCAAGGAAGGGGTTCACGCTAAAAAATGACGCCCACTCCGGGCACTTTGGCGCCCGAAGCGTCTAACGCCATAGTATAAATATGGCGTTAGTTGGCGTTAGTTTAGCGTCGAATTTGCGTCGAAAAAAACGACGCAAATTCGGCGCAACCAGAGTATAAATACGGCCCTAAGGCATTTGGGCCCATATTTATACTTTTTTTTAGCGCCGCATTTGCGCCGTTTTTTGACGCAAAATCGGCGCAAACTTACAAAATGCAATTGTATTTTGTAAGTTTGCGCCGATTTTGCGTCAAAAAGCAGCGCAAATGCGGCGCTAAAAAAGTATAAATATGGGCCTTGTTGTTTAGCAAAGTTATACCGTCTTCTACCACAGTAGCTGCAATGAAAAAAAACACAGCTCAAAGCAACTCTTTTCAAGCCTTGCCGTAGATAATAATAGAGAACACAAATTATAACAAAGATTTATTTGCATTAAACACATCTGTTATTGCAAGGGGAGTGGGGCGAACAGTCGAGACTCCACCACACCCATCAACAGACAACAGTCTTTAGAATATCAAACAATCCCACACAGCCTGCCAACACAGGAATGTAAAACCTAGCCTACAAATGTGTTTTTTCACCAGGTTAGTGAATATCTTTTTACAGATGGAGAATAAAGAGTGTTAGCATACCTAGAGAAGCAGTATGTGGCATTCTGGTTCTCTACGGGTTGTGGGTGGAACGTTGAATGGGGTAGATTTGGAGTGTGCCAGTTGTGAGAAAGCAGGCATTTTGGGCCTGATGTAAGAGGACTTAGCGCCACCATAGTATAATTTTTTTTATGCGAAGGCGGCACTAATCTTGCTTTTTACATGTGCCATATTTACATAGTGGCACAATCATGCACTGCGCCACTTTGTAAACCCTTGCGCCACGTTATGCCTGCCCCAGGTATAATGTATGCAAGGGGGGCATTCCCGTTAGAGGGGGTGTGAAAAAATGGTGCAAGGAAATCTAAGAGATTTCCTTGCGCCTTTGTTTCGGCACTTTTAACCCATGCTCAGACCAGGCGTTTAAAGAGGGCATGCCATTGAATTCAAAGGGCCCGATGTACTCTGCAGGAGCAGTGCCAACATTTTAGTGCTACTCATGCAGATGACATCAATAGCGTCAGGAATTCTGATGCCATTGACCCCTACCCTGCACCATGGTGTGCCAAATTTCTAATACAGTGCACACCTGATAGTGGTAGGCAGGCGCTAAGAGGCGCAAGTAAAGTGGTGCTGCATTGGATGCACGCCACTTTTCTTTAATCAGCCCCTTTGTGTGGTGAGGTGCTGGTGGGCTGCATCGTTCCTATTATCCCACTATTAAATCACTTTCACAGATACTTTGGCCCATATTTATACTTTTTGACGCAAAACTGCGCTAACGCAGTTTTGCGTCAAAAAAATTAGCGCCGGCTAACGCCATTCTGAAGCGCCATGCGGGCGCCGTATTTATTGAATGACGTTAACCGGCGTTAGCCGCCGGCGCCGTCTGGTGTGCGTTAAAAAAAACGACGTACACCAGGCAGCGCCGGCATAGGTGAAAATGGAGCTTGGGCGTCAAGAAATGGGGCAAGTCAGGTTGAGGCAATTTTTTCACCTCAACCCGATTTGCGCCATTTTTTTTCACTCCCAACCCCCATAGAAATGACTCCTGTCTTAGCAAAGACAGGAGTCATGCCCCCTTGCCCAATGGCCATGCCCAGGGGACTTCTGTCCCCTGGGCATGGTCATTGGGCATAGTGTGACATGTAGGGGGGCACAAATCAGGCCCCCCTATGCCACAAAAAAAAAAAAAAAAACACTTACCTGAACTTACCTTAATGTCCCTGGGATGGGTCCCTCCAGCCTTGGGTGTCCTCCTGGGGTGGGCAAGGGTGACAGGGGGTGTCCCTGGGGGCATGGGAGGGCACCTCTGGGCTCCTTCAGAGCCCACAGGTCCCTTAATGCCTGCCTTTTGCAGGCGCTAAAAAACGGCGCAAAAGCGGCCGTATGTCATTTTTTTTGTCCCGTCCACTCCCGGGCGTGAATTTTGCCCGGGAGTATAAATCCGACGCACATGCCTCGGAGTCGATTTTTTAGACGTGAACACCTACCTTGCATCTCATTAACGCAAAGTAGGTGTCCACGCTAAAAAATGACGCTAACTCCATGGACTTTGGCGCTAGACGCGTCTAACGCCAAAGTATAAATATGGAGTTAGTTTTGCGTCGAAATTGCGTCAAAAAAACCGACGCTATTCCGGCGCAAACGGAGTATAAATATGCCCCTTTGCCTCTGGGATCTGTCTTCATACAATCATTGGTAGATATGTTTCTGTCCTGATGTGATTTTTGACTTGATGTAAACTGGAAGCAGGAGCTCAGTTCACCTACATCCCTGCACATATAACAATAGTGTCTGCATTCCATTTCCTGGATCTTTACAGAGGGCCATGGAGACACGGTGGGCATCTCACAAGTAAACAAATTATGCTTTGTCCTACAGGTACTGCACAGCCTCATCAGCTGAGTGCACCAGTTTTCTTTCCATGCCACAGTCGCTGGCAGAAAGGTTTCACCAGAAAAGCAGTGCATGCCACTGGATTTTTTTTCCACTGGTCTAGCTTGTGGATTTCCAGAACGTGCAATGGTTCCTGGGTATTCTTTTAGGAACCAGAAGTGGAGTTTAAAATAGGTGGGGTTGGAGGGAGAGTAAATGAATTTAAAGTGGGCCAGTGGATTGCCTGTTTTAGGGTAGAGACTCACCTAATGAGTATGGGTTGTAATGAGCAAGACTTGGAATCAAAGTAATAAAGAGTATCAGTAAATGATCAAACCAATAGCTCAACTGAGATCAGAGTTAGGTTTAGAAAACTTGAAAGAGAGTAGAGCAGGACTGAACTATGGTCTTCCTTTCTGCTTTTTTCGAACTTACACAATTTCAAACATGTCTTTAAGTTTATTTAAATATTCTACTAACTTATCTGCAGATTTGACTCAATGAATCAAATAACGAGTCTTGCTGGATAGTTCAGACTTCCTACTTGAAGTATTTTGATAGTAATAAGTAGGAACAGTCCCATACATACCTTTATACACAACAGTATACCAAATAAAAAAATCACCTTTATTTGTCTGAATCTTAACATGCATTTATTCATGTATTCCCAAGGACAACAAGTACAAAATACATTCTGCAATAGTAAAATCATTGCAGTAAACTTTCTTCATCTAGATACTGAAATGTTATGGGTATTCATGGTAAAACAGTATAGGAAATAACAAGACTGTCAGGCAATCAGACAGAATGAGAACTCTGAGTCATACAAAGACCACGAGTTCATCTGGGGATACAATTATGTATCCCAAGTTAGCGTACAGGATGAAGTCTTTCAAAGCTATCCATCACAATCAACTACATCCTATGTGAATCATAACATGCCTCGGTCTGTAAATGACTCTATGAAGCCAGAGATTTAATGCAAAAATAGAGAATAAAACGCATCCACTTACTGCAGCTGAAAAAACCTGACCAAAAGTATAACTTCAAGAAATGACAACAAATGGTTGACGCCTACAGAATCTCATATAAGTCAAGCAATGAGGTCACTGAAAATCGGCACAGTTCAAAACTCTCAAGTAAATGAGACTTCCAGTGCATTTGAAATGAAGGTAATCATTTTATCAGATGTATAGATTTGTTTGATTATGATAGAAAGTATGGAACTATAAATGCCACTGATACTTGATAGTGATGACCATTGCCACCACCAATGCATTGCTCATGACCCTCCCACATGATGTCACAAATAATATCACAAATGACATTCAAACATTCAAAACATTAATGACAGTGATAAGGCCGCTGGGGCGCTGAACATTCATTTGCATTCCCCATCCAAGGGCAGTGGCGGCTGCCACATATGTTAATGAGGGGTGCAGGGGGCATGGGAGGGGGAGACGACGAACGATGGGGGAAACATTTTTTTTTAAAAAAGAAAAGAAACCACTTGCCTTGTGCCGTCCGTCTCCTGCCGTATTGATCCTCTTCTGGTGTCCCAGCTCCCTCACCTCCCCCTCCTCCCTCCCACCTCTCCTTGGCGCAGCCCCTCCCCTCCCTGCACATGCTGGCTGAGCCAGAAAATGAAAAATGAAAAATAAAATGATAGCAATCTATTGTTTCAATTTTCATCTGCTGGCTCAGCCAGAGGGGCCACGCCCCTCCGCCAATGTGGAGGAGTCGCCCCTTTCCAAAGTTACCCAGAACATATTGTCATGCCTGAAGACCACATGCAATGGAACTGTGGGAAGGGGTGTTCAACACGGTGTTTGTTGAATGGCAGGTGTTTTTTCGGAATGTCAGGTGACTCTTCCTGGCAGAGCCTAGTCCCCCTCGGTGGAGTACTTCATAATTCTGGAGAAGTCCATACAGGAGTGTGCAAATGCACACTTTTTTCTCTGCAGAAAAACTATTTTTCTTTATGCAAAAAGTCGTTATTTTAGACTCCACTAAAGGTCAGGATGGTCTGTACCCCTTCCCATCCTGCAGGAGCAGTTCCTCACTCTGGGCTAGAGTAAACCTCTGACCATTTCAAGTTGGGCTCCACCTGGAGCTTTTCAGAAGGATGAACCAGAGCGGTTGGTCCAATGTCGAGCCAGTCTCTTTGGTTCCTTTGGAGAAAACAAGAGTTCAGTAGCACTAGCCAAGGGTTCAGAGACTCTGGTTTGCCTCTTGGGTGCTGGAACTCAATTTCCCAAAACACACCTGCTTGCCTGCACAGTCCAGGTTGCAACCTGTCAGGTGGGGTGTCAGGAATAAGGCTGTGCGCGGTCCAGGTTCCGCCCGAAACTCCACTGCGCGTATTTGCGGCGCTTCATGCGCACCACTTGTCATCCCCTCTTGTTCTAAAAGTGGCTATCAGCATCGCCTGCCCTGTGGTAAAGTTCATGTAGCTGCAGGGTAAGGACATTGGTGGACAAGATGCACGTATCAGTGCTATTCTATGAATTGGCTACAATTCCCAGGTTTCTAGAGGCAGCAGCCATCTTCGGGTGTGGCAGGCCTATAAAGCCCAGCCACACCCAAGCACATTGCTCACTATTTTGAAGACTTCGATGCAGTCAGACCTCGTGGGGGTTCCTCTGAAGAAGAGCAGATTTCCTGCATGGCAGATTGACAGCAAACCTGAGTATCCTTGTTTCCATGGTGAATCCAGATACGAGTAGGTCGTACTTGTAGCGGTAAGATCTCGATGAGCCCAATCTTGAAGGGAGTCGTTACTTCCAAAAGTAAAGCGCCCCTTAGCACAACGAGCAAAGCGCTTTCAGTCCAAAGAGTAAAGCGCTCCTGGCACGACGATAAAATCGCTTTAGGCCAAACAAGTAAAGCGGCCTTGGCGCGACAATCAAAGCACTTTGGACCACATGAGTAAAGCGCCCCTTAGCACAACAAGCAAAGCACTTCAGGCCACACATGTAAAGCGCCCTTGGCACAATAATCAAATCGCTTCAGTCCACACGAGTAAAGCGCCATTGGCAAGACAATCAAAGGCGCTTTAGGCCACATGAGTAAAGCACCCTTGGCACGACAATCAAAAGGGTTTCAGGCCACATGAGTAAAGCGGTCTTGCCACAAGGATCAAAACGTTTCAGGCCACATGAGTAAAGTGGTCTTGGCATGAGGATCAAAACGCTTCAGGCCACATGAGTAAAGCACCCCTTAGCACAACGAGCGTAGCGCTTCAAACAAAGCAAGTAAAAGCGCTCTCTGGCATTATGAACAAAGCGCTTCATGTATGTTGATTAAAGCGCTTCATGAACAACAAACAAGGCGCTTCTGCCCAACGAACAAAGCGCTTCAAGTTCAATTAATAAAACTTGCAGGCCTTAGTAGTAAATGTGAAAACATTTTGGAGATAAGCAAATTATAGTTTCATTGTTTTTTGGGAAGCATAATATGTGAGATACGTATTTAAGTCTTTGAGAATTCCTAGGCTGAGATCAAACGTTTATGTTATGAATGCATAATTGTTATTTGATTGATATTCAGAGTATGACCATAGTCCAAAGCTCTTGCCATCTCTAGGTTCAGAGGTTGCAGTTTGTTCTTGTTCCATGATTCAAAGAAGGGGCTACGCCCAATTCACAAAGACGCCTTTATTCAAGAGTCTATTGGTGAGTTTATACTGTTATGAATGAGTATATGCATATTTGTTCTAACTGATTCTTTTCAGATCTCTCTCCCTGCAGTTCCCTACCCTAATTCCCTTTCCCCTGCCTGGCTTCATCATAACTCTGTGCTCTGATAGCTTTCTGAGTTGGTGATGCCGGGAGGTGGGCCTTTTGTTCAGCAGACTGCAGATCCTGAGGAAAGGGCACTGTGACATGGGGTGATTCTGTTTGGCTTGGCAGATGACTCCTTCCATCTCTGTTGTACCTGTTGTTGATTTGGGAGTCACTAGTTTTCCTTTGAGTGAGGCACAATCCTCTCTTTGTGGAGCTCCTGGAGCTTTGTGAGTGCAGTAGGTGCAGGCCTTCTGAAGGCAAGCCTTCTGTGGTGCAGTCCAAGGGTCCAGCAAGGAAGGCCTTCTTCTTCTGATTTTCCAGGCAGTGGTCTGAGGAGCTCCTACTATTCTCTCATATTTATCCTACATTCTGGGCCAGCCGAATGGGGATTACCCCAATCAATAGAGGTAAAACTACCCCTCTCTGCTATGGCCACTTCCTGCAAAGTGTTGCATATTTTTGACCTAGAATGCACTCCTTGGTGTGTGTGTCTGTGTAACCCAACCCAGAGGTGTGGCTAACATCTGACTACATTCCCCTTCAAATCCATTCCCTAATCTGATTAGGGGGACTCCAATCTGGCTGTGGATTAAAAAAGTGAGGGATGGCCTGGGTCATATGACACCTGTTCTCCTGCCTTTGAAGTCCAACTTATCTCCCCAACCCTTCATTGGCTTCTCCAGAACGCAAATTTCCTCTCACCAAATGGCTGTATTGTTTCAGCCCCAGGACCCTTCACACCTACTCAGGGAGCAACTTGGCTCAGTCTGTAAAAGGCTGGCCAATCAGAAGAGGCTCCTACAGGGCTCTTTTAGGTAACATCAGGATAATAAGTTCTAAAACTACTTTCCTATAATAGTTATAATAAATCCAGCCTTGGATCTATTGTAATCATTACTTTGATTACTTTGAATTGTATGTTTAGCTAGACCCTATTAAAACTTAGACTTTATTAAGTTTAATAAAGCCTTCCCATGTTACCCCTTGTGGCTAGAAGCACTGCAATAGTGAACAATGACTTTGCCTGTTTCTCCTTACCAGGGCTTAGTAAAACATATTTTATATCGTCCCTGCTTTTTACAACAATGCATCCTACCCCTGGGGCACTTAGGGCAGACTTTAGGGGTGACTTAAATGTAATAAAAAGGTAGTTTTGGCTTTGGAAGTACTTTTAATTCCAATGTCGAATTTTAACACAGTTTTAGTTAAAAACCAGTCAGCAAGACAGGCCTGGCTTTATAATGATATCAGACACCACAGCGGAGCACACCTAAATGAATTATACCACTGGGGTCTCTAAACCTACATGCCATACCACATACTAAGGCCTTACAGTAGGTTGCCCTGCCAATTAGATTTATATCAGCGCCACTGCACCCGCCATATTCTCCTCCTCTCAATTTTTGTCAGGCTCTAAAGACGGACTAGAGGTTTGGGCAGCAAAAAAATAGCAACGCTACCCCTAAAATTACCCCCTCTGTGAGATCTTACTTTATACTTGAGCCTGGGACGGAAGTCTTCCCATCTAAAAAATTGGAGAATTTACAGGAAAGGCACTCTCAAGGCACTACGGGGATGCAGGAGCAATTTGACATAAGGGTCTCTGGATTAGGTGGCTCCCTCCAAGTAATGGAGACTCCTTTAAGTGCTGGTGAGGAGCCGTCCCAGGGGGAGGAAGGGGTCCCCTCTCCACAGGCAGCTGGCATCGAGGCTCCTCCTGTCGGCAGGGTAATACAGAGTCCTTTGGTGGATAGTGTCCCTTGTCAGGATCCGGTTGATCAGTTGGACCCCTCTCAATGTGCTTCTGATGATAACCCCTCAATAGAAACAATGTTACTCTCCCTTTCTAAGGATATCGGGAAAGGTTTTTCCATATCTGAAAAAAATCAGGCAGAAATAAGAGAGGCCTGTGAGGCTTTGGAAAGGAAACTTGATCTCCTGTCATTGAGAACTCAGGTTCTGGAAGCTACGGTGGCAACTATGAAAGAGGAAATTGAAGTGCATACAGTTGATATTCAGGCTTTGAAAGACTCTGAACAGGTTCTCCAGAGTAAACTGGAACAATTGGAGAATATCTCAAGGAGAAATAACTTGAGAGTCCTGCATGTTCCAGAAGGGGCAGAAGGAGATGATTTGAAGGCATTTCTAGTATGACTTTTGAAGTCCATGCTCTCATTAGAGGAGAGCGAAGAAGAAATTGTGCGAGGCATTCAAAGGATACCTAGAGACCCCTTCAGGAAAAATCCAAACATCAGCAAACCTCTGAAAATCTTGATTAATTTTCTAACATATGGTCTGAAGGCAAAAATCTTGTCAAAGGCACATAAATTGAGAACCGTAAAAGCGCAAGATTTTTCCTTTGAGATCAAATCAGACCTCTCCAGGATCACCATCAATAGGCAGCGGGAGTTGGGCCAACGGCTAGATGAATTTAGATTGCTGGGGCTTCTGCACAACTTAAGTTCCCTGCTACTCTTAGGGTAATGTTTAATAATAAGATGTACAATGTATGGGATGGGAAGGCTGCCGATGATCTGCTGGCAGCTTTCAAGTCGGGGGATAGTGCTATGGGAAAATAACATCTGTGGTCCTCGCCCGGGATTCACGTGCGCTCTAATTGTGGACATATCACGATCCACTATTCAAAGGGGGTTTGCCAAGGGAGGGATGGTAGGGGGAGGGGATGGGTCACAGGGTGGGGAGCATGTGGGGAAAAAAAGAAAAAAAGGTTCCTCTTTCACCTCAATTAATGTGGCACCCAGGGGATTATGGTTGGTGAGAGTAGTGAATGCCGGGACCACAGGCATAGTTCTTTCCAGATACTTTCTTGGAATGTTAATGGTTTAAGAACAAAGGGCAGGAGAGATAAAATCTTACAATATCTAAAACACTCCCCAGCTCAAATTTTAATTCAACAGGAGACCTATCTGACCAGAGAAGAGGGGGTTAAACTCTTTAAAAAGCAAAAATGGCTACACTCCTATGCTTGCACGGAGCACAATTTTAATACCAGGAGAGTGGCTATTTTAGTCAAGCATGGGATCAAGGCAGGATTATTAGAGATATGATCTGATCCAGTGGGTGGAGGGCTTATAGTCAAATTTCTAACTTACAACAGAAGATTTACAGTGGGGGGTTCTACAGCCCGAACTCCGACGACACTTGCCCTTTTGTAAAGTGTTTTGTCACAGCCAGTAGACTTTCGGGATCCAGTTTTAATCACTGGAGACTTTAATGTTGTGCTAGATAACAAACTAGATAGATCTGAGAAGTGCAGGTCATTAGGGACTCCAAAATCTCAACTCTTTTTGAGAGGAATGATAAAAGAGTGGAGGTTAAGGGATTTATGGAGGCAGGGAAAGGGAGAACTAAGGGAGTTTTCCTTCTACAATACAAAATATAAGCATGCCTCTCGTATAGATTATTTTCTTATTGACTTGAGGCTTGAGGGCTTGGTAGGCAATATTACTTATCTGCCAGCCCACCTCTCAGATCATTCAGCGGTGATATTAGATTTAAGGGTGGTTGGAGGGTCGGTGCTAGTAGATGGATATTTGACTGTATGCTACTACAAGATTTGGAGGTTCTCGGTCAGTTACGAACGGAGGTCTTTTTTAAAGCCAATCTGGGTTCGAATTCCTTGGCAATGGTATGGGATACCTTTAAAGCAGTTATGAGAGGCAAAATTATGAGCATAGCCATTTATAAGAATAAGCATTTTAGGGTTGCTACTACCCAGTTGGAACTGGAAATGCTTAAAGTAAAGAGTCAATTACTGGGGAGTACTAAGAAGGAGGGGGTTAGGTTCTGGAGAACAAGTTGAAGGAGTTGAGATTTCAGTTGGAGGAGGTGTTACAAGCTAGGGTCATCAAAAGAATAGAGGCTACTAAGCTAGCTCACTTTGAATACGGTGAGAATGCAGGGAAGTTATTAGCCTGGAAATATAAGCGGGATGTAGTGAGGAACTATATTAAGGAAGTAGAGATAAATCAAGTAGGCAAGAGATCATCAAGTGGCGAGCCAATGGAGGCAGCTTTTCAGTCTTTCTTCTCTGAATTGTATAAAGAAGAGGCTGAGGTAAGAGAGGAGGATATTGGTAAATGGTTGGCAGATGATATACGCTAAACTATCTCACAAGAGGAGCAAGTTGTTTTGAATAGCCCGATCTCTGCTGGGGAAATTAGGAAGGTGTTGATTGGTAGTAAGGATGATGGCAAGACACCTGGGCCAGATGGCGTTCCTATGGAATTCTATAAAATGATGGCTGAGTTAATAATTCAAGTTTTGGTAGAATTATTTGTAGCGATTTTGCAAGATAGGGCCCCAATGCCGGGTTCATGGAATGAGGCTACGATTGCACTAATTCTCAAATCGGGTAAGAGTCCGCTTAAGTGTGAGTCTTATAGGCCTATCTTCTTGCTGAATTGTGATTATAAGATATTCGCTAAAATTCTTGCTGACAGACTTAGCAGAGTGGTGGGTCAATTAAGCCATCCACTATAATGGGTAGATTTCTACACAAATTGACGTATAATCTAGTGGGGGCAATAGATATGGCCACACATTTTGAAATGCCTTTGGCTGTAGTTACCCTGGAGGCAATGAAGGCCTTCGATAGAGTGAACTGGAAATACATAGCTTTCATTTTGAGATCAGTTGGTCTAGGAGAAAATTTATGTGGAACAATAGGTCTTATGTATAAAGATCCCATTGCAAGAGTCTTAGTGAATGGCAATCTTACAGAGCCTTTGAAGATCACGAGGGGCACTAGGCAGGGATGCCCTCTTTCCCCGCTGTTGTTTGACTTGTATATAGAGCCACTGGCTAGGAAACTAAGAGGGAATTCAGTTATTGTACTCTTCAATCGTAATGGATGGGTGAAAAAGGTGGCCCTGTATGCTGATGGCCTCTTAGTGTATACAGTAGATTTATTATCCGCCTTGCCCATGCTGTTGACCTTAGCTGAAGCCTTTGGTAAAGTGTTGGGGTTTCGGGTGAATACTGAGAAAACAGAGGCTATGGCATGGAATCATAAGTCAGTGGGATGAATACAACTGAAGAGAGAAATTAGATATTTAGGGATTTCATTTACACAAGACATTGATCAGCTTGCAATGACAAATCTAAAGTCAGTGGTAGAGGAAGGGTGTAGATCTCTTCAGAGATGGATGTATCTCCCCCTGACTTTGGTTGGGAGGGTTAATTCGGTAAAAACGATGATTCTGCCCAAAGTCAATTTTTTGTACAGCTCTATACCCTTACTAATGCACAAACAGTATTTGCTAAAGCTTCAACAGGCTATTACTTCCTTGATTTGGGCACCAAAAGGCCCTAGGATCTCAGGGGAAAAATTGAGGGGAAAGGAAGAAAAAGGGGGATTAGCTCTTCGGGTTTTAAACTATTATGCTTGGGCATTCCAACTGAACTCCATAGAAATGCTGTTTTTCATTCCTGACTCCTCGGCTATTGGTGTAATGTTTAATGCTATGCTGGGCACTGTCAATGGAGCCTCTAAGGGATATCCTTACAAATTTGGAGATCCAAAATTCTTCAAAAAGATAAAATTGAAAACCCTCCACGACCTTGTGGCAAGTTGGTATCATTTGAGGGATGCGGCGGGAGTCAGCTATTACAGCCCCTATGCTCCGATTTGGGACTCCCCAGTTACTCCTGAATGCTTAAAGGACGTCGTAGCACTGCCACTGAAGAAGGCAGGTATAGTGACCTGGGGGGATCTATTTAGCAAAAGAGTGGTAATCTCCCTGGAGGAACTTGAGGTTAAGCTGGGGGGTGCTTTCTCTAGACTGAAATATGCTCAAAGAAAAGGCTGGTTACGGGAATCTCGAGTATAATTTGGGGGCGCTGGCTTTTTGGAGGTGTGTGTGTTAGCAGAGTCCCCCAGACTCAAGAGGGTTTCAAATTGGTATTGGGAGATATTAGAAGGATTGGATGGGGAATTTACACTGCCCGTCTCCCTTTTGGGGAAGGTTATGTCGCAAGGAAAAGTTGTGCAGTGGTGGGAATCCTCTATGATAACTCTGTTTAAGATAGTAAAGCCGGTGTCTTTGCGGAGGAACCATCTGTTCACTATACATAGAGCATACTTATCCCCAGGAAGGCTCTCTAAAATAGATAGTAACAAGGCAATTAAGTGTCCTAAATGTGACTTACAGCTTGCTTCTGATATTCATATGTTTTATGAGTGTCCAGTGGTGGAGCTCTTCCAGAAAGATCTGTGTAACTTTCTCTCTAGTATGCTGAGACGGGAAATTCCGGTAACTTTCCCTCTGATTATTTTTGGGCAGACACAAGGGGTAGGTGGTGAAAGTCACAACGGACATAAAGCTCATAAGAACTTAATTTTCTATTCTATCTTGGTGGCCAGGAAGGTAATATGTCAAAAATGGACTGTGAATGCCCCTCCTCTTCTCAAGGATTGCTGCAGGTCCTCTCCTATATTGCAAGAATGGATTTGGCGTTTGGAGGCTCAAGTAAGAGGAAAGAGGAAATGTGGGCCCCTTTGCTCAAGTGGTGAGGAGGCTAAGTACGGCTTTATTGCAATAGGGAGGGTATAAAGTGAGGTCTTGTATACTAACGTCCAATGATTATTTCTCCTCCTCCCCCTCTTTCGTTAGACTGGTTGGTGTGGATATTCTATCTACCGTTCGATGTCTATATGAGAGGAAATGGGGGCTCCTTGGCATGATCAGCTTCACTCTGGAAAGGGTGCAAAGATCAAAAATGGGGCTGATATAGAAGTTTTTGTGACCCGTATGAGAAAAAAAAAAAACAACAACAAAAAACTGAGAAGTCGGTGTTGGACTTGGCCTTTCCTATAGGGTTATCTCGGAATTTTTGCCTATCTTATCCTATTTTCTTTATGAATTTCTTTTTGTTGGTCTTAGGACTCAGTGCACTTTTCCACTGCTAACCACTTCTAAAGTGCTTGTGCTCTCTCCTTAAAACATGTTACATTTGGCTTATAGCAAATATTTAATTTACTTTTAAATTCCTAGTAAAGTTCACTACATGTGCTAAGGGCATGTAAATTAAGGCCCATATTTATACTTTTTGACGCAAAACTGCGCTAACGCAGTTTTGCGTCAAAAAAATTAGCGCCGGCTAACGCCATTCTGAAGCGCCATGTGGGCGACGTATTTATTGAATGACGTTAGCTGGCGTTAGCCGCCGGCGCCGTCTGGTGTGCGTTAAAAAAAACGACGTACACCAGGCAGCGCCGGCGTAGGGGAAAATGGAGCTTGGGCGTCAAGAAATGGGGCAAGTCAGGTTGAGGCAATTTTTTCACCTCAACCCGATTTGCGCCATTTATTTTCACTCCCAACCCCCATAGAAATGAGCAAATTAGAGAAATTAGAGAAATTAGCAAAGACAGGAGTCATGCCCCCTTGCCCAATGGCCATGCCCAGGGAACTTCTGTCCCCTGGGCATGGTCATTGGGCATAGTGGCATGTAGGGGGGCACAAATCAGGCCCCCCTATGCCACAAAAAAAAAAAAAAAACACTTACCTCAACTTACCTTAATGTCCCTGGGATGGGTCCCTCCAGCCTTGGGTGTCCTCCTGGGGTGGGCAAGGGTGACAGGGGGTGTCCCTGGGGGCATGGGAGGGCACCTCTGGGCTCCTTCAGAGCCCACAGGTCCCTTAACGCCTGCCTTTTGCAGGCGCTAAAAAACAGCACAAAAGCGGCCGTACGTCATTTTTTTTTACCCGCCCACTCCCGGGCGGGAATTTTGCCCAGGAGTATAAATCCGACGCACATGCCTCAGAGTCGATTTTTTAGACGTGAACGCCTACCTTGCATCTCATTAACGCAAAGTAGGTGTCCACGCTAAAAAATGACGCAAACTCCATGGACTTTGGCGCTAGACGCGTCTAACGCCAAAGTATAAATATGGAGTTAGTTTTGCGTCGAAATTGCGTAAAAAAAAACAACGCAATTCCGGCGCAAACGGAGTATAAATATGCCCCTAAATGCTGCTAGTGAGCCTGCAGCACTAGTTGTGCCATTCAATTAAGTAACGTTTTAAACATATCTCACACCTGCCATTGTAGAGCCTGTGTGTACAGTTTTAAACTGACATTTTGACTTAGCAAAATACACCTTTTGCCAGGCCCTAACCTCCCTTTTTAATGCACATATATCACTCCTAGGGGAGACCATGGACAACACAGAGAGTAGGGTGCAATCTATTTAAAACGTAGGACATATACTTTTATGTTTTACATGTCCTGGTAGTGAAAAACTCTTAAATTCATTTTTTACTACTACAAGGCGTATGTTTCCACTAAGATAACATTGGCGTTGCCTTATTACAATTTATAAGTGTAAGTTCCAAATGGGAAGAGATAACCGCTTCAGGTTGGGTGTCTCTGGAATATCAATTAAAATCCTACCCTGTGGTGAAGTCGGGATTAAACTGCAATTCTCACAATGCCACTTTTAGAAAATTGTCTTTCTCGTATCTCAGCCATTTGGTGCTGACAAACTCTGGTCACATGACTGGGTGTAGTTGGCAGTTGCACTTTGCGTATTCCTCCCAGACAGCCATCCACAATGGGTGCTTCAGTCTGACTTGATGGTCCATCTCGGGGAGGAGGTGAGGGAGCAGTTGGACACTCACTTGCACTTGAATAGGCTCTGTCCTGTCAATACATAAAGGGCCTAACAATCCTGCATTGTCGCTCCAGTCAGCTTGGAGCTAGGGAAATTCCTTACACTTCAAAACCACTGTCTAGAAATTTCTCCCACCTCACCTTCCAGAACTAGGGAATCCGGCTATAAATATTCGACCTCAAAGACCACCACTTAAATACACTTCTAGACATGTGTATACTCTGCCAGGAAGAATAACTGCTGTACTGCCGAAAGGACTGCTGTGCTGATGGACTGCTACTCTGAAGGAGCTACTGCCTTGCTGTGCTGGTCTGCTGCCTGCTGCCCTCTTGACTGGGGAACAAGAACTGGACCTGCAACTTCATCTGGAAACCAGGAACCCAGAGGGACTCAAACGGCTAGTCTGCTGACCTCCTGATCTGATCCTCAGGAACATAACAAAGTCTCCACAACACCGGGACCTTCTTCAATGAGTTTGTGACCCCCCAAGAGGCGCCTTTCAGGTCCGGAGCCCTCACAGTAGCTCTCAAGATCTTAGAGTCAATTGTTTTGGCTCTTCGTGACTCAAAGGGGCCCGTTCACCACCGGAACTACAGTACTTGCATAGAAAATCAGTGTGAGCCACTGCAAGTCTATCTCTTTGCACAGCAAGCAACATTAGTCCACGTGGATCACTAACACTAGGCTCCAGCCTGCACATCTGTGACACCTACCTGCTCCTCGTGCCAGGCTGACTTTCGCCAGCGACACTCCCCTTGCTCCTGACATACTTCTTCTAAGTGAACAGGACTCATGGCACAAAACCTGAAAAGGTCAAACTGCAGCCTGAATAATCTGGGACTGTATCCAACCCGCTTTCCATTGCGGTCAGCCTGAGCTTTTGGGTTTGACCCATTCTAGTGTGCCCAGAAGGCCGCAGTTGGTGCTTTTTGCCTTTACATGCTATATTCCAATTTATTCTTTGAAAATTCAGAACTTCAGTTCTACTTATTGGATGTTTGTTGTTTTGGTCTTATTGTCTTCACTGAATTGAGCTCTATATTTCTAACCTGATGTTGGATCTTTCTGTGTGGAGTTTTCATTGTTTTATAGTTTGATGTGTTGCACAAATACTTTATACATTGCCTCCAAGTTAAGCCTGAGTAACAGCTGCAGGATGAGTCATCTTTAGTGCAGATTTCAATGAAGGATGCAGACAGGCCGGCAGGGTTGGTACCACATCAGTTGCTTCTTTTCTCCTCTCCTACTTTCACAGCCGTTCAGTGTCCTTGTTCTTCTCAGGTCATCAGGATCTCTTTCTCTGGTGCCAGGGCTCTTCTGAATTCTGAATTTGGGGGCATTTCAGGGAGTGAATGGTAGTAGCCAATGGGCTGTTTAACAATTTAACCCTAGGGTCGGTACACCCTCTCTATGACCACTTCCTGTGAGAAGTGGGCATAACCCTTTCCATTCGTAAATTGGCCAGCACCAAGATGGCAGATTCTGCAATGCAGTGTCCACATCAAGCAGCTAACCTTAGGGGTGGGACTGACCAGAGGGGTGGACACACCTCTCTGAATACTAAATTTTTTCGCCAGTCCAGGTGCGAAATGAGCCGTGGGACAGGGGGGTTGGCCTCTCCCTTGTGAGGGAAGCCAGATCTGTACATCAAGGGCGGTGGGCTTCTTTGGAGTTCCCTGCCCTGGAATGTAGATTTGCAGGATATCCTGTTGGGTGGGGGGGTGTTACACCCCCTCCAAATGCAGGCTTTGTAGCTGTCCACCCGAGAGCAAAGGCTCTCACCTTTGGGAGCCAGACTCTTGTCTGGTTGTGGCAGGCTGGCTCAGACTAGTCAGCAATCACACCAGACGCTGGTAGTTTTTCAAGAGGCACCTTTAATGTGCCCTCTCGGTGCATGTATTGATAAGTCCATCACTGGAATCAGTGTGGGTTTATTAAGATGAGATGTTTGATACCAAACATCCCTGTCTCCAGTGAAGCCATCACATAGCTGGGGAACTGGTATTGACCAGTGTCCAGCATATGTATTTAAAATGGCTTCCCTGCATGTGTACTATGTCTCAGAATCAACAAAGACACAGTAGGGACATATTTGCTCATGAATATATGCCCTCTCTTGTAATATAATGCTCACTGCCTTTAGGGTTGAAAGGCCTGCTATAGGGGTGTCTTACAGATAAGACAAGCAGTGTTTTAAGGGACATAGCACACTGTGTAAACCAAACAATACTTTCACAACATGACAGGCGATTTTTTGTTCAAAAACTAATTTTTGGGAGTACCTTGTTGTTAGACTTTTCATCCTTGGTGTGGTCTCCCTTAACTTTTTGCCTCTGTTCCCCAGGTTGTTGATGTGTGCTGGGCTCTGATGTTACTGTTTTTGTTACTCTGGGCACTTTACCACTGCTAACCAGTGCTAAAGTGCAAGTGCTCCTGTTTAAAATATGTACGTAATTGGTTCTCCATGATTGGCATCTTTGTTTTACTGTTAAGTCCCTAGTAAAGTGCACTAGAGGTGCCCAGGGCCTGTAAATCAAATGTTACTAGTGGGCCTGCAGCACTGGTTGTGCCACCCACACAAGTAACCCTGTAATCATGTCTCAGACCTGCCACTGCAGTGTCTGTGTGTGTATTTTTACACTGTAAATTCGACTTGGCAAGTGTACCCACTTGCCAGGCCTAAACCTTCCCTTTTCTTACATGTAAGGCACCCCTAAGGTAGGCCCTAGGTAGCCCCAAGGGCAGGGTGCAGTGTATGGATAAGGTAGGACATATAGTAATGTGGTTTATATGTCCTGACAGTGAAATACTGCCAACTTAGTTTTTCACTGTTGCAAGGCCTGTCTCTCTCATAGGATAACATGGGGGCTACCTTTAAATATGATTAAAGTGTAGATTCCGCTAGAGAGTAGATGGACATGTGGAGTTTGGGGTCCCTGAACTCACAATTTAAAAATTCATCTTTTAGTAAAGTTAATTTTAAGACTGTGCGTTTGAAAATGCCACTTTTAGAAAGTGAGCATTTTCTTGCTTAAACCATTCTGTGACTCTGCCTTGTTTGTGGATTCCCTGTCTGGGTCAGTTTGACAGTTGGGTTGTTTTTCACCTCGCACTAGACAGTGACACAAAGGGAGCTGGGGTGTAACCTGCATTTCCTGATTAGCCATCTCTGCTAGGAGGGAGGGGTGGAGTGGTCACTCTCATCTGAAAGGACTGTGCCTGCCTCTGACAATGCAGGCTCCAACCCCCTGGTGTGTGTCTGAGGCCTTGCCTGGGCAAGGCAGGATTCCACAAGTAGGTGTGAGTCCCCTTTGAAGAAAGGTGACTTCAAAGACTAAAATGGGTATAAGAAGGGCACCCAAATCTACAGACTTTAGAAACACTTCTGGAACCAAGAGGAACCTCTGCCTGGAGAAGAGCGGATTGCTGAGGAAGAAGTGCTGCCCTGCCTGTGACTGTGCTTTGTGGAGCTTTACTGCAGTGCTGCTTCTGCCAGAGTAAGAGGGCAAAGACTGGACTTTGTGTGCCTTACATCTTGTGAAGAAATCTCCAAGGGCTTGAGTTAGAGCTTACCTCCTGTTGTTTGAAGTCTCAGGAACAGCAAAGACTTCTCTCTGCCAGCACCTGGAGCCTCTGGAGAGACTCCTGCTCTGACAAGTGTTGCCCTATCCAGTTCCTGGGCCCTTGAAAGGAAAGCTGGTGGAAATCCAAGGAAATCGACTTCGGACGACTCCGGACCGACGCCGCTACTGAATCCGGTAACGCCGCCTGCACCCGACGCCGTGACCTTCGATGGAACGCGACTCTCTTCGCAGGCCCGACGCCGCAGCAGCCCCGCTGGAGTCCGCGACTCCGTGGAAGTCGCCGCACCACGTCGTGACCGACGCCGCTCGAAGTGCACGGATTCAACATTTCGCACAGACGCCGCGATCCCTGACTTTGCGCATCAGCTTGTTTTCACTCTTCACCAAAGGTACTGTACTTGGGGGTCTACACGACTCCGTGTCCGGCGCCGCTGGTGTCGGCTTGTTGGGAATGACTCCGTCACGACGCCGTGTTAACATCTCATCGAAGCATTTTTGTTTCTAAGCGCTATTTTTTAGCTTAATCTCTAAAAATTCATAACTTGACTTGTGTATGTCGGATTTTTGTCGTTTTGGTCTTGTTTTATTTAGATAAATATTTCCTATTTTTCTAAACCGGTGTTGTGTCATTTTGTAGTGTTTTCCTTAAGTTACTGTGTGTGTTGGTAGAAATACTTTACACCTAGCGCTCTGAAGTTAAGCCTACTGCTCTGCCAAGCTACCCAGGGGGTAAGCAGGGGTTAGCTGAGGGTGATTATCTTTTACCCTGACTAGAGTGAGGGTCCTTGCTTGAACAGGGGGTAACCTGACTGTCAACCAAAGACCCCATTTCTAACACTTGTCATGTAGCCTGCAATGGCAGTCTACATACGTTTGGTAATGGGTATCTTAGAATGGAATATGTGGTGCAGCAGGTCTTAAGGGCCCTCTTCAGTATCCATGCCCTAGGTACCAGTGGTATAATTTACTAGGGACTTACAAAGGTGCTAAGGGGCCTGGTCAGTTGGGGAACAAGTGGCCAGTTGTCTTGTTTTGGTGATGGAGCCCTGGCACTGGGGACCTGGTTAGCTGGAACCCAGTGAACTTCAGACAAAGTTGCATCAAAAAGCCAGGCAAAAAGTGAGGGATACTACAACCAGAACCCAGCTTCCTACAGTATGCATCCCATATTAGTTGCTATCCCATATTAGTTGCTATTAAAACTTTTAAGTGTCGGATGGATGGACGCACCAGTTTCCATTAGGGACTAGGGAATTGGGATTTAAGATTATGCCCCATCTGTGTCTTTCAAAAATTATATCGCAAGAATCATAAGTAGTGAATAGATGGTCCAATGGATATGAATTCAGGGTGATATGCTCAACCAACAAGACATTGCCCTAAGGCCTATGGTAAAACGGAAAAGCCATTTTTCTATATAAATGTAGGCACAGGGATGATATGGCTAACAACAATATCAGAGGTATTATGAGATATGTCAAGGCGATGCAAGCTCGCTGCATTCATAAAATGGCTCATGAATGTACTTAGCCCTCTTGTAAAGCATGTGTTTTCAGGTCATATCGGTGTTGGTTCTGGACAGCTAGGTGTAAAAATCCTTGTGGCATCTGGGAGGCTCCTTTCGTTGTTGCAGAGCCCTTCAGTGCTCAAGCCCTCTCTGCCTTGCTCTTGTTGACGTGGTCAGCTCCTCCCCACAGCATCATTCAACAGAACTTCCATTTCTTCCATAGAAGTTCACAGCAGCAAGACTTTGTTTTGGGCTCTAGGTGTGTTCCCAGTCTCAAGAACAACAGCTGCTTCCAAAGTCATGTGTCTGTCCATGTGATGCTGTGTTTCTAGTTGCTTAGTATTCAGAATGAGACTAGAATGTATCTAAAATAGTGGATGTAACAGTGGATTTATTGAACCCCAATTGAGTAAGGGTGCTTGGTTCCAGCATCATAACCTTAGCCATCCAAAGTAGAGATCAACTTCAACAATCAACTTCAACAATGTTTAACTAGACTTTCACAAAGAAGTGGAAGGGCATGCACTATCGTTTAACAGAGCATTTGTTTCAAGGGAAACAGTATAGACCCCCTCAGTGAGGTCCCCAGTGCTTCATTTGTGCTTGCTGTTTGCGGTGCGGCGCACTGGCACTTATTTTTGAGGGACGGCAACTATTTTCTGCCTCAAGCATTTACTGCCAGCAAAAGATACATATGAGAAAGACGGGGGAAGCGAAAAATGAAAAAGCGTCGCAATGGGAGAAAGCGGAAAGCTGCAGGAGTGAGCTGAAAGTGCAGGAAGTGGCTTTAAATGGATTGAAGAGGCCTGGGATTTCTTCAAAATTACGCTGCCTCAGTATTCCATGTTCGCACATTTAATTGCAGCAGTCGTGTGTTTAAGAGGAGGGCTTCGGGCACCCGCACGTTTTTATTTACAAATCAAACAGTGGAGGTCTCTGGTTTTCATTTCAAGAGAGAGGAGAAAAGGGAAAGGCCAGAGAAGGCCACAAAGTGTGGATTGGGGACCCTGCAGCATTGAGCAGGGCTAAGCTGTCTCTCTGTAGACCTGGAAGAAGATTTCCCCAGCTTCAAGCCATGCTCTTGTATTCACGAACTGCTTTGGGCTCAATGTTATTGAAACCAGAAAACAAACATTAGCAAAGCCAATAGGTCTGACATTGTCCTCATGGTTTTAGCAAACCTTTATTCTGCAGGAAGTCATTGGGTGTTTGTCAATTTAAGAAAAATATTGACTAAAGTCAAAAATGTGTTTTGGGCTCAAAAACCACACATTACCATAGTTGCCCCATTACTGAACGGGACTAATCTGTGAGTGTATGTACTCATTATGAAAGGGCAGCGTGCCATAACTCATGATGAAGTCAGCCAATAGCTGATTTAGGCTGATCCGTTGCCCCTTGATGCATGCTTCTGTGGGTTTGGGGAAAAATGTGAATGACTCCACCACACCTAAGTGGATGAAGTGTGGCTGATAAACACTATAAGCAGGGCCACTGGATTTATGTGGCAGGTGAGGGCAAAGTTATGTGGCATAATGTGTCACATTTTGTAATAGTAATACTTCATTATTTCTAAACTTGGTAACACTGTCCGGGCATTGGTTACATCTCATTAGCACAATTTTAAACCTGAAATATAGCAACAAACAACAAAAAAGTGTCCAGCTTTGTAAAGGGCCTTTCACTGTGTGGCAACACATTTTGCTCCATTTGTAGTAACTTTTCAACTACTTGAGGCGGAAACATTTTTTGTTTAAACAATGTGCAGATTATGCAACAGATGATGGATTATGTGGCAAACCTATAATTATGTGAAACTCATCGCTGCCGAAGAATCTCATAACTCCAGTGGCCTTGCCTATAAGTAACTACATCATACATATAATTGCAGTAAATCAAAAGGTCTTGACTAACACAGACCTAAAAAAGCCAATCTTTCTGCCATTTGTGCCCAGCTTTTTGCCTTTCAGAAAGAAGGAAAGAAAGAAGACAAGATAGAAGGCAAGAAAGCAAGTAAACTGGAAAGAGTGAAGAAAGGAAAGAGAAAATTAAAAGAATGATGGAAAGTCAAGAGACAAAGAAAGCTAGAAAGAAGAAATGTAACAAAGAAAGAAGGAAGGAAAGAAAGAAAGAAAGAAGCAAACAGAAAGAGAGAAAGAAAGTAAGAAAGAAAGAAAAAAGAAAGAACGTAAGTGCTACAAATTAAAGATGATAAAGCCTGATTTTCTTCCTTCGGAGTTTATTCAAGAACCATTAGTGTAACTAAGTTCAGAATAAACGTGTTATGAAGTCACGTGTAATATTGAAGCTTTTGGTTTGTGTACAGCATACACAGTAAAAAGAGAATAACTTAATACAGAAGAGTTTCAAATGGATCCAATTTGTTCTGCTGTGAAATACCAGCAGTCAAAAAAACAACTGATATTTCAAAAGGAATTTCGAACAGTATTGGCAAGAAACAGGAACTGATAAAGCAGCAATGGGGCATGCCTCTCAACTGGTAGAAAGCATCCTTTTATCACCTTAGTCTCTAAATATAAGGGCAACAGCAAAGTAATTACAAAATAAAAACAAAAACACTGGCACTGGAGGGAACTACGTTGTGGGTGGATGTGCTCATTGTGAAAGAGTATAATGCTGTCACTCAAAGTGAAGTTAACCAATCATTGAGTAACCCATTGTCCCATGTTGTATGTTATAGTGAGCGGAAGCAAAATGTGAATGACACAACAGACCAACGAATGAAGAGAGGTGGCTTAAAGCCCCTTTAAGTAAACGTATTATATGTATAATGTTTGTAAAATCAAAAGGTCTCCACTAACGCCAGCCCTACAAAAGGGGAAACTCTCGTGAGTATCTGTGGTGCCACCTAATGTGCTTCTCCCAGGGAAGAGAAGCAAGAACAGCTTTACCCTTGGGATTACATCATATTGTACTGTATGAAGATTTCACTAATGAAGGCCACAGTTTTGCCAGTAAACAGTCTGCATGGCACTAGTAAACCTATATAAACAATGTACACAGCTGCAACCATAGTGCATTCTTCACATAATATGGTGAGGAGACAGTGCTGGTAAAATTAAGTTACACTCATAGTCCAGCCGTCCCTGTGATCTTCTGGTGAAGCAACACAAAAGCATGGAGAATCTCCTGTGGGCTCAGAGATATTCAGGATTTCACCTGGTAAAATCGGGACTGTTCCCTGTAAATCCGGATGCCGGAAGGCTGGCCCATTTCTGATCGGTCGGACGAGTAATTTGACCCTAAATCAAACCTATTGTTCACTATTGATCTCAAACTCAATGTGAACCCTGTTCTGCTCAATTCTTACATCATCTAATTAGGAAAATATTACAGTTCATCACAACCACCTATTCACGAACCATTGTTTAAGTTCGTAGCTCTCCTCCTGCTTCATCCAGCCTACCACAATCAACCCTCCCTTGTCGTGCTCAGAACAACATACTTGTGGTAGCATGCCGCATAATAGGCATCCTTTAATTTGATAACAGCAGCCCTGCCGTTAAATCTCTTTTTAACACTGCACGTATTTAAGAAGGACTGCACCTCCGAGCAACATAGATGTGCAGAAGAAATATTTCACGGCTGGGAGACAGCAGTTGCACTGAAGCAATCATCTGCCCTCACAATCACAGCCATTCATACAAGCACAACCTGGTTCTGTAATCCTCCAGAAAGGATTTAAACCCATGGCCTAACCCATTTAATTCCGTTACTTTCATTTGGACGCTCATGACCGACGTGTCATATCTAACTGAACTGTGCTGCCTCCCAAAAGTGATTGTCAAACTTCTTTTGTGCACTCGTAAAATATACCAAAGCCAAACTGAATCTGGTGCGCAGTGCGCATTGCAGTACAACTTAATAATCATATTTTTTAATTACCACATTACTTTAAAGTAGATAAAACCAGTATGTGCCATTCGGTCCTATATAACACTCCAAAAGAAATACGAGCACAATTTCTTCCTATTACAGTTAGGAGTCTTCCTACAGGCACACAGCACAAGCCTTCTCTTTACTGAGTTAACTAAATAAAATGCATTCCCTAACAGTAAAGGCTACACACAGCAAACACTTAATCTGACTTATCATTCCTTTATTAAATAAAATTCCCATTTGGTTTTCTGGGTCTGTTCTTTATTTCCAACACCATCTTTTTCTTCATCTTCAGTAGCCCTGTAGGCAACAGCCGAAGCATAATCAATATTGTCCAACAACACAGCTCATTAGAGGCACAGTAGGACAATGGCTGAACTCATGAAATCATAACCTGGTGGGAGCACATTAAATCACTACTTCCATTTTTCCTTTTCCTATGTGAGACCTTGATAAATAATTTTATGAACTGAAAGCATTTTAGTAAACTACTAAGGTCCTGTGAATTAGCTAGCCACACTTTTCACTGCACTGCTATAATGGGGCTGCCATTTATTGGTCGTTTTTACATAGTATAATCTGGGAAGAACAGCAGGGACAGATCCAGTCACCTACCAGCCTCTCATAGGGCTGGAGCTTCAGATTCCGAAAGGGTTGTTGGATCCAGCCCACTTAGAAGCTCTTTCTTACAATAATTCTGCCCTTGCTGTTTTGTCCAGCTCCACATTTGTAGCATGGAAGTCATGCTGGGTCCTATTTCTAGCAGCAAAGAGTGGAGACCTGCCCTCTCAGAAGCGGGCACTGATAAAACAAGGTAAACACATTTTTAAAAAATCCAACGTAATTTAGTGCACATGTTAATTTGTGTGTGCGCGTGTGTGTGTATGAAAGAGAGTTAGAGCAAGTGAGTGTGTGAATGAGTCTGTAGGTGTGTAGGTGCATGTGAGAGTGTGAGACTAACACCGCATGTGTATGGGAATGTTTGTGTGTGTGTGTAAGTATGTGTTTCATACATCCAAGTGTGCCTGACGCCATACTAGCGATTATTCCTGGTTTATGCGTGAGGGCATCCATGACATATGCAAAAGTGACCCATGGAAAAATGCAGACCCTGCCATCATGTAAACAATACACGGCATGTGAGGGCATTTATGCCAAAAAATCTGGAGGTAATCCAAGGGTAACGGATGGCAACCCAGGGTTAGTTGGGCATGGGTTGGGGGAAATAAGGGACCGCAAAAAGTTGCCGGCCCTATCCTTTTGGAGGTATTTTTTTATCATACTGAGACACCCATCGTAAATGACGACCATCCATGGCAAAATTCTGCCACTGGCATGTTGCAGCAAAGTACTGGACTATTTAATGAGGGGGGGTGCTTTCTGAGTCTATGACTTCCTAGCAAATGTATGTGAACATTATGCTTAAATTGCACTTTCTATGTTTTTTTTTTATAGATAGTTCCTCTGCGCTCTTCTAACAGTAGCTGGGTTCACTCACTTGGCTTGCTCGCTGGTATCTCAGTCTATCTCACAATTTACAGTACTCCTCTTGCATGACTGTTTAAGCATACCATAGATCTCACCTGGCTGCTCAGGGACACTCAAAGTCTGTGATTATGACTGGGTCGGAGTTTTCTGTCTTTCGAGAAAACCCCCAGTTTGAGCAAGAGTTTAAATTCCTAGTTTTTTTTGGTATTTACTGCACCCGGTGATTACCGGGTGTGATAAAGACCTCACTCTTCTTTAAGTTTCAAATGGTTAAACGTGCCTGGGGAAAAGTGTACAGTGGTAACCAGAACACAAATATTTTGTTTCGGTAACCACCAAAATCCGTATATAATTCCTATAAATCTCAGATTATGTGACAATTGTCACATTTGATTAATTCTGCACATCTCCGTGATGGTTTTTGATCAGATGCAATGATTAATGTGAACAACCTGGGGGTTACTCGTAATCCGAGCCGAAGAGTTCCTTACTTGATCCCAGCCCTTAGGAGTTTGCCTGCTCTTCATCCCGCATCCATTTCCTTCATTATAGATTTTCAGAATTCAATCAGGTTGTTTTGAATTTAATCTAACTATGCCGCAAATATTGATGCTGTCTGTTGGACCTGGCCCTTTTACAGGGTCATTTCCCAAACCTTTTGCCTTTCTCCTCCTTATTTTCCAACCCTTGTTAGCTGACGTTATGACTCTGAGCACTTTTTCACTGCTAATCAGTGCTAAAGTGCATGTGCTCTCCTAGTAAACTTGGTATGATTGGTTTATACCTAATTGGCATATTTAATTTACCTATAAGTCCCTTGTAAAGTGGTATCCCTATACCCAGGGCCTGTAAATTAAATGCTACTAGTGGGCCTGCTGCGCTGCTTGCGCCACCCACTGAAGTAGCCTTTCAAACCTGTCTCAGACCTGCTAGCGCAGGGCCTGTGTGGACAGTTTTCTGCCACAGGGACCTGGCATCAAAATTTACTTGCCAGCCCCAGAACTCCCCTTTTACTACATGTAAGTCACCCCTAGCTAGCCCTATTGGCAGGGTGCCATGCATATAGAGGGAAGGACATGTACCTAGTAATGTGGCCTGTCCTGGTAGTGACAAACAGCCTATTTGGTTTCTCACTGCTGTGAGGGCTGCCTTCTCATAGGGTTGCAATGGAAATGCCCTGCCTTAAGTGTAAGGGGTATTGTCTGATTTATGAGGGGTAGCGTAGGCATGTTTGGTATGGTTGTAATGGTAGTGAGAAATGCTACTTACTGGTGTAGGTGGATTTTTTATTATCATTACAGAAATGTCACTTCTAGAAAGTGAGCATTTCTCTGTGCTTATTGACTCTGGTGTTTTGCAGCCTGACTCCAATCCACGTCTGGGAGGAGCGACCGTTGGGCTTTGTGCATACTTTTCAGACAGCCTGTACACAGGGAGGGTGGAGGTGTCACAGAGGTGCATGTACATACTGAATAGTCTTCCTGGACTGAGAGAAGGGAGAGGTGGGGCACACCTGCATTTGTAAAGGCTGTGCCCAGGCCTCACACAATAGGTTTGTTTACCCACCACTGACCCGGGCGCAGTGCGCTGAAAGGTGCTTGCGGAGTATCACCGCCGCGACCCGGGCTTCCATCGGCAAAGTGCGAGAGTGGCGCTATCTTCAGTGTCCCCGGGGCACCACAAGGAGATAAGAAAGAAGCGAGCGCGCTCCTATCGTGCCCCAGGGGCGAAGCGCACTCAGAGAGGCACCCTGGGGCACAAGCAGGCACCTACCTTGGTGCCTGAACACCATCGCGGCCCGGGCGGGCTTGTCTGGAAGCCAGGCGGGGAAAGGAAACCTCGTCAGAGGTTCCTCGCCCTTCCAGGCCACTCGCTGTGCTGTTGAACAGGCCGAGGGTATTGAAAGCCTTATCAAAGGCTCCCCCTGCCCCTTTTGGCCCTTGTGCGATCGTGGGCCCCAGGAGGGGCCTGATACCAGTACCTCAAAGGGTGGGCGGGGTGGAAGCCTCATCGTAGGCTCCCCACGCCGCCGGGCCTCTTGTTGGTTTTTGGGCATTGTTGTGCCCCCCCCCCCTTTGTGGAAGGGCCAGTGGAGGCCCGGGGGGCCCCCAGAGACTGCAGGCCCAAGGAGAGGCCCGTTATAAAGTCAGAGGAGGTGTAGGTCGTCCCCCTCCTCCCCTAAATCAGCAAAGTGGCCCCCATGGAAGCCCTTCTTCATAAAACCAAGTACTTTTGGGGACATATTTGCTCTATGAGCTTAGTATGGACATTGGGGGGGTTATATGTTACCTACCTACTTTTATGATGTCACATATATGTGTTGATGATCCTTTTATGGGCAGAACAGGCTTATATGTGGTTTATGACTTGCCATATTTTCTCTAATGTTCATTTTATGGATATTTATGATGTGTTTATGACAAGTACGTATATTTCATTACTGTGATTTCTGACTACCTCTTATGTTGCAGAATCCTGAGTACTTACATGTTCTAATGTGACTACTGTTTATTCTTGCAGAGTATTAGTAACCTCTGTAACTTTCTGACAACTGCTAAGGTAACAGGATATTTTGATATGTAGCATTTAGTCCAATTATATTTTGTGCAATACAGTTTATTTTTACATTGCTCAGTGTTGTGTTTACCTTGTGGTGTACACATTGCGTCATGTGTGTTGTGTGTGTTGTGCAAACGCTTTGCACATTGCCTCTGGGTTAGGCCTGACTGCTCGTGCCGAGCTACCAAGGGGGTGAGCAGGGGTTATCTTGGACGTGTAACTCCCTTGCCCTGACTAGAGTGGGTGGGTGCTGCCTGGTTTAGTTGCATACCCTAGCCAACCAGAAACCCCATTTATAACACTGTCTTTATTCACAACCTCTTGCATCCCGTGTCTGTTGTTCTTATCTCTCTCATCTAGTCTTTCCCTCTTTCTCACACCTAATAACTAATTTCCTTTTCCTGTACTGTTTCTTTCACTCATTCACTAACCCAATGATCTTAACACTTTGCTGTAAAATGAGCTTTTCTTTGTAACTAAAGACCCTTAAATAAGCCGCTTCCTTAATCTTGTATTTTTTTCTAAGTTTCCTTGCACTGGCAAACTGATGTGTGTACTCTGCAACCAGAAAATAGTTTATTGGAAAGTCTGGTTCTGGAATTCAACTTGTCTTAATAGTAGAAATACAAGTGGGAATTACTATGATACAAGCTGACAGGTTTGTTAGCCTGTTATCTATAAAATTCTTCACATGTAGAATAATAATTTTTTATATAAAGTTCTATAATATGCAAGATATTTCATATTTTTTGTTTTCAAATATCAAATGAGCAGATGTACAGAAATAAGCAGACAAACTGGGGGCATATTTATAAGAGGCTTGCACCAGCCTTGCGTTAGGTAGTGTGACACAAGTTCGGTGCCAGCAGTGAGTCATATTTATAAAGAACGCATCTTAAAAAAATGAGTTGTTTTTTTAAGGTTTGTATGGGGTAAAAGCTGTGCTGTATTGAGGTGCGTCACACATTATTTATTATTTCATATATGTAATGTAGGTGTTCTACAAAATCTGATAGGAATGTAACACAGTGGTATTCTTGGGTGTAGCACTGCATTATGCATTATGTGAAAGTGCAATGCAAAGCTAGAAATGGCCAAAATTGCTGTGCATTGTCAAATTAGGTGTAGGAAATGATGCAGTGGCTGTGGTATAAAAACATCAACATCACAAAAGATTTTGTCAAGGTCCGTTACACCATGGAGGTCATCATACTGCAATTAGGAGTAGCTAAGAGACCACCACCACGTAGACTGCAAAGAAGGAAGGAACATTTTTTCTGCCAACGGATATCCCTTATTGATCCTAGGGAGGAGGATGATATACATTTATACAGACTCAAGTAGGAGTCCACCATGGAATTGCTGGAGAAGATATGGCCAAGTCTCTAGACCCATACCATTCCAGCACATGTCAAATTGATGTGTGTGTTACACATCTTGGGCTCTTGATCATTCCAAACTACAGCTGCATAATTGGCAAGCACATCACAGGGAACATTATCCACCTTTCTTCCATCTGTGTTGGATGCCATGATTAAACTGACTTCAGGGTACCTGCTTTTCCCCAAAACTAATCCACATCAATTGGAGACCAAACAAGGTTTCCACAATATTGCAGGATTACCCCATGCGGTTGGAGCCATAGATTGCACATGTGCAATTTGTGCCTTCTGCAGTCACTGCAAACCTATAGAGAAAGCAGAACATAGTTACTCAATAAATGTTCAGGCAATAATGGTCCATCAGGGACTCTTCAGAAACATTCTGGCTAAATACACTGGCAGTGCCCATGATGCCTACATTTTCCTCCACAGTCTCATCAAGGATCAGTTTGAGGATGGCTGTTACAGGAATGGCCTTCTCAACTGTAAGGAAAACAGAATTACCAATACTTTGCCTTTTGTTAAAAGAATGATTGAATACCCAGCTCTGTGTTTGGATCATGTGTGATGTGCACCTAGGGTAGTATGTTTCTAAAACATATAGCCATAATGTCCCAATGTGTGATTACCTCACAGATTCAGAATTTAAAGGTTGGAAAATGCATAGTGCTATGTGGTGTGACCTATCATAATGTCTGAACTGGCAGAATCACAAGTAGTGCAATTGCAGTGACAACAAATGACATGCCATGTGCCCACAATTGTTTTGAAGCAAACATTAAAGAAACAACCTTCAAGATGTGTCCAATGTGTGTGCAATGGTGTATCATGGTGGGAAAATATGTTAAATCTCTTGATTTGCAAATGCTATAGGCAAAACCTTCACATTCAAAATATCTCTTTCACACATAGCAGTATATCTGTTAGCTGATAAATGTCTTAGGACCACAAATGTGAAGGGTCAATCAATTGGCAATGACTGCCATGCACTGAAAGTGTTGGATCAAATAATGTCACAAATATGTACTCTAGGTACATAGGTCACACTAAAAGAGCAAATGGCACATAGACACCAGCCATTACAACATTTCAAGTCATTTAATACATATTCATAATAAAGCACATAGACATTCTTTATCAAAGTAATAGATGATTACATGCATGCTGCAAGTTGCCTACATTTGCTGCATCTGACGTAATAAATGTAATTGTCACACATAGCTTACATAGGCCAAAAAAGAGGTCATACACTAGGAGCAAACCCAGGTCACATAGTAATGAAGGAAAGGTATCACAGTGTAATTACAACAAGCAAATCTACATACTTATGATCAAGAAATGGTGTAAGAATCAAATCCTACAAGTACTGATTCTACCACATTGAAATTTACAGACATACATTTTCTGACAGAAACTTTACTGAACAGGTTTTATGGACCACTTCATTCTTTCAAACATGATTAGGCCTCGTATAGAGAAGGGCTACATTTCGGTTCCTATGTGTCAATCTAAGTTCATCTAGACAACTGGCCATTGTGGAAACAATATCTGAAAGATGTTTATTCCAAAATAAAATATCCATGTCAGATGTCAAATAATGGAAACTATGAATAAGCAACTGGACATCGAAATTCATAGTTAACTATGTAAGACCCTGGCATATCATGTAGGCAGCCAAGCACATCACAGTTGGAAATATGTCAAAATGATGTGTAAGTGTGAAAATTACTGTCAATGTTCCAACCTATAGATCTCGATATGGCTGCAAGAAACTCTCATCTAAAGGTGAAGGCATTGTACACACATAGACCCCAATTTATATTTAGCAGGTAGAAAATGACCAATTTGCTTATCTTGCCAGTCTTCTGTCTAAGCAAGTTATCTCTCATGTTGATGTGTTGTATCCCTTACATGCTGTACAAGTTATAAAACTATTCAAACATTTAGCAGCAAGCATGTGTAAAGCAATGTTCAACAATAACTAAAACATATCAGTGTCAGTTAAAATGAAATGTATTTCATAGTGCCTGCATACAAATGATACATAGGTAGTAATGTTGAATGCACAAAAAGTAAAGTAATTGACTTGTGATTTGTCTATTTTCAGGTGACCAGGGATATGGTTTGGAGCCATTACTGATGACCCCATTGAGTAATCAACAACAGATGGGCAGAGGAAGTACAATGCAGCTCTGCCCAAAATGCACAATGTAGAGAAACACATGTTTGGGGTACTAGCGTCACACTTTAGGTGCCTCAACAAGTCAGGTGACAGACTGTTCTATTCACCTCCCATTATGTGAAAAATAACTTTAGTGTATGCAATTTTGCACAATATATGTGATAGGACCAATGTCCAATGGGACTATGAGGGGGAAATTTCACATGACCATGAAGAGGCAGAGGACTCTAAGAGCGAGATTGTCCACACATTGGCAGGTCAGCAGAGATGGGACAACATCATGGAAAATGTTTTTCACTTGAAATGGGAATTACATCAATAATGACTGAAACTATGTCAACTTCTCATTCAATAATTATTTGCTTTGAACTCACCCGCTGTGTGGTGTATGTGTGAATGCCAATATACCTATATAGTCACTCACATCTTGTCAACTAGATGTATCCCTCAACTTGCGTCATTTGTATTTTTTTAGGTGTTGTTAAGCATAGGGGCATAGATCGAACTCAGAACAAATCAAAGCAGCAAGTCAACTGTTTTGCTGTGCTTTGATGTATCATAGTGTGTTAAATGTGGCAATCAATGTTTAATGGATCACAAATCTCCCATTAAGTCAGTTCCTGAGACAATCTTGAAAGTGATGAGTGTTTCACATATGGACTAACATACAAAGTGACAACAGTTTACTGGTACATATGTTGCAGCAGATACCATCACATATCATGGGAGACATCTGTCATGGCCAAAGGCCTAGTCTCAGGTGTGGATGTCAAAATGTAATTTGTAAAAACAAAAATGCATTCATGCATGTTTGGAAATCCACAAAACAGCACACACATAACACCTTTCCATGGCTAATTGATGTAAATAGTGGATTTGCCCACAATTGATACTATACACATTTATCATGCTTTGCACAGCAATGTATGGAGCCACAAAAGCCAGTAACAAAACATAATAAACTGCTGGAGTTTCAATGTGAGGCATTTTTCAGAAAAGTAAGACATGGGAGATGTTTGCCAACCATTAAATCACATTAGGAAGACAGACATGGTTCATTTTTGAAGCATGTATATCAAAATGCAACCAGCAATGGTTGTGGGCATATACAAGTTCCTTAAATATGGTGCAATGGTGGTGTTGGGTAGGAAATTTCCCCTGCATGATAAGAGTTGTGTACTCCTGTCCTGGGTGCACAACTGTGTTATTGTGTGGATTACTAATGCTGGTATAGCTCCATAGGGGAACGTGGAATATGTATGTGTGCCATGACATAAGCCTGTGTCATGGATTGCAGTCTGGTTGGACCAGGAGGGGCACCCAAAGATCGGTGTTCATAGTTGTATGCTACTGCCTTCGCCAGGAGTAAAACAGAGCAAACCTGGGGGTGCAAGCATACTGTGTAGTGATCAGTAGTAGCGAACATGACCATTCAGCCCAGGGAGCCAACAATTCTAAAATTCCACTGCTGTTTATTTTACTCACGCCTTACTGACATCATGTTGACCTGGATGTGTGTGTGATTAAATCTTGTGGACAATGGATGTGTCTGCGCAAGAAATATACAGCACATAGGTTGAAATGTGGCAAAGTGTGCACAATGTCTATGCTTGTACTGTGTGTTCCAAGTGACACACTGTAGTACACTACAAAGGGATTGTAGTGCATTGCATGCATTGCACCAGTTTGCAACCGTTTGTGCCACATCATGCATGCGCCATGCATAAGGTATACAAAGTGGGTATTCCAGTGCAAGCAGGCCCGCAAAAATGGCACAATTAAATCTTCAAGATTAAAAGGATGCACCCATTAGACTCAATGGGCCTCCTTGCACTTTGCTCCACTAGTGTCAGAATGTTTGACTCTAATAAAGCAAAGCGCCACAATAGCCTAAAACATTATGACGCTATTGTTCCTAATGCCACCATGGTGCACCATATCTTAAATACGGCACACACATGGTGGCGTTAGGGAGTGCAGGGGGCACAAGAAAAGTGTCGCTTCACAATGTGAAGCACCACTTTTCTTAAATCTGGGCCAATGTTTAAACAGGTGTTGCAGTAAAGTGGAATGACCTTTTTAAAGCTTGTCTGGGCACGTTTCTGTTACCTGTGTCCTTATTTGAGTATGATACTGGTAGGAAAGAGGTGCAAACAATATCCAGACAGTGTTACAAAGTTTAAACATGAAGGCGTTATAGAATCAGAACATTTAAAAAATGGTGCATCATTATGCCACATATTTTGCTTTATCTTGCAGCATACTATACTCAAACGTGCTGCTTTGGTTTAACCTCTCTGGCTGCATAATTTCAGTGTGACTGATTCCTACTGATCAACACTTAAAAGCTTTGGAAATTCATACTTGTCTCTGTACCTGTGTGCCAATTCAAAAGCCAAATTGTTTAAACATGAGGACAGTTTAATCAGGCTAGCCATCACATTCCAACCATTTTACCAATGAAAGATGCTGGGAATGTGGCAGTGACACCACAAAGTTTATCCACATCATTATTTTGACCCATTAAAGTGTACAAATGGCTTCTCAACATGTGTTTCTGTAACAGTGTTAGAACATTTCGATAAGTATGGATAAATTATCATTTTGCTTAATTCACCTAAAGAATAGCTGTTTTAATCCTGCTGCCGGGGTTCCCGAGCCTTCCTCAGAGAAGTCCATGTCATATCCATGTGAAATGAAATGACAAAGGTACAATTACACTGATTCCTTGGAGGCTGCAGGAATGTAGGCCTGCTACTCTGTTGATCAATGTTATTGGACAAATCGTTGTCAGAATGCCTGACTGTTGGGTATGTAGATGTCCCCATGGCGGGGTTCTGGTCATACGGCTTAGCAGGTGTAAACTGGAGGTCAGTCCACATATTTCAGTGCAATGTGTATTTTGGAGCACAGTGTGCAAATGTCATTGTTGTTAAACCTATGGTATGCCAGTAGGCCTTAATGCATGGATATAGTGGCAATACCATTAGTGTAGTCAGTTGAACAAACACACTAGTCTGCACATGGATTGGCATCGAAATGCCAGGCTTATGCATTGTATATCTCCTATGTGCCATTTCTGTGAGACATTCATATGATGCAAGCCATAAAGTCATGTTTTAGCACTGTATAAAAGTTCACATGCAGAAATGCTCAGTGTTAGCAGCATATGGCGCACTACAGTGTTCACCTACTGGTGGGGTAAGTTAGACTGGCTAGCACCAATGCGGGCACCCTTCCATTATGTTGCAAATGGCCCTAAATAATAGTCAACAAAGTTGTTTTACAGATGAGTATTCCAGCATGCATACAGACTCCTGAGATGCATTTTCATATTTTATTAGATGACTTATGAATGCAGCAAAGGGAGAATGAGTGTACAGAAAAGTAAATATATAAATGTTATCATGGTTTTGTTACAATTGTATACCAGATTCTTTGTGTCAGATTTCAATTTATATGCCTGATGCTAAATTGGCAAAGTGTTAAACATTAAAGTCTTGCAGGAAGGAGCCACACACCCTATTTTGAGTGGCTCCCTGACTCTGAATAAGTCAAGTCAGCAATGTTTGCTCCCTTGTGTAACTCCAGCTGAGTTATACAATGCAGAAGCACACTAGCTGCAGTTAGTTACCTTATCACCGCTCATGTGTGTTTGGAACCCACTTTGTTCCCCCTTGCATGATGCTAGACCAACACTGAAAGTGTACCTATCTGGCCCATGTCTACAATTTCCTAATAACACATCATCATGATTGAGAATCACTGTTGTTAGTGATATACTTATTTTCATAATGTGACTAACTTTACATAGTGTGTACTTACACTGGCCTCATGTGGGTCAGTTTCACATGTTGTATTAGGAAATGTCTTTGTACTGATGGTGTATTGGCCAAATCTCTATCTCAATATTTGGTGTAGGTCTGGACTTGCTCTTATGATAGCATGACAATGTCAGCCAGCTTTTGTACATTTATAACTTGATGCAATAAGTATTTACTTTTACTCCATAGATGACATGAAAGCAGCCATGGCAAAGACCTTTGAGGGCAGATGGGACAGATAAACACATCTGCAACATTAGCAAGGACTATAAAAAGATGGATAGTTTATTTACCAAAGGGCAAAGGCAAGTGGGATACGGAATAGTGGAAGCAGGTCAGAACCCAAGACAACAGCAGCACAACCACAATCTGAGGATGCCAGACAGCATTCTCTGGACACAAGCCACAACAGGACTCTCAAGTATATCGCACATGCCACACACACAGCCAAGGACAGCCATTCGTGAAAAATCATCAGCATTCAATTGTCTATTGGTCAAACTGATGCCGAGCTTGAACAGGAGGACTGCTGAAATCAAAGGAGGGGCAGGCCAGCATTTGCACGATCTTCTTAACATGCCAGAAGGCCCTAGAACATATTGCAAGCCAAATATGACTCTCTCCCTCTTACCATTCACTTTTCCAGTTGTTGTTTTATATTATTTGTTATACTTAGTAAGCATAGTGTTATTGGAGGTTTAATATAGGTATATGTGTAGTTAAGTATTAATCAATATATTTGTAAGTAGTAGTTTGCGTGTCTGTTTTCTTAATGCTATGCTTTCAAGTGGGTGGGGATTAATGCTTTGTGTGTATAAAACAATGTAAAACAACACATAAAAAAATAGATATATTTGTTTAAGATTTCATGTATAGTTAGTATATGTTTAGGACGTAGTTGCTATTTGTATTGGATTGTATATGTGTTAGGGGGGTGGGTGGGTGCATGTTTAACTTGTCTTGTGTGTATGGTGCTTAATCTAAGTTTAAATTAGTTAAGTTAGTATAGGATAGTTTTAAGGTTAGTTAGTGTAGGTTAAGTAGGCTTAGGTAGCTCTCATTGGGAATACATATTTAACATTGAAAAATGTTCATTGTTCTCTAGTTGGTTGTCATTTAATTTAGAAGGGTTGATACCACTGTGTCCGGGATGTGGGTACATGATGTGCCAATTGATTTGATGTATTAGTAGCTATATGTTACTTTTACAGAGGCCTACAGGCAACTGAAATTTGTCCTCAGATGTAATTTCTGTAGGGAACCATTTCCATACTTGAGACACGACAAGTTTGGCTCAGGAATTGATCTGACACAGAGAACAACACAAGTATTCCTCTACTGAAGCATCCTTTGAGAAAGTGATTAGGTATGTAAGTGTTTAATTAGACGTTTTGCCACAGAATGCTGCTCACTGCCTGCACTGTAACAAAAACAGTTGCATAGCACTAACAGTGTACCCTCTTGCACCATTGGGCAAAAATTTCTGCATTGTAGTGTGGAATTTAGTTGGTCATAATGTTACATATACCTGGACAGCCTCTATCTCAAATCGATTTCCCTGTGTGTTGTGTGTTCCACATCATGCACCTCACATATCAAAAGACACTCCTAATTTTTTAGCCTATGTCTCACATTTAATACTCCTCTCTGGAGGTGTATCACTTACGCAGACTCACTGGTGTCCCACCAATGGAAAACATGTATGCTAAAATGATCAGATATGTGGATGCACTCACAGTCAAGACATGTGAGACCTCTCTGTGGAGAGTAACAGCAGATGTATACATGTGCTGAAGTTCAGTAATTTTGTAAACCAGTGATGTTTACTAGTTAGTAAATAATGTAGTATTCTTGACATTGCTACATTATTGTAGGCAATATTTACACTGTTTTAACCTCACATGCCTCAAACATCCCATGTATATGTGAAAATAGTGTATGTAGGTTGTTGATATGTTCTCACTGTATATCTATCCAGAAAATACATTCTGAGTGACATTGCTAAAGTACACATTGCTAATCAGGACATTGCATCAGGTGGAATTGGTGCATACCAAAGCACTAGGTCCGTATAAGCTTAACTCAATCTTCTTTACTTTTACATACACAAAAGTCACATTGGTGTTTATGTTTCCAATATATTTGTAGACCTTCGGGGTAAACCAAAATGCAATATGGTTGTGAAAAACAAAAGATTTATTATCTTGTTGAGGTTCTAACCTCACATTACATGATGCAAGTAGGTTTGGCCTCATAGATTAGCAGATACACATAGATTAAAAAAACAATTATTGTGCCTGGTTACAATTAATTTTACCAATGGAATAAAAGAATTACGATTTTGTCTTGACTCCACTGAGGAGGAGAGCATTGCCATTCGGGGGTGTTGCTTTGGATTTAGAGGCCCAAGTGGACAAAAACACTACTGAACAAACAAAGAACCTAATTATGAGTTTGGTGGTCTGTGGATTGCCATGGTAGCATCAGCAGTCCGACTGCCATCAGGTTGGCAGTCAGACCACAGTATTACGATGTATGCTGTTCCATACAGCAAAGACCTCCACTGTCCCGCCAGCACCTTCAGACAGTACAGACCGCCGCAGTGGCAAGATAGGCCAATAAGGCCATCGGAGCTAGTGGTTCTGTTGTACAGATTATGATATTGCTTCTCACCAATGTGACTGTAGCGGTCCAACTACCACGTCCCAGGTGGCGGAAAAGGATGCATAAAGGGCAAGAACTCACTTGCAGGCAGCGTCACATGTCCTGTGCTGCCATGGAGCCGACCACACACATCTTGCTACTGCTGCTACTCATAGATGATGGCCAAAATAAATGCCTGCGTGGACGCAACCGACAATACGATCACATACCTACTCGTGTTCAGAAACTCCCCAACAGATTGTCGTGCTGCCATAGACTTGGTATTTGTGTTACGCTACGTGGACCAAGTACACTTTTTTATGTGTCCCGGGTCAGAATCGATAACAATAAATGATCTATACACAGCCACATGATGCCCCCTTTGGGCAGGTCACTGACACCGCACCGCCACACTCCACAAAACCACACATCTGCACATCCTAGCTTCAGCGACAGTGAAGTGTACAGAACATTGTGTCACACAACAGCAATACCACATCAACACCACTTGAAATAAAACTGACACTCTCACATTGCTCGCATATTATGGACTGTCATGATATTGAAGAAACATGTATGGATGTGTCATTTCATCCAAACACACCATCCATGAAACATTCCTGTGATGGACCACACATATCACCCACATTACAACGCAATGGAGGGTCAATGAGATGCACAATATTTTGCTAGACAAATATCCAAAGCTCACAATGTAAATAATACCTGCACACTTGGGATGGGGGCATCATGAGCACTCCTGAAAGGATGTTGCCCTGACACATATTTTACTTTGCAAAAGCCCCTAAAACAGCATTTGAACAGAAACTGGTCCTTCATGTATCTCAGGGACAACCAATAGTAAAGCCAAGTGACATGGCAATCTGAGAAATGTGTGAGGGCAAGTCAAGAAAGTAAATACAACAGCAACAGCATGGGTTACGTATTTGGATGAAGGAGCTGGAAGGGACACAGATCAAAATGGACACATGGCCAGTCAAATGTAAACAAAGGTAGTCACCTTCACATGACAGACTTTAGTGAGGTACCAGCACTCATAATACACTGAAGATAAGTCACCTGTGCGGGACAGATGGCAATATGCTCACTTGAGCAGAGACATGGCTCAGGACAGTAATCTATTATTTCATGTTGTTGCAGCTGTCACAGCGAAGAGTAGTGGACTGTTGTGTACAAATTACACCCACAACAAACATGACCTGATTGATCACTGTTCTCAGCCATGTGTTGGCCCTGGAGAGTAAATTGTTTGTGAACTGTACTCTGTTGGGCCCTAAGTACTGGGCTAATAGGCGAGGCACATCAGAATGCACCAACCTCCATACCTACACATACAGTTCCTCTTCTTGTGTGTCACACATGGCCCAATCCCCTATCTTCAGAGGGGAATGGCAGAACCTAACATATCAACTTGGCAATTTTGCAGACAGGAATATGAACAGGACTCACACGTTGTAGCTCCTGTGCTCCCCTTAAAGGCCAATCAAGCTCCGGGTAGGGCACTGCCAGAATGTGGGCCATTGGGAGGTCGGGCTCCAACGTGCGCCACACCCATGCCCAGAGGACAACCACATCTGGATCACAGCGATCATCTTGGCCCATCGTCTCAGGTCCTCCCACCTCTTGCGACAGAGGGCGCTCCATCGGCTATGGACCCCCAGGTTTGCACCTTACGGGTGATGGCTCTGATGGGTGTTGCCCTGTATGGATGCAAAAGACAAACCAAAAGGTTACAAACACAGGTTTTTGCCCAAATAGTTGTGTCAAACACATGTCAGAAACACAAAGCGCAAAATGTTTAACTTGTCAACACACCACAAGTGTACAGCACACATGCTGATGAGTACAGGGACATGACCTTGTCCTAACTGGCACACAGGGGCACATTATAGCGTGTGAGGAGGGAAAGGATGGTGTTGAACAGAGTAATGTGTGCGTTTGAGGTTCTTACCTGCTCCTCTGGTGAGTCATAGAGATGAACATACAAGGGAAGGACCTCATCCACAAGTTTCTCTAGCTTCTCTCGAGAGAAGGTGGGGGCCCTTTCACCTCCTGTACGTGGCATAGTAACTCTCAGAGGCAGCACACAGCAGCTCAAGTGGTAGAAATTTTGATGGCAGCAGTGTCAGGAGTAAAGTTACTGATTTTGCCAAGCGTGGCGTACACGAATGCCACGTGAGTGGTAATCACCGCCAGCAAGCACAGCCATTGGCCCCCGGCCACCACAGGCAACAACATTAGTCTATATCTGTGTCTGCCACGGTTGGAACCGCCCACCACACAGATGACTTCCACTGGTGGCCGTGGACAGTTCCTAATGTACAGTGAAGTAGGTCAGGCATCTGCCATTTTGCCAGATGGAAGTACAGTATTGGGTCCTGTTAAATGTGCCACAACACCAACATATGTGTTGGATCATCACAAACATCCTTAAGCAGTCTCGTTGTGTAGGTTTTACTAATCAATAACCAGTGTTGTGTGTTGCTGAGCACAGATGGCATATGACGTCGGTGCACTGTCCACTGCCGCTGATGGTATTTTTAGAGGTCGGAACCAACTGTTACCTTTTGAGGGGCACTTGAGGAGTAGATAGTTGGGTGTTGCCCAAATCCATGTTGTGGACATGTGTAGATAACCATGGGGGTCACATCTGACCCTTGTGTATTTGACAGCTGTGATGTGTACTAGGTGTAATGTATTTCCAGTCAGAAATGCTTTGTCACATGATTTTGTTGGCATGTATGTTGGTGTGGACACAGTGACTAATGCTCCCACTCTTGTATTTTCACACATAGGTGCACTGGGAAAGGGAGGAGGCAAAAACCTCCAGTGTACCTTCCATTGCCAAACCTTTAAACCAAGGAGGAATGCCACATCCTAAAACTGTACCATCTAAATAGGCAAACAAATGTGGAATTAAGCCATCCGTTGGAGCCAGATCTGATGCCTGCAAATAGTAATTTAACCTGTATATCACCCATTGTCCAACTCATGGTAGTATTGAACTTCATGACCACAGTGTCCTCCAATATACAACGGCATTATCGGGTGGTATGTCCAAACCTACGTTCAGTCTTGTGTTGAGATATGTTCTATCAGCAATGATGAAAGACATTGTCAGCTATATCAGGTCCCCCCGATATGGGGATTTAGCCAATGTGAAGGCAGACTTCTATGGTTTTGCTGTCCTCCCATATGTAATGGGAGCCACTGATGGCACACATCTTGCCTTGGTGCCACCACAGACCAGTGAACACCCAACAGGAAAAACATCCATTATATTAATGTGCAAGTTGTCTGCTTGTCCGATCTCTGCATCTCAAACGTCTGTGCCTGGTTCCCTGGTTCAGCCCATGATTCCTTTGTAATGTGGAACAGCACCATACCCCAACTGATGTCACAAACGCAACCAGAGAGGGCCTGGCTGGTGGGTAAGTCACATCTGTCCTGATTTTGTGTGAGCAATGTCAGGTGCTACAATCATGAACTAAATGTCTCATTTTTGCACTTATGTCTCATTCCTAAACAGGAGACTCAGCATATCCACACTGTCCTTGGTTACTGACGCCACTGAGATATTCAACAACTCCAGGGGAACTCTGCTTCAATGAGGCCCATGGAAGAACATGTGGGCAGCAGCGTGGGCTTTTGGGCTCCTGAAGGCCAGATTTTGCAGTCTTGACAGGGGGAACCCTCCTCTACTCACCTGGAAATTGTATCAGATCACTGTGGCATGCTGCGTGCTCCACAACATCGCCCTGCGGAGAAATGGCCCTTATATCCCAGAGGAGTGGGAGCCTGCAGAGCCACTGGGTAAAAATCCTGAAATGCCAAATGAAGATGATAGTGGTGAAGAGGAAGGAGCTGACTTGCAACAAGATCACATCAACAGCTTCTTCTCATGAGTGTTAATATGTAATGTGATGTCATGACTTTGACTGTACAGTGAACTGCAGTTGTGATAATGTGTGTTGTACATTTTTGGAAATAGTTAGGGAGCTGATGCTCAAGCAAAATCAGCCAAAGACGGCTGTTTGATGAGATAGCTTTTGACACATCTGCACCTTGATAATATTGCTTCATTTGTGTTTGATTTATTGCAATGCACTTTGTTTTCCAGATGTTAGCTATTTGACTTATTTGACTTATGTCATATGTATGGCTTCACACCTATACTCCTTGTTTTGTTCTTTGTTCAGGTATCTTGACCATGAAATCTTCACGGGGGCGTATCTAAGCTGTGATGTTGGTAGGTATGGGATTCAGTTCCGATATACAAAGTGGACATGGATTGTTCCAGGGAATGTAGGTTACATATTTTGTGTGAAGGAGACCTGTGCCAAGACAGTTGATAAGATGGAAGTCTAGAAGACTCCATTCGACTTGTACCTTGTTGTGTGGTGGCCCAGATGCATCATGTGTATTATCATGTGATTAGAAGATATTTAGTTGTAGGCCAAAATCATGTTAGTTACCCTTCACATTAGCTAAGCACTCTTTTTGTATGACCTGTATGTAGCTGTTGATGTGTTTCATCATTGTACACCGAGGTGCGTGTGCCACATCGCTTATACTTGTTTGTGTCATACCAACAGATGCATAAGCACTGGACTGTGATTATGCGGTGATCAGAAACTGTTGTACTGCCATGTGTCTGAGTATTCGATGATATGACATTGGATTACTTTTTTTGTGGTCAGGGATGTGGCTCCAACTGATGACATCAATCACTTTAAAGTTTGCCTATTCTACAGGACAATGTCTGACAAATCCCTTTCTTCCTTTTATGGTCTGGAGGTCTGTACCTGTAAATATGTTCATTTACCCAGTATGATTCAATCATGTATGATTTGCAATGTTTCAGACATATTGACAGCCTATGTACTGAACAATGTAATACAATTTCTTCTTTGACAAGCCCCTTATATGTATGTTTTTCTGTGGAATGGTTGTAATCCTGAGCTGGACACTGTGTACGTGCAACATATCCCATCTTGCACAAGTACCTTGGATCATCATCGTACGGTTCACATGATCTGACATATCTACATGCCAAAATGTGAAATTAAAGACAACAGACAATTAGTTAGTGACACTGTGTACATGCAACATATCCCATCTTGCACAAGTACCTTGGATCATCATCGTACAGTTCACATGATCTGACATATCTACATGCCAAAATGTGAAATTAAAGACAACAGACAATGAGTTAGTGACAAATGAATTTATTGCAATACTACAACTACCAGAAAATATTTGTGACATAAATTAACAAAATTGGAACGTAAAGGGTCAGTCAGGGTGAATAAAATCATTGGAGTAGATGCCTTACCATTTCTCCTACTCGAAATGGAATGTGGTTCAGGAGCAGTCCACTGAGCGTACGTGTGACACACAAAGAATGACATTAAGGAAGAGGATTATTGCTGGGAGTGGTGAGTGCCTTGCCAGGCACACCTCCTGGATTCTTGCATAGATGTCCCCGCTTGCGAGGGGAGGGATCAGCTGCTGCACAGGCAGGGGTGTCTGTGGCTGTTTGTGCCTCTGACAGGGCCTCCCTTCCTGTGTCTGCTGCAGACGTAGTTTGGTGTGATGTTGTTGCCACACAGGAAAGAGTAGATATTGGAAGTAAAGTCCTGATCAGCCTGCTGTTATTTTCCCTCAGCACCCCTGTTATTATGGACATCCATTTTGTCAATTATGACCTTCTGCAACTGCTGGCCCACAGCATTCCTCCCATGCACCCTACCCCATGAGCCTGTGCGCTTGGCACAATGTGCCATCTCCAACTGAGTCCTGGATCCTCAGTGTCCGGAGTGTCAAATTGCACCTCAGGATCTAGGACAGGGGGCACAAGATGGTGGAAACTGTTGTAGGTACACAGGTTGGGGGGTGTATCATTACCGGGGATATTGAGGCAAACAGGCTGGGAGGTGACATTGTGGCCACAGTGAGACTCACTGTTGCCGTATGACCAGGTTGCCTGAATGGGCCAGGGCTGTATTCCACATCCATAAGTCTATGAGTGTCATCATCACTGAGGGCTTCATCCAGGGGGGTAGTGGTTGTCTGTTCTGTGGCCTTAGTTTGCCCAGTGGCAGCTCAACCTGTTTATGAAGGAAATACATTGTTATTGGTTGGACTGTGACATCTACCTACAAAGGGTTTGTGTCACAGTAAGCAGAAACTTAGAACATTCTTAAGTTGTAGGTTAGCCTATTGTGCCAAGTTACCATGGTATTGGAATATTTGACATGGCATCTGTGAAGCTTGCCTAAACTATTTGACTCAAGCAGCATATGAGATGTGCAGATCAGTTGCACTTTGGATGATGGAATTAAAATTACATCTTACCAACAGTGCAACCAACACAGTGGAGAGGCAACTTCTGCCTTTGACCATTTGGCTGCTCAGTTGAGTGAGATACAGGCAAACACAGAATTTTGTTGTATATGTAACTGAAGTCATCATGTGTGCAGTGCTGTGTTAATATGTTTTCTGCTAATACCATTCCAGCAGCAGCTTGATGCCTTAGGAATACTTGACATATTTATAATCCCCTAGCGCCACCTTGTGCCACATTAGTGTCATTTTTTACGTTAATGAGCCAAAGGAGACCCAAATCCCCGTGCCGTATTAACAGAGTGATGCAATGCATTCCATTCGCCGTAAGAAATAAGCTGCTTCTGCCCAGGCAGGAGCAAAGGAAAGAAGCCGGTGCTAGCTAGAGAGCCAGCAGGGACAATGAAGCTCCCCCAATTGGTGGCCGTGTTGTGGGTGCCTTGTGTGAGAATTAGGGCAACCACTTTAAAAAGAATCATTGGCTCTCACTAGCACCTTATATTGTGCTGGCTGGAAAGCAGGCAGGGGCCTCAGGGCCCTTGGATCTCCAACCGTGGCCCTAAAAATTTGGACATGTTGTAGGTGCCCTGGGTGGGCACCAGTGCACCAACTTTAAAAATAAAATAATAAATCAGCAGCAGGAGCCACTCTTGTTTACCATTCTGTTTTAGGACTTTTTTAAATTAGATTTTTTCTTCTTGCTGGTGCCCCTCATCAGTGGCACCATCAGACAGTTTTTAATGTTTTGGTAGGCTGCAGGGAGTGCAGCACCCTCCACTAGAAACATTTAAAAAAACACAGTAAGGGCCTGATTATGAGTTTGGCAGTCTTGTCACTGCTGTAACGGTGGTGTCAGTAACCCCGACCAGACAGTATGCCAGCCAAATTACGATGTTGGCAGTTTGCTGAACTAGAGACAGGTGGAGTACCACGTACACCACCAGCCACTTACCAACTGCCTTGATGGCGGCTGGGGAAAAGCAGCTGTCAGAGGACAGTATAGACAAGGGTACCGCCATCTACAGTACGATGTGCTTTTTCGTTTAGCCAACTGTGGCAGGCTTTGAGATGACAGAATTGAAGGAAATGGAGTGCTAGCATTCCCATCTCCTTCTTTTCCCTTCAGTCTCAGAAGTGGACCCCTTTTTCCAGGGCCCTCCCTTCACAGCAGCAACTTTACCCCCCGAAAACCCCCAACAAAATACAGGTAAGTACCTTTTGCATTTGTTTGCCATTGACTGGACAGGGCATATATGACAAAGTCTCCAGCAATGCAATGGTACATGTACAAAGTATTTTTACACGTGTCAAGCAAATGTTCATCTTTTGGTCAAAATGTACACACCTGCATCGACACACATGTAAAAATATACCTTGTATTGCTGACTGTGTCCCCTGCCTGTCCATCGCCATCAGGAACACCACCACTGGGCTACCGGTAACATTGTCATACTGTGAATGGGATACCGTCGACCCGGCGAACTTTGTGGGATCGCCACCTTGGCGCTATGGCGGTTCAACTACCAAGCTCATAATCAGGCCCTAAGACTTCTCGGTAATTGAATCCATCACCCCAGGAAAGCTTACTGTATTTTTTAAAGCACACCAAGATGGACCTGCATGCTCTTCTGCTAGGGTGCAAGGGTTCCTCAGTTTTAGTATTGCATTTTGTTATCTAAAAAGTGTTAAAAAACTCAAAGACATGTTGATATTTTTTAGTAAGACTTTATTAAATACATTTTATGACAATCACTTGTATTAAACAATGCAATGTGCGAATTTATATAATATACATTTGGGAATAGTTATTGGTGACTTTTGACAAAATGTCAGCTTTATATATATTGATGTGCTGACCTCTTATACAGTCAATAGGTCTGCTATTTTTTATTTTGGTGTTCCTTCCTGTAGGAAATTGGGTTACTGGCTGAGGGGGTTAAAACCCTACTCAAGTAGCAACCACAATGCTTGTCAAGGTGAAACACAGGCAAACCCCAAATTAACTTGTGCTCAACCGTCTGGCAACCTGGCACAAAAGCATTTTGGCTTAACTTAAAGGTAATACGTAAAGAAAAATTATAGAGCATATCAAACAGTAATAAAGTGAAAGCACAACACAAGAAAAATCTAACACCAATTTAGAAAAATAGGCTAACATTTAATAAATTATTTGGCACCAAAGTGACAAAATCTAATTAGTAAAACCAGAGATATGCAATTTTATAGATTTAGGTAAAAATAGGGTTTGTAAGCATATATGTCCTCATTACGATTTTGGCAGTCCATGCACCACCATGGAGACGGCGGTGGTTCGACTGCCATCAGCTTGGCGGTCGTCCCACTGTATTATGAGTCATGTGGAGCAAAGACCACTGTGGTCTCACAAGGACCACCAGTCAGCACAGACAACTGCGGCGACAAGGCAGCAGAAATGGGCGGGCGGAGACAGTGTTTCCGCTGGACACATTGTGAGGTTGTACTCCACCAATCTGATAGTGGCCGTCCAACCACCATTTCTCAGCAGGTGGAAATGGAGAGTATAAATGGGGCAACTCAGCTGCAGGCAGCTTTACATGTCCATTAAGCTGAACAACAGATAGTCGCACCATAATCCACATGAGGTGGGGGTCATGCTATGGGCATCAAGTACACTTGTCATTGTGTACACAGTAGAAGTCGTTCAGAAAAAAGGACACATTCACAGTCCTTAAATGTCATCTTTGGGCAGGTCACGCACACTGCACCACAACACTACACAAAAACACATGTCTGCAAATCTTAGGCACAGGGACAGTGAAGTGTACACAACATTGTATCACACAATACCAACAACAAACAACATCACATTTACTGACACCCTCACATAGCACACATGCCATGGACTGTCACAAGATTCAACACACATAAGTATGGATGTGCCTTGGAACACAAACACTACTACTGTTAAACATCTCTGTTATGGACCCACAGATCACCAACATAGCAAAACAACAGAAGGACAATGGGATGCACATTAGTCGGAGAGACACATTTCCAAAGCTCACTATGCAAACAATACCTGCACAATAGGGATGGGGGTATGAGGAGCACTCAGAAATGGATTCTGCACTGGGACATATCACACCTTGCAAATTCCCCTAGAAAAGCATTTGCACAGGAACTGGCCCTATATGTATCTCAGAGACAAACAATATTAGAGCCAAGTGGCATGCATATGTGCAGAATGTGGAAGTGCCTGTCAAGAAAGCAAATACAACAGCAACTGCATAGGACATTCATCTAGATGAAGTAGCTGCAAGGTACAAACAGCAAAATGGACAAATGCACAGTCAAATGGAAACAAAGGTAGCACAATTGAATACCCTCCATGTCTACACAAAGAAAACTCACACAAGTTACAAATCTACAATCCAGATTTTCATAACAACAGCAAATGGATCAGCAATCAGGCTGAACCACACACAACTGTAGGCAGGCAAAATAAATTACTTTGGAGCAACAAAAAGGAATAGCAGGAAAAACATATAACCAAAAAACAACAATTTGAGTTTATTTTAACCAAAACAATTATGAACAAAGGCCATTGGCCAATCCTACATTAAGAAATTGCACAGTACTGTGCCCACACTTGACTCTAATCACTGACAGGGAACCTCCACAGGAAGGGACATCAAGTGGGCAGGCAGGCAGGCACCTCAGGGATCATCCTTGGGAGGGGTCATGTTTGGGATGGGTGGGTTTGGGTTTGGAAGGGGTAGGCTTATTCTTGTAGGAGGGGAGTATGGGTGCTTACAAGGGGGCAGGTTTGACAGAGGCGGACTTGGATATGGAATGGATGGGTTGGGATGTGGGTCGGGCCTCATGGGTTTGGTTTGGGGTGGAGGGAACAGGTTAAAGGACAAACTCAAAAAGGAAACTTTCCTTCAGAACACAGGGATGATTATCAGAAGGGGTTTGGGATTTGGAGGTTGAGGGAGTGGTCGTTTGGTATGTAAGTGTAGCTGTCTTGGGTGTGTGTATGTGAGCTATGCTTATGTTTGGGTGGTGCCCGTTGTGTCTGTGAGTGTGGGCATTTGCATGTCTTTGGGGCTGGGAGGTGGAGGTGCAGGGAGATGGAGTGATGGATGTGTGTGTGTCTGTTGGGGTGGTGTCTGCAGGTTTGCTGGTAGTGCTGGATGCATGTGTGTCTGTTGAGCTGTTGTCTTCAGGTATGATGGATGTGGTAGATGTCTGTGTGTCTGTTGGAGTGGTGTCTGAGGGTATGGTGGGTGTGGTGAATATGTCACTGCCTGTTTTGGTGATACCTGTGGGTATGCTTGATGTGGTGTGTGGGTTGGCAGGAGTGTCTGCTGAAGTGGTAGCTGATGTGTTTTTGGGTGTATGCTTGGTGTCTTGTGGTGTTATGTGTGCTGCTTGTGTGTTTAGAGGTCGGTGAGTGCAGATGTGTCTATGTCCTTGGCATAGATAGGGGAATGAAGGATTTAGATTGGGAAGAGCAAGTAGTGGGGGGCAAAAGGTGGGGGGGTGACTGGCTGCTGTCAGTGAGGAGGCCAGAGCATGAAAAGATCTCTGTAGGCCAGACATGGCACTATGAATGCCTTCCAGGAAAGCATTGGTCTGCGGATCGTGGCTGGCCAACCCCTGGATGGCATTCATAATGACAGTCTGACCTACAGAGATGTTCTTCAGGAGGCCAATATACTCCTCACTCAGGGCAGCAGGGGTAACCGGGGCTGGGACGGAGGGGCCTGCAGCAAAGAAGCCTCCCGCCCCCTTGGATGAGTGGGCATATCGAACTGAGTGGGGAACAACCAGGAGGTGGCAATAGAACTGAGGTTAGCGGACAAAGACTGTACAGATGGGTCTGTCACCTTTAGGGAGTGGCCACTGGAGGTAGAATCCAATGATGAAGATGTAGATCTGGTCTCCTCCGTGGCACTCCCCTTACCCTCCGGACCACTGGGTCCCTCCGCGTTGGTGGTGCCTTGACCGGAGATACCATGGCCCGATGGTTCCCCACTCGGTTGTGCCCTGTCTCCTTGGCTTGCTTGGTCTCATGCTGAAAACACAAAGGGGAAAAGGGTCACCACATGTTCCTGATCACATGTGAACGACAGCTGCAATTAGCAAAGATTACCATGACGTCAAGTAGGCACCAGCAGCAAACTCCACCAAAGTGGCCCCTACATGTACCATGCATGCCATCTGAACTGTTAACAGTTACCCACAGGAAAATCTGGATCTCAGACATCTACAGTTTCATGCCTGAAGTTGTGGAATCAATGACCATTAAATAAGTCAGAGACCACTACTCCCTGAATGATTTGCCTCATGGACCATACCGCAGTTACCTGTTATCATACAATATTAGGCTAATGCCAACTTCATTCCAACAGATCCACACAATGTCATGCAGACATTTATTTGTCACACACACAATAACACAGTTTGAAATGATGCTCCCAGAACATGCTGTGTTGCTGACAACAGTACAGTAACCTGGAGAAAGTGACATGGAATTATTCATCTCACACTGGAAGCATATCAACAAGGCACTTTTCACAAAGTGAAATTTGTCACAATGGAGTCATGAGGGTAGTACCAATGCTCTGATATGCCACACGTTTGGCATGGAAATTTACACTGTAGTCATCACGAGCAAATTGAAAGGGGGATATGTCCCTAAAATCTAAAACACAATGAATCAGCAAGCCCCAGGGAAATCACCACTATCTCTGACACCCCTTACAATTACATACTCTGATTGCATCAGAAGACACCATTAGTCCTTTGTATGTTGGTGAGGGCCAAAGATTTGTAAGTACCTGTAGAAGGCCCTCAACATGTTGCCCATTGGAAAGCTACATCACTGTCTCCATTTGGTCCTGCAAACCCAGATGTCTGTGGGTGAATGGTTGTACCCAACCAAATGTGATTTAAACATAACTGCAAGTCACTCCATGATGCATTCCAGCAGTTGGGTTACAAACCTTCCCTATTACACATGTGCAGCTCAGTTTGCTACATAACGCCACATCATTGGCCTGGAAATGCACAACGTGGCTAAAACAATATAGCCATACACATTTTGTCCCTCATTGTTGCTGCAGTTGTACATGCCAAATGACATGCAATGAAGGTTGAGGGTATGTGCCAGCCAACAATGGATGGTAGCACACTCCTGTCTGTGGCACCACATGAAATGTACCCCCATTGTAAATGTCCTATTCCACACGCAGGTTAACATGCACATATATGTGGGGGAATACAGAAATCATTCCATGAACACAGGTAGACCATGCATGAAACAGCAGCATACACATTGTGTTAAAAGAGAAAGGGACACATACTAACACGTAGGCACAAGTAATGTTGGAAAAAGTGATGGCACACAAATCATGTCAGTGAACAGTCCACACTTACCAAGGGAAAATATTGATCTGTAGCTGATGCAAATAACACTGTATGCACTGTCACATGTATGTAGGCCATCTTCACATTACAGACAGTAGTGAGGCCCAAGCACCCATCACACGCTGAAGACAAGAAGCCTCTGGGTGGGAGATGGAAATATACTCATTTAACCAGACACTTCCTTTCCTTCAGCTGTAACTCTGAGTAGCGATCCATTGCCTAGAATACTACAACAACAAACAGTACTTGATTGATCAATATATTAATCCATATGTTATCTCTGGACAGCAAATTGTTTGTGAATTGTACACAGTTGTGTCACAGGTGTAAGAGGCTGGCCCTCTATGTAGTGTACAAACTAGGCACACTGTGTAGGGGGTCCAGGGAACCACACATTCGTTCCCAGAGGCAAAAACTAGATCACGTAGTGCTCTAATTTTTGAGGTAGCTTGGTCGAGCAGTTAGGCTAATCTTGGAGAAGTGCAAAGAATTTGTTGTACTCATAGCATCAATCATTCGTCTCACACACTCAAAGGAATAACTCTAGGCCAATTTATAAAAATACTTCAGATATTTATTTACATTCTTATACTAAGATCATCAAAATTGGTTAAGTACTTTTTAAGTTACAAATGTTTCAAGTTCTAATATATGCAGTCTTTTTGTGTGTTATTATGCACCATGGGAGTCAATGGAAGGCCACCTGTAAAAATGCATATGAAATCATACATCGCTTTACCAAGTTCAGTTTTGGCAGGTTGGTCGCAGTCGTCTGCAGGTACGCTGTGCCAGCTGGAGAAGTTTGTGCGGCTCCCAGTTCTGGCATTAGACTCCTAGAGCTGGTACAGGGCCATTGCAAGGGACCACTTGGAAAATGTCTGCAGGGGCAGGTTTAAAGGTGGTGCCTTGGGGTTCCCTTGTGGTGTCGAGGTTGCAAGGGGTGAGGGACCCTTGGGCACAGCTGGTTCCTCGTTGCTGGGCAGCTGGGTGCAGGGCGAGTTGTTGATCCAAGGACTGTGCACCAGATGCAGGTTGCAGTCAGGGTCGCTTGCAGGACAACGGGGGCACTCTGGGGGAGGTCCACAGTGTTCCTGAAGTCCCTCAACTGGGGCTTCCTTTTGGTCCAGTTGCAGCTCAGGGGGAGCTGTTTTACCTGGTTTCTGACATCCACAGACCAGTACCTGGGGTATTGTCACGATTTGGCCACTGAAGGGCACAGTGCCACAAAACTTAACACACTTGAGGTATTTGTCCTGGCATTGTCGATGTGTCATTGTGTCTGGCTGAGACTTCTGGTTCGGGAGATATTGGCCAGTCAGTGAAGTGACCCTCACTGGCTTGTTGGTTCTTTCTTTGTTGCAGAGTGGTGCCTCCACTCAGAAGGGTGATCTGGGGCAATTAGTGAAGCCTGGAAGTCCCCTGGGTTTCTTGGGGTCAATCCAGTGTCCAGCTCCACTGCAGTGGCGATTTTCTGGTCGTGAGTGCAGCAGGCAGGGTTTGGTGCCTTTCCTTGGTGCAGCAGGCCCACGGTTCTCTTGCTTTGGAACTTCTTTAATGCTGGTCTTCTTTGTCCTTTCAACGCTGAAATCTTGGTCCAGGGGTGCCCAATAAATACTGAGTTTAGTGGCATTTGAGAGGGAACCTGGTAGTATCCAATGGGACACTTACCTTTGGGTGACTACACCCACTATAGTCACCACTTCTTGTGGGAAGGGTCACTACCCTAAACCTCATTGGCTATTTTCCTCTAATCCAAGATGGAGGAAACTGGAAAAGAGGGTCCACCTCACAGGCAACACCTTAGGGGTGGTGCAAGCCAGGTGAGGCTACTCTTCCTACCCTTTGATAGATTTCCTGCCTTTGCTCCTGCCAAAAGTGTGGGGCACAAGAGGAGAAGCCAGCTGCTGCTTGCAGCAGGCTTGTGGGTCAAGTTTCAAGGGCGATAAGCCCTTTGAAGCTCACCGCTAGGACAGTGCACATTCCTGAGAGGTTTGTATATTGGCTGTCTGGGGTGGCAGCTAGATAAGACAGACAGCAACCATGCCTGGCTAGTTAGCTTTTGCGGGGGCACATCTAAGGTGGCCGCTGGGTACATTTAGGGATAAATCAAAGATTGGCACCAGTTTGGATTCATCATTCTGAGTTGTTTGATACCAAACAACCAAGGTTCTGAGTGGCCATCATGTAGCTGGGAAACTCATGTTGATCAGTGCCTGTTCACCCACTATGTCCCAGGTTTGGCAAGGACACCGTGGGGGCATTTTGCTCATACAGATATGCCCTCACATATAATATGAAGCACCCTGCCTTAGGGCTATAAGGCTTGCCAGAGGGGTGTCGTACCCATAGCAAATGCAGTGCATTGTGGACAGGCACACAGACATTGTGCCATGTTGAGTTTTAGCTTTGTACCAGAACACTCAGCCTGCAATGGCAGCCTAGAGACTGGCACAATCAGTGCTGCTGCCCTCAGAGGCCTAACCTTAGTACCCCATGCTCTGGGTACATAGGTACTAACTTATTAGGGACTTATAGTGGTAGTTAAGGACATATCTAATTGTGCCAATGAATCACAACAGATTTAGGGAAAGAGCTCTGGCCCAGGGAACCTGGTTAGCAGGGGCCCTGGGGACTACAGTTTCTAGGACACATCAACATCAGGCAAACAGTGGGGGATAACCATGTCAAAAGAGGCCCTCTCTCACAATAGAACCCTGGGCCAATAGACAAGGCACATCAATGTGCACCACATGACATAGCTACTCACACAGGCACAGATGCAAAAAAAAATAAACAAATCAAGAGATTACAATCACAAGTTTTGGCACAAATGGTCACACACATGTCAAAAACACCAAGCTAGAAATGTTCAGTTTGTTAAGGGACCACACTTGTGAAGCACACACTCCAATAAGAACAGGGACATGACTAAAGACATATACATCAATCTGCAGAGTAAACCACTACTCTGCTCAGGGCTTACCATGACTTATCAGGCCTACTGAGATCAGGTAGCCCATTCTCTAGCACTATGTACTGTGATGTGAGCCACAATGAAACACACATATATGGCTTCTGAAGGGTAAACTCCTTTAGGCTTGAATGGATGAACACATTCACACTCTACGAGATTGACTTACTGCATACAGTACCGACAGGCAACTGCCATAGTAAAGATTTCACCCTTTCATTTGAGTAACAATGAAGGGGCTGACATAGTGGGGACAGAAAGTCTTCCTTGTGCATGTGTGGGCATGTGGGCTATCAAATGCAGACTCATGCACTTCAGGTGGAGGGCTCTGTGGTATGCACCTGTACCACAGAAAACTCATTTGGACATATGTGTCTGTCCTACTCAGATGGCATCAAACATGAAAAGGTAGGCATTGTTCAATGTCAATGTCTACTATGTGATCAAGGTGCCGGCTCACATATCATGGCCTCCCAGGAATCAACAGTGCATTGTGGGACTGTCATTACTGTCATTGCTGCAATAAGCCTGTACAGGACAAATATGACTTCTGTGAATGTGACAACAGAGCTGTGGGAGTAAGGGACCTGTCATGAGTCAAAGACTCGCATTGACTAGATGCAAAATGCACATATGGAATACCTCTGGGATGTTCTCCAGCGCTGTTTCCTAATTTAGTCAATGGACTGAGGAATTCAGAGCAGGTTTTATCACTAGAGCATCATATTGCTCTCGTTTACCACTAGAGCATCATATTGTCCAGATGCCAGGATCTGCTGCTGTATAGGGAGTGGGCACAGTGCCACAGTTGCATGGCTACAGAGTCTCTAGCCCAGTCTGGACTATACGGGGAGATACATTTGGCAGGCCCTTGTCTGAGCATACAAAACCCACATGTCACTTCATTTCTGTTACTTCCATGCATGACAGTACATAATGTGGCATTCAGCAATTTGGCATGTGAGGTGTGTCTCAACCTGAAGGGAAGAGTGAGTCAGGGTTCCAGACTACAGTTTGGCACAGCCAGATGTGGGTTGAAGGATATGTGGTACTATACACATTGCTTATAAGATCCTCAAATGACTCACACAAGATGCATACACAGCACATGCTATCATGCACATACATGTTGCCCAACATTTACAACAATCATGAAGAAAGAGATGTCATTTGACATATAGTACTGCCCACCAAAACCTGCACAAGGTACATCCTATTGATGCCACACAGACTGCAACAACAGGCACCCAAGAAGTCTAACTGGCACACAGGGGCACACTGTAGCCAGCGAGGAGGGAAATGATGATGTAGAACTGAATCAATTGTGCCAAAGAGATTTTTACCTGCTTCTATGGTGGGCCATTGGCTTTCCATACAGGGGTAGAACCTCATCAGCAAGCCTCTCTAGCTCCTCTGGAGAGAAGGTAGGGCTCTATCACCTGCTGGATGTCGCTTGATTACTCCCAGAGGCAGCACACAGAAGCTTAGGTAGTGGAGGTGTTACTGGCAGCAGTGTCAGGAGTCAAGTAAGTGAATGTGCACAGTATTGTGGTCATGTCCACCACATATGCGGTCGTCACCCCCGGCGGACACAGCCATTGGGCCGCAACCACCACAGGCAACAACATTAGCCTATGGATGTGTCTGCTGCAGTCAGAACTGCCTACTGCCCTGAAGACTTCTGCTGGTAGTCGTAGATGGTGCCTAATGTCCACTGGAGTAGGTTAGGCATCCACCATTTTGGCATTCTGAAATGCTGTATTTGGGTTTGTGAACTGCGTCACACATACAATATATGTGTTGTAGCATCTCAAACATTCTTATTCTGTCTTGTCATGCAGGTCCTTCTACACAACTACCAGTGTAGTGTGTTGCAGGGCACAGACGGCATTTGATTGCAGTGCACACTCCACCACCACCGACGGTCTTTTTAGCAGTCAGAATATACAGACACAATTTGAGGGGCAATTGTGTAGCACATCTTTGAGTTTTGTTCAAATCCATGTTGTGGACACATGATGACAACCATGGGGATCACATGTGACCCTTGTGTACTTGCCAGCTGCGTTGTGGACTGTGTGTTATGTCTCTCCAGTCAGAAATGCTTTGTCACATGATATTTTTGGCATGCATCATGCATGCTGCTGTGGACACACTGACTAATATTCCAAATCATGTCTTATCCCACAGCAGTACGCTAGGAGAGGGAAAATGTGCCAAACTCCTAGCTACTATCCACTGCCAGACCTTCAGACCATAGAGCAACAGCATATTATTATGTTATACAGCCTGGATAGGCAATCAGTAGTGGACTTATGCTGTCAGTTGGAGCCAGATCTGATGCCATGTATTAGTTATCCAACTTGCATACCACACATTGTACAAGTCATGCTAATACTGCACTTCCTAGCCACATAGTCATTCCAACATACAATGGTCCTATATGCTGGTATGTCCCAACCTATGTTCAGTCTGGTTTTGAAGGATTTCCTCTCAGCAATGTTAAAACACATTGACAGCTATATCAGGTTCCCCCAGTGTGAGGATTTAGCCAATGTGAAGATTGACTTTCATGGTTTTTCCTGCCTCCCACATGTGGTGGGGGCCATTGATGGCACACATGTTGGCTTTCTGCTACCTCAGGCTACTGAACAAATCTATGGCAACAGAAAGAACTTCCATTCCATCAATGTGCAAGTTGTCTGTTTGGCAGATCTCTACATAGCAAACGTCTGTGCCCCTTATCCAGGATCAGCCCAATTCCTTCATAATGTAGAACAGCACCATACCCCAGCTGATGTCACAATTGCACCCAGAGAGAGCCTGGCTGGTTGGTAAGTCATGTCTGTCCTTACTGTGTGTGTGCAATGTCAGATGCTACAATCATGAAGTGAGTGACTCATTGTTGTACTTATGTCCCATTCTTTGAAGGACTCAGCATATCCAAACCATCTTTGGTTGTTGAGCAGCTGAGGAATCCAATTACACCATGGGAAGTCTGCTTCAATGGGACCCATGGAAGAACACAGCGACCAGTGGAGCAGGCTTTTGGGCACCTGAAGGCCAGATTTAGTTGCCTGGACAGGACAGGTGGGGCCCTCCTCAACTCACCCGGGAAATTGTGTCAGATCATTGTGGCATGCTGTATGCTCAACAACAGTGCCCTGCGGAGGAATGTCCCATATATCCCAGAGAGTGGGAGGCTACAGTGGCAGTGGTTGAGACTCCTGAAATGCCAAGTGAGGATGATAGTGGTGAAGAGGAAGGAGCTGACTTTTGAGAAGATGACAACAACAGCTACTTTTGATGAGTTTAAGACGTGATGTAATGACTGTGACTGTACAATGAACTGTAGTGGTGAGAATGCATGGAGTAGAGTGTTTTAGAAACAGATAGGGAGCTGATACTTTACAATATTCAGCCAAAGCCTACTTGATAAAATAGCTTTAGACACTTCCCCACATTGATGATGTTCCTTTGTTTGTGTCAGTTTCCTTGCAATGTACTTTGTTTTCCAGTTGCTTACTATGTGACTTGTGTAATCGGTATGGTTTCAAGCCTATTCTCCTTGTTTTGTTCTTTGTACATGTACGTTTACCATGGCATCTTCATGTGGCATTTCCGAGTTGGCTGGTATCTGTTGCTGTTTTGACATACAATGTGGGTATGAATTGTTCCAGGTAATGCAGGTCACAGTGTTGGGATGTATGAGACTTGTACCAAGACAGTTTGCACAGTGTTTGGGTAGCGGTACAGAAGTGCACTTGTTTTGTATCTTGTGGTGGGCCTGCTGCATCATGTGTGTCATCATGTGGTCTGAAATATGTAGTCCTAGCTTTTGACCATGTCATTTTTTCTTCACAATGGCTAAACACTCTTTTTGTGTGACCTGTATAAAGCTGCAGATGTGCTTCATCATTGCAGGCCACAGTGCATGTGCCACAACACTCACATATGTTTGTGTCATACCACCAGATGCATGAGAATTGGGATATGGTGTCCCTGTGATCTGGGACTGTTGTACTGCCATCTGTCTGTATATTGAATTAGGTGATGATAGATTACTTTGGTGTGGTATGTGGGCTCGAGCTGCTGACATCAACCACTTTAATGTTTGTCAGGACAATATCTGATAAATCTCTTCCTCCCGCGGTCTGGGGGTCTGTACCTTGAAATATGTTCATTTACTCTGTATGAGTCACTCATTTCTGTTTCCAAAAGTCCAGACATATTGACAGTCTATGTGCTGAACACTGTAATAACATTTTTGGTTTGCCCAGACACTTATAATAATGTGTTGGGGTGTAATGGTTGTAATCCTGAGCTGGACACTTTGTACCTGTAACATGTCCCTGCTTGCAGAAGCAGCATGTATCATCATCGTGTGATAAAGAGTAATGGCACACATGCGGTAAAACAACTCTAAGTAGATCAAAATTAATCTAACACCAGTCAAAGTAATCTACACACTGTATCTATCTGGAAAGGCACCAAAAGTATAACCTTATGCAAATTTATTGATCCTATTTAACATTCTGGAATTTACAAAATTATATGCACTGTATATAACCATAAATGTCACTCTATTTCAAAGCCTATATGTAATCATTAGTACATGAGAAAATATACAGAAGAATATACATTTCAATGTCAACTTCATTGTTCATATTCACAATCCCATGATTGATCTAATTAACATAACTGCCTAAACCAAAAACTCCCCACTTGCTCGTCCGTCGTCAACACGTGTTTCATCCGGGGGAGTGCCCCTAGGATTTCCTCAGGATTTTCTTGTCAAATAAAGATCCATCCAATACTTCCTTACTAACTCGGTTGTACCTAATTTCTTTTAATGCTCCAATGTACCTCTTGATTCTCGAAATAAAATCAATTAACTTGTTAGCTTGAATTAATTCTAGAGCCTGTCTCCGCGTATTTTTTATCGATTCAACCTGTTGCAGTATCTAGATGTCAGCGAGTACGCTTCCGATTATTTAAAAGCTAAATGTGAAAATTAAGCAAGCAGACAATGTGTTTGTGATTGGTGAATTTAATACAATGCTAATACAGAAAATACATTTTGAACAGAAAAAAACACAAAATGTATGTGAAGGGGTCACTGATGGTAAATTAAATCATTGGAGTAGATGCCACACCATTGGGAGACTAAAGTCAAGAATACTCCTCCCATTCGAACTGGTAGGTGATTGAGGACAAGTTAACAGATTGAATGTGTGGCACACAAAGGAGGTCCTTTAGGAAGAGGTCATTTGCTAGCAATGGTGGGTGTCTTGCCATCTGCATCTCCTGTATTCTTTGCTGGAAGTCTGCCCTTGCGTGGGGGGGGGGGGCATCTGCTGCTACAAAGGCACAGGTGTCTGGGGCTGGTCCTTTCTCTGGCTGGGCCTCTCTTCCAGTGAGTGGTTTCCATGTTGATGCGCCTGGTGTTGATGAGCAAGAGGAAGGGGTAGGCTGTTGTTGAAAAGCCCTGCTTAGGGAGGTGTGACTGTCCCTCTGCACCCCTGTTAGGGAGGCCATGTTGCTGTTCGGGCCTCCATCTGTTACTACATGTCTCTGTGCATGTCCCTCTGTAGCTGCTTGATTTTCCAGGGTTCGTCAGCACCTGGCCCATCATGCCTAGGAACTCCAGCTAGACCCCCAAGATGTGGCTGATGGTGTCCTGGCTGACAGCAGCCCCAGTAGCTTCACCATGCTGGCCCATAGCATCCCTCCCATGCACCCTACCCCATAGGCCTGTGCCCTTGCCACAGGGTGCCCTCTCCAATTTGGTCCTGGACCCTCATTGTCAGAAGTGTTGCACTGCAACCCAGATTCCAGGACTTGGGGGCACAAGATGGGAGACACTGTGCTTGGGACACAGGTGGGGGGCAAATGGCTGCCCGTGATGTTGAGGCAACTGGGCTGGGAAGAGTTGATGTGGGCACAGTGAGGCTCACTATTGCCATCTGACCAGGTTGCCCAAATGGGCCAGAACCATCCTCCACGTCCAGACATCCGGGAGTGTCTTCTTCATTGAGAGCTTCATCTGGGGGATACTGGTACCCTGTTCTGAGGCTCTTTTTGTGCCCAGCGGCAGCTCGACCTGTTGATGTAAAATGGACAATGTTACTACTTGTATTGTGACATCTACCTCCAATGGTTTAGTGTTACTGTAAGCAGAGACCTTTCACTAAGTTAAGTTGCAATTACTCCTACTGTGGCAAGTAACCATGGTATTAGGTATACTGATATGACGTGCGAAGCATGCCAATTTGTTTTGACTCAAGCAGCTGCTGAAATGTGCGGATCATTAGAACTCAGGAAGATGGCAGATGGCCTGAAAATGACATCTTGCCGCCAGTACAGGCAACACAGTGGCTAGGCAAGATATGGATTTGCCCATTTGGAGGCCTAGTTGAGTGTGATGCAGGCAAACCCAGTACATGAGTCTGGAGTCATCATGTTCACAGTGCTGTGTCAATGTGTCTGCTGCCAATACCAATCTGACGAGGCATATTGAGGCCTCATGAATACTTGTTATGCACAGTGGGCAAGCTGTCACTTCAAATTTCTAGAGCTCTCCTTCTGCAGAGGTGTCCAGAAGTTCTTGCCTCCCTGCCTGCCCCCAGCTTGTCTGGGGCACAAAAACTAGTGTGAAACTCTTTGTGAGTGTTCTGACAAAAATTATTTGTGATGTTCAAGTGTGGTAGGTGATAGCCCCACCCCTCTAGCAAGTCAGAGATTGTTCATCCTGCAAACATCTATTACCCCTTTGTCTCTATGTCTGGGAACCATACACAAAGACCAGCTGTTCCTAGTCATGTGACCCAGGATACAGGCTGCAGGCACCAAATGTTTGGAGCAAGAAAATCCCAAATGTATAAAAGAGGCATTTTCAGAATTTTGACTTGATTTTGACTTATAATCCAACTTTACCATTAAAGAGGGTTTTAAATCACAATTCATTAGAGACCAAACTCAACATTCCTACCTGCTCCCAATTCAAAGTTATCATGTATTAAATGTAATAAGGTAATACAATGTTATCTTAAGGTAGAGTTTGACCTTGGGGGAACAACCTTTAACATGCAGTTTTCACCACAAATCACACTTACCACACAGCCATTACAATGCATATGCCTTTATCACGCATACCACTACCATGTATATTCCTGTACCACGAATGGCTTTAACAGGCATGTGTTTACCATGCAGTACTGGGTTAGTATATAGGTAAGTATATGCAAGTATGGACTGGTGGTTGTCCTAATATTTTGCTGTTTATTGTTACATGACATTACAATTGAATATATATATATATATATATATATATATATATATATATATATATATATATATATATATATATATATACATATACATATTTTTTTCATTAATAATTTTACATATATATATATATATATTGCCTTTAATTGTGTAAGTCTGTACATAGGTATATGTATATATGCATGTTCAGATATTTGCTCAGGTATTAATATTTATGTTGAGTAATCATTTTTATTAAATCATTTTTTTGTATATTTAATGCTAACAGTTTTAAAAATTATTTTTAAAACATTCCTTTAGAGGTGGGATGAAAGTTATAAAGCAGTATTAGTGGAAACTGTGTATTTACTTTAATACCTGAGTATTAAGTATTTGACTATGAATTGTAAGGAATTGTAATGTGAATATTATTTTTAAACATATTTTCAAAAGCTACAAAATTAATATTTAGTGATAGGGTGTAAGGGATTACGGGATGTTGGGTGGATAATACTGGGTATTCATTTTAATATGAGTATTACTTATTAAAATATGTATTTAGAAGATTTCTGATGCTAATATTATTGTTTAAAAATATTTTAAAAATCTACAAAGGGATATAGAGAAAATGGGTGGGAAGGTTAATACCCAGGGATTAACTTTAATACCTGAGTATTATTTTTCAGGATATTTATAGTAAAGGATTATTATTAATAATATATATTGTTTTTGACTATTTTAAAAATAGCAAAAAAAGAGGTTAGGGGCAGGATTTAAGGGCCATTGGGGGTATTGGGTGGGGAAGTGTTATAATACTCAGATATTAACTTAAATATCTGAGCATCTATTTAATACATTTTTGAAGGTAATTTTATTTGCAAAAGTATTTTGAAAATCTGCAAAACAAACATTTAGGGATGGGATGTAAGGGATATTGGGGGTATTGGCAGGGAGGTGTTTTAATACCCAGGTATTCATTTATTTTAATGACTGAGTATTAATTATTTTACACAATATTTATGAATTAGAAAAATAACCTATACGGGCGGGGTGTAAGGGATGTAGGGTTAATGGGTGGGGAAGTGTATTAATAATATTAATACCCAGATATTAATTTTAATACCTGAATAGTCATTTTAAACCTAAAGCATTATTCATTAGTTATCACACATAAAATAAAAATGTGAAGGTAGTTAGACAACATGTGCAAGATTAGTTTTTTTGCGGTTTTATATAGAGCGAACTCGACCCAAAGCTTTTGGATTGCTTTACATGAGCACCAGTTATGTTACACAGGGACACATTCATTTTGTGGTTGGAACAGTGAGATTAGGGGGCTCATTACGAGTTTGAGGGTCAGGTGAGCCTCCCTCAACCTGGCTGCCTCACTCCTGTGGTATTACGATGTTTCCACTAGGCTGACTGGTGGGAATATCTTACTATGACCTTTCCACCAGTCAGCCCGGCAGCAACAGTGCTACGGTATTGGTCTTAGCTCTCTTAAGGGAGCCAAGGCCAATGCCGTGGGACACTAGCACCCTCAGAATGTGCAGTGCAGACAGTGCACATTCTGAGGGTCCCCCTGCAGACCCCTGCATTGTGTTTCCACCAGCCTTCCTTGTCATGGAAAGGCTGGTAGAAACAGGAGTCGCGATCAGCATGGTGGCTCTGAGCTAAGTGCCACTGTGGCTGACCACAAGTCCGCCAGCTGTCAGCCCATCGAGAACCATGTTCCCAGCGGTGACGGTGGTCCCTTGGCAGTCAGGCTGTCAGGATCGTAATGTGGCAGTCGGACCACCTGGATTGCCGCGGTCTGACCGCCACATGAGTCTGCTGGTCCTTGGACCGCCAGACTCGTAATATGGCCCTAAACCATATGCCAGTACCCTGGACATCGACGCACAATTCCTTTTCCTCTCTTCATTACCACCATATTTGTAGATTTATTTCTAAACTATTCAAAAGTTAAAAAGACAAAGTGAGATGCTACGCTGTTAACAATTATTGACTAAAATACATGCATTTCTGGGGGCTAGAATAAGGTGCATTGTAAAATTTGCTGGCACTAATTTAAGGTTCGTTAGAATCAAGTTTGTATATCAGCCAGTTGGGACCTGTTCCATTTTCAGAAGAACAGATTAATATTAAGGTATTCAAAGGTTCCTTGTTTAAGTGTTTTTGAATGGTGGGCTGGAGCTTGCTGCCATGCCATAGGCTGTTTTGCCTAGGACCTCCTGAGCCTCTCATGGCCCCTACATAAGCCAAACCCTCCCTGAATCAGGGGTCCTGGGTGCTGCCTCAATGGGAGCACAAAGCGGGTTGGAAAGGACAAGCAGGGCCACTTCAGAGGACTGTGCATTTTGAGCGCAATTGGTGCTGACCACAAAGGCAAAATGGCAGCCCATCTTAATTATTCAGCGCCCACAGTGCTCGCTCCTTGGCTGCATCATTTGGGATCTGAGCGTAGTTGGCGAGGGAGCTGTACACTGAAGGAGTCGTGGCCACCTTCCCCTCCTTCTGTCTGGGTTGCCCATCTATGGGAGCTGCAAAGCCCCATCCTGCACACTGGAAATGGCCCGTACGGGCAGGCCAGACTTCTAAGATCAGCATCTTGTGGCAGATTGTCTACTTGCTGCACCCCCTTCTCAAGCATCATATTCTGTGCTGGGGCTGGCCAGTGGAAGGTTAGCATCCCCAGCCACCTGTACAGCTGGACCTTTGGAAACAGGTATGTAAAAGTTTCTGTTTTTAGCATAGCTCTGGTGTATAAGGATTCCCTAGATTTCTTTATCCCTCCTCCGGATCTTCTTATTTTTGCTGTTGGGCAGTTGTGAATTTCCTCCTGAGCATGCTTTTGGGGCCTTCGATGGACTAGTGGGCCTGTGTGAGGAGACTGCTGGAGCTGTGGGGGAGTGCCACACTCATCAGAGGTTGTTGTTTTTCCAGCTGTCTGGGGAAGGTGGTGGTTGACTGGGGTCCCCCTGTTTATTCTACTTAGTGTAACTGTGTGGATGGCTGTGTACTTGACTGTGGGCAGATGAGGGAGGCATGATCCACAGTGCTTTTGAGGGGTGCAGGGTGAGAGATGCGCCCCAGCCCATGACTGTCGGTACCTGTTCCCCCCTCTTAAACTGCACTAGACCCTGCTGGATTGCCTCTTCTCATCACTGATGCTGTGGAGGTGCTAAACAAGGTTGTGACCTGGTTTCTGATAAATATATCCAGGTGCAGTGGGTACACCAAAGGCATGCCAAAGATGAGCCCATTCATGCCTGGAAAGCATCAGGGGCCAGGACTCTAATCAATACCCTAATTGCAAAACTTGCAAATTTGTAAATTTTCTAATTCTTTGCCTAAAGCCTGCCATCATGTGCTATGTCCTGTAAGGGCAGAGTCTAAGTGTAAGAACATTGTGTATCACCTCAGAGCTCTGCCAAAGATAAATTCAGTAGGTAATTAAAGACCTGATTTAGAACTTGACAGATTGGTTACTTTGTCACAATGGTGGCAGATATCCCATCCAATGAAATTTTGTCAGGCTGAATATCCATCACTGTTGTTATGGAGTAATTTGTCCGCCAAGTTTTCTGAATCAGGCCCTTAATTTAATACCTCAGTCGATGGCAGTTTTCCACTGTTAATTGCGGGTCACTCGTCAAACACAAACTGGAAGCGTATGATTTTCTATAAGAGTATCAGCCAAATGCAGTCTTCCTCATGGAGACATGGCTTCTGGAGGACACCTCTCCTAACCTTCTTCAAGCCATTCCCAAAGGATTTGCCATTCTGCCATTATGGGAATTGATAGACAAAGGCAGAATGAAGGGGAGATTGCGATAATTTTTAAGTAAGTGATACAGTGTACCCTCTCCAATTTGAGCACTGAAGATAGTGAATCAGCATTTTTCTCACTGGCTCTGACCAGTGAATGCACAAAATCAGGCAGTTTGTTCTTTCCCACTCGGTCCTGCCTCTAACTTTGTTTCACTGTTAACTGATGTATTGTCTCCTTTGGTTCTTCTGTACTGTAACTGTACAGTAGCTGGAGATCTTAATCTGCATTTTGACAATATCAGTTGTCTGGCAGCGACATGTGTGATTGCACATCTGCAGGGGCTGTAGTTTGTTCAATTGATAACTTCCCACACACATAGAATGGGGCATATTCTTGACCCTATTTTCAAATTTGATTGTCACAGTTACTAATCAGCCTATCCCCCTCATTTGGTCTGACCATATGGCTATTTCTTTCTCAGTTACTTATGAGCACGGGCCTATTAATCATGCCTCAGTATGATCAACACAGGTACGGCAGTGGGCTAAAGTTACCACTCTGAAATTATGTGATGCTCTGGTCACTAGGCAGCCATTATGGATAGCTATATAAATAGAGCTGATGCTCAAGTGTATCATTGGATTAATGGAGCATTAGATAAAATAGCTCCACTAGAGAAACAGATCTTTTGCAGATTAAATCAGTTAGCTGAATGGTTTAGTGAGGATATGCTGGTTTTAAAAAAGAAGTGTAAGTGCCTTGAATGCCGGTGGTGCAGAGTTTATGATCCCACATGTAAGAGGGATTATGTGGCTGCACTTAAGTTTTATCACTGGCAAACTAAGAAAGTTTGCTGTGACTACTACATCAATGATATTCAGTCAACCCCATACCTGTTCTGTGAAATATTTACAGCGGTGAAGTCATTGTCCTCTCTATCTCAAGTCTCAGAGTCACTTGCTCCTCCTGAAGAAGGATACAACATCTCAGAGACGCTTTCAACAGTGTATCCCACAACATGCTGATGGAGAGACTCTGGAACTGTGGAGTGGGCCATAAAGCTCATTTTTTTGCAGGGGTGCACCTTCCAGGTATCACAAAAACCGTGCAAGTTAAAAGTGATTTCATTGAAACAAGGTCCTTGTTAGAAATGGGGTCTCTAGTTGTCAGAGGTATACACCCAGGTCCAAGAAGGGGCCACATAGTAAGGGTAAGTCACACAATCCAAATTATCCTGTGCCCACCCTCTGGTAGCTTGTCATTGAGCAGTCAGGCTTAACTTAGAAGGCAATGTGTAAAGCATTTGTGCAATAAAACATGCAATAACACAATGAAAACACCACATAAAGACATCATACAGGTTTAGAAAAATAGAAGTTATTTATCTGAATGAATTACGGTCAGAACAGTCAAGATGTGATAAGTACAAGTTGAAATATCACTTTTGCAATGAGAAGAAGAAGCATAAGTCTTTAAAAAGCAACAATTGTCTCTTGTGTGCACAAATTCCCTGGTATGCGTCAAAATTACCCACACGGAGACCGCAGAGGAGGAGATGCATGGAAAACGAAGGGATGTGAGTCAGATTTCTGGGGCGCACACGGACCATGCGTTGATTCTTTTCCATGCGGCACGAACTTTGCATTGAACTCCAGTGCGCAGACTTGAATCCTCTTTGTGATGCGGGGTCTATTGACGACCAGGGACAATGCATGGAAATCCTGGACATGCTGAATGAAGTCACAGGTGCTGCATCGATCCGGTAGGCGATGTGGCAGAGTTTCTGTCCCACGGCAGGCGCTGCATTGATTCCTCATACACTAAGTCGGGCTGCGTCCTTTTGGCTCGGCGATGCGTCAATCCAGTGGGCTGTGCATCAAAGGTCTGGTTGTAATGCTGGCGCTGCGTCGATCTTCACTCGGGGAGACGGGCTGCGTCATTCCAGAGGGGCGATGCAGTGATTCTATCACCGCCAGGCAGGCTGTTTGTCGATTTCGGCAGGCTGTGAGTCAATTTTCACCACACAAGGAGTTCCTTGAAGAGAAGAAGTCTTTTTGGCCTTGAGACTTCAGGAAACAGGAGGCAACTCAATCCAAGCCCTTGGAGAGCACTTCTCAGCAGAGCCAGAGGCCAGCAAGGCAGCAGGGCATCAGCAAAGCAGAAGTCCTTAACAGCAAAGCAATCCAAGTTGCAGCTCCTATTGGCAGCTTGCAGGGTCTGGTTCAGAGCATATGTCCAAAGAAGTGTCTGAGTTGGTAGGGTCAGGGACCCAGTTTATATACCCAGAAGTGCCTGTGAAGTGGGGGAGACTTCAAAGAGTGGTTTTGAAGTGCACAATGTCCCCTTTCAGTACAGGTCTGTCTGCCAGTGTCCCAGTAGGGGGTGTGGCAGTCCTTTGTGTGAGGACAGGCCACAAGCCTTTGAAATGTAAGTGTCAAGCCCCTACACCCTTCCAGCCCAGGAAGACCCATTCAGTATGCAGATGTGTGCAAGTGTGACTGAGCACCCTGTGTTTGTGGTTGTCTGGCTGAAATGCACAAGGGAGCTGTCAACCAGACCAGCCCAGACGTGGATTGGAGACAGGCTGTAAGGCAGAGAAGGATTTTAAGTGCAGAGAAATTCTCACTTTCTAAATGTGGCATTTCGAAAATAGTAATATAAAATCCAACCTCACCAGTCAGCAGAATTTTGCATTACCATTCTGGCCATACTAAATATGACCTGTCTATTCCTTTCTGATCAGAATTTACCACTCAAACACTATATTAGGGTAGCCCTAATATTAGCCTGTGAAAGGAGCAGGCCTCACAGCAGTGGAAAATGAATTTAGGAGTTTTCCACTGCCAGGACATATAAAACTCACATGTATATGTCCTGTCTTTTACCTACACAGCACCCTGCCCTATGGGTACCTAGGGCCTACCTTAGGGGGTGCCTTATATGTAAAAAAAAAAGGGGGGTTTGATGCTTGGCAAGTACTTTTGAATGCAAAGTTTAAGTGGCAGTGAGACTGCACACACAGGCCCTGCAATGCAAGGCCTGAGACATGGTTAAGGGGCTACTTATGTGGGTGGCACAGCCAGGGCTGCATGCCCACTAGTAGCATTCAATATGAAGGCCCTCTGCACATGTGGTGCACTTTGCTAGGGACTTACAAGTAGATCAAATATGCCAATTGGGTGTGTACCAATGTTACTATGTTTTAGGGAGAGAGCATTTGCACTTTGGCACTAATTAGCAGGACCTTTCACCAGACGCCATTGCCGCTTCGATGGTAACACAAGGCTTAAAGCCCACACTGGATCCCTCACCACTTCCACCCAGAAGACCACAAACAACCCAGAACTGCTCCAATGCATCCTGCAAGTATGCTATGGAAATCTGGGACACCATCACAGCACTCTCCCCTGACGGCACCTTTATCACTGAAACATGGTTCAACTCCACCTTGACCCCCAACATCACCACTGCAACACCTGAAGGCTACAATAGGATTTACCACAACCTCACAAAAAAACACAGCGGGGGCATCGCCATCATCTTCAAGGAAACCATCCGATGCATTGCCACCAAAGATGACCCAGCATCTCTCATGGAACACCTTAACTTCCAGCTACAGACCAATGATAAGAGGTACCCTTGTATACAGACCCCGGGACCCTGACCAGCTTTTTGGAAAGCCATCTCCAAACTCAGCACTCCCTCAGCCATTGACTCCTACCACTACGTCATACTCGGCAACCTCAGTTTTCACATCAACGGTCTTGACAACACCAACTCCACCCACCTTCTGGAAAACCTGAACAACATCGGCCTCAACAAACTGGTCACCGAATCCACACAAAAAGCTGGAAACACACTCAACTACATTTTCACCTTCAGCAAAAGAATCAAATTCAGACATGTCACAGAACTCCTCTGGACCGACCACACCATGGTTCACTTCACCATCTCTGACACTCAGCACACCATCCCCAAGCATCACAGTTCCCCTTACCACAAATGAGGCAAGATAACGGAGACACAGTGGACTAAGGCCCTCAGCACTGCCCAACACAAAACTTTGTCAGTTCTCAACCAGACCATCCAGAACTTCTCCACATGGATCACCAAATGCACCAGCAGAGTCACCCCGATGAAAGCACCAAAAAAAACAAAAAAAACATCACAACAAGCAAGCTAGTACACCCCAGAGCTCAGAATCACCAACCACTGTTACCAACTCGAGAAACAATAGTGCACCACAAGAAACCCCTCCGACAGAACCGCTTACAAAGCAGTCCTCAGCAACTACCACAGGCACATCAAGGAAGCCAAGAGAACAGCCATCACAGCGTGCATCGACACAGCAGCCAACCACTTGAAAGAACTCTTCAAAATAGTTAAGGAATTCTCTAAGCCAGCAACCGTGGAGCACACCACCCAACCCTCTCAAGAACTCTGTGACACCCTGTCAGGCTACTTTCACGACAAGATTGCCACCATCTACAACAACTTTGACCCCCAAACCACGACTCTCAACCTCAGCAACCTTGACCAACCAGCACACACCAGCTGAATGATCACCACTTGGTCCCCGATCACCTCTCAGACCACCACCACCATCATGTCATTCATTCACTCCAGGGCACCCACTGCCCCGTGCCCCCACCATCTCTTCAATCTCAGAATCAAACCTATCAGCAGAGAACTCACCAGTATCATCAACACCTCCACCACCACAGCAGCCTTCCTGGACAGCTGGAAACACACAGATGTCAGATCCCTCATAAAGAAACTCTCCGCCGACCCCAGCGAACTCAAACATTAGCAACTCTACCCCTACAAACCTCACATCCCGCTACACCACTATGAAGTACTATTAACAATTAAATTAATAATTCAAAATAACTTAAAATTACAAACATATCTAAAAATATTGTTAACAAATATACAAACAACATCTAACATGTAAATTAATGCATTGCTAAAACACAATACATTAATTAGAAAACAATAATATTTATTAATGATATTATTGAAAACAATATTAAAAACACAGATATTTCTGTCAACAATATTTCTTACCTAAAAGATTGATATTAAAGTTAACCATACTTCTGTTTCACAATATATTTTTACCAATATTTCTGTAGCTTGTTATTTTATAAAAAATAATGTTATGTCCAAAGACCAAGCATGGTGCCAGTGGTGGTGCGGCTTCCCAACTCGATGACAAGATTGACGTTTCTTGTGGCTGTCAATGCAACTGGGGAGTGGTTGGAGGGCAAAATCAACTCAATATGGGTGGAGCTGGGTCTCATTCGGGAGAGCTCAAAGAATACTGGTGTCTAGCCTTCAGACTTCCCTCCACACCCTGCTGCCAGAAGTGGTGAGCATGGATCACCCCCTCGCCAACCTAGAGGTTCACACTCACCAGTTAGAGGTCAAGCTTGATGATCAGAAGAAGAGGGCTCACCGCAATAACACCAGGATTGTTGGCCTGCTAGAAAATGTGGAAGGTGAGTCGATGCTTGGCCTTCTGGAGAACTGTTTGCAGGAGTTTGTAGTCCGGGAGAGCTGATCCTGGTTCCATGAATTGGAATGCGCATGGAGTCCCTGCCAGGTCAGCCATGCTGGAGCTTTATCCCACCCAGTGATAGCCCGGCTGCTGCATTCTCGAAATCGGTATATTCTTCTACAGCAGGAGCACAGCATGGTCCCTTCGCTGTGGGGAAAACAAGGGGCTCCCCACTATTTAGGTTTAAAATCGGAGGGCCTTCTTCACTGCTGTGAAGAAAAAGCTCTTGGAGCTGGGTTTGCTTTATGCCCTGTTGGTTCCGGCTCACCTGAGGATGCAGGCAGAGGACATGACACACTTTTTCTCAGACCCCATGGCAGCATGAAAAAGGCTGGAATTTTTTGATGAGGCGACTGTGGGACCTGTCCCTTTGGAGCAGACATGGTTGCAGCAACTACATCAGAGGTCCCACAGGCGAGGGGTGCGCTGACCTACTAGACAGCAGGCAGCTGTGGAGAAGTTGAAGGCCGTGGGGGTGAGAGCCTCAATGGGATCTGGAGATGGTTCATAACCCCATGGATCACAAATGCTCAATGAACTCGATGATTCTGCGGCAGGAACGCACCCTATCGGGGGTTACCCCGGGCACTGCAGAAGACAACCTCATTTGACCCTTGCAGGCAGAGCTAAACCACATTATATAGACTGGATTATACCTGTGGTATTTAACTCATGGGGAAGCTGTGTCTCCTTCTTTAAGTTACTCTATTAATTATGGGGCTGAGGAGGAGTTGGCTGCCACTGGGAGCCTGCAGTATGTGGGATTCTTTATTGGATATTCCTTGGGTGGACGCTATCGGGCTGGCAAGACTCTTCCCCCTACAGAACTTTCCATAACAGAACTTGTTATGCTTTGTAAACAGGCTTTAGTTTGTAGCTGTTGTCTATTTTTTCTTTGAACACAATGGGGGTGATTCTGATGTTCCGCCGCCCGCCAAGCGGGAACCGCCAGGAGACCGTACCGCGGTCGAAAGACCGCGGCGTTCATTCTGGGTTTTCCACTGGGCTGGCGGGCGACCGCCAAAAGGCCGCCCGCCAGCCCAGTGGGAAGCAGCCTTCCCACAAGGACGCCGGCTCAGGATTGAGCCGGCGGAGTGGGAAGGTGCGACGGGTGCAGTGGCACCCGTCGCGTATTTCAGTGTCTGCAAAGCAGACACTGAAATACAAGGTGGGGCCCTCTTACGGGGGCCCCGCGGCACCCCCTACCGCCATCCTGTTCCTGGCGGGAGACCCGCAAGGAACAGGATGGCGGTAGGGGGTGTCAGAATCCCCATGGCGGCGGAGCGCGCTCCGCCGCCATGGAGGATTCTCAAGGGCAGCGGAAAGTCGGCAGAAAGTCGGCGGTACACCGCCGACTTTCCGTTTCTGGCCGCGGCTGAACCGCCGCGGTCAGAATGCCCAGCGGTGCACCGCCAGCCTGTTGGCGGTGCTACCGCGGTCATTCGCCCTGGCGGTTAGAATGACCATCAATGTGTTTATACCACAGTCTGGTGAGGGGATATTTAGTTATTTTTTATGTTTTGTTTGTTTCTTTGTTGGTGTGCGTGTGGTGGATGAGGCTGTGTGGAGTGACTGGCTGGGGGCGCTGCAGACAAGCGAATGGCTGGGTAGGCCTTGATGTGCTGACACACCCACTTTAATTCAGCAATGGCCAACCATATTAGAGTGATTACCAGGTATGCGTGGGGACTGAACAAACCATCAAAGTATTATAATGTTCTTGCACACATAAAACGTTGAGGGGCACAGACAGCGTTGTTGAAAGAGACCCATTTGATGGAGGGTAGAGTTCTTCGAAGGAGGCAACTTTATAATACTGCCTACTCTGCATTTGTGCAGGCGCTTTGATTCGGATTAGACCCAGAGCTCTTTTCCAGTTGAATAAGGTAATGGTGGACCCCAATTGACCCTGTTTTTGAGGAGCAGGCGACTGGTTGGTAAGGATGTTGCACTATATATGTATATGCCCCGAATGCCTGTTAACATGCCTTTTTAACTAGTTTAACACCCTTGGTGACAGCCCTGTTGCCATATCCAAATATAATTGGGGGGGGATTTTAATTGCATGGTTGACCCCCACCTGGACAGGTCTTTCCCCCCCATTGCACACAGTTCCAGCATATAAAATAGCAGGGTCCTTTCATACTTGGATGGGGCACCAGGGAGCTCCTGGGTCGCTGGAGGGCATGCAGACTGGGGGGCCCGGGACTACTCCTGCCACTCTGGCTTGCAAAGTCTAGACGTTCTCTTGGATGCTATCCTTTTGTTGCGATGTGTTGTGTGAGTGGTCGATGAATGCAGAGTACTGAACAAGAACGTAGTCAGATCACAATCCCTTGCTTTGCACTTAGCTTTGGTCACCCTGCAGGACTAGTATCCCAACCTGGCAATTGGATCCCATCCTCGTGGAGAGCCCAGCATTTCTGGCCTCACTTGGAGAAGTGATCCATAATTACTGATTGGAGAATGCCGGAAAGGTGTCTGTGCTTGCGGTTGATTGGTAGGCCCTCAAGGTAGTGGAGCAGAGGCACTGCATTTCCAATAAATTGGCCCTACACACCTAACTGCATATTGACATAAAACGGCAAGTTTGGGGTACTGCATGGTTTGTCCCCAGACTTGGGAGAGACAGTCAAAGGCAGGGCTCAGTTTTTGAAGGAAAGGGAGAAGCTCTTTGCTCTGGTGGAACACCCAAAACAGTATGATTACAAAGTCTACATTGCACTGGCTCATGCGGGCAGGGATAAATCAGGGAGAATGCTGACTTGGCTGCTTTGAGAGGAGACCAGGGGACACACAGTGCTCCAGATTTGAGACCTCACAGGCTGGGATGTATTTTCACAGAAGGAGATTGATGGGGTGCTTTCTCAGTGTTAATGTAAGTTGTATACAGCAGTTGCGGAGGCAGACCTATTGCAATATATTGTTGACTCCTCCCTCTGTTCTGAGCCCTGAGATCATGGAGCAAAAAGGTGCCAACATTACAGTCCAGGAGGTGATGGGCCTTATTAAGGAGTTGGTGTGGGGCAAGGTCCCTTATTCAGATGGGCTTCCTATTGAATTCTATGTCAATTATGCAGCACCCTTTGCCCCTAAGTTGACAGACGGTTAAGACTGGGTTTCTCCCTTTTTCTGGCAATATGCTGCCTTGTATACACCAACTGATCCATGTGTTGGACATGCCTGAGCACCACCAGCCGGACTCTCTAGGGCTCAGTGGACATCCAAAAGGCATTTGATTCTCTTTGCTGGGACTTCCTCTATACCATGATAATTGGTATGGGCCTTGGGCTCTAATCTCTAATTTGTTAAATAGGCACAGCTGTTGTATTCCAAACCAGTGGTGAAGGTTCAGACCCTCATAAATTAAGAATGAGAAAAATAACTATATTTAAAACTATTGTGATCAATTATACAAACAAAATTTAACATATCAAATTAATCTATTACTAAAACACATTAACTTCATTAAAAAACAATATTATTTACAACTATATTATTGAAAACGATATTAAAAACACATATATCCTTTAAAACAATATTAAGGTTAACAATACTTCTGCATTACAATATTTTTACCAATATTTCTGTAGCTTGATATTTATAAAACAATGTTATGTTCGAACACCAAGCAGGGTGGCAGAAGTGGTGTGGCTTCCCAACTCTATGACAAGACCAATAAGATGCTTGCGGTGATCAATGCTACAGGAAAGCGGTTGAAGGGCAAAATCAACTCAATACGGGTGGAGCTGGGTCTTATTCGGGAGGACTCGAAGAGCACGGGTTTCTAACCTTGAGACTTTTCTCCAGATCTTGCTGCCAGTGGTGGTGAGCAAGGATCAGTTGGGTTCACAGATTCCTACCTAGTTGAGAGAGGCACTAGGCAGGGCTGCCCACTTTCTCAGCTATTATTTGCTCTGTCTATGGAGCCCTTTTGGATGACTGTACAGCAGGAAAGACGTTAAAGGGGACTGCAGGTCACAGTGGACAACATGTATTACTCAACGAACATGGATTATATGCTGCTGTGTATTGAGTGGTGAGGAGCACAACTTGGAGGGGGCATTTGCAGCCCTGTCCATGTTACAGGAGCTGTTGGGCCTCACAGTTAGCTGGCATATACTATTGCCTATCTACTAACTCCCAACACTGAGGCGCCGCAGGTCACTCCAGTCGCAGACTCCCATCCGATACATGGGTGTGGTGATATATGGAACAGGGGATCTGTGCTTCAAGGGTAATTATGGTAGGGTTCTATCTGTGTTGTGACACTCAGTCACCTTTTGAAGTGCCCTCCCCCTTTCGGTGTGCAGCAAAATGTGGTCTTAAAGGAGGTGATACTGCCACGTTTTCTTTACCTATTTGCTGCTCTGCCGGCAAAACTCCCTGGGCCCTTTTTTCAGGAACTGGATGTCATCTTTCTGACTCTGTATTGAGCTCATCCAGGTGATGAATGGCCTTGCGGAAGCTGCAGCTTCCTGTGGATGAGGGGGGCATGGCTCCCCTGGATTTTGAACTCTGCTATTTGGCTGTGCAGTCACAGAGGGTGGCCCAGTGGCACTCCCATTTGTTGGACACCCTAGGTCATGGAGAACATGGCCTGCCCTCTCAGGATCCTCAGACCTAGATATTGATGAAACCAAGTCCCAAGCTGATGGCACAAGGTGAGAATATACTGACTAGAACAGCAAGGCACGCCTGGGCCAGGGAACTACAGAGAACACACACACAAGAGCAGCGTATACTTCAGAACTTCTCTTGCTTATTGCACAATATTGGCCTATTCAGGAGAACTGGGTTGGCCTGCACACATGGCCCGAAGAAGGGTGTATTATCCTGGGTGACTTGTGCACAGGGGGCAAACTCACCCCTTTCTTGGAACTGCAAGAATCTTATGACCTTCTGGCTGGGTGTTTTCTTTCACATGGGTCCTTGACGGGCAAGGTGTGCACTTGGTGGGGCTCGGGTTCTGCGGAACACAAGTGCCTCCATTAACTATTCCTCATAACAGGGAAGACGAGGGAAGTTACGCTGCTCTACAGTGCCATTTTGAAGGGATCTCAGACTGATTTGACTCGACTACATCAGCGAAGGCTGGCCAACCTCAGGCTCTATTTTGATGATGCAACGGGAAAGGGGACATTTGCTTTTACCCCTAAAGTATTGTGCAGCGCCTGGTTTCCAGTTTTACTTTCTTCACAGGGCATACCTTCCCCTTCTGTGTATTCACACCATGTTCCCCGAAGCATCTTTAGCATAACTCCGCTGTACTGTAAATGATGCTGACTTTTACCACATGGTGTGGAGCTATTCTGTGCTTACTCCCTATTGTGACATAGTGTTACAGGTTGTTCATAAATCTACAGACAGTGCTTTTGAGTGCACTCTACAGCTCTGCCTGCTCAATCTCCACAAATGCAGTGCTGCTCACAATGTCACTAATAGCGTCACAGATTTGGCACTCATCCTCGTTCATAGACAGCTGAAGATGAGGTGGCAATTGAGTGAGGACCAGATCTGTACAGGTGATGGAAGGAAGTGATTGCATAGGTGGACTGTGAGAGAGAGGCAATCTGGAGGGAGGAGGACCGGGCAGTACGTAGAATTCCAATCTTGCCGTCATGGGATGCTGTGTTACTGGTTTACCCCAGGGTAGTGGTAGAGGAGGGATCGCCTGAGGAGTCCCGATGGTCCAGGCCACACCTCAATTGCAGCATAATGATACAGCGATTCCCTGAGCTGGGGAGATCCTCTGCCATGGGAAACTGGTGGGCCTCCTAGTGGTGTGTAAGATGTCTGGACATGTTGTGGAGGTGCCTGGCCTCATATCAGTAGTATTGAACAACTGCACTTACTCCATACATGCGGTGCTCAACACAGTTCAGTCACATTCTGCAAGTTCTGTACTTTAAATCCATTGCTTTTCCAGACTGCATCTTCTACTACACTAGTAAACCTATTTTTGTTCTGTTTTGGTTGCAATACTTGGTTTGAAAAACAATAAAAATGTTTGCCAAAAAACATGCCTCTGTACTGTATTTCTTTGTAAATTACATTTATGGTATGGTTAGTATTAGAAAGTACAGAAATTATAAACACGAAATTACAAAGGTGTAATTTAGAAGGGCAACTGGCGAAGCAATCAGTTACAGGGCTGTCATTTTCACCTCTCTGGTGGTGACTGGTTCATTCATGCTGATAGTACTGCCCTTCAGTTATAAAAATTGGCTTTAATATGTGATTGACTAATCAATCATTCAAGCACTTCCTCAATCTTGCTGCTCAAATTCTGAATAAACCACAAAGGTTATGCATATCAGGAGTCTACAAGAATGCACAAAACCTAAATTTGTTGCATGTGTGGAAATCCAGGAGGTGAAGATAGAAACCATTGTGCTGAGACTCATATTTGCCACAGTGCCACATTTTGTACTCCTGACCACTTTCAAAAATGTTCAGTCTATGTATCATGATGGCTACTGAAAAGAAAGCAGGGCTCTGGGGTGGTTCATACATAGGACAGTAAGGGGAGGTCAGACTTGGCATTCTGTGCCATAAAGCTTTTCTGTCCTTTGACAACCTGCTTCTGGACTCTCTTAACTCTCCTTGGACTGTCTGCTCTTGCTGTTACTGATTACTTGTGGCTGTAGATGAGGGGACGTCTTGTGGTCCTGTGTCCCTCCCAAGCCTTCCTTAGATGACACTGGTGCTGCTGCTGGCTGAGCCCTGAGGGAAGCTTGCTAAGAATACCTATTTACGGAATGAAGTGACCCTGTTTAACTCAGGTGGTAAGCCTAGCCAATTAACAAGCCTCGGTCCTGTTAAGGTCTGACATTCAAGGTAAGCCCATCAGAAAAACATAATGGAGATTGCCTCCATGGTTCTTCTCAAGATTGTATATCTAAAGAATTGTCCTGGCAACCAAGAGCAAAGTTGAGAGGGTGGCATGTATTGTGTATGATTGAAAAGGTATCCTTGGTAAAAGGTTATAAGGTGCAATACAAGATGATTCGCACACTTGTACAAATCACAGTACAGATCTCAAATAAAGATGGAGAGGCACAGCATTTTCAGTTTCAGCTGTTGCTTTCAAGTGAGATAATTCTTGGACTATTGTAATAGGGCAATAGAGAATGAATGGATTCACAATTCCTTGATCAGTGAGTTGGACTAAACATATGTTTTTCTTTACTTAGCATCATTTGTTTGTTCTAATGAAGGTTACTTTATATAACCTTCTGTTTGACCCTTATATGGCTTTTATGTGACACTAGTGAGGTCTCCTTTGTGAACCTGTTGATTTGTATTAAGTATATGCATTGTTGGCTCTCTGTACATACTGTGCAGGTACTTTGTATGCTCAGTAATGCTTACCACTGGCAGTCGGCACTGTATTTCATATATCCCAAAATATCTTGCCATATACAGTAGTGATATTCACATTTCTGCCCTAAATGGACACCAAGTTTGATTGAGACTGGAACAGTGCTATGGTGAGCCTATGTTTTATGCCCCTGGTTTGTCTTCAGGGATGTAGTAACTTGTCCCATTAAATATCCAGTCTAGACAAGTATTTATAATATTGTGCTTTTTATTCAGACAGGAAGAACTACATGTCTTGTTTTTCTGCCGGCCATCCCAACAATCCTCCCCCACACTCAAACCTAGAATCCTATAATGTCATACAGAATGAAACCAACCTAATAAATCTGATTCTACTTACATACAGTACTATACAATACTAACCCTAATTCTACATACATTCAGTACTACACAGTACTACACAACCCCCCCTTTTTTAAATAGATCCATTTACAATAAAATAGAATTCACCTACAAATAAGCATTTCTAATTTCTTAGACTTCTTAATAATTCTTCCGCTTGTGGTTTTTACATTTTTTTTCAGCTTGACAGGGTTTTCATTTTCAGGAAAATTTTGTTCTCCACTAAAAGTTTGATCTGAAATTGAATTTCCATCAGCATTGACAAATCCAGCTTCTTCTGAGAATTAGGTTGGATTAAAGCTTTCCCGATCCAACCACCAATAATTATTAATTACCCTGTGTTCATCATCTGTTCCTGTGCTCTCTCTAGCTAGCAAAAGGCATCTTAAATGCCATACTTCACCATTGTCTAATACAGAGTTATTATTCTTAACCTTCACTACTTTTTTAGGTTCACTGAATTTACTTTCTCCCTTTGCAACTTTCCTAGCATATTTTACATGCACCCAGTGACCAGGTTCTAATCTCACCTCTTCAACTCCATGTTTATGATCATAATCCAGTTTGTTTTTCCATTGCAAATCCCTGATACTCTCCCTAATTTGTTGAATGTCACAGGTTACCATTGCACTCATCTTCATCCACGGGGGATTGATTTTAGAATATGGTATTCTTCCTCTCATTACAGAAAATGGGCTCTTACCGATAGAAACATGACTTGTTGTTATATATGCCAATATAATTTTCTTTATTTCACCCTCCCATGAAACATTACTCTTAATTTAAGAGTTGCAAAATACCTTTACTGCATCTATTCACTCTTTCCACTATACCATTACCGCTAGGATCATAAAGAGCTGTAAATGTTTGCCTGATGCCAGATACTCTTATATACAGTACTCTTGCATTTCTGTTGATTTAAATTGTACACCAATATCAGATAGTACTACTGCAGGGAAACCTTCCCGTAAGAATATATCATCCAAAAATGTTATCACTGTCTTAGTATTGACTTTGTCCACTGTTCCAAATTCCAACCAACGGGAAAACATATCAACTACAACCAAAATATTCTTACACGATCCATCTTGCCAAATGATGGGTCCCATTATATACAAAGGAACTTTTTCTCATGGTAAGCTTGGACAACCCAAAGAACTCAAAGGTGAATTGAAGGTTTTTTAAACTTTATCAAACATTTCACAACTAGTACGACACCTAACAAATCTTTCTGCTTCAATATCCACTTTAGGCCACCAATTTAACTCTCTTAACCTTCTCTTAGTACGTGTGATACCAGAATGACCCTAATGGCATAGTTTCATTATTTGTTCATGTAAACCCTTTGGTGGAATTACTTGTTCACCACGTAATACTAACGTGTCATTTACACTTAACTTCTCTCTCACCTCCCAAAATCCTCTATTTTCATTTCTCAAGCTTTTTATAACTACACCATTCCACCCATTAACTATTTTCTCCTTGATTTCTTTCAAAACGTCATCTTTGCTTTCAGCATCTAAACACTTATCTCTATCAAGTGTTTTGAGGTATGAGAGCTTGTGATACATTAGAAACCGAAAATTCATTCCAGGGGTTTTAATCAATTACTGTTAATGGTAAGTGCATTCTGCTTAAAAAATCTGCAGTGCCATTTTTTGCTCCAGGTATTTATATACTGTTATATCTAATGCAGAAAGCCACTAGAAACCAGGGATTATTTTTTTGCGCTGATTTATTTGTGTTGGGGGCAGCCCCTTGGGCAAGGGTCACCCTCAAGGGGCAAAAACCACTATTGGGCAGTTCTGCCCCCCTTGAGGGCAGATCGGCCTATTTTCTTTAGGCTCACTTAGCACCAGGGATCATGTGTGTGTGTGTGCTTTGTGTGGGGCATGGCCCCTTTGGCAAGGATCATCCCCCAAATGGGGCAATGTAATCTAGCCCATTTCTGCCCCCCTTGGGCATGAAGATGCCAGGGATCACTTGGGCTAGGGTTGCCCCCAAGGGGCAAAAAGCACTATTGGGCAGTTCTGCCCCCCTTGGGGGCAGATAGGCCTATTCTTTTTTAGGCCCATCTGCCCCCACGGGGGACAGAATCCACTTAGCACCAGGGATCATGTGTGTGTGTGTGCTTTGTGTGGGGGGTGGCCCCTTGGGCAAGGGTCACCCCCAAAGGGCAAAAGGTACTATTGGGCTATTTCTTTTAGGCCTGAATCCACTTAGCGCCAGGGATCATGTGTGTGTGTGCTTTGTGTGGGGGGGTGGTCCCTTGGGTAAAGGTCGCCTCCCAAAGGGGGCAATATAATCTATGAAATGTCTTCCCCCCTTTGGGGCAGATTGGCCTATTTTTTTTAGGCCCTTCTGCCCCCGGGGGGGGGGCAGAAACCATGAAGACTCCAGGGATTTTTTCTTTTTTCTTTGTTTTCTTTTTTTTGTGTTGGGGGGGCGCCCCCTTGGGCAAAAAAGCAGTATTGGGTAGTTCTGCCTTTTGTTTCTTTTTAGGCCCATCTGCCGCCAGGGATCATGTGTGTGTTTTGTGTGGGGGGCCGGACCCTCGGGCAGGGGTCAACCCCCAAAGGGGGCAATATATTCTATGGCATTTCTGCCCCCCCTGGGGGCAGATTCGCCTATTTTTTTTTAGGCCCATCTGCCCCCAAGCACAGAACACTAGACGCAAGGGAAAATTGGTGGTGGGGTGTTTGTCAACTGGCGAAGTATTTGCTTTTATGATAATAACAGTTTATTTCTCCTTTTTGTTCTAGTTCAAAACTTTTGCTTCCTTTGCTGTGGTTGTTTCAGTTTTGGCAGTGATTGTCCTGCAGTTTGCGTAGTTGCATGTTTTAGATAAGTAAATAAATTTACTGCAAGGGAGTATTTTTGCCATGCATGAATGACATGTTTGTAGGTGGTGTGTGAAATTGTCCTTATATTTATGCACAATGATTATTGTGTTTTCATATGTCTAATTTGCTTTTTTTCCTCTTTTAGTGGGATATCATTGCTGATTGCTGTGGCTGTGCATAGTAGTTGCTGGTGAGTCAAGCTTTTTCAGGTAAGTGAGTGGAATAGTTTTTGAGTTTATAACTCTTAGTGATAAAGCTACACTTTGTTTGTTACATATCTTACACAGTGCTGGTTGTTGGTGGTGCATTTGTCCAGTTACTTTCTGTAGGTAGGATCATGGCTAGTCGTAGGATGACCGCTCAGTAGGTTGTTGGTGTGCTTTTTAAGTCATCTTCTGACCATGGTCAAGAGACTGACTCTGCATTTGAGACAGAGGAGGAAGTGCAAGATTCTGGAAGTTAATTTTCTGTCAGAGAGGAATCATCTGATGATGAAGCCACTCTCAGTGCTCATGAAGGGCCTGTTTTAGAGGAGGACACTGATGTGCCAATGGTGCAGCAGCCAGCGGCTGAGAGACTTCCCATTGGAAGACCTGACACGTTGGTGGCACCAAACATGGAGCAGCCACAGTTGCCTGCATTTACTGGTTTCCCAGGGTGTCGAGTTAATACGGAAAACTTTTTGCCTTTTTTGAGTTGTTTATGGACAATATATTTTTAGAAGTGATTGTTGAGCAGACTAATTTGTATGCAGAGCAGTATTTGAGAGACAACACTGCCAGACTTAGGCAACACTCTAGAGCTAGCCGGTGGATTCCCACAAATCTGGAAGAGTTGAAAAAGTTCATGGGTTTAACTTTTTGATGGGGCTGATAAGGAAGCCATAGCTGTCTTCATCTTGGTCTTCTAGTCCCTTGATGGCAACTGCTCGGTTTCCTGCAATCATGAGTCGTAACCGGTATGAATTCCTTCTTCGGATGTTGCATTTTGTAGATAATGCTTTAGCCTTGCCTCAAGATCACCCTGATTCTGACCTTCTTTTTAAGATTAGACCTGTCCTTGATCATTTGGTAGATCAGTTTTCAGAGATCTATTTTCCAGGCAAAGAAATATCTGTAGATGAGTCTTTGGTCCTGTTCAAGGGTCGTTTGGTTTTTAGGCAGTACATTCCTAGCAAAAGGGCACGGTATGGAATTAAGATGTATATGCTGTCTGAAAGTAGTACAGGATATGTTTATAATTTCCGGGTCTACACTGTTAGGGATTCCAATATTGACCCCCCTGGTTGTTGCCCCACTTTTGGAGTTAGTGAGAAATTTGTGTGGGAACTTGGTAGACGACTATTTAACAAAGGTCACCATTTATATGTAGATAACTTCTACACTGGAGTTCACTTGTTCAAGGAGTTGTTCAGAGTGGACACTGTTGCTTGTGGCACAATCCACTCTAATCGGAAAGGCTATCCAAGAGAGCTTGTCTTTAAAAAACGTGAGAAGGGACAGTGCAGTGCTTTGTGGAATGATGAGCTGCTAGCTCTGAAATTTGTAGACAGGAGGGATGTGTACATGCTAACTACCTTCCATGATGAGAGTACTTCACATGTGGCTGTTTGGGGTCAAGTTGCTGAAGTGCGCAAATCTGTGTGCATTTTAGACTATAATAAGCACATGGGTGGTGTTGATAGAGTAGATCAGAGGTTGGAACCTTACACTGCTGCTCGTAAGTCTTATGTTTGCTATAAGAAATTAGCGGTTCACCTGTTCCACTTGGCAACTTTTAATGCTTTTGTTGTGTTCTAGGATAGTTCTCCAGAGTCAAGGATGACATTTGTGAATTTTCAGGAGTCTATCATAGCGATCCTTGTTGTCCTGGAACAGACAAGAGTTCCTAGAGAAGCAGTGGTGGAGGATGTGGCTAAATGTAGAGTCTGTGTTCGAAGCGGTATCAGGAAGGAGACTAGGATGTACTGCCATGATTGTCCTTCAAAGCCTGGGATGTGTGTGGGTGGCTGTTTCAGGAGCTACCACACACAGAAGAATTATAGGGAAATAACGTTAACGTAAACTGCTGTTTTATACGTCCACATGTTCAGTTTCACGGTTGGCATTACTGTCATGTATTCAGTTAGAGCTTTTGTGTTTGTAGTTTTTTACTTATTTATAATTAGTGGTTTCTTTGTCGTTAAAAAAAAAAAAGTGATTGCGGTGTGCATGGGGTGGCGCTTGGCTGGCGGTGTGCGTGGGGTGGCTCTTGGCTGGCAGTGTGCATGGGGTGGTGCTTGGCTGGCGGTGTGCGTGGGGTGGCGCTTGGCTGGTGGTATGCGTAGGGTGGGGCTTGGCTGGCGGTGTGAGTGGGGTGGCACTTGTCTGGCGGTGTGAGTGGGGTGACGCTTGGCTGGCGGTGTGCGGGGGTGACGCTTGGCTGGCAGTGTGTGTGGGGTGGCGATTGGCTGGCGGTGTAAGTATTGGCTTGAGGTTGGCTACTGCAACACACTGCCAGGCAAACGCCAGTCCACACACTCCCATCAGCTGGTGTGATTGCTGTATCAGGCATGAGGGCGTATGTAAGTGATGGGCCCTTGAGTGGCGCTGTCTGTCGATGAGAGTGTTGTAATGTGCTGGGCGCGTGACTGGCGGCGTGAATGGTCTTGTGCATGTCATGTATGAAAGGTGTGTGAATGGACTGTAAAGCGGTTGGTGCCTTGTCGTGGGTATACAGCTCACGAGCTGTGAGTCATTGGTTCAGTTTTTTGGCCTTTCAGTTATTAACAGTGCATTTCATTTTTGTGAAATCTCTTGTTAATAAAATTTAATCTACTGAACCATCACTTACCCTCATGCCAAATCCAACAAGTATATGTGGTACAAATAACAAAACCTGCTCCACTGTAATCAGGCATCGCAGCACACCCGTGACACGCTAGGTGTCTCGGGTGGGACCCCGATGATGGAGCATGCCACCAACTTGGTTGGTGGGTGAGGTGTCTTTTTAACATAACCTAACTGCGTTTCTTTTCACAATTTTAGTGTTTGGAACATCACATAAGTAGATGGACACATCAAAATGATGTATTGTAAAACTACCTGTGTTTGGGGGAGCACCCATGTTTTTGGTCCCGGGTGCGGCCTTCATCTAGGGAAACCTACCAAACCCAGACATGCTTTAAAACTAAACACCCCAAGGAGTCCAGAGAGGTGTGGCTTGCCTGGATCCCCAAACATTTTCTTACCCAGACTCCTCTGCAAACCTCAACATTTGCTTAAAGAAGCATATTTTCCTCACTCTTTTTTGTAGTGTCACCGCTCCAGCTCAAATTTCCTACCACCCAGCATTCCCCTCAGCCTTCCAAGTGAAATGATACCTCACTTGTGTGGGTCCCCAAAGCAGAGTCAGCCTAAAAGATGTATAGAAGAAAAATATGTGCTTATCAACTCGCTGTGCTAACCCCTCAATCTCTACAGGTTATTGGCATTTTTATGTTGCAGGCACCTAGACCACCCACACAAGTGAGGTATCATTTTTATCGGGAGACTTGGGGGAACGCTGGGTGGAAGGAAATTTGTGGTTCTTCTCAGATTCCAGAACTTTCTGTCACCAAAATGTGAGCAGAAAGTGTTTTTTTAGCCAAATTTTGAGGTTTGCAAATGATTATGGGTAACAGAACCTGGTGAGAGCCCCACAAGTCACCCCATCGTGGATTCCCCTAGGTGTCTAGTATTAAAAAATGCACAGGTTTGGTAGGTTTCCCTAGGTGCCGGCTGAGCTAGAAGCCAAAATCCACAGGTAGGCACTTTGCAAAAAACACCTCTGTTTTCTATGGGAAAATGTGATGTGTCCACATTGTGTTTTGGGGCATTTCCTGTCGCAGGCACTAGGCCTAGCCACACAAGTGAGGTATAATTTTTATCAGGAGACTTAGAGGAACGCTGGGTGGAAGGAAATTTGTGGCTCCTCTAAGATTCCAGAACTTTCTGTGACCGAAATGTGGGAAGAAAGTGTTTTTTTAGCCAAATTTTGAGGTTTGCAAAGGATTCTGGGTAACAGAACCTAGTGAGAGCCCCACAAGTCACACCATCTTGGATTCCCTACTGATGTCTAGTTTTCAAAACTGCACAGGTTTGGTTGGTTTCCCAAGATGCCGGCTGAGCTAGAGGCCAAATACCACAAGTAGGCACTTTGCAGAAAACACCTCTGTTTTCTTTGGGAAAATGTTATGTGTACATGTTGTGTTTTGGGGCATTTCCTGTCGCGGGCACTAGGCCTACCCACACAAGTGAGGTATCATTTTTATCAGGAAACTTGGGGGAATGCTGAGTGGAAGGAGATTTTTGGCTCCTCTCAGATTCCAGAAATTTCTGTCACTGAAACTTGAGGCGAAAGTGTTTTTTAAGCCAAAATTTGAGGTTTGCAAAGGATTCTGTGTAACAAAACCTGGTGAGAGCCCCACACGTCACCCCATCTTGGATTCCCCTAGGTGTCTACTTTTAAAAAATGCACAGGTTTGGTAGGTTTCCCTAGGTGCCGGCTGAGCTAGAGGCCAAAATCCATGGGTAGGCACTTTGCAAAAAAACACCTCTGTTTTCTTTGGGAAAATGTGATGTGTCCATGTTGTGTTTTGGGGGATTTCCTGTCGCGGGCACTTGGCCTACCCACACAAGTGAGGTATCATTTTTATCTGGAGACTTGGGGGAATGCTGGGTGGAAGGAAATGTGTGGCTCCTCTCAGATTCCAGAACTTCCTATCACCGAAATGTGAGGAGAAAGTGTTTTTTAGCCACATTTTGAGGTTTGCAAAGGATTTAGGCTAACATAATCTGGTGAGAGCCCCACAAGTCACCCCATCTTGGATTCTCCTCGGTGTCTAGTCTTCAAAAATGCACAGGTTTGGTACGTTTCCCTAGGTGCCAGCTGAGATAGAGACCAGAATCCACAGGTAGGCACTTTGCAAAAAATACTTGTTTTCTTTAGGAAAATGTGATGTGTCCCTGTTGTGTTTTGGGGCATTTCCTGTTGCGGGCACTAGGCCTACCCACACAAGTGAGGTACCATTTTTATCAGGAGACTTGGGGGAATGCTGGGTGGAAGGAAATTTGTGGCTCGTCTCAGATCCCAGAACTTTCTATCCCCGAAATGTGAAGAGAAAGTGTTTTTTTAGCAAAGTTTTGAGGTTTTCAAAGGATTTGGGGTAACTAAATCTGGTGAGAGCCCTACAAGTCACCACATCTTGGATTCCCCTTGGTGTATAGTTTTCATAAATGCACAGGTTTGGCAGGTTTCCCTAGATGCCGGCTGAGCTAGAGGCCAAAATCTACAGCTAGGCACTTTGCAAAAAACACGTCAGATTTCAAGGTAAAAATGTGATGTGTCCATGTTGCGTTTCCTGTTGCGAGCATTAGGCCTACCCACGCAATGAGGTACCCTTTTTATCAGAAAACTTGGGGGAACACAGAATAGCAAAACAAGTGTTATTGCTCCTTGTCTTTCTCTTCATTTTTTCCTTCCAAATGTAAGACATTGTGTAAAAAAGACGTCTAATTGAGAAATGCCCTGTAATTCACATGCTAGTAGGGGTACCCCGCAATTCAGAGATATGCAAATAACCGCTGCTTCTCAACAGCTTATCTTGTGCCCATATGAAATACAAAGGTTTTCTTGATACCTATGTTTCACTCTTTATATTTCAGCAAATGAATTGCTGTAAACCCGGTATTGAATGAAAATCCATTGAAAGGTACAGCTCTTTTATTTGCTCTGGCTTCCTAGGGTTCTTGATGAATGTTGGACTTTTTGCCTTACGCAGGGTCATCCCCAGTCTTTTTGCCTCCTTCCTCCTGGTTTTTCTGACCTCTCGCTGTTGGCTCTAGGACTCTGAGCACTTTATCACTGCTGACCAGTGCTAAAGTGCAGGTGCTCTCCCATCTAAAGTTGGTATGATTGGCTTATACCTAATTGGCATATTTAATTTACCTATAAGTCCCTTGTACAGTGGTATCTCTATACCCAGGGCCTGTAAATTAAATACTACTAGTGGGCCTGCAGCGCTGCTTGCGCCACCCACTGAAGTAGACTTTCAAACCTGTCTCAGGCCTGCTAGCGCAGGGCCTGTGTGTGCAGTTTTCTGCCACAGGGACCGTGCATCTAAACTTACTTGCCAGGCCCAGAACTCCCATTTTACTACATGTAAGTCACCCCTAAGGTACGCCCTAGGTAGCCCTATGGGCAGGGTGCCATGTATGTAGAAAGGCAGGACATGTGCCAAGTTGCGTGGCCTGTCCTGGTAGTGACAAACAGCCTAACTGGTGTCTCACTGCTGTGAGTGCTGCCTTCTCATAGGATTGCATTAGAAATGCCCTGCCTTATGTGTAAGGGGTATTGTCTGATTTATGAGGGGTAGCGTAGGCATGTTTGGTATGGTTGTGATGGTGATAATAAATGCTGCTTACTGGTGTGGGTGTAGTTTTTATTACTACCACAGAAATGCCACTTCTAGAAAGTGCGCATTTATCTGTGCTTATGACTCTGGTGTTTTGCAGCTTGACTCCAATCCACGTCTGGGCAGAGTGACAGTTGGGTCTTTGTGCATACATTTCAGACAGCCTGTACACAGGGAGGGTGGAGGTATCACAGAGGTGCATCTGCATACTGAATAGTCTTCCTGGGCTGAGAGAAGGGAGAGGCAGGGCACACCTGCATTTGTAAAGACTGTGCCCTGGCCTCACACAATAGGGTTGTTAACCCCCCACTGATGTTTGGAGCCTGTGCTGAAAGGAGAGAGGGGGCACTCCCAGAACCAGTTGTAACTGGCTGGAACCTCCTCTCCCTACCATTGTAAAACACTGTAAGAACTGACTATAAGTACAGGGGAATTTTCCCCACAATTTGTAGACTCTTGGAATCATCTTGGAACTGGACACCAAAGGCTGCAAGGACCCACCAGGAACCGCCATGGACTGCTGCTGCTGTGCTGACCTGTGACCTGCCTGGTCACTGTGAAGGACTTGCCACTTGCTGCCTTTCCCTTGTGCTGGCCTGTAGCTGGGCCCTCCACCTGAGGACCTTGTCTTAAGATTCTGCTCCCCAGGGGCAGGGTGCTGTGGCCCCTGACCCCTGCATCCATTTCTTCACGAAGGGTGCTTCTCCGTGGTTGCGGCTGCCATAGCTCTGATTGCAGTGCGGTTATGGAGCCTTGGGAGCTCGTAGGCTCCTTGCTGCATTGTGCCCCTTTAAATAAGATCACCGCAGCGGCCCAGGAAGCTGGAAGAACACTTGCGCACTGCATCGGGTGCAGACGAGTGTCTGCTCGGGCCCCAGGAGGGGTCCGATCTTCTTGTGGCTTCACGGCAGGACCAGGGGAAGGCGCGGGGAGTGCCCCCTTCTCCCTGGCCTCTGCGTTAGGAGCAGGACGCTCCTTTTCTGCTATTAGGTAAAACAGGCATTATTGTGGGCCCCCCCTTGGTGGAAGGGCCAGTGGAGGCCCGGGGGGGGGCCCCCAGAGATCGCGGGTCCCGGGAGGGACCTGTCATTAAACTGGAAGGGGTGCGTGGTGCCCCCCTCATGCCCTAAGTTGTTTTTGTTAGCTTTGGCCCCCCTTGTGAGGGACGGTTGAGGCCCTGGGGGGCCCCCAGTAAACACGGTCCCCAGAGGGGCCTGTCTATAAAAGAGAGGAGGTGCATGCCGCCCTCCTCTGACCCCAGAGTATAAGGGAGGCCCCCGTTTTGCGCATAGGAGCGCCAGGCCCCATTGTTCACCTTCTAGGCACTGGAGGTGCCTTCATCCAACCAGGTACTGTTTAAAGGACCAACATAGTTGCAATCCAAAGTTCTTTCTACAGACTTTTGTTTGATTCATATATTACCTACCTGCGTTTGATGTTTATACATATGTGTATGCAAATGTTCCTTTTATGGACATGCTTGCTAATATGTTTTTCTAACTTGCCATATGTTTTCTAATGTTCCTACTATGGGCATTTTATGATATTCTTATGACAAGTGCAGTGATGTGATAACGTGTTTAATGACTACTGCTTATGTTGCAGAATACTAAGTAACCTGTGTGTTATGTGTGACTACTGCTAGTTTGCAGAGTTACTAATGTGTAACGTTCTGACAACTGCTAAGGTAGCAGGATAGTACTAATATGGGATGTTTGGTCTGATAATTGCCTTGTGTACAATACAGTATATTTTCATATAATCTGGTGTTGTGTTTCCTTTGTGGTAGGGATATTGCGTCACATGTGTTGTGTGTGTTGTGCAAACACTTTACACATTGCCTCTGGGTTAAGCCTGACTGCTCATGCCAAGCTAACAAGGGGGTGAGCAGGGGTTATCTTGGACGCGTAACTCCCTTGCCCTGACTAGAGTGGGTAAGTTCTGCCTGGCTGAGGTGCATACCCTAGCCAACCAGAAACCCTATTTCTAACAATGAACCTACAAGCCCTATATATCCCTGCGACTAGAAGTGTCCAGCAGACGTAACGGTATATTGCTTTCATAAAGCTGACATCGCAGGAAAAAGTTTCAGAGTAAAACATTGAGAAAAATAGCTGTTTTTTTCACCTCAATTTCAATATTTTTTTTATTTCAGCTGTTATTTTCTGTAGGAAACCCTTGTAGGATCTACACAAGTTACCCCTTGCTGAATTCAGAATTTTGTCTACTTTCCAGAAATGTTTAGCTTTCTGGGATCCAACATTGCTTTCCCTCCCATTTAGCTCACTAACTGGAAGGAGGCTGAAAGCACAAAAAATAGTAAAATGGGGTATGTCCCAGTAAAATGCAAAATTGTGTTGAAAAATTGGGTTTTCTGATTCAAGTCTGCCTGTTCCTGAAAGCTGGGAAGATGGTGATTTCAGCACCACAAACCATTTGTTGGTGCCATTTTCAGGGAAAAAACCACAAGCCTTCCTCTGAAGCCCTTTTTTCAAATTTTGGGGAAAAAAACTAAATTTTCGTTGCATTTTGGCTAATTTCTTGGTCTTCTTCAGGAGATCCCACAAAGTCTGGGTACCTCTAGAATCCCTAGGATGTTGGAAAAAAAGTACGCAAATTTGGCGTGGGTATCTTACGTGGACAAAAAACTTATGAGGGCCTAAGCGCGAACTGCCCCAAACGGCCAAAAAAAGGCCTGGCACCTGAGGGGGAAAAGGCCTGGCAGCGAAGGGGTTAATCTGAAGGTAAACAGACCGCTTGTGTAACGGTTGCGCTAGCGCTGTCAAAGCTAAGAAACAAATAAATGGTACATCACAATGCAAACATTAATGTAGTCTACATAGTCTTCTTCGACTAGGTTTTCTGACTTAAAATTTGAATGAAAATATGATCCTTTAAAACCTGTAGTGCTCTGCAAATAAAGTCGGATTTCCATTTAAGTCTTGAGTTTGAATCCTGTTGTCGCCAATTCTGTAGTAACTTGTCCCATTAAATATCCAGTTGAGACAAGTATTTATAATACTGTGCTGTTTATTCGGAAAGGAAAAAATACACGTCTTGTTCTTCTGCCGGCCTTCCCAACAATAGTCACCACACCCGAACCTAGAATCCTATAACGTCATACAGAACGGGACCGACCTAATAAATCTAATTCTGCTTACAATACTATACAATACTAAACCTAAATCTACTTTTATTCAATACTACACACTACTAGGGAACAAGTGTAGTGTGTATTATTCATTTGTAGCTTTGCAAGTCATTGTGTAAATTCCATGTTTTTAGTACCTTCATTTATGGAGGCCACACACCAGCTCATCACATCTTCTTGTACTGATTCTTCGATTGGTACGTGTGGAGGTTAATATCATCTCTAAGGGTCTCACCATTCCGGCATGATATTCAGTTGGAATGTTGGTATGCTATGAGAAAATAATCCATAAGTCCCGACTTCTGTAGTTATATTAATTTATCGCCTTACAATCCTTCTGGGGAAGGTATCTATAGCCAATTAGTTGTGTTGAATAAGAATCAGAATGGAATCAACAGAATTTGTAATTTTTTAGATCAAGTACCCTATCCTTCAGGATGCTGAAAATGTGTCATTTAGCGAATCCACTTTCAGGGAGCTGTGTGTATGTGTTGCTATTGGTTTTCAATGGAGCTGGATTGTCTGTGACTTGTCTGTACAGCAAGGAATTCTACTTGTGTTTTGCTGATGTTACTCATAAGTGTAAAGTTGAAAGAATCTCTACTGACTGGTGGAATGGATTCACTTACTTTGTAACCAGATTTTCGCCATATTTCCAGAACATAATCAATACAACTTCTTCCCTGTAGTTAACATTTTTGTAACAGTTTCAAAGGCATTGCCGTGCATCTATGTTTCTCTACATACTCCATAAATAGATAAGGATATTGCGGTGCCTACTTGGGGTTCATCATTTTAACTATCGGAATTTGATGTGGATTAGTGTGCAGGATTTGTGTTCTAGGAAACATTACTTGGTTACTTGGACGTGCATATTTCTGTATTGAGCAACTCATGAACAAATAGGGTTTACCCGTGAGGTTAAAGGTTTTCCTAGAAGGGGGCACAGACCCTTATGCTTCTGCAGTAAGGGGTGAAGTGTTAGACCATCGGCCCACCCAGCTATACTGACAAAAAAGTTACAAATAAACAAAACAGTTGGGTAGGTGCTGCAGACAAAAGATTGTGTGTTGCTGGTCGTCCAGTGCCCGCATCAATTCTCACTACTCCTCAGCAGGACAGGAAGAGGGAGTTCGGATAGTCTTAGAGTACGAACAATCCTGCACATATCTATTATGGTTTTGAATTTTCAGAATTTTCACAATTTTAAGAAATAAATGTTTTTTTTAATTAGTAAATGATTTGCAATACGTCAAATTTGCCAATGGCCTATTTGGACAGGGGAAGGAACAAGGTCAGGAAAAAACCTCCCATACATTCATTTTCATTGGAAAACTGTTCTTTTATAACGAACTCACAGAACTTTTTGACTCATTTGTAGATTCAGTGGCAAATTATTTTTTATAGGGAAGCCAGGAACTTTTTTACATCCGGTTTTAAATGACAGTTATAGATACAAGGAAACAATTTGTTTTTCTGGCTTGAGTGGAAACTTTCTGCATTGCTAAAGTTGCACGGAAAGGACACGCATTTCCGGTTTCACAGATAAGTGATGCCACCCCTTTCATCTTCTGTTTGTGCGTAAATGTGACTGCTGAGCCACCATCGCAATAAAAAATACTTCACTGGGGCGAGGGTTAAGAAAATAACAGACATTTTGTATTGGGGCATCCCTTCGAGACAGAAAAAGACGAGCCAATACATTCCTGAAATCATCTTCTCCAAATACAGTCTCAGACATCTCATCACATGTATCTTTTTTCTTCTTCAGTCAGCTGCTAGTAGTCTACTTTTTTGTACTGAGTAGTTTTTTCCAGGCCACTATATATGTTGCATTTAACTAACTCTAACATATTTCGTGTGTTAATTTAGGACGTTTTGAAGTGTGAAGAACCAATGCTCAGCATTAGAAGTCTCCCATTAATCCAGAAAACATGAGCTTCCGCCCACAGCAGGGATTCCGAGATCTGCAGTAACACCTTACACTTTAGGTTTCTTAATGACACCTTTCGCAGAAAAAAACATGGTGTAATAATTCCAAAGCAATACTCAAATGTGGGATATACATGTGAGAATCAGTGCAAAATCCAGGGACAATCTAATGACGCAGAACAATTCCTTCCACAAATTGCACCACATGGTTTTCAGATTGCACAGTGATGCTTCATGAAGCATATAGAGAGGGCCAATGACAAGGGTTGAGCCAAGAAAGATTGTAACACCTATTACGGGATTATAGAGAAAATGTGGCAAAATACTTGCGGGGGAATAGGGCCCTGAAAGAATGAAAATCACATAACAACCATAGAATAAATATTGATCAATGTAAGTATTCACCATTACTAAGAATTAAAGTCCTTATTACAACATAATGCTGCAGTGTTGATTGGATGGCCGTGGATGGGGCGGCCCGACCACCACATTACGAGGTTGGCGGGCACACCTGCCAACCTGCCGCCGTCCCCACCAGGATCTTCAATTCCGATAAGCTGACGGAGGGTGAATGTTGTAATCAGCCAGGACCGTGCTGAAGTTAGCGCCGCCCTGCTGATCACAACCTTGTTCTCCACCAGCCTTTTCATGGCAGTACCACCACCATGGCAAGGCTGGGGGAGAACAGGTACAGGGGGCCACAGGGGGCCCCCTGTACCTATGGCATGTACCTGTGGCCTGTGGCATGGGCAGTGCAGGGGTCTGCCTTCTCAGCACCCTCGAAATGCACACTGGCGACTGCAGACAGTGCGCATTTCGAGTGTGCTGGTGCCCCTGCATGTGGCAGCATCGCCGCCAGCTCAATTATGAGCCACGAAAATGCTTCCACCACTTTCCCACTGGGGTGGCGGGCGGAATCCTTGGTTTCTGATGGTTAGCCCAGTGGGAAAGTCATAATGGGGCCAGCAGGGAGGTCACCAGCAGAGCGGCAACCACCCCATCGGGAGTTTAGCAGATGTGTGTTCCTGTCCGCCAAACTCATAATCGGCCACTAAATATGCAATGTTCTGACAATCTTGCATCCTGGAATTACTGTGCCCTGTGCTAATGGTAATTCTGAGTGTGGGTATGTCCTGGACCGAGTTTAAAGAAGTGTCTATTTTTTCAGTTGTTTAGATCGAGTTGATGAAAAATGGAAGGTAATATTCGCATTTCGTGTGTATAGCGCAAAGTTAATTTCCAAAACCTTTTATAAATGCAGGTATGTTATTATTAATATTATAAAGTACAGTAGGGCTATAAAATGTTTTCCAGCCAGTTGTCTGCAGTTTATTTTATCAGACCTCTTAAAAGTAGTAGCCAAATACATTGAATTCTGAACATATTTGATGTCATAATCCTTGTTAAAGTAGCATAAGAAAACCTGCTGTACATTTAGTCAACTCGGCCACTTCTTGCCAAACATGTGTGGGAGTTTCAAACTGTTGGCAACATAATCATCAATCATCCTTAGTCTGTTTGTGGAAGGGCTAGCTCTTCTTACAAGCAAACCACACTCCATCTGCTCTGAAGCCTTCATGCCACATTGACTGCAGCATCTGCTAAGATCTGGAAGCAAAATGGTGTTTGCTTCAAAGTGGAGAGAGTACATTTCCAATAATATTCACTGTGCTAAGGGTTACCTCTCCTGGCATATCTGTAGGAGGCAAGTTTCCTAAAGGCATAAAAGAGTATGTTGATTTAAATAAGTTCATTATAAATAGTTCTAAGGACTGGAAGAAACAAGCGCTCTGACGCCAAAAAACAGCCTTATATTCTGAAATTCCAGTAATTTCATTTGTTCACTAAAGCGTCGACCCAGAGGCTTCGTTACGGATAACAACATATTTTTGGCTGGTGGTATTAAAAGTCCTTCTTGGTAAACAAGGAAGTGCGTGGTTTAAAACATCTTTTACTACAACATTATGAGAGCAGATCTTAGGTGGTAATGTGTGGCAAGAATATTTGTGTACATTTATACAGACAAACTGCAGGTGAGACAAACATCATAACACCCTATTAGAATAACCCACCACAATAACAACAATCCATTGCTCCAACACAAGGTCACAACACACTACTGCAACAATAATACAACAGCAAATATACAGCAAAAGCCAACACACAAAGAAAAAACAAAACAAAACAATGGCAGTACCGCTGAACAGTGAGAACAGCACAGAGTATGATGTGATAGGTAGTGCTGTGCTTTGGAGTTCTGGTGTTGTGGGTTGGTATTGTGTTGTAGTGCTATGTTATGGTTGTGCTGTTATTCTGCTTTGTAGTGTTGTGCCCTGTTATGATTTTGTTTTGGTATTTTATATTGTGTTAAGTTACTGTGTTGTGTTCTGTGGTCACTTTAGACACACAGTCAATGCTGCTACATTCCCTGCAAAATGACTAGAGTCTATATATTCAGTTCAGATATGGTTGTCTGCCTCTTAAATCCTATGGCAGCACACGGAGTGTGACCCCAAGTCCTGATACTTGTCCGAGTTGTAATCAAATTTCTGAATCTATTGTACATTTTATGTTTATATGCCCTGCTTATTTGATTGTGCGACGGAAGTGGTTACGACCTGTGTGCAGTAATATGGGGGTAAGACATTGTATTGTTGCCTTAAGGATCATGATGAGGGAAACTTCTCTCCCTCTATCTTGTGCGGTTAGTAAGTATATTGTAGCTGCTTGGCATATACGTACTAAATTTCTGGGGAAATAATGATGATGAGGACCAAATTTTTTTTAAAAAGTGTTTTAGTTGCTAAAATTTTAACTATACACATAGACTGAAATAAAACCCTATGTTTATTTAAATGTTAGGTATTAGGGGGTTAGGTGCTTTTTCTAAGGAAAATAATTTTATGTGTTTTAAGGTTGAAATACATGTTTTTATCTTATTCTTATCCTTTTTAACTTAATTTATATTTCCTTTTTCATTCAATTGTTGGTTGTTTTGCTTTTAGGGTTGAAAGTAACCGAATAAAGCTATTTGTTGATGATGATGACTAGAGTCAGGTAAAGGTCCATGACAAACCACCATTTATCACCACTTCTCCAGCCCAACAACTGTTTTAGAAACCAGCTGGCCCAACATTTTGGCAGAGACAATATCATAAATTAGCCCTTCTAGGGCTGGATCACAAAACATTTTTACATGTCCTTGATGTAAGTATGGCAGCACCATTTACCACCCCATTACAAAAACAGAGATGTCAAGAATTACCTCCAGTGTGCTAGGGTGAACACTCTGGCCCTCATTACAACATTGGTGGTAAGTGCCGCTTACCCCCATGCTGATGGCCGCCAAAATACCGTGACCGTGGCGGTATACCTCTACGGGTATTATGACCCACACATAGAAATCCGCCACTATACAGGCACCCAAACAAGTCCGCCAGCCCAAATGTCAGTGATAAACTGGCGGTAGCAAAACCCACACTGTTACGCCAACAGAAATACGCCACAGCATCATGACCCATGAATCACCGCGGCAGACATTCAACCGCAGTAAACTATTGGAGGTACAGACCGCCATGCTCAAAATACACACACACTAACAAAACTACACCACATTGGACAATTCAACCTACACACACCTGACACACATACCCAAACCACACCCACACACCCACAACAATATAAAACACACACCCACAATACCCATAACCCTTTACAACCCAAACATTTTGGCAAATGAGAGAGAGACAAGCCAGGAGCACCCACTGAATCAGAGCCACAAGACACCATCACACATACACCATCCACGCACCTCACACCACACACCCCAACACATCACCCCACACACCCTCACACATACCACTCACACTACACCCATGGCACCACAAAGACACCCCAGGTTCTCAGAGGAGGAGCTAAGGGTCATGGTGGAGGATATAATCCGGGTAGAGCCACAGCTATTTGGATCACAGGTGCAGCAGACATCGATTGCAAGGAAGATGGAGCTATGGTGGAGAGTCGTGGACAGGGTCAATGCCGTGGGACAGCACCCAAGAACAAGGGATGACATCAGGAAGATGTGGAACGACCTATGGGGGAAGGTGCATTCTGTGGCAGCAAGACACCAGGTAGCAGTACAGAGGACTGGCGGTGGACCCACACCTCCTCCCCCACAACTAACAACATGGGAGGAGCAAATCTTGGAGATCATGCATCCTGAGGGCCTAGCAGGAGTAGCAGGAGGGCTGGGAACTGGTAAGTCAAATCTTTACTACTTTATCCCACACCCTACCTGTATGGCATCACTAACAACAACCCCTACCCTCACCCTCATCACCCCACCACCTCACATACACCCCACCATCACAACCCACACATCCTAATACCAAGCCCTGCATGCAATACCAATGCATGGACCCCCATCACAGACCTGCATGGACACTCTTCACCACAGCATGCACACTAGTGACAATCACTTAGCCAAACCAAGCACAACTCACACAAGCCAAAGCTGCCTTGCTAATACCAACCATAGAGAGAAACACATCCATGCACAAGATGGCAAACACAGATACAATAACACTGCATTTACATCCCCACAGGACCCCCACTCAATGTCACCGGAGAGGAGGTGCCAGCCACATCCACCCCCCTTCCCCTGAAGAGGCCCACAGTGATGACAGCAGCTCTGCGCGCCTGCATCACAATGTACAACCTAGCCCATCAGGGACCTTTGGACAGTCGGTGACCCAGCCACTGTCCCAACCCACCACAGAGCCTCCCCCCTCAGGAAACACCACCACAGCACCCACTCAGCGGGCCCATCCCTCCGTCCCCAGGACACACCAATCAGCAGTGTGTCCACCACTACAGGGACCCCAGGCAACCCCACAAACACAGGACGATCAGGGACCTGGGGTCAGTCGCAGTGGGCACGCAGTTCAGGGGACAGAGGCACAGGACAACAGGGATGCTGGGAGGACTGCTGTGTGACAGGGGGAGGACAGGCCCAGGGAGCCGACTCTCCACGAGGCACTCACCAACATCCTGGGAGCATACCACCATTCCCAGGAGACCATGGGCCAGATACTGGCCAAGCTGCAAAAGACCCAGCGGCTGCAGGATGGACAGTACCTGGGGATCAGGGAGGACCTGAGGGACATCCACACCACCATGGTCACCATTGCAGGGGTGCTGGCAGACATGGCCAACACCATGAGGGAGGCAGTGGCACACCAATGGTCCCCTGACATTAGCCAAACCGAAGAACAGCCCTCCACCTCCGCCGGTGCTAGTGGACAGGAGGCCCGCCACAGGATGAACAGGCCACCAGCACTCCACCCCCTGCAGAAGGAGAACCACCCCACAAACGATCCCTGCGATCCAGGCAGAAGCCAGAGAGCATTGCCAAGACCCCCACCAGGAAATAAGACTCTCCTGATTGTCACCCTTCTGTTCCACTCTTTCACACTGTTCACTTAGATCTGGCATTGCTCCACTTCCTATGCCCCCTTGGACAATGCACCTGTCATACAAATAGACTGGACTCTACCCTGGACTTTCCTCGATAAGCAACCCAGCCCATTGCAATACCCCCTCTACCTATTATCACCTAAATAAACACCCTTGGAACAAATTTAAGCATGGAGTCTGTGAATTCTTTGACAAATGTATTAGTTTCACAAACTGTAAACATTGCAATTCAAATGTACTGTAATATTTACATAGGTATGGCCTGTAGTGGGCAGCAGTAAACACACCAGGAGCAAGAATGGGGCACTGAGATCTGAAAATAGAGATGCCAAAGGGTACAGTAAGTGGCCATAGAAATAGGGAAATCAGACTGCCATGTTCAATGTCAAACACTAAACTGCAATGGAAAGTGAAGTTATAGTGTCTTACCTGTGTGTCACTGGAAGTACTGTTGAATTAGTGTTCTTCTGTTGTCCACATCTTCTTCCTCTCCCTCCTCTTCGTCACTGTCCACAGGCTCCACCGCTGCCACACGACCATGCGAAGGCTCATCCTCCTGCAGAAAAGGCACCTGGCATCTCGAGGCCAGGTGGTGTAACATGCAACAAGGATCTGGCACACCTTCTTGGGTGAGAAGTACAGGGATCCACCTGTCAGATGGAGGCACCGGAATCTGACCTTCAGGAGGCCAAAGGTTCTCTCAATGATCCTCCTTGTTCACCCATGTCCATCATTGTAACATTCCTCTGCCCTTGTCCTGGCATTCCTCACTGGGGTTAGTAGCCATGAGAGGTTGGGGTAACCATGGTCACCTGCAAATATTTGAGGGATAGCTGTTAGCCACACACTCACCCTTAGGGCCAACCTGCACCAATATACCTACATCAACTGGGTGGGGACCATGGGCTTACCTATTAGCCACAACCAGTGCCTCTGGACTTGAGACATCACATATGGGATGCTGCTATTCCTCAAGATAAAGGCATCATGCACAGAGCCAGGATACTTGGCATTGACATGGGAGATGTACTGGTCTGCCAAACACATCATCTGCACATTCAGAGAGTGAAAGCTTTTCCTATTTCTAAACACCTGTTCTTTTCTCCCGGGGGGGACAAATGCAATATGTGTACCATCAATGGCACCAATGATGTTGGGGATATGTCCCAGTGCATAGAAGTCAGCCTTCACTGTGGCCAAATCCTCCACCTGGGGGAATACGATGTAGCTGCGCATGTGTTTCAGCAAGGGAGACAACACTCTGGTCAGCACGTTTGAGAACATAGGCTGTGACATCCCTGATGCTATGGCCACTGTCACTTGGAAAGAACCACTTGCCAGAAAATGGAGCACTGACAGGACCTGCACTAGAGGGGGGATACCTGTGGGGTGGCAGATAGCTGAAATCAGGTCTGGCTCCAAATTGGGCACAAAGTTCTTGGATTGTGGTCCTATCAAGTCTGTAGGTCAGGATAATGTGCCTGTCCTCCATTGTTGCCATGTCCACCAGGTGTCTGCACATGGGGGGATGTGACCGCCATTTTCTATCTGTGCACTCACTTGCTACCTGATCTTCAACAGGAGAGGAGCTACACTGCAAGTGCTGCTGTGCCCTGTGTCTGGAAGCGACAATGGCTCAAATGTCTGGGGAAAGGGCCCCTGCCTTCACTTCCGAGGAGTTGGAGAGAATAGTGGATGAGGTCCAACCCCAGTACACATCACTCTAGGGTCCTCCAGACAAACAGGTGAGTACACTGTGAGCATGATGCGTGGGCCATGAATGTAGGGATTGCTGTGTGTGTAAGGCCTGTGTAGGGGGGGGGTCAGAGGGGTCCTGGGCAGAGTGCTGTATATATGGTGGGCAAAGTATGTGCTTAAGTGGATTGCAGGGATATGGTGGGCCATGAGTATGACAATCCGGACGGTATGACTAATCCCTTTTCTACTGTATTTTTTTAGCAGGTCAACACCCATCAGAAAAAGGGTATTTAGCGTGCCATCGCCAAGGAGGTGCGGACCCTGGGGGTCTTTGACAGGTGGAGCACCCACTGCCGCAAGCAGTGGGAGGACCTGCTCCGTTGGGCAAGGAAGACGGCAGAGGCCTAGGTAGGGCTGGCCTCCCAACGAGAAAGGGGTGCCCGTTGTACCCTGCCCCCCATGATGTTCCGCATCCTGGCGGTGGCCTATTCGGAGTTGGATGGGCGCTTGAAGGCATCACAGCAGCCACAAGGGGGTGAGTACAGATTCAGAATCATGACTTTGCACGTGTTAAGGTATTACCTGGGTGGGGGATGTGGGATGAGGGTGCCCCTAGGCCAGGGTGAACATGGCAGGGTATGTTCAATGATGGGCAAGATCAGATGCGCTCCAACCCCAATAGTGTTAGTGGGCATCTATTACTGGTCAGGGTCCTGTGGGTTTCAGGTGTGCAGCTAATGGCGTTAGGCATTGTACCTCATGGGCTGGTGACTAGCATTGTAACTGATAGTGCATGGCCTAGTGCATAGGGCTGTTCCCTGTGTGTTGTGTACGCCAATGGTAGTATTGTTGCTGGCATTGACCAAGTATATCCTCTGTCTCACCACCCTTTTTGTTTTGTCACCCTGTCCTGGTTTGCATTAGCATCATCTGGCGGAGAAGCAGAGGCACCGGTGACGGAGGGAGCTGCAACCCACATGGGCCTGGAGGCCGAATCCACGAACGGTGATGGCACCAGTGGGATGGAGGGCGAGGGGAGCACCACAACGGAGACAGGAGGGGACACTACCGACAGCGACTCCTCCTCCGATGGAAGCTCCCTGGCGGTGGTGGACACCTCTGTGCCCACCCCAACAACAGGTACAGCAGCCACCCCTGTACCAGCACCGCCCTCCAAGCAGCCCCACAGAGTGTTTTCTGTGCCCGCTCACCCAGGAGGGTGGGCATCTCCTTCATCCTAGGCACCTCAGGCCCTGCCCCAGTCACCCCTGCTGCCCTCAGTGAGGAGGCTATTGACCTCCTGAGATCCCTCTCTGTTGGGCAGTCAACCATACTGAATGCCATTCAAGTTTTAGAAGGGCATTTGCAACAAACAAATGCATACCTGGAGGGCATTCACTCTGGCGTGGCAGCCCAACAAAAAGCATTCCAGGCTCTGGCCTCCGCACTAATGGCAGCCATTGTCCCTGTCTCCAGCCTCCTTCCTCCAACTTCCTTTACCCAGTCCCACTCCCCTCAACCCAAGCCTATCTCAAGCACACCTTCAGGCCAGCGATCACCCAAATCAACACACAGAAATGGTTCTGGCAAACACAAGCACCACACTTCATCTCACAGGCACTCACACAAGCACCATCCCCATGCAGACACACCAACATCCACTGCCTCCACTGTGTCCCCCTCCTCCTCCTCGTCCACCTCCCTCCCAGTAGCGTCTCCACTAACACCTGCATGCACTACGTCCTCATCCACTACCTCCATCACGCCTATCACTACACGCCCCTCACTGGCAGTCACCACCCCCACATCCATGCTCACATCCCCTGTGTCCTCTCCCACTGTGTCTGTGAACCCTCCTCCCAAAGTACACAAACGCAAGCACAAACACACCCAACAGCAATCCACGTCACAACAGCATCCAGCCCATGCACCTGCACCCAAACACAGCAGACTGACACCTCCTACAACCAATCCCTCTTCTTCCACTCAAAACCTTCACCCTCTTTCCGCCCCTGTGTCCCTAAGAAGCTTTTCCTCGCCAACATTGACCTATTCCCTACCCCTCCCCCTCTACCCCAGGCCAGGGTGGCAAGAACCCAGCCCAGCACCTCAGCCACCCAGTCCACGGCCACTATGGTTTCTACAGCTGCTGCAGGTGTGAGAGGCTCCAAGGAGGCACCCGTCAGCCCAGCCAGTGTGCCAGAAACCCCTCCAAGGCCAAGAAGGGTCCGCCACCTAGGGCAAGAAGGGACACCAGCCAGCAAGAGGAAGGAGGCACAACCAGCCAGCAAGGGCAAGAAAAGTCTCCAGCTGGCAGAAGCAAGGAGGCACCACCATATGCCAAGGGCAGGAAGGGGCAAAGAACACTAGCCATGGCACTTCAGCCGTCCGAGGCTGCAGGTGAAGGCCTGGAGGCTACCACCACCACTGTCAGCACTGCCACATGCACCACGACCAGCACCGTCACCTGCACCGCAGCCAGTACTGCCACCTGCCACGCCACCAGCAGCACCACTGCCAGCAGCAGCAGCCCCAGTGGGCAGCCGTCCGAGGCTGCAGGTGAAGGTCTGGAGGCTACCACCACCACTGCCTGCACCGCCACATGCAGCGCAATTGCCATCCACTGAGCAGCCGTCACCACTGGAGAGCTGTGTGTAGTGGTGACTACATGGGCTGCAGCGAGTCCTGGACCCTGCAACACCTGTTGGTGTGACACACAGGTGAGAGACTGTGACCTTGCTCCATCCAGGATGAAGCACACTGGGCACAAGACCCTCTCCAGAACCAGTGGAAGAAGGCATCCACTCAGCCCCTCCTTGCCATGATGAAGCACACTGGGCACAAGGCCCCCTCACGAACCAGTGGAAGAAGGCATCCACTCAGTCCCTCCTTGCCAGGATGAAGCACACTGGGCACAAGGCCCCCTCCAGAACCAGTGGAAGAAGACATCCACTGAGCCCCTCCTTGCCAGGATGAAGCACACTGGGCACAAGGCCCCCTCCAGAACCAGTGGAAAACAGGCACACACTTGAGAGACTGTGGCCTTGCACTCCCCAGGACAAAGCAGTGGGCAAACCACCCAACTGAGAGACTGTGGCCTTGCACTCCCCAGGACAAGGCAGTGGGCAAACCACCCACTTGAGAGACTGTGGTCTTGCACTCCCCAGGACCAAGCAGTGGGCAAACCACCCACTTGAGAGACTGTGGCCTTGCAATCCCCAAGACCAAGCAATGGGCAAACCACCCACTTGAGAGACTGTGGCCTTGCACTCCCCAGGACCAAGCAGTGGGCAAACCACCCACTTGAGAGACTGGAGAGACTGTGACTTTGCACTCCTCAGGACAAAGCAGTGGGCATGGAGCCCCCTTCAGGCCAGTGGCATATTACTATCATTCGGCTGAGGTGCCCCCCATTCCCTATCTCTCTGAGGTGCCTATGTGTTTTTGACCTGATGCCCCTGCAGTGTTCTCTCGGTATTGAGGCAGGAGTCAAGTGTGGCCTTGGCCTATGTGTTTTGGCCCAGTGGGTCAAAACATTTTGGAGTGGGCATTGTCCCTCCTTTTGTATATATATTGTATATATTGTACATGCTGTTTATTGATTCATGTACATATTTTTCTAAAACTGTACTATTACACTTATTTTACTCCATTCCTTTTGTCCTTGCGTTATTCCTGAGGGTTACGGGGTGTATATGTAATGTTGTTGCATGTATTTGTGTGTATGGTGTTGGGTTGAGGGTGGGGGTGTGGGTGTTGCATTTTGCGTGTGTGTGTCACTCTCTTTTTCCTCCCCCCCGTGTGCTAGGTGCAGTACTCACCGTGGTAGTCTTCACCGGCATTCATGTTCCTGGTGTATGAGAAAGTACATCAGCATGGGGAACACCTGCAGTTTGGGCTCCATGGTGTCGTGGTTCTTCCTTGAGTGTTGAAAGGTGAGTTGTTTCCCTTCTGTGTTCTGTTTCCGCTGTGCTTTTAATGGCATTGTTACTGCCCAGAAAAGCTGGTGGATAGGTGTGTTGTAATGCAGTGGGCGGTACATTGTCTTCCGCCTTGCTGTTGGTGGTTAACGCAGCGGTGTTTGTTGCTACTGCTGTGGCGGTCGGAGTGTTAAAGTGGCTGTTTGTGTTGGCGGTTTCTGCTGTGGTCATGATTCCAATTTGTTTACCGCCGGCTTGTTGGCGGTATTACCGCCGCTTTATCACCGACCGCCAGGGTTGTAATGAGGGCCTCTGTCAGTGGTGTCTCCTTATGCCAAAAATGACTTAAAATCTAGCAGTGCAGGGAGTAGAAATGGTGCCTTATATTTGATGAGTTATAAAGATTTCAGGGTCTGCATTGTGTCATGTTTGCTAGCCGCCCCCTAGATGTCAAGGTCACCCTCCCTTGTGCAAAGAATTATGCAAAGCTTCCCTTTCCCCTTCTTAATGGCGGCCGCAGCGCTGTGAGAGGGCAACTGCACTGACCTCCTGGTCAGCGTCTGTTGCCCTCCCTAGCTCCTCTGGCTGCTGCTGCCTCTGCCTTTGCTGTGACGAACTGAGAGTATCCTGACTCTCAGTTTGAGGTGCTCATCCACCCGATGGCTCATCCCTGCGCCTCATCCCTGGTGGTCTAGTGGCCATCACAAGTAAGTATTTCCTTTTCTTTTGTTTCTCTCTGTCGCTCTTTCACTCTTGCATTTTTTTGCCCTTTTCTTCTATCATCCCTCATTTTTCTCTAGTTCCTTTTCCTTTCTCCCCTCTTCCTCTGCCCCACTCCTGCAAAGCACCTTTCCCTCCCTCCTAGCTGACTGCTCCCCCCGCCGCCCTCCCCTTCTTTATGGCGGTCGTGCGCAGCCAGCAAGCCAGAGGTGTGTCAAAGGCAAGTCCATCTGTGCCAGTCCATGCCTGGATCGCGCCCAGCGCCAGTAACCCTGTATCTCCATTAAATCACCCCCTGGGCTGCCTCCGTTATGACTCTGAGACCCTCCTCTGCCTCAGCACTGGACGTCTCAACAACTGCTGCACCATATCCCCGAAGGACACCCATGGACCTTTCACCTGCAGGAACTGCAACTTCAGCGCCAACCTCAACACACCGGAGGTATTCTCCACACACAAAGATACCAACAACCTCCACAACCCCATCAACTGCCTGCTCCTGAACATCCACTCCCTCCACAAACACGCCACCGAACAAAAAATAGCTGTCCCTTCAACACGTCCAGGTGAAATAAACACTGTGTAACTACAATTGAAAGCACACACACTTCTTAACTCTTTGCACTACACCTAAAAATGAATGTTTGTCATCACAAAGCTTTGTGACTCCATCAGTTCCCAAGCATCTTTTACAGTCGCAGATTACCCTTTACATTTGCAGATCAGGTCGTAGAGCACATTTGCATTTCATTCAGGAAGCAGGCACCATGGTATGATGGCCTCCTTATCTGTTTGTGTGGCTTTACAGTACAGGAGACTCAGTAAATAAAAGTTCACCTGAGGTATTTTAACAATCGGCTGGGGGAATGCGTGAGCCCCTTTCCAGGACTCCACAGCTCCCTGGGGGTCACGACCCTCAGATTGAAGACCTCTGCTCTACTGGCTGAATCGTACCAGTACCTTGAGTATTGGTCATCTGACTTCGGACACCAAGAAAGACAGCCCACCCGGGACTGTCAAAGGGCCAGGAGTAATCCCCAGTCAGGGGACTTCATAAACAACCAGACCACCTACCAGAGCACCTCAATAGTCCTGCAAGCAACCCTTGAATCAACCTCTCTCCTTCTTCTGAGGGCATCCTGGCTCACCGATTCGCACTTTACCCGGCTGACCTGTGCCTTGCACCGAAGGACTAGTTGTGCCCCAAGGGCCCCCACCCCTTGAAACCTCAACACTCCAAGGGGACCCCCAGGATCCACCTTTAAACTTACCTGTCCAGTGCTTTTCCAAGATGTCCCCCACAGTGGCCCTGCACCAGCTTCTGGGACCGTTTCCCACTGCTTCTGCCGAAACCAGGAGCCATCTGAACTTCTCCAGCTGACACAGTGTGCCCACCAACAACCTCAACCAACCTGCAAAAGAAGAACCTACTGTACGATTTATATGTATTTTTGAAGGTTATCCTCCATTGATTCCTATGGTGCGTTATTACGCACAAAAAGACTATTTTTATTACACTTCAAAAAATGTATATCTTGAAAGGTACTTCTTTTTTTTTTTTTTTATTTTTTTTTATTTATTTATTTATGTATTTATGTTAACAACATACAACAGACGAACAGAAGAGCCCCCTCTACCCACACAGCATTAAATCAAGGCAGTTACCACCACATTGAATCACCAGATCTCCCAACGCACCGACTGTGCCGCATGTCTCTGAAGGTTCTCTAGGTTCAATCATATAAAGTCCGGTAACAATATCAAATGTCCATGCACATGCAGCCTGCAGCCGAACAGTCTCAGCAAGCCGCTGAGCCCAAGGGCAGGCCCCTAAACACATGTAGCAGAAAGGGAAAAACAAAAAACCAAGAGGAAAGAAGGAAGGAAAGGCCGGGAGCAGCAATCAGCACCCTCAGCAATCATCGCAGTCCACTGCAGTCCATAGAAGCGAGGACAGCACTCAATATATCAGGGTACAAGTCCTCAAAACAGACTCTTCAGACAGACGCAGATTCAAGATAGGATCGAAGGGGTGCCCAGATATCACGTGGCCTGGAGCCAATCGGTGTCAGCTCCCAATAATTCGCTAATTGCTCCTGGCAAAACGCAGCATCTTGCAGCCAATCTGAGACATGAGGAGACCGGTCCCGGCCCCAACAAATTGCCACCCTGCGCTTAGCCAACAACAACAGCATGCCAACCAAGCGCCGCACTGTTGACTGTACTCCGCTCACCCCACCCAGCAGCGCCATTATGGGAGACGGAGAAATCTCCAGCCCAATCATCTCAGTAAGCACACAAAAAACCTCCCTCCAGAAGGCATACACTTCCGCACAATTCCACGCCAAGTGTATAAAATCAGCGGCAGGGGCCCGGCATCTTACACAGGCATCATCCGCTCACAGACCCATAGCGCACAAACTTCGAGGAGTATAATATAAGCGGTGCAGAAACTTGAAGTGAACAAGGCGCAGCCTGTAATTGGGTGACAACTCCTTCATATGCGCACAGCACGCCCTCCCAACATCATCTGCAATATCCTCCTCCACATCTTCCTCCCACTTCATCCTTGCAGTCAGCCCCGACCCCCCCCACTCCTGCACACAGCCATACAATTTCGTAATAAGCTTCTTTGGCGACTGTGCACTCCACAACACCTCCAATGCACGGCAAGTCGGCGGAGTCGCAGGCAGACTGGGGTACCGTGCACGCAGCACAGCACATATACGCAACGCATATAAACAGTACAGCGCATTGGCAGGTCCATCCCCCAGGAGCTCCCCCGAGGACATCAATCTACCCTCGACAAGCCAATCTTCAAGGGAAATCAAATCGAAGGTCCGGAGGAAAATCCGCAGCTGCAAGTCACGAAACATCGCCTCATCCCCTGCAGCTGCCACATACATAGACGGCGCAAAAGGCACACTCGTCCCAGAACGCTTAGCAAGATCGACCAGGCCCGGACTGTAGAGGCCACCGTATCTATACCAAGAGGCCGAGCCCTGGCTAGGCTACCCAGCACTCGCTCAAGGCCGTCAGGCCACACCGCATCACTCTCCGGAACCAGATGTGGCAAACGAATCGGTCGGATTCAATAATACGCAAAGTGGGCCTGCGCACAGCGATAATAAAGCTCCAGATCAGGAGCCGCAAGTCCACCTAACTCAAAAGGTAACACTAATGTTCTCCAGGCAATGCGAGGCTGACCCCCCGCCCAGACAAATCAGCGCAGATTGGAGTCGCTGCAAAAAAACAGCCGTAAGCACCAGCGGAAGATTAATGAACAAGTACAGAAATTTAGGCAATACAAGCATCTTTGCAACCGCAATCCGCCCGGTCAGAGACAAGGGCAAAGAGCGCCATGCTGCAATTCTGTCCTCTAGCCAAGACATAGCTTTACCGTAATTTGCAAGCCAGAGCGTCTCAACATCGCAGCTCAGCCAAAGTCCCAAATACTTAACAGGCCCATCTGCCCATATAAGAGGGTAACGGGACCGGCATACTGCTGTTCCAGACGAAAGAGGCAGCACGACAGACTTAGACCAATTTATCGCCACGCCAGAGATTCCCCCGAACCTGACAATCTCATCTAATAACGCGTCCAAGTTGCACGCAGGATCACGCACATACAGCACAACATCATCAGCATACATGGATATCAGAATCGATCTCTGACAAAACTGTAGCCCTCGCACACCATGGTGCTGTCGCAAATAGGCCGCCAGCGGCTCCATCGCAATTGCAAAAAGCAACGGCGACAGTGGGCACCCCTGCCTGGTTCCGCACGCCACCGCGAAGGGCACCGACACACACCCATTCATCCGTAAGCGGGCCACTGGCTGCGAGTACAACAAACGTATCCAGTTCAGAAAGCGCCTGCTCATTACCACTCTCTCAAGAAGTGCTAACAGATATTGTCACAACAATGAATCAAACGCCTTCATAGCGTCTAGAAACACCGCCACAGCCACGTCATCAACGGCGACTGAACCAGCAATGGCAAAAAACGTGCGCAAATTATGCAATGTAGACTGTCCCGGAATAATCCCTGACTGATCCGGCAGTACCAGTTTCATCATGAGCGGCTGAAACCGTGCCGCAATAATTTTTGCCAATATTTTGTTGTCCATGTTAATCATCGAGAGAGGGCGGTATAAATCGCAACTAAATGCAGCCTTCCCAACCTTAAGAACTGTAACAATAGGCGCCTCGCGCAGTGAAGCCGGAAGGACTCCATTCTGTAGGGCCTCAACATACACCTCTAGCAAATAGGGCGCCAAAATGTCAACATATTCTTTATGAAACGCCGGGGTCAGCCCGTCCAAACCAGGGGCCTTATCTCCAGGAAGGCTTTGAATCGCAGCTTTAACCTCTTCCTCTGAAAAGGGAGCATCAAAATATTCCCTATGCACTCTGTCAAACCAAAGGAGACTAATTTCAGAAAAATATCCCTGAATCACCTCCTCAGGCACTGCAGCAGGAGCAGAGTAAAGATCTTGAAAAAATATGGTGAAAACCCTCAAAACTTCAGCCGTACCTGCTCCCCTCTGAAATCTTCCATTTCAGTCACGTAGCTGCTGGCCCACGGCCTGCGGAGTAATTTCGCCAAGGTGCGGGTCCATAAAGCCACATCGCGCTAGCCTAGCCAGCGGTCATGGCGTGATCAACTATTATGCACATAATTAACACAGGTACCTTCCCGATCCGCAGGGTGCCTCATCCGCCATAGGTCCACCAACGACGCATCCTCCATAATCGCAGACAAAACACGAGCAGAATGCTGCACCTGGGCTGCACTTTCTCTATCCAGAATGGGGTCGAGTGTCACATTAAAGTCCCCTCCAATGCAGAGTTCCTCCCCCAATGACTCAGTCAGTCGCCAGACCTCACTAAAAAACTCAGGATCATCCGAATTAGGTCCATACACCGACACGAGGCGAGACGGCCTGTCCAATAGCACTCCACTGAGCAAAACATACCGCCCCAAAGGATCAACAATAACCCTACGAGTACGCCACTGCAGCCCCTTGCGTATCAAAATCGCTACGCCTCAAGCATAGCATGAATAAACAGAGCCGTGACATTCCCCAATCCACTCCGCCTTTAAATAATGCAGAGAAGTCTCCACTAGGTGCGTCTCCTGCAACATGCATATATCTATATTCTGCCGCTTGACATACGCCGACATAAGAAGCACCTTCCGTCTGTCATTCAAACCTCGCACATTCCATGTTAGACAGCAAATCAGAGCCACTCACACTGGTGTCATCCACGACTCCCACCAGACCTATAATGCAGTACTGCCACTCCTCCATCCCGGCCAACCGCTCGCAACCACAGAACATAAAGAAACATAGTGCAACAGCTCCAGAATCGCCCCCAACCCCTACCCACACAGACCCCCCAATCGGGTTGAATCCAAGGCCCTCCCACCAGAAAACACAGATACCCAAATGTGCAAAGAAAAGGCATCCAGAAGGCGGAGAGCTAACTACCCAACCTGTCCAATAGCAGGACAGGGAAGGGCGGGCATGGGGCCCAGCAAAAAGGAGCATCTTGAGGACAAAAGGCACAAAAAATTCCCACAGCAGAATGCAGTGGCACACACAACCACCCGATGATGTCTATGCCAGTCAGTCATTATGAATTAAGGACTCCCGCTCTACAGCACGATCATCCGCGGGTACCGCCTCAGACTTCCGAGGAAGAGACTTGGCATACCTCGCCGCCAGCTTCGGATCCGTAAAAAATTGAAGAGTCCCACCATGTTGCACTTTTAGCTTCGCCGGGTATATGAGAGAGAACCTAGCAGCCGTTTGGGCCAGAGAGCGCTTCGCCGGCAAGAATGCACTACGCGCAGCCTGCACGCCAGGGGTATAGTCTGGAAAAAAACTCAGTTCAGTATTTTTATAGATCACCGGGCGGCACTCCCTGGCCAGTCGCAGAATCGTATCTCGATCCCAATAATTCAGGAGTCGAATAATGATGGGGTGCGACGGAGTCCCAGGGGGAGGCCGTGGTCCTAGCGATCTATGCGCTCTCTCCACCACCAACAGACGGGATAACTGGCCGGGGAAAAGGTCAGACCATTCTGCCCATATCGGTGGACTCGGGTAGCCCAATCAGCCTAAGATTATTCCGGCGCGACCGGGCCTCCAAATCCTCATTTTTAGCCCGGATGACCTCCAGCACCCTCTCCATGCGCAGCAACTGATAACGCTCATCTCGCTGCGTATCCTTCAGCCCGGAGGTGCGTGTCTCCAGCTGATCAAGGCGGGAGTCATGATCGTCCACCCGAGTCTTGATTCGATCAAGCTGTCCGTCACATGATCCAGCTTCCCATCTATGCCAGCCAGGCTAGTCTTCAAGTCCAGAAACATAGCCTTGACCGACCCATCTGAAGGCCCCTCTTCCGTCGCCAGCTCCTCAGACTGAGCAGCAGGTGTTCCCCCCTTCCGCCGGCCCCCCTCAAATGAGAGCTTCGCTTGTCTCTGCTTCGCCTTCCCCATCACGCAGTCAGCAGGCCGTCACCAGGCACACGCTACCAATATCCGTAAGTATCTGGGCAAGGAAACCAGCTATGCCGTCCACCACCACAGAATTCACCAGGATCTCCACTAATCAGCTCTATCAGCACCATCAGCTCCTGTCAACCTCTAAAATGTCCAGCACCAGGCCAGGCCACTTCACCAAAGGCAGAAGGTCAGAGCTCTACAGCGCCATCCTCCGATCCCACACCAGTGTCCTCCAAAGTCGGTCCCCTCCTCCACCACCACCACAGCCAGCCGGTCTAGCCACAGCCGCGCGAACCCAGATCCCTCACCGCAATCCTCCTCCTTCCGTTGCTCACCGGGCATCAAATGTGACATCCAGGACGCACAGCAGACTCCATACCATATGCAGTCCCACAACAGTTACATCAAGGAGACACTGCAGCCCCAATGTCCTCCAGCGACCAGGCCCAGAGCACCAAGGGCCAAATCGCACCAATCTGCAGCTCCACGCACCGCACTGCGACAATCCAGTCCAGTCACCAGCCAACAGTGTACCGGCAGCCCGACTGCCGAGTCAAGCAGCACCAGCTGGGGGCGCAGTCCGACCCGACCTCGAACGGCCCACCGGCACTCCCAGGTACCAATGAGCGTCAACCGCGTCTGCCGGCTCCGACCCCAAAAAAGGCCCTCAGGCCGGCAGCGCCCGAAGCAGTCCACGCGGGGCCCCTGAAGCGCGTCAGCGAGCCACAGGCACAGCGGGGAAAAAACAACAAAGCGCGGGGAGCCGTGGTCCAAGCCGACCGCCGATCGGCCCCCCTGGCGTATTCCCCAGGTGAATGCCCACCCAGCGGAGATTCTGTGTCCTTTCCGGGCTGGCGCGAGTCGGCCCAGCAGCGAGAACCGTGGCCAAGGAGCACGCCGCGCCACGAGGCAGCCGGCCCGCCGCCTCTATCCTGGGTGCCACTGCAAGTTCAGCCACTTCAGCTGCAGGGGGGGGGAATGACACCAACGCTAGGCACCCCCCCCCCGATGCCTCGTTACCCAGCCAGCTCCGTCCTGACCGGAGAAATGTGCGGAACGGGCCCCAGCCGAAGCAGAGCCTCACAGAGTGCCGGCCATCTTGCTGGCTGGCTAGCTCCGCCCCGATCTTGAAAGGTACTTAACAAATTTTACTGACCTTGGTTGTAAAAATTACAGAAAAATCTGAAGTATTTTTATAGATTGGCCTCAAGTAATTCCTTTGAGTGTGTGAGATGCAATATTGGTGCTATGTGTACAACAAATGCTTTTCACTTCTCCAAGATTGGCCTAGCTGCTCGACTAAGCTACCATAAAAATTAAAGCATTAGGTGATATAGCAATGTGTGGTTGTTTGGATCCCTGACACAGTGTGCCTAGCTTTGCACACTACATAGAGGGCCTGCCTCCTACAATCATTTAAGCAATAGTGTTCTTATTCATAACTATGGTTCTACTGATTAGATTTTAGTTGTCCTTATGTCAAGTTATTTAGCACATTTTTCTCTATTTTTATAAATTGATGTCGGATTTTCCTTCTGTTGTGTTTTCACTTTATTACTGTTTGATTCTGCTTGATTATATAACACATTGCCTCTGCTTTTGTGCCAAGGTATCAGATGCTCAGGTTAATTTAGTGATGTTTGTGGTTCACCCTGACAGGGATTGTGGCTTTTGCATGAGAAGGGTTCTTACCCCCTCAACCAAATGGTCAGTTTCATACACTATGGTTTTTCTTCCATGCTAGAGCATCCAAAAATTTCAGCTCATCCAGAACGTCGCCCCCAGACCTATTCCGGATCTCCCTCACCGAGAACACTTCTCCCAACACCTGAGGACCTTCCAATGGCTACCGGTTGAGAGGCGAATCACCTTTAAGCTTCTCACCCACACATGTAAGGCCATACACAATGCAGGACCAGCCTACCTGAACCACCGCGTCTCCTTTCACACCCCCACCAGATCCCTCCGCTCCACACAGATCGACCTGGCCACCGTCCCTCGCATCCGCAAAACCACCTCCAGAGGACGATCTTTCACCTACGCTGCAGAAAAGAGCTGGAAAAACATCCCCCTGCACTTCAGACAAAGCCTGTTGCTCACCATGTTCCGGAAAAACCTCAAGACCTGGCTCTTCAGAAGAAGCCCCTCCCCTCCCCCCCAGCACCTTGATACCCTCACGGATAAGTAGCAGTGCTTTACAAATATCGATTGATTGATTGATTGATAGAAGCAATGCAAGAATTTCTTGCTGCAATTTAGGAGCTAGACAAAGAAGCAGGGGCAGGATGATGGAGAGGAAAGTCATGCCTTCAACCCTCTCCGAGCTTATGATAGCTGGGACATGGTTTTGATTCCATGGCAGATGAATTGTGTAGATTTTAAATGGAGAGAGGGAAGTGCTCATTAGAGCCATGACAGACCCAATTCAGAAGACATGCTGCACTGCCTAAGGAATTGCCAGCATAGCCTGCTAAATAATATGGATGGTGCCTGCGAGGAGGGAAGTAGTTTCAATACATCTTCACACTTGTGCAATCCAGAAATGTAACTATCCAGTTCCATGTTAAACAGAGCTCTGTAGATGTATTGTGGTTCAGCCTCCTCACCACAGGCCCATCCCTCTCCTGTCAGTTTCAGTGCCTTGAGAGGTTGAAAGGGCTGACCAGTGCAATGAAAGTGTTCATGAAAGCAGGAACATTATTTTGGTCACTATGACCCTGGCGGTATTCTGACCACAAGGGTTAATGTGGCGGTATCACCGCCAACAGGCTGGCGGTAATGACCGCCAAATTATGTCTATGGCGGTGATCCCTCCCATAGACAGCCAATGTTCCACACCAACCGCTAGTGCGGTACGAACACCTAACACAACGGTAGCCACCTACAGGCAGGTGGAAGACCACCATATTATGACATAGAACACCACCACGATTCCTGGGGTGGTCACTTAAAAGGAGCCATTCACTTCCAGGGAAACACAGGAGTCCGCGGCCACCACAGAACCAGAACTGCAAGTATTCCAGATGCTGTACCACAAAATGTCAGTCCAGAAGCACCAACACAGATGAAGACAACGACTGTGAGTACAGCTGCCTAGCACACAAAGGTGGGAGAGAGGGTGGGAGAGTGACACACGCACAACACAACACACAACACACACCCAGAAACACATGCACAGGAATAAACAGCATCAGAATCCTGGAGTAAATAAAAGCAGGACACATACACAGTTCCAACCACTGTATTTCTATTGTATGAATATGCAAAATGCAAAAACATGCCCAGCTGCAGAAATAAAGAAATGCAAATCCAAAGGCATGCCTAAAGTCACTAATGCCCATAGGGCAAAGTCCAAGCCCCAACTTAACTCCTGACAGCATCAGGACTCCACTGTTCAGGGGCATCATATTGGAAATGGGCAGGCACCTCATGGGGTGAGGGGTGGTTGCAACTCATTGTGAGGAGGCTGGCTGCCCACTGGTTCTGGATGGGCTTCCTGCCCACAGGATGAGGAGGGGGCTGGCTGCCCACTGGTTATTGGTGGTGCTCCTGGCTTCTGGTTCCAGTTGCTGCTCCATGGCCACTATATTGTGGGCCTCCTTGTCCAGGGGTTTCTGTGGAGCCTCCTTGTCCAGGGATTTCTGGGGCTCCTCCTTTTCCATGTATTTCTGGGGCTCCTCCTTGTCCAGGGATATCTAGGGCTCGTCCTTGGCCTTGGATGTCTGGGAGGCCTCCTTGGCCTTGGATGTCTGGGGGGCCTCCTTAGCCCTAGATTTTTGGGTGGGCCTCCTTGGCCCTTGATTTCTGGGGGGCCTCCTTGGCCTTGGATCTCTGGATGGCATCCTTGGCCTTTGATTTCTGGGGTGCCTCCTTGGGTATAGACTTCATTGGGGCTTCCTTGGCCCTGGGTTTTGGAGGAAGTCCTCTGGTCTTGCCAGCCTGTTTGGGGGAGGCAGGCACCTTAGCTCTCTGTTTGGGAGGGAGGAGTGTCCATGTTGCAGGTGTCCAGCTTTACACTCATGTGCCTCAAAGTGTCAGCTGGATACTTTGGTGGTGGAACTGTGTCGGACTTGGTACCTGAGGTACTGGCATGGGGTGGTGGTACCTTCCTTTAACGAGCAGGACGGGAGGAGGGGAAGGGAAGAGGTCAAGGATTCTTAGGGACAATGGGGTGGGATGTGGGAGGAGGGATGGGAGTGGAGGTAGAGGGAGTGATTGTAGGAGGATTATGAGGTGTGCTGGACATGGGTGCAGGTGCGTGTGGGAGGTGGATGGCTGTTGAGGGTCTGAGTGCAAGTGTGTGTGTGTTATTGGAGGGGAGCAGACAGGATGGGGAGGACAAACATGATGTGTGGATGGATGTTGTGATAGTGTCTGCAAGTAAGGTGGTTGTGCTGCATGTGGTGGTGGTGGTGGTGGTGACTGCACATGTGTGTGGGGTGCATACCTGCGGGTATGCTGTTGTGGTGACTGCGCAAGGCTGTGCAGGTGGCAGGATCTAGGACTGTTGATGCAGTGCATGTAGGTGTGTGTGAGGATGTGACTGTGGAGAAAGAGGGGGACACAGTGGAGGCAGTGGATGATGTGTGTGCATCTGTCTATGTGAGTGCTTGTGGACTGACGTGTGTTGCTTGTGTTTATCTTTTCAAGTCTTGTGTGTTATTTTCGGTGCATGCTTGTCTGAATGTGTGCATGGGATGGGTTGGGGTGAGGAGACTGGGACTGGGTATTGGTAGTTGGAGGGGGAACGGATGAAACAAGGACACTGGCTGCCGTCAGTGAAGAGGCCAGAGCCTGAAACTATCTCTGTAGGGCCGCCAACCCACTATGGATGCCCTCCAGGAAGGCATTGCTGCATCTGGGATGCCAGCCCCTGGATGGCATTCACAATGGTTGATGCCCTACAGAGATGGATCTCAGGAGGTCAATAGCCTCCTCACTGAGGGCAGCAGGGCTGACTGGGGCAGGGCCTGAGGTGCCTGGGGCAAAGGAGATGCCCACCCTCCTGGGTGAGCGGGCAACTCGGTGGGGGCTACTGGGAGAGCGGTGTTGGTATGGGGTGGCAATAGAACCTGTAGCTGGGGTGGTCCCAGAGGGGTCAGCCACCACCAGGGAACTCCCATCGGAGGACGAATCGGAGTCAGTGGTGTCACCTCCTGTCCCTGCCGTGGTGCGTCCCTCGCCCTCCGTCCCACTGGTTCCCCTCGGCATCAGTGGACTCTGCCTCCTGGGTCCCATGGGCTGCAGCTCCCTCACTCGTCGGTGCCCCTGCTCCTTCGACAGATGATGCTAATGTACACATGGACAGAATGACAAAAGGAGAGGGGGGAGAGATAAAGGGAGAACAGGGTCAATCTTAGCACCAGCAGTACAGATGGCAGACACATCACCTTCACACGCTGAGACTGAGAATGAACAGTATGAACCACACTGGCCAACAATTCGCTAAGTACCACAGCAGGTAGGAGCCAAACCCTGCCAGCCACACACCAACTGGGACCAGTTAAGCCCTGCCTGACATGGGAAGCCACCTACCTAGCTATCACATACATGCTGTACACCCTATTATCCTAAGCTGGACCACACAGCAAAATCTGAACTGACATATTGGGGCATCCACTGACTAGCACTCTGCACCCAAATCCCATGCCAGCCAACAGAGATGATTGACATACACACTGTACTCACCCCCTTGTGGCTGCTGTGATGCCCTCAAGTGCCCATCCAGCTCTGGGTATGGTACCACCAGTATTTGGGCCATTTGGGGGGTCAGGTTCCGAAGGCAACCCCTCCCTCGTTGGGAGGCCATCCAGAGCTGAGCCTCCACAGTCTTCCGGGCCCAGCGTCTCAGGTCCTGTAGGAAGGTAGCCTCTTTCTAGCCTTGTTACCCCCACTTTTGGCCAGTTTGTGAGTATATGTCAGGGTGTTTTTACTGTCTCACTGGGATCCTACTAGCCAGGGCCCCAGTGCTCATAGTGGAAACCCTATTTGTCAGTGTGTTTGATATGTGTAACTGGGATCCTGCTAGCCAGGACCCGAGGGCTCACAGGTTTGTGTCCTATATGTGTTCCCTGTGTGGTGCCTAACTGTATCACTGAGGCTCTGCTAACCAGAACCTCAGTGTTTATGCTCTCTCTGCTTTAAAATTGTCACTGGAGGCTAGTGACTAATTTTACCAATTCTTATTGGCACACTGGAACACCTTTATAATTCCCTAGTATATGGTACCTAGGTACCCAGGATATTGGGGTTCCAGGAGATCCCTATGGGCTGCAGCATTTCTTTTGCCACCCATAAGGAGCTCAGACAATTCTTACACAGGACTGCCACTGCAGCCTGAGTGAAATAATGTCCACGTTATTTCATAGCCATTTTTCACTGCACTTAAGTAACTTATAAGTCACCTATATGTCTAACCCTCACTTAGTGAAGGTTAGGTTCAAAGTTACTTAGTGTGAGGGCACCCTGGCACTAGCCAAGGTGCCCCCACATTGTTCAGGGCAATTTCCCCAGACTTTGTGAGTGCGGGGACACCATTACACGCGTGCACTACATATAGGTCAATACCTATATGTAGCGTCACCATGGTAACTCCGAACATGGCTATGTAACATGTCTAGGATCATGGAATTGTAACCCCAGTACCATTTTGGTATTGGGGGACAATCCCATGCATCCCCGGGGCTCCAGCATAGAGCCCGGGTACTGCCAAACTAACTCTCTGGGGTTTTCTCTGCAGCTACCGCTGCTGCCAAACCTCAGACAGGTTTCTGCCCCCCTGGGGCCTGGGCAGCCCAGCCCCAGGAAGACAGAACAAAGGATTTCCACTGAGAGAGGGTGTTACACCCTCTCCCTTTGGAAATAGGTGTTAAGGGTCTGAGAGGAGTAGCCTCTCCTGGCCTCTGGAAATGCTTTGAAGGGCACGGATGGTGCCCTCCTTGCATAAGCCAGTCTACACCGGTTCAGGGATCCCCCCAGCCCTGCTCTGGCACGAAACTGGACAAAGGAAATGGGAGTGACCACTCCCCTGACCAGCACCTCCCAAGGGGAGGTGCCCAGAGCTCCTCCAGTGTGTCCCAGGCCTCTGCCATCTTGGATGCAGAGGTGTGAGGGCACAATGGACACCTCTGAGTGGCCAGTGCCAGCAGGTGACATCAGAGACCCCTCCTGATAGGTGTTTACCTCTCTCTGTAGCCAATCCTCCTCTGAGGGCTATTTAGGGTCTCTCCTGTGAGTTTCTCGTCAGATAACGAATGCAAGAGCTCACCACAGTTCCTCTGCACTTCCCTCTCTGACTTCTGCCAAGGACCGACCGCTGACTGCTCCAAGACACCTGCAAAACCGCAACAAAGTAGCAAGAAGACTACCAGCAACATTGTAGCACCTCATCCTGCCGGCTTTCTCGACTGTTTCCTGGTGGTGCATGGTCTGAGGGCTGTCTGCCTTCACCCTGCACTGGAAGCCAAGAAGAAATCTTCTGTGGGTCGACGGAATCTTCCCCCTGCTGACGCAGGCACCAAACTTCTGAATCACCGGTCCTTTGGGTCCCATCTCATCTTGACAAGCTTGGTCCCTGGAACACAGGAGCTGGATCCAAGTGTCCCAGACAGTCCAGTGGCCCTTCTGTCCAAATGTCATGGAGGTAAGTCCTTGCCTCCCCACGCCAGACAGTAATCGTGTGTACTGCGTAAACTGCAGCTGCTATGGCTTCTGTGCACTTTTGCAAGACTTCCTTCGTGCACATCCTAGCCCAGGCCCACAGCACTCAGTCCTGCATTGCCCAACTCGCTGAGATATTCTGAAGCCTGTTCAGGTGCTTCTGCGGGTGCTGCCTGCTTCTGCGTGGGCTCTCTGTGTTGCTGAGCGCCCCCTCTGTCTCCTCCTCCAAGGGGCGACCTCCTGGTCCTTCCTGGGCTCTGGCAGCACCCAAAACCTTTAACCGCGACTCTCACAGCTAGCAAGGCTTACTTGCGGTCTTTCTGCGTGGGACATCTTCTGACCAAAGGAGAAGTTCCTGGCACGTTCTGTTGTTGCAGAATCATCGGCTTCTTCCTCCCAGAGGCAGCCCTTTTGCACCTTCTTCCGGGGTTTAGCGGGTTCCTGCCCCCCCTGGACACTTGCGTGACTCTTGGACTTGGTCTCCTTCCTTTGCAGGTCCTTAGGTCCAGGAATCCATCTTCAGTGCTTTGCAGCCAGTTGTTGTCTTTGCAGAATCCCCTATCTCGACTTTACTGTCTTTCTGGGGTTGTAGGGTAACTTTACTCCTACTTGTCAGGGTCTTGAGGTGGGGTATCTTGGACACCCTTAGTGCTTTCTTACACTCCAAGCGACCCTCTACACACTACACTAGGCCTGGGGTCCATTCGTGGTTCGCATTCCACTTTTGGAGTATATGGTTTGTGTTGCCCCTAGGCCTATTGTCTCCTATTACATTCTATTGTGTTCTACAGTATTTGCACTACTTTGCTTACTGTTTACTTACCTGATTTTGGTCTGTGTGTATATTTTGTATATATTACTTACCTCCTAAGGGAGTATATCCTCTGAGATACTTTTGGCATAATGTCACTAAAATAAAGTACCTTTATGTTTAGTAACTCTGAGTATTGTGTTTTCTTATGATATAGTGCTAAGTGATATAAGTGGTATAGTAGGAGCTTTGCATGTCTCCTAGTTCAGCCTAAGCTGCTCTGCTATAGCTACCTCTATCAGCCTAAGCTGCTAGAACACTACTAATCTACTAATAAGGGATAACTGGACCTGGCACAAAGTGTAAGTACCACTAGGTACCCACTATAAGCCAGGCCAGCCTCCTACAGGTTCTTCCACCGTTTGCTGCACTGGGTGCTCTGCCTGCTATAGACCCCCAGGGTCCACACGTCCTTGATGATGGCACACCACAATCCCTTCTTCTGATGGGCGCTGACCTGCAGAGGGAACACAGACGGCAGTACACCATGAACCTGACAATCCAGCCTGTCACACATATGACCCACAAAAGGCATTTCCCATCATCAGGTACACATATGACCCGTACCCCTGCATTGACGCTGCCACCAGCCATCCCCCCCCAGCTGACACACTAACAGCACACACACACATCTCCATGCAGTCATGTCGCATGCAACGTACCCATGGTGTACTCACCTGTTGGTCTGGAGGCCCATACAACTGGCCATACTGGGATAGGACCCCGTCCACGAAGCACCCCAACTCCTCCGGCGTGAAGGCTGGGGCCCTTTCCTCTGTAGCCCGAGCCATGCCATGGCAGGTTCCAGACACAGGTCACAGCAGCACAGGCAGTGGAGATGTAGTTCTGAGGAAAGGCAGGAATCAAGTGAGGTGTTAGACAGGAAATGGCAGTGACGTCCATGGCGGTGAACACCATCACCGCTGGCGTTGATCATTATTGGTTCCCATACTTCATAGAGGGCCATGTTAGCCAATGAGGAATTCCACGGCAGTGCAGACCGCCTTCTGCCATGATGCCAAGGCCAGGGGTGTGAGGTCACTTCCACCTGTCCCTGTATACAGGACAGACGGGCACCATTTTTTAATGCAGGTATACATGTACAGATTAATAAGTGCATCATTATAGTTGAATGTTCTCAACTACACAGTTCCAGTGTCCAACATATAAAGATGCTCTGTGTACACTGCAGCAGTGTGTTTATGGTTCCTGTTGACACTCCTTTTCTACATTTGGGCCCCTTAGGTACCAACCGCTGCAGAGGAATAGGAGGGGGCAAGCACCCATTTACAGACCCCTTGTGGACTTGACTACATTGGAGGACCAGCACATCATACTCACCTATCATCTGGACAAGGCCACAATCACAAAGCTGTGTGCACAATTGGAGCCTGATCTGCTACCTGCTATCTGTAGCACCACAGCAATCCCCCCCATTGTTGTGCAGGTACTCTCAGTGCACCATTTCCTGGCAACAGGCTCCTTCCAGATGACAGTGGGCTTGGCTTCAGGGATGTCACAGCCAAAGTTCTCTATTGTGCTTGCAAGGGTTTTGTCTGCCTTGATCAAACATTTGCATCTACATTGCCTTCCCACAGGCAGATGACATACACACTGTGAATGCTGGATTCTGTGCGATGGGACATACGTATGCCTCGCTGACCATTACATCTCCACCGTCACTGCCAAGTATCCTGGGTCAGTGCATGATGCCTTTGTCCTGAGGAATAGCAGTGTCCCACAGCTGATGGCACAACTACAGAGGCACAGAGTGTGGCTAATAGGTGAGCCTATGTCCCCACCCAATGTTTGTGGGTATATGCCTTCAGGAGTCATAGCTCATGCCATTGTGCTGGGCTAACGTGTATCCCTTACTTCTTGCAGGTGATTCTGGCTACCCAAACCTGTCCTGACTCATGACCCCTGTTAGGAATCCGAGAACAGGGGCTTAAAATACGTACAATGATGCCCATTGGTGTACCAGGATTGTAGAAAGGAACTTCGGTCTCCTGAAGGCTAGGTTAAGGTGCCTCCATCTGACAGGTGGATCCCTATGCTACTCCCCTGAGAAGGTCTGTAAAATTGTTCTTATGTGCTGTATATTGCACAATTTGGCCCTCAGATGGCATGTACCCTATATGCAGGAGAAAGAGAGTGAAAATGCAGCAGTGACAGCAGTGGACACTGAGGTCAGTGAGGAGGAGGAAGATGAGAAGGATGTGGACAAAAGGTCACATTTGATCCAGCAGTACTTCAAATGACACTCAGGTAAGACTGTTGTACTAAGCAAGACTACATTTTAGTGTTGTACTGTGTGACTGCAGCATGATGCAAGTCATTCCCTTTGCATACCACCTGACTGTCACCTATATCTTACCTTATTGCAGATGTTGGTGTTGTTCCAACAGTGTACTGCTGTGATACGTACAGACTGCTGAGACACATTTGTTGGATGGGTCAACATCTTACTGGACAGTTACACAGGATCATGCAGTTCATTACAGTTCTATACATTGTACATTACCCGTAGATAAAGCACTAGTACTCAAGTTGTGTCCAAGGGTGTTTATTGAAAATAGTTCTACAATGGGAAGTGCAATATAGTGGGGGGATGGTTGGAATAGTCCAGGGTATTGGTCCAGTCTGTTTGTAGCACAGGTCCAGTGTCCAAGGGCCCATAGGAAGGGGAGCAATGGTAGTTCAAAGTGGACAAGGTGACACAGTGGAACACAAGGGGCACATTCAGGAGTGTCTCATTTCCTGGCTGTGGTCTTGATTGGTCTTGGCAAGTGTCTATAGTGTCTGTCTGGGTCACAGGGAATGTTTGGTTCACATTCTACAGGGGGAGTGGTACTGTTGCCCTGTGGGTCCTGTGGCAGGACCTCCTATCCACTAGCTGCAGCAGATGTTGGGGGCTGGTCAGTTGATTGGCTAGTGAAAAGGGCCGCTGGTGTGATGTGTACTCCCTCATGATGTTGGCCATATCACCCAGCACCCCTGCTATGGAGACCATGGTCCCAGTTCATACTAGTGCTCCTACATTGCAGCTCATCATAAGTAATATTTTAGCATTTGGTCCATATTCCGAACTAAGTAGGTGAATGGCATTTCATGTGGGCGTCTGCACTCATTTAACTTGGATGCCACACAGAATTGACTAATACTCAAGACTGAAGGCAGTATGTGACTGTTTTGTGTTTTGAATTGTCTGGCTGAGCACCCACATTACTTTATCCTCTGTACTTTCAGACTATATGGAATTTGCAAATCCATTGCTGGAAGAAGCTTCTCTTATACGCCCTGAACCCTAGATGAGGATGTTCTGTGCCTGGGTCAAGAGCCTTCCAGTAGCTATTATTTTTGGAGAACATCACAGGAATAAATACCATAATTGATGGAGCCTTGAACCTCTGTAAAATCAGCTACTGGGACCCTAGATGCACTAACAATGGAATTTAATTCAATTAAATTCTCCATTGATGAAGTGGAACCATCTGTCTTAGAAACGTCACCTGATATGACATAGGTGTATGCTCATCATGCATCCTTCCAGAACTGGCTAAATTATTTTGCCAGTTAGTTTGTGTTGTGTTTGTGTTGACTGGAGGCAGTTGACCAACTGATTCACACACCAGACTGGGGCTGGAGATGTGGAATATCTATACGAAATTTGTTGGATTGGAAAATCTCAGTTGACAAGACACTGTCTATATATTTGCAAATCTGAAAGAGGAGGAGGGCGAATATATATTTTTGTTCCCAGAAAAATGCCTGAGAGAGGCCCTACACATTTCATTCAGCCCACGTTTGAAATTTCAGAGAGTGCACAGAGTTATATGTCAGAACCCACAACAGCTAGAGGTTATGAGGCTCAGCATCACCTATCTACAGCACCACTAATGAGCCACCTCATTATCCCAAACAGCTAAGAAACATCTACCTTGTGAATACTTGAACTCAAATATTCATTTACCAGCAGATTTCCCTCCTGACACAAATAGAAAATGTGACAGGATATACATTTTGGCTTGCTGCAGCTCACTACAATGTTAGTCACCATGGACTTTAGGTCCACATAATTTCATGACCAAGATGCCTTGGAACGTCTATAGAGTCCCCTGAAAACAAAAGCAAAGTACAACAATGATGAGCTTCCTTACTTACCTTTGCCTGCCACCCTTCCTGGGGTATAGGCCATGAACCTGGTCTCTCAAGCCATCTCTGACTTGAATTTCCTATCATTTTGACTCTATGGGCAGCCCATCTCCTTGCAGCTGGACTGGACTCAAGGCCTCAGCACCAGGCGTTACTTGGCCTTCCTTTTTTCCACTTCCCTTCCAGGTCAGTGCATTTCTGGTTGAGTTTGATGTGGGCTTGCGGAGGGTGTGACCTATCCATCCCCAGTCTTTTCATGATCTCTTCATGAGCATTAAGTTGGGAAGCCTGCTGCTGTAGGTCATTGTTTCTGATGGTGTTTGGCCAGCAAGGCAGGTGTTGATGAAGGTCTGGATATGTTTGTTAGTGGTCACTTTTATCCTCCAGGTTTCTACTCCATAACGAAGGACCGACTTTATGTGGGTGTTAAAAAGCCTGATGTTGGTTTGCCTTCTTAGGTCCTTGGATGGCCAGATCTTTTTTAGCTGAATGAAGACATTCAGCTCACCAATTGCTTTACCAATTCTTGCCTTGATGTCAGCGCCTGTGCCATCCTGCTTGTCTATGTCACTGCCCAGGTAGGTGAAGGCCTCAAACTCTTTCAGTGCATCACCTGCAAGAGTGATTTCTCTCTGATGCTCTATAGATATAAATCAGTCAATGATAAAACACTGCCAATGGACTTTCATTCCAGAGCACCCTGTACCCCTAAGGATGTTATCTTGCTATGCTTTAGAGGGTTCCTTGAAATTAGGTTTTATCTTAAAAAACGCAGAGCAGGAAATAGTTTGTTTAATAAAACATTATGGCTGTGAAAGCAGTTACAGAATTTAGTCTGAGGACTGTCTCTCGGAGTACATCAGTTCATAATATATTTTAAACCATTCATGGGAACCATAAAACTATGAAACGAGAACAGCTGTCCTGGAGTCATTCACATAAATTCCAAAGAGAGAGAATGTAGGTGGGCCTCGACTTGGCGTGGGCACAAATGTTGGCCAGTGAGTTTTTGTCCAGACGTCCAATGTCCACCCTGAGGGACACGTGGTCACCTCATGTGCTCTGTGTGTTGTGTCCTGATTGGCTAGGTGTACCTAACTACATGTGGTGTCTAACTCTATGGTGTTTTGAAATGTCTGTGTCCCTCTGACCATGTGTCCTTTACTGGGGCCAATCTCCAGGGAATATTGTAGTGTAGCTGCCTATCTGTGGGATCTTAATCTAAGTTGTCCTGTGTGCTTGTATGGCTGTTGGCTAAATGTTATCCCACCTGTGACCTGTCAGTCATTACCCTTCAGGCCTGGGTGGCAGAGGTTGCTTGACCAAACACCTTTGTGCTGGGGTCAACAGAGAGTTCACGATGGGGGAATCTAACAGCGGTGAAGCGATTTCTTATTATCATGCACATCAACAATAGCTTCAGATGATGTGCTGTAGCTTATGCTGCATAAATGTAGGTCCTCCTGAATTTTTAAGTAATAGTGTCCTTACTTTCATTATTGATATCTTCTTTACTTCATGATTTGAGAGCGGTTAGCAGTATTTGTAAAACTCATGTTATAAATGCTCTGACTACCAGAACAGAGTAACATGAACAAGGTACCATCTTATATTTTCCTTCTTTATTACAATCCTTCCTTTAAAAGTAGGAAACATTAAGTGTTATCACTAATTTGCAAGGTATACAATGACATTGGTTCTTCAAACTATGTTGTGGTGTTAAATGTGATCGGCTATAATTTAACTAAAGAATGTTTACCCAAAAAGAGAATAAAAAAAGATTACATTAAATATATATGGAGAAAAGTGGTCAAGGGGTTCAACAGTTATTCAAAAAGAAAAAAAAAAGAAATATTGAAATTAATTGTAAAGGTAGCAGAGTTAAAATTCAAATATAATGCAAAAAAAGTAAACATTGCCAAAATAAAGTCCAGATGGCCTCAGGAGGTCGAGGTATGACTAGCACCTTACTTGGCCATCCCATTAGTGCATGTTCTCAGACTCAAGCTGACGTATGGGGTCTGGTCAAGATGTTTTCATTTGCATCTTTAGGAGCTAGAACATGTCAAGCAGGGACAAACTTTAGGCTATATCTGTGCAAGACTCCAGGGGTTGGATATTTACTGGGGCAACTTTTGCCCATTAGCAAAAGCTCTCTACTGAGCTAGAGCAGCTGTCCATTAATCACTCATGGTAAGTGAACATCTATCTATCTATCTATCTATCTATCTATCTATCTATCTATCTATCTATCTATCTATCTATCTATCTATCTATCTATCTATCGGTCTATCTAGTTATCTATCTATCTATCTATCTATCTATCTATCTATCTATCTATCTATCTATCTATCTATCTATCTAGCTAGCTAATATGTAATTGTGTAATATGAGCCTATATTGTCTCCTCAAGGTCATGGTGAAATTTGCAAACCCCACTGCGAAAGGCTGAGAGTCTTATAAATGTCACCTAAACCCCAAGATAGCACTGTAGGATCATGTCACATGTGTTACTCATTATGTACTTTTTATATTACATGATTTAATAATTTATTTTAGCGATTTTTAGAAAATATTTGAGCTTCATCTGTTTAGAAAGTATAGTTCGTCTAAGACTGTTGCTGTGTCTGTCAATGTCTGCCTGTTTTGGAATGTTTTATGAAACAATCTGGGTTATTAGAAACCAACCTTTAAATGCAAAGCACAGTGTAAAGAATAAAACATACATTCTAAAGTGTTTTTTCTTTCTTTTGTAGTATATTTACCCAATGGAGTAAATTTAACAAGACACATAAAGAAAGAAAAATAGTGCATTGTAGGACAATGTAATTATTTGCTGTGAGCGTTCTGCGTATATAATATCTATTTTCACACATTATGGCGGATTCATTGGTGAATGCTTGTATTATGGATGAATTCTCCAGGGTGAACCTGTCTGGTGTGCTTATTAATGGCCTAAAAGTAGCACTGCCATTGTTAAAGGAAGACAAAATGCTTTGTTTCACTTTTTTGTATTTCTTTCTGGAAGATAGTTGTCCTGCATCTGAATTTATAATGTTAACTATTAGAAATAACTCTCAGAGGTGAGGAATATATTGTGATCAGTCTGATGGTGGCCTGGTTACAGGTGTGCAAAGAACCACCAAAGATGGTTAGCTTGTCTGTGGAAGTCTATGCAGTTCCATCAGGATGGGGTGATGTGGTCAAATTTCTTTTGGCCCTAGATGAGGTGTGCTATGGCATGGTAGGCCAAGGAGCAGGGCATTACCACCATTCAGTTGCAAAAGTACAAGGGATTAAACAGCAGGTCTGAACTTGCTTTCTCAACCAAACAGGTTCATTTTCTCCAGGACAGAGAGCTGGTACCAGGTCATATTTGTGTTCTCAGGAGTGTAATCTTATCCTTGAGGGGCAGGTTGTTGTCCAAGGTGAATCTAAGTGACTTGGCATTCAGGGAAATTTGAAACTTAAAGCTATTATGGTTCATATCATTCAGGTAAGTTCATACTATTTCTTGCTTTTTGTTCTTGGCAAATAACAGAAATTCTGTCTTAGTTGGGTTATGCAGGTGGGCACTTGACATTTAGGTGTGAATGAGGTACAGGCAGTGTTTGAGCCTTTGCATGTGTTGAGCAGATGAGACTTTCAGGTAGAGATTTGTATCAGCAGAATATCAATGAATTTTAATGCTGTTATCTGTGAGTAAAGCCTGAAGGGACTTGATAGAGAGGATGAATATGACAGGAGATAATATGGAACCCTTGGTGACTCATATGTCCACCCTCCCTAGCATACTCCGTAAACTTAAAGAAGTAAATGACATTAGCAATCTATTGGCAAATTAGGCATACCATTAAGCAAGTTGTGAACGTTGTGAATTGCCTTGGGGTTTTCTCTGAAATCAAGTTGATATGCTTCAGCATTATGGCCCTCCCCACTGTGCGAATCTGAAGGTCAGCACAGTGGCCTCCCCCTGGATCACTTTCAATGAGCTTCTAGGGTATGCCTCCCTGTTGGTAAAGTATCTGGAACCTCATGAAGGAATAAAAATGGTGGAAGGATGGATTCTAAAGTGTTTCAGACCTCCCAAAAGCATCTGTAAAATGCAGGGTTTTAGTGAAGAATCATTACGGTATATGCTGATCTGCTGCATCTTTCATGGCTAGTCCCACTCCTATCTATTTCATATCCTACCATCAGGATATGTCAGTCGAATATGAACAGAGAGGAGATAAAAGTAAAAATCTTGGTTACGCCTTTCAGGTCATTCGACCAAAGAAGAGAGAGGAAAACCATTATCACTATTCATTCAGCATTTCCAAAATTGTTGTGCAGAACAGGTATTCAATGAAGTAATGTTTGCTTTTGTTTGCTTCAGTGGATTGATTGTTCACCTGTAGTCGCTGCAAAATATGGCACACTTGTGCACCCCCAATAAAACATACTCGGTCACTACCAAGTGAGTTATCTGTCCAGAGAGAGTTCAGTCTCATACAACACATTTGCTCACCAGATAGCTGTAACTGGTAGCAACCAGGCTGTAGCCATTGTCTACTCAGGTATCATTGTTAATTCAAAAGTTTGCCCTTTTGTGGTATTGTAATGGAATCCCTAATAAATGGTTTCTCATTTACCTCAGGAGCTGGTAACCCTATCTGACATCTCCACCCTCATACAACTGACATCAGCATCAATATGTATGACTTCATCAGTGATATGCACGAGCTGCTGATTGTCTCATAATTAAGTCCACCTTCTTAAGTCACACTAAGAATGTCAGTAAAGATATTTGTGACCCTAATTGTAGTCCAAAGAACAGTGAATAATATTGCTCAGTTGCTGTAACCGTAGTGTGATTTCAGAAGAGGAGACAGTCAACATATGATTGGAAAAAGTGTCTCTAAATACATGCAAGCATATCTCATTTTACCTAATGTGTAGCTCAGAATAAGGTTATGCAATACAGTTCAGGATAGTGTAGAGAAAAGTCTGAGTGTTTATTACTCAGCGGTGATTGTTCCTTAAAATAGAGTAGTCACTTCTTAGCTTGACTACTATGTCCATGTCCATGTGGTTTGTACCAGAAAGGCTGGCTTGAATAGAGAAGCAGAGCACAAGTGTCTATCTTATCTGAGCCCATTCGATATTATCATTCAGCACCTCAAAATGTGTGCCCAGTCTCAACTACTGTTTTTATCTATATATGTCTTGGGTATCAGTATGAGGGATCTTTTTTGCACTGCCCATTGCATTGTGTGTTTCATGTATTTATTATGTGTCACAGATTTAGTAGTCAGTTTTCCCAATTTGATTTATCTTCCAGTTTTCACTTTTTCAAGTGGTCATTCAAATATAACTTACTTTGTACAGGCAAGGGTCATATTTATACCTCACTCTGTACTGTAATGAGTATGTGTGTATTGTCTACAGGAGTATCACAAACCTAGATCTATTGTGGTGCTAAATGTAGCAAATCTACATATACTTCAGTTCCCACAGGAGTGATGTTCATGAACTTTGTATGAGAAACCCAAGTGTGGTTAGTGATATTATTTGGTCAATTAGTAATGGTTTTTTGTGGATCACATGATTCTGGAGGTTTTTATTTTCATAAATGAAGACATGTCAGCAGTTTCTTTCTACAAACGTTCAAAATCTCCCACTGTTTAAAATGTTCTTACATTCATAAGAAATAGGAGAGAACATTGTCACACAGGATGGCCAAAATCTTAGTCATGGTAAATCAGATACGCAGCCTATAACACTTGTGCTCACCTTCTGGTAGTATGGCACACAGCAGTCAGGCTTAATTAACTTAAGAGCTAATGGGTAAAGTATTTGTGCAGCACTTAAATTACAATAATGCAGTAAAACACACAAAATACTCCACATCAGGTTAGAAAAATAGAGAATTATTATCTGAGCAAAAGAAGACCAAAACACCAAAAATCCCATAAGTAGAACTCTAGATATGATTTTTTAAATAATAAACTGTAATGTAGTGCCTAGAAAGCCAATAGCACTAATAGATCACTTGAGGTTGCATAGAAAATGAAAGACTCACCATCAGAGACACAGAGGAGACGGCCGCCGCCATGGAACCGGAAATTCAAGTCTTCCCAATGCTCTTCTACGCCATGATCCTTCTGGAACACCAACACAGACGAAGACGACAATGATGAGTACAGCCACCTAGCACACAAGGGAGGAAGGGAGGAAAAGGAGAGTGACACACACACGCACAAAACACACCATTCACACACACACCATACACACAACCAGCTGCAGAGTTAAACCAATGTCACAGGACACATGTCTCATTAAAATAAGGACCATATTAAGGTTTAAGTGACACTGTTATTTGATGTCAACAGCCACCATTTTGTCCATGCAAAAACAAATGCATCCGTCAATGTTCAGAAAGGGGCAATGGCCAGTCCAAAGTACAAAAGGCCCACATGGCCACAGGGCACAGTCCAAGGCCCAACTTGACATTATCTGGACTCCACTGTGCAGGGGCATCATGTTGGAAATGGGCAGACACCTCAGGGGAAAGTGGGGTGGGGGGCACCTCAGCTGAAATGGGCAACATGTCCACTGGTTCTGGAGGGGGCTCCTTGAACAATTGTCCCTGGTGGGGAGCGTAAGGCCACAGTCACTGAAGTGGGGAACATGCTCACTGGTTCTGGGGGGTCTCCTTGCCCAATTATCCATGGTGGGGAGTGTAAGGCCACAGTCTCTGAAGTGGGTAACATGCCCATTGGTTCTGGAGGGGGCTCCTTGCACAATTGTCCCTCGTGGGTGGCCTACAAGTCCTCTGCTGAAGGTGAGGTCTCCTTGCCCACTGGTGGTGGAGGTGTTACCCTGGTTACCTCTGCTGGAGGTGAGGGCTCCTTGCCCTCTGATGGTGGAGGGGTCCTCTTTCCTCTCTTTGCTGGTGGAGTGGGAACTTTCCCTTTCTGGGGTGGTGGAATTGGAACCTTCCCTTTCTTGGGTGGTAGAGTTGGAACCTTCCCTGTCTTGCCTCCAGGACTAGGAGGTGCCTCCACTGTCCCCGTCTCCTGTCCCTTGGTTTTCACCACCCTAGTCCTCCTTTTCTGAGGCAGAGGTGCGCTCACAGTAGGAGTGGCAGCCGTCACACTCTGGGGCCGCTTTGTGCCAGTAACTGAGGATTTGATGGGAGCAGTGGCAGACTGTTTGGTTGAGGTGCTGTTCTGGGTCGTTGGGATCCTGTTCTTATGGACAGGACTGGGGGTGAAGGGGGAGGGAAGAGGTCAAGATGGGCAAAGAAAAGCTTCTTAGGTACGTTGGGGTGGGATGTGGGAGGAGGGATGGGAGTGGAGGTTGAGCGAGTAGTTGTGGGAGGTGTACATCTGCTGGACTTGGGTACAGGTGCATGGACAGTGTTCGTGTGTGAGGTTGATGGCTGTTGGGAGTCTGAGTGCATGCATTTGTGTCTCTTAGGAGGGGGCAGAGAGGGTGGGAGTGGACAAAGGGGACGCATGGACGGATGTTGTGGAGACGTTGCAAGTGAGGTATGTGTGTCTCATGATGTGGTGATGGTGATGGTGGCTATTGATGCAGTACATGCAGGTATGAGTGCAGATGTGACTGTGAGGGAGGAGGAGGTGGGGGAGACAGTGGAGGCAGTGAATGTTGTGTGTGTGAGTGCTTGTGTCCTGAAGTGTGCCTTCTGTGTTTGACTGTGCTACTCTTGTCTGATGTTTTGTGTGCATGCTTGTCTGTATTTGTGCATGGGATGGGTTGGGGTTGAGGAGACTTAGGATTTAGGAGGGGGGCAGACAGGGTGGGAGAGGACTAAGGGGACACATGGATGGATGTTGTGGAGACGTCTGCAAGTGAGGTGTGTGTGTCTCATGATGTGGTGATGGTGATGGTGGCTGTTGATGCAGTGCATGCAGGTATGAGTGCAGATGTGACTGTGAGAGAGGAGGAGGAGGGGGACACAGTGGAGGCAGTGAATGTGGTTGTGTGTGCAACTGTCTGTTGTGTGTGTGTGAGTGCTTGTGTCCTGAAGTGTGCCTCCTGTGTTTGACTGTGCTACTCTTGTCTGATGTTTTGTGTGCATGCTTGTCTGTATTTGTGCATGGGATGGGTTGGGGTTGAGGAGACTGGGACTGGGAAGTGATAGTTGGAGGGGGGACGGTAGAAACAGAGACAATGGCTTCCATCAGAGCGGAGGCCAGAGCTTGAAACGATCTCTGTAGGGCCGTCAAGCCACCGTGGATTCCCTCCAGGAACGCACTGCATTGCTGCATCTGGGATGCCAGCCCCTGGATGGCATTCACTATGGTTGACTGCCCTACAGAGATGGATCTCAGGAGATCAATAACCTCCTCACTGAGGGCAGCAGGGCTCACTGGGGCAGGGTCTGAAGTGCCTGGGGCGAAGGAGATGCCCACCCTCCTGGGTGAGCGGGCATGGGCAACTCGGTGGAGGGCTACTAGGAGGGCGGTGCTGGTATTGGGGGGTTGTGGCTGTACGTGTAGCTGGGGTGGTTCCAGAGGGGTCCGCCACCACCAGGGAACTTCCAACGGAGGAGGAATCAGAGTCAGTGTTGTCACCTCCTGTCTCTGCTGTGGTGCTATCCTCGCCCTCCTTCCCACTGGTCCCCTTGGCATCAGTGGACTGTGCCTCCTGGGTCCTGTGGGATGCAGCTTCCTCAGTCACCCGTGCCCCTGCTCCTCCGCCAGATGATGCTAATGCACACATGGACAGGATGACAGAAGAAAATAAGGAGGGACAGAGAAAGGAAGAACTGGGTCAATGACAGCACCAGCACAATGCATGGCATACACATTACCATCACACAGGGATCAGGAATGGGCACTATGCATCGCACTGGCATTTCATTGGCTACGTACCACAGCAAGATGAGAGCCAACCACCGCCAACTGCACCCGTCTTGGCACCCAATAAGCCGTCTGACCATGAAAGCCACATACCTGGAATACAAGATTTTGCTATACACCCATTTACCTTGTGCTGGACCAAGCAGCAATATCTGAACTGGCATTAAGGGGCACCCACTAACTGAAACCCACAACCAGGATCCCATGCCAGCCATCAAAAATGGTTATTACACTCACTGTACTCACCCTCTTGTGGCTTCTGTGCTACCCTCAAGTGCCCATCCAGCTCTGGGTAGGCCAACGTCAGTATGTAGGCCCTCAGGGGAGTCAGGTTCCAACATGCACCCCACCCTCGTTGGGAGGCTATCCCCAGCTGTGCCTCCTCGGTCTTCCGGGCCCAGCGTCTCAGTTCCTGCCACCTTTTCCTGCAGTGGGTGCTCTTCCTGCTATAGGCCGCCAGGGTCCGCACGTCCTTTGCGATGGCATGCCACAATCCCTTCTTCTGGGATGGGCGCTGACCTGCTGAGGTAATACAGACAGGAGGACACCATTAGCCATACAATCCGGCCTGTCACACATATGGCCCACAAATTACATTTCCATCTCCATTGGTACACTACCACCAGACATACCCCACACCTTGTTGCAAGCATTGTCCCCATGGTGTACTCACCTATTGGTCTAGAGGCCGATACAGCTGTCCATACCGGTGTAGGACCCCATCCACCAGTGCTCTAACTCCTCCGAAGTGAACGTAGGGGCCCAGACACATGTCACAGCAGCATATGCATTGTAGGTGTTGTCCTGTGGAAAGTCAGGAATCAAGTGAGGTTATAGACAGAAAATGACAGTCACGTCCGCAGCAGTGTACACCGTCACCGCCGCCGGTGATCCTCATTGGATGCTGTACTCCATAGAGCCCTATGTTAGCCAATGAGGAATAGCACGGCGGTGCAAGACTGCCTTCCACCCTGACAGCCAACGCCCGCGGAGTTACATTGCTTCTACCTGTCCATACTTACAGGACAGGCAGTCGCCATTTCATGGTGGTGGACAACAATCAGAAATTGGAAACTGTGTCATTGCTGTGAATTGTACATACATTGCCATTCACATTGTCCGATTACATACATGGCCAGTTGCTTTGGGGTGGTGGTTCCATTTTTCAGTGACACCGGTGACACCAATACCTACCACTCCGGAGGAACAGGAGGAGGAGGCAAGCACCCTGTGTACAGGCCCCTTGTGGACTACACTGGAGGAGAGGCATATTTTACTGACCTATAGACTGGACAGCGCCACAATCACAGAGCTGTGTACTCGATTGGAGCCTGATCTGATATCAGCTATCAGTCATCCCACTGGGATCCCCCCTCTTGTGCAAGTTCTATTAGTGCTCCATTTCCTGGCAACTGGTTCTTTCCAAGTAACAATGGGCTTGGCAGCAGGAATGTCACAGCCAATGTTCTCAATCGTGCTGGCAAGGGTTTTGTCTGCCCTGGTCAAACACATGTGCAGCTACATCGCTTTCCCCTTAGTAGAAGATTTGGCCACTGTGAAGGCTGGATTCTATGCAATGGGACATATTCCTAATATTATTGGGGCGATTGACGGAACACATATTGCATTTGCCCCCCCCTCTGCCACAATGAACAGGCATTCAGGAATCAGAAGAGTTTCCACTCACTAAATGTTCAAATGGTGTGCCTGGTGGACCAGTACTCCTCCCACGTCACTGCCAAGTATCTTGGGTCAGTGCATGACGCCTTCATCCTGAGGGATAGCAGCATCCCAAATTTGATGGCACAATTACAGATGCACAGGGGGGCTCTGATAGGTGAGCCTGAGTCCCTACTCAAGATATGTCAGTGTATGCCTTCTGGAGTAATCCCCTATACCATTGAGTAAGACACATTTTTGTCCTTTAATCTAGCAGGTGACTCTGGCTAACCCAACCTGTCATGGCTCATGGCCCCTGTAGGAATGCCAGGACAGGGGCTGAGAATCAGTATAATGAATCAGGTGAATCATCCAACGTACCTCCCATGTCCTGAAGGCCAGGTTCAGATGCCTGTATCTGACAGGTGGATCCCTGTGCTACTCCGCTGAGACGGTCTGCCAGATAGTTGTAGTATGCTGCATGTTGCACAGCCTGGCCCTCAGATGACATGTGCCTTATCTGCAGGAGGAGGAGATTGAAAATGCTCCTGTGACAGCAGTTGACCCCAAGGACAGTGAGGATGAGGAGGCAGAGGATGAGGATGTGGACAACAAAACATCAGTAATACAGCAGTAATTCCAATGACACACAGGTAAGACAGTGTTGGTAAGCAGCATTTACTGCCAATGTCATAATGACCACCATATTGTTTAATTGTCTTGAAAAGTGTTCTGCTTCTGTTGGTGGCTCCATTGTATATCACAGGTATCTTTATAGCTTTGTGCTCTCAGCAAACTTGCAGGGATAGTTACTGTGCTATGTGCCCCTTTTCCTGGCATTATCTTTATTTTTTAGTGATTCCTAGTTTTCTGTGTCCATTTCCCTTGATTCTCCATAGATGTAAAGAGGTTTTGTTAACTTGCTTGGCATCTCCAATGAACTCTGTTCATGTCTCTAATTTGTGTGATGCGTATCCATAGATTGGACTATGTTGCTGGTGCTGTCTGGGGTCTTTCTTTGATCTTTCACTCTCCTTACCTGCGATGTTTTTCATGGTTCAACTAGGTCTGCCAAACTGGAAGCAGTGGTCTCATGTATTATGATTTATGGGCAGTGTACTGTTCTGCTCGGTTCCTAGCCTTCTTCCTCATCAATTGTGGTTATGCTTGGGAATTAAAAAGTATATTGCCATCCCCATTGAATGTGAATGTTGTCATGAAGAACCCTAAATAGTGACATGGGCAATGGATTTTACAAGTGACATCCTGGCTTACAGGTGTCACTTTCCTGGTGCACAATTGTAAGATTGCAGGGTGGGCCATTCAGGTATGAAATGCACTCTTGGGTACTCTAGCTAGTGAAAATGTAGTGCAGGAATTTTGTGCCATGTTATTTTGTTGGAGCTAGTTTGTTATTCATGTTACCGCCAGCTGGTTTTCAAACAGTACATGGAGATTTGCCAGGGCAAACTGTAGTGTCACACCCAGTGATGCAACTGGAGTGCAGGGGCAACCAGGAAGTCCCTGAAGTGAGGGGTGTCCAAACGATAACCCTGTGCCCTTTCATGTCATATAGTTTATTCAGATGCACCATGTGTGATAGTTAATAAATGCGGTTGTGCCCGCTAGGTGAGGTTCTTAATGTTGCAGTGAGCACAACCCACCTATGACACACTGAAGTACAACTACTGTGTCCTATATCATTCATCTGCCCAACACCAGTGACTTTGCACAACCATTGGTCCTCTTCTGCTATGGGCATTGTCTGCATCCCTGTCATGCTTTCTAATGTGTGTGTGTGTATGTGTCCATCCGTGTGTATGTGTGTGTGTGTGTGTGTACTTGGCTTGCACTTGTATGTACTCTTGGTGAGTCTTACTATGGCCTTTACTTTCAGGACTTTAGATGATATGCAGAGTGCAGCTGTGTGATTCTGTGTAGTTATTTTCTGAAATCAGTGCAGTGCTCTTGTTTACCGGTCCTATTTGTGATGGGGAGATTCAGTTTTGCTTCTGTAATTCACAATGCATAACCTCTCAACAATATTGATTCTTATACAATAGTATTGTTTCTTGCCCAGGTTTTGAGTTTCTGTTCAGACTGGAAGTTCTCATGGTGATTCAGCAGTACTGATATTTGGTTATGTGTGAAGGTGAATCACCTATTTCTATCTAATCAGAGAGAGTTTGTGAAGAGTGCCTTTCTACTATAATGACTTGTTCTCTGATAGGGGATTCTTTAGCATTGATGGCATCTGGTGTGGGAATCTTTTTTGACCCCCCCCCCCATGACCTCCTTCTCAGATTCCATCACAACCCCCTTATCTTTCCATATCATGTATCTCACATACATTAATTTGTTTTAAATGTGCTGGTAAATGACTGCTTTACTAATCCACTCAGCTATTAACATAAAATATAGATCTGTTCTTTGCAGCAGGCATATTAAACCTCTGTGCTACTTTATGGCAAGTCAAAACTGCCACTACATAAAACTCTGCTCTCTCCCCTTAGCAGGAACATTAATCACAAGAGCATCTTTTTTGTCCTACATTTGTTATTGGAATTTTCTTTATAAATGACAACAACTATAAGGAAATGCCAAATAATCCACTGTAATATAAATATTATACTAAATAAGACCCCAAAAAGAAACAAAAAGAATTTCAAAAGCGAACGAAAAAGGGGTAAAAACATTTTAAAAATCCAGGAGCAAAAGAGTAATCTTGCTCAAAAAGCACAGTTTAAGCAATTGCTAAGGTAAACTTCCCCCCACACACAATATAACACACACCCCACAAGCAAATGAATTAAGTCACCGACCTCAAAAATTAAACTCACACAGAACTCTGCATCATTTGATTTCAAATTATTAGTTATTTCCTCTGAGTTCAGTGTCCCCCCTCCAGGTCAGTACCCAGCGTGGCCTCACCAGCTGCACTGCCCTAAAGCCGGCCCTGTACTTTGATTCAACTGAGCTTATTCACTGTTTTGATATTTAGTAAACTTTGGAGATAAGGATTTCTGTGATTCCACATCACATGTTCTTCCTGTGTTCCAATTAGAGGCAGTCATGGGTGTCATCTACTGTCTCTGACCTTCTTTTTGCTGACCCTGCCCTGTCTACTGTTTGTCTCTAGGATTATCAAGTCAGTGACAAGAGCAAAGAGTAAGCTGAGCTCTAACAGCCATGTTTAATTTCTGTAGTTTTCAAAGAGCTGGGCCTGTAATGTCATTGGTGCTCAGAGGGTCCATGCTTTTACTTCTGCTACATTTGTCATTTTAGTGAATTGAAGAGCATGGTCATGATTAGATAGCATGCCCAATCAGTCCTGACTTGTTAAAGAGCATGGGTTGTTTAAAAAAAAGTACACTTAAAAGCACAAAGGCATCTGGTCATGAGAAACACAACCTTCATTACAGTCAGAGTTGGATTTTATCATTTTCCTATGCTACACATCCATTTACAGCTATAAGACAACACTTGCAATGTTTCCAAAACTAATATTACAATATTTACAGATATTTTGAACTGTTCCAATTGTGTACAAAACATCTATTGTCCTTTTTACATGTGTTCATAACATCCAGACAGTTGTCTTGGGTTACACCTTACTCATGCGAGTCAATAAAAGCCACAATTGCAAACATAGTGAACATTTGCAATACTGTTTTGTTTGTATTCCTCAACAATTCTACAAAGCGAACACCTGCATATGTGTTTTCATCCAGTATTGCACCAGGATGTGACACTGCCTATAAGAGCCATGCATTTTCTTTTCAACCTCCTCCACGCAGAATCCCCTAAAAGCAACATTTTCTCCTCTCCACTTTTTCAACCAACATAGTTTAAGATGGAGGACACGATCGCAGTGAGCTTTACTGTGCTGAGGTTTCTCATTGTTGACTCCCATTGCAGCTGTCACCCTTGTCCTTCCCCTTACGACCCTTGGGATTATCTTTCTGACCCATGGCACTGTCCTTGTTACTCCCTGATCTAAGAGGTGGCAAAATGGTAGTTCATTATGTGCAGGAAGTTGACCCCTCCTGCACAAAGTCAATGCCGCATGAAATGCAGGCACATAAGCACCGTGGTGCAGGTGTACATGTGTCTATGCTAGGCAGCCAATTGAGTGCCAATGCAGGGTGAAATGTCAGGTATGTTCTGTCTGGCCTCAATATTGTGCACTACTGCCCTTTGTCAGTAATGCAGTACAGTGTTGATAGTTGACTTGCTGCACTGCACATTGCCACTTTTCCAAATATCTGGGCCATTGTGTCATGTGCATATAGTGGGCACAATGCACTGGGACGTGTAGACAATGATGTCGCACATTGATGTTCACTCATTAATTGGTCAATGGCAGTAGCTACAGAACGTCAGTGAGCAGTAATGTGTCATTTCACTTTGTGTGAATGAATGGAACCACATCTTCTGCACTGAGTAACGTATCACAATTAAAAACATGTGGCAGGCCAGACAAGCCAATATGAATACAAAGGAAACACAAGTGTGAAGTGTGAGATAAGTGACTCCTTAGTGACGTACCTAGTCTCCGTATCAGTCAAGACTCAACAATTTCAGGGGATTGAGAACAAGTATTGTGGAAATTCGTACGTGTCACACATGGCAGTACAGATGGGTGTAGATGAAAGTGTCAGGAGCAACACAGGAAGAACTCTTTAAAATGCCATGTGTGGCATGCTATGTCAGCGTAGGCCCCAGACGTATAAATGTCACTACTGGATAACAATGTGGCAGCAACATTACAAAACACACATATGTCTCAGCCATACTGACAGTCTACATACAGACATACACTTAGGTTTACAGCTGCATTGACAGATGTAACCAATATGATGCCTCACCTTTTCTGTGGTGTAAGTTGACCATATTAAAAACATATGAATTCAGCTATGTGACATTCACAAAGTCTAACACTATGCTGGCAAATTTGGCATATATCAGTCATCAACATAAAATAAAACACAACCTGGAAAAGGCACCACAGTGTGCTCAGGATACCAATCTCAAAATTAATTTCCCACAGCACTGATGACGGAGTCATGACATACAGGTACCCAATCCCCTACAAGATATAGTAAAACAAATACATGTGAAGGACAAAGTATTGTGTCCCGGTCTGTAGCAGACAGGTATTTGTTACATAAGTGTGTCCTACATAGAGCTACCCCATGTTGCAATACCTATGTGTCAATCCCAGTGTACCATGACAAATTGTCTGATGAAAAGAAACAGCTGAAGACTAACAATAAATTGTACATCTATCCATGCAACATGTTTGGAATGCACCAGAGGTGCACATCAAAATCACATGCAAAAGTAAGTTAACAAATCAAAGGCTGTGTCGTTGTCTAGTAGTCCAGCAATATCAGTGGTTTCAGAGGACATATGTATGTGTGAGTGTGCAACAGTTTGACACTGTCACAGACCTACCTAGGGATGACCAAAAGAGCAAAAATAACAACATGCTGTCACTTTGCACATGCAGCGGGTACACATACCCTACAGTGGCAATCAACCTCTCCAAAGACCTATCACAGGAAGCTACTTCCCAAATATTATTGTCTCCAATGTATCAGATCATGGACGTATTTTGCTATAACACACAGAACTAGAAGACGCATGAAAGAAAATGGGCAGATATTTATGTAATAATTACGGTTAAATACTGGTATAAATATGTATGAGTCATTCAGTACACATAACATGCATGTACAAGACCTTGAAGGTAACAATCACCATAATCATCAACAGAAATGTGTTTCTTTCTAATTTCAGCTGGCCAAGGATATGGGCTGCAGCCATGGGTCATGAGCCCAATTGGACATCCCGCGCAGAGGCTGAAATGCTCCACAATCAGGCCCTGGGCAAGATCAGGGGCATTGTTGGAAAAATGTTTGGTGTGCTGAAGCCCCGTTTCCACTGCTTAGACATGTCAAGGGGGAGATTGCTTTACTCCCCCGTATGGTCTGCAAATTCTTTCTTGTATGTAGCATACCACACACATATGTTTACAAACAAATGTCCTATGGGACATAGACCATTCACAGATCATAGTGACAGTTGTAATGGACAAAGGGCAAGTATGATGTGTACAAGATGTAATTGAGTTATTACAGAATGCAAATATGCGTGTCTGGGGAACCTCAAAACACAACACGTGACTTGGTTCCTGCCATAATTGTCATATACACGACTTCAGGTCACAGTTTTTAGTAAACACAACTCACAGGCCTTGCACAGTCATGTGATAGGAGACAACGGCCCTCATTACAACCCTGGCAGTAAATGCTGCCTACCGCCGTGCTGACGGCCGCCAACATACCGTGACCGCGGCGGTATTCCGCTACAGGTATTATGACCCACACTGAGAAAACCGCCACTATACAGACACCCACACAAGTCCGCCAGACCAAAGGTCACTGATAAACTGGCGATAGCAAAACCCACACCGTTACGCCAACAGGAATACGCCCACAGTATCACGACCCATGAATCACTGCGGCGGTCTTTCAAACGCAATAAACCATTGGTGGTACACACCACTCTGCTCAAAATACACACACATTTACAAAACACCACCACATTGGACAATTCAAAATACACACACCTGACACATATACACACACCACACCCACACACTCACACCACTATAAAACACACTCCAACGTTACCCACAACTCTTTCAATGAAAAAAAAAGATTGCCAACACAGAGAGACACAAGCCAGGAGCACCCACTCAATCTGAGCCACAGAACACCATCACCCATACACAATCCATGCACATCACAGCATACACCCCAACACATCACCCTACACATCCTCACACATATCACTCACATGGCACCCCAAAGACACCCCAGGTTTTCAGAGGAGGAGCTAAGGATCATGGTGGAGGAAATCATCTGGGTAGAGCCACAGCTATCCGGATCACAGGTGCAGCAGACGTCCATTGCAAGGAAGATGGAGCTATGGCGGTGAGTCGTGGACAGGGTCAATACCGTGGGACAGCACCCCAGAACAAGGGATGACATCAGGAAGAGGTGGCACGACCTACGAGGGAAGGTGCGTTCTGTGGTTTCAAGACACCAGGTAGCAGTACAGAGGACTGGCGGTGGACCCCCACCTCCCCCCCACAACTAACAACATGGGAGGAGCAAGTTTTGGCAATAATGAATCCTGAGGGCCTCACAGGAGTAGCAGGAGGACTGGACTCTGGTAAGTCAAATCTTTACTACTTTATCCCCTCAACCGTACCTGCATGCCATCACAAATTCCTACCCCTACCCTCACCCCCATCACTCCACCACCTTACACATACCCCACCATCACAACCCACCCATCCCAATACCAAGCCCTGCATGTAACACCAATACATGGACCCCCAACACAGACCTGCATGGACACCCATCACCACAGCATGCCCAGTAGAGAGACTCACCCAGCCCGCAAAATCACCACTCACACAAGGCCAAGCTGACCGAGAAATCACAATCATACAGGAAAACACATCCATGCACAAGATGGCACACTAACACTGGATTTGCATCCCCACAGGACCCATACTCAACGTCACTGGAGAGGAAGTGCCAGCTACGTCCAATCCCCCCACCCCGAAGAGGCCCACAGTGACGACAGCAGCTCTGCACACCTGGATCAGGATGACCAACCTGGCCCATGCGGGACCTCTGAACAGACAGTTCCCCTGCCACAGTCCCAACCCACCACAGAGCCTCCACACTCAGGAAACACCAGCACAGCACCCACCCAGCTGGCCCATGCCACTGTTCCCAGGACACATCAATCAGCAGTGTGTCCACCACTACAGGGACTGCAGGCAACCCCACAAACACAGGATGATCAGGGACCTGGGGTTAGTAGCAGTGGGCACACGGTTCAGGGGACAGAGGCACAGGATAACAGGGAAGCTGGGAGGAATGCTGTGCAACAGGGGGAGGACAGGCTCAGGGAGACCAAAATCCACGAGGCACTCTCCAACATCCTGGGAGCATACCACCATTCCCAGGAGACAATGGGCCCGATACCGGCCAAGTTCCAGGAGACCAAGCGGCTGCAGGAGGGACAGTACCTGGGGATCAGGGAGGACCTAAAAAACATCTACACCATCCTGGTCACCATTGCAGGGGTGCTGGCTGACATGGGCAAGACCAGGAGGGAGCCAGTGGCACAACAACAGGCCCCTGACACTAGCCAAACAGATGAACAGCCTTCCACCTCCGCCGGCGCTAGTGGACAGGAGGCCCCATCACAGGAACAACAGGCCACCAGCACCCCACCCCCTGCAGAAGGAGAACCATCCTGCAAACGGTCCCTGCGATTCAGGCAGAAGTCAGAGAACATTGCCAAGACCCTCACCAGGAAATAAGACTCTCCTGTCACCCTTCTGTCCCACTCTGTCACCCTGTCCACCTTGAACTGCCATTGCTCCTCTTCCTATGCCCCATTGGACAATGCACCTGTGATACCAAGAGAATGGACTCTACCATGGACTTCCCTCCACCATCAGCCCAGCCCACTGCACATCTCCCTCTACTTATGAGCACTGAAATAAACACCCTTGGAACAAATACTAATCTGAAGTCTGTCAAATGATTCACATATGTATTAGTTCAACATTATCAAAGCATTGCAAGTCAAATGTACAGTGAAATATACTTTTGAATGACCTTTGGTGGGCAGCAGTACACATAGCAGGAGCCAGAGTAGGGCACAGAGATCTGAAAAATAGAGATGCCAAAGGGTACAGTCAGTGGCCATAGACAAAGGGAAACAGGCTGCCATGTACAATGTCCAACAGAAAACTGAAAATTGAAGTGAAGTTACAGTATTTTACCTGTGTGTCACTGGGAGTACTGCTGAATTATTGTGCTTCTGTTGTCACCTCTTCCTCACTGTCCACAGGCTCCACTGCTGCCACAAGACCATCTCCAGGCACATCCTCCTGCCGAAAAGGCACCTGGCGTCTCAAGGCCAGGTTGTGCAACATGCAACATGCAACGATGATCTGGCACACCTTCTTGGGTGAGTAGTACAGGGATCCACCTGTCAGATGGAGGCACCGGAACCTGGCTTTCAGGAGGCCAAAGGTCCTTTCAATAATCCTCCTTGTAGGCCCATGTGCCTCAATGTAACATTCCTCTGCCATTGTCCTAGCATTCCTCAATGTGGTCAGTAGCCATGAGAGGTTGGGGTAACTAGAGTCACCTGAGAATATCGAGGGACAACTGTTAGACACACACTCACTCTTAGGGACAACCCCATACCCAAACACCTACTCATACTCTGTGGGGACCTTGAGCTCCCCTATTAGCCACACCCGGTGCCTCTGGAGTAGGCCCATCACATATGGCATACTGCTATTCCTCAAGATAAAGGCGTCATGCACAGAGCAAGGATATTTGGCATTCACATGGGAAATGTACTGGTCCGCCAAACACACCATCTGCACATTCATAGAGTGATAGCTTTTTCTATTCCAGAAAAACTGTTCATTTCTCCAGAGGGGGAGGGGGGAGCCAAATGCCACATGTGTACCATCAATGGCACCAATGATGTTGGGAATATGTCTCAGGGCATAAAAGTCAACTTTCGCTGTGGCCAGATCCTCCACCTGGGGGAACACGATGTAGCTGCGCATGTGTTTCAGCAGGGCTGACAACACTCTGATCAACACGTTGGAGAACATTGGCTGGGACATCCCTGAAGCCATGGCCACTGTTGTCTGGAAGGAACCACTTGCCAGGAAATGGAGCACTGACAGGACCTGGACTAGAGGGGGGATAATTGTGGGCTGGCTGATAGCTGACATCAGGTCTGGCTCCAATTGGGCACACAGTTCTAGGATTGTGGCACGATCAAGTCTGTAGGTTATGATAATGTGTCTGTCCTCCATTGTCGCAAGGTCCACCAGGGGTCTGTGCACCGGAGGATCTCATATTCAACCTCAGTGGTTGAAGCCTATGGAAGAAAATGGTGAGCAGAGGGTCATATTCACACATCTATTGCACTAATGATGATTTATTTACTTTACAGAAAGAAGATGTGAATCCGACAATCAGTTGCAGTGCCAATGTCTGCTGTGACGCAGTTAGGTGCTGTGCCCTGTGCCCCCCTGAAATGGCGGCTGCCTGACCTGTGAGGAGGGACAAGTGGAAATGAGGTAATTGCACTGGCATTGTGCGCCGTTGCGGTAGGCGGTCGAAGACAGCCCGCAACTTCACATTGGTTATCATTTGGCCCTATGGGTTCCAGGAGCCAATGGCGATGTACGCCACCGGTGACGGTATGCACCGCCACGGACGTCACCGCCATTTTCTATCTGTTCACTCACTTGCTACCTGACCTTCAACAGGAGAGGACCTACACTGCAAGTGCTGCTGTGACCTGTGTCTGGAAGCGACAATGGCTCATGTGTCTGGGGAAAGGGCCCCTGCCTTCACTGTGGAGGAGTTGGAGGAACTGGTGGATGAGGACCTAGCCCAGTACACATTACTCTACTGTCCTCCAGACAAACAGGTGAGTACACTGTGAGCATGGTGCGTGGGCCATGGATGTATGGATTGCTGTGTGTGTAAGCCACATGTAGGGGGGGCAGAGGCGTCCTTGCCAGAGTGCTGCATGTAAGGTGGTCAATGTATGCACGTCAGCGGATGGGAGGGATATGGTGAGCCAGGAGTGTGACGGTCCCGACGGTTGACTAATTCCCTTTTCTACTGTCTTTTCCACGCAGGTCAGCGCCCATCAGAAAAAGGGTATTTGGCGTGCCATCGCCAAGGAGGTACGGACCCTGGGGGTCCTTGACAGGCGGAGCACCCACTGCCGCAAAAGATGGGGGGACCTGCGCCGCTGGGCAAAGGATATGGCGGAGGCCCAGCTGGGGCTGGCCTCCCAATGAGGAAGTGGTGGCCATCGCACCATGACCCCCCTGATGTTCTGCATCTTGGCGGTAGCCTATCCGGAGTTGGATGGGCTCTTGAAGGCATCACAGCAGCCACAAGGGGGTGAGTACAGATTATTAATCATGACTTTGCGCATTAAGAGGTACCTGGGTGGGGGATGTGGGCTATGGGTGTTCCTAGGCCACGGTGAAGATGGCAGGGTAAGTCCCTTGTTGGGCAGGCTCAGAAGCACTCCAACCCCAATAGTGTTAGTGGGCATCTACTACTGGGCAGGGTCCTGTCGGTTTCAGGTGTGCAGCTAATGGCGTTAGGCATTGCACCCCATGAGCTGGTGACTATTTTAGTAACTTGTAGTGCATGGCCTAGAGCATAGGGCTGTTCCCTGTGTGTTGTGTACTCCAACTGTAGTGTTGTTGCTGGCATTGACCAAGTGTATCCTCTGTCTCTCCCCCCCCTTTTTGTTTTGTCAACTTGTCCTTGTGTGCATTAGCATCATCTGGCAGAGGAGCAGAGGCAGGGGTGACGGAGAGAGCTGCATCCCACATGGCCTGGAGGCCAAATCCACTGAGGGTGAGGGCACCAGTGGGACGGAAGGTGAGGGGAGCAGCACGACGGGGACAGGAGGGGAGACCACAGACAGCGACTCCTCCTCCGATGGAAGCTCCCTGGTGGTGGCGGACACCTCTGTGCCCACCCCAACAACAGGTACAGCTGCCACCCCCCGGCAGCACTGCCCTCCCAAGAGCCCCTCAGCGTGTTTCCCGTGCCCGCTCACCCTGAAGGGTGGGCATCTCCTTCACCCCAGGCACTTCAGGCCCTGCCCCAGTCAGCCCTGCTGCCGTCAGTGAGGAGGCTATTGACCTCCTGAGATCCCTCACTGTTGGGCAGTCAACCATTCTGAATGCCATCCAGGGTCTAGCAGGGCATTTGCAACAAACAAATGCACACCTGGAGGCATTCACTCTGGTGTGGCGGTCCAACAGAGAGCATTTCAGGTTCTGGCCTCCTCCCTGATGGCAGCCCTTGTCCCTGTCTCTAGCCTCCCCCCTCCAACTTCCTCTAACCAGTCCCAACCCCTCAACCCCAGCCTATCCCAAGTACACCTCCAGACCAGCATTCACCCAAATCAACACACAGAAGTGGCTCAGGCAAACACAAGCACCACACATCATCCCACAGGCACTCACACAAACACCATCCCCATTCAGACACACCAATATCCACTGCCTCCACTGTGTGCCCCTCGTCCTCCACCTCCCTCCCAGTAGCATCTCCACTCACACCTGCATGCACTACATCCTCATCCACTACCTCCATCACCAGGACGCCCATCCCTACTCACCCCTCACTGGCAGTCACCACCCAAACATCCATGCACACGTCCTCTGTGTCCTCTCCCACTGTGTCTGTGACCCCTCCTCCCAAAGTACACAAACCCAAGCACCCACCACCCAACTGCCATCCACCTCACAACAGCGTCCAGCCCATGCACCTTCACCCAAACTCAGCAGACAGACACCTCCTACAACCACTCCCTCTTCCTCCACTCCCAAAACATCTCCCTCTTCCAGCCCCAGTGTGTCTAAAAAGCTAATCCTGGCAAACATTGACCTCTTCCATACACCTCCCCCCGTCCGGATCCTTGGGAGAGGATGTCCAGAACCCAGGCCAGCACCTCAGCCACCAAGTCGACGTCCGCTGTGGTACATGCAACTCACAGAGGCTCAAAGGGAGCAACCGTCAGCCCAGCCAGTGTGCCACCAACCCCTGCAAAAGACAAAACCATTCCACCTCCTGCCTAGGTGAAGAAGGGGACAGCATGCAGCAAGGGCAAGGAGCACGAACCACCCAGCAAGACCTCCTCCAAAACTCGAGCTGCCAGAGCCAAGGTCACAACAGCATCTGCCAAGGTGAGGAAGGGGCAGAAAACACCAGGCAAGGCATTTTAGCCATCGGAGGCTGCAGGTAGCACCACCAGCAGCCACGCCGCAAGCACCACCGCAACCTGCACAGCAGCTAGCACCACTACTGTCAGAAGCAGCATCCCCAGTGGGCAGCCGTCCGAGTCTGCAGGAGATGGACTGGAGTCTCCTACCACCACTTGCAGCACCCCCACCAGCACCGGCATTACCACCAGTTTGAATCCTTAGCCACCGCAGGATGGAGTGTAGCCCTGCCTCCATGGTCTATCATGCAACCTGGTCCCTGCAAATCTCGTGCCTCAAAACCCCAGGTGAGGGAATGTGAACTGCCACACCCCAAGTGCTGCATCACTGGGCACAAGGCACCCTCCAGAACCAGTGGAGATATGCATCCACTCACCCCCTCCTTGGCAGGATGAAGCACACTGGGCACAAGGCCCCCTCCAGAACCAGTGGAGAAGCCATCCACTAGAGAGGCTGTGGCTTTAAACTCCTCAGGACCAAGCAGTGGGCAAACCACCCACTTGAGAGTGCAAAGTTGAGGTGATCACTAATGATGTTTGATTCTGATGGAGAAAAGGCATTTGCTGGGGGAGAGATTACATAGGTCTGCGTAAGGCTGACCCTCAGATTATTTGTACTGCAAATGCCTACAACAGGAGTGAGACAGAGATCATGTGTGATTGACATAATGATGTACATTGCACATTGGTAGAGTACCCAACCACGTGCACCTGGTGCATTACAGTGAGGCCTAATGACGTCAACACCTGTTCAAAGGTAGAGTTGCACTGTGTCACACTTACCCCTGCTCACTATCATGCCAATGAAAAGATGTGTGCATGGTAACACCATGTACAGAAAAACATGTGCATGCGCAAGACATACATAACAGAAATCTAGCAATGTGGAACAGTGTGCATATTCTGTGTGTGTGTGCTGCGAGAGTGTGTTCACCTTATGAGACTCAAGCAAAGCTCCAAGGGAATATAGATCCAAACATTGTGAGCTGTTTGAGTGTGTGTGCTGCACATCATAATGTTTTTTTACGTCAGACACGTATATCATAATTGAGTTCCGCCAGCTTCCTGTGATAGAAAATAGAGGGACATAGAATGTGAATGGCCACACCGTGCAGCACTGATTTTCTCCCTAATGCATGGCTATGTGTGAAAGGGCATTGCAAGTAACGTGCTATCCATAACTGAATACAAAACAATGCTGCCTCATCCTCTGTCCCACTGCTGTTTTGGCTGCTTGGGATAGCAGGCACACTTGCACCATGGAGTGAGGATGCAAATATCACATGAAGGAATGTATGTGTGCATAAAGGGGCATCTTCTTGCTAATAGTAATATCCTTTGACCCTAATTCCACCATCTATTTGTGATGCAGAACTCAGCTCACATTGAGAAATGAAGTGCCTATGAGATTTGTAGGTAAGACCTTGTAATTTGACACCTAGAAACGCATTACTTACTGGCGCATTACCACTTTACATGGTTTGGTATGTTTCAGAATGCATATGTTACCATCGTTTGTACATGGGTACCCCTATGCAACATTCAAGGAGCCTATATCAGGTACAGTGATTGATAATGCAGGGATTTGCGAACCTTTGTGTCGCCCAGTATTAATGACCCTTTTTCATGCCTGCACCAGTTGACCCAGCAATAATCACCACCTGGACACCGTCCTCTTTCATACCGACCTCTCAAGTGCTGTCAACTCAGTCTACAGCTGTGCTAAGTACCATTCAACACTGGATGTAGTTATTTATACATTACATAACTGCAGCATCACTGCAGCTACCAAATTACCCCCAAGCTTATGTCATACCACTAAATGAAGATAATTTACTCACTACCTCAATACATTACAATACTTACATTGTTACACTTTCAATAAATTGTCACTCTTGAGGTCACATGTAAGATTGTATTATGTCACACATAAGCACACTATCACCACTGAAATGACACATATAACCACACTTTGAAGCTATCTGCTATAACTGTCGGACCAATGGAAGTGCGTACTAGCTGTGATATTTTGTTTTTCACTGTCATCTACATTAGATCCCACAAATTAGACCAAAAGCATGGGTCAGAAGCCACCCAAAGCCCCTGATGTGTGGTGCATTGCACCACTTGTGCCGGTTGTAATCCGTGAATCAAGACCAATTCAGCATAAGTGCCAATGCACTCTCTGTTCATTAAACAATATTGTTAGAAATGGGGTCTTTGGTTGGCAGTCAGGTTACCCCATCTCCAAGCAAGGACCCTGACTCTAGTCAGGGTAAGTCACACACAAGCCAAATTATCCTGTGCCCACCCTCTGGTAGCTTGGCACTGAGCAGTCAGGCTTAACTTAGAAGGATTTGTGCAATAAATCATGCAATAACACAGTATAGCACCACAAAAACACATCACACAGTGTTTAGAAAAATATATAATATTTATCTGATAAAATGCAGGTCAAAACGAATAAAATGCAATAAGTATATGTTGAGATATCACTGTAAAAGTGATATAAAGTGTCTTTAGTATTTTAAAAGCAATAAATGTCTCTTTCAAGCACAAAGTACCTGGTTTGCATTTAAAATCTCCGCAAGGAACGGCAGAGGAGGAGATACGTGGAAAACAAGGAGGTGTGCCTCGATTTCTCGGGCCGCACAAGGTTATGCGTCGTTGAGTTTTCACGCAGGGACGGCAGTGCATCGATTTCCGGCACTTGGTCGTGGATCAGACACCCTAGGGATGATGCATGGATTTCCGGCGCTGACAGGACAAAGTCACAGGGGCTGCGTCGATCCGGTGGATGTTCCTCTCTGGAAGTCGGGCTGCATCTTTCCGGCTCGGCTGTGCGTTGATCCAGTGCACCGTGCGTCAAATTTCCAGTCACTACGCTGTCGCTGCGTTGATCTTCTCGTTGCAAAGTTGAGCTGCGTCGCTCCAGTTCGGCGTGTGGTGAATTTTTTAATGCAATGCAGGCTGTGTGTTGTTTCTGGCAGGCTGTGCGTCCATTTTCACCGCACAAGGATTCCTTCTTGTAGAGATGAAGTCTTTTTGGTCCTGAGACTTCAGGGAACAGGAGACAAGCTCTATCCAAGCCCTTGGAGAGCACTTCTCACCACAGCCAGAGAACAGCAAGGCAGCAGGGCAACAGTAAGGCAGCAGTCCTTCACAGAAAGCAGTCAAGTGAGTCCTCTAGGACTCCAGGTCCTCTAGGTGGAAGGATCTGGAGAGACCATCAGCGTTGGCATGGTCCATCCCCAGGCGATGCTCCACTGTAAACTCTATCCCCTGAAGGGAAATGGACCACCTCAAGAGTTTAGGATTCTCACCCCTCATCTGCATGAGCCATCTGAGGGGCCTGTGGTCTGTCTGAACCATGAAAGTGAGTCCCAAACAGTTATGGTCTCAGCTTCTTCAGTGGCCAGACCACAGCAAATGCTTCTCTCTCAATAACACTCCACCTCTGTTCCTGTGGTAATAGTCTTCTGCTAATAAAGACTACTGGTTGGTCTAGGCCCTCCTCATTTAGCTGTGCTAGAACAGCTACTATGCCATGCTCTGAAGCGTCTGTCTGCACAATACATTCCTGGGAGTAGTCAGGGGCCTTGAGCACGGGAGCCGTGTGCATGGTTTCCTTTAGGGAGTCAAAGGCTTTCTGACAAGCCTCTGTTTAATTCACCAACCTAGGTTGCTTTTTGGAAGTAAGTTCTGTCAAGGGTGTCACAATGGATCCATAGCCCTTGACAAACCTACGGTAGTACCCAGTGAGGCTTAGGAAGGCTCTCACTTCTGTCTATCTTCTAAGTGATTGCCAGGCCTTGATAGTTTCAAACTTGGCCTGGAGTGGTTGCACCTTGCCACTACCTACTAGGTGTCCCAAGTACACCACGGAACCCTGCCCAATCTGGCACTTACTAGACTTGATGGTCAGGCCTGCCTGTTGCAGAGCCTGAAGCACCTCCTTGTGGTGGAACAGGTGTTCCTCTGAGCTGGAACTATAGATGGCTATGTCATCTAGGTAGGCTGCGCAGAAAGCATCCTTGCCAGCTAGGACCCCGTTGACCAACCATTGGAAGGTAGCTGGAGCATTTTTCAACCCAGAGGGCATCACCCGGAACTGGTAATGGCCCTCAAGTGTAGAAAATGCAGATCTCTCTTTAGCCCCCTCAGTCAAGGTGATCTGCCAGTACCCTGATGTGAGATCAAAAGTACTGAGGAATTTGGCAGCACCTTGGCCCTCATAATGAACACGGCAGTGTTAACCGCTGTGTTCATGCTGACGGTCATTTATCTGACCGCCAGCCCCTCTGGGACCCTGCTGGCTGCATAAAGAACATTCTGCTGGGCCGGCGGGCGGAAACATTGTTTCCGCCCACCGGCCCAGTAAAATGCATGGCCGGGACATTGCCGGCGGCTGGAGCCGCCGTCAATGCCTCTGTGCAGCGGGTGCAGCTGCACCCGTCGCACAGATCACTGCCCGTAAATCGGGCAGTGACCTGCGCGATGGGGCACTGCACAGGGGCCCCTGCACTGCCCAGTGCAGTGCAGGGGCCCCCAGGGGGCCGTAGGGATCATTATCCGAGGGGCAGAAGCGCTGCCCTGTCAGATAATGATTCCCTCGACCGTCAGGCCGCCTGTCGGAGGCAGCCTGAAGGTGGAGGAGGGCCGCCTATTTCGGCCCTCCCTGTGTTCTTTATATTTTCACCCACCCCCGGCTTGGCGGGCTGAACCACCAGGGATCATAATGACCCCCTAGTCTGTCTACAAGCTCATCAGCTCGGGGGATGTGGTGAGCGTCAGTCTGTGTGACTGAGTTGAGACCCCGGTAGTCCACACAGACCCGGAGATCTGGCTTGGCACCGGGTGCAGCAGCCTTGGGTAACAGCACCACAAGGCTGGACCAGGGACTGCTGGACTTCTCAATAATCCCTAGGGCCAGGATCTTGGCAGCTTCCTCCTTGATGCTGGCCTTCACCTTATCTGACAACCTGTAAATTGTGTTCTTTACAGGGGGACTGTCTCCGGTGTCAGTATCATGGACACACAGGTGGGTGAGTCCAGGAGTAAGGGAAAACAGGGACGAGAATGGCTCCAACAACTCATAGCAGTCTCCTCTCTGATCTAGAGTCAGGGAGTTACAGAGATTAACACGCTCCACTGACCCATCACCTTCTTTGGCAGAGAGGAGGTCGGGGAGAGGTTCACTCTCCTCTTCCATGCCCTCATCTGTCACAAGGAGCATACTGACCTCAGACCTCTCAAAATGAGGTTTGAGTCGGTTGTGGTGGAGAACCCTTAGGGGATGTCTAGGGGTCTTGAGGTCCACTAGGTAAGTGGCCTCCCCCTCCAGCTCCTTGATTTCAAATGGGCCAGTCCAGTGGTCCTGGAGAGCTCTAGCCTCTAATGGCTCCATTACCCAAACCTTGTCTCCAGGTGAGAACTCGACAAGAGTGACCTTCCGGTCATACCACTCCTTCATCACCTCTTGACTGGCCTCAAGGTTACTCTTGGCCTGCTTTCAGAAGCGTTGGGTTTTGTTGCGGAGGGCCAGCATGTAGCTGAGCACATCCTGGGGTGGTGTCTTGGGAGCTTTCTGCAAGCCCTCTATCACTATGCTTAGCGGTCCCCTGACAGAGTGACCATAGAGAAGCTCAAAGGGGCTGAACCCCACCCCTTTCTGGGGCACCTCCCTAAAAGCAAAGAGGAGGCATGGAAAGAGGACACCCCACTTACACCTCATTGCCTCAGGTAGGCCAGTGATCATGCCTTTGAGGGTCTTGTTGACTCTCTCAAAAAGCCCATTGGATTGAGGATGATAAGGGGTGGTAAACCGGTAGGTCACCCCACACTCATCCCACATGGACTTCATGTATGCAGACATAAGTTTGTGCCTTTGCCAGACACAACTTCATTAGGGAATCCCACACGGGTAAATATTCCCATCAGGGCTCTGGTCACCACCAGTGCAGTCACTGTTCTCAGAGGGATTGCCTCTGGATAGCAGGTGGCATGGTCCACCAAAACCAGGATAAACCTGTTGCCCAAGGCAGTTTTGGGGTTCAAGGGACCAATGACATCGATGCCCACCCTTTCAAAGGGGGTGCCAATGACAGGGAGTTGGATGAGGGGGGCCTTAAGCCTTTTCCCTGTCTTTCCACTAGCCTGGCAGGTGGGGCAGGCCCTGCAGATATTATCTGAGGCTACCTGCATTCTAGGCCAATGGAAGTGGGCAGGACTTAGGCAAAAGTCTTGTCTTGGCCTAAATGTCCTGCCAGGGGGATGTCATGAGCCAGACACAGTAGGAAGGCCCGGTAACACTGGGGAACCACCAGCACACGTGCTGCCCCAGTGGGCAGAGCCTTAGGCTCACTGTAAAGGAGATAATTCTCCCAGTAGATATGGTGATCGCCAGAGCCTTCACCAGCTGCTTGGGCTGCAGACTGTTGCTTCAGACCCTAAAGGGTGGGGCATTCCTTCTGCGCCTTGCAGAATTTTGCCCTGGTTGGCCTACCATCTACTTGCCAGCCAGCAAGTTCAGGCAGGTTGCCCCAGTCAACAACATCCTCTCCAGTTGGCTCAGGGGCTTCCTCCTCTGGGACCCCTTCCACCACTGTGGGAATATCTGAGGCAGGTTTCCCGCACCTCTTGCCCTTCCTCTGTGCAGCTGTCTGGGCCATTGTTCCAGGCTCCAGACGCCCTTGACTCCCTTCCCGTGCAGCTCTGGACCTTGTGGTCATGCTGACCCACTCAGGCAAACCTAACATCTCCAGGTGGGATTGGAGCTCTACCTCTTTCCAGGCAGTATGCTCAAGATAATTGCCTAGCAGACAATCTACAGGCATGGCAGGACTCACAGCTACATTTAGAGTACCAGAGACCCCCCCACTCAAATGGAACCAGAGCCACCGGTAGGTGACTCTCGCGATTGTCAGCGACTGTGACCTGGTAGAATGTATTAGGGACTATTTATTCTGCTGACACCAGCTGACACTTGACAGTAGTCATACTGGCTCCTGTGTCCCGCAGAGCCTCCACCCTTTGCTGATCAATGGTGACCCACTGCCTATACTTGGAAGTATTGGCAGGCATGTGGGCTTTTGGCACCATCTCCTTATCTCACAGGGATACCTCTATCTACCCCCTAAAGCTAACTGGGACGGTTTCCTCCCCGAGCGCTACACTAGCCAACCCATGCTGGTAGCACTCTAAGCATTTGGGGATGAGCTTCCCTATCTTCTTTTCGAAGTACCCTGGATTCTTCCCAAACTTAGATGAGGAATGGTTACCACCCCCAACACCCCTTGGGAATTGTTTTGGGGGCCTTTTGAGAGTTCCTTATCTTTAAGTTTTTCTCCCCCCTCTTTCTTCTGTTGGGAACCCTGACCACCTTTGTGGGTGTCCCCCCCGATACATTTTTGGACCCTCTGGTGCGAACCCAGAGGTCTGCCTCCTCGCAAGCTTCCTGGGATCAGTCAGCTTACTGTCTACTAAGTGCTGGTGCAACTCTGTAAAACAATACTGAGCATATTCTCTCTCAGAATCAAATCATATAATCCTTTGTAATCATTTACTTTGCTGCTCCGCACCCATCCACTCAGTGCCTTATTGGAGAAATCAAAACAGTCTACCCAAGTCTGTGTGGAAAGTTTTGTGCTGTCCCTAAACCTCTGATGGTATTTTTCAGGGGTCAGCCAAACTTGGCCAGTAAAGTGGCTTTTATGGGTGCATAGACATTCTGATCATGTAGATCTAGCATAAGGAGTGTGTCCTGCCCCACCACTGGTACATAAAACCACAAGGCTGCCAACCATTGCTCCTCAGAGGTCCCATGAGCCCTTAGTGCAACTTCATAGGCAGATAACCACTTATCAATGTCATCCACCACCACAAATCTTGGCAGCACACTTTTGGGTATATGAGCCTTTCTCTCGCCAACAGGTCCTGCATGTGTGCTGTCACTATCACTGCTGGACTCAGACTGTCTTGCCTTGAAATCCAGCTCCTTGAGACTCAGTTCATGAGCCAACACAAGTTTCTTTTCAGCCAAGGCTCTCTCAGCTGCAGCCTCAGCTTGTTTGGCTGCTCTTTCAGCTTCAGCCTCAGCTCTCCTCTCCTCTGCTGCTCTTTGAGCTTTCCTTTCCTCTGCTTCCATGTTTAACTTTGCCAATTGCAACTGCAATTCTCTTTCCTCCCTCCTTTCCTCTGCGGTCAGGCCACAGTCAGAGACATTGCTCCCTGGTTTGGCAGGGGGCACAATTACAGTGGAAACATCCTCCACTGATGGCAAAAAATCCTCTGATGGGCCATCCTCTGGACCCTCCTCCTCGATCTCCTCCTCTGATTGGGCTTCTGCCCAGGCCCTGAGTGCTATTTGAAATTCCTCCTTTCTGGAGGCACCTTGGGTGGGTACTCCCATATCCCCACAGAACGCTTTCAGCTGCTTAACAGTGTAGGTCTCCAGCATGGCCAAATCATGGTCATCTCCTACTTGAGACCCAGCCAGAGACATGTTGAGTGAGGATTTTAAACAATATCAAGTAGAAAAAATAAATTGCAGAAAAAAAGATAAAAATCAAGTTTCTACTTCAACTGTGGGTAGGTAGTGAACACTTAGCTATTGTATGTCACTGCACAAATACAAGTGCTATCCTCACCGCTGATCACCAATGTTAGAAATGGGGTCTTTGGTTGGCAGTCAGGTTACCCCCCCGTCCAAGCAAGGACCCTCATTCTAGTCAGGGTAAGTCACACACAATCCAAATTATCCTGTGTCCACCCTTTAGTAGCTTGGCACTGAGCAGTCAGGCTTAACTTAGAAGGCAATGTGTAAAGTATTTGTGCAATAAATCATGCAATAACACAGTATAGCACCACACAAATACACCACACAGTGTTTAGAAACATATATAATATTTATCTGATAAAATGCAGGTCAAAACGATTAAGATGCAATAAGTGTATGTTGAGATCTCACTGTAAAAGTGATATAAAGTGTATTTAATCTTTTAAAAGCAACAAATGTCTCTTTCAAGCACAAAGTACCTGGCTTGCGTTCAAAATCTCTGCAAGGAACCGCAGAGGAGGAGATCTGTGGAAAACAAGGAGGTGTGTGTTGATTTTTTTAGGCCACACACGATGATGTGTCATTTAGTTTTCACACAGAGACGGCTGTGTGTCGATTTCTGGCGCTCGGTCGTGGATCGGATGCCCCAGGGATGATGCGTGGATTTCCGATGCTGACAGGACGAAGTCACAGGGGCTGCGTCGATCCGGTGGGCATTGCCTGGAAATTTATACCGCACATCAGGTGCTGTGTCAGTTCCTCTCTGGAAGTCGGGCTGCGCCGTTCTTGCTCAGCTGTGCGTCGATCCAGTGGGCTGTGCATTGAATTTCCCATCTCTACGCTGGCGCTGCATCGATCTTCTTGTTGTGAAGTCAGGATGCGACGTTTCGGTTTGGCGTGCGTGAATTTTTCACCCCGATGCAGGCTGTATGTCGTTTCTGGCAGGCTATGCATCGATTTTCACCGCACAAGGAGTCTGTCTTGTAGAGATGAAGTATTTTTGGTCCTGAAACTTCAGGGAACAGGAGTAGAGCTCTATTCAAGCCCTTGGAGAGCACTTCTCACCACAGCCAGAGAGCAGCAAGGCAGCAGGGCAACAGCAAGGCAGCAGTCCTTCACAGAAAGGAGTCAGGAGAGTCCTTTGGGCAGCCAGGCAGTTCTTCTTGGCAGGATGCAGGTTCTGGTTCATGTTCTCTTCTCCAGGAAGTGTCTGAATTGGTAGGGGCAGAGGCCATGTTTAAATACCCAAATGTGCCTTTGAAGTGGGGGAGACTTCAAAGAGTGGCTCAGAAGTGCACAAGGTCCCCTTTTAGTTCCATCCTGTCTGCCAGGGTCCCAGTAGGGGGAGTGGCAGTCCTTTGTGTGAGGGCAGGCTACTGTCCTTTGACATGTAAGTGCCAAACCCTTCACCCTCTCAGCCCAGGAAGACTCATTCAAAATGCAGATGTATGCAATTGAGGCTGAGAATCCTGTGTTTGGGGTGTGTCTGAGTGAATGCACAATGGAGCTGTCAACTAAATATAGCCAGACATGGATTGGAAGGCACAGAAGAACTTAAGAGTAGAGAAATGCTCACTTTCTAAAAGTAGCATTTCTAAAATAGTTATATAAAATCCAACTTCACCAGTTATCAGGATTTTGTATCATCATTCTGGCCATCCTAAATATGACCTTCATACTCATTTCAGTTCAGCAATTACCACTCAAACATTATATGAGGGTAGCCCTAATGTTAGCCCATGAAGGGAGCAGGCCTCACAACAGTGTAAAAAGGAATATAGGAGTTTTACACTACCAGGACATGTAAACTACACAGGTACATGTCCTGCCTTTTGCCTAAACAGCACACTGCCCTATGGGGTACCTATGGCATACCTTAGGGGTGGCATATATGTAGTAAAAGGAGACTTTTAGGCTTGGCAAGTACTTTTAAATGCCAAGTCGAATTGGCAGTGAAACTGCACACACAAGCCTTGCAATAGCAGGCCTGAGATAAGGTTAAGGAGCTACTTAAGTGCGTGGCACAATCAGTGCTGCAGACCCACTAGTAGCATTTAATCCACAGGCCCTGGGCACCTATAGTGCACTTTACTAGGGTCTTATAAGTCAATTAAATTATCCAATTGGGTATGATCCAATGTTATCATGTTTAAAGGGAGAGCGCATATGCACTTTAGAACTGGTTAGCAGTGCTAAAGTGCGCAGAGTCTTAAAACAAAAAACAGTATCTAAAAAGTGGAGAGAGGCAGGCAAAAAGTTAGGAGTGACCACCCTTAGGCTGTCAGGCCTACGAAATATCAATTTCACTACCGATGTATCACAAAAAAAACAATGCATCTGTTGAAAACTGGCAGCAATTCAAAAATGAAATTATGCAATGGGTGTGTCAGGCTGCATACTTTGAAGTGTGTAGTTACTTTCACTTTCTCTTACTCCTTGTTAGTCTGTGCTGGATGCTGGTGGTATTTGAGAGTTGGTCTGAGATTGGTGGCTGTTTCATTTGTCTGTGTTTGATCTGTGTCTAAATTGTGCCATTATTGTATATTATTGTCGTTTTGCATAGTTTTGTCAAGTTTTTGTTACTGTTGGGAGTCTGTCTTTTTGGGGTATTTTCTTCTAGTGGTTGTTAAAGTAGTTAGGGTGTTTAGTCTTTTGTACAGTGTTAGTGGGAGGTATAGGGACATGTCGGGAGGGGGGGAAACTACAGAGCTGGAGATGGGAGGGCTCATCTGGTTGGTGATGCACTACCTGCCCAGGGTGTTTCTGGCTGGGGGCCGGGTGAGCCAGGGATACCCTGTGACGGAAAAAAAAGATAGGTGGGAGCGCATCTGCTGGCAACACCAGAAGAGCTTTGATGTTGATTGTACCTCCGGACAGATGAAACATAGGTGGGCTGATGTGGTGGCACAGGAGGCAGATCTAATTGCCCTCCTCGGACTGGAGATTTGCGGACCTGTCGTTATGTATAGTTGTTCCCTCTGGTGTTTGTAATGCAGTTATTGAATTCATGCAAAACAAAAACATGGACTGTACATCATTTTTTCAATGTTTATTTGCATGCAACATCCAGGATGTACATCAAAAGGGATCGAGTGAAAGTAAATGAACTTTGGGACATAAATATGAGAGTCTTGTTGGGCTGTTCTGTAACTTTCAGTGATGCAGCTCTTGAGCAAACCTCTCAACCATATCTATGTGTCCATTATAAGCCACTTTGTGTGGCTTAGAATGACCTTCTCGATATGGAGTGAGGCAAGGCAGAGCAAATTGCTGCTTTGGCTTACTCTGTGTCAGTGAGGCCTCTAACGGGCATTCTAATGGGTGATCCCCTGCAACACCAGTGGATTGTTATGCATCATCAAATTTACAAAGCCATATATACCTGAGGATGGGCAACTGGAAGAGTTTTCTTTGTGCCTCCTTGTATGTTTCCTCTTTCGATGTGGAAAGAGGAAAATGCCTCCCAGGAATTTTATGTACAGGCAGATACCCCTTCCTGCACCCAAACAATCCTGCATGTAACAGAGACACCCTTGCACCATGGTGCAAGCGTGCCTGCATTGGTGCTAGTCTGCCAAAATGACACCAGTGCAGACGGAATGAAAAGGAATGTGCCATATGCTAGCCATATGGCACATCCCTGACCTTTCACTTTGATGCAAGGCAGTGCAGCTAGGTGTCATGGTACAATGTTGCCTGACATGATGCTGCCCAGCATAACTAAATACATAACATTCCAGAGGCATGCTTCAGGCATGTGATGGATACATCTGAACTACATCCTCCAGGCATGTCAGATATGCATGATGAATAGCTGTGTTCAATGATTTTGCCATAATCCGATATGTGTCACTTAGCTGGTGTGTAAATATAAAATACTGGGATATCTTATAAGATGTACCTGCAAGCATATGTTAATGCACTGTTTACAATGCTATGTTTCAAATCATGTTTTCTAGGGGGACATAGACCATTCACCTGAGGAGAGGTGCACTCATTTCTTAACCAAAGTGCTACCAGTAAATGCCATGAGTACACGTGTGTTTATTTTTTTTAGGTGTGTGTGATCTAAATTACATGTAACATTGTGAACACCTATTATCAATTTACTGTCAGTTTGAGAAACAAAAAAAACACCTGCCCACAAATTATTTGTGAATGAACAAGGAAGCTTCCCATTGTGAATGCAAGGTGCATATAAGCAGGCACACATGATGTAAGCATGTTAGCATTTTTATAATGTATGGACATCTATAGTCATGTGGCTTTCGGCACACTAACCATCACCTGTTGCAGAATCTGCATGTGTTCAACATAAACAAACACACTAGCTGGTACCAAAAATGGCACTTATACAATTGAGTTTTAGTGCACTTAGTGGCACAGTGAAATGTGTGTTGCTAAACATGTCTAGCTAGTGGTCTGCTGTGTATCTAAAAATAGGGTTTACCACAGGTACAGATAATGTCCAATATGTTCACACAGACACTGTTGGTAAGCATGTACAGGTAGTTCATGGAATCAGAGTCACACATTGTGTCAGTATGCCACATGTGTTCCATTAACATGCAGAATACTTGGTCCAGAAATGCTCACACTTTAGATCTCTCCAGCTAAACATATATCTGCTTGAATGACCACACAAGAGGGCAAACGTACCTGCTGTGATACACCTCATTTCCTTGTTGACAACATATCTGTCCCTGTAGCTATATGTCAGACAAAATACATATTCGATAAAAAATGTATGTGAGTGTCATCAGGGTACCCATCACAAACTAACCTATTTTGTTATGGATATTAGCAACATTCGTTTTTGAGATGGAAATCTTCAAAATGTAAAAGATCCATGACAGACAACAAATGACATGGCTACACGTGTTACTGTTCATGTGTTTGTACATTACTATGATGCACCTAGAACATCTATGTATTGGCCTTCTGTGGGTATGGCTATTGTAATGCAACCTCAGGGGTACTTGAGTCTCCCTCAGAGTTATGGTGAAAGGGTGTCTGCATTACTGTATATGCAACAAAGTTCTTGGTCTGGTGTATCCTCTGGGATGCACATACTTACTGAGAAGCATTGTCAAAACCATGATGTGTTGCAGCCAAATGTAGGCTTGGGGGGATGTGTGTAATGAAAGATGCTTACATATGAGTAAGCATGTTTTGGCTACAGGTGTCAACCAGAAGCCATATGTAACATTTTTCTACATTTGTGGGTATGTAATTGAAAGCTATTCCAGTCATGTTTTGCAGGAGATAAATGACAAACACATATCCATGTATGGGCTACCTCACAACGACTATGCAAAGTCAGCAATGCATGCTACCTTTTGTGACTCCAGATGGGGTATGCAACAAGGTAGCTGTTGAAGGTACCCATAGATGCAGTATAGGAGTCCAGCTTGAGTTCCATAGATTAAAGGGTGGTGTGGGTGGCCCCCATCTATGTTCCGACCTCACTGGTGTCACATTGGCAGGGCTGTTGTTGTTGCCTTGTCTCATGTACTGCTAAATGGCTTTTTTTTCCATAATGGCAATTTGGAGGTGACAAAGAGCTGATGCTCATGCTTTGTCGCTTCTGTTACTAGTATTTCATTCTCCTCCTCACTGAAATTGTTCTTCATCTTCCTTTTCCACTGGGGTTATGTCTGGACATCTTGATGGTGGGAGTTAGGGTTTTGGGGATTGTTGCCTTGACTGCGGCTGTCCCTTACTGCATGCTCCATCTCTCCCTTTTGAGGTGTAGGAAATATTTTTTTATACAAATATATACAATGCGTCACTTTTTAATGGATTTTTGATGCACGATGCACGCCATTGTTACGCAAAGGTGATTTGCGGCATGTGCATGTTGGTTTAGGACCCGCAAAGCAGCTTAGCGTCACTTTGGCTCCACAAGAGTCACTTTTCACTGCAGCATCTGTCCCATGGACGCATTGTTTTTTTTATGTACTTTGGAGCCTTAAGATATGGCGGTTGGAAATGTCGTCCTGCAGCACAACCTTTTCCCATGCATCGCTGCCTTGCTGCTGTGATGCTACAGTTTTCATAAATATGCCCCTAAATATGTACTGCTCTATTCAGGTCACACTGTGCCAAGATATGACTTGGGTCATGGTGGGAGTAAAATAAATTCACATTTTAATTTAACGTAATCTCTCTGTGACTAAAGTTTCACGTCATTTCAGTACATGTTTGGCAGTGGGAGGAAAACAGAAAGCTGGGCTGACGGTCCATTCATTTTGAAAACAAACACTGTGATCTAATAATAGAATTCAAGGGAAAATAATTAATGAGGATGCTGATAAGTGCTACTAGGAAAACATGTATTGTCATAATCTGACATTTCTCTAAACTCCAACATGTTCTGTGGAACAAAATTGTTATTGCTCAGACAACATTTCCAAGAAGGACATGAACTATCACAATGTTACCGTCAATTTGTTTTCTATGGACGTTATTCTGTTATTTAACTAATATTATTCTGAAACTGTGAAAATATATCAGCATAAACTAGAATTATACTAACTTTGTTGGTGACGTCTAATAACTTTCCGAATATTGAAAGAGTGATTGGCTAGAACAAATTTGACAGAATGAGATTTAGGATTTTTAGCAGCCCTGCAATGGACCCTCAACCAGCCCCCAAAGTGTGCATGGAAGGAGCCTGTCCCAGCCACAGGTCCAGTCACAAAGTCATTGGATCATCAAACATCAACTCGGATACGCAAATGATGCAAATGTCTTTATTTTTTAGTGAAAATAAGGGGTTTCTTCACAAAATTATTTTTGAGTATGACAAATAGTAAGCCAGTAGTACTGCTTCCTGTCCTCACAAAGGCTGCTCACTAAACTACGACCGGAGAGCTCCATCTCTGCCTCTCTTTTCTCTTCTGTGTAAAGATCTCCTTTGCAGAGATCTCCCAAACAAGGGTGGAGATCTCTGTTTTAGCACTAAACGTGGAAGGGGCAAGAGTGAGTGGTAAAAAAATGGGAAATACTCACTACAAAATTGGAGGGGAATAAGGAAAATTAGGGTAACGTTTAGAAAGTGTCAGACAAATACTAAAATACACCCACAAATGATTAAGACAATTTAATGACCCAATGCAGCGCCACATTCCTTGTGCCCCTTAGCACTGCCCACCCCCACCATGTATGCGCCGTATTTAAAATACAGCACACCATGGCACAGGGTAGGGGGCAACAACATCATTTTTTTAATGATATTGATGTACCCTGCAGGAGTAGCACCAAAATGTTGGTACTACTCCTTCAAAGTACACGGAGGCTCATTATAAATGGTATGCCCACTTTCAATGTTTGCTGTGAGCAGGTGTTAAAAGCGCCAAAAAAAATGGCACAAGGAATCTCCTAGATTTCCTTGTGTCATTATATTTGGCCCCCCAAATGGGGGAATGTCCCCCTTGCATACATTATGCCTGGCACAGGCATAATGTGGCACAAGGGTTTACAAAGTGGTGCAATGCAAGCATTGCACCACTTTGTAAGTATGGCGCATGGGAAATGCACCTTAAAGCCGCATTTGCGGAAAAATAAATGCTGCAAATGAGGAGTACGGTGGCGCTAGGGGCTTATAAATATGCCTTTTAATATTCACAAAAGCTACACCACCATCTACTAAATTAGTGTTACTGCACAAGCAGACTCATATCTACACCAGCCTAGCCTTGAGCAAGTAAAGCACTATAAATAGCTAACCACTCTTACTGCAACACACTGTCATAGTAATCAATGGAGGCAGACAATAGGACTATTACTAAAACCACATAGAGAAAATCAATACATTTATTTAAAAGTTACATTTTTAATTAAATATCAATCCTAAAACTGTTTTTTTCTTATTTTATTGTAATTTTTTTAATTAATTGATAGTTTTTTAAATTACATTAAGGCCCTCATTACAACCCTAGCGGTCGGTGTTAAAGCAGCGGTAATACCGCCAACAGGCCGGCGGTAAACAAAATGGAATCACGACCACGGCAGAAACCGCCAACACAGACAGCCACTTTAACACCAAACCCGCCATGGCGGTAGCAACAAACATCACCTCGGTAACTGTCAACAGACAGGGGGAAGACAATGTAACGCCCACCACATCACAACCCGCCTATCTGCCAGCTTTTCCGGGGTGGTACCAACACCATCAGAAGCACGGCAGAAACAGGACTTGGAAGGGAAAGGGAAACCACTCAACACAAGCGAAGAACCAGAACGCCATGGTGCCCGAGCTGCAGGTCCTGCCCATGCTGGTCTACCGCCTCATCTGTCAGGAATACGAAAGGCGGCGGCGAAAACCATGGTGAGTACTGCACCTAGTACACAGGGGAGGGGGGAGGAAAAAGAGAGTGACACACACACGCAACGCGCAACACCCCCACCCTCCAGGCTCACTCACAACATCATACACACAAACACATGCATCAACATTACATTTACACCTCGTAACTCCCTGGAAGAACGCTAGGACAAAAGGAATAAAGTTAACTCAGTGATATTTTAGAAATAGTCAGATATACGTAATAAATAGAAAAACTGGATTTACAAAAATAAACAATATGTACATAAGGCGGTACACTGTCCATTCAAAATGTTCGTGGGCCACTGGGCCAAAAATCATGGGCCAAGCCCACACTTGACTCTTGCCTCAATACGGAGAGAACACTGCAGGTGCATCAGGTCGAAAACACACAGGCACCTTAGGGGGATGGGGGCCCCTCAGCCAGAAGATGGAATAACGCCACTGCTCTTGTGGGGGCTCCATGCCCACTGCTTGGTCCTGGGGAGTGCAAAGCCACAGTCTTTCAAGTCTCTCAAGTGGGTGGTTTGCCCACTGCTTGGTCCTGGGGAGTGCACAGCCACAGTCTCTCAAGTCTCTCAAGTGGATGGTTTGCCCACTGCTTGGTCCTGGGGAGTGCAAAGCCACAGACTCTCTAGTGGGTGTCTTTCTCCACTGGTTCTGGAGGTGGCTTTGTGCCCAGTGTGCTTCATCCTGCCAAGGATTGGGTGAGTGGATGCATATCTCCACTGGTTCTGGAGGGGGTTTTGTGCCCAGTGTGCTTCATCCTGCCAAGGACTGGATGAGTGGATGCCTTCATCCACTGGTTCCGGAGGGGGCTTTGTGCCCAGTGTGCTTCATCCTGCCAAGGATTGGATGAGTGGATGCATATCTCCACTGGTTCTGGAGGGGGCTTTGTGCCCAGTGTGCTTTATCCTGCCAGGGATTGGGTGAGTGGATGCCTTCATCCACTGGTTCTGGTGTGGGCTTTGTGCCCAGTGTGGTTCAACCTGCCAAGGATAGGGTGAGTGGATGCATATCTCCACTGGTTCTGGAGGGGGCATTGTGCCCAGTGTGCTTCATCCTTGCAAGGATTGGGTGAGTGGATGCATATCTCCACTGGTTCTGGATGGGGCTTTATGCCCAGTGTGCTTCATCCTGACAAGGACTGGGTGAGTGGATGCCTCCATCCACTGGTTCTGGAGGGGGCTTTGTGCCCAGTGTGCTTCATCTTGCCAAGGACTGGATGAGTGGATGCCTTCATCCACTGGTTCTGGAGGGGGCTTTCGGCCCAGTGTGCTTCATCCTGCCAAGAATTGGGTGAGTGGATGCATATCTCCACTGGTTCTTGAGGGGGCATTGTGCCCAGTGTGCTTCATCCTTGCAAGGATTGGGTGAGTGGATGCATATCTCCACTGGTTCTGGATGGGGCTTTATGCCCAGTGTGCTTCATCCTGACAAGGACTGGGTGAGTGGATGCCTCCATCCACTGGTTCTGGAGGGGGCTTTGTGCCCAGTGTGCTTCATCTTGCCAAGGACTGGATGAGTGGATGCCTTCATCCACTGGTTCTGGAGGGGGCTTTGTGCCCAGTGTGCTTCATCCTGCCAAGGATTGGGTGAGTGGATGCATATCTCCACTGGTTCCGGAGGGGGCTTTGTGCCCAGTGTGCTTCATCCTTGCAAGGATTGGGCGAGTGGATGCAGTTCTCCACTGGTTCTGGAGGGGGCTTTGTGCCCAGTGTGCTTCATCCTGCCAAGAATTGGGTGAGTGGATGCATATCTCCACTGGTTCTGGAGGGGGCATTGTGCCCAGTGTGCTTCATCCTTGCAAGGATTGGGTGAGTGGATGCATATCTCCACTGGTTCTGGATGGGGCTTTATGCCCAGTGTGCTTCATCCTGACAAGGACTGGGTGAGTGGATGCCTCCATCCACTGGTTCTGGAGGGGGCTTTGTGCCCAGTGTGCTTCATCTTGCCAAGGACTGGATGAGTGGATGCCTTCATCCACTGGTTCTGGAGGGGGCTTTGTGCCCAGTGTGCTTCATCCTGCCAAGGATTGGGTGAGTGGATGCATATCTCCACTGGTTCCGGAGGGGGCTTTGTGCCCAGTGTGCTTCATCCTTGCAAGGATTGGGCGAGTGGATGCATATCCCCACTGGTTCTGGAGGGGGCTTTGTGCCCAGTGTGCTTCATCCTGCCAAGGATATGGTGAGTGGATGCCAATCTCCACTGGTTCTGGAGGGGGCTTTGTGCCCAGTGTGCTTCATCCTGCCAAGGATTGGGTGAGTGTATGTATATGTCCACTGGTTCTGGTGGGGGCCTTGTTCCCAGTGATACAACACTTGGGGTGTGGCAGTTCACAGTCCCTCACCTGGGTGTCCGAGGCATGAGATTTTCAGGGACCAGGTTGCATGATAGTCCATGGAGGCAGGGCTAGACTCTATCCTGTGGTGGCTAAGGCTGCAAACTGGTGATAGTGCCGGTGCTGGTGCGGGTGCTGCCAGTGGTGGTGGGATGCTCCAGCCCTTCTCCTGCAGTCTCAGACGGCTGACCACTGGGGCTGCTGCTGCTGGTAGTAGTGCTACTGTCAGCAGTGCAGGTGGCGGTGCTGGCAGCGGTGCAGGTGGCGGTGCTGGCCGTGGTGCAGGTGCCGGTGCTGCCAGTGGTGGGTGGAGGCCCCAGCCCTTCTCCTGCAGCCTCGGATGACTGACCACTGGGGCTGCTGTTGCTGACAGTAGTTGTGCTTACGGCGGTGCAGGTAGCGGTGCAGGGGGCGGTGCTTGCGGCTGTGCTGGTCGCGGTGCAGGTGGCGGTGCTGGTAGCCACCAGGCCTTCACCTGCAGCCTCTGATGGCTGAAGTGCGTTGCCTGGTGTTTTCTGCCCGTTCCTCACCTTGACAGAAGGTGGTGTCATCTTGGGTCTGGCAGCTGGAGTCTTTGAGGTGGCCTTTCTGGGTGGTTGGTGCTCCTTCCCCTTACTGCAAGCTGTCCCCCTCTTCACCTTGGCAGGTGGTGGAATGGTTTTGTCCTTGGCAGGTGTTGGTGGCACACTGGCTGGGCTGACGGGTGCCCCCCTTTGAGCCTCTATTAGCTGCAGGAACCACAGCGGACAACAACTTTGTGGCTGAGGTGCTGGGCTGGGTTCTGGACACCCTGGCCCAAGGGGAAGGACAGGGGGGAGGGGAAGGGAAGAGGTCAATGTTTGCCAGGAAAAGCTTCATAGAGACAGTTGGGCGGGAAGAGGGAGAGGGTTTGGGAATGGAGGAAGAGGGAGTGTTTGTAGGAGGTGTCTGTCTGCTGTGTTTGGGTGCAGGTGCATGGCCTGTATGCTGTTGTGAGGTGGATGGCTGTTGGGTGGGTGGGTGCTTGCGTTTATATACTTTGGGAGGAGGAGTCACAGACACACTGGGAGAGAACACAGGGGACGTGTGCATGGATGTGGTAGTGGTGACTGCCAGTGAGGGGTGTATTGTGATGGGAGTGCTGAAGATGGAGGTAGTGGATGAGGATGTAGTGCATGCAGTGTGAGTGGAGACGCTACTGGGAGGGAGGTGGATGATGAGGAGGAGGGGGACACATTGGAGGCAGTGGATGTTGGTGTGTCTGCATGGGGATGGTGCTTGTGTGAGTGCCTGTGAGATGAAGTGTGGTGCTTGTGTTTGCCTGAGCCACTTTTGTGTGGTGATTTGGGTGAATGCTGGTCTGAAGGTGTGCTTGGGATAGGCTGTGGTTGAGGGGATTGGGACTGGGTAGAGGAAGTTGGAGGGAGGAGGCTAGAGACAGGGACAAGGGCTGCCATCAGGGAGGAGGCTAGAGCCTGAAATACTCACTGTTGGGCCGCCACGCCAGAGTGAATGCCCTCCAGGTATGCATTTGTTTGTTGCAAATGCCTCTCAACACCCTGGATGGCATTCAGAATGGTTGACTTCCCAACAGTGAGGGATCTCAGGAGGTCAATAGCCTCCTCACTGAGGCAGCAGGGCTGACTGGGGCAGGGCCTGAGGTGCCTGGGGCGAAGGAGATGCCCACCCTCCTGGGTGAGCGAGCATGGGAACACGCTGAGGGGCTGCTGGGAGGGCGGTGCTGGTAGGGGGGTGGCGGCTGTACCTGTTGTTGGGGTGGGCGCAGAGGTGTCCGCCCCAACCAGGAAGCATCCATCGGAGGAGGAATCGCTGTCTGTGGTGTCCCATCCTGTCTCTCTCGTGGTGCTCCCCTTGCCCTCCGTCACACTGGTGCCCTCACCATCGGTGGATTCGGCCTCCAGGCCCATGTGGGATGCAGCTCCCTTCATCGCCGGTGCCTGTGTTCCTCTGCCAGATGATGTTTATGCACACAAGGACAGGGTAACAAAACAAAAAGGGTGAGGGGAGACACAGGATACACTTGGTCAATGCCAGCAACACCACCACCGTTGGCGTACACAACACACAGGGAGCAGCCCTATGCACTAGGTCATGCACTACCAGTTACTAAGATAGTCACCAGCCCATGGGGTACAATGCCTACCGCCATTAGTTGCATACCTGAAACCCACAGGACCCTGCCCAGTAGTAGATACCCACTAATGCCATTGGGGTTGGAGTGCTTCAGAGCCTGCCCAACAAGGGACCTATCCTGCCATCTTCGCCCTGGCACCAACAGCCCACATCCCCCACCCAGGTAACCCTTATCGTGTTCAAAGTCAGGATTCAGAATCAGTACTCACGCCCTTGTGGCTGCTGTGATGCCTTCAAGCGCCCATCCAACTCTGGATAGGCGACCGCCAGGATGCGGAACATCAGGGGGGTCATGGTGCGAGGGGCACCCCTTCCTCGTTGGGTGGCCAGCCCCAACTGGGCCTCTGCCATCTTCTTTGCCCAGTAGTGCAGGTCCTCCCACCGTTTGCTGCAGTGAGTGCTCCGCCTGTCAAAGGCTCCCCGGGTCTGCACCTCCTTGTCGAAGGCACACCAAATACCCTTTTTCTGGTGGGCGCTGACCTGCATGGAAAAGACAGCAGAAAAGGGAATTAGTCAACTGTCCGGACTATCACACTCATGGCCCACCAGATCCCTCCATCCCTTGACGCACATACATTGACCACCATACATGCAGCACACTGGCCAGGACGTGTGGCTTACACACATAGCAATCCATACATTCATGGCCCACGTATCATGCTCACAGTGTACTCACCTTTATGTCTGGAGGACCGTGGAGTAACGTGTACTGGGGTAGGACCCCATCCACCAGTTTCTCCAACTCCTCGGCAGTGAAGGCAGGGGCCCTTTCCCAAGACACATGAGCCATTGTTGCTTCCAGACACAGGTCACAGCAGCACTTGCAGTGTAGGTCCTCTCATATTGAAGGTCAGGTAGCAAGTGAGTGAACAGATAGAAAATGGTGGTCACGTCGGCCACGGTGTGTACTGTCACCGTTGGCGTACATCGCCATTGGCTCCTGGAACCCAGAGGGCCCAATGATAACCAATGCGAAGTTGCACGGCGGTCTTCGACCGCCTACCGCAACAGCACACAACTCCAGCGGAATTACCTCATTTCCACTTGTCTCTCCTCACAGGTGAGGCAGCCGCCATTTCATGGGGGCACAAGGCATGGCACCTCATTGCTTCACAGCAGATATTGGCACAGCAACTGATTTTCGGATTCACATACTGTTTCTGTAAAGGAAAAAATGAATCATTAGTGCAAAAGATGTGTGAATATGACCCTCTGATCACCGTTTTCTTCCATAGGCTTCAACCGCTAAGGCTGAATATGAGATGGTGACATCCTCTGGTGTACAGACCCTTGGTGGACCTTGCGACAATGGAGGACAGACACTTCATCATAACCTACTTGATAGGGCCACAATCCAAGACCTGTGTGCCCAATTGGAGCCAGACCTGATGTCAGCTATCTGCCAGCCCACAGGTATCCCCCCTCTAGTGCAGGTCCTGTCAGTGCTCCATTTCCTGGCAAGTGGTTCCTTCCAAACTACAGTGGCCATGCCATCAGGGATGTCTCAGCCAATGTTCTCCAACGTGTTGACCAGAGTGTTGTCACCCTGCTGAAACACATGCGCAGCTACATTGTGTTCACCCAGGTGGAGGATCTGGCCACAGTGAAAGCTGACTTTTATGCCCTTTTGGGACATATTCCCAACATCATTGGTGCCATTGATGGTACACATGTGGCATTTGTTCCCCCCCGGAGAAATGAACAAGTTTTCAGGAATAGAAAAAGGTATCACTCGATGAATGTGCAGATGGTGTGTTTGGCGGACCAGCACATCTCCCATGTGAATGCCAAGTATCCTGGCTCTGTGCATGATGCCTTTATCTTGAGGAATAGCAGCATCCCATATGTGATGGGCCAACTCCAGAGGCACCGGGTGTGGCGGATAGGTGAGCCCAAGGTCCCCACCCAGTATGTAAGTAGGTGTCTGGGTATGGGGTTGTGCCTAAGGGTTAGTGTGTGTCTAACAGTTGTCCCTCGATATTTGCAGGTGACTCTGGTTACCCCAACCTCTCATGGCTACTGACCCCAGTGAGGAATGCCAGGACAATGGCAGAGAAACGTTACAATGAGGCACATGGGTGAACAAGGAGGATTATTGAAAGAACCTTTGGCCTCCTGAAGGCCAGCTTCAGTTGCCTCCATCTGACTGGTGGATCCCTGTACTACTCACCAAGAAGGTGTGCCAGATCATCGTTGCATGCTGAATGTTGCACAACCTGGCCTTGAGACTCCAGGTGCCTTTTCTGCAGGGGGTGAGCCTGGAGATGGTCTTGTGGCAGCGGAGGAGCCCGTGGACCGTGAGGAAGAGGAGGCAGAGGAAGAATATGTGGACACCAGAAGTAATATAATACAGCAGTACTTCCAGTGACACACAGGTAAGACACTGTAACTTCACTTTACTTTTCATTTTTCTGTTGGACATTGTACATGGCAGCCTGATTTCCCAATGTCTATGGCCACTTACTGTACCCTTTGGCATCTCTATTGTCAGATCTCTGTGGCCCACTCTGGCTCCTGGTGTATTTACTGCTGCCCACTAAATATCATTCCAATGAAAATTTAACTGTACATATGACTTGCTATGCTTTGATAATGTTGTACTAATACATATTGGAATCATTTGACAGACTCCAGATTTGTATTTGTTCCAAGGGTGTTTATTTAAGTGCTCATAAGTAGAGAGGGATGTGCAATGGGCTGGGGTGATGGTGGAGGAAAGTCCAGGGTAGAGACCAGTCTCTTGGGGGCGTATTTATACCCTGTTTGTGCCAAATGTGCATCAAAAATGTTGACGCACATTCGGCGCAAACCGTGCACCATATTTAAACTTTGACACCCAAGCCTGCGGACGTCAAAATTCCTCTGTGTGCGTAATTTTTTGGATGCGGGAAACTGCCTTGCGTTAATGACATGCAAGGTAGGCGTTCCCGCCCAAAAAATGACTTTAACGCCTGTGCGCCTTATTTATACTCCTGTGTTATTTTGACGCACAGGAGGGGGTGGGCCTTAAAAAATGGCGCACAGCCTGATGTGCGCCGTTTTTTAACGCCTGGGTGAGGGCAGGCATTAAGGGACCTGTGGGCTCACTTCCATGGTCTCTAACCATGGAAGGAGTCCATCGGTGCCCTTCCCTGCCCCCAAGGACACCTCCTGCCACCCTCTCCCACCCCTGGAGGACACCCATGGATGGAGGGACCCATCCCAGGTAAGTACAGGTAAGTTGAGGTAAGTATTTTTTTTTTTTAAGTGGCATAGGGGGGCCTAATTTGGGACCCCCTACATGCCACTGTGCCCAATGACCATGCCCAGGGGACAGAAGTCCCCTGGGCATGGCCATTGGGCAAGGGGGCATGACTCCTGTCTTTGCTAAGACAGGAGTCATTTCAATTGGGGTTGTGTATCAAAAAATGGCGCAAGTCTGGTTTGAGGCATGATTTTTGCCTCAAACCTGACTTGCACCATTTTTTGACGCACAACCCCCATTTTCCCCTACGCCGGCGCTGCCTGGTTTGAGTAATTTTTTTTACTCTGACCAGTCCGCAGTACCGGCTAACGCCATTCCTTAAATAAGGCGCCCGCATGGTGCGTAGGAATGGCGTTAGCCAGCGGTAATTTTTTTTTATGCAAACCAGCGCCGGCGCTGGTTTGCATCAAAAAGTATAAATATGGGCCTTGGTATCACAGGTGCATTGTCCAAGGGGGCATAGGAAGTGGAGCAATGTCAGTTCAAGATGGACAGGGTGACAGACTGGGACAAAAGGGTGACAATCAGGAGAGTCTTATTTCCTGGCGGGGTCTGGCTTCTGCCTGGATCGCAGGGACCATTTGCGGGGTGGTTCTCCTTCTTCAGGGGGTAGGGTACTGGTGGCCTGTTGTTCCAGTGGCAGGGCCTCCTGCCCACCAGCGCCAGTGGAGGTGGAGGGCTGTTCTTCGTTGTGGCTAGTATCAGGAGCCCGTTGGTGTGCCACTGCCTCCCTCATGGTGTTGCCCATGTCACCCAGCACCCCTGCAATGGTGACCAGGATGGTGTAGATGTTTCTGAGGTCCTGCCTGATCCTCAGGTACTGTCCCTCCTGCAGCCGCTGGGTCTCCTGCAACTTGGCCAGAACCCAGCCCAACGTCTCCTGGGAATGGTGGTATGCTCCCAGTATGTTTGTGAGTGCCTCCTGGAGAGTGGGTTCCCTGGGCCTGTCCTCCCCCATCACACAGCAGTCCTCCCAGCTTCCCTGTTGTCCTGTGCCTTTGTCCCCTGAACCGTGTGCCCACTGCCACTGACCCCAGGTCCCTGATCGTACTGGGTTTGTGGGGTTGCCTGGGGTCCCTGTAGTGGTGGACACACTGCTGAATGACGTGTCCTGGGGACAGTGGCATGGGCTCGCTGAGTGGGTGCTGTGCCGGTGTTTCCTGAGGGGGAGGCTCTGTGGTGGGTTGGGACTGTGGCAGGGTAACCGACTGTCCGGAGGTCCCTGATGGGCCAGGTTGGTCATCGTGATCTAGGCGTACAGAGCTGCTGTCATCAGCGTGGGCCTCTTCTAGGGGGTGGGCTGGATGTTGCTGGCAACTCCTCTCCAGTGACGTTGAGTAGGGGTCCTGTGGGGATGCAAATGCAGTGTAATTTTTTCTGCGTGTGCCATCTTGTGCAGGCGTATGTTCCCCACTATGGTTGTTATTCCCAAGCCAGCTTTGGCCTGTGTGAGTTGTGCTTGGTGTGGCTAAGTGATTGTCACTAGTGTGGATGCTGTGGTGATGGGTGTCCATACAGGTCTGTGATGGGTGTCCATGCATTGGTATTGCATGCAGGGCTTGGTATTGGGATGGGTGGGTTGTGATAGTGGGGTATATGTGAGGTGGTGGAGTGATGGGGTGAGGCTAGGGGTTGTTGTTTGTGATGGCATGCAGGTAGGGTGGGGGATATAGTAGTTAAGATTTGACTTTCCAGAGTCCATTCCTCCTGTTACTCCTTCGAGGCCCTCAGGATGCATGATCACCAAGACTTGCTCCTCCCATGTTGTTAGTTGTGGGGGACGAGGTGGGGGTCCACCGCCAGTCCTCTGTACTGCTACCTGGTGTCTTGCAACCACAGAACGCACCTTCCCCCATAGGTCGTTCCACCTCGTCCTGATATTATCCTTTGTTCTGGGGTGCTGTCCCACGGCGTTGACCCAGTCCACGATTCTCCACCATAGCTCCATCTTCCTAGCAATGGACTTCTGCTGCACCTGTGATCCGAATAGCTGTGGCTCTACCCGGATGATTTCCTCCACCATGACCCTTAGCTCCTCCTCTTAAAACATGGGGTGTCTTTGGGGTGCCATAGATGTGGTGTGAGTGATATGTGTGAGGGTGTGTGGGGTGTGTGGTCTGAGGTGCGTGGATGGTGTATGGATGATGGTGTTTTGTGGCTCTGATTGAGTGGGTGCTCCTGGCTTTTCTCTCTCTCACTTGCCAAAATGTTTGGGTCGTAAAGGATTGTGGGTATTGTGGGTGTGTGTTTTATAGTGTTGTGGGTGTGAGGGTGTGGTGTGTGTATGTGTGTGTAGTTTGAATTGTCCAATGTGGTGGAGTTTTGTTAGGGTGTGTGTATTTTGAGCGCAGCAGTGTGTACCGCCAGTGGTTTACGCGGTTGAAAGACCGCCGCAGTGATTTGTGGGTCCTGATACTGTGGGCGTATTCCTGTTGGTGTATCGGTGTAGGTTTTAGTACTGCCAGTTTATCACTGACCTTTGGTCTGGCAGACTTGTGTGGGTGTCTGTATAGTGGCGTATTTCTCAGTGTGGGTCATAATACCTGTAGTGGAATACCGCCGCGGTCACGGTATGTTGGTGCCCGTCAGCACGACCTTAGGCGGAATTTACTGCCAGAGTTGCAATGAGGGCCTAAATGTCAAACCTGTGTTATAACACGTTCAATTTATTTTAGCTGGTAATTATGTTTTAACTCATTACATTTTCTAGATTGTACATGTATTATAATGCACATCTCACAACGAAGATTCTACTCATTCAACGCACCTGACTCTGCAAAGGAGAGGAGGAGGGGCTGAGGGAAGGCTGGATAATTAAAAAAAATTGTAAATCAAATAGAATATTTATTTTGCTAAACAAAAATAAATACGTTGAGAACTAACATAATGCACATATTGCATCCAGGCTTCACATAAAGTCAACACACCATGTAATAGGCAGGACATTCTTACACCCATTAACACCTGGAAGTTAATGCAGTATATACACTTAACAGAGTTACTCTACAGGTGACTTAGAAGCAGACCATGTACTTGCCTGTACTAATCAAAAAACAAGATCATTATAAGGTCTGTCTTCTCCTCAGTGAAGTTTCTCTTCCTCTTTAGTGGTGCAGGATGTACCTAATATTCTGGAGCTGGTGAGCTGTGGCCTGTTAGTGATTTTGGACCTCAGTACAAGTGTGGTGGTCCGAGCACCTAATTACAACTTTGCAAAATTTACAAAATTGCACTTTTAAGCCACTCTTTGAAGTCTCCCCCACTTCAAAGGCACATTTGGGTATTTAAACCGGGCCTCTGACCCTACCAACTCAGACACTTCTTGACAAGATACCTACTGGGAAAGAACTCTGAACTAGAACCTGCAACCTGCTAAGTGGAGCTGCCTGGCTGCCCAAAGGATTTACCTGTCTGCTTTGCTGTAAAGGACTGCTGCCTTGCTGTTGCCCTGCTGCTTTGCTGCCCTCTGGCTCTGCTGAGAAGTGCTCTCCAAGGTCTTGGATTGAGCTTGCCTCCAGTTTTCTGAAGCCTCAGGGCTAAAAACCCTTCATCTCTCTCAAAGAACTCCTTGTGTGGCGAAAACTTGATGCACAGCCTGCCAGAATCGACGCACAGCCTGCACCGTGGTGAGAAAATCAGAGCACGCGGAACCGGAATGATGCAGTCCTGCTCCCGAGTGGTGATCAACGCAGTGTCAGCGTTGCTACTGGAACTTCAACGCACGGCCCACTGGATCAACACATTGCTAAACCGGAATGACGCAGCCCAATTTCCTGCGAAGAGGAATCGAGGCAGCGCCTGCCGTGGGACAGAAATTTCCCCGTATCGTCCCACATCCCCAGGATTTCTCTGCATCATCCCCAGGGAGTCTAAATACCCTGCACCCCGAGGAGGATCCAAGTCCGCACGCTGGAAATCAAAACAAGGCCCTTACTGCATGTAAAATATCGACACATCGTCTGTGTGTGCCCATAGAAACCGACACACACCTCCCAGTTTTCAATGCATTTCCTCCTCTACGGTCCCTTGCGGATAATTTAGACGCAAACCAGGTACTTTTTGCTTGCAAGATACACTTATTGCTCTTAGGAACTTAAGACTCTTTTTATCATTCTCTAAAGTGATATTTCAATGTGTACTTATGAAATCTTGATCGTTTTGACCTGCATTTATTCAGATGAATATTATATATTTTTCTAAACCTGTGTGGTGTATTTTGTGGTGTATTTTGTGGTGTTATTTCATGATTTATTGCACAAATACTTTACACATTGTCTTCTAAGTAAGCCTGACTGCTCAGTGCCAAGCTTCCGGAGGGTGGGCACAGGATAATTTGGATTGTGTGTGACTTAACCTGACTAGAGTGAGGGTCCTTGCTTGGACAGGGGGTAACTTGACTGCCAACCAAAGACCCCATTTCTAACAGTAATAGCAGTAAAACTTGTAACCAGTCATGGCAGTGCTGAACTCAGAGCTGCCTGGCTGAATACAATCTTACCCCTGCCCAGCACCCCACAGAATGCGCACTGTTTGCTTTGCAGACAGTGCGCATTCCAAGGGTGCTGAAGTGCCAGGATATTGGCCTCGGCTCTCTTAAAGGAGCCGAGGCCAATATCCTATCATTTTTCCCACCAGTCAGCCTGGTAGGAACATTGTAATAAGCTTGGGAGGACGTCAACACCATGGTGGTGCTGTCCTCTCCATGACTTTGGTTGTCCTGTGGTGGGACTGCCAAACTCATAATGAGCCCTTTTGCCCTAGGGGAAGATGAGTTAGATAAGGGCATTACTTTTTTATTTTGCTATCCTTAATGTATGCAAGTTCTGTGAGATTTGGGCCAGGTGTCTGGTGTTTCCCTAGTCTGTTCGATTTGAAGTTTCATGTATTAACTTTATGGTCATAAATTTAGTCGTAGGAGGCTACACCTCACCTCATTAGATGAGATGAACATTTGTAAGTCTAAACCTAGGCAGAGGTCTCGTCCCAAAATTAATGAATACCATCTATGTGGAGATCTTTGCCTGGATGTAGTGACAGATCTAAGTGAGCAGAGATCTCCACATGTAGATATACCTTTGTGAGCTTCAGGTACCTTTCCACAGCCTGTTCACAACTGTGCCCCTGGTGTCAAAGCAAGGTGAATACCTTCAAAGTTGGATGTGGAGAGATAAAGCTTTCTCCATGTGGAAAAATACTTTCCCCATTTGAGGTTGGACAGGAGTGTTGGATTTGTGCATTTGTACATGTACATTTGTACATTTGCATGCACACAATCTATTGCAAGGTCATAATGGAAATTCATAATTGAATTAATATTCCATTTTCTGGAGCACTCTCTGGAACAGGGGTCTCCAGCAGATCGATTGGAAGCTACCAGTAGCTCACCGACAGCCTTTGAGTAGCTTGACCATGAACATTGTCAGTCAGCTGGTTTGAGAATATACAGGAGCCCACTTGCTAAGGCCAACCATCAATGCAGGTTGAACAAGCTTTCTATTTCGTTCAAGTTACCCTCATAAATTGGACAAATTTCCAACATCTATAGCAGGTTGTTCTATGAAGTCTCTCATCTCTGCTATTGATTTGAGAATTCTCTAAATGCTCTCACAGATCCCTACTTCAAAGATTATTTCTTCTGTATGGGTCTGGAATTTCTTGGTGTTACCCTTAACCTTGAAATCTATAGGTTGGATCCGACTATCACAGTCATTTCATTTTTTAGGGTGTCAATCAGTACCACCCCTCTGAGACCGTGATTCTACAACTCTTCAACAGGTATCCCACAATTAATCTGTCCCCTACATTTCAAAGTGGTCAAAACACATGTGACAATAGAACACACAGATGTAGCTAAATAGATGTATGTTACCAGACTCTAGGCTAATAATATCCTAGTTAAACTGAAGGATTTAGGCGGTGTGCCTGTTGCACCTCACTCTGTATGTTTATCACATCTGTCTTTTCTTTTGTGTGAATACAGAGTCACGAAGAACTGTCTCTCTCTTTCAGTACGGTACACAGAGCACTAGTGAAACATTTTCTCATAGTTCTTTTTTTCATTGTTTTTGGATAATACACATATGGCCTCATTACAACATTGGCGCCAAGGTGTAACCGCCGTGCTTATTCTGACATCCCCGCTGGGCCAGCAGGCGGAAACAGAGTTTCCACCTGCCGGCCCAGCGGGGATGTCGGCCACAACATGGGAGCCGGCTCCTAATGGAGCCGGCGGTGTTGCGGCCGTGTGACGGGTGCAGCTGCACCCGTTGCGCCTTTCACTGTCTTCTGTGCAGACAGTGAAAAGCAGTGTGGGGCTGTGCCTGGGGGCCCCTGCACTGCCCATGCCAAGTGCATGGGCAGTGCAGGGGCCCCCAGGGGCTCCGCGACTCCCCTTCCCGCCAGCCTTTCCATGGCAGCTCCTACCGCCATGGAGAGACTGGCGGGAAGGAGACTCGTAATCCCCTGGAGGATTAAAACCGCCGGGACCACCGTGGCAGAAAACCAACGGTCCCGGCAGTGCGACGTCGTAATAGGCAAGATTGCACCGCGAGCCTGTTAGCGGTGCAATTGCCAAAACAGCCCTGGCGGTCTTTGACCGCCAGGGTTGTAATGGGGCCCATATTATTTTGAAGTGTTCAGGCTACATTTAAATTAGTGTTCCCTCAGATTTATTGTTCCCAGCTATTGTGTCAAATGATTATTATTTATTTATTAGAAATTGAGTTGCTGATGAGCCACTGTTTTCCAAAAGAGGCTTATAAGAAGGTGCCCATTGACATTGTTTCTACTTCCTAAGGCAGCACTTAGTTTCTGTGACACGTGAAAATTAATATTTCAGAGCACTGTAGCCCACCTTCCTCTAAAAAAGTATTTATTTTTTTCCTTCCTTTTTACTTTTTGAGTTTTCTTCTTTCTTACACTTCAATCTTTCCCTTTCTGTTTTCTCCCCATTTTCATTTTTTCTTTCTCAATTGTATCCATCTTTCCTGTTTTATCTTCTTCTTTCCCCTTCTTTCTCTTTCCTCCTTCCTTTCTTTCTCTTGTGCCTTCTTTTCTAATTCTTTCCATCCTCTCATTCTTTCCTTCTGTCTTGCACCCTTTCCCGTTTCTTCCTCTGTACTCTTTTTCTATTTCTCTCTTGCTCTTTTTCTTTTTTCTTCTTTCCCCAACTATTCCTCTCATATTTCCTGTTTCTTCCTCTCCTTTGTGTTTCTATCTTTCATCTTTCTTCTCATTCATCTTTTCCCATGTCATAGGACTCTTGCCATGGGGGTAAGACCGCTTTGTTTTGGGTGGCAAAACCACCGCTTGTTCGTGACTGAGTCAGTCCCTCACCAACTGGAAGCTGTTGGCCGGACCTTCTCCGTTAGCAAGTAGCCTCTCACCCAAACCTAGAAAGTAAAGGTGATTTGTGTCAGCCTAAGAACATGACACTCAGGAAAGTTGTGGTGGAACAGATCTTGCCCCGTGCTCTCATTTGTACAAGTCTCACACATGCGAAGGCAAACAAAGAAATGCAGGATAGGATTTAATGCATTTATTGAAGCAACTGCATTCTATGATAAAAGGCATGAGCTGCAATTATTAAGAAGATGAAACATAACACAGCAATGCTTTTGACCATTAGAGTAAAACATATAAACAGTCCAACATAATCATAAGCCTAAGAATTCCTACCTACACTTCTAACATCTAACATGCAAGCATTGCAGTGTTAGCCCTTCTGCCCGTTCTAGTCTAGGGAATTAGCCCCGACCCCATACCTGAAAAGGCAAGGGTTTGGCTGTTGTTTTGCTGGCTCTCCTTCGAGTTGTCTGGAAAAACAAGGACAACATCAGTGACACTGTTGGCAAAGAGGCACACAGAGTAAGATGGCTGGCTGGAATGTCCCCTTTACCCTTCTTCGGCATGTGTGAAGTTTATATAACAAAACATGTTGTGTTCTGAGAACAGGTTTGATGCGATAATACGTCTATGATGAGAAGGTTGACTCCATAGCTCTTGGACTGGCAATACCAAGTAAACTATTGTGTGGAATGACAGCCTTGAGCAGAGTACAGAATTAAACGTAATGTAAAGAAACTGACAACAATGCATTCACAGAAAGGCAGCTCATGAGAATATAAAAAGAACCATGCTGAAAAGAAAGCTGTGCTAAAATAGAAAACAAATGAATAAATAAAAAAAGTGTATATTGGTAAAACTTCACATATCACAGACCTTGAGCTGAAATAAAGATGCCCAGTCTAACCACTAAAAGGAACACACAACACGTGTTGCATTGCTGGTACAAGAGTGCTGGGTTCAAGCTCTTAAAATAAACTACACTAATACTACCTTAAAGCAGGCTCGAAATATACATAAAAGAGATACAAAATGTCCAGGTTGATAAGACAGACCAGCCTGAGGCATGCAGGCAAATTCAAAACAGGACAATTAAAAAAAAATATTCAAACACCAAATTATCAACAGTCATGATCTTGCAGGAGGTCTCCAAGCGTATTGATGAAAATGGAATCCAAGATAGACCCTACTTTGTCAGGTGATAAATCCGCCAGCACGTCAGATAAAAGGTGGCAGGAGCACACATGTTCCATTGCCACAGCCACAGGTCCAGCAGAGGAAGCAGCATTTTGTGCAGTGAAAGATGCTGAAGCAACAGGAGCCAGCAAATCCATGAAGGGCAGCTCATAGAAGGCATGCCACAACAACCGTATTCTCATTGGACAGTTCCAGGAATGAACCCTCATCAAGAACGTCAGCAGAGTTATGTCCATTGATGGTACATGCTGCAAGGCAAGACACACCTCTAGTGCAGTTTCCAAAGGGCACCAGAAGCAGATAAAGATGGGCTGCACACAATTGAGAACAGGTTGAAATGACAGGGACAAGTTCCTGTCCAGCTCTTCCAAGAGTGTTGCTCCAAAATACCGCATCATACGTTCACGAAACAGGTTGGCTGGTGGGAGCATGTCTCGTTGTTGAGATGGGGCAGCCATTGCAAATCCAAAAGAGCAACAGCAGTTTACTGACAATTTATGTCAATGTAATCAGAAATCCGCCAAAAACATGCAAAAAATGAGAGTGGATAGCTGAAGGTATTACTCTAGAGAAGGTCTGGAAAGTACTGACAAAACCAGAACCAACAGCCTTAAAAAAGTGTACAATCCCAGCAGTGTTAGACAAATTAAAGATGCAATTTATTAATTCACCAAAATGTTCCTGAAAGTTAGTATTTAAAAGGGACTGCATCTCTGTGGATGACCTTGCCAGTTGGAGGTCATATGTTTCACTGACTGATGTGAGAGCCACATGTTTTTTAAACAAAACAGCCTTCATTCTGCTCAGGTTCTCAAAATTTACATTATAAGTTGCAATGTGAGGCCACATATCCGCTACTTTTATCTCATGCTCAGTGGATAAATGTATGTTTCCAAAACAAGTCACAATTCTAGAGACCAAAATTAGATAGGAAACACCTTGCCTCATTCCACAGCAGCCTTGATCACTCAGCATTAAGTAACTCCCATCAATAGCAACTGATACTCTGGACGAATCAAAGGGATGGGAATCCCCTTCAGATCACAAACCAAATTTGTAACAGAAGCATTGCATGCTCCGTGTAAGGACACCTGTTTACGAATCATAGGATGGCTTCCAGAAGTCTTGCATTCACCACCGCTAAGAAAAACCTATTTCATGCGGTTGAAACATTTGTAATCGAAAGGTAACTCCTGCACCTCATCAATGTAACTGTCTCTTAGATGTTCAAATTTGCCTACATGAAAATGGTTCAAATATCTAGGCCCTTATTATGACCCTGGCAGCCGGTGATAAAGTGGCGGTAATACCACCAACAGGCTGGCGGTAACTACTGCCAAATTATGACCATGGTAGAAATATCTCAGAAAGACAGCCAATGTACCACACTGACCGCCAGGGCGGAAACAACAGCCACCACTGCGGTAGCCGTCAACAGCCAGGCGGAAGTCAATGTTCCATCATATTAAGACCCTGCAAACCACCACCTTTTCTGGGGTGGTATCAACAACATCAAAAGCCTGGCGGAAACTTAGCTCAGAAGTGAAAGGACTCACCATTGGAAACACAGGGAAGAACCATGCCGACATGGCCACAAGCCAAAGTCCAAGGCCACACTTGTCACCTGCTTCAACATGGAGAGAACACTGCAGGGGCATCAGTTGGTAAATAAGCAGGCACCTCAGGGGGACGGGGGGCACCTCAGCCAGGAGATGAAACAAGACCACTGGTTCTGCAGGGGGCAACATGCCCTGTGCTTGGTCATGGAGAGTGCAAGGCCACAGTCTCTCAATTGGGTGTCTTGCCCATTGGTTCTGTATGGGGCAACATGCCCTGTGCTTGATCTTGGAGATTGTTGGGCCACAGTCTCTCAAGTGGGTGTCTTGCCCACCGGTTCTGGATGAGGCAACATGCCCTGTGCTTGATCCTGGGGATTGATGGGCCACAGTCTCTCATGTGGGTGTCTTGCCCACTGGTTCTGGATGGGGCAACATGCCCTGTGCTTGATCCTGGGGAGTGATGGGTCACAGTCTGTCGAGTGGGTGTCTTGCCCACTGGTTCTGGAGGGGACAACATGCCCTGTGCTCTTGGTCGTGGGGAGTGATGGGCTACAGTCTCTCATGTGGGTGTCTTACTCACTGGTTCTGGATGGGGCAACATGCCCTGTGCTTGGTCCTGGGGAGTGCAAGGCCACAGTCTCTCGAGTGAATACCCCACTGGTTCTGGAATGGACAGGCCGCACAGTAGCCCATTGAGGCAGGATTACATAGCGTCCGCCAGCGGTGATGGCTGCACCGTGGTGATGGTGCTGCTGGTGAGGGGAGGCTCCTGCACATCCCCTGCACCCTTGGATGGATGCACTGTGGTGGTGCTGCTGGTAGGGGGAGGCTCCTGCACATCACCTGCACCCTCGGACGAATGTACTGTGGTGGTGCTGCTGGTGTGGGGAGGCTCCTGCACATTCGCTGCTGCACATCCCCTGCACCCTCGGACGGATGCCGAGTAGTGGTTCTGCTGGTGGAGAGAGGCTCCTGTACTTCCCCTGCACTCTCGGACAGATGCACTGTGGTGGTGCTGCTGGTGGAGGGATGCTCCTGCACATCCCCTGCACCTTCGGACGGATGCACTGTGGTGGTGGTGCTGCTGGTGGGGGGAGGCTCCTGCACATCCCCTGCACCCTCGGATGGATGCACAACCATGGTTGGTAGTGGGGGCTCCATCACAGTTTCTGGTCCATGCTCCTTGCCATTCCTGCCTGCTGGTGCTGGCTCTTTGTTCTTCCTGCCTACTGGTGCAGACTCCTTGCTCTTCCTGCCTGCTCGTGCTGGCTCCTTGGACTTTCAGGAGGCAGGTGCAGGCTCCTTGCCCTTCTTGCCTGCTGGGGCAGGCTCCTTCCTCTTTAAGCTGGCTGGTGCATTCTCCTTCCCCTTCAGTACATCAGGCCTGGATCCCTTTCCACCACGAGTGGGTGCGGTTAGGACTGGGCACGTGGACTGTGTGGCTGAGGTGCGTGGCTGGATTTGTAATACCCTGGCCATACGTGCAGGACGGGGGAGGGGTAGGGAATAGGAACAGTTTTTTAGGGACATTGGGGTGGGAAGAGGGAGAAGGAATGGGAGTGGAGGATGAGGGAGCAGTTGTTGGAGGTGTCTGCTGCTTTTGGGTGCAGGTGCATGGTCTGCATGCTGTTGTGAGGTGGATGGCTGTTGGGTGTCTGAGTGTTTGCGTTTGTGTACTTTAGGAGGGGGGACAGACACAGTGGGAGACGACACAGGGGATGTGTGCATGGCTGTTGTGGAAGTGTCTGCCAGGGAGGTGTGTGTTCTGCTTGGTGTGGTGATGATGCTGGTAGTGGATGATTATGTAGTGCATGCAGGTGTGAGTGTAGACATGGCTGGTACGGAGATAGTGGAGGGGGAGTTGGGGGAGAAAGTGGAAATAGTACATGTTGTTGTGTCTGCAACTGGATGGTGTTTGTGTGAGTGCCTATGGGATGAAGTGTGGTGCTTGTATTTGCCTGTGAGTCTTTTGGGTGTTGTCTTGTGTGCACGTACGTCTGTATGTGTGCCTGGGATAGGTTAGGGCTGAGGGGAATGGGGAATGGGACTGGGCAGTGGAAGTTGGAGGGGGGACGGTAGAAACAGGGACAATGGCTGCCATCAGAGAGGAGGCTAGCACCTGAATCAATCTCTGTTGGGCCACTGATCCAGTGTGAATGCCCTCCAGGAATGCATTAGATTGTTGCATCTGGGCTGCCAGCCTCTGGATGGCATTCACAATGGTTGACTGCCCTACAGAGATGGATCTCAGGAGGTCAATAGCCTCCTCACTCAGGGCAGCATGGCTAACTGGGGCAGGGCCTGAGGTGCCTGGGGCGAAGGAGCTGCCCACCCACCTGGGTGAGAGGGCACGGGCAACTCGATGAGCGGCTGCTGGGAGGGCGGTGCTGGTACGGGGGCTGGCGGCTGTACATGTACCTGGGGTGGTCACAGAGGTGTCCGCCACCACCAGGGAGCTTCCATCAGAGGAGGTATCTGTGTCTGAACTGTCCCCTCCAGTCTCTGCCGTGGTGCTCTCCTCGCCCTCCATCCCACTGGTGCCCTCACCGTCGGTGGACTCTGCCTCCGGGGTCCTGTGGGATGCAGCTCCCTCCATCGCCGGCGCCTCTGCTCCTCCACCAGATGATGCTAATGCACATGAGGACAGGTTGACAAAACAAAAAAGGGGGGAAGAGGCAAAGGACACACTGGGTCAATGGCTGCACCAACACGACCGTTGGCGTACACAGCACCCTCACACACAGGGAACATGTCTACGCAATATACATTGCACTACCAGAGAAATAGCTTGCCACCAAGGCATGGGGAGGGGCACACACCGCCAAATGCAGTACACCTGGGACTCACCCAGCCCTGACCAGTAGTGGATGCCTATGAGCTAGGTAGCAAGATTATCCCTTCAGAACTCTAGCCATGAGGGGACCTACACTGCAATGTGAGGCCTGGCCCAGGGGCACCCACTGACACACATCCCCCACCAGGATACCACCTTACCATACGTAGGTTGTAATGATGAGTACTGTATTCACCCCTTTGTGGCTGCTGTGATGTCCTCAAGCGCCCATCCAGCTCTGGATAGGCCACCACCAGTATGGGGGCCATCAGGGGGGGTCAGGGTTCAAGGGGCACCCCTTCCTCATTGGGAGGCCATCCCCAGCTGGGCCTCTGCCATCTTCAGTGCCCAGCATCCCAGGTTCTCCTACCGTTTGAGACAGTGGGTGATCCGCCTGTCATGGAACCCTAGGGTCCGCATGTCGCAATATACCCTTCTTTTGATGGGCGCTGACCTGCAGAGGCAATACACACAGAAAAATAGAATTAGACAAACAGTCCTGCCACCATATCCCCTACCAATCACCATTTACACATACATGGCCCAGTACACAACCTGTATGCTGCCAAGAGGACATCCACCCACCTCCCTTACACGAGGCCTTCACATACACAACTCCATTCATTCATGCCACATGCATTGTGCTCACAGTGTACTCACCTGTTGGTCTGGAGGCCCCTACAGCAGTCCGTACTGGGGAAGGACCCCATCCACCAGTCTCTCCAACTCCTCCGAAGTGAAGGCTGGGGCCCGTTCCCCATTCACACCGGCCATGTTAGGTTCTAGACACAGGTCACAACATGCATTGTAGGTCCTCGCCCATGGAAGGTCAGGTAGCAAGTGAGGAATCAGATAGAAAATGTCGGACGCGTCTGCGGCGGTGTATACCGTCACCACCGGCGTAGATCACCATTGGCCACTGTACCCCATGGGGCCCAATGTTAGCCAATGAGGAGTTACACTACGGTTCCCGACCGCCTCCTGCAAAGGCACACAACGTCAGTGGAATTACCTCACTTCCACCTGTCTCTCCACACAGGACAGGTGGATGCCATTTCAGGGGGGGAGGGCAGGCCCTGGAATATTGCTGCATCACCGGAAATATTAGCACATGCATGTTTACAAGATGCAAAGTACTGTTGTAGCTCCATTGTTCAGTTTGTGACCGGCTCCTCACTCTTTTGTCCCTTAGATTCCTACAGCTGCGGTTGAATAGGAGATGGAGACATACCCCTGTGCATAGACCCCTGGTGGTCTTGGCAACACTGGGGGACAGGCACATTATCCTCATCTATAGACCTGACAGTGTGCCCAGTTGGAGCCTGACCTGATATCTGCTACCCCACTGGGATCCCCCCTCTTGTGCAAGTGCTATCTGTTCTCCATTTCCTAGCAACTGGTTCTTTCCCAGTGACAGTGGGTTTGGCAGGAGGAATGTACCAGCCAATGTTCTCAATAGTGCTGACAAGAGTGTTGTCTGCCCTGATATAACACATGTGCAGCTACATTGTTTTCCCCCAGGTTGAAGATTTGGCCACAGTGAAGGCCAAGTTTTATGCAATGGGACATATCCCCAACATAATAGGGGCGATTGATGGAACACATATTGCATTTGCCTCCCCCAACCAGCAGAATGAACAGGTGTTCAGGAATCGTAAGAGTTTCCACTCCATGAATGTTCAGATGATGTGCTTGGCGACAAGTGCATCTCCCACGTCAATGCTAAGTATCCAGAGTCAGTGCATGATGTCTTTGTCCTAAGGAATAGCAGCTGCAACTACAGAGGGACAGGTGCTAATAGGTGAGCCCTGGTTCCCAACCAGTACATGTTTTTGTATGTGTATGGTATGGTGTGGGCCATATATGATAGTGTGTGGCTAAATGTTCTCCCTCAATATTTGCAGGTGACTCTGGTTACCCAAACCTACTATGGCTGCTGACCCCTGTGAGGAATGCCAGGAAAAGGGCAGAAGAACGTTATAGTGAGGCACATGGGCGAACCAGAAGGATTATTGAAAGGACCTTTGGCCTCCTGAAGGCCAGGTTCTGGTGCCTCCATCTAACAGGTGGATCCCTGTGCTACTCACCAAAGAAGGTCTGCCAGATACTGGTGGCATGCTGCATGTTGCATAACCTGGCCCTCAGACTCCATGCCCCATTCCTGCAGGCGGAGGAGGCTGGAGATGCCCGTGTGGCAGCAGTAGACCCTGTGGACAGTGAGGATGAGGAGGCAGAGGATGAGGATGAGGACAACAGAACATATGTGATCCGACAATACTTCCAATGGCACACAGGTAGGACAGTGTTACTTCACATTTCAATGACTTTTGTTTTAATTTGTGTGGCAATGGCATGCTGATATTTTCAACTTCTAGGCCCACTTACTTTTCCCTCTGGCAATTCATTTAGCAGATGTTGGTGACCTGACATATATTCCTGGTGTGTCTATGCTCATTCTCTGTACAGTTGATTTGCAATGTTTGTGCCTGTTACAATGAATACATATTTCATATACATGACATACTCCAAAATGTTTTTTTTCCAAAGGGTGTTTATTGATGTGCTAATATATGGAGGGGCAGGTGCAATGGGATGGGGTGATGATGGAGGAAAGTCCAGGGTATTTTTCCAGTCTGTTTGTAGCACATGTGCATTGTCCAAGGGGACATTGGAAGGGGAGCAATGGCAGTTCAAGGTGGACAGGGTGACTGAGTGGGACACAAGGGTGACAATCAGGAGAGTCTCATTTCCTGGCGGGGGTCCAGGCAAGTGTCTCTGGCTTCTGTCTGCATCGCAGGGAACGTTTGCGGGGATGGTTCACCTTCTGCAGGGGGAGGGGTACTGGTGGCCTGGGAGTCCTGTTGCGGGGCCTCCTGTCCACTAGCGGCAGGTTCAGATGACTGGCTAGTGGCAGGGGCCCACTGGTGTGAGACTGCCTCCCTCATAATGTTGGCCATGTCTGTCAGCACCCCTGCAATGGAGATCAGGTGTTGTTAATGGCCTGCGAGCCCTCCTTGATCCCCTGGTACTGTCCCTCCTGCAGCCGCCTGTTCTCCTGCACATTGTCCAGGATCTGGCCCATCGTGTCCTGGGAATGTTGATTGGCCCCCAGGATCTTGGAGCGTGCCTCCTGGAGAGTCGGTTCCCTGGGCCTGTCCTCCCCCTGGCACTCAGCAGTCCTCCCAGTGTCCCTGTTGGCCTGTGCCCCTGTCCCCTGAACTGTGTGCCCACTGCCACTGACCCCAGGTCCCTAATTGTCTTGGGGGCGAGGTGTGCCCTGGGGTCCCTGTAGAGGTGGACACACTGCTGATTGATGTGTCCTGAGGACAGAGGTATGGGTGCGCTGAGTGGGTGCCGTGGTGGTATTTCCTGATGGGGGAGGCTCTGTGGTGGTGTGTGACTTGGCCTGGGTAACCAGCTGTGCAGTGGTCCCTGACAGGCCAGGTAGGTCATCCATATCCTGAAGAACAGAGTTGCTGTCCTCACTGTGGGCCTCTTCAGTTGGGGTACTGGATAATGCTGGCACCTCTTCTCCGCTGACATTGGCTGGGGTACATGTGTTATGGTTTCTGTGGCTGACATATTGTACATCCGTGGCTTCCCCTCTTTGGTTGGATTTGCCCTGCCACCTTTCACTTGTGTATGTTAGTGTATGGTGGTATAGTTAATTCTCTATAGTATGCATGCTTTAGTGATGAGTGCCCATGCAGGGCTGTGAGTGGTGTCCCTGCATTGGTACAGCATGCAGGGCTTGGCATTGGGATGAGTGAGATGTGATGGTGGGGTGTTTGGGAAATAGAAGAGTGATGGGAGTGAGGGTTAGGGTATGAGATGGCATGCACGTAGGGGAGTGATAGGAGTAGAGAGTTGACTTACCAGAGTCCAGTCCTCCTGCGACTCCGGCCAGGCCCTCAGGATGCAGTATTGCCTAGACTTGCTCCTCCCATGCTGGGAGTTGTGGGGGAGAAGGTGGGGGTCCAACGCCAGCCCTCTGGATCGCGAGCTGGTGTCTTGCTGCAATGGAACGTACCTTCCCCCGTAGGTCGTTCCACCTCTTCCTGATGTCATCCCTAGTTCTTGGGTGCCATCCCACGGCATTGACCCACTCCACGATTCTCCACCATTGCTCCATCTTCCAAGCTATAGATATCTGCTGCACCTGTGCTCCAAATAATTGTGGCTCTACCCTGACAATTTCCTCCACCATGACCCTTAGCTCCTCCTCTGTGAAATGGGGCATCTTTGTGGTGCCATGGGTGTTGAGTGATATGTGTTGGTGAGGGTGTGTTATGTGATGGGGTATGTGATGTGGAGTGCGTGGGTGGTGTATAGGTGTGAGTAGTGTGTGGCTCTAATTGTGTCAATGGTCTTGGTGTCTGTCTGCTGGCAATGGTTTGTATTCATAAAGGGTTGTGGGCAATGTGGGTGTGTGTTTTATATTGGTGTAGGTGTGTGGGTGTGGTGTGTACATAGGTGTCAGATGTGTGTTGTTTGAATTGTTCAATGTTGTGTTGTTTTGTATGTGGGTGTCCATTGTGAGCGCGGCAGTATGTATCACCAATGGTTTACCACTGTTGAATGTCCACCGTGGTGATTCATGGGTCATAATGTGGTGGGTGTAGTTCTGTTGGCGTAATGGTGTGGTGGTTTGGGACCGCCAGTTTATCACTGACCTTTGGTCTGGCGGATTTGTGTATGTGGCTGAATACTGACGGATTGGTGTGTGTATGTGTCATAATATGGTGAACGGATACCCGCCACTGCGGCGGTAAGTTGGCGGCCGTCAGTGTGGCTGTAATTAGGATTTACCGCCAATGTCACAATGAGGGCCAACGTAACTTGGAAGGTGGAAAAGGGCAATAATCACTCCATATATTAACCACAATGTCAATGATATTTCCGCCACAGTAAAAGGCAACTTTTCTATTTTTTTTATTTTAAGCATGATGTAAGTAGTTTCTTTCTTAGCCAAGTTGACTCTGTCCACGGCGTAAAAGTGACATGCCATTTTGAATAATGTCAATTGCAGAAGACACAATGTTGTTTAAAATGTAATGTAAAGTTGGGCAATGTGTTCATACTATTATCAATAATGACTAGAGCTTTCTCCAATTTTCCTTATGTATGTGCTTTAACCGGGCTGCAGCTTCCATTTGTGAAAGCTTTCAAATTACATTATATATTGCATATAAGAAGCATTTTGAGCGTTGTTTTCTGGGATCTAACAAGAAATCCCGCAAGTTAACATCTTCTGAAAGGACACTAAGTTATTCTTTTACACCTGTTAATGTGGAAGATTTTAACCATTGTTGACAAAGTTTACCCACACTGTATGTTGTCAAATAACAGAATGTTGTGTGATGACGTACCAAGGGTCAGGTCTGCTCACTCTAAAACGATGTGTGGCGGTAACGAAACGTGCACAACAACATTTGTGTGCACTGGCCACAGTAACCACCCATTGGGACCTGAAAGTGCTGAATTAAAGGTGATATTCTGAACACAATCATTAAGCTCTTCTTCAGTGACATTTAAAATCTTATGTCGATTATTAAATTTGTCTGGTGAGGGAATACTCGGCACATTAACTTCTATTAATTTTGCCAAACCTAAACAAGATGTTTGTTGTATGGTTGCATTGAGAAATCTAATTTGTAGCAGAATAAGGTATGGTCTAAATAAAGCCTCCCTACTCTGTATTTGTGAATCTTTTGCTCCCCACACACTCTTTAAGTCAATTGACTTTGTCCAATAATCATAGCCTTCTTTAGCCCACTAGGAAACTAACAAATCTGAATAAATCAATTTGGTGTCTGTTAGCAAACTTTTCCTTGCTTTTGCTGGGGGTAATTTCAAATAATCAGACTCAGCATCTTTAACATCATGCCCAGTAAAATAAGAAAACTTTTTTAAATATGTTTTTGAACTCCCCACTGGTGGAGTTAGGCAATGTTCCCATTGTGTATCATTTTAAACTACCCTGTGGGTACCAACTTGGTGCAGGAAATGGTGTTGATACTGGTTAACATTGCCCCATAATTTGCAGTGTTCATGTAACCATCCTCACTTTGAAATACTGTATCATTTTCAAGGTCATAAAGTATAGAATCAACTGTTTTCACATCCCAATTATCAGAAACAACCCCGGATGTTATAATGTAATTAATGGATACTTTAAAAACATATGGAATTTGAATCACTTCTGTAGGGCCGAAGATATCACACAGTACTTTATCCCAAACAATCCCATCAGGAACTGGAACAGCTAAAATGCTCACAAGGGACAAGTCTCTTCAGACCTTATGTGACGATAAAACCTTACCCACCTGTTCAACAGAAGAGCATTCAGGAAGATAATGACCATGTATCAACAGAAAGAAAACAATGACAAAACCAATCCAAAGAAGAAATCCAAACAAAGTATCCACAGAAAATACCATGGACAAACCAAATAGTAATGTTTAAGCCACATGTAGAGCTTACAATGCTTTTGAGACAGAGACCGTAGATTATGCTGATGAATTTAGAGAAAAGTCATCAATGTTGGCAAAGAAACCAGATGCAGTCTGTGAACAAACTGGAGCTGGTGAAGGTGGAAGGGATCTGGTAGGCGTAACCATTGGTGGTTTGTAATAAATGATTCCATCCGTTTATGATGCATTTGAAGTGTACAAATTTACATTTTGGACATTTCTTGTCAATTAAGTGGTGACAAGAATCAAGAAAGGTTCATTCTTTGCACTCCCCTGGCTTGAGAAAATCATTTCAGCATTGTTGAGTGATTGAGGAGGTAACTCCTGGATGGTAGTGAGATGGGTGTGGAAACCACCCAGGAGTCCTCATGGTCTACTGTGCAGGATTGGCCACATGCGCAATCTGACATTGGCAATTGAAACAAAGCGGTTTTCTTCAGAACGAGGCAGCGGTGATAGAATGACAGTTCTGGTACTGTGTATTCCCAGGACGGGAACAGGAGGTCTGTAAGATGGGCCAAACTCCTTCACAGATATCTTTTCACAAACTAGATCCCCAACTTTAGGAATTCAGCCTGTGGTTGGTGGCAAATCCCTCTTTCTAAGGTGGTGGCATGTGCAGATGAATATCATCACTGAAATGTCATAATTCCAGCAAGAGAGTTACATGTTAATTTATGTCACAAGGTGTTTCTGACACCATCGCGCCAGGGCCAACAAGATCTAGGACATACATGGGTATCCAAAACAGGACTTCATAGGGGTACGTCCTCCCAAAGATCTTCTGGACAGAATATTTAGTGCTCTCTAGACTCCTTACAGGTGTTGAAACCAACTACGACCTGAACCTAGTACTTTAGCTGTTAAGGATTATTTTAAGTCTCTGTTTTTCTGCTCCACAATCGCATTTCCCTTCAGATGATAGGGAGGTGATTAATGCACAAGAACACCCCCCACTGCAAGATGTCTCTGAATGCCCTGCAAGCAACAGCAGGGCCCTGGTCCAAGTGGAATGCTGCAACTGCATATGTCCCAATGAAGACTTGCAAATCTTCAATAACAGTTTGAGTGTCAGCTGATTGTTGTGGCAACACCCACATAAATCAGGAGCATGAATCAACAGCAACAAGAATGTGTGTGCACTATCTGGTTGTAAGGGACCACAATGGTCCAAGTACACACATTGTAATGGTTTGTTGGAAACTAAGAATGATGTCTGTGGTGGTGTTTGATGGTAGACCCTTTCACTAGTTGGCAAATGTCACAACTAAAAACACATTAATTGGTCTGTTTGTATAGACCAGGCCACCAATAATGTTTTTGCAATACGGAGATGGTAGCCACAACACCAGCATGGGCAAAAGCAGCCTCTTCATGTGCTACTTTGATCAAATCTAATCTTTGGTCATGGTTGGGGATCACGCAATCACCCACCCCTCATACTGTTGCAAATGCAATATTTTGAGCACTTACATGTTAGGAGTATTCTGCAGGATATGCTTTTGGTAATGGCTTGCCATTAGCCAAAGCTTTCACGCCAGCCAGTGTTTTTCATCATCCAGCCTTGTATGGGAATGAGTAATTGCAGCAACAGAAGCCGTAGCTACTGCAGATTTGGCAGCTTTGTCATCCAAAGTGTTTCCGACAATGTGCACTCCAACATGCTGGTGTCCCAGTGTATGTAGTACATGAGCCCGTGCAGCTTGTCTTTCTGATCTGCTACCTTCCCCCACACCAATTTATGTTTTATGGTGTTTACTTTGAAGTCTCTGAACCTATTTAGGTTCCAGTAGCATAGATATTCATTAAAGGACTGGACACAATAATACAAATCATACAAAATGAAGGTACAAAGTTCAGGATGAATGTGCTCCAGTGGCAAGAATAGAACCTTAAGCTCTGCAAATTGTGCTATAAAGTCCCCTAGGGTCTGCATGTAGATTTGCTGAGGTTGGAACTGATTTTCTCTCATTACCCCGTAAACAGCTGCACAAGGGGCGGAGTGTTGGTGTTTGGCACCTACAGCTGGTTGAACTGAACCATAGCTGTGAAGGATGATTCGATTTTGTTCAAGAGGCAAAATGATGGTGGACGTGAGGTATTCAAAGTTCATAATGAAGGAATTCTTGGGTCTGGAGTTTTGGATCAAAAACGTAATCAACATCAGTGATAGTCAGGGATGTAGCCCCTTGAATCTAATGTGGATTTAAAGCTTTTGCATTTGGGACACTTGCTTTGGTAGCAATCTCAAGGGCTGGTATTGGGTACAACAATAATGCATTTCCCTTGGGCTAGTGGTTTCTCCTTTATAACAGCCATTTCAACAGCAGTCAGTATTTTATCCTGTTAATGCAAAATGCTGTTCAGTGTTGGAGTACAAGTGTGATTTATATGCTATGGGTACATTGTCACCTTTATTGAATATAACATAGGGGTGCCCGATGGTGCAAGGAATGACCCGGATTACTACGTTTGCTTCAGTGTCACATGTGTGCAAGTGTTTTTCTTCAAGCATGTGTATCTGTAAGTCTGTGAGAATGCACGCATGTAACCCCAGCCATGATGGTAGGTTCTTCATGGTATTTGGTGGTTGTAATTGCGCACATTTCTCTAGGCATTGTGGTGCCAGGCTCTTTCCCTCACTTGAAAGTTGTTTTGTATTTTTTGTGCACTAGGTTGTTCATTAAGTGCTATGTGGATTTTGTATTGCAAAAGTGTGTGTGTGACTGTTTAAGTGTCTATAATCTAAGACTATTCTACATGAAACAAAGGGTTATTCATTGAAGATACGCAAGAATCAATTACTCCCTAGTATTCGAGTTGTGAGGGAATTTTCCTCACTAGTGCTTTAGCCTTATGTTTAGTGGGATGCTGAGATTGTATTTGTGGACTGGACCTTATTGGTATGACGTGGTAAGGGGAATCCCTATCCCACTTTACATGTTTGCAGTACAGCGCTAGGGCTTGAGCCAATGGCCAATTTGCAGTGTGAGCCTCTTTTACTGCATTTGGAACAAGGAATGAGAAAGAAGGCAAATTGTCATCTTCCCATTATGGGAGTGTACAGAAAAATTCAGGTGGCCAATCTTTTTCTGCCAATTGTATGTTGTAACTTAGTGTTAATCTTCCCCAGGAGATCACCTTGATGGTGTGCTCAATGTCCCCCTCAATTTGAATTTTTAGTTTGTAAACCCTGCTGGGTAAATTGCAGCAAATACCACACCCCAAGTGGCACAGTAATCTACTGAGGGAACCATTCCAAGAGGCAAGCAGATTGTGAGGATTCTATGTTTGTCTTGGGGGTCCCGTATGGGGAACACTGCTTTGCTCATGTTTTGTATTAACCAAAACTGAATTTCTTTAAGTTTGGTGGGCACCTTACCCAGTCTTGAATGCACAGTTGCAGGATTTAGCCCAGTCTTAGCCAAAAGTGGTGCTGTTGGAGCAGCCCTGGCTGGGGCGGAGTTTAAAGTCTGCATTACAAATTGTATTAAGTGTCTATATATGTATCTACAAAATTATTATGTAAGCAGTGTAAATCCGCTACTGGCATTTTTGCTACTTTGGGATGTGGTGTATATGTGACTAGTTCTGTCCATGTAGGTCCTTCATTACTTAGGTGTGAGAAAACAGGGCTGATTGCAGAGGCCCCCTAACTTTTTGCCCCCATTTTCCACTTTTTGCTGGTGTTTTCCTGACTCTGATGGTGCCCTGGGTACTGCTAACCAGTCCCAGGGCCTGTGCTCTGTATAAAATGGATATGCAAATTAGGCTAATTATAATTGGCTAAGTTAACCTACCTATAAGTCCCTAGTATATGGTAGGGCATGTAGGTTTAGGGACCACAGCATAGGTGGTGCACACATAGGTGCACTGCTGAGATGCCCAGTGTCATTTTAAAGGCAGGCCTGCCTTGCTGGCTGCTTTTAAATTAAAGTTATATGCAAATTCGACTTTGGAATTAAAAGTAGTTCCAAAGTCTTAAACTACCTTATTTTTACATATAAGTCACCCCTAAGGTGTGCCCTATGTGCCCCTAGGGCTGGGTGCCATGTAACTATAAGCAGGGACTTTATAAAAATAGGTTTATAAACCCTGGTGAGGTAAAAAGAGCCAAATTTGTTTTTCCCTCATTGAAGTAAATGGCCTTCATAGGCTAGAATGGGGAGACTTTATTTTAAATTTTAAAGTCTCCTTAAATGTTGCATACCAAGAATTTGGTATCAAATTCATTGTTGTAATAAATCCCACAACTTCCAGTTGTTGGATTTAATATAACTTGTTCAGGTAAAGAGTTATAGACTTTACCTAAAAAGTTGCCAATTTCAGGCCTGCATTGTTTTTGCTGCTGTGCTCTGATTGGCCAGCCTGCAGCAGCTTAGTCAAAGCTGCCTTGATGAGGTGTGAAGTGGCCTGGCTTCACACAAAGGAATGTGCTTGGGGGAGAGAATCTCCCCTCAGCAGATGGTGAGGCAGGAAGGGGGAGGGCTGCCAAACTGGTCTTCAAAGGCAGAGAAGGACATCTGGAGCACCCAGCAACACCCCCACACCCTGCAACCCCAGACAACTAGGTGCCCCTTGATTAGATTAGGAGAGGGCAGGAGAGGGGCGTGTTTATGATTTTTAGCCACACCAGTGGGTGGGCTCAGCCAGATGTAACCTCCAAAAATCAGATTCAGCCATGTTGGATTTTTAGAGAATGTTGCCTTTTGGGATGGATTTTTGCCACACTTCCCAGGAAGTAGTCATTACAGGGGGACGACCCTGTACCTGATTGGAGAACCAGGACCCCCCTGCTTTTCACCCAGTAGCAAAGATAAAACTGGCAGACCTGCCCCCACACCTCAGATCCCTGCCAGATTTCAAGAAGAAAAGAACTAAAGGAGAAGAAGGACTGCCCTGCTGGACCCCTGGCCTGCACCTGGAACCTGCACTCAGAAGGACTGCACCAGCTGCACACTTGGGCTTCACCACAAGAAGGACTTTGCCTGGCTTCAACTGGTTCAAGGAGGGACTCCCTGTTTGCTACAGGTGAAAAATTGCTATCCAGAGTCCCCCTGCACCAACTCCTGAAAAGTGACAAGCTGACCACTGTCCAGTGGCCAAAAAGGAGTTTGCGCCAGGTGCATTCTGGGAGTTGAAGTCCGCACCCCCCAAGGACCATCACAGAACTTCTGGACCCTTGGGGTGAGCTGTGGACCCCAAAAGAACCTTAAAAGAACATCTGGGTGAAGCCCCAGAAGTTTGGAGATTTGAGAATTTTTGAAAAAAAGCTCCAGAGAGGGACCGACCCGCCGCGGATATTCTAGCCGGCTTGCCTCAACCGCGACCCGGCCTGATTTGGTGGTTCGTCCCGGTAAAGAAAAATCTCAGAAAAAGAGACTAATTCCGAAGGTAAAAAGTTGACCGGGACCTCCCAGCCATCGTATCCGAGAAGGGCTCCACGGACGTCGGATCAAGATCCAGGTTTACCCCGGTCGAAGGATTTTCACCTCGAAAAAAACTACGAAGTCCGAAGGTAAAAATCTCCACCGAGGAATCCAGCATCGCGTATCCGGACAAGGGCTCCAGGTGGTCGGATTCGACTGGCAGGTTCGTCCCGCTGAAGAAAATCTTCAAAATAAAGACTAAGTCAGAAGGTAACTTTTTAACCGAGGCCTCCCGCGACCTGTAGCCGAGCAGGGCTCCATCGCGGTCGGCCTGAAACTTTGACTTTGCCCCGGTCGAGGTGCAACCAGATGACCCGATTGGCGCTTTTTGTTTCTAAGCGCTAGAAAAGTAATAATTCTTTAAAAATTCATATCTCCGGTTCCCTTTATCCGATTTTATTCGTTTTTGTGACATTTTAAAGATAAAGATATAAACTATTTTTATAAATTGGTTTTGGATTTTTAAACTGTTTCCTGTGTTTTATTTAATTACTGTTTCGTGATATTTGAATGCTTTACACACTGTCTCCTAAGTTAAGCCTTGACGCTCGTTGCCAAGCTACCAAGGGTTGAGCTGGGATTAATTTACTGAGACCTAACTGTACCTAGGTGGAGGTTAGTGGCTTGTTGCTAGGTGTAGGTACCTACCTGCCCTTACCAATAACCCATTTTCCAACAGAACCTAATCTGACATTGTGTAAAACATGTGGTAGGTTGCCTTCAAACCAATTTTGGTGTTCTTGATAAGAGAGTGACATTTCTAAATATGCATAAGCGTAGTTGTGGGAAAAGGGTGCGTTTCCACCGGCTGCTGGAAAAGTGACCCAGGAATAGATACTTTCTGTTCTGTACGCAGTGTGTGCCTCTACCATGAACGTAACATTCGCATCCTCTTCTGTGAGTCCATGAGCTAATAGATGTTGTGTGAGAGGTTGCCTATTATTTACTGGAATTGCTACCTGTTGAGGGTCAGTCACGTTTTAGAATAGTAGGTTCAAAGATAGAAACACCAATATGGGGAAATACTTTTAAGGTGTAAGCTTCAACAACCTACAGCCTGAGATAAGTACTACTTATATAGCGGAGGATATTTCCCTAGCAACACAGACATCTCCGCAGAAGGTAATTAGGGAGCGTTTAACATGTGAGAGACAGAGATACTCTGGAGATCTGTTAAATTAGTGCCTGACCAACGTTGGTGGCACCATGTCATAGGACCCTTACTATGGGGATAAGACTGTGTGGTGTTGGCCAGCAGCACCACAGCATATGGGTGACTGAGTCAGTCCCATACCGACTGGAAGCTGTCTGCCTGACCTACTCGGCTAGCTAGCAGCACCTCACCCAAACATAGAAAGTAAAGGTAATTTGTGGCAGCCTAAGAACATGACACTCAGACTCCTCAGGCAAGTCATGATGGAACAGATAATACCCCTTCTCTCATTTGCACAAGTCTCACACTGCGGTAGGCAAACAAAGAAATGCAGGATACGTTTCAAAGATTTATTTAAGCAACTGCATTCTATGATAAAAGGCATGAACTACAATTATTAGGAAAATGAAACATAACACAGTGATGATTGACCATTAAAGTAAGACATATAGGCCCTCATTATGACCCTTGCTGTCTTTTGGCCACCAGGGTTAATGTGGTGGTATCATCGCCAACAGGCTGGCGGTGGATACCACCACATTATGAGTGTGACAGGTTGGGCGCTGCCAACCCACCACACCTCTACTCATACCACCATGGCGGTATGAACTGCCAGGCCGGAGATGTTCATCTCCGATCCAGTTGTCCACAGAGGGCCACCGGTGGCATAATGAGCCGGCCTACCACCATGGTTTCCACAAACACCATGGCGGTAGGCGTACCAGTGACAGGGAATTCCTTCCCTGTCAGCAGTAGATGCCCCCCACCCCCACAGCAATCACCTGAACAGTCACTGCATTCCCCACCCCCTAAAGTCACAGTTTCTCCCACACCCCAACTCCCACCAACCCTCCCCGCATACATGCACACAGACCACGCATACACCGGTTTACCTCCACTTCCATACACGCATCCACTCACACTCATCCATGCACGCATTCACTCAAACATACGCACACACATTTAGGCACACATCCACACTAACATGCTCAAATGCATACACACTGACATGCAGACACGCACTCACTGTAACATTCATACACGCATTCACACACACTCATACAACCACGCATACACCACAACACTCACAGACGTATTCACACACGCAGACACCGCACACTGACACCCAACACCCACCACTCTCCCACCCCTCTCCCCGTCATACACCCAACTTACCTTGTCTGGAGAGGAGGTCGTCCAGCAGGGAACTGGAAGGGGCGTTGCTAACAACAGCAGCGCCCTGCCAGGCCATATTAATGAACTTAATATGGCTGGCGGCATCCTTCTGGCAGGGCGGTGCAGGTGGTAGCACTGCCCAGGCACCTCCGACCACCAGCATGACTACTGTCGGATATCTGCCCAAAGTGTGGCAGAAATCCAGCAGTATCCATAATATGGCGGGAGGGAGACCGCAAGCACTGGTGGTCTCCTGGCACCTGTGGTTTGGCGGTCTTGGTTAGAGACAGCCAAAGTCATAATGAGGGCCATAGTCAGTCCCAACATCCAAACATACTCATTAGTCTAAGAATTGCAACTTACACTTCTAGCATCCATCATAAGAGCATAGCAGCTTTTCTACCAGTACTAGTCTATGGAAGGACCCTATACCTGGAAAGGCAAGGTTCTGCCTGTTGTTCTGCTGGCAGCCCCTGCCGGTTGGCTGGAAAGACAAGGGGGGGTCATTCTGACCTCGGCGGTAAAAGTCACATACCGCCGGCCAGAAGACTGCCATAACATTCTGAACCGCAACTGGCAAACCGCCAAAAACCCGACATCCACAAAAGTCCGCCACACCAAAGGTCAGCGGGAAACTGGCGATGACCAAACCTCCACCGTCACGCCAACAGAAATACGCCCATACCATTCCGACCCACAAATCCCTGCAGCGGTCTTTCAACCGCGGTATTCCATTGGCAGTACACACCGCCGCGCTCAAAATACACACACCTTTACAAAACACAGGCACATTGGACAATTCAAAATACACACACCTGAGACACATACACACACCACTCCCACACACCCAATTAAATATAAAACACACACCCACATCACTCACAAACCCCTAAGACCACAATTGCAAGTGAAGGACAGAGAGAGAGAGCACAGCATAGAGTACACCATCACACAGAGGCAAATCACAACATCACCCACACAATTTCCACGCACAAAACACCATACACCATCACACTTACCACACTCTACAACACATACACCACCCCTCACCTCATCCACACCACCCCATGGCACCCCAAAGACACCCCAGGTTCTCTGACGCAGAACTCAGGGTCATGGTGGAGGAAATAGTTTGTGTAGAGCCCCAGCTCTTCGGGGCACAGGTGCAGCACACCACCATTGCCAGGAAGATGGAGCTATGGCAAAGAATAGTGGACAGGGTCAACGCTGTGGGACAGCATCCACGCAATCGGAATGACATCAGGAAGCGGTGGAACGACCTACGGGGGAAGGTGCGTTCCATGGTATCAAGGTACAACATCGCGGTGCAGAAGACTTGCGGCGGACCCCCACCTACTCCCCCAGAATTCACAGCATGGGAGGAGGAAGTCTTGCACATCCTGCATCCTGAGGGCCTCGCAGGAGTAGGCGGAGGAATGGACTCTGGTAAGTCAAATCTTCACTACTTCATTCCCCCACCCCACCTGCATGCCAAATCATACCCCCACCCACGCCCCCACCCCCATCACACCAACTCCTTGCAAATGGCTCACCATCACATCCCACCCATCCCAAAACCTAGCCCTGCGTGCGTCCCCAAAGCATGGACACCCATCCCCAAAGCATGCCCACTGCACACACCCATCACCCCCACAAGCCACCGTCACAAAAGCGCCCACAAGGGAATGCCAGCACTGGGGGACACGGCCACCCACCCATTACACGAAATGGCACACACAGAAGCAATAACCATACTCTTATACCCCTGCAGGACCCGAACGCCACCACACCGCCACGGAGGGTCCAGAGATGTCCATCCCACCCCCAGAAGAGGCCCCCAGTGATGACAGCAGCTCTGTCTCCCTGGACCCTGATGACCAGCCCGGCCCATCGGGGACCTCGGGACAGTCGGTTCCCCACAGACAGCCACAGGCTACACCAGACCTAACCCCCTCTGGGAACACCAGCACAGCTCCCACCCAGCGGGCCCATGCCTCTGTCCCCAGGACACGTCAATCAGCGGTGTGTCCACCACTACAGGGCACCCACGTTGACCCACCACCCCAACAACAACAGGGACCTGGGGCCAGTGGTAGTGGGCACACCGTCCAGGGGACAGAAGCCCAGGGAAACAGGGCAATTGGGAGGGCTGCTGTGCGACAGGGGGGGGAACAGGCCCAGGGAACCGACTCTCCAAGAGGCCCTCTCCTCCATCATGGGAGCATACCACCACTCCCAGGAGACGATGGCTATGGTACTGGCCAGGTTCCAGGACATCCAGGTCATGCAGGAGCAACAGTACATGGGGTGCAGAGAGGAACTGAGGAACATTAGTTCCGCAATGGGGACCATCGTCGTGGCCCTAACCCAGATAGTCACCACATTGCGGGACCATGTGGCACCACAAAGGGCCCCTGTCACTAGCCTGGACCAGGAACAGCCTACCACCTCCGCCGGCGCTAGTGGACAGGAGGCCCCCACACAACGACGGGCCACCAGAACCCCACCTCCTGCAGAAGAAGAACCACCCCGCAAGCAGAACCTGAGATCTCACAAGAAGACAGAGTAGGATTGCAAGACCCCCGCCAGCAAACGATACCCCTGATATCATCCCACAGTCCCACATTGTCACCCTGACCAACCTTGAACTGCCCCTGCTCCATCCTTCCACAGGCATATGGACAATGCACCTGTGCGACTGAGAACTGGACTCACCCATCCCCGTTTTACATTCATGTTCCTTAAATTTAGCACTTTAATTAAATCACTTCTTGCACTAAAAAAATCCGGAGTCTGCTTGTATTTTGAACAAATGTATTAGACATAACGGTGCCAAAATGTTCAGTTATATTGTGATGACAACATACCACTGTCACACAGCTGTAGTCCATGGGCAAACAAAGCAGAGGTCACGCAGTGGGGCCCACAGCACTGAAAACGGAAGGGAAAGTCACAACTCAGTTAACAGGAACTGGGGGGGAACTCAGACAGTAGAGAGGCAGGAGACTTTAAGGAAATGTAAAATGGCGTGGCTGATTCGTACCTGTGTGCTACTGAAAATACTGTTGTATCACTGTGTCCCTGTTGTCTGTGTCGTCCCCGTCGTCTTCCTCCTCTTCACTCTCCACAGGCTCCACAGCTGCTACAACACCACCATCTGGACCATCCTCCTGCAGGAAAGGCACCTGGCGTCGCAAAGCCAGGTTGTGAAGCATACAGCAGGCCACGATGATATGGCACACCTTCTTTGGTGAGTACATTAGGGATCCACCTGTCATATGCAGACACCTAAACCTGGCCTTCAGGAGGCCGAAGGTTCTTTCTATAACCCTCCTAGTTCGCCCATGGGCCTCATTGTAGCGTTCCTCTGCCCTTGTCCTGGGATTCCTCACTGGGGTAAGTAGCCACGACAGGTTGGGGTAACCAGAGTCACCTATTAGCCACACACGGTGTCTCTGTAGCTGTTCCATCACATAAGGGATGCTGCTATTTCGCATGATGTACGCGTCATGCACAGACCCAGGGAACTTGGCATTTACATGGGAGATGTACTGGTCAGCCAAACAGACCACCTGGACATTCATCGAATGATAACTTTTTCTGTTCCTGTACACCTGCTCCCTTCCACTGGGGGGAACCAAAGCCACATGGGTCCCATCAATGGCACCAATGATGTTGGGGATATGTCCAAGGGCATAGAAATCACCCTTCACTGTAGCCAAATCCTCCACCTCATGGAAAACAATGTAGCTCTGCATGTATTTCATCAGGGCAGACAACACTCTGGACAAAACCTTAGAAAACATAGGCTGAGACATCCCTGATGATATGGCCACTGTTGTTAGGAATGATCCACTTGCCAAAAAATGGAGTACTGACAGAACTTGCACCAGAGGGGGAATCCCTGTGGGTTGGCAAATGGGGGACATCAGGTCTGGCTCCAGCTGGGCACACAATTCATGTATAGTGGCTCGGTCAAGTCTGTATGTCAGTATGACATGTCGTTCTTCCATTGTCGACAGGTCCACCAGCGGTCTGTACACGGGAGGATTCCTCCATCTCCTCGCAAGTCCCAGCGGACGGTGCCTAGGAAGGACAACATGGAGCACAGAGTCAAGCAACCCACAGGTACGTAACCACAGCTTGCACAAAACACGATTCGCTATGCATTGAATGGCTTGTATGAGTGGCAATGCAAGGCCTAGGCCTGTGTGACGCAGTACAAATTAAGCCATGTGGGCCCTTGAAATGGCGGCTGCCTGACCTGTGAAGTGTGACAATGGGATGTGAGGTCAATGCGCTGGCGTGGCACACCGTGGCGGTAGGCGGACGAAGACCGCGGCGCAAAGCAGCATTGGTTAACATTGAACCCTATGGGTCTCAGGAGCCAATGACGATGTGCGCCGGCGGTCGCGGTACGCACCGCCGCGGTACGCACCGCCATTTTCTAACTGCTTAATCACTCGAGACCTGATCATCCACAGGAGAGGACCTATACTGCAAGTGCTGCTGTGACCTCGGTCTGGGAGATGCAATGGCTGCTGCGACTGGGGAAAGGGCCCCTGCCTTCACATCTGAGGAATTGGAGAAACTTGTGGATAGGGTCCTCCCCCAGTATTCACTACTCTACGGTCCTCCAGACCAACAGGTAAGTACACAGGGAGCACGTAGTATGGGCTATGCCTGTGTTGAGTGGGGTGGATGTAAGATGGTGGGGAGGGGTGCAAATGGGGAGTGCAACGCACAACAGATGAGAGCATGTGCCACATGGCAAGGTTGGGGAGGGGGGGCCACTCACATCGACCATGCAGGAAAGTGATGATATTTCTTATTCCACCCTGTCCATGTCACATAGGTCATAGCCCATCAGAAGATCGACATTTGGCGTGCCATCGCCAAGGACGTCCGGGCCCTGGGGGTCCACAACAGACGGGGCACCCACTGCCGCAAGAGGTGGGAGGACATCCGCCGCGGGAGCAGAAAGACTGCCGAGGCTCTGCTGTGGATGGCCTCCCAACCTAGGAGGGGTGCCACACGGCAATTGACCCCCCTGATGTCCCGGATCCTGGCGGTGGCCTACCCCGATTTGGATGGGCGCGTGAGGACATCACAGCAGACACAAGGGGGTGAGTATCAGCACATTCTGCTATATTAGCGCACAGTGGAGGTGTCTGGGTGGGGGAGGAGGGCTATCTCTAGGCCAGGGCGGTTTCTGTAGGCTAGGCCCCTCCGTTAGGCATGGCCCTGTGCCCCCGCACCCCACCTCTGTAGGGTGCTAAGTACAGATATCCATGGTTCGGCCTCACCTATGTGTGCATTTGTTGTCCATTGACTTGTAGGCCAAGTGCGTGGCGTAGTGCAGGGGGCTTCTGTGTCTGTCCTCTCCGCCAACGGTGCCGCCAATGCATGCACTCAACATGTCTTTCTTTCTTCTCCCCCCCCCCTTTTTTTGGGTTTCATGTTCATGTGTGCATTAGCATCATCTGGCGGAGGAGAAGTGGCATCGGCGCACGAGGGAGCTGCATCTCATATGGCCCCGGAGGGCCATGCAACCGACTCAGAGTACACCAGTGAGACGGAGGGCGAGGGGGGCTCACAACGGGGACCCGTGGAGACGTCAGCGACACCGACACGTCCTCGGAAGGGAGCTCCCTTGTGGTGGCGGCACCACCCGTGCCCACCGCAACAACAGGTGGAGCCGCCACCCAGCGCACCAGTCCCGCCCTCCCAGCAGCCCCTCAGCGTTCGACCCGTGCCCGCTCGACCAGGAAGCCGGGCATCTCCTTCGCCCCTGGCACCTCAGGTCCTGCCCCAGTTACCCCTGCTGCCCTCAGTGTGGAGATCATTGACCTCCTGAGGACGCTCATTGTTGGGCAGTCTACCCTTTTGAATGCCATCCAGGGGGTAGAAAGGGAGGTGCATCGGAGCAATGCATACCTGGAGGGCATTCATTCGGGTCAGGCTGCCCATCAGCGATCGTTCAACGCTCTGGCCTCAGCACTGACGGCAGCAATTGTCCCTGTGTCTAGCCTCCCCCCCTCCAACTTCCTCAACCCAGTCCCACTCCCCTGTTCCTCTGCCTATCCCAGACACACCTACAGACCAGCCTGCACACACCTCAACACCCAAGGGCAGCTCATCCAGACATAAGCACCACAGATCACACAAGCATTCACCCAAGCAACATCCACATGCAGACATGCCAACAGCCACCCCCTCCTCTGTGTCCTCCTCCTCGCCTCCCTCCTCCCTCCTTGTGACGTCTCCACTCACACCTGCATGCACACCACCATCAGCCAGTACGTCCATTACCACCACACCCACAAGAACAGTCCGCACACGTGCAGTCACCACCCCCACTTCCATTTACACGTCCCCTGTGTCCTCTCCCACTGTGTCTGTCACCCCCTCTTCCAAACCACACAAACGCAGGCAGTCACCCACCCAACAGCCATCCACCTCACGACAGCCTCCAGCACAAGCACCTGCACCCAAAGACAGCACACTTGACTCTCCTACAACCACATCCTCTCCCTCCACTCCCATACCCACTGCACCTACCCTTCCCATTGCTCCTAAAAAGTTGTTCTTCTCCAAAATTAACCTCTTTGCATCACCTGACCCACCCCCTCCATCTCGTAAGAGTCCAAACAGCACCTCAGCCACCACAAGCCCTGCACCTACTAGGACCATCGTTCAGGGCTATTGGAGTCCACCAGCTCCTAGGGCAGGAACATCGGCCAGCAGCAAGGGGACAGCCAGCCCACCCCCTGGGAAAAGAACAAAAAAAGGGAAGGGCCGGCAAGACAGGCCTGAGACGGCAGCCCCCAAGGACACCACCCTTGCACCGTCACCTGGCCCATCCACAAAGGGAGGCAAGGGCCCCAGAGATTCCGCCGAGGGGGGCAAGGGCAGCAGGGCGGACAAGTCCGGCAGCAGGCGAGCTGCCCAGGAGGGCCCCACCAGCCCCATTTGGGGTGTGACGGAGGACACCCACGGGCCCAGGAGTCCTGCTCGGGAGGGCCCCGCAAGCGATAGGTCGGATGGTGACTGAGCGGGAATGATTGCCCAGATCTGGTTCCCTAGGAACACAAGACAAGCACCGCTGAACAGGGCCCCGCCGTGAGAAGCACCGCTGAACAGGGCCCCGCCGTGAGAAGCACCGCTGAACAGGGCCCCGCCGTGAGAAGCACCGCTGAACAGGGCCCTGCCGTGAGAAGCACCGCTGAACAGGGCCCCGCCGAGACAAGCACCGCTGAACAGGGCCCCGCCCTTCCTGTCAAGCACCGCTCCGCTGGGTCCTTCATCTCAAGCACCGCTCCGCTGGGCCCTTCCTGTCAAGCACCGCTCCGCTGGGCCCTTCATCTCAAGCACCGCTCCGCTGGGCCCTTCATCTCAAGCACCGCTCCGCTGGGCCCCTCCTGTCAGGCACCGCTCCGCTGGGCCCTTCATCTCAAGCACCACTCCGCTGGGCCCTTCATCTCAAGCACCACTCCGCTGGGCCCTTCATCTCAAGCACCGCTCCGCTGGGCCCTTCCTGTCAAGCACCGCTCCGCTGGGCACCGCCGTCTCTGCACCGTTCCGCTGGGCCCTTCATCTCAAGCACCGCTCCGCTGGGCCCCTCCTGTCAGGCACCACTCCGCTGGGCCCTTCATCTCAAGCACCGCTCTGCTGGGCCCTTCATCTCAAGCACCGCTCCGCTGGGCGCTTCCTGTCAAGCACCGCTCCGCTGGGCACCGCCGTCCCTGCACCGCTCCGCTGGGCCCCTCATCTCAAGCACCGCTCCGCTGGGCCCCTCCTGTCAGGCACCGCTCCGCTGGGCCCTTCATCTCAAGCACCGCTCCGCTGGGCCCTTCATCTCAAGCACCGCTCCGCTGGGCCCTTCCTGTCAAGCACCGCTCCGCTGGGCACCGGCGTCTCTGCACCGCTCCGCTGGGCCCTTCATCTCAAGCACCGCTGGCCAATTGGCAGGGCCGGATCTGTGTCAGGCAGGGCTTCACGAAGCACTCTGGGCACCATGCCTCCTCCATAACCAGTGGAGACTGTAATCCACCAGATGGACTGTGGCTTTGCACTCCCCAGGATGGTACAGTGGGCAACCCACCCACTGTAGAGACTTGAGAGACTGTGGCTTTGCACTCCCCAGGATGGAAGAGTGGGCAACCCACCCACTTGTGAGACTTGAGAGACTGTGGCTTTGCACTCCCCAGGATGGAAGAGTGGGCAACCCACCCACTTGTGAGACTTGAGAGACTGTGGCTTTGCACTCCCCAGGATGGTACAGTGGGCAACACACCCACTGTAGAGACTTGAGAGACTGTGGCTTTGCACTCCCCAGGATGGTACAGTGGGCAACCCACCCACTGTAGAGACTTGAGAGACTGTGGCTTTGCACTCCCCAGGATGGAACAGTGGGCATGGAGGCCCCTCGTGGATCTGGCGTCGTGGACTCATGTGGCTGAGGTGCCCCCCCTTCCCTTCCCCCTGAGGTGCCTGTGGTTTTATTATCTGATGCCCCAGCAGTGTTCTCTCCAATGGAATCGGGTCTCGTGTGTGGGCTTTGCCCATGTGTTAATGCACATTGGCCCACGAACAATGGCATGTAGCCAATATGTGCCTGACTTTTGGACTATGTATACATTGTTCATGTTGTGATTTATTTATTTTAAAAATCTCATATTTTACTTCAGTTCAAATATGCTTTAATATACTTCTATTTTAATGATCATTTTATTTTGTCTTTGAATTATTCCGGGGGGTTTGGGGGTGTAAATCTGACTTGTTGCTCTGCATTGGTGTGTGGGGATTTGGGGGTGAGGGGGTGTCGCGTATGTGTGTGCCTGTTACCTTTTCTCATCCCCCCTCCCCTGTGTCGTAGGTGCAGTACTCACCGTTGTCTCCTGCGGCGGCGTTCGTGCTCCTGGTAGAGGAGCAGGTAGACAATCGCTGGTAGGATGTTTAATTCGGGTTCCATGCTGTCCAGATTCCTCGTGGAGTGTATGAAGGTGAGCGTTTTCCCGTTCGTGGTCTGTTTCCGCCGTGTTTTTATCGGCGGGGCTCCCGCCCCGGAAAAGGTTGCGGATTGGTGGGTCGTGATAGGGTGGGCGGTACATTGTCTGCTGCCTGTCTGTTGGCGGTGACCGCCGCGCTGTTTGTTTGCCCCGCCATGGCGGTCGGAGTGTTAAAGTGGCGGGCTGTGTTGGCTGTTCCCGCCAGGGTCAGAATTCAATTTTTTTTACTGCCTGCCTGTTGGCGGGTTGGCCGCCGCTTTAACACTGCCAGGGTTGGAATGACCCCCAAGGACAATATCAGTGAAGCTGTCGACAAAGTGACACACGTCTCATTTACCCTTCCTCAGCATGTGTGGTGTTTATGTAACAAAACGTGTTGTGTTCTGAAAATAGGCCCGACACGATAATCAGGAGTGTAACAAAGGCCCTGCAGCCCCCATGGTGCGGTGGGGCCCCAAGCTCCAGGGAGCCCACTCAATACAGTATACTGTGCATGGGTGACATGCCCCTGACTGGGTCCAGCGAGCAGGGGGGCCCTGTACAGGTACTTTGCAGTGGGGGCCCTTCAGTTTCATTGCGCCACTGATGAAAATATGTCTATGGTGAGAAGCTTAACTCCACAACTAGCAATACCAAGTAAACTATTGTGTGCATTGACAACCTTGAGCAGGGCACAGAATTAAATGTTCTGCACACGAACTGACAACAATGCCTTCGCAGAAAGGCAGCTGATTGGAATATAACAAAACAACCCAGCTGAAAAGCAAACTGAGCTAAAATATAATATAACAGGTAAACAAATAAAATCTGTGAATAGGTATAACTGCACAGGTCGCGAGCTAAAATAAAGATGCCAATCTAAGCAATAAACACTCCTGAGTTCTCACATTTTTCTCTCCGCTTTCATTTTCTCTCATTTCCTCTCCTTTTCTCCTTCATTGTCTCCACCGTTTCTGTCTGTCTGTCCTTTCTCCATTTTTTTATTAATTTTTCAGTAACAATTGAACCAGACATCTCCACACAATCTTTTTATTGTCAGCCTGGTGTTCATGGATGTCCATCCTAGCCTGTAATTGGGAGCATTTGTGGCTACTGAGATAAGATGTCCTAGGGATTCACAAATGTGTCTACCTGTTTACTCCTGCTACTCAAGACAAAAAGTCCATCAGTGGTTCAATACAATCTGAAAACCGCCCCTTTCCAATAGCTATGTTGATGAGAAATAACAGATAAGATAAATGTATTTGGTCTGTGATAACAGGTTTGATCCTAACTAATTAAATTGTGTAGTAGATATGCAGATCTACTGAGTGCAGTTTGCTATTTGTTTATCATTGTTGAGTGTGGGGAATGGTCATTACTTCTGAGGGGCGAAGTTTGAATAGATCATTATGTCTCTCGATGTCTTGACAATGTTAGTATATAACATACTACATTGGACAATACAGAACTATGTTTAAGCCATGCACCTTTTATGAGTAGAAATTAAAAACAAAGAGCTTTGAACAGAACCAAAACACAAACAGTTGAATCCCCACAAGATGATTCCGTTTCATTAACTAAATAGGCCATGTGGGTGTAAGACTTGTTGTTTTCATAATTAAAGTACATTTACAAAGATCATAATTAGGCTCTTTTATGATAAAAAAAAATCTATTTGTCATTCCCACTGCAGCGATGAATGAATGGAGGTTTGTTTAGCAAACTAGTTTTAATTCCAGCTTGCATGTTTGTTTAAAACTTACAATTTCATGAAAACCTTGCAAGATGTAGTTTTTGCTGAGTAAGTTCAAATGCCACATAAATCAACAAGTTGGATTTACTAATCACATATTTTTCATTGAATTAAATGAGTTCTGCACAATTCACGTAATTACTTAACATAAAAATATAACCATTTGTGTCACACTTTTAAAGAGGTGCAAGCTTGACGCTGTGATATGTCTATAAATACAGAGCTGTACAGCAGTACGTCCAAAAATTCAATTTGAGTTGTGTCCACCTTGTGAGTAAACGCTAGGTTGAACTCATTAGTGTTGAGGTGTTCTATGAGTATGTTTAGGTCAGGGATGTTGCCAGTCCAGATGGCAAGAATATCATCAATGTACCTACCCCAGTAAAGAATGTGCTGGGTGAGATGTGTCGGACAATTGGACCAAAGATGTATTTTCTCAAATTGACCCATGTATAGATTGGCATATGATGGAGAGAACTTAGCTCCCATAGCTACACCCTGACACTGCCGAAACCACCTGCCATCATGCAGAAATACATTGTTTTCTAACACTAGTCGTGTGAGTTCAAGAAGCATGTGTGTGCGTTCATATAGTGTTGCATCCCGAGCACTGAGTGTGCGTTGGAGCATTTCGAGACCCCTTTCCAGGGGAATGGACGTGTAGAGTGAGCTAACGTCAAGACAAAAAAACACGCAGGCATCCGTCCATTCGATGTCTTCAAGTTGACACAGCAGGTCCCTAGTGTCCTGTATGTACGAAGGTAAGTTACGTACCAAAGGCACCCCAACTCCCTGATCACCATAAGAGCGCGGGTCTTCAACGACCATCAGACGCTCCTTGACTGCTCACCGCGCCTCTCCGGCCTGACTCTTTAAGGTATGTCCTCCAACTCCGGGTATATAGTCCACTCCATTCCAATTCATCTGCATGGTTATTTCATGTAAGATTTATTTATTCATTTTTTACAATTGCCATGTATGTTATGACTTTATTTTAGCCTCACTCTAAATCCCTCGACTTATCCAGTTTTTGAACGCGCATTACTAGTAATCTTTAATTGCCTATTCTCGACTTACGCTCGCCTCTCGTCCATTATCGGCCTAACATTACCGTGTTAGCTGCGTGCTACCTACCTTATTTGCAGCATACGGCCGCTTTCTCCGGGCTCATTTCTGAGCACCGTTTTATGCCCTCGCCTCACTACCGGGTTTTAACACATTTCGCACTGCCGAGGGGGTCCGCCACTTTTGTTGCATGGACCACACTTACCATGAGATAGACCTTTTCACGCTTGTACTTTAGTTTTTACTGTCCTACACATCAGCGCTCCGTTTTTATAATACCTACCTCACCATTTTTGATTGACATTACTCTACCATACTTGCCTCACTATTGTTTCTGGGTACATATCTCACAGGACTGGACTCACTACTGGCCTTTTAACACAAGACTACAGCTACATTCCCCACAGGCCATTTTTTTGCCTCTGTTCCCTCTACACCGACTCTCCTTCTTTCATTTTATTTTTTGACACCTTGTAGGTATTGTCTCACGGCTTATCAGGGCCTGCCATACCTGCTTTTACCTACATGCTCAACTACCTAACAACCCTGCTGCTGCTCGGGCAGCCTTACTACTCTCAATTTCACTAATCCACTAAGGTATGTACATAGTGACTTTCTCTACCTTCTACCTTCTCTACCTTCTACTCACTCCTATGACTTCTCCGCCAATCATCTTTTCCTTTACTATTCTTGTCTCATTCCTACGGACATTCTCTGATCTTGTTCCTTTACTGGCTACTCATAGCCAACCATATCATGTTCAACTCTTTTTCTTTCCCTTCCTAGATCAATATCACCTATTCTAGCCCACAGATCTAAATAACATTGACCACTCTGGCCGGACGGCCCAGGTATGAATTACTGTTCTAGGCTACTATGGGCCCTTTTTTCTCTCTGTCACCCACTTACTATGTACCGCTCCGTATCTCCCTTATTTGTGTTCTTATTCACCCATATGCTTGGTCTCTCTTAACCCTGCCCTACTCTCGTATTCATCATACTTCGCCTCACGCTTTATACGCTTTATACGCTTTTCACAACTTAACAGTCTACTATCAGAGACATATTGGTTCTCTACATTTACTGCATGGTCATGTTGACTCACTTTATCTATATTGTGTCTTTTTTAATTGGTGTCCCTTTCACATTTGTTTGCTTGTCATGTTCACTCAAATACTCATCTTCTCAAGCTCTCACACTAGTCACTGGTTTTTGGTTTTGGAATCTTTTCCACATGATCACCAATAAGTTCACTATTGATTCCACACACTTATATATACCAACTGTTGCTTTTATCATTATTTTTTGCAGCCTTGATGAAGTCACTTGTGTGACGAAACACGTGTTGGCTGTTTATCTATGATGATTATTATGTTCTACAACACCCATGAATAAAGGCATCATCTACTAACAAGATTCAGGACTTTTTCTTCAACCTCATACTTTCTCTAACCTCCAACACACCATCAGTGATTTTCATCCTTGCAACACTATTGGACACGATATTCTGTGTGCTTTGGCCAATTCGTTTTAGTTTTGTCCGTGGGTACTTTGTTACCCGTTTTGGTGCCTTTTGGGTAGTAGGGCACTCAGCCAGATTGCACCAGACACTGCTCTTTCATATATATTTGTTAAATACTACTGTTTTACTGCCTAGAAGTGCGGCATCCTTTACCCTTACTACCAACCCAACATTCACACAGAGTAACAACATCATCACCTGCCTCTGTGACATGGCAGACCATGGGGGAAACCACAGCAATGCTGATGTAAACTGCTGTTGTGGGTACATTTGAACTTATTTACTCGTTGAAGGTCATACTTGTCATACTTGCACAGTAGTTGCCACATTCTCATGGTCGTTCATGGAGACATATCCTGTACTCCTTACTCAACAGATACTTTATGGGTAGGTATCACTAATCGCTTAACATTTAGCACAGTAACATCTGGGGCCACTGTGCCTATCTACACATACAGTACAAGGCAGCAGAATGAGGACTCACTAATTACCCCTGTAACAGAGGTAGACGTTTCCTATGGCAATGCCCTGACACCTCAGGTGTACTGATGCTGATGGTAGAAAGTGGGCTCTCAAACTTTGTTGAAGGTGACCAACAAATCCTAGATTGAAAGTAAATGCCCTCATCAGTCACTGTCTGTATAGAATAAGCAGACATCTTTGATACCATTCCTGCCAGGGTGGCTGATATCCATAGACGGCGTGCATCTACCAATGACCTACGCTACATCTTCCCACTAATAGGTAACCCAAAGCCATGCAAGCATTACATCAGCGAGGTGAGAGTGTGTACTTAGCTCCTTGTCGCTGCTGTGCTGCCCTCAAGCGGTCATCCACCTCAGGGTAGGCCACTAGCAAAATGCAAGTCATTGGGGGGGTCTGGGTCAGATGGGCACCCCTCTGTTGTTGGGAGGATGTCCCCAGCAGGGCCTCCGCGTTCATACATGCCCAGCATCTCAGGTCCTCCCACCGTTTTCTGCAGTGGGTGCACCACAGACTCCTCACCCATCTCCATGCATCCACTCTGTCTGCCTGTCCCAATGCTTTTCAACCTCACACACATCACTATCAGACAGGACAGTGACATAAGACTCACCTGCTGCTCTGGTGCCCCATACAACTGTCCATATAGGGGTAGGACCCCCTCCACAAGCTTCTCAAGCTTCTCTTGGGTATAGGCTGGAGCCCTATTTCCTGCAGGACATGGCATTCTGAGAGAGTACACAGCAGCTCACGCAGTGGAGGTCTTGCTTGCATGAATGTAAGGAGTCAAGTGAGCTATGCTACAGAAAATGGCGGTCAATGCCACCGTGTACATGATTGTCACCTCTGGCAGTGATCACCATTGGCCCCAGTCTCCCGTAGGATAACAATGTTATCCAATGAGGAGTTGCACGAAGGTTGAGACAGCCTACCACCATGACAACTAACTCCAGTGACAAAATGTCACTTCAAGCTGTCCTGTGCATGCGGGACAGGCAGCTGCCATTTTACATGTAGTCAGTGAATTTTAGGTGAATTTTAGGTTCGTCATGCATTAACTATAGTGACTACTGCATTGATTGACTACGTCCACACATTCAGGACATTAACTTTAGGTTTATCCTCTGTCCTGTTCCCAGATCTGTGCAATGGTGAGAATGAGACAAATCCCTGTGTACCGGCCCCTAGTTGACCTTGCTACCCTGGAAGAGAGACACGTCATACAGACACATTGTTTGAGCCATCAGACTATCATGGAGCTGTGTGCCCAGTTGGAGCCGGATCTGTATAGGTGTTGTCAGTGCTCCACTTCCTTGCCTCAGGGTTCTTCCAGGAGACAGTGAGCTTGGCAGCAGGGATGTCACAGCTGATGTTCAGTCATGTGTTTAAGGATGTACTGTGTGCTTTACTCAAATACCTGCCCAGCTACACCAGGTTTCCCAAACATGCACATTTGGCCACTGTTAAATCTGACTTTTATGATATGACACTTATCCCTCATGAGATAGGGTCCATAGATGGCACCCACATTGCCTTGGTTCCTCCCAAGAGAAATGAACAAGTGTACAGGAACCAGAAAAACGTTTACTCCATTAATGTCTAGGTGGTGTGTCTCGCTAACCAATATAGTTCCCAAGTTACGGCCAAGTTCCCTGGTGATGTGTATAACACCTACATTCTGAGGACCAGCAATGTCCCACACCTGATGTCACAACTAAAGAGGGACAGGGCATGGCTCATTATATGTATCCAATAGTGTGTGTTCCCCTTTAATCTCACCTCTCTTCACATTCTGCCCTCTGTCTATGCCAGTATAGATATAGGTCGAACCTTTGTGCAGACGTGTGACTCTGACTATCCTAACCTTCCCTGTCTGCTGACTCCTGTGAGATATCAATCTACAGATGGTGAAAACTGCTTCAATGAGGCCCACAGCAGGACAAGCCATGTCTTTGAGAGGATGTTTGGGCTACTGAAGGCCAGATTCTGCTGTCTACACGTCTCCGGAGGTGCCCTGCTCTACACACCACTTAAAGTCTACTAGATCATTGCTGCCTACTGCATGGTACGCAATCTGGTCCCTGAGATGTCACATCTCATTACTGGATGTAGAGGAGGTGGCTCATGATGGTGACACAAGTGATGAGGAGGCAGATGATGAGGATGCAGCTGTCTCTAGAGCTGAGTTTATCCACCAATACTTCCAATGAGAAACAGGTATGTGTAATCAGTTTTGTATGTGACCTGTACTCCTGTCTGCCTTGTAACATAATTCCTCCTACTGTGTGTCTGGAGATGTTGAGTGCAGTTATCCCTCTGGGTGAGTTTGGGGGGAGACATGTTGGCCATCAGGGCAGGTGTTACTATTCAAATGTCAGTGCTATTTTCAACATGCTGTTGTGAGGCATCACATCTGCAAAGTAATGTCCATGTTGTGTGTTCCCTGTACTTCTATCTCAACTGCAATTGAAGTGCCAAACATAATAGTGTCATCATTATTGGTATTTATTCTCACAGTCCACAATGAGAGAATGTGTAACCTAACTTTTACTGATTGTGGAATTTGCCTTTAGTTGAGTTTTGTCAGATGTGAGGGAAGGACCATTGGGCATGGATGTCAAGAAAATATGGATCTGACATGAAAATATGGTTTGAGATTCCACTTGCCAAGTCACACTAGGGAGCTCGGCATTGTACTGCATGTGTGCTGAGTGGCCAACATTGACTCCTAGCGTGAGGGTTGTCCCTGTCTTGGTCTATTTGCAGGCCGTTTGCGTGGTGCAACTCTGGTTCCTGCTTTGCCTGGTGGCTTCCTTGACACATGTATCCAGAAGATGTCTGCTCTACTATCATCCTTGATGCATTTTGCTCACCCTTCTTTCAATCTCACAGACTTTTGCTAGACAATGGGTTGACTGCTCTGACATGTTGTGCAACCGAGAAATGTACCTGTTAAAATAAAGACACGTAGGCAGTAGTTGTGCTCAAAGGTGTTTAATGTGATTCACAAGTAAAATGGATGATTAGTGGGGTCATGGTGGGTGAAATCATCAGAGTAGTTGTCCCAGCTGTAGGTAGTCCAGGTCCAGTATCCAAGGGGCCGTGGGAAAATGGAGACATGACATGTTACAGTCAACAGGGTGTCAGTGGCACACAAGGGAGAATGTTCATAAGGGGGTCACTTCCTGGCAGTAGTTTTGGTCTTGGCATCAGGTCCTGCGGGATGTCTGGATGGTCAACCTCACTTGCGTGTGGGTTCCTCAGCTACAGAGGGAAGGAGCTGGTGGTCTGTGAGTCCTCTGACAGGGCATCCATTCCACTAGCTGCTGCAGAAGTGGAGGCCTCGGTTGGAATGTGGCTAGTGGAAGGGGCCTGCTGGAGGGTGGAGGACGCATGCAGGATGGTGGTGAGTTCCTTGAGCACTCCTGCAATGGAGGGCATGGTGGCAGTTAGGGTCTACCACTGATGCATGACCTCCTGGTTGTTTTCCCTCTGTAGCCCCTGGTTCTTCTGCAAGGTTGTGAGGATCTGGCCCATCTTGCCCTGGGTTTGCCGGTATGCTCCCAGTACTTGGGAGATGGCCTTCTGGCCAGTCGTTTGCCTTGGGTGCACATACCTTGGGCCACAGGTGCCCTCCCACTGACCCTGGCCCCAATGCCTGTGCCCCTGGAACAGTGTGCCCACTCCCAGTTATACCAGGACCTTCATCGTCTTGGGTGTGTGGGCTTGACTCTAGTCCCTGTACAGTGGGGCACACTGCTGATTGAACAGTCCTTGGGACACAGGTTTGGGGACAAAGGATTGGCTATGGTGTTGTAGCCGCTGTGGTGGGGGACTCCTATGTGTCCAGGGTGGGCTGGTTGTGGTGGACTGATCAGTTGTCCCAGATGGGCCAGGCAAGTCATCAATGTCCAGACATCCACTGGGGTTTTCATCCTGGGGAGGGCTGTCTGTCTCTGGCATTCTCTGCAGGGAAGCAATGGCAGGACTGCCTGTGGATGGACGGGGGGGAGTTACACTGTGGGGATGTACTTATTCTTATCTTCGTCTGATGCATGGAGTAGCTTGCCTTGCTTCCCAGTGATGGCAATGACAGATGCAGTACTGAAGACATTGTTTGCGGGTGACGTATTGTGAAATTGTTTCCATGTTCCATTCTGGGTAGAGGATGGTAGATGGCATTGCTGTCATTGCCCTGTAGTAGTACGCAGTCAAAGCATCCACTTGGTGTTGCGTGTGCTATGGTTTTCCATGGAGGTGTTCCACTGTGAAGTGGGACTGTCATCTTTTGATGTGAATGGAGTGATGCATTGTGGGAGTTGTGGTGCTTGGCACTGTAATTGGTATCTGTGCACTATGGAGGGACTGTGTGGGGATGTGGGAGTCGGGTGGTGTGGCATGCAGGAGAGGGGCGTGTGGTGATTGGGGGGGTGCAGAAGTGTGAGATGGGATGGATTGGGGAGTGATAGGGTAGTGAGGATGCATTCTGCCCAGGAGTAGTTGGTGTCTGGAGAGTGTTGTTGACTTACTAGAGTCGAGTCCTCCGATGATTTTAGTCAGGCCCTCAGGATGCAGTATGTCCAAGCCCTTCTCATTCCACAGTGTGAACTCAGAGGGAGGAGGTGGAGGCCCATCGGCAGTCTTGTTAAGCGCAATCTGATTACGTGATGCCATGGAATGCACCTTCACCCTAAGGTCGTTCCACCTCTTCCTAATGTCCTCTCTTGTGCATGGATGGGTGCCCACTGAGTTGACCTTGTGAATGATCCTCCACCATGATTCCATTTTCCTGGCAATGGATGTATGCTGGACCTGTGCTCTAAACAGTTGTGGCTCTACCCTAATGATTTAATCAACCGTGACCCTCAACTCTTCATTGGTGAAGCGTGGGGGCTTTTGTGGGGACATGGTAGTGGTGTAGATGTTCAGGAGGGTGTTGTGCACAAGGGGTGGTGTTTGGGGATTGATGGTGAGTGTGGGGTGATCATTTAGGTGTGTTGTGGTGTTTGAGTGATGTGTGCGTTGTGTACTGCGTGAGATGTGTATGTGTGCCCATAGTGTTGAAATATGTGTATTTCCATGCTATTGGTATCTCTGTGTGTGGTAGTTGTTGCAAGGGAAGAGTTGTGTGGGGTGTGTTTTATAGTGGGGGTGGGTGTGTGTAGTGTGGGTATGTATGTCAGGTGTGGGTTTTTCATACTGTCCAATGTGCTGTAGGGTTCTGGTGGTGGTGATCATTTGTGTGCGGCAGTTCGCACAGCCAATTGTTTTCCGCCATGCAATGACTGTTGTGCTGATTTGTGGGTTGCAATATGGAGGGTGGGGTGTTGCTGGTGTGGCAGGGTTGGCGGTGAGTCAGTCTCTCTCCCGCTGTCTGTCTGGCGGTGTCGGATTTGTGGTTGTATTTGGGCAGTCTCCCGTTTGTTACTCGTAATACGGTTGTCATTAAACTGCCATCACTGGCGGTCTTTTGGTGGCCGCCAGCACGTCGATTTTGCCATTAGACCACCACTCGTAATGAGGGCCTGAGTCTGGTTGAACAGCATTACTTTGAGGCAGTTTCTGCTGTGCAGGAGAACTTGAAAGAGATGTTCTCCGTCCCTACTGCTCTTTTCAGTGGCAACAGAACCATTAGATAATTGCTTTCACTGTGATGCCCTGATCCGGGAAATGCAAAGGGACTTTGGATAGGAGAATGTTATTTCATTGTATGCAAATGGCATCCTATGATACCTTGCATGCACAGAAAACTCTACTTCAAGGATTCTCAAGCTCATTAGAACCTTTGGGAATTTCTCAGGCATTCACATAATTTGAAAGAAGTCCATTGCTTACAGTGACAATCTAGTGATGGATATACATGTCTCCTTCACTGAGAAAAGAGGGGTAGGGGACAACAGATCACAAATTGTTCTGCAACCAGAATTTGGGATGAATATTGACAGATTATCTAAGTGACGTGGGACACTGGTGGCGTCTCCCCCATCACTGCTGTTGAGGGTGGCTAAGATGATATGTGTTCCCAAATTTCTCTATGCCATGCAGAACTCGCTCTTCGAGGTCCCAGCACACTTCTTTAAGATGGTTGAGGCTGAGATTCATTTGTTAATGTGGAATAGAGAAATGCCAAGAATGGCCCTACCTCCCCTGAATGATCAGAAAGCCCGTGGAGGAGCATATAGCCCTCCCAGACCTGCGCCTGCATTCCTGGATGACCTAGTTGTTGTCAGTCAATGACTGGTCATTTGCAGATCAACATAAGCTGTCTTTGATGGCAGACAGATGAGCTATAGACCCATGGGGCCATGCCAGGCCACTGTACAGAAGGGGGAAGCCTACGGATCTCCGAACATCAATGGTGATTAAGACGTAGAGAAAGAAACTCCAAAAACTGTGATGAAAGATAGTAATGTTTGAGGCACCATTATGGGATATGGAAGCCCTGACAGACTTGTGAAGGGTACACAGCTATGAGAAATGGGATTTATTGGGCATCTCCAAATAGGGGGATGTATGGAGTGCAGAGAGGATGCTGACTATTCTAGAACTACAGGAGCAATACACACTTCCTGTTTTACCTACAGATTTAATCTATTTTGTTAAGCTGTATTGGCCACTTTCAGAATATAGCAGCAGAGAACCCCTTGGGGTTTAGGGCCATAAGTGTCCCCATGAATAGACATGCTGTATCTCGAAAACTATACCACTCTATTACACTCTGCCCCCATTACTTGCTCCAAGAGGGATAGGAACATAACCTGGGCAGACCTAATGATTACTACTGGGGTGGCTTGCAGATATCCCAGGAGGTAGCAATTCAAGCAGGATTCTGGCTGATTCAGTTGAAAGTGCTTCACAGAGCTTAATACACCAGGACAAGGTTATTTGCCATGGGCAGGATAGACACCAACTGTGCTTGAGAGGGTGTGGTCAATGGTACACTCTACTGCATGCTGTCTGGGAGTGTCCTTAAATTCAGGCATATTGTGTAGACTTCATCGGCCACAGGCAACTGACTAGACCAAGTGGTTACATGACGAATATCGGGGAACTGACCCTTAATAGATACTCTCTCCTTTTTTGAAACACAGCTTTGGTGGTGGCCAAGAGAGACATAATACGATGTTGGGGGAAGACCCGTGTTCTGATGTTAAGAATGTGTGTATTCAATATTGACTGGTGCATCCTGGCTGAAGAACTCATCTACAAAGCAAGGGGATGCCCTCAAAAAGGTTTCAGAATAGAGGGATCTTGGAAGGAGTGGGTGATGTTTGATACAAGGTTGCCAGGTTTTTGATGCCACCAACCTTGCTGAAGTCTGTTTACGAGGGTACAAAGCATAAAGGGAAAATCTAAAGGGGGACACCAAATGGGTAAAGGAAGGTCAGCTGGAATCCTATTTTAAAATCTTATCCACTGCATCGCCATTTGTGAATTCACGAATGAGTGCCTGGTTCGCAAGCCACACCACATGATTTGACATTGTGTTTTAATTTGTTGTGTTTAATATGACAAAATGCTAAATAAAACAGATTATAAAAGAACTGGCTATTAAATACATCTAAACTGAAAGAGGCTGGCTGAGCTAACTGGTTTACAGGCAATGTATACAGCATATATGCTACCTCTGATGATGTAGAAAGGCAGGCATTTGTGCAAGGGAAGGTGTCGGCCCTTGGGCTATTAAACATGTATTTAGAGGATTTTCAAATATAGTGCTACAAGACAGTTATTCAATAGGCAATATACAGTTTAGTTAAAACTGGTGACCTCCATCAACCGGACCTATATTAGAGACATAAGTCTCAGATGATGGATTGGGAGCTAGTGTGACAATAGCATACAGACCAACATTTTGAAAGAGAAAAATGGGAGGATTTTTCCTCGGGAGAATGTCGCCTCCTATGACGTCTATTGCAGAAGAGGCGATTTCAGACGGTAGACAACCAAAATAAACCCTTTTTTTTGTTTACAAAATCACCCTCATGAAGAATTCTGGCCCTATATAAAACAGTGCATTCTGTTCACAAATGAGGGCCTTATTTTCAAGTGAGCTCTAACTGGACATCCAAAAAAAAAAAGTCTGACATCCCTCCTACTCACCTCAGCATACCCCACTTCGTTTAGGACCTGATTCACAAAGGTAAACTTACACTTTTATTTTATTAATAGTAATTTTATTCCCGCGGATAGTCCGCACTCATGAGGGGACATCACACATAAGAAGACAAGCCTGCCCTATGTTTTTATGAGCAGAGTTCTCCACCCGGACTGCAGAATCTCTGCATTGGTAAAATTATTTTAGTATAAATAAACACTTAGGGCCTGATTTAGATCTCAGCAGATGGGTTACTCCGTCACAACAGTGCTGAATATCCTGTACGCCAAAATATAAATCCCAATTTTTTCTATGGGTTTTAAATTTCGGGCAATTGGGATATCGTCACCGTGGTAATGGAGTAACCGGTCCCCCGAAATCTAAATCAGGCCCATAGTTTGTAATTACCAAAAAAAATAGTAAACTTCCACAAAAATGTAAGTTTACCTTTAGGAATCGGCTCCAGCGGCGGCTCCTCCATTAAGGCGAAGGAGCTTTGCCCCACTGCTCTCTCAGCAGTGAAAACAAAAAATTTTTTTTTATAGTAAAACAGCTTATTATCATTTTATTTTTCCTCACTGAGCTGAGTCAAGGGTGGGCGGGCCAATCCATTCGGATTGAAAGCAGCTGCAACAGTGAGGAAGAGTGGTGGGCACCGCAACAAAAATGTGCATGTTAGTTTACCTGGCCACCTTAGGACAGCCAAACCGACAAGCGCACTTAGATCTGTCCACCTGAGCTGTGGTGCACAGCCGGGTGGAGAACACGCAGAGGCTCGCAGGGACTGACTGAGCGTCAAACCAAACTGCTCAGCCCAATCCCTGTGCTTCTTTAATGTTGGGTATGACCAGCCTGAGAGCAGCGTCTGGCTAGGGGAGTCTGGGAGCCTGTGAATGGTCTGCCGGGACTTAGGGGAAGCAGAGGAGCACACAAGCATAGAGGCAGTGGCTGGCCGGTAAGTGTTATTTTATTTATTTCTCCCCAGGCTGCGACCTGCACTGCCTCCCTGCGCTGTCTCCTCACACTGGCCTACCACTTTTCTTTCCCAGCAGCCGCCTCTGCCTCAGTCTACAGGGAAAGGTGGTGAATCATATTATGGAGCCTCCATAAGATCTGCATTTGGGTTCACTTGTCTGAGTGGGAGGCCTTGCTGAGGATCGTAGTAAACCAACAGCTAAAATGAGACAAACGAGTCGACCAATATTTTTCACATGTATCCCACGGTGGTCTGTCACATAGGTGAAGCAAGATTGTCGCTGACACACCGCAAGTCAGGTACTTGCCAATGTTGATCCTGGAAATGAACTCTCATTTTGACAGTTTATTTCCGGAACCCACTTCAGTCTGGAGGCAAGCAGGGGCAAGGGCCAGAAATGTGACTAGGTGACGTAGTCATGGGATGGGAGAGATAGTAAGGTAGTGGAGAAAATGACATGTAGTTGACACATTTCTATTACTTTTATCCTTACCTTTATAAGGTCCGTGCTTTTTACGCTTTTACTTTTTAAGGGCTAAACCTTTACTTTGTGCGATTTTACCTTCCAGTTTTGAGGCTTGATGCGGCCACTTGACAAGAAGTAGGTACACATCTCAAGTCTGATCATCAGTTATGATGGAACACAACTCTGCTGAACCCTCACTTTGTCAGGTTTCTCTGACCCCTTTTCAACCTCTGCATTGATTAAGGTCCTGTAACATTTTAGGTCAAGCTAGAGAGCCCCGGTATCTGTAGGATGCATTTTACCAATTCTTTAAATGTTAATAATTCTTTAAAGTATCCCTCCATGCAAGAAGTAATATTCTCTCACCACATATTATTGGCTGAATGAAGTGGAAAAAGCTTAATAACATCTGCTCGATTGCATGTTACAATGTGTGCATATGTATTTAATTTTGAAACATGCCAAAACAGGTCAGTTAATGCTAAAACAAGAAAGCAGGTACACGACAGACGCTATGCAGACTATTGTTTCAAGCTACCTGGCAAAGGAAGAGTAATTTAATGAAAAGTGCTCCTATTTAGCAACCTATATTAATCGTCGGCAGAAGTTAGCACGCGTTTTGACATATGATGAAAAATGCGTGGAACCAAAGAAATAATTACTGTTTCATTAACCAAGTCAGTTAATGTTGCATACACATGCAGCCGTTTGCTAACTTACTCTCTTCCGGCTAATTATTTTGTCCTCCACTTCAGCCAAGTAAGTCTGCTCCATACTCAATGTGTATGTCCAGGCTGTTGAGGAAGTAAAGGAAGTATTTCCGGTTCTTCATGCTCGAGTTATCAGGGAGGTGGGAGTCTCAGAGAACTTGTTGAAAAGAAACAGCAGACAGGAGTTCTAAGATTTCGTCTGTGAAGTCCTTTTCGGTGCAGCAAGACAGTAGATGAACTTAATAGTGAGACTTGGGAGTGGCAGGGGAGAACCTCCAAGGAATTTAGTGGCGTGGGATTTCTTAGATAAAGGGCCAGGTGAATATTTCAATAACAGTGAGTTCTCATGCTGCCTGCAAACTGTGTATTAAAATAGCCTGTGGGGATGAGGATGTATAAGGTGTGTGTGGACCCTAATGTTAGGCATGATGAAGTGTGCATCCAGTTTTCGATGTGATGATGTCTGTAATGTTGGGTGCATGGAAGACTGGAAGACTACAAAGTGTCCATCACTATCGTTAGGTTGAAGGGTTTGTTCCATTGGTGGTGTGTCCATGGCAGTGAGAGGGGATGTGGATGAGGTTTCTGGAGAGTGTGTCTGTGTGTGACTATGGCTTTGTGATGAGATGTGAAGGGCATGAGGTGCATGCTGGGGATGTATGACCTGAAAACAGAGGTTGCAGACTTCTACCCTACCTTGCCATAAGGTGACCAAACAGACAACACCATCTTTTTATTCAACCCTAGCTACAGACACCGGCTGGGAGGTCCATCATCAGATCAGAGGTGCCAGATGGCCAATGGGTTTCTGAATTGCCATGATCTTCCATATTGTGAATTTGAAGCTTTTTACTCCTGTGTAAATCAGGTATTTAACTGGTGCTTATATATTTTTCACAAAAGTCTATCGTGTTGCGAATCATGATCATACATTGTGGAAGTGTGAAGATGGTAATCAGCAGGTGGTTATTGGGTAAGAAAATATTGGAATTCACCTCGAACATGAGAGGAGAGGCGGGGTACGGAAAATGGGGTGGAGGGAAGTAAAATCATATGTTGCTCCAGCAGTTGACAGTTTTCTGTCTTAATATAATTCGTGTGCTGTGGCTTATAAATCAGTGATGAATGGAAAACAAACATAATTTCAATGTATGTTGTATGTAGTTACTTTACCAATTATAAGAAAATATGAAGAAATGTTTTCTTTCCTTGATGTTGTAATGCATTAGGATGACTAAATGATGGGGCATTGCAATGTGACAAGCAGGTTTCAGAATATGCAAGGTTGAATTATTTTTAGATTTCATGTATTAGACCTAAGCCATTAAGATCAAACATTATGTAAAACGTTTGAAACAACTGGGTAAAGTTACAAAGAAAATATTTTCATGAAAGCTGTTTCACAATTATGAATGAACAAGCAGGACTTTTATCTAAGAACTCAATAAAGGCAAGAGAATACAGTTAATCATTGCTCCGCGACTTAAGCTGGTAAATTCAGAATATATGTCTTTCATTTTAGTTGCATATTTAAGGTCACTTTAACTGCATATGTTTTAATAATTGGTGTTACATGTCCGTTGTAGAAAGGGTGTGTTTCCAATAGAAATCTGCACATAAGATCACTGTTTGATATATTTTAGATGACAGGTTGGAAAATCGAATTCAACATCCATTAGCAATCCACTCCGCACCATCCTACTTCTGAGAGCTGGTATGTTGGAGTCTTTAAATGTTCATTTTATGTTATATAGAAACAGAAAAAGACGTTACCATTACACAAAAGTGATTCAAAAGGATACAACAGAAAAATTGTAAGAATGCCAGTCTCCAACTCTTAAATAAAGATACATGCACCTAAAATGCCTGTTTAAATGCCTAAATTCAAACTCCCTATGTAATCCTCTATTATGAGTAGGGTAATCGTAATTACCACATGCCAGAGTAAACAGCAGATGAATTTACCAATCCACATGATAACGAGTTGAAAAATGCATGCAATATTTATTGCATGCAATAAGTACCACATATCTGTGGTCCATGTCCACTATTTAGTGCATGTGCTATTTACCACATGTGACATTCAACACAAGCAGAGAATAACATATGTGGTAATAAATCACAATTACAATCATAAGAGGTGATTGAAAACCAGTGGAAAATGCCACCTTAAAGTACATCCATTCAGAAGCACGTGGTCAATGTTCCTGAAAGTGTATGGTATGACACAAAAGCCAGAAAACAAAAAAACAAGAACACAATAATGCACAAAACCACAGTACATCCACTATTTGAGCTGCAAAAATTAAATCTCATACACACCTGTATATAGGGTCGGACCTACATAAACAGCCATGCACAGGTGCAGTACTCACAGGCTGACTGCATCTCCTCGCATTTCCACTCCACAAGCTCTGTAGCTACAATTTATAGAACTTCTGTTACATCACCCCATGGGGTAGAGGGGCTTAAAAGGGCTATTTCTTCCTCAATATAAACCGTGCATGAAAAGTGTGACACTCTCATTATATTGGAAAGGAAAGCATACGGATGGAAGTGTGATGTAGCTGCAGGGAAGTACTGGGAAGTCTGGGATTTCATGTAGATGAGCTAGAAAGTGCCCTATACCCCCTTATTCATGTTCTAATCCCACCTAAGAGGTAAGCAATGCAGTTTCTTCAGGCCTAATTCAAATACAGACTACCGGTGTACTATGTCACAAAATGTTGTGTATGATAAAATACTCAACAATTAATTAAAAACTATATAAGGAATGACAATACCATACAGGAGATTATCAACTCTAACTGACAGCAGTGATGCTCAAAAGTATGAAAAACTGCTTCTTTCTAAATGTTACATAATTATATGCCCTGTCCTCGTCTTGCTGGCTGCAATGTGCACTGAATTCTCACTAGAAGGGAAACTCCAGTCAAAAAGTAGTAAAATAGAAGTTCAGAGCATCCTGTTCACCCTCACTACAGAGACCTTGGACTCTCGATCTGACATGTCATGAGTGATAAACCAACAGAATAAGGGAAGGATTTTGGTCAAACTGTCATCTTCCCATCCAAGCAATGAAAATAATCCAGCATGTTTTTTTTTCTGGGCAATGATAAGCTAATAACAAAAGATAATAAGCCGTGATATAACAACTGTGTACCGATGTGCTGACTACAGCCAACTACAGGTAATTATTTCAATGCTCTCACAATGTACAGTACATTTGCAATGGATGTAACTGTTTCGATGAATACACATTTTTTAACACATGCCATACAAGTAGTCGAGTTGTGTCCAAGGGTATTGTAGTGCTAAAAATTGAGGTGAAAGTGCAATGGAATGGGGTGATGATGGAGGAAAGTCCAGGGTATTGTTCCAGTCTGTTTATAGCACAGGTGCAGTGTCCAAGGGGCAATAGGAAGGGGAGCAAAGGCAGTTCAAAGTGGACAAGGTGACAGTGTGGGACACAAGGGGGACAACCAGGAGAGTCTCATTTCTGTCAGTGGTCTTGGCAATTGCCTCTGGCTTCTGTCTGGGTCGCAGGGAACGTTTGCGGGGTGGGTCACCTTCTGCAGGGGGAAGGATGCTGGTGTCCTGTGGGTCCTTGGGCGGCCCACTAGCGGCAGAGGAAGTGGAGGGCTGATCAATGGACTGGCTAGTGGTAGGGGCCTGCTGGTGTGCTGTTGCCTCCCTCATGATGTTGGCCATGTCTGCCAGCACCCCTGCTATGGAGATCAGGGAGGTGTTGATGACATGCAAGTCCTCCCTGATCCCTTGATACTGTCCCTCCTGCAGCTCCCTGTTCTCCTGCACGTTGTCTAGGATCTGGCCCATCGTATTCTGGGAATGTTGGTAGGCTCCCAGGATCTTGGAAAGTGCCTCCTAGAGAGTTAGTTCCCTGCTCCTGTCCTCCCCTGGCACACAGCAGTCCTTCCAGTGTCCCTTATGGCCTGTGCCTGTGTCCCCTGAATGGTGGGTCCACTGCCACTGACCCCAGGTCCCAGATTGTCTTGAGGGCGAGTTGTGGCCTGGGGTCCCTGTACAGATGGGCACACTGCTGATTGACGTGTCCTGGGGACATAGGTGTGGCTACGCTTGGTGGGTGCTGTGGTGTGGGATACTGAAGCAGGAGGCTCTGTGGTGGTCTGTGAGTGGGCTTGGGTGACCGGCAGTCCAGTGGTCCCTGATGGGCCAGGTAGGTCATCCAGATCCAGAAGTCCAGAGCTACTGTCATCACTTGGGGCATCTTCTGTTGGGGGACTGGATAGTCATGGCACCTCCTCTCCACTGACATTGGCTAGGTTACCTGTGGGGATGTAAAGGATGTATTAGGCTTCATGTGTATGACATATTGTCCATCCCTGGCTTCCCCTCTATGGTTGCTGTTGCCCTGCCACCTTTTGTTTGTGTATGGTGATGTATTGTGGGATTGTTAGTTTCCCTATGCTGTGCATGTTTTGGTGATAGGTGTCCATGCAGGGCTGGGAGGGATGTTCATGCATTGGTATAGCATGCAGGGGTTGGCATTTGGGTTAGTCACATGTGTAGGTTCAGTGTGTGGGTTGTAGTGGAGGGATGGGAGTGAGGGTGAGGGTGTGAGATGGCATGCAGGTGTGGGAGGGGGGGTGATAAGTAGTAATTGTAGACTTACCAGTGTCCAGTCCTCTGGCTACTCCAGCGAGTCCCTCAGGATGCAGTAATGCCAGTACTTGTTCCACCATGCTGTGAGCTGTGGGGGAGAAAGTGGGGGTCCACCGCCAGTCATCTGTATGGCGAGCTGGTGCCTTGCTGCTATGGAGAGTACCTTCCCCAATAGGTCTTTCCACCTCTTCCTGATGTCGTCCCTTGTTCTTGGGTCCTGTCACATGGCATTCACTCTGTCCACGGTTCTCTGCCATAGCTCCATCTTCCGGGCAATGGAAATCTGCTGTACCTGTGCTCCAAACAGCTGTTGCTCTACCCTGACAATTTCCTCCACCATGAACTTTAACTCCTCCTCAGTGAAACAGGGGTGCCTTCGTGGTGCCATGGGTGTTGTATATTGTGTGTTGGTGAGAGTGTGTTGGGTGATGTGGTCGGGTGTGTGATGTGGGGTGCTTGAGGGATGTATGGGTGTCAGTGGTGTGTTTGTGGTTGTTGCTGTGATGTCTGTAGCTAACTCTTGCAGTCTTTTGGTGTTGGCAAAGGGTTGTGGGTACTGTGGGTGTGTGTTTTATAGTGGTGTGGGTGTGGTGTGTGTATGGATGTCCAGTACATGTCTTCGGTATTGGCCAATGTGGTGGTGTTTTGTATGTGGGTGTCCATTCTAAATGCGGCAGTATGTACCGTCAATGGATTACCACCGTTGAATGTTCCCCGTGGTGATTTGTGGGCCATAATGTGGTGGGCGTTGTTTCGCTGGCGTAATGGTATGTGTGTTGGTACCTAGCAATGATCTTTGGGCTGGTGGATTTGTGTGTATGGCAGTATTCTGTCGGATTAGTGTGTAAGTGTCACAATATGGTTAACGGATATCCGCCACTGTGGCGGTATGTTGGCAGACGTCAGCATGGCAACAAGCGGGATTTACCACCAGAGTCATAATGAGGGTGTTGGACTTTTTTGCTTATGCAGGGTCATCCTCAATCTTTTTGCCTCCTGCCTCCTATTTTTTATGACCTGTTGCTGTTGGCTTTTGAACTCTGAGCACTTTACCACTGCTAACCAGTGTAAAGTGCATATGCTCTCTCTGTAAAATGTGTATGTGATTGGTTTATCCGTGATTGGCATATTTGATTTACTAGTAAGTCCCTAGTAAAGTGCACTAGAGGTGCCAGGGCCTGTAAATCAAATGCTACTAGTGGGCCTGCAGCACTGGTTGTGCCACCCACATAAGTAGCTCTGTAATCATGTCTCAGACCTGCCACTGCAGTGTCTGTGTGTGCAGTTTTAACTGTAAATTCGACTTGGCAAGTGTACCCACTTGCCAGGCCTAAACCTTCCCTTTTCTTACATGTAAGACACCCCTAAGGTAGGCCCTAGGTAGCCCCACGGGCAGGGTGCAGTGTATGGTTAAGGTAGGACATATAGTAATGTGGTTTATATGTCCTGACAGTGAAATACTGCCAACTTCGTTTTTCACTGTTGCAAGGCCTGTCTCTCTCATAGGATAACATGGGGGCTACCTTTAAATATGATTAAAGTGTAGATTCCCCTAGAGAGTAGATGGACATGTGGAGTTTGGGGTCCCTGAACTCACAATTTAAAAATACATCTTTTAGTAAAGTTGATTTTAAGATTGTGCGTTTGAAAATGCCACTTTTAGAAAGTGAGCATTTTCTTGCTTAAACCATTCTGTGACTCTGCCTTGTTTGTGAATTCCCTGTCTGGGTCAGTTTGACAGTTGGGTTGTTTTTCACCTTACACTAGACAGTGACACAAAGGGGGCTGGGGTGTAACCTGCATTTCCTGATTAGCCATCTCTGCTAGGAGGGAGGGGTGGAGTGGTCACTCACATCTGAAAGGACTGTGCCTGCCTCTGACAATGCCAGCTCCAACCCCCTGCTGTGTGTCTGAGGCCTTGCCTGGGCAAGGCAGGATTTCACAAGTAGGTGTGAGTCCCCTTTAAAGAAAGGTGACTTCAAAGACTAAAATGGGTATAAGAAGGGCACCCAAATCTACAGACTTTAGAAACACTTCTGGAACCAAGAGGAACCTCTGCCTGGAGAAGAGCTGATAGCTGAGGAAGAAGTGCTGCCCTGCCTGTGACTGTGCTTTGTGGAGCTTTCCTGCAGTGCTGCTTCTACCAGAGTAAGAGGGCAAAGACTGGACTTTGTGTGCCTTCCATCTTGTGAAGAAATCTCCAAGGGCTTGATTTAGAGCTTGCCTCCTGTTGTTTGAAGTCTCAGGGACAGCAAAGACTTCTCTCTGCCAGCACCTGGAGTCTCTGGAGAGACTCCTGCCCGACAAGTGGTGCCCTATCCAGTCCCTGGGCCCCTGAAAGGAAAGCTGGTGGAATCCAAGGAAATCGACTTCGGACGACTTCGGACCGACGCCGCTGCTGAATCCGGTAACGCCGCCTGCACCTGACGCCGTGACCTTCGCTGGAATGTGACGCTCTTCGCAGGCCCGACGCCGCAACAGCCCCGCTGAAGTCCGTGACTCCGTGGAAGTCACCGCACCACGTCGTGACCGACGCCGCTCGAAGTGCACAGATTCAACGTTTCGCACAGACGCCGCGATTCCCGACTTCGCGCATTGGCTTGTTTTCACTATTCACCAAAGGTACTGTACTTGGGGGTCTACACGACTCCGTGTCTGGCGCCGCTGGTGTCGGCTTGTTGGGAACGACTCCGTCACGACGCTGTGTTAACATCTCATCGAAGCATTTTTGTTTCTAAGCGCTATTTTTGAGTTTAATCTTTAAAAATTCATAACTTGACTTGTGTATGTGGGATTTGTGTCGTTTTGGTCTTGTTTTGTTTAGATAAATATTTCCTATTGTTCTAAACTGGTGTTGTGTCATTTTGTAGTGTTTTCATGAAGTTACTGTGTGTGTTGATACAAATACTTTACACATAGCGCTCTGAAGTTAAGCCTACTGCTCTGCCAAGCTACCAACGGGGTCAGCAGGGGTTAGCTGAGGGTGATTCTCTTTTACCCTGACTAGAGTGAGGGTCCTTGCTTGAACAGGGGGTAACCTGACTGTCAACCAAAGACCCCATTTCTAACAGAGGGCCTATGTATTGAACATTGCCTGGCTTTGTATTATGTCTTTAGAATGAAGTGTACCCTGTGCCTTGTTCACTTCTGAGATAAGATATGCAAAACCTAATTTGTCATTCTTGTTCCAGAAAGCATTTCAACGTAAAGTTTCTATAGCCTCAGATATGATGAGCATACATTGTAATGCACTGACATAATGAGTTTGTCTCAGCACAGACTGGACAGTTTTGCTTCCAAAGATTTCAGCTTTAATAAGTGCATCGTCTATGCCAGATCCGCTCAGACACCTTCCTGTACACCGCAACACAACTTTTGACATCTGGAAAATACCCATAATTGGATAAAGATCATCAAATTCTACTGGATTGCTCATAAAAATGTCAGCTACAATACGGAAAACACCTTCATCGCAGAAAATGCAGGATAGGCTGGTCTTCAAGCTGAGCATGCACATTTTGGAAATTTTTAGAGCTGTGTATACTGTTGCATAGCTTGTGACTGGAAATGGTAACCCAACCTTCTTCAGTGGGACAGTATTCTGGGAGATCATAGCATGAATTCCAGCCCATGGAAGTATTGGCTTTTCTTCATCCTTCAGTCCACACCAAATAAGTGATATGATAAATTCAGTAAAATCGGCTTTGTTGACCGCAGTATCAGGTAGAGGAAGATCAATGTCCTCAGCCACTTTGAAACTTTCTGGTAGTCTGGGACGTGTTAATGGCTTGCAGTAAAGTTGGACACGTTGGCAAGGCAGCTGGGTTATACGTTTGCAGCTTAGTTTGTTTATGTCTACAGCTGACACAGCTTGTTTTTCAGCAGCTACTTCATTGGTACTGTCTTGAAAAAGCACAATGGCAGTATCATGTGTGCTGGATGCTCCAGACAAAACATAAACGTAAACTTCGCACTTGTGTAGCGCACTACTCACCCGTTAGGGTCTCAAGGTGCTGTACGCATACCGCTGTGGAACCCCTTCTGGCTTTTTTACTGCGAGGCGCCCACTCCTGGGCAACCCCCACGGTGAAGCCAGGCATCCAAGCGCTGGCAGGGCCGTTGTGGAGATTAAGGGCCAGATGTATCAACAAACAATTTTGCGATTCTCTAATAGCGATTTTTAAGAAATCGCTATTTCTGAATCGCAAAATGGTATGTATCATATTTGCAATTCGTTAATAGCGATTTCTTAAAAATCGCAAATGCTATTACCGAATCGCAAATTGCTATACCTGCCCCATTCACACCTATGGGCCTATTTAAGCCTGTAGGCCCATTTTGCGAATTTTTTGCATTTCCCAAATTGTGAATTCCTAACTGGAATTTGCAAATTTGGGAAGTGCAAAACCCAGGGTCCTGGGGGCCTAAGGCCCCCTCTGCTGCACTGCAAGAATTTTTTTAAGGACATCTAAGGTGCACACATGCAAAAGGGGTATTTGTGCATTACATGTCAATTTTAAAAATGCATTTTTCATGTATTTTTTAAAATTTGCACATACTCACCACCAAGTTCAACTTGGTGGTAATAGCGATTCCTTAATGCCCGATTCGCATTAAGGAATTGCTTGTTACATGTGGTTTAGAAATCACAAATAAGGATTCCTTATTTGCAATTTCTTATTTAGAGAATCGCAAATTGCGATTTTCTAAATGGGCTCACAATTTTAAGGAATCACTATTTTAGCGATTCCTTAAATTTGCGTTGCGAATGCCTTTCATAAATACTGAAAGGCATTTTTGCATTCGCAAACGGCCATTCGCACTGTTTTCAAACGCAAAAATGGATCCGGCCCTAAGCAAGCTATTGCCCAGAGTTACAAAGTGGGACCCATTAATTAGATAAGGCACTGAGGCGAGAATTATCTGGTCCAAGAGAATTGAGCCCAAGACTCGCTGAGGCAGGAATTGAATCCTTGCTCCCGGGCCAGATCTCTGCATCAGGGTCTGCCACTCTAACCATTGTGCCACACTTCTCCAAGAAGAAAGAAGAGCTGTCTTTAAAATCAAAATTATGAAGAGCAGCAATTGTGACTTGGAAGTGGTGTGCTGTCGGATTCACAAGATTTTACAGCATGAGCTGATAAGAAGTTCCTGTTTCATACTATGTCACTATAACTTGTTAATATACCAATCCTATTCATTGAAGGGTTTCGTTCTCTACCTTTGCACTTGCCATAGATTGCATGGACAGTCATCATGTGTAGCAGAGTTTTCTTTTTGCCATGATGTAATTCATAAAACATGATTTGGAAAAGACAGTACATTTGCAAAGCATAAGCCTGTCGGTTCATGCGATTGTCTTCCACTTCTTCACTTACATCCTCAAAGCCATCTGTTCCAACCTCAAGAACTTTAGTTTGTAACAGTTTTGCTTTGCTGATATTAAATAATGCTAAAAAAATGTTAAGACAACATCAGGCATTTTTGTTGAGATTTGCGGAGCTCTGGGGCATCACTGCATTTATCATGAAGGCCTTCATTACAACCCTGGTGGTCATTGATAAAGCGCCAGTAATATCGCCAACAGGCCGGTGGTAACAAAAATTGAATCATGACCACGGCAGAAACCGACAACAGATACAGCTACTTCAATACTCCGAACGCCACGGCGGTAGCAACAAACACCGCGGTGGTAACCACCAACAGCCAGGCGGAAGACAATGTACCACCCACCCCATTACAACCCGCCCATCCGCCAGCTTTTCCGTGGCCGCACCAACGCCATCAAAAGCATGGCAGAAACAGTACACAGAAGGGAAACCACTCACCTCTCGACACTCAAGGAAGAACCAGGACACCATGGAGCCCGAGCTGCAGGTCTACCCCATGCTGGTGTTTCTGCTCATATACCAGGAGTACCAACGGCGGCGGCGACAACCATGGTGAGTACTGCACCTAGCACATAGGGGAGGGGGGAGGAAAAGAGAGTGACACACACACGCAACAAGCAACACCCCCACCCTCACCCCCAACACCATACACACAAACACATGCAACAACATTACATATACACCATCTAACCCTCTGGATTAACGCAAGGACAAAAGTAATTGAGTCAAATGAGTGTTATATTAGAAATCGTTAGAAATACGTTAATAATTCAAAAACAGTATTTAAAAAATATACAATATGTACAAAAGGCGGGACAATGTCCACTCAAAATGTCCGTGGCCCACTGGGCCAAAACACATAGGCCAAGCCCACACTTGACTCCTGCCTCAATACAGGGAGAACACTGCAGGGGCATCAGGTCGAAAACACACAGGCACCTCAGGGGGACGGGGAAGGGGGGGGGCTTCTCAGCCTGTAAATCGTACAACGCCACTGCTCCTGGAGGGGGCTCCATGCCCACAGTGATGTCCTGGGGAGTGCAAAGCCACAGTCTCTCAAGTGGGTGGTTTGGCACTGCTTGGTCCTGGGTAGTGCAAAACCACAGTCTCTCAAGTGGGTGGTTTGCCCGCTGCTTGGTCCTGTGGAGTGCAAGGCCACAGTCTCTCAAGTGGGTGGTTTGCCCACTGCTTGGTCCTGGGGAGTGCAAGGCCACAGTCTCTCAAGTGGGTGGTTTGCCCACTGCTTGGTCGTGGGGAGGGCAAGGCCACAGTCTCTCTAGTGGGTGCCAGTTTTCCACTGGTTCTGGATGGGGATTGGTGCCCAGTGTGCTTCATCCTGCCAAGGATAGGGTGAGTGGATGCCTTCTTCCACTGGTTGTGGAGGGGGCTTGGTGCCCAGTGTGCTTCATCCTGCCAAGGATAGGGTGAGTGGATGCCTTCATCCACTGGTTCTGGAGGGGGCTTGGTGCCCAGTGATGCAGCACATGGGGTGGTCAAGGTCACAGTCACTCACCTGGGTGTCAGATCCACACGATTTTCTGTGTGCAGGATGCATGACACACTATGGATGCATGACTACAGTCCATCCGCCGACGGGGACGGCTGTACAGTGGTTGCAGGGCCTGTGCAGGTGGCGGTGCTGGCTGCGGGGCAGCGTGAGGTGGTGGCCGCGGTGCAGGTGGCGGTGCTGGCCACAGTGCAGGTGGTGGTGCAGGTGGCGGTGCTGCCAGTAGAGGAGGGAGCTTCCAGCCCTTCCCCTGCAGCCTTGGATGGCTAAAGTGCCCTGGCTGGTGTTATGTGCCCCTTCCTGCCCTTGGCAGATGGTGGTGCCTCCTTGCTTCTGCCAGCTGGAGTCTTTGCCTTGGCCTTGCTGGCTGGTTGTGCCTCCTTCTCCTTGCTGGATGCTCTCCCCTTTTTGCCCTTTCCTGGTGGTGAAACCTTATTGTCCTTGGCAGGTGTTGGTGGCACACTGGCTGGGCTGACGGGTGCCTCCTTAGAGCCTCTCAGAGCTCCAGAAACCACAGCGGACATGGACTTGATGGCTGTGGTGCTGGGCTGGGTTTTGGCCACCTTAGCCCGAGGTGAAGGATGTGGGGGGGTAGGGAATAGGTCAAGGCTGGTGAGGAAAAGCTTCTTAGGGACACTGGGGTGGGAAGAGGGTGAAGGTTTGGGAGTGGACGAAGAGGGAGTGGTTGTAGGAGGTGTCAGTCTACTGTGTTTGGGTGCAGGTGCATGTGCTGGATGCTGTTGTGAGGTGGATGGCTGTTGGGCGGGTGTGTGTTTGCATTTGTGTACTTTGGGAGGAGGGGTCATAGACACAGTGGGAGAGGGCACAGGGGACGTGTGCATGGATGTAGGGGTGGTGACGGCCAGTGAGGTGTGTGTAGTGATTGGCATGCTGGTGATGGAGGTAGCGGATGAGGATGTAGTGCATGCAGGTGTGAGTGGAGACGCTACTGGGAGGGGGTGGACGATGAAGACGAGGGGGACACAGTGGAGGCAGTGGATGTTGGAGTGTCTGCTTCTGGATGGTGCTTGTGTGAGTACCTGTGGGATGATGTGTGGTGCTTTTGTTTGCCTGAGCCACTTCTGTGTGTTGATTTGGGTGAATGCTAGTCTGAAGGTGTGCTTGGGATAGGTTGGGGTTGAGGGTATTGGGACTGGGTGGAGGAAGTTGGAGGGGGGATGCTGAAGACAGGAACAATGGTGGACATCAGTGTAGAGGCCAGAGCCTGGAATGCTCTCTGTTGGGCCACAACACCAGAGTGAATGCCCTACAGGTCTGCATTTGTTTGTTGCAAATGCCTCTCGACACCCTGAATGGCATTCAGAATGGTTGTCTGCCCAACAGTGAGGGATCTCAGGAGGTCAATAGCCTCCTCACTCAGGACAGCAGGGCTGTCTGGGACAGGGCCTGAGGTGACGGGGTGAAGGAGATACCCACCCTCCTGGGTGAGCGGGCACGGGAAACACGCTATGGGGCTGCTGGGAGAGCAGTGCTGGTAGGGGGGGTGGTGGCTGTACCTGTTGTTTGGGAGGGCACAGAGGTGTCCGGCACTGCCAGGGAGCTTCCATCAGAGGAGGAGTCGCTGTCTGTAGTGTCCCCTCCTGTCTCCGTCGTGGTGCTCCCCTCGCCCTCCGTCCCACTGGTGCCCTCACCGCCAGTGGATTCGGCATTCCAGGCCCATGTGGGATGCAGCTCCCTCCGTCGCCAGTGCCTCTGCTCCTCCGCCAGATGATGCTAATGCACACAAGGACAGGGTGACAAAACAAAAAGGGGGGGAGAGACAGAGGATACACTTGGTCAATGCCAGCAACACCACTACCGTTGGCGTACACAACACACAGGGAGCTGCCCTATGCACTAGGCCATGCACTACCAGTTACAATGCTAGTCACCAGCCCATGGGGTACAATGCCTAATGCCATGAGCTGCACACCTGAAACCCACAGAACCCTGCCCAGTAGTAGATGCCCACTAATACTATTGGGATTGGAGTGCTTCAGAGCCTCCCCAACAAGTGACTTACCCTGCCAGTTCGCCCTGGCCTAGGGGCACCCACAGCCCATATCCCCCACCCAAGTAAAACCTTTACGCACGCAAAGTCATTATTCTGAATCTGTACTCACCCCCTTGTGGCTGCTATGATGCCTTCAAGCGCCCATCCACTTCCGGATAGGCCACCGCCAGGATGCGGAACATCAGGGGGTCAGGGTACGACAGGCACCCCTTCCTCGTTGGGAGGCCAGCCCCAGCTAGGCCTCTGCCGTCTTCCTTGCCCAGCGACACAGGTCCTCCCACCGTTTGCAGCAGTGGGTGCTCCGCCTGTCAAAGACCCCCAGGGTCCCACCTCCTTGGCGATGGCACGCCAAATACCCTTTTTCTGATGGGCACTGTATGTATAGAAAAAAGGGATTAGTAATACCGTCTGGACTGTTACACTCAAGTCCCACAATATCCCTCCCATCCCCTTACGCACAGACATTGACCACCAGACATGCAGCACTCTACCCAGGACTCCTTAGCCCCCCTACATGAAGCATACACACACAGCACTCCATACATTCATGGCCTACGCATCATGCTCACAGTGTACTCACCTGTTTGTCTGGAGGACCATAGAGTGAAGTATACTGGGGTAGGGCCCCATCCACCAGTCTCTCCAACTCCTCCGAAGTGAAGGTAGGGGCCCTTTCCCCAGACACTCAATCCATCGTCGCTTCCAGACACAGGTCACAGCAGCACTTGCAGTATAGGTCCTCTCATGTTGAAGGTCAGGTAGCAAGTGATTGAACAGTTAGAAAATGGCAGTCACGTCCGCTGCGGTGCGTACCGTCACTGCCAACGTACATCGCCATTGGTTCCTGGAACCCATAGTGCTCAATGATAACCAATGCGAAGTTGCGCGCTGTTCATCGACCTCCGACTGCAACGGCGCACAACACCAGCGGAATTACCTCATTTCTACTTGTTTCTCCTCAGAGATCAGGCAGTCGCCATTTCAGGGGGTCACAGGCCATGGCACCTAACTGTGTCACAGCAGACATTGGCACATCAACTGATTTTCAAATTCACATACTGTTTCTGTGAAGGAAGAATGCATTTTTATTGCAACATATGTGTGAATATGACCCTCTGCTCACCGTTTTCCCCTCTAGAGTTCAACCGCTGAGGATAATTAGGAGATGGAGACATCCTTCTGTGTACATACCCCTTGTGGACCTGGCGACTATGGAGGACACGCACATAATCCTTACCTACAGATTTGATCAGGCCACAATCCAAGAACTGTGTGCCCAAATGGAGCAAGACCTGATTTCAGCTATCCGCCACCCCACAGGTATCCCCCCTCTAGTGCAGGTCCTGTCAGTGCTCCAATTCCTGGTAAGCGGGTTCTTCCAAACAACAGTGGCCATGGCATCAGGGATGTCTCAGCCAATGTTCTCCAACGTGTTGACTAGAGTGTTGTCTGCCCTGCTGAAACACATGCGCAGCTACATCTTATTCCCCCAGGTGGAGGATTTGGCCACAATGAAAGCTGACTTTTATGCCCTGGGACATATACCCAACATCATTGGTGCCATTGATGGTACCCATGTAGCATTTGTCTCCCCCCCCCCGGAGAAATGAACAAGTGTTCAGGAATAGAAAAAGCTATCACTCTCTGAATGTGCAGATGGTGTGTTTGGCAGACAAGTACATCTCCCATGTGAATGCCAAGTATCCTGGCTCTGTGCATGATGTCTTTATCTTGAGGAATAGCAGCACCCCATATGTGATGGCTCAACTCCACCCCGCTTATAGGGTGTGGCTAATAGGTGAGCCCAAGGTCCCACACAGTATATGTTGGTGTATGGGTATGGGGTTGTCCCTAAGGGTGAGTGTGTGTCTAACAGGTATCCCTCGTAATTTGCAGGTAACTCTGGTTAACCCAACCTCTCATGGCTACTGACCCCAGTGAGGAATGCCAGGACAAGGGCAGGGGAGTGTTACAATGAGGCACATGGGCGAACAAGGAGGATAATTGAGAGAACCTTTGGCCTCGAGAAGGCCAGATTCAGGTGCCTCCGTCTGACTGGTGGATCCCTGTACTACTCACCCAAGAAGGTGTGCCAGATCATCGTTACATGTTGCACAACCTGGCCTTGAGACGCCAGGTGCCTTTTCTGCAGGAGGATGAGCCTGGAGATGGTCTTGTGGCAGCAGTGAAGCCTGTGGACAGTGAGGAAGAGGAGGCAGAGGATGAAGATGTGGACAACAGAAGTTCTCTCATACAGCAGTACTTCCAGTGACACACAGGTAAGACACTGTAACTTCACTTTACATTACAGTTTTGTGTTGGATATTGGACATGGTAGCATGATTTCCCTATGTCTATGGCCACTTACTGTACACTTTGGCATCTCTATTTTCAGATCTCTGTGCGCCACTCTGCGTCCTGGTGTGTTTGCTGCTGCCCACTGCAGGCCATACCAATGTATATATAACTGTACATATGAATTGCAATGTTTAGAGATTGTTGAACTAATACATATTTCAATCAATTGACAGACCCCAGACTTGTATTTGTTCCAAGTATGTTTATTTAAGTGCTAAGAGCTTGAGGGGGATGTGCAATGGGCTGGGGTGATGGTGGAGGAATGTCCAGTTAGAGGTCAGTCTCTTTATATCACAGGTGCATTGTCCGATGGGGCATAGGAAGGGGAGCAATGGCAGTTCAAGGTGGACAGGGTAACAGAGTGGGACACAAGGGTGACTATCAGGAGATTCTTATTTCCTGGAGGGGGTCTTGGCAATGTTCTCTGGCTTCTGCCTGGATCGCAGGGACAGTTTGCGGGGTGGTTCTCCTTCTGCAGGGGGTGGGGTGCTGGTGGCCTGTTGTTCCAGTGGCGGGGCCTCCTGTCCACTAGCGCCGGTGGAGGTGGAGGGCTGTTCTACTGTGTGACTAGTGGTAGGGGCCCGTTGGTGTGCCACTGGCTCCCTCATGGTGTTGGCCATGTCAGCCAGAACCCCTGCAGTGGTGACCAGGATGGTGTGGATGTGTTTGAGGTCCTCCCTGATCCCCAGGTACTGTCCCTTTTGCAGCCACTGGGTCTCCTGCAACTTGGCCAGTATTTGGCCCAAGGGTGGTATGCTCCCTGGATCCCTGCAAGTGCCTCGTGGAGAGTGGGTTCCCTGGACCTGTCCTCGCCCTGTCGCACAGCAGTCCTCCCAGCTTCCCTGTTGTCCTGTGCCTCGGTCCCTGAACCGTGTGCCCACTGCCACTGACTCCAGGTCCCTGATTGTCTTGGGTTTGTGGGGTTGCCTGGGGTCCCTGTAGTAGTGGACACACTGCTGATTGACGTGTCCTGGGGACAGTGGTATGGTCCTGCTGGGTGGGTGCTGTACTGCTGTTTCCTAAGGGGGAAGGGTCTGTGGTGGTATGGGACTGTGGCAGGGTAACCGACTGTCCAGAAGTACCTGATGGGCCAGGTTGGTCATCGTGATCCAAGTCACTCTAGTCAGGTTAAGTCACACACAATCCAAATTATCCTGTGCCCATTCTCTGGTAGCTTGGCAATGAGCAGTTGGGCTTAACTTGGAAGGCAATATGTAAAGTATTTGTGCAATAAATCATACAATACCACAATATAACAGCATGAAAATACACCTCACAGTGTTTAGAAAAATATATTAAAGATGAAATTAGCAAAGGTAGGGGTATCACTGAAAGTGATATCAAGTTTCTTTAGAGTTAAAAGATTACTGTAAAAGCAATAAAAAGTGTCTTAAGTTCTCCTAAAAACAACAAGTGTCTCTTGCAGGGCAAGGTACCTGGTTTGCATTGAAAAATTCTTGCAAGGGACCTCAGAGGAGGAGATGCGTGGAAAACGGTGAGTGTGAGTCTGTTTCGCCCCTTCGCACACAGACTTGCGTCATTATTTTCCACACAGGGAAGACATTGCATTGATTTCTGGTGAGTGGACTTGGATCCTCTTTGGGTTGTGGGGTTTTCAAATGCCCTGGGGACGATGCGAGGAATCCTGGGCTTGCGGAGCAAAGTCACAGTGGCTGCGTCGATTCCGGTAGGTGATGCGTGGAATTTCCTTTTGCACGGCAGGCACTGTGTTGATTCCTCTCAGAAAGTCGGGCGTCGTCATTCTGAGTCGGCTTGCGTCGATCCAGTAGGGTTGTGCGTTGAAGTTCCGGTCGCGTCGCTGGCGCTGTGTTGATCATCTGCTTGCGAAGTCGGGCTGCGTCGTTCTGGACTCGGTGTGCAGTGAAATTTTCACAGGGAGCAGGCTGTGCGTCGTTCGTGGCAGGCGGTGCGTCAATTTTCACCGCATGGGGATTTCAGCTGCAGGAGAGAAGTCTTTTTGGTCCTGAGACTTCAGGGAACAGAAGTCAAGCTCTATCCAAGCCCTTGGAGAGCATGTCTGCAGCAAGGCAAGAGAGCAGCAAGACAGCAGAACAACAGCAAGGCATCAGTACTCTTCAGAAAGCAGTCAGGTGAGTCCTTTAGGCAGCCAGCAGTTCTTCTTGTCAGAGTGCAGGTTCTGGTTCAGGTTTCTTCTCCAGGAAGTGTCTGAGGTGGTAGGGCAGAGGCCCTGTTTTTATACCCAAATGTGCCTTTGAAGTGGGGGAGACTTCAAAAAGTGGCTTAGAAATCCAAAAGGTCCTCTTTCAGTTCAATCCTGTCTGCCAGGGTCCCAGTAGGGGGTGTGGCAGTCCTTTGTGTGAGAGCAGGCCCTCCACCCTCCCAGCCCAGGAAGACCCATTCAAAATGCAGATGTATGCAAGTGAGGCTGAGTATCCTGTGTTTGGGGTGTGTCTGAGTGAATGCACAAGGAGCTGTCAACTAAACCCAGCCAGACGTGGATTGGAAGGCACAGAAAGATTTAAGTGCAGAGAAATGCTCACTTTCTAAAAGTGGCATTTCTAAAATAGTAACATTAAATCCAACTTCACCAGTCAGCAGGATTTTGTATTACCATTCTGGCCATACTAAATATGACCTTCCTACTTCTTTCAGATCAACAGCTACCACTCAAACAATATATGAGTGTAGCCCCAATGTTAGCCTATGAAGGGAGCAGGTCTGACAGTAGTGTAAAACGAATTTAGGAGTTTTACACTACCAGGACATGTAAACTACTCAGGTACATGTTCTGCCTTTTACCTACAGAGCACCCTGTTCTAGGGGTTACCTAGGGCTCACCTTAGGGGTGACTTATATGTAGAAAAATGGGAGTTTTAGGCTTGGCAAGTACTTTTAAATGCCAAGTGGAATTGGCAGTGAAACTGCACACACAGGCCTTGCAATGGCAGGCCTGAGACAAGGTTAAGGAGCTACTGAAGTGGGTGGCAGAATCAGTGCTGCAGGCCCACTAGTAGCTTTTAATCTACAGGCCCTGGGCACATATAGTGCACTCTACTAGGGACTTATAAGTAAATTAAATAGCCCAATTGGGTGTGATCCAATGTTACCATGTTTAAAGGGAGAGAGCATATGCACTTTAGCACTGGTTAGCAGTGGTAAAGTAAAAAAAACAGCAAAAACAGTATCTCAAAAGTGGAGACAGGCAGACACAAAGTTAGGGGTGACCACCCTTAGGCTGTCGGGTCTAACAGGTGGGTTGTGATAGTGGGGTATATGTGAGGTGGTGGAGTGATGGGGGTGAGGGTAGGGGTAGGAGTTTGTGATGGCCTGGAGGTAGGGTGGGGGATTTAGTAGTAAAGATTTGACTTACCAGAGTCTAGTCCTCCTGCTACTCCTGCGAGGCCCTTAGGATGCATTATCGCCAAGACTTGCTCCTCCCGTGTTGTTAGTTGTGGGGGAGGAGGTGTGGGTCCACCGCCAGTCCTCTATACTGCTACCTGGTGTCTTGCAACCACGGAATGCACCTTCCCCCGTAGGTCGTTCCACCTCTTCCTGATGTCATCCCTTCTTCTGGGATGCTTTCCCACGGCGCTGACCCCGTCCACGACTCTCCGCCACAGCTCCATCTTCCTTGCAATGGACGTCTGCTGCACCTGTGATCCGAACAGCTGTGGCTCTACCCGGATGATTTCCTCCACCATGACCCTTAGGTCCTCCTCTGAAAACCTGGGGTGTCTTTGGGGTGCCATGGATGTGGTGTGAGTGGTATGTGTGAGGATGTGTGGGGTGATGTGTTGTGGTGTGTGCTGTGAAGTGTGTGGATGGTGTATGGGTGATGGTGTTCTATGGCTCAGATTGAGTGGGTTCTCCTGGCTTGTCTCTCTCTCTCTCTCTGTTAGCAATCTTTTTTTTCACTGAAAGGGTTGTGGGTAATGTGGATGGGTGTTTTATAGTGGTGTGGGTGTGTGGGTGTGGTGTGTGTATGTGTATCAGGTGTGTGTAGTTTGAATTGTCCAATGTGGTGTAGTTTTGTAAGTGTGTGTGTATTGTGAGCGCAGCGGTGTGTACCACCAATGGTTTACCGTGGTTGAAAGACTGCTGTGATGATTTGTGGGTCCTGATACTGTGGGTGTATTTCTGTTGGCCGAACGGTGTGGGTTTTGGTACCGCCAATTTATCACTGACCTTTGGTCTGGCGGACTTGTGTGGGTGTCTGTATAGTCGCGGATTTCTCTGTGTGGGTCATAATACCCGTAGCGGTATACCGCCGCAGTCACGGTATGTTGACAGCCATCAGCACGGCGGTAAGTGGCATTTACCACCAAAGTTGTAATGAGGGCCTAAGTCCAAAATCAAAATCTTTCAGGATGTTTCTTAAAATGGTTCCTGCTGATTTTACTGCATCTTGTGATCTTATTTTGGCAGCTAGAACTTCAAGAGTCAAATCAGTTGAGAACACTGTAAGTGGCTCATTCTTTTTATTAGACTGGCAAAAACTAAATCTGTCATTGTACATTCTCACCAGAAAAATCTTAATTTTATTAGTATGGATCAATATAGTTTCATCAACGTTGACCATCGAGTGGCTTTAAAACTTGATTTGCTTTTTCAAAGAGTGCAAACTTAACTGATGGCTGGTGATTATGTTGCTGCTGGGAGCTCATTGTGCATTCATATTTTCTAATGTATGCACACATTCAGTTCGGGTAGGCATATATATCTGCTGCAAATGCATTCACCTCACTGTTTAGAGCAGCTACACATCTAAAAACTTCACCTTGGAAGAAATTTGCTGCAGATAAAAAACAAGTTTGCCCTTTGAGACTCACATACTCTGTACTTTGTTCTTTTGTTATTCTCTTTGGCCCTTGTTCTGGCTAAACCACAGATAACACATTGAAGATCCTCTGCTTTCTGATTAATTGTTGGAGGTGGATGAGGGGTAGCCATCGATCTAAGTGGATAGGCACTGGGTTTGGTTAACGTCACTTGCTCAGAAGACTTGGGTTCTTGTTGGGATCACTGGTTTCTGCTTTCTTGACAATTTTTTTCCAGACTTTTTTCCATTGTATATGACTTGTAGCACTTCTTGTTACACATATAAAAAATTTGATCCTCTTCTTCCATGAGTCTCAATCTTTTGTGCACTTCGTCTTGCTGTATTTTTGCAGATTCTCGAACTCTCTTCTGTCCAACTGCAGTTGATGTTAGCTTTTCTTATGGATTAGTTTGCATTTGACACATTTTTCTCTGTTGAAGGAGTTCTCAGATTTTGTAGTTAGCAACACTGTCAGGAGGTGAAGATCCTCTGCTACCACCTGCTTTGTCATGTTTATGAATCAGAATCAACAGAAAACCTGAAACAAAAACAATATTAAATTAATTTACCAATATGATGACTAAAACACATCATTATAGAGTGGCCATTTTGGAAAATGGCAGAAGGGTTGCTCTGACAAGTTATTTTCTGTCTCTGTAAGACTACTTGACTCCCAAAACCTGTGTTTTGATGCCAAAATGAAGTATATTGGTCTCATGGTACCTGAAATATTACATCATAACTGCAAAACAGCCACCTTTTTTAAAAATGTTGTCCAGAAAAAATTGGCCCAGATTAGCAATACTTACACAAGCTAAATTACTTCTCTAATGATAAAAAAACACAACAAAGGTATATCAAGGGGCTAGGACAAAGTGTGTTTTCAGTGGGCTTGTCGTTTGCACCATTAGTTCTCCAGTAGGTACCAATAAAGTCTTTCAATTGCAGTGGCATTCCGCATTGATAAGTTTTAAGTTCTAAGCCCTTTTTGAGTTCTGTGATAACTTTTCTTCCACTTAATCAGCTAGTCCCACAATGTAACTTGCCTTTGATTTTCAAGCTTTTTAATGTCATGTTTTGGAACCTATAAAGTCGACTGGTGGTCCTTGAGTGGAGTATTCCTAATATATATCAGCTTTGCCATCAGTTTGGGGGAGTCTTCGGGGCAAATTTACAAGCCCCTTGCTCCACTGATGCATCACGTTTTTTGATGATCCAGTGGCGCAGAGTGCAGTTCCATATATATGAGGCCACACAAAGCCACTTTGCGTGGATTTTGCATTGCTTCATAGATGTGGTGCAAAGCAACGCAGTGCAAGTCACTGCGTTGCCTTACACTGCGTCGTGGGGCATTCCATGGGCGTTGCTGTGCATTTTCCCCTGGAATTCTCATGGGATGTGACACATTCTCTGATTTGCAAGACAATGTAACCCTGGGAATATGTCAAAACCTTACTCCTCCACAGTGCAGGCACAAGGAGGAGAAATATCTTTATTTCTCTTTGTTTTTTCCTCTTGTTATGTAGGCTACATTCTGCAACACACATAGAAAGAGCAAAACACCTCCATGGATTTTTTTTGTGCAGGAAGGTGTTCATTCCGGCAGAAGAACAATACTGTATGGAACACATAGCACCCATGCACCATGGTACGGAGTGCACGCATTGGTGCTAGGCAGCAAATTATGCACCAGTGCAATCTGCAATATGACAAACCATAGGTGACAGTAAGTAGAGGTAAAAGGAAGTGAATGCAATCTTGCCACAGCTACACAGAATACACCAATAGTCATAGAAATGTTAATCTACACTGTCTCACCTGTGTGTCATTGGAAGTACTGACAGATTACTGATGTTCTTTTGTCCTCATCCTCTTCCTCAGCATCTTCAACCTCACTGTCCTCAAGGTCCACTGCTGCCACAGGGGCATCTCCAGTCTTCTCCTCCTGCAGAAAAGATACATGGCATCTGAGGGCCAGGTTGTGCAACATGCAGCATGCCAGTACTATCTGACAGACATTCTTAGGTGAGTAGCACAGGGTTCCACCTGTCAGATGGAGGCACCTGAATCTGGCCTTCAGGAGGCCGAAGGTTCTCTCGATGATCCGTCTGGTTCGCCCATGTGCCTCATTATAACGTTCTTCAGCTCTTGTTCTGGCATTCCTCACAAGGGTCAGCAGCCACGATAGGTTTGGGTAGCCAGAGTCACCTGCAAGTATTGAGGGACAACATTTAGCCACATCCAGTCCTATGGGGTTGACACCAGAGGCATACTCAAGCATACAATTGGTGGGGACCAAGTCTCACCTATTAGCCACACCCTGTGCCTCTGTAGTTGGGCCATCACATTTGGGATTCTGCTATTTCTCAGAACAAAGGCATCATGCATGACCCAGGATACTTAGCATTGACGTGGGAGATGGATTGGTCCGCTAGGCACACCATTTTGCACATTCACTGAGTGGAAACTCTTACGATTCCTGAACACCTGTTCATTTTGGCAAACGCAATATGTGTCCTGTCAATCACACCAATAATATTGGGGATATGTCCCATTGCATATTATCCGGCCTTCACTGTGGCCAAATCTTCCAGCTGGGGGAAAGAAATGTAGCTGCACATTTGTTTCACCAGGGCAGACAAAACTCTTGCCAGCACAAATTAAAACATTGGCTGTGACATGCCTCCTACCAAGCCCACTGTCACTTGGAAAGGCCCAGTTGCCAGGAAATGGAGCACTGATAGAACTTGCACAAGAGGGGGGATCCCAGTCGGATGACGGATAGCTGATATCAGGTCAGGCTCCAACTGGGCACACATCTCTCTGATTGTGGCCCTGTCTAGTCTATAGGTCAGTATTATGTGCCTGTCCTCCAGTGTAGCCAAATCCACCAGAGGTCTGTACACTGGGTTACGTCTCCACCTCCTATTCATCCGCAGCAGTAGGTATCTAAGGGACACAAGATTTAGTATGCTGTCACAATTGGAACAACAAAACCACCACTGCAGTCTACATGATACACTTATGCATTGGGACAGTGTAAATGGTGAAGTATGTGCCAATCTAATCTGTGATGCAGTAATTGTCGATAGGCCTGTTTCCCCCCACCCCCGGAATGGTGACCGCCTCTCCTGGATGGAGGGACAGGTAGAAGTGAGGTAATTCTGCAGACATTGGGCGTCGTGGCAGAAGGTGTCTTGCACTGCAGTGCAATTCCTCATTGGATAATATGGGGCTCTGTGGAGTACAGTGGCCAATGGGGATCAACGCTGGTGGTGATGGTGTTCACCGCTTCTGATGTGACCTCCATTTTCTATCTGATTCCTCACTTGTTTCCTGACTTTCAACAGGAGAACACCTACTCTGCGTGTGCTGCTGTGACCTGTGTCTGGAACCGACCATAGCACGTGTGACAAGGGAAAGGGCCCCAGCCTTCACTAGGGAGGAGTTGGAGTGACTGATGGATGGGGTCCTACCCCAGTACGGACAGCTGTATGGGCCTCCAGACCAGCAGGTGAGAACTCTTTGGCCACGATGCATGTGGCAAGGATGCATGGAGAGGTTTGTAAAAGCATTGTGTAAGGTTGGGTGGGAGGCGGGGGGGATTGTCTGTTGGCAGTGTACATGTTGTGGGCTGGCCTATGTGTGTGCCATGGTGATGGAAATGTGTATGGTGGGTCATTTGTGTGACAGGCTGGACTGTTTGTTTAATGGTGTTCTCCCATCTGTATTGCCCCTGCAGGTCAGCGCCCATCAAAAGAAGGGATTAGGGCGTGCCATCGCCAAGGATGTGCGGACCCTTGGGGTCTATGGCAGGCAGAGCACCCACTGTCGGAAACGGTGGAGGACCTGAGACGGTGGGCACGGAAGACCGTGGAGGCCCAGATGGGGATGGCCTCCCAATGAGGAAGGGGTGACCGTTGGACCCTGACCCCCCCTGTTGGGCTGCATACTGGCGGTGGCCCACCCTGAGCTGGATGGGCACTTGAGGGAGTCACAGCAGCCACAAGGGGGTGAGTACAGTAGGAATCATTACATAGTTTGGCTGGTGGGGTGGTATCTGGGTTGTGGATGTGTGTTAGTGGGTGCCCCGAAGGCCAGGCCAGACATTGCAGCGTGGGTCAACTGAAGGGTAATAGGTGCATGGCAAATACGGGTAACCTGGTTTGTTAGCAGTCCATTTCAGGCAGGGCATCGTGGGTCCCAGGTGTGATTCAGTTGGCGGTGTGTGGTCCTCATCTTGTCTTAGTGACTAGCCACATCACTGGTAGTGCAATGCGAAGTGCTTAAGACTGTTTCCTGTGTGTGATGGTGATGTGCATGCCAATAGTAGTGTTGGTGCCGTCATCGACCAAGTGTATCCTTTGTCTCCCCCCTTTTTTGTTTTGTCATCCTGTCCTTGTGTGCACTAGCATCATCTGGCGGAGGAGCAGGGGCACGGGCGACAGAGGTAGCTGCATCCCACAGGACCCTGGAGGCATAGTCCACTGATGCCTGGGGAACCAGTGGGATGGAGGGCGAGTGGAGCGCCACGGCGGAGACTGGAGGAGACAGCACAGAATCAGATAACTCCACAGATTGGAGCTCCCTGGTGGTGGCGGACACCTCTGTGACTACCCCAGCTGTAGGTACAGCCTCCACCCCCGTACCAGCACCACCCTCCCAGTAGCCCCTCAGGGAGTTGCTCGTGCACGCTCACCCAGGAAGGTGGGCATCTCCTTCTCCCAGGCACCTCAGGCCCTGCCCCAGTGAGCCCTGCTGCCCTGAGTGAGGAGGATATTGACCTCCTGAGATCCATCTCTGTAGGGCAATCAACCATTGTGAATGCCATCAGGGGATGGCATCTCACATGCAGCAATGCAATACATTCCTGGAGGGTATTCACAGTGGATTGGCGGCCCAACAGAGATCGATTCAGGCTCTGACCTCCTCACTGATGGCAGCCATTGTCCCTGTTCCTACCATCCACCCTCCAACTACCATTTCCCAGTCCCATTCTCCTCAAACCCAACCCATCCCAGGCACACATACAGCCGAGCATGCACACAAGGCAACACCCAAGAGTGGCACAGGCAGACACAAGCACCACACTTCAACCCACAAGCACTCACGCAAACACCATACAGTTACAGACACAACCACATCCACTACCTCCACTGTCTTCTCTCCTCCTCCTCTTCCACCCCCTCACACTCACACCTGCATGCACTGCCTCAACATCCACCACCAGCATCACCATACCAAGCAGCACACACAACTCACTAGCAGACACCTCAACAACATCCATCCACTTGTCCCCTGTGTGCTCTCCCACCGTGTCTGTCCCCCCTCCTAAAAGACACAAACGCAAGCACTCAGACACCCAACAACCACTTACCTCAGACATGCACATTGCCCATGCACCTGCACCCAAGTCTAGCAGACGTACACCTTCAACAACCACTCCCTCAACCTCCACTCCCATCCCTCCTTCCGCCCCACCGTCCCTAAAAAGCTTTTCTTTGCCCAACTTGACATCTTCACCCACTCTCTCTGTCCTGCCCATAGAACCAGGTGCCAACCAGCCAGCCCAGCACCTCAGCCAAAGAGTCCACAGGGACAGTGGAGGCACCTCCTAGTGGTGGAGGCAGGACTGAGAGGGATTCCACTCCAATAGCCAGAAAGTGGAAGGAGCCCACAACACCTGCAGCCAGGAAGGGAAAGGAGCCCACAACACCTACAGCCAGGAAGGGAAAGGAGCACACAACACCTAAAGCGAGGAAGAGAAAGGAGCTCAGAGCACTTACAGCCAGGAAGGGAAAGGAGCCCACAACACCGACAGCCAGCAAGGGAAAGGAGTCCACAACACCCACAGCCAGGAAGGGAAAGGAGTCCACATCACTCACAGCCAGGAAGGGGAAGGAGCCCACAACAACCACAGCCATGAAGGGGAAGGAGTCCACAACAACCACAGCCAGGAAGGGGAAGGAGTCCACAACAACTACAGCCAGGAAGGGGAAGGAGCCCACAAAACCTACAGCCAGGAAGAGGAAGGAGCCCACACCTCATGCCATGGAGGGAATGAAGCCCTCAACTCCATCAGAGGCTGGGAGGGTAAAACCACCACCACCACTGCTACCACCTTTGGTCACAGAGCCCTCACCGCCAGCAGAGGCAGCCCAGGAGGCACCATCACCTGTTACCACAGAGCAGCACTCCCCACCAGCTGAGGCAGTGCAACTATCACCACCAGCAGAGGCAGGCCAGGAGTCACCGTCACCTGTTGCCACAGAGCAGCACTCCCCACCAGCTGAGGCAGTGCAGCTATCACCACCAGCAGGGGACATGTTGCCCAACCGCCAGGGACTGCTGCACAAGGAGCCCCCTCCAGAAGCAGTGGGCATGTTTCCCAGGTCAGAGACTGTGACCTTGCACTCCCCAGCACTGAGAAATGGGCATGGAGCCCCCTCCAGAACCAGTGGGCATGTTCCCCAGCTCAGAGACTGTGGCCTTGCACTCCCTAGCAAAGAGGAATGGGCATGGAGACCCTCCAGAACCAGTCAGCATGTTCCCCAGCTCAGAGAATGTGGCCTTGCACTCCCCAGCAAGGAGAAATGGGCATGGTGCCCCCTCCAGAACCAGTGGGCATGTTCCCCAGCTCAGAGACTGTGGCCTTGCACTCCTCAACAAAGAGAAATGAGCATGAAGCCCCCTCCAGAACCAGTGGGCATGTTTCCCAGCTCAGAGACTGTGACCTTGCACTCCCCAGCAAAGAGAAATGGGCATGGAGCCCCCCAAGAACCAGTGGGTATATTTCCCAGTTCAGAAACTGTGACCGTGCACTCGCCAGCAAAGAGAAATGGGCATGGAGCCCCCTCCAGAACCAGTGGGAAAGTTCCAGTATTCGGCTGAGGTGCCCCCCATCCCCCTGAGGTGCCTGCCTACTTGCAAACTGATGCCCCTGTAGTGTGCTCTCCGGATGTGTCAGGATACAAGTTGGGCCTTAGACTGTGCCCTGTGGCCTTGTGTGCCCTTATGACTTTGCACTGGGCATTGGCCCTTTATGAACATTTGTATATATTTGGTTCATGTGGTGGGTTTTGCTATGCATTGTCAGTACTTCCGAAATCTGGTCCTTGTTTTATTATCCTGTGTGTCCTGTGCCATTTGTTTACATGTGCAGCTGGCTGTGTGTGTGGTGTGTGTGTCTGGTGTGTGTTGTGTGTGTCACTGTCGTTTTCCTCCCTCCTTCCCTTGTGTGCTAGGCGTCTGTGCTCACCATCGTCGTCTTCGTCGGTGTTGGTGTTCCATGTGGAGCATAACATTGAAGATCATTGGGAAGACTTGCAGTTCGGGTGCCAATGACGGCGTAGTTCTTCCCTGTGTCTCCAATGGTGAGTCCTTTCATTTCTGAGATCTGTTTCTGCCAGGGTTTTGATGTTGATGGCGTTGGTACCGCCCCGGAAAAGGTGGCGGCTTGCAGTGTCTTAATATTGTGGACGGTACTTTATCTTCCATCTGGCTGTTGGTTGTGGTGAGTGTTGTTTCCACCCTGGCGGATGGTGGGGGACATTGGCTGTCTATGGGAGTTATCAACGGCATAGTCATAATTTGGCAGAACTTACTGCCAGCCTGTTGGCGGTATTACCGCCACTTTATCACTCACTGCCTGGTTCGTAATGAGGGTCACAGTTCAAAATCAGAAAACCTGAAAACAAAGTTCATAGAGTTTGTCAAAGCTTTGAAGAAAAACTAGAACTTTTCAAACACTGGGGAAATGTTTTATACTTGATAGCTCTAGTGAAAAACATGGTGCATGCTGATTGGGAAGGTGATTGGGAGCTGCATGTGAAGAGTCTGGAGTCACTGAATACTCTGTTTCACGATTTTGATTGCATAAACTACCTGAGATATGGGTCCTGGTATTTCTAAAGAGTCTAGAAGCTAGAGGTGTAAAAACCATACCTTTATAGAACATTCATCCAAAGACATGTTGTGGTGAAAGACAGAGGGAAGGTTCAATGCTTTGGCTCCAGATGGAGCAGATAATTCAGAGAACACAGAAAAGCACCAAGAGAATTGTTGGTCAGACATGTAAAAGTGAATATGTTGCTCAATGGCAGCTAGTATACCATGAAGTCCTTTCTATTTGCAATGCTCTCAGAGAGATGACAAATTCAAAATTAATAGAATATTGTTAAACTGTTCCTCACCACAAACGTGGGGGAATGTTTTAATAAACATGTTGACAGCCTTCTTCATTTCATGCAGCAGCAGAGAACCCCCTTTGAAATGACTGAGCCTGTGCAACTACACAACTTTGTGACCAAACAATATGTGGATAACAATATAAAACATATCTACTAGTTGTCCTGGAACATGGATCGAAACTATATGCAGAACTGAAGCAGGAGAGATTTGTACAGAAAGAGAAAAAGCTGTGTAACACAATCACTAAAGCTAAACTTCCACACTTTAATTGCCAAAGTAAGAGTTTCGTCTAACCAGCCACTACAACACAGGTTACAAAAAAAACACATTCACAAGCACATAGAGAAATGGATGTAGTAAAAGAAATGGGTGAATTTATCAAGGACATTCTGTTGCATGATCTTCTTCCAATAAATGTGTTATTTGATGGAGATGTTGCAACCAAATCAGGGAAACACAAACTTGTACAAGAGCTCGAAGAAAACCTTTCACCTGAAGAAATTAAATTTGAAAAGATGTCCTCATTGAAAACTGCTGTTGTTCTGGACTATATGTCACAAATGGAAAACTTAGGAGAGGTCGTTCAGACTATTCTACAGATATCAAAATCAATGTGCACCTTGCAAGAACTGAACTTTGTCTTTGATAGTTATCTTGAACTATCAGTCCAAGATTGCGATAGAATTAGATGCATATCTGCAAGTAAACAAATTGACCTTGCCTGCATCAAAAATGTGACAACTCTATCTCTACAACTTGATCAATTCTGGTTAGCAACATCGAACAAGATGAACTTGGAGATGTTAATACACCAAAATATTGCTGATGCTCAAGTGAACACTGAATTTCCAATAATTGCAAGTAGAATGATTATCAATGAGGAGTTGCTGCCTGCAGAAATATATTCAAAAGGTACTGGCCATATTTTTCAAGAACTTAACAGCAAATTAGAGGAAGCTGACCTTCATGTTGTACCTCATGTTGAGTGTGCTGTTTCAATTAGTTCAAATCGAGTTATTTTACTGTCAAATGACACGGATGTAATTATTGTGCTAATTAGATTTGTTGCAATGTACATCAGTAAAGAATTGTCAGAGTTATGGATATATGATTGAACAGGTGAAAAAACCCCACTTAATTCCAGCTTCATATTCTGTAAGAAAATTGACCAGGGATGCCCAGTGTTCTTATCAAGGCCCATATTTTCACAAGTGATGACACAATGAGCAAAAATGGAACAAAGCTAGGAGCTTTAACTACTGAATATGTGAAGTTTCTAAAAGCATTTGCTGAGACAGAACAAAAATGTTTCTTTAAAGACGAAGAAAACGAGTGTAGAAAAGTTAATTCTGACTGTCACACATTTGACGATCTTTGGTACAGTGAGAACACGAGATCAGTCCTGCTAAGTGACCTTCCACCAACGTCATATTCTATACAAAGACACAGTTAAAAAGTGTTCTACTTGATCAGAAGATGTGTAAATGTTTTGGATCATGCATAGAGAAGGATCTGTGTGAAATTGGTTGGGAAGATATCGATGTGGTGCTAAAACCTATGAAATTTCTAAAGCCCCTACCCACAGAACTTACATGTACATATACTTGCAAAAACTGTGCTACAAAAACATGTCTCTGTCAATATGCTCTTCTCAAATGTTCAACATTTTGCAAATGTACCACAAGCAATTTCTAAAACAAATAAAGTGAACTATGAAAATGTGTCCAAAACAGAAGTGATAAACCATATTTGTTTCATATTCAGATCATAAACATTGTTTGGTGTATACATAAAAGGATTAAAAAACATTTTTATTTGTTTAATTTCTGTATATTTCTCTTACTCCTTTATTATAGCTGCCATCTGTCATTTTTAATAATGTCATCAAATCAAATTTGGCCCGGATCAGCAATGTCTACCCAAGCTAAATTACTTCTCTAATCATCCAAAAGCACAAATCAAAAATGAATATCAATTGAAAATGTTTCTTTTTTTTTTTTATGGAGGTATATCAGGAAACAGGGATTAACTGTAGGATTTAATGTGTTTTGCATTTATCCTTAGGCACATGCATTCCCAAATGAGGATACAAACACCTGTCAGTAAGATTTGGAATTTTCTAGATGCATAGAAGACCTTGAAGTCACTAGTGTCAAGATGTACTAGGAGACAGATCACAAAAAATTGTCACAGGGAGGCACCCTGAGATGACAATAGTTTGAAACAACATCCCCGCTGCTCTGGAGCCAAAGAAAGGACAGGTATTGGGTGTGAAAAGGATGGCATTGAGGTGCATTAACCAGCCTCCTCTGCTTCCCATCCACAGAGATCCCTAAGAAACAGTATAGTGGTAGTCATTTGGCACCCAAGCCAAGTTGGCTTGGGAGGCCTTGCATAGTTAGTGGCAATGCAGACAAAGGCCTAAATCACTGGTGTGATGGTGTAGAAGCAGAGCTGTGTGGCCAGGGGAGTGTGGAGAGACAGAGGATAACAGCTACACATGGTCAAGGCTTGGGAAGGATTTAGCAGGCATATAGAATGACTGAGTGACTATGTAAGGGGGTTGTAATTAGACATCATGATTTAATAACATAAACTGAATACAAAGCAGAATCCAAGGATGAAATACATGGATTGAAGTGGTTAAAAAGCATACAATACAATAGGAGATTCTAACTGCTCATAATTTCTGAACAGAAGATCCCATTATATGCCCTACAAATTTAGGCTAACCCAATAGGTTCTAATTTTGATTTCTTTCCAGACCCAGACAGAGAGTGACACTTCCTCACAGGTAGACTTCACAGAAATGTCTTCAAAGTTATCTTCTGCCTTCACCAAAGATGATTTGAGGGTCTGCCTAATTAGGCCTTGAGCCAACCATGTTATCGGTACCACTTGGGGGGATGGGGTCTAATATGATTTATTGGCAATTTAGAGATGGAAAATATGTGATAGCAAGTCATAACTCTTTGTCTTTTGTGAGTTAGCACTCCCAAGATACTTCAATATAAATGGACATCTTTTCATAATTTTTATTAGTGTGAAGTTTATTGCTAAAAATTGCAATTAAAAAAAGTAAATGGGATTGTTGGACCTGGCTTGTTTTTGCAGGGTCATCGCCAAACCTTTTGCCTCTTTCTGCCTATTTTTTCGGACCTGATTTTGTTGGTTTGAGGATTCTGGGCACTTTACCACTGCTGACAAGTGCCAAAGTGCAAGTGCTCTCTGTATAAATTGCATTGTCCCTAGTAGCATTGGTGATTGGTTTATCCATGATTGGCATATCTGATTTACTAGTAAGTCCCTAGTAAAGTGCACTATGTGTGCCCAGGGATGTAAATTAAATGCTACTAGTGGGTCTGCAGCACTGATTATGCCACCCACATGAGTACCCCTGTAACCCTGTAAACGTGCCTTAAACCTGTCACTGCAATGTCTGTGTGGGCAGTTTTTAAACTGCCAGTTCGACCTGACAAGTGCACCCACTTGACAGGCCTAAATCTTCTCTTTTACTACATGTGAGTCAACCCTAAGGTGGGCCCAAGGCAGCACTATGGGCAGTGAGCAGTCTATTTAAAAGGTAGGACATGTACTGCTGTGTTTTACATTTCCTGATAGTAAAATACTGCTAAATTCAGTTATCACTATTGTAAGGCCTTTCTCTCGCGTAGGGTAACATGAGGATTGCCTTGAAGAACAGGTTACTTACCTTTGGTAACACATTATTTGGTAGAGACTCTATCTAGCTGCAGATTCCTTACCTTTGAATTCCCTGTCATCAGCTTCGAATCCGGAATCTTTTGCTAAGCAATACCCTGCATGCTCCATCGGGTGGCCCATTTCGGATCTGAGTGTGTCGTTCGACTCTGTGTGGTGTCGTCAGCGTCGTTGGAGCCATCTGTGATGTCACGGTCACCTATAAAGGCACCACCCCGGCGTGAGTGCATCAGTTCTTTCTCCACAAACTTCCATGCCAGAAGCGCAGTCATGGGTAGAACCAACAGTTTGTCTGTGCAAAACTAGGGCCCGGAAAGGGATAAACCTTAATCCTAGTAGACATATCCGCAGTGCGGGGAGGCATGGGTGGATGTAACGAATCTGCAGCTAGATAGAGTCTCTAACAGAAAATGTGTTACCAAAGGTAAGTAACTTGTTCATCTGATAGAGACTTCTAGCTGCAGATTCCTTACCTTTGAATAGATATTCAAGCCATAACCTCCTGGCGGTGGACTGCGGATACCTCTACTACACTAAAAAGTCCTGTAGGACTGAACGGGCAAAGTGTCTGTCTCTCAGTACCTGATTGTACAGGCAGTAATGTTTTGCAAATGTGTGCAAAAATGCCAGTGTTGCCGCCTGATAAATATCCAGGACTGGAACGTCCATGTTAGTGCAGTGGTCGCAGCTTTTCCCCTGATAGAATGAGCCCTCAGAAGGATGCTTCCTGGCCAATGCATAGCGGGTCTTAATGCAGAGTACGACCCAGCATGAAATGATTTGTTTCTGCACTGCCTGACCCTTCTTGGCTTCCACGTACCCCACAAAGAGTTGGTCATCCACCCAGAAATCATGTGTGCTTTTAAGTTAGAATGACAACACTCTTTTTGGGTCCAGCCGGTGGAGTTGCTCCTCTTCTTTAGAGGGATGCAGTGGAGCAAAGAAGGTGGGCATGGTGATGTTCTGACCCAGATGAAATGGAGTCACCATCTTGGGGAGGAAAGAGGCATGAGTTCTGAGTACCAACTTATCTGGATAGATAGTGAGATATGGTGCCTTTGATGACAGAGCTTTCATCAACTGTCGCCGCTCAATCTCCACGCATGTAGATGCAGAGTTGACAGTTTCGGGTGGAGAACCTCCCCCTTCTACTGCGACAGAAGATCCTCCGGATGGGGTAACCTGATTGGAGGATTGATGGTCATTTTGAGAAGCTCAGGATACCACACTCTCTGTGCCCAATCCAGAGCCACTAGGATTACTTCGGCCCAGTCATTCTTGATCTTCTTGAGAACTCTGGGCAGAAGAGGTATGGGCAGAAAGACGTACAGAAGGCCTAAACTCCACTCGCGACAGAAAGCGTCGCAGAGCGGTTGCCACCTTGGAAATTCCAACATGCAATACTGCTGACATGGTGCTTTCTCTGCACGGAGGCGAACACATCTAACCAAGGCTCTCCCCACTGCTGAAAGAGTCCTTGGGCCACCTCTAACCAAGGCCCTCCCCACTGCTGAAAGAGTGCTTGCGCCACCTCCGGGTGGAGATACCATTTGTGATCCGCTAGGCACAGATGGCTGAGTTCGTCCGCCCTGGTGTTCAGAGACCCTGCCAGGTGGTGAACCTCCAGGGTTATGCCCTGCTGTTCCAGCCATATCCAGAGATGCAGAGCCTCTTGACAAAGGGTGCACAACCCAACACCACCCTGCTTGCTGCAGTACCGCATTGTGGTGTTGTTGTCTGTGAACCCATGCACTAACTTCCCTTTTACAACAGGAAGAAATGCTTTCAATGCCAGTCGGATCACCCGGAGCTCCAGTAAGTTGATATGGAGTCCTGATTCCGCTGGAGACCAGAGATCTCTGATCTCCATCCCTCCCAGATGGCCGTCCCATCCCAGAGGTGACTATCTGTCACTACAGTGAGATCTGGCTGGGAAAGGGAGAGGAGTCTGCCTCTGACCTAACTGTAGTTCACAAACCACCACTGCAGGTCTTTTGCAGTTCTCTCTGAGATCTCTCTGTAAGATTTCACTGATTCTAAGCCCCCTGGAACTTCAGGTCCCCCTGCAGAGTCCTCATATGCCATCTGGCATGCTTGAATAATAGGATGCAGTAGGCCATGAGTCCCAACAGCCTCAGAGTTAGTCTCACTGAAATCCAGGATAGAGGCTGAACCATTGGTATCATCACCTGAATATCCTGGACTCGCTGCTCAGGAGGATAAGCCTGAAACTGCATTGTATCCAGAATGGCTCCGATGAAAGGGAGCTTCTTAGAAGGAGTCAGGTGTGACTTCAGCACATTTATATTGAACCCCAGCTAATTAAAAATAAGATGATGAATGTGAATGATAAAATTGTGTTTATGTTCACTCATGACATACATTGCCTATGTAAGATGTGACAACTATTATTATTTGAAATTGTAAGCGAAAATTATGCATATAATCTATATCAATATATGAGGAATACAATTAAGTTTATTGTTATTATTCTAAGGACTATATTGGTATTAGTACAATTATTAATCATAGTTATTTTTACATTATATTTAATTTAACCAATCTGGGGGAATTAGATTTATTTTTCCACATATTATGATGAATTTGTATGCTATTTACCAAAAATATGTTTTTTTCCGGCTATGGTTGCTAATCCAATAACATCAGACAAAAAGCAAAGCGCAATGATTTGTCATCACATATTTTCTATCACTAGGCATCAATACCTTTCAAAAGAATCATGTTAGAAACCATTCTCCTGAGTGGTACCAATGGCTTAAATTTGGGGTCCTGGCTCATGGCCTCAATGGAAAAAACCTGGAGAACTACATAACTGACCAAGAGCAGAAACTGATAGTGTTGAAGCCAAGATCAAGTCTAGGCCCTGGCAAACTTTCTGATATGCCGCCATAATCTCACGTAATGCTTGTTACATGGGATTCCTAAAATTACACCATTATGCCATGTGACAACGGAGGAGGGGAACAAAGTCAACAATCAGCAGCTGTCATGTGTGGCACTTGTGTTTTTTTTGCGATGTATGTTTTAGGAGGAAATGTGTCTTAGAATTCCAAAATGGAGCATAGACATTATAGCGCTAAATGCTGGTTTCAAATTTTACATAATTTTACTTGTGCACAATAGTGCATCATTTCCAAAAGTCAATGATGTAAAGATATTAGACCACCTGGTTGCTTCCACCACTTGTTACTCTGAAGTGCAGACCAAATATCTACAGTCAAAACGTGAAGATCTGGAAAGAAGATCACAAATAGAAAACATCCAAATCAGAAATGTGAAAGGAGGAAGGGAGGTAGACAACATGACCAGGTATGTTGCAGAGCTGTTCAGGAGTGTACTGAAAAAGGATGCAGACTTCCCAAGGATTGAGAGAGCGCACATAGTGGGCAAACAGTGGAGAGCCAATGGTGATTGTGGTAAAACTGTCTAGCTTCCTCATGAAAAAAGGATCATGTCCCAGCCTAGCTCCCTGAAAAAATAGCCTATTATTATAAAGTGGTATCCATATTCCATGGGTTATGGGTGAAGAAGCTACCAAAAGAATTTGAACATAAATAGGTAACGCAAGAACTTTCAAAAAGACTCACCCACTACTGATGGATCATGCCAGAGGACATATAGTTTAACTGGAAAGTCGAATAAAAACCTGCATGCAAAATGCATAGCCATGCTAAATACAAGTGTGCAAAAGTCAATCAACAGCCCATTAACATATAGATAATCAATTGTATAGGTACAAGGCAGTGCACCACAGGGGGCAGGACCCTTGAAAAGGGGTGGCAAGACAGTGTTTTCCTTCATGTGGCTACAGTTACAGAAAAGTGCAGAAAACCACCACCCAACAAAGATCATGAACACAAATTAATGAGGAGTAGCAAGCAAGCTGGTAAGGCATGTTAATGTTAACGTTAAGGGCAATTTATAGAGCTCTGTGTTCACCGAGAAGTCTCGGCCCTAAGAAGCAGTACATGGGAAGAGGAGAGAAATTATTAGGCAATGATGAAGGTCTTCAACATTTTCCTAAAATAGAGCAAAGATGGCATCAACCTCAGATGCTGAGAAAGGTGGTTCCATTGGCTAGAGGGGAAGTAAGAAAAGAACCTGCCACTGTACATGACAGATACATCAGAATACTAGAAGACTTCCAGAGAATGTATTATACCCTTATAAATGTACCTACCCCAACCACACACTAGGAACGATTTCTAGAGAAGATATTGAGTGATTGGGTGAGGAGAGTGGATATTATCTTTAACCTCAGGAGTAATTTGTGTTACACCAGCATACCCTTAAAAGACAGGCTATGCCCTGGATATGCTATTATTTCTTTTGTACAATCGATATTCTCTCTAATGCAAAAAGCATATTGTGGGAGCATGGGAACAACACTAGGAAGCTTTAATGAATGCTAGTTTTATTGTTTTTAATGGAGGGCATCGATAATCCACTCAAAATTTAATTTTGAGTTGTATTGTTACCAGAACAGACTGTAAGGGTACTTTTTAATGCAAAATCCACCTTTTTATATTATTAATTTGTTTGCATGCTGGGTGAATTGCCATAGTGAGTGAGACTAATGTGCATGCAATGTCAACTTCCTCTTGCTGCCCTGAAGACTTCTCCATGTACTTTCTTTGTCCTTGGTCATTTTGGATTTGAATTCTGGAGGCAACATATAACTCATCCTTTGTCTGCAATCTCTGCTTCACCATCCAGCCTTGGAAGTTAACTATTTTAGGAAAGACAAGTAAGTTCAATGCAGTACTTTGAAAAATGTTTGTTGTTTGAAGGAAGACAGTCACCAATACTTTTGTTCAATTTTTTTCATTTTGTTTGTTTGTTGCTGGATGGCGTAGAGTTAGATGTAGCGGGTGCTAATAGGCCAGCATGGAATTCAATAATCATGGAAAGGCAGTGAACGTTTTAGGGTGCTGGAGCCCTGTGGATATATATTTCCTCCTTCACTGTAGGAAATTGGAGGGGATGAAACCATACTGAAGCAACAACCACAATTCTTGCCAGGGTAAAGTCATAAGCAACCTCATATTAACATGTGCTTAACACTCTACTAGCTTAGCACAAAAGCATTGAGGTTTAATTAGAGGCAATGTGCAAAGAAGTTATGCAGCATGTTAATCAGTGACCAAGTGAAAACAAAACACAAGAAAAAAGTCACACCAATTCAGAAAAATAGAGAGAAATCTAATACATTATTTGAGACCAGAATGACAAAAATCCAATTAGTGAAACAGGAGACATGCAATTTTAACGATTTAGGTGAAAGCAATGATAAAACAAAAGAGCTAACTCTGGTCGCACTGGACCTGGACAAAGTCACAAGTTCAGGCTGACCATGATGGAATGTGGCCTGGCTACAGAGACCAATTTAGGACTGCTAAACAAAGTACCCTAAATCCTGGTGCTCGGTCTATGCAGTGCAGCTTTGCACGGCTTCACGTCATCTGGCATCGGTTCAAAGAGGTCCTCCGTTGGGTTGAGTTGCATTCCGTTGGTTCTAATTAAGCTGCATGGTGAGACTTGGTGAGACTTAGTGAGGCTTTGCATCAAGTCAAGTTGGTTCGGATGAAGCTAGTAGCTCGATTTGGAGGTGTTGTGTCAATTCTGTGAAGGCTGGCAGCTGTATGGCTCAGCGAGGCAAGGATCCACATAATTCAGCATTGGTTCTGTTGAAGCTTGTAACTGTGTGACAAGACTTTGCTGGATTTCACGTTGCTTTGTGCTGGATTTGGTGAAGAGCACAGCTGGGCTGGCGAGGCACCACTATCCCCACTTCAAAGGGTCCAGACCTGGAGGTGCACCCCTGGGGGTTAGGACTCACAGCAGCCATAATCCAGGTGCAGGGTTCAAGAGAGTTTGAGGCTCAGATCAGGAGGACAGCCACCTAGCCTTTTAAGTCACTTTGATGGTTCTGGGCTCAAGATGCAGGTCCATTTTTTCTCACTCAGGCAGAAGGGCAGCAAGGCAGCTAGTCAGCAGAATAGCATGGCAGCAGAGTAGCAGTCCTTGCAGCACAGCAGCACAGTAGTTCTTCTGAGTCTTCCTCAGGAAAATAGGTGTGCTGAGGAATTGGGTCTGAGGGTCCACTATTTATGCTTGGTGCCAGCTTTGAAGTAGGGGAGGTTTACAGAGGGTTCCACCCCTAAAGGTGTCTGGAATTTCCTGTCTCCTTGCTCTAGACCCAGCTTGCCTTGGAGCACAAAAGACTACTGTCAATCCCTTTGGGAATGTGCTGAGGCAGAGTCTTTGTGATGTGCAAATGTGGTAGGTGACAGCTCCACCCCCCCTTATCAAGTCAGGGCTGGCCCATCCTGCCAACACCTAGTCCCCCTTTGTCTCAATGTCTGGGACTAATGTACAAAGACCAACTTTCAGCTACACCTAGTCATACGACTCAGAATACAGGCTGCAGGCACCAAACGGTTTGGACAAGAGACAAGAAAATACCAACTTTCTAAAAGTGGTATTTTCAGAATTATGTTTTAAATACACCTTTACCATTAAAGAGGATTTTAATTCACAAGTATTAGACACAAGACTTAACATTCCTACTTGTGCTCAATTAAAAGGTATCACTTATTATATGTACCCCAATGTTATCCTATAGGAAAGGTAGGTCTTGCAGTAGTGAAAAATGAATTTAAGGAGTTTTCACTACCAGGAGATGTAAATTATGTCTCGGGCCTGCCACTGCAGAGCCTGTGTGTGCACCTCTAGGCTGCCACATTGACCTGGCATGGTAACCCTCTTGACAGGCTCAAACTTTCCTTTTTAATACATATGTTACCCCTTAGGTAGGCCCTGGACAGCCCTAAGGGCAGAGTGCAGTGTATTTAACAAGGTGGAATGTACTTTTAAGTTTAACATTTCCAAGTAATGAAAAACACTTACATTCATTTTTCACTACTGTAAGGCCTATCTCTACAATAGGTTAACATTGGGATTGCCTGATTACATTGTGCAAGTGTAATTTCAAATTAGGAAGAGATGGGACCCCCAAGTTTGGTGCCTCGGGAATCACATTTTTTAAAATCACAACGTATGGTGAAGTCGATTTTAAAATGTAACTCTGAAAACTTTTAGAAAGTTGGCATTTTGTCACTTTAAATCATCTAGTGCTGTCTGTCTGTCTCTGAATACAAGTCTTGGTGGATGAAAACGGGGTTCTTGTATATTCCTTCTAGGCAGTCACACTCTACGGGAGCTTAGTTGTGACTGAGTGGCCATCTGCATGTTGACGGGCCATTCTGGGTAGGATTAGAGGGAAGAGCTGACACACCTGAATGGGCTGTGTGTGTAGCCCTCACAAAGGGCTGCAAACTCCCTTGTATTGTATCTGGAACCAGGGCAGGAAGGACAGGGATTTTGTGCACTTCAAAGGCCTCTCTTCGAAGTCTACCCCCCACTTCAAATGCAGCACTGGGTATAAGAACTGGACTTCTGACCGTACCAAATCAGTATACTTCTGAGCTTGATGACATTCTGCCAGGACGAAGAACTGCTATGCTGCTGGAAGGACAGTCATTCTGCTGGATTCTGCTGGGCTCTTGCTTTGTTGTGCCGGCCCTGCTGCCTGCTGGCCTCCTTGGCTGGGAGAGAGAATGACTGGGCCTGTATCTCTACATCCCGAGAGCTAAAGTAACTCCAAGGACTTGCTGGCTTGCCCCCCTGTTCTGAAGTCTCAGGGACATTAAAGACCTCACTGAACCCTGCTACATCCTCTGGACTCTGCCAGTTGTGACTCCTACCCTGCCAAGTGGTGCCAATCCAGTCCTGGACCCTTGGTAGTGGATTCTTCAGTTGTTTCTAAAAAATCGATGTCGCTGCGCTGATCAGGTCTGGCAACACCGTTGCATTGCTGCTGCCACTGAGGATGAGGACATCGCAATGCTAGCTGCGCGGCTCGGAATCAACGGATCGCCCTTAGCCATGATGCATTGCCTTGCATAGCCGGCTGTGCCACTCTAGGACAAGGCATCACCTCCAATGTCAAAGGTTTGGCGACAACACATCCTCGACCTTGTGGATCAGGACTGACAAATCACCTGGGTATCACCTCCTCTGCTCCCCTCATCATGATTTTGACATCAATGCATCTTCCATCAAAGGTACTTTTTTGACAGGGCAAGGTTGATCCTTGTAGCTGACCCATGCTCCATTGCGGTCAACCTAACATTTTGGAACCACCGCAGCCTAGTGTGATCAAGTAGCCACGGTTGGTTATTTAAGCTTCGAAGCACTTCATATGCACATATTATTTAGAAATGAATGTCTCAACAGTCTTGTTTTGTTCATTAAGTTAATCTCTATTTGTCTAACCTGGTGTGGATTATTTTTGTGTGGTGTTTTCACTGTTTTACTGATTTAGGTGTTGCATAAATACTTTAAGTATTGCCTCTTAAATTAAATTAAGCATCCCTGCTATGTGCCAAGCTACCAGAGGCTAATCACAGGTTAATTTATGGTGTATCTGACTTACCCTGACTGGGATTGTGGTTCCTGCTTGGACAGGGTGCATACCTCTGTAAACCAGAAATACAATTTCTAACTAACTCCATATTGCAGAAGCAGAGACCTGCTTGCCAAGTGCAATTGTTCATGCTGCTGATCAGCAATACTAGAAGTAAGGAAGATGGACCCAAAGAAGAAAGTTCCTGCTACAATTTTGGCAGATGAGGAGAATATGTCATTTGCCACTACTGGCAGCAAGCCCTCACCCTTTTTCCCCTTGTGCAGCAAAGATTATGCCCTCTCTCCTGGGCAAAAAGTTACTGGTTGGAACATCACCTCTTGATCACAAATGATTACAGCAGCATCAATACCAAAGTAGATGACTCTCAGGACTGCACTGATTGCAGTCATGGTAGAGAGCAGCGAGTCAAAAATCAAACAGTCCCAGCAGCAAACCAAACCGTCACAGGGAGCTCAACAGTAATTAGAGTCTGCTACTTCTGACCATGTGAAGGTAGGAGCTGAGCACAAAGACGAGCCTGCCACAGAAGAGCAGTATGTTGAATCTGTTTCTTCATTGGACACAGTCTTCACTATCTCCCCTCTAAGTTCCCCTTCAGATGGTAAAACAAAGGGTACCCTACAGCATGGTCACAGGAGACAATGGAAAATGAATGATCCCGAAAGCCTATTTGGGAGTGAGGAAACTGAACCAGTGATTGTTCATGTTGAGAATGCCACAGAGGACTTGCAGATCACTTCTTTTCAACCTGCCGAGTAATGTCGTACCACAAGCACAACATGTTTCCATCTTTTAAAAAATCCAAAAACCTGCACCAACTACAGTCCCTAGTCCACATGCAATCACCCAAAGTAAGAACATCCACTGATCTCCCTGACAGCAAGTTCTTCTAGCTTTGGCTCTATATGGAAGCTCTCCACCCCACACTGGGACTTGTTACACTTAGGCCACATGAGTAGCACATCACAGATTGCACAAATGTCTTGCAAACTAATATGTTATGGGAAGCCAAGTAGGTATTATGATATTGGGGTCAACTGACCCATCGGAAAAAACAGCATGTAATTATGTGGTAACAACCACTGGAAAGGATAGCTGCTGCAGAGACAACAGGTAGAAGGAGGAAGATTTTGTGAACATGTGAAGAATGCATGTTTCTCTATGTGTGCAGAGGGTAACTGCACAAACATTTTTTACATGTTCAGGAGAGCGGTAAATGATCCATCATGAAGACCGAGCACTCCTGGTCAACCTGTATTGCTTCATTGTAAGTGTACCACATATTCACTCTTTGGCACAGAATACTTTACAAATATACATCAAACCCATGTGCTTCTTCAGTTATACAATATGAAGATGGCATAAAGGTTCATGAATGACCTCCTCTCTTTTTCGTTGGTGGGAGGAGAGAGATCTCTCCTATTTTTCCAAAATCAAAAGATTCAAGCAAGACCTATTTTTCAAGTGTTGTTGTGCTAGCTCTGAACCAATAAGTGCTGGAATTGGTTGGTCAAACTATTAAGGAGAGCGATGTTCAATCCATTCAACTCATGACCTACATGTTAACCAGTTGTCAAGCCACAGACTACATGTACATCATTGTACAGCAGGTCTCCTTCAAGTGGGTTAGGTGAAGGCTACCATTGCTGATGCTTTTTGAGACACTCATCGGCATGCAACAACTGCAATGTTCTCCATTGAGAAAGCACAGACAGCTGACAACATATTGGAAGAATTCCATACAAAGTCTACAAATGGCAACACATGGCTTCAACCCAGAGGTCTCAGGATTGGATTTGTTGTCACTGAAAATGTTAGTAATGTAGTGAAAGCCATTGCTTACAGGATATTTCAGAAACCTATTTTTAGCTCATTGCATCAACCTAATTTTTTAGGACTTCATCAAAACAGAAGAAATTGTTATTCTGGTCATCTGTCACAGGATTTCACTTATTTCAGGCTTTCCTTCAGAGCCTGGAAGCAGTTCAGGACTATTAAGCCCGCTAATTTACTCCCCATAGGACCCCTCATTCAACCGATTGGAAGTCCACCTTCTACATGCTGCAACACCTGTTAAGACAGTAAAGGGCAATCACTGATTATATAATACAAAAGAGGTGTGATTCTTCTGCCAACGAGTGTCAACAGAGGTTGACAAAATGAGCTAGAAGAGTGACTGATCAAAATGCTAGTGTCTTTAGAGGTCTGAAATTGAAAGTCAGCAAAGAGGATTGTACAATGAACCAAGCTACTGAATTATGTATTATGGACATGCAAGACCATTTCCAAAAGATGGAACAAACATATATCAATGTCAATGAAGGAGCAGCTACTTTGAGCAACAGCTTCATTATCTGGGTGAATACAAATTAAATTAAAGACTGCAGGACATCTGTATCACGTGGAAAAGAAAGCAATGGCAAAGCCAATATGTCTCACCTTTGGAACCTACTGGCTTTGCCAGTGGTTCTGGCAAAATGCTATTTGCTACTGTATATGCATTGCATATTGTTCATACGTGAAGGCTTTTCATTCGCTAACCTTTGTAAACTCTCTTTGCTTTAGTGCAGTGTTGTGTTGTAATTATAATTCACTAGCTATTGGAAAAGCCACTGATCTAAAAGACTGAGTTATTGGGTTTTTCAAAACCTGTGAGCTCAGTAGCATTTAAGTATCCAGGTGAGTTCTGCTTGTAGGAGGGTTTCATAATGGGCACAATTGAGGACCCTGGAGCTGTGGCTGAAGGCAGTGGGCCATATCAACTTTCAGGTTACCTGCTCATCTAATCCTTGGCCTCTCTTCAGTTTGCACATAGTGTTGGTCATATATGTACAATTTGTAATTACTGATTCTAATTATGTACAATAAAATCATTGTTGTTACTCATTTATATCAAACTTTTAACAAGCACTGGCAAAGTCAATATATCTGGACGCAATAGTAGAAAAATCACCAAGTGTTGGTCAGGCAGCAAACATGCTTTGTGACGCACATAATTGTACTACATGTTTTAATAATGCCCAGTATTATTCACCAAGAGGAACGTTAGTGCTAGTCAGGCAGCAAACATGCTGTGTAAGGCACATGATTGTACTACATGTTTCAAGTCACACCCAATATTATGTAAGGTACGCCCCTTTTAGAGCCCCACCACCCCACGTTTTTCATCTCATTGAAACACTGCGGTCCGCAATATGTTTTTGCCTACAGACAACTAAAAGTTGTATCGTAAGTGAGACTTATAATTTGGGATGTTGTAAAACCGTGCATTCATAGCAGAAAGGAGTGCCCGAATTGCTCATCTGTGCCACTACCTCTGCAGCTTCCCTTGGAGACAAGGGCACAGATGGTGTTAAGGTTAAGTGGGTGAATTTGTGCACTTTAGTGAAAGAAAGTTTCACCCTGGGTCTGTCCAGGAGTGGGCGCCTCACAGGGAAAAGCCAGGAGCGGTTCCACAGCGGTATGCGTACAGCGCCTTGAGACCCTAACGGGAGAGTAGTGCGCTATACAAGTGCAAAGTTTACAGTTTACAGTTTATTTGTTCCCAGGTGAAGTGTATTTAAAAATCATACAGGTCATTTGTTCCTTTGGCAAACCAGATACACATAAATTCATCTTCCCCGGGACTCCAGCACAAAGGAAGAAACACAGACGAAAGACAGGATCACGGAGAGCGGGAGAAGGGGGCAAGTTCACAGAGAACAGGGCAGGGGAATGGAATAGGAGGATGGAGGAAGCAACACAGAAGTCTGCGGGAAGCAACACTTTAGCAATGTGTGTGTGGGAGGAACATAGAGGATGTATAGAGGGAAGCACCTAACAGCAACAGACAGCAATGTGGAGCGCAGGCAGAGAGAAAGGTGAATGGGCGAGAGAGCAACATGAGCGCATAGGGGAGAAACACATGGGCGAGAGAGAACACAAAATGGGGCATGGAGGATGAGGAGAAGCATTATAGAGAGACCCTGGAAGACAATTGCACTATCAAGCAGTGCTTAAACAAAGTAAATGCTAGCGCATGAAAACTAAGCAGTGGAAGGACACAAGTAATGCATCCATGCTCCAAGGGAAGGACAACACAGGAAGAGAAGCTCACACAAGCTAATGGTTAAGAAGCAAGGGAATTATAATGATAATGAAGCCCATTGAAAGCTTACCAAACAGTGCATTAACTGTCTAGCATTATAGATGCATGTGAAGGAACTGTTGTGTACAGTTGACAGTTTAGAATAATGTCAAAGTATGCACATTGGAGGCCTTTTAATGTATAGGAATGTTTTATGAAAAATACTGATGGGGATGAAAAATCGCTGCTATTGTCAGAACAATTTTGATGGGACTTTGCATTTAGTAAACCCTATTCTTCTGTATACTTCGGTGTGTTACAATTGGTATGGATATTTGACAATGTTGAATAAATGAGTCTTTATGTTATATTCTGTATGCTATCTATTTTGCATAAAATCTTACTGTTCCTCAAAATTCAATATATAAACTCACAAAAGGGTTACACACTTACATTACTATGCCATTACTTGATTATAAGAACTGGAAAAATGATGGAAAATCTGGAAAACGAGTTAACTGAAAGATGAGATTCCAACTTCTAGCACATAAAATAACCTAAAGTGCCATCTTCAACTGCTGGAGAGGTGGTAGTGCCTCTAGGAGCAGCGCCTACCAGTGGTGACACAAAATGCATAATTCCAAGACACACTTGCTACTAAACCTATAACATAAACAACATCACTTTCACTTTAAACCTCTGCAGTAGATTGGTTAATGATGGATGTGACATGACTTAAATCAAGAGCGCTGGTGCAGAACACTTACAAACAGCAAATGTCAACAACTACGGCAATACAGAATGTGAATTAATGAAATATATTTGTAGAACGCAGCAAATGTTCAAACCAGAGAGTCTGGCACTCGATTGATGAAAGTAAACAAGAACCTAAAACCGCGACCGGAACTGTAAGGTCGCTAAAAAGCATAGGATCAACAATAGAGCGATGATATTTAAGTCTAAAATGCACCTTTCCATTTCCTGGCAGAACAACATGCCTCCTGTGCCTAACCTTTAATTCTCATGCTCAGCTATAAGTATCAGTTCAAGGGACTGTACTGCTTATGTGTGTTGCTTTCATAGGAAAAGAGACACGCAGGTAGTAGCCATACCACAACTGGAAGAAGTAACCTGCAGTGCCAAATTATTATTCCTGTGATGGATTGGCAGGTTTGGGTTATGGAGATATTTAATGTTTGGGTCATCATTCTGCATGAATGCTTCCATGTGGCACTCAAAGTGTTACTTGACATGTGCTTTGCTAATCCACTCCAGCATCTACACTGAAACTTTCCAGTTTGCCTAGACTACACTAATACTCAGTTTCTTTTTATTTTCTTGTTCAACAGGTCTGCCTCTTTTTGGAAGAAATACAGTATGGGAGATGTAGGACCAATGCCAATCTACTTTTGTGGGGGAAAAAAAGGATCAAAGAGGTCTTCGCTCTGGATTGAAAAACTGGAAATAGGTGATTTCTTTGGAATGATACAGACTAGTAGTGATCATAGTCACAAGTCCAAAGTGGTAACAAGTGGACATAATGGATGCAGCTAAACATTTTTAGAATTTGGATGATCAATCATTTGGGATACACGCAGCTAGTTGTATGGTTGTAGGCGTTCAGCACTAGAAATGGCCTTTAGTTGATGGTACGCCAGTTTATGCTCCACACTCACTCTTCCCCCATACCATATTTACATTGATTCCCAAATAAAGTAATTCTGACTCTTTTGCAAGAAATTTGCATGTCACTTATGCTGCTCTACAGTTCAGTCCTATTCATAAAGCAGACAATGCGAGAAGAATGCAGTTGCATCATTTGTATGCAGCATATCTTTCTTTACTATTATTATAATTATTATTGAAAGGTGAGCCATTATTTTGCGTTCCATTCTAGGTATTTAACTAACCTGGAAGTCAGGCAGTTGCTAAGGATTGCTTGAATAGGTTGACTCAACTGTAATCCTCCTTCGATGACAGCAGTGACACATGCTCATCGAGTTGCTGAATGCCATTTGTCTCTTTCACTCAAGATTTCTCTAATTCAGCAAATGATGCTTACATCGATTTCTTAACCCCCTTTCCGCAGCTTGTGAGATCTATGGCACTGTTATCCATTTCCACCATAAAGAGAGATCTCACCCGTGGTGGGGCAGATGTGGTGTAAGAAATTCTAAACTGTTATGGGAGTTAAAACATTGCAAATCTGCCCACACCATTCCCCTTCCCCTGACCATAAAGAGACATCATAGAGCAGATAATAAATTATAACAGCAGTAGGCAAGGGTTGGTGGTGTTTATTTGTTTTACAGTCTACACTCCTTAGAAACTCAATCTACCTGTCAACTCCTCTCCAAAGAGAGCTACTTGAACGTGTTCATTACTCTTGTTGTACTAAATGAATCTGTTCACTATGTTGATTTATGCTGGTCTTTGTCCTGTCTTTTCAAAACGATCTGTCTTTTGTTAGTTTTAGGTTGCAAAATAAAAATACTTTATCTTGTTTATCTGCACCAATCAAATAAAAATAAACCTTGTATTTCCTTTGTGCCTTCCCTGTTTGGGCCTTTTAAGACTACAGCAGTTAGCTGGTCTGGCAAAACCTAAGGGCCAAATTTACCGAAAAGTGGTGCAGCACAGTGCTGCGCCAAAAGATGTGCCACCCCTGCGTTTCCCCTGTGCTGGCGCTAAATTGTGTTGCCTGGCACCAATGCAGGCATCCTTGCGCCATCGTGACAGGGATGTCTGCGTTGAGGGGTTTGATTGTTTATTTGCGGGAGGGTGTCCCTTCCTGCACATAAACAATCACTAATGGCGATTTGGCGCTTATGTGTATGCTGCAGAATGCAGCACACACATAAATGCCAAAGTGTCATTTTGAAATGATTGTTTATGTGTTGGAGTGTGACCTTTAAAATTAATATTAACATGAAAGCTTGCAATATAATGTGTAATGAAGCTGCATAGAAAATGTGTTAGCATAGAAAAATAATGTACACGTTTGAAATGTGTCCATGGGGAGTGGCCAACAATGTGTACGATGATTAATGAAACTAATGATGAATTAACAATGTACTAATGTATGACTTTGTATTAGCATTAAGGGTTGTATTAGGGTTTTGCTAAATTACTCATTAGGCCTTAGTTAGCGAGGGTCTGGGCCTAGCTGCCTGGTCTCATATTAACTGTGTTTTTCTAACGTGCAATGTGCTGGTTTCCTGATGGACACTAAGCTGTACTTTTCCAGAAGCTAGAGATGTGTGTGTAGCCGTAGTAAATTCTTTATCATGGGACCCAACTTGCTCAAGGAGACATTCTTGCCGAATGCAACAGTGTAATTCGTAACAGGTGCAAGGTCGCCAGGACTAGGAGAAGACAATGGAACTACTGACTGGAGCGTAAAGTGTAACTTTTCTTACCTGACATTCCACCCGTTGAAGACGTCAACCACAGGAGCCAATCAACTGCATGAGAACTGTGGGGGTCATTCCGACCCTGGTGGTCCATGACCACCAGGGCCGGGGACCGTGGAAGCACCGCCAACAGGCTGGTGGTGCTTCCTGGCCAATTCTGCCGCGGTCAGAAAAGGGGAACCGGCGGTTTCCCGCCGGTTTTCCCCTGGCCAAAGGAATCCTCCATGGCGGCGCTGCAAGCAGCGCCGCCATGGGGATTCCGACCCCCTTCCCGCCAGCCTGTTCATGGCGGTTTACACCGCCAGGAAGAGGCTGGTGGGAACGGGTGTCGTGGGGCCCCTGGGGGCCCCTGCACTGCCCATGCCACTGGCATGGGCAGTGCAGAGGCCCCCTAACAGGACCCCATAAAGATTTTCAGTGTCTGCTTGGCAGACACTGAAAATCGCGACGGGTGCCACTGCACCCGTTGCACCGCAGCAACACAGCAGCACCGCAGCATCGCAGCAAATCCGCTGGCTCAGGCAGGAGGGTGCAGGAGGGACTTGTTAGACAGCTTTGATATAACAGCCTGACCTGAGAAAAAATCAGTTATCATTGGGACACTCCTGCCGTTATTCTGACATTCAGCCTTAAGCTATACCTTGCCATTATTCTTTGAGACTTTGCTGTTCTGATATCTTAACCATCCTCTATCGAATCCTTACCTGATACTGACTTCTCCTCCTTATGAGGGAAGAGCATATTCTTAACTATGCCATACTGAGACTTGTCCCGTCCTATCTTCGCTGATGCTGAATCGACTGATGTCCTGAGGACGAAGACTGACTCTGATTGCTGATACTTTGGAGGGGTAACTATCTGATGAAAATTGTAATTGTCTGTTTGCCTTTACTTTATAGGTACCAACTGCTCTTTTGAGAGAGGCCATAGTAGATGTTTTTCCAAATTTGTGTTTGCCAAATTGTTTTGCATGAAGCCCAACCTGCTAATGCTAATTCGAAGTTAGTTCAGGAATTCACTAATATCGGATGCAAATATACAAATGACTGAATTCTTGCTTTGTTGAATAATGTACTAATGATGCTCTGCTAAAGTTGAATCATATTAACGTTGTGCTTTATTCTAATGTTCATGATCTATGCTTTGATAAAGTTTTGCTCTGATTGCCAAGTTATAGTGGTTTTGACGTGCTTGTTGATATTGAAACTAATAAACATGATTTTAGATTGTAACTAATAGGGAATAAATATCCTAACTCTTAACTAGATTTGTTGTGGTAATTCATGGCTGAAAGGTCATGGTGCGTTCGCTGTAGTGATCTATATTAAATGTCATTGATTAGCTTGATTGATTAGTCATTGTGCATATTGATAGAGCTATTGACCTATTGATTGTGAGGCCAAAAGATATCTCGTTCTGGGAAGTCTCCAAACGTGGTCAAAAGGTTCGTTGGCCTAGATGTGTCTCCTTGTAAGTTTACCTATCAAGGTTCTGAAGCGTTATCAGTTTTGGTAGCAGAGGTAATGGTTTGGCCCTTTGGGGCCCCAGGACGAGGGACCACTGTTTGAAAATTGTTTGAAAGTGTTGCAAATTGGAGAGATGAGGTGCCCCTAAGTCCCAAAAGACTTTCCCGGAATCTCAGAGCTTGCTGAAGTGAGTTGGGTATGTTCTCGGCGTCCTACTGATAGAGTGAGTAAAATAGGGTTTTGCGCTTGCACAGCTTATGCATACCGCAGGTGAACTGCGAGGTTTATGAGAATTTTAGGCCAGCTAATGTTTTAGTAGGAGTGTGCGTACTCCACAGTATGAGAGTAGGGAAGTCAGCGAACTTCATGTGAGTGTGGCGCTTTGTTCTCAAAAATTGTCCATATGGTTGTTGGTGATGTACGGACCCTGCGTGGTCTAAGACTCCGGAGTATACTGATAAGTGTATGAGACACTTGCTCTATGTTGTAATTTGTGCGGTTTAATAGGTCAATCGGGTGTGGTTGACGAGTCAAGTTTGAGTCAAAGTGAGTGAATGAAAACCTTGATGGAGATATGGTGAGTCCTAAAGTGCACCAGGACAACCCATTGACAAGTAGAGAGTAGAATTTGCGGGTCAAGTTTTGCTTGAAAGTGCAAGATCTGAGAAGGAGAGAGTAGCATCCGAGGCTAAGCAAAATCTCTGTAAAGTTCTGAAGCGATTGTGTTACCCTTTCCTGTAGTAAACCGGCAAATTTTGGTTTTATTAGTGCTCGCAATATATTGCATTCGTTTTTGTGTGAATCGAGAGTGAGAGAGACAAGCAGCAAGACTTTGTCAGCTGCAGTGTGTGTGAGTGTGATGTCATTGGAGCCGCGCTGGGATAGGTCGGTTAGTGAGAAGGGTCGCGCACGGATTGGCAGCCGTCTGTGACAGACAATTGGTTGAGAAGGTGAGCGAAGAGAGTTCTGGGAATTAAAGTCACTTCCCGATTCGATTGTTAACAAAATAAAAGACGCAAAAATGAAGTTTTTCAAGGCTTTAAAGAGTGCTTTGAGGGGAGACGTGTACATTACCCCGAGTGTAGGGGAACCTACACTGCCAGAGGATACACCGGCTTATGCCGTAATGGAGGAGAGGGGAGTCACGCCGTGACTTTGGCTAAAACAATGATGCAAAGTGACAGAGAAAGAAGGGTGTTTGGAGTTTCCGTAGCACGGGACGTTCAATATAAGGATTTTGGAAAATTTGCAGAGGGTGTTAAATGAGCCAAAGCCACCTCTGAGGCCAGCACAGTTTGAGGCGCTAGCAATTTGGGAACTGATGGCAATGCGACAACAGCAACAGATATTTGAGAGGAGAATGAGGAAAGCAGAAAAGACACTAGCAGAGGCTAGGTGGGATAGCGCACAGAGGGTTTGGAGGAGAGAAACAATAGAAACTCAAGAAGGCGAAACCCAAGGAGGGAAAGCCACTTGTAAGACTGGCAAGGGTTCTAGAAAAGAAAAAGAGACTAAGAAGTCCTGGGCAGAGGCAGATGACTCAGATGATGATGAGTTCCTTAATCAGTTGCTAAATGATCGACCACCGCCATACGCCCTATATGACAATAGACCAAGTACTAGTGCAGGTCCTATAAATTCAACGCAGAACCAGGGAACAACAAATACGGTAAAGGTTAATACTGTTGCGACACCAGTTCCGGTGCAGAATAGTGTCAGTGTGTCTACTGCTCCAGAGATGCAACCTCAGCTGCAGCCACCACAGGTTCAGAGACTTTACCCTGAAGTCCCAATACTAGAGATTACTACGAATTTGATGGTGCCGTCAGCTCCAGCATATACGAAACCAAAGCTGAAACAGACTGAGCCAACTCCACTTTTACTGCCTCAGGCACAGCAACAGATAATTCCGAATTGCTCTTCGGTCACAGGACCGCCGTCAGCCATGGCATCAGGAATGAGTCAGAATATGGGAGTTAATGCTCTACAGGTTTTGGGAAGCAGGCAGACGGCAGACACCATATCCTTACCTATTACAGTTGGTCCACCAGTACCATTGTATGCACAGGCGAAGCCTAGTGTATGTGATCAAGGAAATGTGACCCAAGAGGTGACAAGAGGAGGGTTCGTAAGGAGCTCTCAAGGGATGACTCCAGTGGAACCGACATTCGAAAGATATAGATCTCTGTTAGACTTCAGTCTGATTGGGGTTCCTCCAGATACCATGAGACAATCAGGTTTGGGACTGCTGACTCTGCAGATCCCAAGTGCGAATGGACTGCAAACACCGGTAGTACAGGCTGGAAAAATCTCATTGCAAGGTTTAACTGTGCAACAAATGAATGAATGGTTAGACAAGCTAAATTCACCATAGACCACTCCTACGACAGCAGAGCGGTAGGAAAGAGAAGAGTACCTGAATTTTGTAAGGTTGGGCATGGAGGCAAATGAACTAGTTGAAGGGAGCATGGGAGTGAACAGGCTAGAGTCATACACTGAAGCTGAATTGAGGTATTTGTGCCCAAAAATAACCAAAGAAGTGGGCAGGGTACACCAGAAGTTGGCAAACTGGGCAGATAAATATGGAATAGATTTAGAAAATACCAAACATCTGAAGAGAAGTTATAGGTTAGACTTTGAGCCTACGGATTTTGAACACATTAGGTCTATTGGGATGAAGGCACACCTTAAAGAACTACTACAGAGTGCACAAGTTTGGGGAGCATTAGAAAAGTGGGAAGGCAGATGGGCAAAGAAGAGAGATAAAAGGAAAAGTGACTGCCTAGAGCAGCAGCAGTCAAAAACCGTGCCGGATACCGGTACAATAAAGATGTTACCCATGAGAGAAACGGCCGGAGGGGTTCTTGTCCATGTACCGTGGACCAGAGGTGATATTCTGTCATTCACAAATGATTTACCCAGGCCGAGGGAGAAGCCAATAGAGTGGTATCAGCAGACGGACAGGTTTGTGAAGCTTGCGAAGTGCCTTTAGTAAGACCTGAATACTCTCTTTGAGATCATAGTACCAGCTGATTTGTGGCTTGAGGGTGGATTGGCCGGCTGTGGAACCGGCAAGGGATAGAGTCACAGGAGCACCGTCTACTGAGGTGATGAAATACTACTATAAGCTCATTAGGTTCTTGAAACAGAGGGTATTGCCGCAAAATATTGATTGGCAAAAGATTGATCGAACGGCGCAGGAGGCCAAGGAGTTGATACATGCCTACTACAAAAGGTTGTTGAAAGCGTTCAAGCACTACAGTGGTACAGAATCATAGAGGCGAAGGACATGAGTCACCTTGTGTTCAGATTTGTTGAAGGATTGAGACCCAAGATTAGTCAGATGATTAAGAATCATTTGATCTGTTGCCAAGCAAAGCCGATCGACAAGGTGTTGCAGTATGCAAAGTACTGTAGTGACGAGATTGAGTTGAAGCAGAGAAAGTTGAAGGAGAAGGTGATGGTGATGCAAATTAAGGCAGCACAGTCAGGGTTGCAGGGAGGTTGTCTACAGCAGATGGTGCAACAGCCGCAAGGAAATGGGATGTTTCAGGCGCAAGTGAGAGGCAGAGGTCGAGGAGGTTTTGTGAACCGTGGTCCAGATTTGAATACCGTAGTAGTTCAAAATGATGTGCAGGGGATGAAGAAGGTGTTTCCTTGTCATGCTTGTGGGGGCGTCGGACACTGGAAGCGGGAGTGCCAGATGATGGTGCAGGAGGGTGTTGTTCAGCAAAGCAATGATGTCAATACATTCCAAAACGTTAAAGGATCCAGGATGAGAGGTCCTAATCCGAACTTTCAGAATAACATGGTTCAGATGCAGGGTCTCCAACCCATGCAACAAGTGCAGATGCCACATGAGCAACCGGTGCAGATGCAGCAAATGCAACAGCAGGTTCCTGTGGTACCTAGACAGCAAATGCAGTTGCCCTTAGCACCAATGGAACAGCAACAGGTGATGCTTCCTCAACTGGTCACAGGTCAGAGAATGAGTCAAAGTAACACAGTACAACAGTTCCCATTATGTGGTGAGAATGGAATAAACTATGAATGGTTGGATGAGAGCTCAGATAGTGAGGAGTGTAGACTTGCAGCGTCCCTAGAAGTAGATCAGAGAGCGCCCTATGTGCAAGGGAAAGTAATGGGTCACAAGGTCTCATTCTTGGTTGACACAGGAGCTCTACAGTTAAAAGTACAGAGGTTCCGAAATTGCCCCTTTCGGGGCATACAGTTAAGGTAGTGGGAGTGACAAATCAACTCTTGACAAACCCGAATACAGATCCGGTTCAGGTTGAACTTGGCACTTTCCAAGGGTTGCACAGGTTTGTAGTTTGCGATTCAAGTCCCGTGTCCCTACTGGGAAGAGACTTAGGGGGTCATTCTGACCCCGGCGGTCTCAGACCGGCGGGGCCAGGGTCGGCGGGAGCACCGCCGACAGACCGGCGGTGCCCCGCAGGGCATTCTGACCGCGGCGGTTCGGCCGCGGTCAGACAAGGAAAACCGGCGGTCTCCCGCTGCCCTTGGAATCCCCCATGGCGGCGCAGCTTGCTGCGCCGCCATGGGGGATTCTGACACCCCCTACCGCCATCCTGTTCCTGGCGGTTCGCCTGCCAGGAACAGGATGGCGGTAGGAGGTGCTGCGGGGCCCCTGGGGGCCCCAGCAGTGCCCATGCCAATGGCATGGGCACTGCAGGGGCCCCCGTAAGAGGGCCCCACTGTGTATTTCAGTGTCTGCAATGCAGACACTGAAATAAGCGACGGGTGCAAACTGCACCCGTCGCACCCCTGCAACTACGACGGCTCAATTCTGAGCCGGCGTCCTCGTTGCAGGGGCATTTCCTCTGGGCCGGCGGGCGCTCTTTTGGAGAGCGCCCGCCGGCCCAGAGGAAATGTCTGAATGGCCGCCGCGGTCTTTTGACCGCGGTGCGGTCATTTGGCGGCTCCCTGCAGGCGGGCGGCTCCCGCCGCCCGCCGGGCTCAGAATGAGCCCCTTACTGTGCAAGACAAGATGTTTGATCACCTGTTCCAATGAAGGAATTGAGGTGCAGACAAACAGTGACGATGAAGGAGATGAATGGCAGGTTTCAGAGCCTGAAACGGAGACCACAGATGAGGAGTATCCTCTGATTAACTTCTTTTCAATGTTCACAGTGACTGATCTGCCAGCAGACTTGTAGGGGACAGTCAAAGAGAAAGTGTGGAACTTGACAGGAAAGGAAGTAGGACTGATAAAAGGAGTAGAACCAGTCAAAGTCAGTGTGAAGCCAAATGCTGTGTTCCCTCAGGTACTGCAGTACCACATGGTGCAAGATGTCCTTATAAAGGTGGCGCAACTAATTGCAGACTTTGTAAAGCAGGGAGTTTTGAGAGAAATGATGAGTAGTTCATGTAATTCCCCAATAATGGGACTGAGAAAGTCTTGTGGGAAAGTTTGAATTGTCCAAGAGTTGAGAAAAATCAATGACATAGTGGTGAAATGTTGCCCAGTGGTGCCAAATCCAGCTGTGATCATGTTCCAGGTTCTATGTGATTCAGAGTGGTTCACAGTAGTAAATTTGTCCCAAGCGTTCTTTTCTGTGCCTCTTCATGAGGACAGACAATTTTTTTTCAGTTTCAAATTCCTGGATAAGGTTTACAATAGGTGTTGAATTCCTCAAGGGTTTTTGAAATCACCTTCCATTTTCAATCAGATACTGAAGAAGGATTTGGAGTCGTTGGAATTGCCTTTTCAATCAACTCTAGTGCAGTACATTGATGATCTGTTGATTGCATCCAAAACGAGAGATGACTGCAAGTATGATTCGATTGCCTTACTGAATCATTTGGGAAAGAACGGGCATAAGGTGTCCCCAAAGAAGCTGCAATATTGTCAGAAAGAGGTGAAATACCTAGGTCACCAAATTGAGAAAGGGTCGAGGAAGTTATCCAGGGAAAGAGTGACTGCTCTGTTACAGATGAATCCCCCAACGACACGGGGAGATGTTAGGATGTTTCTGGGAATGGTGGGCTAGTGTCGTCAGTGGATCCCAAATTTCTCAGTCAACTCCAAGCCATTGGTGAGACTGACGGTTAAGGATGGGCCAGATGTCATAACACTTTCAGAAAAGGAAATGAAGGCGTTTACTGAGCTAAGGGAGTGTATGTGCAGGGCTCCAGCTCCAGGTATGCCTTACTACACAAAGCCTTTTGTTTTGTTTTGTCACGAACGTGATGCATGTTCTTTGTATGTCCTGACACGGGTCCATGGAGGTGTAAACCGACCAGTAGCATATTTTTCAGCTACTTTGGACCCAGTTGCAGCAGCCTTACCAGGTTCTCTGTATGCAGTAGCAGTAGTTGGTCAAAGCCTTGCACAATGTGAAGGCATAGTGATGGGACATCCTTTAACAGTCATGGTCCCACATTCAGTTGAGATCTTGCTAACCCGTACAAAAACACAGCACATGACAAATGCAAGACTGACGAAATATGAAACGATCATATTGGGGGCACCAAATGTAACGTTGAAAAGATGTGCAGTGCTGAACCCGGAAACTTTGCTTCCAAATGAAAACACAGAAGTTAAAGATGCTGAAGATGTAGAACATGATTGTCTTGAGGTAACAGAAATGTGCACCAAACCGAGGCCTGATATTAAAGATAACCAATTGGAAGAAAATGACAAAATTATCTTTGTCGATGGCTCATGCTTAAGAGGCTCAGTAGGAGTGCTGAGAGCCAGATACGCTGTGTGCACGATCTCTGGTATCCTGGAAGCGTCTTGGCTTGAGAGAGTATATTCTGATCAAGTGGCTGAATTGGTTGCTCTTACTAGAGCTTGCCATGCTGCTTCCCAATTGAGAGTGACTATCTATACTGATAGCAGGTACGGATTTGGAATTGTTCATGATTTTGGCCAATTATGGTCGCAGAGGGGTTTCCTGACCTCTTCTGGTTCCCCGGTGAAAAATGGTGAAAGAATTAAGGAGTTGTTGCACGCGATTCAGTTACCTCATGAAATTGCCGTGGTGACATGCAGCGCTCATCTGAAATCACAAGACTTTGTTTCAATGGGAAATGGGTATGCGGATCAAGTCGCAAGGTTTTGCGCATTGAACTGTACATCGTTTAAGGATCAGTGGGAATTGTTACCGGAGACAGAAAATGAGACATGCACAGGTTACGCTTTAAGGGTGGTTGACACGTTGGAGGAATTAAGATTGTTGCAAGGTCGCGCCAGCAAGGATTCTTAGGTTAAGATGCAATGTGTACAAAGACCAGATGATTTGTGGGTTTCAGATGAAGGGAAAATGGTTTTGCCGAACAGTTTCCTGTTACAGTTTGCAAGGTTTTACCATGGTCAAGCACATATTGGGAGAGATGCCATGATCAGGCTGTTTAAAATTGACTGGTTTAACCTGAAATTCAGACAAGCTGCAGAAGTAATATGTCACAGGTGTATCATCTGTCAACAGATGAATGCGGGGAAACGGACCGTGGTAAATTTGAGCCACATTGGGGGAGCAGCAGGTCCATTTAGCAGAATGCAATTTGATTTTATCGAGATGCCTGTGTGTGGAGATTTGAGATATGTGTTGGTGATTGTGTGTATCTTTAGTCACTGGATTGAAGCTTACCCCACACGTAGGAATGACAGCCTCACAGTGGTGAAGCTGCTGCTTAGGGAACTGATACCACGTTTCGGATTTCCGATCTCTCTAGAATCAGATAGGGGAAGTCACTTCAACAACAAGGTGGTTAAACTATTGTGTGCAGCATTGATCACTGAACAGTAGTTGCATTGTAGCTACCGCCCTGAAGCATCAGGACTAGTGGAGCAGATGAATGGTACCCTGAAGTCGAGAATGGCAAAGATGTGTGCAGCCATGAATTTGAAATGGCCTGATGCATTGCCCTTGGTGCTAATGTCAATGAGAAATTCGCCCAACAAGAAAGGACTGTCTCCTCATGAGATACTCATGGGCTGAGCTATGGGACTGCCAGCAGTGCTTGCAAATGCTCTTGTGAATATCACAGATGATATGATGTTGGACTACTGCAATAGTCTGGCTGACGTGGTCCGCTCTTTCTCTCACCAGGTGGAAGCTCCCACACTGCCACCGATAAATGATCCAGGTCACAACCTGAAAGCTGGTGACTGGGTTGTCATCAAGAAACACATGAGGAAGTCGTGTTTGGAGCCAGGTTGGAAGGGGTCATATCAAGTATTATTAACGACTACTACTGCTGTGAAGTGTGCGGGAATTTTGAACTGGATCCATGCCAGTCACACGAAAAAGGTGACGTGTCCAACTGATGAGGAAGTTGAGTTGTTGAAAGAATCAACAACAGAGAAGGAAGTCTCAGGGCTGGGGAGTGATCGAAGGGGAACTAAGACAGAAAGAGAGCCCGTTGAGGACGGCTTGGTCACTCCAATAAGAGACGAAGGAGAAGAGACCCAGAGGGGTGACGGTGAGCCTATCTCAATTGAGGCACCAGGAGGACCGAGTCAGAAGGAGGTTCTCCCAGAAGCAGACGAATATGGACAAGAATTAGAGCTCCTCACATACCCAGAAGGCGAAGGAGTTGAGGCAGAAGAGAGTCAGAGTGTCCAGATTCCTCCTGAGCAAATTGCAGGTCCATCAAGAGAAAACACCATAGAGTCAGAGGAGGGCGACGAGTTGCCAAAAGGAAGATCAAAGACCAAAGATACCCTAAAAGGGGATAAGTGGCCAGAATTGCAAGTGACTAAGGGAAGGGTGGTTGTCGTAGATGCAATATAGGAAGAAGTTGATACAAGGAGAGAAGACCTGAGTGAAGGAGAGTTGCAAGGTGATCACAAGTTGAAAAGAAAGAGAGTAGCAAACAGAAGGTACGCAGGTCCTGAATGGGCGTATGCAACGTCAGCCGAATGGCAACAAGAGTTCTTGGCGTTCTGTTTTGATCAAGAAGTCCCAGGTCAGTACTTTGGTACCTGAGTCTGGCCTAGGAGACTGTGTTGACACAAAATTGAATTAAAGAAACTTGAGAAAAGAGACTGATAACTTACCAGATTTGACACTGTTAACCTGAATAGACTTTTGAGAACTGATTTTGACAAGCTGCTAACCTAAATTGACAAGGATCCTGGGAGTGAATGTGACGGCTGTAAATAATTGCTGAAGAGAGACTTCCGCACTTAAGAATTAGTTTTTTTTATAATTTATGATAATAAGTTTCAACCATCCTCTGTTGGTTGTTGTTTGAACTAATAATTCTTCACTTTCTGATTCTTTACAGATCATGGCTAACATTAGAGATGATAATAGGGGAAGTAGGCATTGTAAATATTTGAGTGTTGGTTTGGGTGTCGTGTGTGTGATATTCATTATAGTTGTAATTGTGGGATTGCCATTTGTGGATAAGAGTGGAAATAACAATGCGACGATTCCTTAGGCCGCCACTGCACTAACAGCTTGGGAGAGGTTTGTGCAAGACACAAAGTAAATACATGAGGGAACTAATGCTAAAGGGGAACTATCGACTAATGTTTTCTATCGCTTGCTGAGTGAGTATGTTGACACTATGGATGCGAAAGATTGTTATGTGTGTACACAAATTCCTGTTTCGGTGCAAGAAGGAGTTACCTATCATAGTTTACCTCTAAAATATGGGATAAGCTGTAGTCTGTTACTAACAAGATTCTATAACCAGGAAGAGATTCAATATTTTTATTCAAATCATGACCTTGTGTTCTTTTATGTGCCTATCATAGAGGATTTGAGTAGTGTAGCTAAATACTATAGCATAAAATTAGGTAAGGGGTTCTTTGAGGCAACATTAACAATTAGCACATCCTATGCACACCGCTATAATTTGACATGTTTGTTTACACCAGTAGAGAAAAGCTTTTTAGATCACACGGAAGATAGAAGAAGGGCTTTGAAAGGGAAATTGAAAAACGGATTGCAGCAGTGAGCTTTTACTAGTAGTGAGAGCTATAGTGCAATTAGGGAACAAGGGAAATTGGCTTTAGATGTACTACACGCAGGCAAGCTTTGCATAACGCAACCAAAATCATATTATGACAATGTGTTTTGTGGGAACGAGTGAATGTAAGCATGTGTTTTTGTTTCAGAGTAAATGGAAGTTCATGTTAAATGAACAGGATCCAGCGATCCCTGGGATCTATTATATATGTGGACTTAATGCTTATTACCTTCTTCCAAAGGGATGGTACGGGACATGTTATTTGGGGATAGTTTTCCCAAGGATATATCAATTAGAAGACTTGTAAAGGTTTCAGAAATTGTCCGAATGACATCGTACTAGACAAAGGAGAGAGACTGCTGCTGGTGTAGTAGGAGACATATTTGGGGCGATAATACCTTCAGCGGGAGTTATCTTAAACTCCATAAAGATTCGAAAGTTGTCTGCTATTGTGGATAACATGCTGGCAAATTGTACAGGGTCTATACTCCTGATGGATACTGAACTTGCTGAGGAGAGGGCTATGACTCTTCAAAACAGGCTTGCTTTAGACATTCTTTTGGCAAAAAATGGCAGAGTTTGTAAAATGCTTAATGAGCGTCATTGTTGTGCTTACATACATGACAATAGTAACGAAATTAGAAGTATGCTTACTAACTTAACTACAGATGGTACAGATTTGAAGGAATTGAAAGAGCCAGGAGTTTGGGAAAAGGTTGGAAAGGGACTTGCTAAAGTGGGAAATTGGTTTAGTAATATTTGTCATGGGATATTGGCAAAAATAATACAGGGATTATTGATTGTTGTAGCTTGCATATTTGGATTATGGCTGTCATGCAAAATTAGTAAGAGAATTAGATTGAAAATGGCGAAAAATAATAAGAGGAGGGAAGAAAAGAAAAGGGAAAAATTGTTCAGGGCAAAATTAGAAGGGGAACGATTGAGAGAGGAAATTGAAATGAGGGAATTCTAAGGAGAAAATTGTAAGGGAAAGGGTTTGTGTGATGACAAGAGTCATCAGAGGAGGGATTTTTGGAGTGTGACCTTTAAAATTAATATTAACATGAAAGCTTGCAATATAATGTGTAATGAAGCTGCATGGAAAATATAATGAATAGAAATGTACTAGAAAAATAATGTACGCATTTGAAATGTGCCCACGGGGAGTGGCCACCAATGTATACGATGATTAATGAAACTGACTAATGATGAATTAACAATGTACTAATGTATGACTTTGTATTAGCATTAAGGGTTGTATTAGGGTTTTGCAAAATTACTCATCAGGCCTTAGTTAGCGAGGGTCTGGGCCTAGCTGCCTGGTCTCATATTAACTGTGTTTTTCTAACGTGCAATGTGCTGGTTTCCTGAAGGATACTAAGCTGTACTTTTCCAGAAGCTAGAGATGTGTGTGTAGCCGTAGTAAATTCTTTCTCATGGGACCCGACTTGCACAAGGAGACGTTCTTGCCGAATGCAACAGTGTAATTCGTAACAGGTGCAAGGCCGCCTGGACTAGGAGAAGACAATAGAACTACTGGCTGGAGCGTAAAGTGTATCTTTTCTTACCTTACATTCCACCCGTTGAAGACGTCAATCACAGGAGCCAATCAACTGCAGGAGAACTGTGTTTTGTGGAAAATTCTAGTAAGGTGCGTGGAGAATTATTGGACAGAGATAATGATGCACCAAAATTGATCCAATGAGAAATTAAAGACTTGTTAGACAACTTTGATATAACAGCATGACACGAGAAGAAATCAGTTATTATTGGGACACTCTTGCCGTTATTCTGACATTCAGCCTTAAGCTATACTTTGCCATTATTCTTTGAGACTTTGCTGTTCTGATATCTTAACCATCCTCTATCAAATCCTTACCTGATACTGATTTCTCCTCCTTATGAGGGAAGAGCTTATTCTTAACAATGCCATACTGAGACTTCTCCAGTCCTATCTTCGCTGATGCTGAATCGACTGATGTCCTGAGGACGAAGACTGACTCTGATTGCTGATACTTTGGAGGGGTAACTATCTGATGAAAATTGTAATCGTCTGTTTGCCTTTACTTTCTAGGTACAACTGCTCTTTTGAGAGAGGCCATAGTAGATGTTTTTCCAAATTTGTGTTTGCCAAATTGTTTTGCATGAAGCCCACCATGCTAATGCTAATTCGAAGTTAGTTAAGGAATTCACTAATATCGGATGCAAATAGACAAATGACAGAATTCTTGCTTTGTTGAAAAATGTACTAATGATGCTCTGCTAAAGTTGAATCATATTAATGTTGTGCTCTATTCTAATGTTCATGATCTATGCTTTGATAACGTTTTGCTCTGATTGCCAAGTTATAGTGGTTTTGACGTGCTTGTTGATATTGAAACTAATAAACATGATTTTAGATTGTAACTAATAGGGAATAAATATCCTAACTCCTATCTAGATTTGTTGTGGTTATTCATGGCTGAAAGGTCATGGTGCGTTCGCTGTAGTGAACTATATTAAATGTTATTGATTAGTTAGATTGATTAGTTATTGTGCATATTGATAGAGCTATTGACCTATTGATTGTGATGCCAAAAGATATCTCGTTCTGGGAAGTCTCCAAACGTGGTCAAAAGGTTCATTGGCCTAGACGTGTCTCCTTGTAAGTTTACTTATCAAGGTTCTGACATCATAAGTGTGGGAAGGAACACCTTACCGCACAGAAACAATAATTTCTGGCATTTTGCTTTTTCTATGGGTGCTGCAGAATGCAATATGGGATGCATCACAAAACCTGCTCTTAAAGAATGAGCAGGCAGTGGTCCACCGGACCACTGCCTGCTTTTAAAAGTGTTTGCACTCCATTCCCAAAGGGGAAAGGGTCCCATGGGGACCCCTTCCTGTTTGTGAATGGCTTACCACCAACTTGAATTTGGTGGCAACCTTGAATATTTTGTGAAGGCATTACCCGCCGCAAAACATTCTTACTTACCAGTCTGACTCACTATTTGGAAGGGACCCCCTTGGCACGCCCCTTGCTAATACCTTCCCGCACATAAACAATAATTTTTGGCATTTTGCTTTTTCTATGCGTGCTGCAGAATGCAATATGGGATGCATTACAAAACCTGCTCTTAAAAGTGTTTGCACTCCTATTTGCAAAGAGGAAGGGGTCCCCTGGTGATCCCTTCCTGCTGGTGAATGGCTTACCACCAACCTGAAGTTGGTGGCAACTTCGAATATTTCGTGAAGTCATTACCAGTCGCAAAACATTCCTACATAACAGTGCGACTCGCTATTAGGAAAGGACCACCTTGGCACACCCTTTGCTAATACCGAACCACTAGCCATTTTGAGATTCGGTAATAGGTTACTGAATCGCAAAATAGGGTTTTGTACACTCAAAAAAGATTTTTATTCTGGTCACAAACCGCCTGATTCTGCAGTGCGGGCTGTTTGTGAACAGAAAACACTTTGCACATCTGGCCCTCAGTGGAAGAAAGAAGGATATGTATATATGTATATGATCGGCCTTTTTTTACTACTCTAATACTTATGTAGTTCCCAAATTATTTTGGGATAGATGTAAATCTATGTCTATATCCATATCTATAGTTAGGTTTCTATTTATATCAATATCACCTACCTGCTTGTAAGGTCTCCTGCAAAGTAATGAAAATACAATTTTAAATTGTTAAATTTGTCTGTAGTCACCGTGCTTATTCACAGAAGGTGGAGCAGGTCCTGCTCTCTACCCACAATATCAGCCCAGTAGTTCTCAGTCTGCGGCTGGCTTCAGATAATAACAGTTTGGCAGCAAATACAGTGTCACACTTGCCCCAGGTGGTGTGTCCACTATTCCAGGGTGTAACCCTTGCTGAGCATTCCGCCAACATAAGGGGTAGGTAGAACAGCACATAAAATATCAGTGCTGCCACTTCCTCCTCACCAATAATGTTGCACAGTGTCACATCATGCTGCAACTTTAGGATTTGGAGTTCCAGGACACATGGCCCGCCTTTCTATGACTGGAAGGACAGTGGGTAGACAACCCAAAAGAAAAGCAGGAAAAAAATGACAAATTAAAGAACAGGGGCAGGGAAACAAGACAAAGGCACAAATTATAGAAAACAGACAGCGTAGTGGAAATAAGTGAAAAGGAGGTGGAATTAACAGCGAAACAGAAAGGCAGGCAGAAGCAGATTGAAGGCCACTCACATCCTTTGCGTCACACAAGAGTTCTCTGTTTTCACCTTATTGATATGAAAGATGCAGTTGCATCCATTTTGGGCACAATGTGCATAAAATGGAATTCCACATGTTAATACATACTTCTGCATCTTTTTGGGGTATTTTATTTAATTTATGATAAATAAATTACACAATTACACATGCTACATCCAAGTCTAATTGGCTTCTTATGGGTTGATGATTACATATAATCTTGCACAATTAATCAGGAGAATCCCTCATTCAACCAAAGCCATGCCTAGACAGGTAAAAAATTATATTCACAGAACATGGGGGGTTATTCTAACTTTGGAGGAGTGGTAATCCGTCCCAAAAGTGACGGTAAAGTGACGGATATACCACCAGCCGTATTACGAATTCCATAGGATATAATGGACTCGTAATACGGCTGGTGGTAAATCCGTCACTTTTCCGTCACTTTTGGGACGGATTAACACCTCCACCAAAGTTAGAATAACCCCCATGGTCTATTAGATGCCTGGATATATCTTGCCAAAGAAGATACAGATTACTTTTTATATTACAATGTCCATAGATTATCCTCTAGAACTCACCAGATCTTTATTTCTGCAAATTTGTTTCACATGCTCTAAAATCTACAAATGATAGGGGGCACAATATCAGACCACTCACAATGGAGAGATACACTTGGTGGACCAAAAGGAGCTGTAATTAGCAGCCCAACTTGGCAAGAGGCCTAGCAAATAAAGCTGAACTAACACAAAACATACAAGGCTACTGGGTTTGACCTGCAGGTCACTTCTCCCAACCATCATTCAGACGCACTTAAGGCAGTATTTGTGGGTATTGCTATGTGCCTCTCCACAAGAATTCAAAGAGTGGACATGAATACTAGAAACAGAACTCAACTTAGAAAACGTAGAATGCCAAAAACAATCAAGACACTGCTACAGTTTAGGATTAAGAGTTGGCATCCATATGGGGACAGCTAAGGGTCCAGAGAAACTAAAAAGCTGAAGCAGCACTCCTACACTTCAAACATTCATTCCATGGAAATTCTAACAAAGTAGTACAATCTTTTAACCAGAAGACTGAGAGGCAAAAGAGTAAAAACTGCATAGTCACAGTAAGAAATTAGATTATTGGTGGAAGGGGTGGACCTCCATCATTATCAGGGTGAACCATAAAAGTCACTAAATTAACCAGGGCTTAACCCTTCCATAGCTTGGCACAAAGTAGTCAGGCTTACCTTAGAAACAATGGGCCTCATTACGAGTTTGGCAGTACCAGGACTGCCATGTTGGCGGTGGCAGTCGCACTGCCAACAGGCTGGCGGAGAAGACCGCCATATTATGACCATGGCGGTATTCACAGCCAAAGCACCGCTAGCACTGCGGTCTGGCCACCATGGATGACGGTAGCCACCTGCAGGCTGACGGAGACCATGTTTCAGATTACAACAGATTACAAGGTGGCACACCGCCAAGGTTTCCACCGCGGCGGATACCAACTGCATAAAAGGGGACACTCTTCTTCAGAAAGCCGTACTCATCCGGAGCCGTCATGGAACCAGAACTATACTTCTTCCCACTGCTGCTGCTCACCAAACGACTTCAGAATCTGCGACGACGATGATGACAGCAACTGTAAGTACACACTCTTACCTGTTATTGTTGTACATTTACAATTTTTGTACACACACACACAACATACATTCAGGAAGGGGGTGCGAGGGAGACAGTCAAATGTAACTGCACACTAATATGCACACTCACAGAAAGCCACACACACACTTGCATATACACCACACACACACACACACACACACACCGAAACACAACGGGAGTCATTTTGACCTCGGCGGTCTTTGGTGGCGGTTTGCCGCTCGGTGTATAATGACAGTTGGCAGCTCTCCGTCCTTTTTCGGACGGAGAGCCGACAACAGCCATACTGGCGGGTGGCGGGGAAGTGGAGGTTGCTCCACCTCCACCGCCACGTCAACAGAACACTGCCCACCGAATCACGTCCTGTGATTCGGCGTGGCGGCGTTCTGTTGACGGTGTGGTGTCGGCGGAGCAGCCCCCATGGATCCCGTCCCCTCCCGGAGGATCGACGGACCAGGTAAGTCGATCGTCCATTAGGGGAGGAGGGCGGGGGGGTGTTGTGTGTTGTGTGGGTGCATGGGGGGGTGCGTGTGTGTATGAAGTGGGGGTGTGTGAGTGCGTATATGCTTGCAGTGGTGTTGTGAGGTTGGGAATGAGTGCGTGTATGACTGTAGGTATGTCTATATGGTTGTGTGCGTGTATGTTTGAATGTGGGTGTGCGTGTCTGACTGTGTGTGTAGATGTTGGTATGTATGTCGGTGTGTATGTATGTTGGTGGTGACTGCGTGCGTGTCGTGTGTGTATGAGTGATGTGATGTTGGGGGTCAGGGTGGGGAGGGGAGTCCTGCCCCCATTGGGGGGTGGCAGGGGTGGTGGGGGGTGTAGGGGTGGGGGGTGTGGGAGACCCCTATCAGTGCCAGGGAAGGAATTCCCTGGCACTGATAGTGCTTACCGCCATGGATTTCATGGCGGTTCCAAACCGCATGAAATCCATGGCGGTCAGCCAGGTCAAAATACCGCCGGCAGTACAGTGACGACCGCTGGGCTGGAGACCCTGGTCTCCAGCCCTGCGGTCGTCTCCGCCCTGGCGGGCAGAACGGAGAAGCGGCGGATGACCATGGGGGTAACCGCAATGGTCATAATTCCCCAAAAAAGACCGCCAGCCTGTTGGCGGTCTTACCGCCGCTTCTCCGCCTTCCGCCAGGGTCGTAATGACCCCCAACGTCACAAAGACACGCAGGTACGCATGGAAACACCACACAGGCTCACACTCACACACTATCACACAACACCACAACACATCACAAAAACAATACATCCTCAGAATCTACAGTCACTTGGCAGGGACACACAGGGGACACTACCGTGGGTCACATCACACAGACTTCACAACGTAACACCAACAGGCAAAACACACATACAAATACACTATCATACTAATTACTGATCGACCTACAAAGAACTCTGGGGGTCATTTTGACCTTGGCGGACGGCGGAGGCCGTCCGCCAAGGTACCGCCGCTGAATGACCGCACCGCGGTCAAAAGACCGCGGCGGCCATTCAGACATTTCCTCTGGGCCGGCGGGCGCTCTCCAAAAGAGCGCCCGCCGGCCCAGAGGAAATGCCCCTGCAACGAGGACGCCGGCTCAGAATTGAGCCGGCGTAGTTGCAGGGGTGCGACGGGTGCAGTTGCACCCGTCGCGTATTTCAGTGTCTGCTTAGCAGACACTGAAATACTTTGCGGGGCCCTCTTACGGGGGCCCCTGCAGTGCCCATGCCATGGGCATGGGCACTGCAGGGGCCCCGCGGCACCCCCTACCGCCATCCTGTTCCTGGCGGGAGACCCGCCAGGAACAGGGTGGCGGTAGGGGGTGTCAGAATCCCCATGGCTGCGGAGCGCGCTCCGCAGCCATGGAGGATTCACAAGGGCAGTGGTAAACCGGCGGGAGACCGCCGGTTTACCCTTTCTGGCCGCGGCTGAACCGCCGCGGTCAGAATGCCCTCGGGAGCACCGCCAGCCTGTTGGCGGTGCTCCCGTGGTCGGTGACCCTGGCGGTCACCGGCCGCCAGGGTCAGAATGACCCCCTCTGTGTCCAACATTTCATGCACATAACATGCACACATTCAATGCACACAATGCCACATAACACACCAACAATCACATCTTAACACCAACAACACACAATACCAACACAACTAATCCCCCAGCACAAAATTGTCCATGAGACGACACATGTCCGGCCACATTCGGACAAAATCACTGGACACAACCTCACATACTGCCCAAACAATACTCGTAGCCCGAGCAGAACATACATACACACATACAGACACACAACTAGTGTCAGGCCTGAACAAGTCCACACTAGGGAAAGAAATGCATGAAAAAGATGAAATCAGGAAACTAACCACTGGTTGGTTCAAGTCATTATAGTAAGGCAAAAATATATGAAAAACAAAAGCCATAGGCCAATCAAAAATGCAGACATGCTGTAAGCACGCAGTGCACAAATGTGTGAACCAAACTTGACTCCTGACTGCCATGTATCCTCCACAGGAAGGGGCATCAATGGGGCAGGCAGGTACCTCAGTGGTTATCTGGGTGGCTAAGTGGAGTGTTTGGCTTTGGGTTTTAGAAGGGGGCCTTTGGGATCAGACGTGGGAGGGGAGTTTTGGTTTGGACTTAGGTTTAGGGGAGGGTTGGTTTTTAGGTAGAGGGGTAGACTTCTTGGCAGGGGAAGGGGCATGGGAACTTGCAGAGGGGGCAGGGGAGGTCTTAGAGGTAGAAGGGCAGGACTTGGGGAGGGACCTTGAACATTTAGGGGAATCACGGTGTGGGAGAGGAGTACGGGAAAGGTCAAACTCTGAAAGGAAAGATTTCTTAAGCACACGAGGACTGTGATAGCACAAGGGTTTGGGTGCAGAGGAAGAGGGAGTGGTTGTCTGAGGTGTTGGTGTGGATGTCTTGGGTGCATGTTTGTGCAATTTATGCATGTGGGTGGTGAGTGTCTGTTGGGTGGGAGAGTTTGGGTGTTTATGTGTCTTCAGAGGAGGTGGGATGGAGGTGCTGGGAGATGCCATGGTGACAGGGTGAGTGTCCGTTGGGGTGGTGACTGCAGGTATGGTGGATGTGTTGCATGTTGCATGTAGGCGTGTCTGTGGTGCCTGCAGATGTGGTGACTGGGGTAGATGTCTGAGGGCCTGCTGTGGTGTTGTCTGTGTATAAGATAGGTCTAGTAGCTGGATCTTTGAATGTTGGTTTGGTGTCTGCAGGTGAGCCATCAGTGATACTGGGGGTGATGGGGAGGTCAGGGCAGGTTGTGACTGTTGATGTGTGCGCAGGTGTATGTTGCTTGTGTGCGTGCCAGTGGTGTGTCTTGTGGTGCTTGTGTCTGAGCTACCCTTGGATGTTGAGGTGGATGCATGCTTGTCTGCCTGTGTGCTTTGGCTGGGTCGAGGAAGAGGAGTTTGAGATTGGGAAGAGGAAGGTGAAGGGGGATGTAAGACAAAGGGTGACTGGCTGCTGTCAGTGTGAAGGCCGGAGCCTGTAAGGATCTCTGTAGGACAGCCAGTGCACCGTGAATACCCATCCAGGAACGCATTACTCTGTTGCATCTGGGTTTCAAGTCCCTGGATGGCATTCATGATGGTCGACTGACCCACAAAGATCGACCTCAGGAGGTCAATAACCTCCTCACTGAGGGCAGCAGGGCTGACAGGGTTAGAGGCAGAGGTGCCTGTGGCAAAGGAGACACCCACTCCCCTGGGTGAGCAGGCATGGCCAACTGGGTAGGGAGCTACAGGGAGGGGGTTGGTAGTAAGGGGGGTGGCAGACTGAGATAGTGCTGGGGTAGTCCCAGATAGGTCTGCTAAAGCCAGGGAGTGTCCACTGGAGGAGGATTCCAATGATGAAGATGTGGATCCTGTCTCCCCCCTCCCTTCCCCTCACCCTTTGGGCCACTGGGTCTCAGCATCCCGGGCCCCCTAGCCAGCAGCTTCCGCACTCAGCTGTGCCCCTTCTCCTTTGCCTGCTGATGCTGATGCACGGACACAGAATGAGAGAGGGCCATCACATTCTTAATGTACACAGTCATTACAACATACACAACAGTAACAACACATCTATGTGCAATAAACCCTAAGTAGAGACCATTCAGAGCCTACATAATTTCACAACTAGATAGTTCCAACATTCCCATATGACCACAGTCTCACCCACAACATAAGCCAACCAACTGACCACTACATCATCATCCCATCATTTCACCAGTAACTCAAAAGCATCATGCACAAGATGAATTGGCTACATCTATATTCTCTCCCCATACAGATCATCACTGACTATCAACAAATCATTTTAAGGAAATGCAGTTTACTGACAACACAATATCATGCCTCCCTCTACTCCATACCTGCCTAGTTCATCACCAGTAGTCATATTCCATGAAAGTAAACTTGTCTCACCTCAAATACAACACAGCATGATGCTTTCCAAACACATGCCTAACTTATCATTCTGTACACAGCTTACACAATGTCAAACACCTCAGATGAAAACACTACATATGCATACCCAAACAATGTGCCTCACAAAATGACATAGCATGTAATTGAAACATCTATCTAAATGCAATGAAAAGATTCATAAAGAGTATCTGGACCCACTTACACATCTCATTGACATATAGTCAACAATTCGATATCGTGCACGAGGGCCTACTTCGCACAGAGCATACATCCATAGACATCCACAGGGAGCATAGTAATACCACCAATGCAATGGACACCAAACAATGTGCATGGAGAGCTCACAGCATTCTACCATACATTCTGATTAAAAGCCTCTACATGACAAAATCTAAACACCTACATCACTAACAACTGCCCAGAAATGTGATTCCTACTTCTTTAGTCCAGAACTAACACTTACCTAACTAATTACTAAGGTAGCCCCGAATGACACATACATCTAGAGTCAAGCAAAATGAATGACAACACATCCCATAACACCAACATGTGAACACCAACCCTAGAACCTAGGTAGTTAAATAAGTAATTGAACAATGGTCCTACAGGGGGAAGTAAAATCCCTCTCTTCCTGGTAAACAATTTTTAAACAATCTTCAAACATGTGCAAATTTAGTCAACAATTCATATTTTATTATGTTTTTGGTGCATTTTTATTTAATAAAAAACACAGTTATTCACAGCAGAACCTCTGGGCGGAAATGCAGATTTGCCAAGTGATGAAGAGCCAGAGGAAAATGAAGCAGGACTCTAGGGCAGATCTCATCAATCAGTACTTCAATTTGCTAAAGGTATGTGAAGTTAACGTAATGTTGTGATATAATTTTGTAACCCGAAGTAGATGGGTAGCATGTCACCTCCTTTCTTGCATCATCTGTGGGGTTGTAGGTAGCTGCAATGCCTATGAGCAAGTTGTGCATGCAGACTGAAAGTTTATATTGTGTACAGGACAGAGTGGTATACTGTATCACATATTGTTATAGCAGATGCAAAGCCACACTTGTAGACAAGACTTCTCTGATTTGAGCAGTGCAATCTGCTATGTCCTATCCCTTTTCTCATTCAATCACAAATGTGTCTAGATCGCGTTTGGCTCATCAACCTTGGCAAATAACAGACAGTGTCAGAAGCAGATGGGAATTCCAGACAGATATGAGAAGTGGACATGGCTGAAACCAGGTACTATTGGTCTTGATTATGTGGAGTGTAACAAACATTGTTAGACTGTCAGGACACTAGGGTGGAAAAGTGTTTTCCCATCAAGATCACTTGTAGGGTACAGGAGGTTGTCAAAAGGTGTCATTTGTGTCTGGATAATTGTCTGGCAAATGTGTTAAAGTAGGACCATAGCCTTGAGAACACCCACCCTTCTGACTCTCCAACCACAAAAGGTTTGAGTCCTATATGCAGTCTTTCAAACAATCAGAAATCACTCCTAAGGGACTCTAGCAGCTCATGTGAAGAATTGCGACATTTAGAGTATAAGTCTCCAGGAGGGTTGGTGTTCTCCTTCTGTCCCTTAGATGTAAAGGGATTGTGGACAAGAGGGGTCACCAGTGCATTTGCGTAAAAACACAAAAAAAAACTCTTTGTTGCTTTGCTATATTGATTGACATATCATTAGTGAATATATAAAATTCTTCATTTTCCCAGAAACAAATTACACGCTGTTTGAAGATTTAGGGCCTGATTACAACTTTGAAGGAGGTGTTAATCCGTCCCAAATGTGACGGATATACCACCAGCCGCATTACGAGTTCCATAGGATATAATGGACTTGTAATACGGCTGGTGGTATATCTGTCACTTTTGGGACGGATTAACACCTTCCTCCAAAGTTGTAATCAGGCCCTTATTCATTTATGGATTTTGATCTATGATTAACTACAACATTAATATTATTTAATATCACTGGTTCCTCCATGTACATTGTGTGCTTTACAACTTTCAAAAAGTTGCATTTTCAGAATGTGTACTTAAATCAGACTTTACCAGTACGGAGGGTTTTTAATTACAATTCATTTTAGTGTAAACAGCATACTTCTATCTGCTCCCAAACAAAAGTTATCACTTATTAAATGTCATAAGATAACCCAGTGTTATTCTGTGACAGAGATAGGTCTTACAGTCAAGGAAAATGAATGTAAGAGTTTTCACTACCAGGACATGTAAAACTTAAACCCACATGTTCTATATTTCAATTACAATGCACCCTGCCCCATGAGCCTTTAGGACCTATCTTAGGGGTGACAAATATATTAAAAAGGAAGGTTTAGGCCTGGCAAAAGGATTACTTGACCAGGGTAAATTGCAGTTTAAAACAAAACTACATATTGCAATAGCAGGCCTGAGATATGTTTTAAAAGTAAGTGGCACAATGAGCGCTGCACGCCCACAAGCAGCTTTTGATTACAGGCTCTGGATGTATATAGTATGATATACTACATACTTATGAGTAACTTAGATGTGCCAACCAGGACTAGGCCAAATTTACCATGTTTTAGGGAGGGAGCACAATCATGTTAGCACAGGTTGCCAGTGGTTAAGTGCACAGAGTCCTAATGCTAACAAAAATGGGTTCAGCAACAGAAGGCAAAAATCTGGGGAAAACCCGGCAAAAAGGTCCAGGTACAACAACCACACTAAAATCCCCTACCAAAACCATGGATGAACATGGAACAACACACCTATTCTTGGACTTCACCAAAAGTTATGTACAGCACAGCTAAAGGATAGGAAGGACTTAGGTGCCTAACTGAAGGGGAATCCAGATACCGACTTCTCTGAATGAGAAACTCAATAATTCTATTGACGTACAGGAGTTTCTATCCAATATCAAATCAATGCAATCCAGTAAACTACTGGTCACAGATAGAGTATCAGCAGTCTTCTATTAAAATGTTGATCTCCTGCTCCTGGGCCCACTCGCCATCCTCTTTAATTTTTTTCCACAACAATCCAGGTACACTGGCTTTTTCCACCGGCCCATAAAAAGACGATCACCTTTTTCTGAAGGGTCTCTATTTCTCAGGTTGGGATCACTTCAGAAAAAGGTGATCGATTTTAGATTTGCAAATGGAAAATCCAGTGTGATCAGGAGAATACTAATGGCCCCAAAGTAGAGGCTTGGCATCCCCATTCATCACTAATTGCAACTACATCTGTCAAGTCAGAATAATTGTAGCATGGTCATTCAGAGACTAGAAACAAAAGTTGTTCTTCACGGAGGAATCTAGCTGTTCATTCCTTGTGAGATATACTGTGATTCGGTAAGGAAGTGAGACTAATGATTTATACATTAAAAAAATTACTAAATTCTCCCTGACAGCAAGGGCGGCTATAATATGAGAGGGTGGCGGGCTTTCCAATCTGTGAGCCCTATATACTCCTATTCTCTTTATCACCACATTCTCCCTAGCAATGGACAGGAAGAGATTCATGAACAGGAGAAAGGGAGAATGCCTAATTTTAAATAAAATTGCATTTATTTAGCACTTACAACCTCTGTCAAGACATGAAAGCACTTTACGACAGGCTGCACGCTTCTCAGGAACCCAAGGTTAGTGGTTAATTCAGTGTTTTTTGTTGGTTATATATTCTTGTAATCCCAAGGATGCAATTCCATGCATTCACTCCAGTGTCTTCGTGATGCATGAAATTAATAGGAGTTGGGTGTGATAATTAGTTGCTGGATATGTGAGTTCATGCAGTTGGTATGTGGAATTAGTAGATGAACTAGAGGAGATTAGATATTGCTAGGTTGCACGGAATGACTTTCAAGAGGGACAGATTATGATCTGTGAAATGAGGTGTGGGTAATTTGCAAAAGTATAGTTTAAGCCAAACATGCACATGACGTCAGACAGGCTGTACTCAGAGGGAAGGTATGCAGAAAATGGAAGATTAGCATAGGGCCATTCAATGGAAGATTAGCATAGAGCCTTTAAAAAAAAGAAAACAAACAAAAAGAGATGCAATACATCAGGTCACAATTACCATTCTGTGTTTTAGGAACATAGGGCCAGATGTATCATGAAGGCCTTTTGCGATTCGGAAATAGCGATTTTTAAGAAATTGCTATTTCCGACTCGCAAAATGGCATGTATCACATTTGCGAATCGGTAATAGCGATTTCTTAAAAATCGCAAATGCTATTACCAAATTGCAAATTGTGATACCTGCCCCATTCGCACCTATGGCCCTGTTGGCCCATGTCTGCAAATTTTTTGCATTTCCAAAATTGCGATTTCTTAACCAGAAATCACAATTTTGGAAATGCTAAACCCCAGGGTGCTGGGGGCCTAAGGCCCCCTCTGATGCACCCCAAAATCATTTTTTGGGACATGTAAGGTGCACACAAGCCAAAAGGGCATGTGTGCTTTAAATGTACATTTTAAAAATGCATTTATAATGCATTTTTAAATTTTGCACATGGTTACCACCAGGTTCAACCTGGTGGTAAATAGCCATTCCTAAATGCTCAAATCACATTTAGGAATGGCTTCGTACATGTGCTAAGAAATCGCAAATAAGGAATCCTTATTTGCGATTTCTTATTTAGAGAGTCGCAATTTGCGACTCTCTAAACAGGGTCGCAATTTTAAGGAATCGCAATTTTAGCGATTCCTTAAAATTGCATTCAGAATGTCTTTCATACATTCTGAACTGGCTTTTTGCATTCGCAAACAGGCATTCGCACCGTTCGCGGATGCAAAAAACCTTGATACATCTGGCCCATAGAGTAGTATTTTCTGAGATAGCATGAACTCAAAGGATGCTGAACTGCAGAAGAAAACATAATTTGCTTGTGAAATGGTGCCATATTTAATACTTATGATCAGGAGAGCAGTCTGTCTCCTCCTAGGCTTTTGAAAGACCATTGCTCCATCATGGACAACTGATCTGCTCCGGGTTGGAAGTGTAAAGTAATGGCTGAACACATATATTGGGAAATATTGAGAGCTATAGACTGTACCTAACTGAAGCAGTAACCTCTCAATTAAGGAAACATTAGAGAATACACTGGGTAAATAAAGCAAACATCCAATGACAACATCGAAAAGAAGAATTCTGTAAGTACTTGGGCGAATGTCTTGTTAAAGTTATCCCTAAAGTCTGTTTTACAATTTCAGGGGCCAGGTGTATCATGCATTTTTGCTATTACAAACAGCCCAATCTGGCAGTTTGCGATCGCAAAAATTCATTTTGGTATGTATGAATTCCAATTTGCGATTCAGTTACTTGTTACTGATTCGCAAATTGGAATTGCGACTAAATACAGATTCGCGATTAGGAAGGGGCGTGTCAAGGGTGTCCCTTCCTAATACAGAATTGAAGTGGGATCTAGGAATGTTTTGTGACTGAAATGTGGTCACAAAACATTCACATTTTACCATCTACTTCAAGTAGGTGGTAACCCATTCGCAAGTAGGAAGTTGTGAATACATACAAAAACATGTTTTAAAAGCAGGCAGTGGTCTGTAGAACCTCTGCCTACTCCAAAAAAAAAAAAAAGTAAACTTTTCAGTTTTCTTTTTTAAACGTATCCCGTTTTCCTTCAGGGAAAACGGGCAGCATTTAAAAAAAAAGATTGCTTTATTTGAAAGCAATCACAGACATGGTGGTCTGCTGAGCCCTGTGATTATAGCCGTTGACGATGTGTCGCAAATCGCAACCTACCGCATGAATATTAATGAAGTAGGTCATTTTGCGAGCCATTGGGAATCGTTTAATAAACTTCTGGAGTTTCATATATTCAAATAGCGATTACGTAATTGCGATTCACAGATAATCGCTATTTGGATAAATGATGCATCCGGCCCTAACTATCAAAGCAAAGTGGGGTCAATCTGAATGTCCCTAATTTAGCATTTAGGGGGTCATTCCGACCCTGGCGGTCATGGACCGCCAGGGCCGGGGACCGCGGATGCACCGCCAACAGGCTGGCGGTGCATCCATGGGCATTCTGACCGCGGCGGTACAGCCGCGGTCAGAAACGGGAAACCGGCGGTGTCCCGCCGGTTTCCCGCTGCCTGGGGAATCCTCCATGGCGGCGCTGCTTGCAGCGCCGCCATGGGGATGCCGACCCCGTTACCGCCATCCTGTTCCTGCCGGTTTTCGCCGCCAGGAACAGGATGGCGGTAACGGGTGTCGTGGGGCCCCTGGGGGCCCCTGCAGTGCCCATGCCAATAGCATGGGCACTGCAGGGGCCCCCTAACAGGGCCCCACCAAGATTTTCAGTGTCTGCCTAGCAGACACTGAAAATCGCGACGGTGCAACTGCACCCGTCGCACCCCTTCCACTCCGCCGGCTCCATTCGTAGCCGGCATCCTCATGGAAGGGGGTTTCCCGCTGGGCTGGCGGGCGGCCTTCTGGCGGTCGCCCGCCAGCCCAGCGGGAAACTCAGAATTACTGCGGCGGTCTTTTGACCGCGCAGCGGTAATCTGATGGTGGAACTTTGGCGGGCGGCCTCCGCCGCCCGCCAAAGTAAGAATGACCCCCTTAGTGTTGGTGTGTGGTATCTTCACAAACAGTAACTGTATTACCGGCATTCCTTCTTGATGGAGGGAGGAGATACAGACACTGAAGTAAGGAGGAAGAGACTGTGCTACCTTTAAAAATTCCAAGACGATTTTTGTTCAACAAAGATGCAAATTAGTCTTCTTGAGCACTGCCATTTGATGGATGGCAGGGGTGAGGCAGTGTCGTATTGGGATCACAATTAGGCCCGGGCACGCCCCAAAAAAGTGTCTCACGTTCCCAGATTGCCCCTTTCATTAATCACCATTTGCTTAGTCTCTTTTTAGGGAAATGTTGGTAAATTAGGCATTTGAAAGCTAATAGAACTGGTAAAGTTGGTGACAACTAGAAGCAATGCAGTTCATCCAGGCTGGCAAGGTGAAATTAAACGGCCACATCCACATTTCTGAATAGGGATTCCAGATGCCCGTTTTTACTTTTTAACTGCATGACCGTATTTTAATGTCCTAGGTGGTACAGAAATTAAGAAAATCACCCCAAGCTGATATTTTTTACATACTTTAAAAGCAAACGTAATGAAAAAGCACATTAAAATATTTTCTTAAAGATGAGACACACCTAGTCCTAGACAAAGGCAGAAAAGCCAATTTAAAAAGGAATATGGATGTCTTTATGTACAGAGTCCTCATTATTTATCACAGCCAGAATTTGGCTGCTTATTTTTTCTTTGTGTAGTTTTATATAGCGTGAACTCAGCCCAAAAGTAATGGAGCCACTTACATGAGCACTGGTTACAATGCACCAGATCTAATTCAGTTTTATTTAGGCCTTGAGAAAGTAATTGATTTGCCCACAAGCACACAGGATTCTGAGCGATGCTAGGACTCCAAAGTACTTTACAGCCTTTCTATTTTTTTCTTCTCTCTGGGAAAAGTGCCTCACAGAGTGGCCTATGCAATCCCACCCCCCCACCAGCCTAATAGACACTAGGTGCGAGCTAACAACATCTTATACCCCGCCATAGCAAAGGCCTGTGCATACTCCCTCCTCCCCTGCTCTCCATGGCATGAATGTGGTGGCCCAGCAGGGAGGCTTCAGGGGATAAACTGCTGTTGCGCGGGGTCATTCTCAGAGGGCCTCCAGCCTGGCTAGGGTGGGTGGAGGCATGGCCAAGGTGAAGGAGCCAGGCCCAGTACTTCCTACTGTGAGAAACGTCACTTACACAAATGCGTTCCTCTGGTGGGCATGTAGCGCTGCACATTTGATGGAAAGGTAACCATCTTCAAATACTGTAAGTAAGAGTCTACCTTTGAGATCCAGAACTGGCCTGAAACACAAGGACTCTCTCACTACAAGTCCAGGAAGTATTATGGAGTTAGTTTCCCAAATACAGGAAGTCATGCCTAGGTGCAGGTGGTCGCATGGCTCCACGACGTTCACTACAACATGAGCTGCGCATAGTGTGTGAAGCAGATTGCCTGCGCCATCTATGGAAGCAGAAAGAATAACAAGAGATCCAGCCTCTGAACATCCATCTCCAAACAGGAAGTACCAGTCTCACTGACTGCCTACGATCTTTTTATTCCCCAAAACGCAGACTTCCATTTCTTCTTTGTTCATCAGAAAACTGCCTACAGGTGTCCAGTGCAACGTGCCCTGTCCTTCACATATTGGACACGAAATCAAGCACAATCTTTTATTTACAACCGTATAGCCGATTGTAATAATAGCTAAAACATGCAGTTGTTATGAGTACATTGTATTTTGAATCATATATGCAGTTGCGAGACAGAAAGTACACAAAGCATTAACCACTATCTTTAGGTTCATGGTTAAGTTTGAAAGCAAGTGGAGACTGAAAACCGACCTTACTGTCTTCCCTCTGTAACAATAAATCAGTACAAGATTATGCTAAAATGGTAGCTGACCCCCTCTAGATGACATTAGATATATTTAAAAAAATTGGACACATGCGGCATTTTTGCTCACATGGGGTGGGAGTGTGACAGAGCCAGCCATAATCCTTTATATCTTGGTGAAGAGAATGGGGGGGCAGCCACATAGAACCGAAGACTATCCTATATCACTTTTTCGGGACTGCAGAGAGAACCATTACCCCTACTGGAAAAAATACAAGCAGCCCCGGTAGTGTTACATTGGATAACTAACCTATAGCACCCATTAGAGCAATTAAAACACAGAGGGGCATTTTTCCAAGCCCCTTGTGCCTCCTTGCCCCACGCTAGCATAATTTTTTAAAGCTTATGTTGCATAAAGGAGGCATTTTCATCATATCATATTTACAAAGTGGCGCAATGTAAGCATTGTGCCACTTTGTAACCCCTTGTGCCACATTATGCCTGCGCCATGCAAGGGGGGCGTCCCCCCATTAGAAGGCACAAAAAAATGGTGCAGTGAAGGTTTCAAGATTTCACTGCACCATTTTTAGCGTCATATTTAAGTCAAGTTAAAGTGACACTCCCATTGTAACCAATGGGCCTCCCTTGACTTTGGTGGACAAGTGCCATAATTTTTGGCGCTAATTCACCAAAGTGCCACAATAGTGTCTACATTTTTTATACTATTGGCTTAGCGTGCACCATGGTGAGCTGTATTGTGAATACGGTGCACACATGGTCTTGCTAGTGGGGCGCAATGGGGTGCCAGAAGAAAGTGGTGCATTGTTTATGATGCACTACTTTCTTGTAAATATGCCCCAATATTTTGTTTGAAAAGATCTGTTTGCCATTAATACAATATCTGGCACCCATGTCCCATGGGAGGTATATGCCACTTAGATGTCATGCACTACACCTGTGTGATGCTGTTGAGGAGGAGGGAAGGCGGGTCTCCTTATTAGTGGATCAATCTGGAAAAGTGGGAGCTTTCAACAAATTAATGTGTCTGGAACACCTTAAGGGGAGAGGGTACAGTAGTTGGGGAAGTTGATTTAAGTTTTCTGTTTTAGTTTCTGTTTTTGAACATTGCTTTCCTGCACAAAAATTGTCACTTTTTGAGAAGACAAGAACTTCAACAAGAAGACAGGAATATACATAAGGTAAAAATATGTATTACATCTAATGTCTACCACAACAAACAATGTCTACAAGCTATGCAAAAAAGCAGCATCTGGTCGACCAGAACAAGTATTTATTTTCTTATGATGTTGAGAAAACTCAATAAAAATGTGTTTAAAAAAGTGATTGTAAATAGTGCAACAGCTTTTTGCGACCTATTTCTGATTTTGTTATGCAACCAATTTACTAATAATTTGCATCACAAAGTCACAAGCTGTAGCAGAATGACCTGCCCAATGAATATGAATTAGGTAGGTCACTATTTGCAAACTATTGGATGCACACACAAGAATATTGGCCTACACGAAACAGAGGACAACCATTTCTGTGTTTGTATTGTTGACGCAGATATGCTAATTAGAAATTATTAATAAATGTTTATATTTCATGGTTCATAAAAGCTCATAGAGAAATAAATCGTAGAAATATTAATGTGCATGTTTTGAAAATTTGCACACGGGGTATGTCAGTCACTTATACAAACTTATACTAAAAGAACTAAAAAAATAAGTGACATAATGAAAATGTATAATAATAATGTAGTAATAGGTCATATTGAAATGTATAACCTATGTTTTGCATTATATTGTAGAATTAACCTAGCCGACGTTGTGGCTAGTTTTACCAGGCCTCATGCAGAAGCTGAATTATTAGAGCATGCTGGAGAGAAGTTGAGAGAGTAGACTGACATTGAACCACTCAGTGTTAAAGTTTGCTTAGCTAGAATTTTCTGCAATGTACCGACTGACAGGAGATGATGGAATCAAAGTGAAACAATTATGTGAAGAGTAGACGAGATGTACTTTTCCAGGACTTGAACAATAGAAGGACTGACTGGAGAAGAAGATGCAACATTTTCAACACCTGATGAGCCGGATGATGAGAGCATCATACAACGAACCAATCAACTAATTGGGGATGGCGAAATATTAGAACTCATAGATCTGTAAAACTAATATTATGGGTTAGAGTCATATCTGCTGGTTGACTGACCAATTAGGAATTAGGGGGATTGACTGAAAAACTCTAATAAAAAGTCATGACATGGGGCTAAAACTTCAGATGCGAGGGGGGAATTGATGATGTCAAGAGACGCGGTTCGAGATTCTGTCATTGGGCTCATGCTCTTGAGAGCCTGATGCGTTGCTGATCGATTGATCACCTGAGGACGAAGACTGTCTTTGTTGCTGATCCCTTCCGTGGATAGGTAGCTACGACAATGTGACTGATTAACTTTTATGCCTTTCTTTCTAGGTACCAACTGCGCTGTTTTATAGTTTTTTCTCTTAGCAAGATGTTTTTCAAATGTACGTTTTCCAAGTTGTTTTGCATGAAGTCCCACATGCTAAATGCTAATCTGGGTTAGGTAAGGGTCCTTTGGGTAACGCTGACGGTGACAAATGATTGACGGACTGATTGCTGAATGTCGTTATATTCATCCTTGTTGGTTTATGCTGAAGCATTCAAGCTTATGTTTTCTCAAGTTCTGATTAGATTATGTTTTTGGTGGTCATTAATGAACTAATTTTGAGTTGATTGAATAAAGTATGACCTAATTTGATGACTTAGTACTGTAACTAATAGGGAAATAAAATTGATAAAACGTATAATTGAGTTGTGATTATTCATGAAATGTTGATTTATTGTCTCATGCTTAATGATTTCCTTAGTGGTTGTTGACTGATTACATTGACAATTGATGTTCATCGATTACTACATAGCTAGGATACTCCATGCGAACCAAATGGTTCATTGGCCTATACGCGTTCCCTTGTAAGTTTACTTAGTAAGGACCAGGCGCGCTTGCAGTTTTCGGTAGAAGCTTGATGGTTAGTTTCCTTGGAGAACTAGTGGTGTGGTGACCGATGGTTATGGTGGTAGTTTAAGTTAGGTTTAATTGTTCATTTTTATGAGGTTTGAATTTTGTTTTTCTGAAATGGCAATTGTAGCAAAGATGATGTCCCCTTAAGCCCAGAAATAACTTTCCCAGATCCTGGATCCTGCTAGTAAAGAAGGGTGTGTTCTTGGCGTCTTTGTGATAGTGTAAAAGTGTTAGGTCGCGCTTGCAAAGCCTTATGCAAATCATAGGTGAATTGTTATGTATGTGAGGAAAGTAGGGAGTTGCATATTGCAGTTTAGGTTTAGTAGGAGTGTGCGTACTCCGCAGTATGAGAGTAGGGAAGTCGTTGAACTTCACATGTGTGTGGCGCTTTGTGCTAAAAAATTGTCCATGTGGTTGCTGGTGATGTATGGACCCTGCGTGGTCTAAGATTCCGGTGTATATTGACAAGTGTAGGAGACACTTGGTTATATGTTGTAATCTGTCTGGTTTAGTAGGTTGATTGGGAGTGGTCAACAAGTAAGTAAAGTGAGAAAGGGAAATTTTTCGATTGAGAATTAGCGAGTCCTATGTGCACCAGGACAGACCCATTGACCAGTTGAGAGTGAAATACGCCAGTCGAATTTTGCTTGCGAATGTGGGAGACTGAGAAAGAGGAATAGCTGCATGAGCGAAAAGGCCAACAGTGAAAATCCGTAAAGTCTCTAAAGCGATTGTGTACCTTTCTTGTAGTAAACCAGCAGGTTTGTTTTGGTTATTGGTTTTTGGTTAGTGCTTGCAATATTCTGCATTAGTTCCATGTGAGTTGAAGATTAGGAGGACAAGCCGCAAGACTTTGTCAGCCGCAGAGTGTGAGTGTGACGTCAGAGTGAGCCGCGCTGGGATAGGTTGGTTAGTGAGAAGAGTTGTGAGCGGATTGGGAGCCTTCTGTAGGAGACAATTGGTTGAATAAGCGGGTGAAAGGAATCTTGGGAGTAAAAGTAATTTCCTCATTGAATCGAATACACAAAAGATAGCAAGATTACGTTTTTAAAAGTGTTCAGAAGTGTCATGAAGGGTGACTCTTATATTAAAGCGACAGCTGGGGAGCCGACCCCCACCTGAAATGTTTCCGGCATTTATTGTGATGGAGGAGTGAGGTGTCGCACCATGTCTTTGGTTAAAGCAGTGGTGCAAATTGACAGAGAAACAGGGAGCTTTAGCGTTTCCAGAGCATGAAATGACATTATATGAGACTAAGCCACTTCCGAGACCAGCACAGTTTGAATCTTTAACAGTTTGGAAACTCGTAGCCAGACAGCAGCAAGAGAAGAAGTTCCAAAGGAGAGTAAGGAAGGTAGAAAAGTCCTTGGCAGAAGCAAGGTGGGACTGGGAACAGAAATAGTGGAGAATGACAACGTTACAGGGTGTTAGGTTGTTTCCTGCTATTGCAGAGGAAGATGAGTCAGATGAAAAAGAGGATGATGACAAGAGTGAAAAGGGTTCAAGAGGTAAGAAGGAAAAGACTTATGTAGACGAAGAAGACTCAGATGTTGAGGATCTTACTACACAGATATTGAGGGATCGGCCTCTGCCATATGCAGTGCATGATGGGGGTCCAAGTACTAGTTCTGTTCCGACTGCTCCAGCACAAGTGACGGGAAACGTGGGACCAGTGCAGACAGATAATGGACAGATACAAGGGGTAGTGCAGAGTACTCCTAATGCAGTGACTACTTCGGATGTCCAAGCGCAAATGCACCCACCATTGATACAGAGAATTTATCCAGATGTACCAGTTCTTGAGACAACTTTGAACTTAGGGGTGCCATCGGAGCAAGAGGTTCCAAGGCCAATGCTAGTTCAGACTGAGCCGACTCCAATGTTGTTGCCTCAGGCACAGACACAGGGTTTGCCGAAGTTTACACCAATGACAGGGACACAGTCAGATGTGACACCAGTGATGAATCAGAACATGGGAGTAATCCTTTCACAAAATGCAAGTGTCAGAGCAGCACCAGATGCAATATCACTGCCAATTACTGTTGGTCCAGCGGTACCATTATTTGCACAAAAGAAGCCGACTGCAGGAGAACAGGGTGAAATGTCACAGAGCCTCGTGAGGAGGGGAGTGAGTGATCATGTGCAGGTGATATAGTCTATGGGTCAGACCTATGATGGATCAAGACCATTAATGGATCTTAGTCCACTTGTTGCGCTTCCAGATGCAGTAAATGGCCCGAGTGCAAGTCAGAGTCTGAAGCTGTTGACACCGCAGACTCCAGGTGTAGTGGTACAGCAGGTGCCATTACCGAATGTGAGTAATATCTCATTGAAGGGTTTGATAGCACAGCAATTGAATGAGAGGTTGGATACTCCTCAAAACACTTCCAAGGGTGAAGAGCAGATAAACCGTGTAAGGCTGGCTACAGAAATAACCGAGCTAGTTGAAAGGACGATGGGAGTAGATAGGTTAGAATCCTATACAGAAGAAGAGCTGAGGTACTTGTGTCCGAGAAGTACGAGAGAAGTGGGAAAGAAATACCAGAAATTGGCAGACCTAGCAGATAAACATGACATAGAAATTGAGAAAACAAAGCATTTAAAACTAATCTACAGGTTAGACTTTGAGGCAAAGGATTTTGAGCATATGAGGTCAGCAGGAATGAAGGCGCACCTTAAAGAATTATTGCTGAGTGCTCAAATTTGGGGAGCATTAGAAAAATGGGAAGGAAAATGGGCAAAGAAGAAGGATAAACAGACACTAGATTCACAAGAAGGGTCTGAAGGTGCTCAGAAAGAAAAGGATCGAGTAAAATTTTACCGATAAGGGAAATTCCAGGAGGGCAGTTTGTTCACGTTCCATGGCACAGGAGTGATATTCTGTCATTCAAAAATGATTATCCAAAATTGAGAGAGAAACCGGTTGAGTGGTACCAGCAGACAGAATTTGTGAAGCTTTCTAAATGTTTATGGGAAGCCCTGAATAGCTTGTTGGAAATAGTAGTTCCAGCGGATTTGTGGGTTTAATGTAAGAGAGCACTGGATTGGCCGACAAGTGAACCGGAAGTGATGAAACATTACTAAAAGGTGATTGAGTTCCTGAAAACGAGAATCTCGCCTAAGAATATTGACTGGCAGAGGATTGACAGGACAGTGCAGGAGGCGAAAGAGTCAATACATACCTATTATGAGAGATTGTTGAGAGCGTTTAAAGAGTACAGTGGTAAAGAAGCAATTTAGCCGAAAGACATGTTGCACTTTGTGTTCAGGTTCGTTGAAGGATTGAGACCTGAAATAGGGCAGATGATTAAGATTCATTTGATTTGCTGGCAAGTAAAGCCGATTGATGAGGTGCTGCAGAATGCAAAATACTGTAGTGATGAGATTGAGTTGAAGCGGAAAAAGCTGAAGGAGAAGGCAATGGTGATGCAAATTAAGGCAGCTCACACAGGAGTGCAGGGAGCTTTAGTGCAACAGATACCGCAGCAGCAGGGAACTGTCATGTTCCAACCTCAGATGAGAGGTAGGGGTCGTCGAGTCAATATGAATCGCGGTCCGGATTTAAGTACTGGAGTGGTTCAAAATGATGTGCAAGGGATGAAAAAGATGTTACCGTGTCACCTGTGCGGAAACGTGGGACACTGGAAGCAGGAGTGTCCGTTGATGGTGCAGGATGGTGTTGTGCAGCAAGGTGGTGATGTCAATACATTTCAAACTATGAAAGTTCCTAGAATGAGAGGACTTAATCCAAACGTTCAGAACCAAGTGCAGAATCTTCAACCCATGCAGTAGGTGCAAATGCCGCATGCACAACTGACACAGTTACAACCAATGCAGCAGTAGGTTCCCATGGTACCTAGACAGCAAATGCAGATACCTCAAGCCCCAATGGAACAGCAACAGATGATGCTTACTCCACAGGTCAGAGACAAGATAGAAGTAATGACACCGTGCACCAATTCCCATTACATAGTGAGAATGAAATAAATGATGAATGGATGAGTATTAGTTCGGATGAAGAGCCATGTATGCTTGCTGCGTCCTTAGAAGTAGATCAGAGAGGACCTTTTGTGAAGGGAAAGGTGATGGGTCACAGAGTCTCATTCTTAGTGGACACAGGAGCTACATGCTCTATAGTGAGAAGTGCAGAAGTTACAAACTTACCTCTTTCAAGCAGAACAGTTCAAGTTGTGGGAGTAGCAAACAGACAGTTGACAAATCCGGTCATAGAACCAGTACAGGTTGAGATTGGCAACTTCCAGGGACTGCATAAGTTTGTAGTTTGTGACTCAAGTCCAGTATCACTGCTGGGGAGGGACTTACTGTGGAAGACTAAGGGGGTCATTTTGACCTTGGCGGACGGCAGAGGCCGTCCGCCAAGGTACCGCCGCTGAATGACCGCACCGCGGTCAAAAGACCGCGGCGGCCATTCAGACATTTCCTCTGGGCCGGCGGGCGCTCTCCAAAAGAGCGCCCGCCGGCCCAGAGGAAATGCCCCTGCAACGAGGACGCCGGCTCAGAATTGAGCCGGCATAGTTGCAGGGGTGCGACGGGTGCAGTTGCACCCGTCGCGTATTTCAGTGTCTGCTTAGCAGACACTGAAATACTTTGCGGGGCCCTCTTACGGGGAGACCCGCCAGGAACAGGATGGCGGTAGGGGGTGTCAGAATCCCCATGGCTGCGGAGCGTGCTCAGCAGCCATGGAGGATTCACAAGGGCAGTGGTAAACCGGCGGGAGACCGCCGGTTTACCCTTTCTGGCTGCGGCTGAACCGCCGCGGTCAGAATGCCCTCGGGAGCACCGCCAGCCTGTTGGCGGTGCTCCCGTGGTCGGGTGACCGCCAGGGTCAGAATGACCCCCTAAATGTTCAAATAGTTGTTCGACTGCTGAAATAGAAGTTCAGACAAATAGCGATGATAAGGAAGAACAGGCACCTGAAACTGAGACCCACAGCGTTAACGAAGAGTACCCATTGATTGAGTTTTTCCCAATGTTTACTGTGAAAGAATTGCATGCTGGCTTACAGGGAACAGTACAAGAGGACGTGTGGGATCTGACAGGTAAAGAAGTGGGTTTAATCAAGGGAGTGGAGCCAATTAATATTACTTTAAAGCTGAATGTAGTGTTTCCGCAGCTTCCACAATATAACATGGCACAAGATGTTCTGTTGAAAGTGGCACAGATAATTGGAGATTTTCTGAAACAAAGGGTTTTGAAAGAAGTATTGAGCAGTTCATGTAATCCACCGATAATGGGCTTAAAGAAGCCGTGTGGGAAAGTGTGCATTGTGCAGGACTTGCGAAAAGTGAATGACATGGTGGTCAAGTGTTGTCCTGTAGTGCCGAACCCAGCAGTGATACTGTTTCAGATTCCTTGTGATGCTGAGTGGTTCACAGGGGTTGATTTGTCACAAGCTTTCTTTTCTGTGCCTCTTCATGAGGATAGTCAGTTTCTTTTTAGTTTCAAATTCCTAGACAGAGTCTACACCTGGTGCAGGCTTCCACAAGGGTATATGGAGTCACCGTCTCTGTTCAATCAGATCCTGAGAAAAAGTCAATGGAACTACCATATCAATCGACTCTAGTGCAGTACATTGATGATTTGCTAATTGCATCCAGGACAAGGGACAAGTGTAAGTATTACTCAATTGCCCTGTTGAATCGTTTGGGAAACTTTGGACATAAGGTGTCACCTTTGAAATTGCAGTACTGTCAGAAGTCAGTGAAATATTTAGGACACCAGATTGAGAAGGGGTCAAGGAGAATTTCCAGAGAAAAGATTAGAATGATACTGCAGAGAAGTCCACCGACTTCACAGAGAGATGTCAGAATGTTTCTGGGAATGGTAGGTTATTGTCGTCAGTGGATTCCAAATTTTGCTGAGATTGCCAAACCATTGCAGCAGCTGACACACAAAGATGTTACAGATCCCATAAATTTAGATGAGGATCAGATGAAAGCGTTCACTGAGTTGAGAGAGAGTTTGTACCGAGCTCCAGCGCTGGGAATGCCTGACTACACAAAGCCATTCGCATTGTTTTGTCATGAACGTGGTGCTTGTTCTTTGTCTGTTTTGACACAGGTCCATGGAGGTGCTTACCACCCAGTAGCCTATTTTTCAGCTACCTTGGACCCAGTCGCAGCAGTTTTACCAGGCTGTTTGCAGGAAGTTGCCGCAGTTGGTCAAAGCCTTTCTCAATGTGAGGGAGTAGTGATGGGATACCCTTTGACGGTAATGGTTCCTCATTCTGTTGAGATTTTACTGACAAGGACGAAAACATAGTACTTGAGTGGTGCAAGGTTGATAGGTATGAGACGAGCATACTAGGTGCTCTAAATGTAACATTGAAAAGATGTAAAGTGTTGAACCCGGCAACATTACTTCTGAGTGATACTGTTGAAGTTGAAAAGGAGGAAGACAACGAGCATGATTGTCTTGAGGTAACTGAACTGTGTACAAAATCAAGGCCTGATATCAGAGATACATGATTGAAATGAAATGATCAAATTGTCTTTGTTGATAGCTCATTGTCTCAGAGATGGTACAGGGACATTGAGAGCAGGGTATGCTATATGCACAATCACAGGTACATTAGAAGCTTCCTGGCTTCGAGGTGTATATTCTGCACAAGTAGCAGAATTGGTAGCTCTTACTAGAGCATGCCATGTTTCTGCAGGACTGAGAGTCACAATCTATACTGACAGCCAATATGGATTTGAAATTGTTCATTATTTTGTGTCAATTGGGGTCGCAAATAGCTTTCCTGACCTCTACTGTTACACCAGTAAGAAATGGCGACAAGATAAAGGAGTTGTTGTATGCGAAACAGTTACCTGAAGAAATTGAAGTGGTGAAATGCAGTGCACATCAAAAAGCACAGGATTACATCTCACTGGGAAATGGATATGCAGATCAAGTCATAAGGTTTTGCGCATTGAACTGTATATTGTTCAAAGACAAGTGGGAACTGATGTCAGAAGAAGACAGTACATGTACAAGGTTTGCATTGAAATTGATCGATACTCTGGAAGAGTTGAAAACATTGAAAAATGATGTTGACAAGGAAGAAAAACGTCTATGGGCTAAATTGAAATGTGTTCAATGACCTGATGGAATTTGGGTTTCTGAGGAGGGTCAGATGGTCCTGCTAAATAGTTTATTGTTGCAAATGGCCCAATACTATCATGGACAGGCGCATATTGGGAGAAATGCCATGGTTAGATTTTTCAAGATTGACTGGTTTAACCCCAAGTTCAGGCAGGCAGCAGAGGCAGTATGTCATCGCTGTATAATTTGTCAGCAGCTAAATGTGGGAAAAGGGACAGTGGTGAATTTGAGCCACATTGGAAGAGCAGGAGGTCCATTCAGCAGAATGCAGTTAGATTTTATTGAGATGCCTGCGTGTGGAGGTTTGGAATACGTGTTGGCGATTGTGTGTGTTTTTAGTCATTGGATTGAAGCATACCCTACCAGAAGGAATGACAGTCTCACAGCAAAGCTGTTGTTGAGGGAGTTGATACCACATTTCGGGTTTCCGATCTCTTTAGAATCAGATGGGGGAACTCATTTCAATAACGAGGTGATAAAACTCTTATGTGCAGCACTAAACATCGAGCAAAAGTTGCATTGTAGTTACCGCCCTGAGGCATCAGGACTCGTGGAACAGGTGAATGGTACCTTAAAATCAAGAATTGCAAAGATGTGTGCAGCTACAAATCTGAAATGGCCAGATGCATTGCCTTTGGTGTTGATGTCAATGAGAAACACACCTGACAGGAAGACAAGGCTGTCGCCCCATGAAATCCTCATGGGCAGAGCAATGAGATTACCAGCAGTTCCAGCCAATGCACTTGTGAATATTAAAGATGATATGGTGTTGGACTACTGCAAGGGTCTGGCTGATGTGGTTTGCTCTTTCCCTCAGCATGTGCAGGCCACCCCTCTGCCAGCCATCCACGATCCAGGGCACAACCTGAGAGCCAGTGACTGGGTCGTTGTCAGAAAGTACGTTTGCAAGACCTGTTTGGAACCACGTTGGAGGGGTCCTTATAAGGTGGTGTTAACAACTTCAACAGCTGTGAAGTGTGCAGGACTTCCAAAATGGATACACACGAGCCATACAAAGAGAGTGGTATGTCCACCAGATCATGAAGAAGCGTTATTGAAAGCACCAACAACAGTGAAACCTGAGCTAGAAAAGGAGCCAATAGAACCTGGAGTTGAACCAGAGCTTGTGGAAGATGGTTCTATGACCCCTGAGACGAAAGTGAAGAATTACAGAAGTGTGCGCAAGAACCAATCTCAACGGATACAGCAGTAGAACCTAGCTCAGCAGAGGTTCTGCCAGAAGCAGACGGGTGCTGGAAAGCAGACAGAGCAAGCGCCGATCAAGAGGGGGAAAGAGCAGAGATGGATCAAAATCAAAGTGATTCGACTTCTCCTGAGCCCATTGCAGGTCCATCAAGGGAAAACACCATAGAGAAAGAGAAGGCGAAGAGTCCAATCCTGAGAAGAATATTAACAGAAGGAACAAGAAAAGGAGATAATTGGCCTGAATCGCAGATAGGGACGAAAAAGCAACTGGTCATAAATAAAACAATAGCGGAAGAAGTGGATACTACAAGAAAAGAAGAATCGAGTGAAGGAGAATTAAGTGGTGATCAAAGGTTGAAAAGAAAGAGAATAGCAAGTCGACGTTACGCAGGTCCTGAATGGGCGCATGCAGCTACCAATGAATGGCACCACAAGTTTATGTCTTTTTGGTTTGATAGAGAGGTTCTGAGTCAGTACTTTGATGTAACCTGAAGGTGATCAAGGAAGCTAAATTGTTGAGCTAATCTGAAAAACCTGAAAGAGACTATTGAAAATATATACTTGAAGAGACATTGAGAACCTGATTTGACATCAAACCGGATGTGACAAGCTGCTAATCAATTTTGACAAAGGAGAAGGGTTCCCGGATGCGAAACTGAACTGTGAGAGAAGAATGTTTGATTTTGGATTTTTACTGCACTTTATATAAGAGTTACTTCTGCTTTCTGATTCTTTACAGATCATGGCTGAGCTAAAAAATCAAGATAGAATTGCTAGGGTCTGTAGATACATGAGTGTTGGAGTGGCAGTTATGTGTGGAATCTTGTTTATAGTGAGAATTGTGGTAATGTCTGTTCATGATATGAAAAGAGCTACTATTACTTCTGCTCCTGAAACTACTACACTAACAGCTTTAGAGAGATTCAAGCTAGATGAGAAATACTTGCATGATTAAACTAATGCACAAGGAGAGCTTTCGTCTAACGTTTTCTATCGCTTGTTGAGTGAGTATGTTGACACAATGGATGCGAGGAAGTGTGTATGAAAATTCCTTCGTCAGTAGAAGAAGTGGTTACATATCATAGTCATCTGCTAACATATTGAATAAGCTGTAGCCTGCTACTAACAAGATTTTATAACCAAGAGAATATACAGTATTTTATTCTAACCATGATGTTGTGTTTTCATTTGTTCCCATCATTAGATATCTGAGTAAAGTAGCTAGAGAACATGATATAGTACAAGTTAGAGGATTCTTTGAGCCAACATTAACATTTGGAACCAAATACTCACACAAGAATAACCTCACATGTTTGCTTACACCATTAGAAAAGAGCTTTATAGGGCATACTGATGATAGGAGAAAAGCATTAAAAGAAAAATTAGAAAAAGGTTTAGAGAAAGGGACTTATAAAAATGATTATTCTTACACTGCTATTAAAACACAAGGGAAATTAGCATTAGATGTACTACATGTATGGAAGCTTTATAATTATAGGCCAAAATCATGCACTGACACTTTATTTGTGGGAACGAGTGAATGTAGGCATGTTGTTTCAGAGTAAGTGGATGTTTATGCTCAACGGTCAGCACCCTGCATTTCCTGGAATCTATTATATTTGTGGACTTAATGCTTATTACCGTCTCCCAAGAGGATGGTATGGGACATGTTATTTGGGGATAGTTTTCCCTAAAATTTGCCAGATAGATGACTTAAAGAAGTTCCCGAAATTGATTGAATTACATCATAAGCGACAGAGGAGGGAAACCTCTTCTGCATTTGTGGGAGATATCTTTAGTGCAGTGATTCCTTCAGTGGGAGTCATTCTGAACTCGAGCAAGATACGAAAGTGGATAACATGCTGATGAATTTTAATAGGGCAATACTCCTGATAGATACTGAATTAGCCACGGATAGAGTTATGATGCTTCAAAATAGGCTTGCTTTAGACATTCTTTTAGTGAAAGACAGCTGAGTCTGTAAAATGATTAATGCTAGGCATTGTTGCTCATTCATTCCAAATAATCACAGGGAGATAAGAGACTTGCTCACTAATCTGACTAACTCAAGAAAGGATTTAAAAGAATTGCAAGAACCAGGTGTTTGTGAAAAGGTTGGAAAATGATTTGCTTCAGTGGGAAATTAGCTTAGTCAAATTTGGAATGGGGTATTATTAAAAATCACACAAGGAATATAAATTGTGATTGCTTGCATATTAGGATTATGGAGTTCATGTAAATTATGCCAAAAGATAAAATTTAAAAGATCTAAAAATAATCAGAGAAAGGAAGAAAGAAACAGGGAAATAATTTATAGGGAAGATTTAAGAAAGAGACAAAATACAGATGAAACAGAATTGTGAAATGATGGGGAAAGAAAGGTGTGATGAAATATTTAGTCATCAGAGGAGGGACTGTTGACGCAGATATGGTAATTAGAAATTTTTAATAAATGCTTATATTTTATGGTTTATAAAAGTTCATAGAGACATTAATTGTAGAGACAAATTAATGTGCATGTTTTGAAAATGTGCCCATGGGTATGTCAGCCACTTATATGAACTTGTACTAAAAGAACTAAAACAAATGTTAAATAATGACAATGTATAATAATGTCATATTGAAATGTATAACCTATGTTTTGCATCGTATTGTATAATTAACTTAGCCGAAGTTGTGGCTAGTTTCATTAGGCCTCATGCAGACGCTGAAATATTAGAGCATGCTGGAGAGAAGTTGAGAAAGTAGACTGACCTTGAACCACCCTGTGTTAAAGTTTGCTTAGCTAGAATTTTCTGCAATGTACCTACGGACAGGAGATGATGGAATCAAATTGAAACAATTATGTGAAGAGTAGACGAGATGTACTTTCCCAGGACTTGAACAATAGAAGCACTGACTGGAGAAGAAGATGCAACATTTTCGATACCTGATGAGCTGCATGATGAGGGCATCATACAGTGAGCCAATCAACTAATTGGGGATGGAGAAATATTATAACTCATAGATTTGCAAAAATAATATTATAAGTTAGATTCATATCTGCTGATTGACCAATTAGGAATTAAGGGGATGGACAGAAAAACTCTAATAAAAAGACATGGGGCTAAAACTTCAGATGCGAGGGGAGAATTGATGATGTCAAGAGACACGGTTCGAGATTCTGTAATTAGGTTCATGCTCTTGAGAGCCTGATGCATTGCTGATCAATTGATGACCTGAGGATGAAGACTGACTGTTGCTGATCCATTCCGTGGATAGGTAGCTGTGACAATGTGACTGATGAACTTTTATGCCTTTCTTTCTAGGTACCAACTGCGCTGTTTTATAGTTTTTCTCTTAGCTAGATGTTTTCTAAATTTACGTTTTCCAAATTGTTTTGCATGAAGTCCCACATGCTAAATGCTAATCTGGGTTAGGTAAGGGTCCTTTGGGTAACGTTGACAGTGACAAATGATTGACGGACTGGTTGCTGAACTCTGCTATTGATGGCGTTATATTCATCCTTGTTGGTTTATGCTGAAGCATTCGAGCATATGTTTTCTCAAGTTCTGATTAGATTATGTTATTAGTGGTCATTAATGAATTAATTTTGAGTTGATTGAATAAAGTATGATCTAATTTGATGACTTCGTATTGTAACTAATAGGGAAATAAAATGGATAAAACGTATAATTGAGTTTTTAATATTCATGAAATGTTGATTTATTGTCTCATGCTTAATGATTTCCTTAGTGGTTGTTGACTGATTACATTGACAATTGATGTTCATCGATTACTCCATAGCTAGGATACTCCATGCGATCCAAAAGGTTCATCAGCCTATACAGCTCCCCTTGTAAGTTTACTTACTAAGGACCAGGCGTGCTTTCAGTATTCTGGGACGGTAATTTTTTTTAAGCAGCCGATATTCCTTAAAGGAATTGGTGCTGATTTAAAAAAACATCCCATTTGGTGAGAATAAAGGGGAGATCAGTCAGTGGACCCTCAACCTGCTTCCTTGAGGTCAACCGATCTCATTCACAAAGGAGAAGATGTTTAAACGGGACTCCTTCCCTTTGAGAATCACTTACCATCTGCTTTGTGGTAGCAGTAACAATTATTTGCAACAAACCATTGGTACATACCATAACAAATTGCAATTAGGAGGGGATTCCTATTTAACAACCCTCTCTGAGATTCAGTATGGGCCACTGAATGGAGTTTGCCAATCAGAAAGGTTTTTTAGACTCACAAAAGGGATTGAGTACATACCTAAAAGCCATTTTGTGGTTGCAGACTTTGCAGTTTACAATAAAAAGCGGCACTTTACATCTGACTTTAGATTCCACTGAATAAGTACGTCAACTACTATAATTTTACAGCAAGCTTAAGAAAAGAGGTTTTAGACAGAAGGTCCCAATGCATGTGTAAATCTGTTGCAAAGTTTTTGACCAGTCAAAATATGCTTAGGCCGAAACACCTGGACTCTTTTAAAAGATTGTTCACCGAAAAGAAGGATTTGGAGGAACAATAACTGTGGTCTAAATAAAAGGTGGAATTCAAAGTTCCCTAATAAATTGAAGCCTTTACCAAGCAACTACCATACAATTAAAATGTTATTGTCATGGTTGTATTTCAAAGTCTAAATGCCAGGACTCTCAACCTGGATAATATTTTCTAACTGACTATGTTTTGTGTGTGTACAATTTTGTTATAAATAGAATACATTAATGATTGGAGAAATACAAGTATTTTTTCAATAAATGTCGAATGGAAAGTGATGAGCCCAGTTACTGCATTATTACTAATTCCTATAACCACACTGTAGAAACACATTACATCTGTATTTTGATTACATAAGTAACAATGATCCAGTACATGCATAAATCGCAGTCCTTTTAGGGTACACTCTCAGTATAATACTTCATGATGTTACTTTGTGAACAAGTGGGTATGTAGTAAGTGATTTGTGGTTAGCAAAAAAGAAGAAAAGAGAAGTGGAAAAACTTAAGTTATTGGAAGAAGGGCATTGTTAAAGAAATGTCAAAGAACTATTACAGCATTCTCAAAAACAGCCATTATATTTATTAATGTTTGTTTATCAAAACTGAGCAATATGTCACAGGTGATAGACCCAACCATAGGAGTGGGGCTCCTTTTTTAAGAGGTGAAGTGTGAAATTGCTGAGTGGTTGGAATTATGTTCACAGATCTCCACAGGTTCCGGAAAGTGACCTCACAGCTATGTGAGAAAATCCATGAGTAGTGGGATCCATGCGAATCCCCCCTCCCTGGAACCCTATAAGTGTCTATATTTTAGAAATATCTGGGTTTGACGGGATTCCCTGGTTGACAGCTAAGCCCAGGCCCAAATACTGGAGCTTCCTAAATTGCCTGTATGGGTCAATTTGCAAGGTGAAAACGTGACATTTCCTCATTGCTTTTTGTGTCTGTTCCTGTTGCAGGTGATAGGCCCAACCACACAAGTAGAGTACCATTTTTATTGGGAGAAGAGTGGGTGTACAGAATAGTAGAACTTTTTTGCAATTATCAATTTAATTTCACCCATTTCTGGCTACCAAAAGTTAGCCAATATGCAAGAAAGAATATATTTGCTAAATTCTCTCTGACTCACATGGTAGAATGGGTAAGCCTGTGGTCAGAGTTATACAACAAACACCACTATTCTGAAATGAATTATCGTGGGCACATTTGAAAAAAGCTAACTTTTCATTCATACACATTTTTCATTCTTTAGATTTTGCCTCATGGATTTATGCATGCTGATTATAACCTCCAGCTTAGTTGGTGATTTGTGGGTAGCACGTTTTTGGACAAGCTATAAACACAATATAAATCTGCAACCAGAAGTGCCTGATGGATGTACTTTTATTAATTGGCACTGGAACACAAATTTGCAGATGAAAATATTATTATCTATATCTTTTTTTACCTACTTATTTACATTGTTTTCAGAATTCAACAATTAGTTTATTTGGGAACACCATGAGCAAGCTATAAAATGACCAGTTGCTGAATTCCAAATTGTGTTTTACTTTTCAGAAATGCATGGATTTATTGGTTCACTTATAGGTTTCACATGTGTATCCACCACAAAATGCAAGTAGGGAAAAACCACAGGCAATAGAAAAAATAGAAAACCACTTAAAAAAAGCAAAAGCTCTTTCTATGTTTGAACATTAGGAAGAGGGTGATTTCTGTAAAGCAAACCTTTTGTTGCTGCATTTTTTTTCAGGAAAAATACATATACGTTCTTGCACCGATTTTTTTTCCTATTTTTCCAAAATAAACCCAAACATTTTAGCGTTGGTATTTTCACTACTTTTTGTGTCATCTCCATGGAAATTCACAAACCCTGGGTATATTTGGAATCCCCAACAAGTAGGGATATATAACACATATTTAGATTGGGTACCTTACGATGGGAACAAGTTATGAAGGCTTAACCTCAAAGTCCCAAAATCTTACAAAAACAAAGGCTCAGTACTGATGACACTCTGCAGTTAATGGGTTGACCTCACTGACCCCAAGATTAAGTTTCCAAACAGTGTCTTTCAAGAAGTGTAGACACATAAAAAACAACATTTTCTGTTGCTTAACCCTATTGGTGCATTAGACGGCAGGAGCCATCTGACGTCCCAGTGGTTGTGTGCATCAGGCGGCTCCCAGCCATCCTCGCCCACAACACAGGAAATCCCTCTGGTGCAGGTACTAGAGGGATTTCCTTCTGAAAGGAACTGCCCCTGGACCTGGCAAAATACTTCCCCAGCTTCCAAGGCTGTTTCTTTCGTCTCTGTGAAATGATGATCAGCGCACTTAACTCACTGACATCATTTCACTGAAAACAAAAGTGAAATGAGCAGATCGGCTCATTTCACTTTATCTGCAGTGTTGCTCGTGGGGCTATGTCAGCTCTCAAAGCACTGATCCAGTAAGGGAATGTATCACTGGAAAAGGGAGAATCTCCCATTTCCAATGGTATCTTGGATTCCAGGATGTTGGAAAAAAGGACACAAATCTGGCATAGATAGCTTATGTGCACAAAAAGTTATGGATGCTTAAGCACAAACTACCAAATAGCCAAAAAAGGGCTCAGCACTGGGGGAAAAGGCCTAGCAGAGAAATGGTTAATAAAACAAGTTGACTTGACCATTACAGCCTGTTTACATTGTAGAAAATAGCACAAATACAGTTTTAGGGCACTACATGACTGGGCTTCCCATTTATGTTCTCATGCATCTCGTATTCTTTAATACCTATACAGTCATTCAGCCACACGTTGCAAAGCCGATCAAGCAAATGAAGCAGTCGGTGCTAGAATTACTTCAATGAAGACATCATCATATTTTTTCAGTACTGACACCACAATACAAAAATATAGTCTGTTTTGCTTAAAACTTAATAATTAAACAACAGGCAAATATTTATCTCAGTTATTTGTAGCAATGCAAAACAACTTATATTGGGCATGTTTTGTTGTTTTTAAAGTTAACAAATTCATATATTTCTGACATTATATGGTTGTTTATGAGAGTAATCCAATGAGAACTTCCGCAACAAAAGGTCTCCACCGTCTATGTCCCTAAGATATTATCAGACCGTTCACTGTTGGAAAGATGTGTTGAGCCATAATAGTCTGTGTGTGAACACATCCTCTGTGTATGTGTTGTTTTACAAAATTTACAGCTTGATTCTTCAGCCATCTGCATTACAATTTATGCAGTGACCTTAGTTATGAGAATGTTCCCAGATCCATATAATACAAAAGTAATTTTTGTAAAATGTGGTCGCAAATTGTGGTCAGGATCGAATTTTGACAACTGACCTATGTACTGATAGGTCGGGTGGCCAAATTACGAATTGAAGTGGGTCGCAATCCAACCTTCCTACTTCCTTCCTTCCCAATATTCACCATGTAGGTTGCAAATTGCAGCTCACTTCGATTGATTACAATCACTGCGACAGTGCCTGCAAATGTCAGTAGAACACCATCATTGTGGATGCCAATAAAGTTTTTTTTTTTTTATAGCAGCCAGATTTCTTTAAAGGAAACTGCGGTTGCTTTTCTTTTTTTTACACATTTCAGTGAGATTTGGCTGTGGCCCCAGGACCACTGCCCTCTCCCTTTAAACTTTGATCCCAGTGAAAAAGGGGTGGGATCCAAAAAGAACCTGTAAATAAGTAACCACTCCAACTTGAGAGTCTGTAGATTTCCAATGGTTTGCGACAGTTGCAGACCATTGATACACCTGATACTGAATTGAGATTTGGAGGTGAAGCCCATAACATGTTCCTTCCAAATTGCTATTCGGTATCCAGTCAGAAACCTATTTTAGGAGTCAGTAAACCACTAAAGACTTTTTAAGTGGGTTTTGCACATTGGATAAAAAACTTTTTTGCTCTCACAAAGTCTGTATCAGAGGGGTATATTCACGAATGTAAAATTACATGTTATTAAATTTACATGTTACTCTCACTTTGTAGTACCTTTACTACATTAGGTTATTCACCATTTCCAAGTGTAAAGTTACTACAGAATGTTGACATAAGTGTTCTCACCCACTGAAACAGGCCATGGAGTCAGTAAAAACATCATACGCAGCTTTCACGTTACTCCTGTCACTTTACAAACACATTTTTAGCTCTTCGTACTTGGTGGATATCTCTATAGGCAGGAAGGAGATCTTTGTAGGGTAAAAATACAGGGCCATTTCTGAAAGTTCATAAAAGTTAAGAAAAGTAGTTGAAAACATTTATGTTACATGTCAAAGTCAACTAATTTTATACACTTGTTTTAAATGTAACACAAATTAAAAAAAATCTACAGCAATACTAACTTAATTTAATTGAATAAATAATTAATGTAAGTATATTACATTAAAATAATTATTAAAAGATGTATTTAGAAAACACAAAGTAAAATGTTTATATGTATTTATTTTGTGTTAAAATTAATAAAAGTAATATATAGAATTAACTTAAATTAATGTTATTATTTTTTAAATAACATTACATTTGTGTTTAAATTCTAATGGTTATTACTTTTTTTCCAATTAAATATGTATTTTTGCAACATTAAAAAGTATGTACATATATTTCTGAAGAGTTTAATTCACTTTAATGTTATTTCCTATGTGGTTCCACTTTAAGTCCCTACCTCCACTATTTTCTATGGTAGGGTGTTGCAGTACTTATGAGTGACCATATGGAGTGCTGTCCTTACTCCAGGTTTGAAGTGGAGTACATTTACTGCTGTTGCTGTTTTGGGTTGTTTTGGCTGTAGTGAGTATAGAAGTATAGTTTGTGAATTGCAAGGGCTCACTATGGTGGGTGAGTGCATGTCCCTCCCCAAATACTTCTGTATCCAACTATTAACCATTATTTACTCCTCCCAAAACCCCTTTCCATTTTTTGTGAATATTCCCCAAATTCCAGCCATGCACCCCCGTCCCTTTCACAATTAGTACTAAAAGATATACCAATGTGTGCAGAGATTTCTAAGGTCAGGCAGATATCTTCATGAATAAAAGTTAGCAGAGGGGCAGAGTAGTACACCTCCATATGTAGGTAAGGTAAGTGAACATCAATTTGTAGCATCTTAATAGTGCTATTGTAGTACTACTAACACACTCCACAATGTAGTTTTTGAGGGAGCTTGTGATAACACAAAAAATGCTATCACATCTTGCCAGTGGGACAAGTCTTTTCTTGGAGGAAACAAAGCTAGTGTCATGCAGTGTGATGACATTTAAAAAAAAAAACAGAAAGCAAACTCCTCAGATTATCAATGTTCTAGTGTGGACTGGAAGATTGAATGATGTGTTTACACTTGAATTTCACAGCAAACCCTTTGAACCAGACATACAATAAGACATTTGTAAGGCAGTTTCTGCCTTCTCAGTACACCACAAATGCATTCTATACATCTATAGGCCTTGAATTGTATGATAACATACTGCATTAGTAATCTTAAAGCTGACTGGAATAATTATCGATCTGAAGATTCTGCTCTGGGATCCGCAGATCCTTCCATGGGTACCAGGGACATCAATGTTGTTTACAGCATGGCTAAACTGTGGTGTGTTGTGTAAGCCCCAATTCTGCTTTTTATATCAATTACTGACAACTTAGATTATTCAGTTATACATTTCTCTCCTTATATGTAATGCTGAAAGTAGGTATCAACACTGGGTGCCTTTTTGAATGGCACAACGTGTTGGTGCCTGTTGCTACCTCTGCCCCTGGGGGTGGAAAAGCTGAGGACCATTATATGACAGTTTCTTCATCTAGACCTCATTCTTTGCAAGACTGTGTCAAACAATACATTGATATTATACTGACACTTTCCAGGGAGATTCAGTCTTGGTCACATTGAGAAAAACAAAACAAGCAATGACACCTGATAAAGGAAAGCCCAGCATTAACATATGTGTCCCTACATGATACATAGCAAGACAAAACTCTATTTGGATCAGCAAGATAAAGAGGTTGTGGTGTTGTCATGCTTCTGAAAATGTGAGCAAACTGGAATAACAATAATTTGAAAAAGGAAAAAAATGTACTTGATGAAACAACTGTGAACAGAAAAATACAAACAATATAAAAATGCATGGTTTTGATTTATAGAATGGAAAGGCACCTTCTATAAGCTCACGTTTCCTACAGAATAATATGCTATTAACACAATCCAAAGAAAGACATATGCTTGGTGCTTAATTTGAGCAGCGGGGCACCAGCATTGGGGTCTCATTATGACACTGGTGATCGAGGACAGCCAATGCCACAGTGGCAGTTGGGCCTCCGCACTCAAGGCGTTCAGACTACCACATTACGACCCTGGAGGTCAGACTGCCAGGGGACTGTCGTGCTGGCCAGGAACATGGTTCCTGACAGGCTGATGGCAGTCTAAGTCGTGGTGAGCCACAGCAGTGCTGAGTTCAGCACCATTGCGCTGATCATGAGTCCAGTTTCCACCAGCCTTTTCATGCAGTGACCCTACCATAAAAAGGCTGGTGGAAACACAGTGCAGGTGGACTTGGGGGGCTCCTGCAATGCCCATAGCATAGGCAATGCAGTGGCACCCTGCCCTGCACCCTTAGAATGCACACTGTGTGCATTCTGAGGGTGCTGGTGTTTCATGGTATTGGCCTCATCTCCCTTAAGGGAGCTGAGACCAAACCTGCAGCACTGTTCCCACCGGGCTGACTCACGGGAACATCCCAATACAATGTTCCTGCTGGTCAGCCCAGTGGAAACATCGTAATATGATGGAGGATGAGGCAGTTGGGTTGACGACTGCCTCATCCCTGCCAGTTTGGAAGTTGGCTCATCTGACAGCCAAACTTGTAATGAGCCCCTTAGTTTTGGTACTGCATCAAACTTTTACCCAGACAAGAGGGGGTAAAGCACGAAAAGCAGAAGTACAAAGGAAGAGAAAGACGGAAAAAGTGTCACAAAGGGAGAAACCAGGAACTTGCATGAGAGGGATAAAGGGTCAGGGAGGGTCTGGTTTTGAATTAAAAGGCATGAAGTGGATTTAAGACTGCGCAGCATGGTGTTCCTCGTGCCAACATTTAATTGCAAGGAAGCGGGTTTTTGTACAGAGTTTTGGCCGCCAACACTCATTCTTTTACAGATTAGGAACTGTATATGCTTGTACCACATTGAATATTTTACACTGTATTAACAGATGCAAGCAAAGTGCTAATACATAGGAAAAGAAACAGTAAAGACAACTATTATGACTTTAAAGAAAACCTTCCATTACTTGTGTTACTTACTGTTTCATGAGAATATGTATTAGTGTTTCCACTTTTAGCTTGAACACTGTGGAAACACCAGAAGCACTTAAGGTACCATGGGACAGGTCTACGTATCTCCCAACATCATGAGTTTCCCCAGTAGATTCACTGGCTTGTAATTGTTTGCCCAAACGTATTCTGTACAGAAATATAAAATAATGGTTAATGCATCATAGTAAGGTACTAGATTTGCAGCACCTGCAATACAAAATAGTTTGATACTTTGTGATGTAATATTCTGCAGCAATTTCATCTTGTAATTATTGATAACGGAAGATAATGTCTAGAACAAACTTGGCAATACAAATTCAAAGAAACACTTTGAGCCACAGAGGTAGCTCAGAAGCAGGTCACCTCCTCTTTGATAAACAGGCATGCTCATCTTAGAGTAGACAGCTCATTAAGCACAATCTCATAATTCAAAACCTGGCACAATAGCGTTCAACCTCTCAAGCAATGCCTATGCACAAGCAACTACTAACCCGAGAAATATGGCCTCACATGATCAGAAATAACACACACGTCTTCCATTTCTTCTGACTACAGAAACTGATTCCCATACTCATTATTTAAATATTGATTATCACCAAAAGCAGTATGCATGTCATCAGGGTAAGCCTCCAAATGAAAGACTCTCATAAACAGGTATCATTCTGCTGTACTGTGCATATTTTGGGGTGACACCTCAATACACCTCCTTCTGATTTTGCACCTTCTTCTGATCATATTCAAAAACCAATGTGATTTCAATAGATGTTATACTCTTTGGCCTATATTTGAGGGGAATTAGCAAAGGGCAGCTCAGCAAGTCACCTTGCTGCGCTAACCTATGCCAAAGTGAAAGGGCAGGAATGCACCATATTTATGCAATAAGGTTGCATTCCTGTTCTTCTCCCCAGCGATGACGCACTTTTAGCCACCTAGAGCAAGCGCAGGCACCCTTGCACCATGATTCAAGGGTGCCTGTGTTGTAAGCAGGTTTGTTTTTGTGAGGGAAAGAGAACCTTCGTGCACAAAAACAATCCATAGAAGCATTTTTCTCTTTCTGTGTGAACTGCTGAATGCAGCACACATGGAAAGAGGAAAACACATGGTGAAATATAAATATTTCTTGTTGTTACACCTGCCTTGGGAGGGCTAAGGTTTTGACACATTCCCAGGTATACAAGCTCGGGCTGCATCAAAATCCATGGATTTTGTGTGGGAAAATCTACAGCAATGCCCATGGAAAGTCTCGCTGGTGCAGAGTAAGGCAACGCTGCGACTTGTGCTGTGCTGCCTTACACCATATCTATGAGGCTATTCAAAAGCCAAGCAAAGTGTCTTTGCATAACCTCAGAGATATGGTTAAGAGGTTGCACCACCACTAATATCTAAAAAAGACACAACAGTGATGCAAGCCTCATAGAAATGTGCCCCTTTGTTTGTCCACATCATGCAGCCATGCATAGTGATATACTTAAGGGTGAAACACATCTGTTAGCGCTAGACATCCCTTCCAGAAATGGTCTTCTTCAGGTCTAATTCCACAGAAATACTTGAACTAATTGCGAGTACAACAAATAAAACAATACTCTTAAAAAGAAATAGTCATTGAAGTGCTAGCATGCTGAATAGGATAAAGGAAACTAAAATGAAATCAGATTTACTTTTAACTATTCAATCGAACTGTTTCTGAGAAGGTTACCCTCCTCTTTCTTCAGACACATGGGCTTAGAAAGCAGCACATTTTGTATGGAACACAGAAGAGCCAGAAAAGTGATAAACATAATCCTAACAAAACAGATGTAGGAGTAAAGATGTCCACATTTTACAACAAGCAGACTGCTCCTCTAGCAATGCTGGACCTCAACTGTTTCAAGAAGGTTCTCCTTTGGAGCACCAATGCCTCCAACAAAAGAGAAGCCTTGTGAATCCTGTTTCACTTCCAATTGCACTAGCGACATCATGAACGATTACCGTGTCTCTCACATTAACATTAACTGATACATCAGAATATCCTTAAAGTGAATAGGAAATAAGCAAATATTAGAAGCAAATATAAATGCATGCCTGTACTAGATAATAATAACTACAGCATATTTGACTGTAACAAAAATATTATATTTGGATTGAATCGTTTTATACTTGGCCTAAGTTTTATAGGAAAGAGAATGACTTCTATCACTTGCCGAATTCCAACACAAGCACAAGTTATGCAAGTGTGAGTTCTATAATGTTCTAAAATTGAAAATGGTTGTGCTGCACCCAAACTAACGAACAAGGGACATTTACCAAACTGGAAAAACTTTCATAAGACAATATCCAGATAGGGATGCAGAGCCACTAGTGTTCTGCAAATATTAAACAACCCCACCAACAACAACATCTTCAGGATTAACCAAAAATTGACTTAAGACTTTGTTTAAGTCAACAGTACTAACTAATTATATATGTTATAAAATATTGAACTCAAGATTTACAAATAGATTATTCATGCAGATTAAACAATCAAGATGTACGGTTATCGACAATACACCATGGACCCCGAAATAAAATGTTTAATTGAGTCCTACTTAAAACAGATTGTTGCTGGTGCTGCAAAAAGGTGGCGTGAGAATTCTTCAATTCGGGCCTGATTCACAAAGGTTAAAGTATAACCATTCACTGATGCATCCATACTGATACTCTACTTGCATTCTCAGATTCATCACAAATGTAATTTACCAAAGAACATAATTTTCTGTTCCCCTGCTGTCTTGAAACCATGACAACCAAACCCCTTGACCAGTTGCCACTACCTTCACTGCTGTTGCACTGCCTGCAATGCTAGGGGACATGTTGCTCAGACCACACAGATGAAAAAATCTAGTAAATACTCTGAAAAGTAGATTCCGTTGTAGATCTGATTTGTATACTGTCAACTAGTGTACATCTCAGTGCCACTCACTAACACTGTAGGTAATACAATACATGTCCCATACTTGCATCTTGTGTATATCCATATGACTCATGTCTATTAGGACAACACTTATTCGTGTGACTACTATGGAACATACAAAGTACACTAGCTCACAAACCCCACATGCTCCAAGATAATGTTGTCGATCATGGATCCCTGGTGAGTATGCATACCAAGCAAATATATTCCTGTGTTTGCTTGTGATGTTACATGTTACTGAACCAGACAGTCTCATGTCACCTAAGGTACAACTGTATCTTGCTAAAACTACCAAATGGCTTCATTGTGACAGTATCAGTCAGGTACAACATCCAATTATGAAGACACATGTCCTAGATCCAAGAACTGTTCCCATCCAATATAGTGATGAATCATGTATCCATTTTATGCCTCTACCTGTGTGTTAGACCTGACAAGTTAGACCTGACATGCCTTAGGGTGGTCACCCATAACTTTTTGCCTGCCTCCCTCCACTTTTTGGACCCTGTTTTGCTGGCTTTTGACTCTGCGCACTTTACCACTGCTAACCAGGGCTAAAGTGCATATGCTCTCTCCCTTTTTAAACATGGTAACTTTGGATCATACCTGATTGGACTGTTTAATTTACTTATAAGTCCCTAGTAATGTGCACTATATGTGCCTAGGGCCTGTAGATTAAATGCTACTAGTGGACCTGCAGCACTGGTTGTGCCACCCACTTAAGTAGCCCCCTTAACCTTGTCTCAGGCTTGCCATTGCAAGGCCTGTGTGTGCAGTTTCACTGCCACTTCGACTTGGCATTTAAAAGTACTTGCCAAGCCTAGAACTCCCCTTTTTCTACATATAAGTCACCCCTAATGTGTGCCCTAGGTAAACCCTAGAGCAGGGTGCTGTGTAGGTAAAAGGCACGACATGTACCTGTGTAGTTATATGTCCTGGTAGTGTAAAACTCCTAAAATCGTTTTTACACTACTGTGAGGCCTGCTCCCTTCATAGGCTAACATTGGGGCTGCCCTCATACATTGTTGAAGTGGCAGCTGCTGATCTGAAAGGAGCAGGAAAGTCATATTTAGTATGGCCAGAATGGTAATACAAAGTCCTGCTGACTGGTGAAGTCGAATTTAATATTACTATTCTAGAAATGACACTTTTAAAAAGTGAGCATTTCTTTGCACTTAAATCTTTCTGTGCCTTACAATCCACGTCTGGCTTGGCTTGGTTGACAGCTCCTTGTGCATTCACTCAGACACACCCCAAACACAGGGTACTCAGCCTCACTTGCATACATCTGCATTTTGAATGGGTCTTCCTGGGCTGGGAGGGTGGAGGGCCTGCTCTCACACAAAGGACTGCCACACCCCCTACTGGGACCCTGGCAGACAGGATTGAACTGAAAGGGGACCTGGTGCACTTCTTAGCCACTCTTTGAAGTCTCCCCCACTTCAAAGGCACATTTGGGTATAAAACAGGGCCTCTGCCCTACCTCATCAGACACTTGCTGGAGAAGAAACCTGAACCAGAAACTACATCCTGCCAAGAAGAACTGCCTGGCTGCTCAAAGGACTCACCTGTCTGCTTTCTACAAAGGACTGCTGCCTTGCTGTTGGCCTGCTGCCTTGCTGAACTCTTGTCTGGCTGTGAAAGTGCTCTCCAAGGGCTTGGATAGAGCTTGCCTCCTGTTCCCTGAAGTCTCAGGACCAAAAAGACTTCTATTTTTCACTTGGACGCTCTGTGCGCCGAAATTTCCGACGCACAGCTTGTTCCGCGGCAAGAAAAACACCGCACAGCGACGCTGATCGACGCAACGCCTTCGGGACGACCAGAACTTCGACGCGCGGCCTCGCAAGGACAACGCCGCCCGACCTCCAGAGGAGAAATCAACGCAACGCCTGCCGAGAGAGCGAAACTTTGACGCACAGCCCCGCAGAACGACGCGCAGCCGGAAAACAAGCAGGAAAATCCACGCACAGACCCGGGACATCTGGTAATCCCCGCGATCCACAGAAAGAGACTGTCCGCGTGCCGGAAAACGACGCACGACTTCCCCGTGCGGAAAATAACGACGCAAGTCTGTGTGTGCTGGGGAGAAATCGACACACACACCATTTTTCCACGTATCTCTTCTTCTGTGGCCCTCTGAGGAGATTTTTCACTCCAAACCAGGTACTTTGTGCTTGAAAGATACTTTGTTTGCTTTTTAAAGACTTAAGACACTTTATATCACTTTTCAGTGATATCTCTACAACTTCACATTGCAACTTTATTCGTTTTGACCTACAATTATCCTGATAAATATTATATATTTTTCTAAACACTGTGTGGTGTATTTTTGTGGTGCTTTATGGTGGTATTGTATGATTTATTGCACAAATACTTTACACATTGCCTTCTAAGTTAAGCCTGACTGCTCGTGCCAAGCTACCAGAGGGTGGGCACAGGCTAATTTTGGATTGTGTGTGACTTACCCTGACTAGAGTGAGGGTTCTTGCTTGGACAGAGCGTAACCTGACTGCCAACCAAAAACCCCATTTCTAACAATGTGTCACTCAACTTAATTTGATCCAAGCACTTTGACCCACCCCTTATGTTGGTTCAACAAATAGAAGACTGAAAACGGTAAAGCAGTCAAATGTAATTAGACACACTATGGGTACTGTCATATATTTCTCACTTTTTTCAGCAACAGCTGCACCTTCCATTGCATAGCCATACACTACACAAATGTCAAACAAGATAAGCCTACTGTCACTAATTCTCAATGTCACCGTAGACTATGTATGCATTTTATACACTGTTCTTCTGTTTGAAAGCTTACATGAAGATATTTCCACATACATTAACATGTCGCTATTGCAGGCTCTTTGTTGCTAGCCCCTTGACCACTTGCCCCTACCTCCTCCACTGTTGCTCTGCCAGCAGTGCTAGGGGATATGCTGCTCAGGCCAGACAGAAGAAAGAATCCAGTAAGTCTCCCTGTAAAGCAGATGCCACTGTAAATCTGATCAGCATACTGTCAACTACTGTTCACCTCAGTGTAATTTACTAACACTGCAACTGATACAATGCATGTCCCATATTTGCGTCTCATGTATATCCATGTGTCTCATGTCTATTAGGATAACTCACAATACTTACCCATGTTACAACTATGGCAACACTCATAGTACATTCACTCACAAAAGCCCCACGTGTTCAAAGTTAATGTTGTAGACCACGGAGTTTTGAAACATCTCTTTTTAGGGTCGAGCCTGCGTCGCATGCACTTGCGCATGCGTTTCGCTTGCGAGACGCTTTAGTAGTTAGAAAAGGGCATGGAGCCCCGTCCATGTCACGTCAGTGTCTTTCATTGGTTCGTGGGCTTGCCTGTTAAAATCTGCTTGCTTTCATTAGTGGAAGGCATGCATACGTCATGCCTTTTCCGGTGGTTAGCCCTCCTCAAGCGCAGCAACCAAGCACTGAAAACATGCGAGGCTCGCTGTTTTCCGTCCGGTTTGAGGATTACTTTTTCTCTTTTTTCACAGCGCGATCTCGCTTGGCAGAAGTCGAGCGCTTTCCATGATATCAACCCTGTTACATAGCTTATTGTACTTTTGCTGGTTACGTAGATAATCGCACTTTTGCCAATAGGTTCACTACAAGTGAACTGAAGCAGCGCAATTGCGCTCTTTTTTTCCATTTATTATGGCAAGAAAAGTCTGGTTGGGTGTTTACAACTGCTAATAGCTCTAACTCGGAGAAATGCGAGACCCGTTGCATTGCAAATGCTTGTGTTATGTAACCTTTTTGTCATTAGAAAGCTGCATTACCATAGAAAACTGAAAACAAAAAGACGTGCACCAAAGCCCCTTATTTAAAGATTCCCTGTAAATTTGCAGGATAATATGTGCACCTTCTAGGAGTGTCATTACTGCACATTTATCGTTAAATAGTAGTAACCTGTGGAAACAGCAAGTTTTTCTGTATCTATTGGTGTGGACTTTGCTACGTGCTCCGGTTTCCGTGTTGATACTGCTTTAAGTGGGCCGGCACTGAGTGCTGTCTGTTCCAGGGTATTCTCATTTTGCCTCTCACCTGAATCCAGAATTTCTCGTTTCTAATGCTGGGCATTGGTACTTGCCGAGCAGAAGCACAGAGAGGCAGCTCGTGACTGATGCTTTCCTTCCACCCAGCCAGCTGCTGCAATGCTTTGGCCAGCCCAAGTCAGCCACATGCAACAAAGGTGTGAGCCTCCATGGGCTTTTGAGGAGTTTGTCGTTCAGTGATCAAAGCTGACCCAGGAATGTCATGCAGATGTATCCTAGCTGTGGCACAGTGACAAAACACTATAAGAGCACAACTCTGGTCCTTATGTATGGCATAAGAAATTACTCGTGTGTCACAAGACAGACACTCTCCCTCACATGCATAACTTTCCCAGATAGTGACTTGGAACTGATAACGCGTCCCGACCTAGGTACTTTACTTACAGGGGGACTCGTTTTAGGCCAACTAACCTTTTGACCCTGATTGGAGACACCTTAAGACGAGATCTCTATTCTGCACTGTAATCAATGAATCAATAACCTCATCAATATTCACAATAGCGATCAATTAAATCAATTAATAAGAATCAAAATGCACCATGACCCTCCAACCATGAATAACCACACAATTTTAGTAAGATTATTGATATTTATTCCCTATTGGTTACACTCTACTAGCAAGTTTATTAGTCTCAATACCAGAAAACACATCAACAATGTCACAATGTGGCAACTTGAATATGACTTGGACAAAGCAAATATCATGAACATTAGAACAAAGCACGAAGTCAACATGTATCAAACTTTTAGCAGAGTATCATTAGCACATTATTCAACAAAGCAAGATTCTATCACTTGTCTATTTGCATCCGAATCAGTGAACTCCTTAACTATCCTTTAATTAGCATCAGCATGTTGGGCTTCATGCAAAGCAATTTAGTAACACAAATTTAGAAAACATCTAACTATGGCCTCTGTCAAAAGAGCAGTTGGTACCTAGAAAGGAAAGGCAAACAGACAATTACAATTCATCATCATATAGTTACCCTCCGTAAAGGGTCAGCATACAGAATCAGTCTTCGTCCTCAGGACTGCAGTCGATCAACCATCAGCCAGAATAGAATAGCAAAGTCTCAGCAAACAGAGCAGAAAGCTCTTCCCTCATAAGGAGGAGAAGCAGGTATCGGGCACGGCAAAAGTGAGGATGGTTTAAAGTATCAGAACAGCAAAGTCTTAAAACAGAACGGCACGAATGGCAGGATAAAAGACACGCAATGGCTGATTTCTCCTTGTAACACGTCGTTTAATTGAATTTGCCAGACAAGTCTCTAATTTCCAACTGGTCAATATTTGGTGCATAGTTATCTCTGTCCAATAATCCGTTGATCACCTTACTAGAATTTTCACCTAAAAACAGTTCTCATGCAATTTATTGGCTCCTGTGATTTTACGTCTTCAACGGGTAAAATGTCAGGTAAGAAAAGTTACACTCCTCGTTTCAGTCAGTAGCTCCATTGTCTTTACCATTTCGGGCGACCTGTTGCGACTTGCACTGTTGCATTCAGCAAGAATGTCTCCTTGAACAAGTCGGATCTCATGAGAAAGAATTTACTACGGTTACACACGCATCTCTAGCTTCTGGAAAAGTACAGGTTCATGTCCTTTAGGAAGACAGCACATTGCACATAAAAAAAACACATTTATTATGAGACCAGGCAGCTAGGCCCAGACCCTTGCTAACGAAGGCCTAGTGATTAATTTAGCGAACCCCTAATACATAATTCATAAAGCTAGTACAAAATCATACATGAGCACATTATTTATTCATTATTAGTCACGTTCATTAATCATCGTATACATTGGTGGCCACTCCCCGTGGGCACCTTTCAAATGCGCACATTTAGTTCTCTTCCATCATGTTTTCTATGCAGCTTCATTACACATTATTTCGCAAGCTTTTCATGTTAATATTGAATATAAAAGCTACACTCCAACAATACCTGCCTTGTCAGGTTATAAAGCGCTAGTTTAATGCAATTACAACACAATCTGCTCCACTCTTGGAGGTTGTCTTGACCTAGCACACACATTGGAAGACTAAAGCATGCTACACACATTGCATTTATTGCCTTGCTGATGGCAGGTGGCCAGCTATTATTGAGAACCATTTCAACTACTCTATTTGTTGTCTTTTCTGAGAACATTTTTTAGTTTCTTTTGTGATCCTGAGTATCTCTCACAAATCTGTTGTTTAATGGTTTGTCGTCAGGTAAAGAGATGTTACTTCTGGGGGAAGTCCGGATGCGCCCAGATTCCTTCGTGAATCTCGTTCAGCTTCCCCTCTTTACTCCAAAGTTCAGACCAGTGCTTGGGAAATTTGTATCCGCCCTGACTGAGTTATAATTCACAATTTAAGTAATCACTACCAGTGTTCCCATACATAAATCTATTCACTTTATGGACCTCAAAAGAGTGAAAAGCAAAGTTGGTCCTACAGGATTACAAATCAATGATATTCATGTTCTACTCTTATGCAAACATCTGGTAAGTCTTTGAGCGTCCATCTTGGAAGTTACAAGTTGACCTGTGCCGTAACAGCATTAACCCAAACTTAAAGGTAAACTGCAGTTTGATGTTGGCACATTAACAGCTTAAGCTATCTCATAGTTATTGGAAAATATAACCTGCATATTTTACACAAACACACCCACCACTTTACCACTGGCAAGTTAACCCCTGAGGTACCTTAATGGCATTGGAACTACCTCCCGTCACCTGTACAGAAAGCTACCAATTTAGTTTCAATAATTTTTAGGGCGAAGCCCAAAGAGCTCCGTCCCCTGTACTAATCTCTCTTTGGGCTTCTAACCACGCCGTCACCTCAGTCACTTTTATCGGTTTGTGGGCTTGCCTTTTAAAATCCGCTTCCTTTAATTTGTGAAAGGCATGCATATGTCATGCCTTTTCTGGTGTTTTGCCCACCTACCCAGCACCAGTAAACTACTGAAAGCATACAAGGCTCAATGTTTTCAGCATGGTTTCCAGACTACTTTATCTGTTTATTTTCCATGCAGCGCTATTGTGCTGGGGTTTACATAACGCGATCGCGCTCTGTTTTTCAGTTTTCAATTTTAGAACGATGGCGCTGCACTTTACATAGTGCGATTGCACTGAGTTTTTTTTCTTTTAATTTGTGTGGCAAGAAAAGTCCGGTTAGGAGTTCACAATGCTAATAGCTCTAACTCGAGCAAATGCAAGACCCGTTGCATTGAAAATGCTTGTTTTCTAAATGCATCCTTTTTCTTTTGGGAAACAGGCTGCTTTTAATTTAAAAGCAATCACAGACATGGTGGTCTGTTGACCCAAGAGGCCGCCATCCCTATGACATCAGCGATTCACAACAGCTCACAATTTAAGACCTACCTAATGCATATTAATAAGGCAGATAAAATTTCAACCCTCCACAAGTTGAAATTTACCAAACCAACATGTTTAAACGTGTCAGTTAAAAAAAAACAATGCTTTGCAGGTCTGGGTGCAAATTGATACCACTTTTACCAAATGCATTGTACAAATATAAGACCCCCAAGGGCCAGATGTATCAAACTATTTTGCATCTGCAAATGGTGCGAATAGAAAAATTCGACTGTTCCACTGTCAAATGCAAAATAGCCTTTCAGGATTTATGAAGGACATTCACCGTGCAATTTAAGGAATCATTTAAATAGCGATTCCCTAAATAGTTAATCGCAACTAGGGAATACCTATTTGCGATTACCTATGTACACGTATTGTGCATTTCCTAAAGGTGAACTGGGCATTTAGGAAATACAATTACCACAAATTCAAATTTGGTGGTAACCATGTACAATTTAAAAAAATGCATTAAAAATGCATTTTTAAAAGTGCCATGTAGCACACATGTGCCCATACGGCATGTGTGTGCTTTACATGTGGGCAATTTCTTTGGGGGGGCTTCAAAGGGGGCCTTAGACTCCCAGCACCCTTGTATTTGTATTACCTAAGCTGCAATTTCCTAACAGGAATTCGCAAATTAGGAAATGCAAAATCATTTGCACCTATGGGCCTTCAGGTCTATAGGGATGAATGGAGTCCCATTCCCTAATAATGATTCCCGATTACCGATTGCGAATTTTAAGAAATCATGCTACTGCAGATGAGCAGTCTAATTTCTCTGTTTGGATGGGAAAATTCCCAGTAGGATTGATTATAATCTTAATTATGCATTAGGATGAGGGTCTGGTAGCATCTGACTGGCCCAATACTTTGAAAGTTCACTAGAATGACACTTACCAGCCCTTAAGAAAGCAATCTGGTACACTACAAATGATGTATCAGTGCAGGGACCTTCGCTGTTTGGTCCTATGTAGCTACGAGATGTGTAATGTGTTTCTCCTTCTAGCCAGCAATGTCTTATTTTGCCCCTTGTATCACCCAACCAAGATGTATTTGCTTCCTTATGATTCCCTTAAAAAATGAAACATTCAGACATCATTATGTATGGGTTTGTGGCCATTATTGAAATTCATTTTCAGAAGGTTCTGATTTTTTAGGTTACCTTCTAAATGTTAAACTAGAAGGAGAGCTACAATTAAACTTTTGATTTAGTTGACAGTGTAACCTATTTGGTCACACAAATGCAGAAGGTGGAGAATAAAGTTCAAAGGTTTGTTACAAATTAAGAGTCAAACAAATGTATATGAATCTCAAGAACATGCTACATAAGTACAAAATCACTATAGGTGAAGCAAAGTACCAAATGAGGTTAAATCGTGAAAGCATAAGGTATATGAGAATTTCATTTAAAGCAATACATAAGATGAGAAACAGAATCTGATGATCTGTATATAAATTGAAGTCCTCTTGCCTAATCATTGGCGAATCTAAGGCAACCTAAATACCATAAAATAAGCTATAGGGAAATCTTAATTAAGTCTCAGGCCGTATAGGAAAGTCTCAGCATAGCAGAAACTTCAGTAGAAGTTCTGATAGAGAGGTGATGCATAGCAGAAAGCCACACAGGGCAGTAAAGAGTAGAGAGGTCTGTACCTCTGCTCGCCTATCTAACCTCACATCCCACAAGTTGGACATCAGGTCAGCCTTGAAAGTCCTTGAAAGTCTCTTGCTGTCTGGTACATAAACAAGAGACTTTTCTTCTCAGTTTGTTAGCACTTCTTGTCCTTAACTTAACTGTAGACTCGCAAGAACACATCTGCAAAGAAAGGATATTACAATGCGAGCAAAACTCCATGTTGAAAGTTAAAAACAAAAAATCAAATGTTTCAGGCCTTGGTTATGTTAACTTATTAAGGCATTGAATGCACATTTGAAATACATGACAAGTGCATCTTTCAATTATAAATGGAAACAAGAATAATAAATGAAACCTGATTATATGCCAATTCATCATAATACCAAAATTTGAGTGCATGAATATAAATGTGCATGAGTACTTCAATTCAGCATGTCGGAGTCAATCATTACAACATGCATTTCTAATCCTCTACTGTGAATGCACCCTAAGAAATACAATTTAGATGGTCCACTTTACATTAAAGCTTATGATATATGTATTGTCAATTACATAATTATGTCACTTCTGCAACCAACCTTATGCGTTACCAATCCCTCCTCTGATGACAAATTTAGTCATCACCATCATGACAAAATATTTTGTTGAGGCCAACTAAAACCTTGTAGTTTTCATCAATTACTACCTAGACTCCACCAGATGCTTCATGTCATCATCATTCATTCATGTCATCATCATATTTACACTGATTCTCTTCCAGCTCCAGATCCACTCTCTTTGTTTTCAATGTCTGTTTAGCTTTCAGCCTCTCAAAAATTCTGAAACTCACAACTAAAACAACTGCACAAATGACAATTACCAACAACTTTTCAGAACAAAACCCACACTTCCACTTCCTAAGTTTCCATTCCATTCTCCAATAGCAGCAAACCCATCTCCATATCTTCCAAAGCACATGTTGCTTCCAACCCTTCCAAATCCTCCTTCAAGCCAGTAATGTTCTGAATGTATTTCTCCAAATCCTTACTTTTGTCTAGGTTTTAACTTAAACGTTTAACACCCAGCAAATTCCACCCTTTTTTGCAAGAAGAAGGTCTAACTCAAGTCTATTCTGCAAAACCATAGAACTTAATTCTATCATCTCAGTATTCACAAGCAATAAGAAATTGTCTGTAGTCATTGCCAGTTTATTCACTATCATAGACAACTTCCTGACTTTCAAATCATTCAGAATCACACCTACAGACAGAATCAATACATCATAAATATATCTTATCACTTCTCCAGCACTAACTCCTGTCCTATTTCTAGGTTTCGTCTCCCATACAGGATCATTAAAGTGTCCCACATTATAAATCTTAGGAAATACTATAGCTAAATAACATGTACAATACCATCTGTTGGGCAATTTAAAATTAGCATTCCTTCCACAAATAAAGTATACTCTAGGAATCACAGTGCACTGTTCATCTAAAAGAAATTCACTCTATACTCTAACCTCAAAGGTGTGTTCACATTCACTCTTCCCTATAAATAATGTATTCAAATTACTTTGGTCAATTCATATGCACAAATTTCCCTTATTCTGAAAATCAAAACTAATGCTGGTTGGTTTCCATTCACTTGATGCTCAGTTTCTTCTCTATGTCACCTGTGTTGTCTTCTACTGTGATTATCTGTTTCAGATTTGGACTTAGATCCCTTCTTAAGTCTTCCACTAGATTCATAATCTACTTCTCTACTTCTGTCATATCCCAAGTCAAATTGTGTCTGTGTGCATGACAGATACAAAATATTTACCTGCTTTTTCTGCACCTTTGAAATAAGGATTTTTATTCAGGTGTTTAAATAAAGGAACTTCTGAAAGAACTAAATCAATTCGAGAAGTAATATTGAAAGCTACCCTGTCTATAAAATATATTCAATAAAATACTACAGGAAACCCCATAGGTCAAGCAATGTGATGAGCGGTGATGCCTTGTGAAACTGATGCAGGTAATTGCGTATAGACGTAGCAATCCCTTGCATCCATAGTGTCAATATACTCATAAAGCAACTTATAATAAACAGTTGATGAAAAATCTCCTGTAGAAGTGTCGGCATGCAAATCTTTCTCATTTAGTGAGTGCATTCTATCATCAAATTCATATAACAGTGTCAATTTCGAACAAATCCAATTTGAATGGAAGTCACGGAAAGCAGGATATTCTCCACTTCGGCAGATGACAAGACCGGAAAATCCACGCCAAACACTATCAGGGAGCAGGTGTGTTCCAAAGCCCCAGAATCATCCAAGGCGGCATCCCGTGCAGGGCCTATGAACGAGTTAATATCATCTTCCTCCAGGAAGGGTATCTCGTAAACAGCCTCACGAAGCAAACGCAGCCGCAGTGCGCATGTCTGGGAATGAGCCCTTACCAGGAACATCAACAGATCAGCATCAACCACTGGGGGGCACTGCAATGAGAGACGGATATCTAGTGCATGTTCAAACGAGCACCAAAGGCACCGAAACACGGGCTGCACACAGTCCAAAACTGGTCTGAATGACAGAGACCAGTCACACTCCAAATGTCCCAGGAGTGTTACTCCGAAGTGCTGCATCATGCGTTCACGACACAGCTGTGCCGATGGGAGCGCCCACATTCGCTCTTGTTGCGGCGGGACAGCCATTGCGGAAAAACAACAGCAACAGCAAAACACCAGCCAATGAAGCCAAAGTTATCGGAAATCCTCAAAAAATGCTTCCGAAAATAGAATGAATAGCCGAAGGTATCAAACCGAATATGTAAGAGAAGGTGCGAGCAAAACCAACACCTACGGCTTTGAAAAAATGTGCTAGTCCAGCCTTGCTGGACGCAATAAATATACGTCCCACGAGTTCACCAAAGTGGCTCGGAAAGTTGGTATTTAACAGGGACTGTATTTCTGCTGATGACCTTGCCATCTGAAGTGGTAGGTCTCGTGTGCAGACGTAAGGGCCACATGCTTTTGAAACAATAGAGCCTTTAGTCTACTCAACTTGTCGAAATTTACCTTGGAAGTAGCAATGTGAGGCCAGATATCTGCCACTTCCCTTAATTTAGTGGGGGAAATAACACATTCCCGCAGCAAGTAACGACATTGGTGACCAAAACTACGTAAACTATACCGGCTCGCATGCCACAACAGTCTTCACTATTAAGGCGGACGTAGCTGCCATTTGAAAGCACCTGGAATGTGTTTTTAATCAAGGGGACTGGAACTCCCTTCAGATAGCAAGCCAAGTTTGCAACCGAGGCATTACATGCCCCATGCCCCATGCAAGGACAGCTGCTTACAAACCATTGAATGGCTGACAGAAGTCTCGCATTCACTACCGCTAAGAAAAACCTCTCTCATGCCATTAAGACATCTGTATAAGAAGGAAGCTCCCACTCCTCATGTATATAACTGTCTCCCAACTTTTCATACCTGCCTACCGGAACATGTTTTAAACAAGAAGTGAATTGTAGTGTGGAAATAGGCAGATTAATAACCCCGTGTATTAACCACTCAGCTGAAGGAATCTCTGCCACGGTAAAAAGGCAATCTCTCCAATTTTTCAATGTTTAACATAACATAAGTCGCTTCCTTTTTTTCCATCAGTTGTTGTTGACGTGTCAAATTAAAGGAAAAAAATATCTCCCTGGCTCTGATGTGCTGCCACGGAACGCGACCCGTCTTCAGTGTCTGAAGGGTCCAACCCAACTGCATAATGGACCTCGTTTGACTTTGTCCATGATATAATGAAGACATGTCAGATCGGATAATGTCTATAGCAGATGAAACAATGTTGTCAATGGTATATATACGGTCGGACAGGGTGTGAATTCCATTATCTACAACAGCCAATGCCTGTTTCAATTTTTCCTGATCTATCTGCCTTAACCGGGCCGCTGCCTCCTGTTGGGAAAGTTTCCATATTTCATTGTATACTTCGTATAAAAAAACTTTTCCTACGCGGTGTCTTCGGGCCTGACAAAAAATCTTGCAAGTCAGTGTGATTAGACAGGAGCGTGAGATGTGTCTTAACTGCATCTAGCGTGGATGATTTTAACCATTTTAACCATTGTTGACATAATTTTCCCACGCTATATGTAGTAATAATGTCAGCATGTTCAGGTGATATGTAGCGAGGGTCTGCCCTACTTGTCCTGAAACACCCTGAGGAGGTGACAAAACGTTGATGACACCCATTGGTGTCTATGGGCCACAATAACCACCCGCCTGGACGTGTCAATGAAGTGTTAAATGTACCATTCAGGACTCAGTCTGTAAGTTCACTAAAAGTGGCATTTATGTATTTCTGCCAATCTTTCATTTTGGTAGGGACAGGTATGCCAGGCATATTCAATTCTCTAATCGTCGCTAAGCCTAAACAGCTAGTCTGTTGCACAGTGTCATTTAAATAAATCATTTAGACAGGAATGAGACATGCTCTAAACAATGTTTCTCCACCCTGTGTCTGCCAATGTTTTGTTCCCCAAACACTTTTCAAATCAACATTTTTTGACCAATATTCATAGCCCTCAATAGACAGTTGGGAAACAAAAGAATTTGAATATAGGAATTTCGTATTAGTCAACAATATTTGCTTATCTTTATACGGAGGTAATTTAAAATAATATGGCTTAGCATTCGTTTGATGATGCCCAGAAAAATACGCAAATTTATCAGAATATGTTTTACAACTCCCTTGCGGGGGAATCGGGCAATGCTCCCATTGCGTGTAGTCAAATATTGTCTTCGGACTATTGGCTTTATGAATAAAGTGGTGCCCATAATAATTGTAACAAAACATGTCACCATAATTATTTTTAAACTGGTAAACATCTTAATTCTCATAGACAGTATAATATTGTAATTCGGTCATCATGGAATCAACTGTCTTCACGTAGCAATCATCAGATACAATGCCTGGTATTACAATATCATTCATTGATAACTTTAGAACATACGGTATTTGAGTTATCTCAGTGGGACCATACATATCAAACATTACTTTATCCCACTCAATCCCATCCGGAATTGGCACTGCAGAAATGTTCACAAAGGACAAGTCTCTTCGAACTTTATGTGATGAAAAATGTGGCTTCAACACCTCCTCCACCTGTTTAACCGTTGATCTCTCAGGAAGAAAATGACCATGTATTAACAGAAAAAAGGTAACGACAAACCCTATCCACAGAAAAAAAGCCATCAGAGTCATGAAAAGCCACAGATAGTTCCAAGGAAAAACAAAATACGTATCTTTAAGCCTATACATCAGCTTACGTGGACCTGGGTCAGGTGTTGAAGAGGACAAAGAGTCCGATAGACCATCGTCGTTGGTGTTAAAGCATCCGGAGGCAGTTCTCGCAAAAGGTGCCGCCGTAAACAAAGCAGTAGTAGGTGTCTCTCGCGGTGGTACACTGTAGATAACACCACCCGCAACATCAGCAGTCACAGTGACTTGATCAAATGTTTCCAAATTATTTGTCATTGGTGGAACTATCGCAAGATCATCTTCCACCCTTCCCAAGCTCGGAGAGGCAACAGCGCTGGTGTAAATCACTTGGAGCGGAACATCTTTCCCAGTAGTGAGAGGGAGTCGGGAACTACTGGGCGTTCCTCTTGGTCTGTTGTGCAGAATCGGCCACATGTTGTAACTTGACATTGTCGATGGAGACAAAGCGATTTTCTTTGGCACCTGGCAAAGGCGGTAAAATCACAGTTCTTGTTCCGTGTATTCCCAGCACAGGGACTGGTGCTCGATAGGAAGGGCCAAATTCTTTTTTTACTGCGACCTTTTCACACACAAGATCCCCAACTCTGGGAATCCAACCAGTAGGCGTCACTGGCACATCCTTAATTCCTGTGGAGGCAGCACTTGTAGAAGAGTTATCTTCACGGAACTGTTGTAAGTCCTGCAAAACAGTGACACGATAATTTATGTCATAAGGTGTTTCCGCCGCCTCCACACCAGGACTATGTTCTGAACAGGCACTCATATGAAGTATGACCCCCCAGGGACCTTCTAGGCAAGTTATTTAGTGCTCTCTGTACTCCATACAGGTGGGTTAGCCAACTACGACCCGTACCTAAAACTCTGCCCGTTAAGGATTGCTTTAAATCACGATTTAAACGCTCCACGACAGAATTTCCCTTGGGATGAAATGGAGGCGAGAACTGGAGCTGGACCCCCAACGAAGCCATGGCGTCCCTGAATGCCCTTGAGGCAAAAGCAGGGCCCTGGTCCGAATGGAAAGCCGCAACTGCATATGTACAGAAAAAAAGATACGCAAATCTTTAACAACAGTTCGAGCGTCAGCCGAGCGCTGTGGCCATACCCACACAAATCTGGAGCACGAATCTACAGCCACCAAAATATATTTGTATGCACTATCTGGTGTCAGCGGACCACAATGTTCCAAGTACACACACTGTAATGGTTTATTTGATATTAGAAGGGGTGTCTGCAGCGGGCGCTTAGCTGTTGAAACTTTAATTTGTTGACAAATGTCACAACAAAGGACATACTGCTTTGTCTCCTTATAGAGACCAGGCCACCAGTAACGGGCCTGTAATAGCGAAATCGTGGCGGCCACGCCAGCATGTGCAGATGCCACCCCCTCATGCGCTGCAGTAATCAATTGAGATCGTACAATTTTATTGGGCATCTTGTGTACGCCCAAGCCTGGTATTTTAACCTCAGCATTCAGCATACTACCCTTTGAGTATTGATATTTAGATGGAAATCCTCTAGGATAAGGCGTGCCATCAGCCGTAGCTTTTATGGCTGCCAAAATCTCTGTGTCTGGTTTGGAACTCGAACGAGTAACTGCGGCCACAGTGGCAACTGCCACTGCCGATTTCGCGGCTTCATCAGCCAAAGTATTCCCAGCAACGTGTATTCCAACGCGCTGGTGTCCAAGAGTATGTACAACATGGACTTTAGGTAGCGTCTCCTTCAGGTCTGCTACCTTCCCCCACAGCAATCTGTGCTTTATGGTGTTACCCTTTGAATCTCTGAACCCATTCAACCGCCAGTAATGCAAATATTCATTAAAAGACTGGACACAGTAATATGAATCACAAACAAGCAGTGTAAACTGTGCCGGATCCGTATGTTCCAAGGCCAACAATAGAGCTTTGAGCTCAGCCAACTGTGCCATACAGTCCCCCAATGTTTGTGTATAAGTATGTTGGGGGCAGAACTTCTCCCCCTCCATATGGCCGCTCACTACTGCACATGCAGCAGAATATTGGTGTTTTGTCCCCTCAGCCGGTTGCGCAGAGCCATCGGTGTACATGACTACTTGATATTGATCAATAGGCAACGTGTCAGCGGGAACTGGGTATTCAATTTTATATTGTAGAAATTCCTGTGTCTGTAGCTTTGGGTTGAAAATGTAATCTACATTAGTGGCTGTTAAAGACGTAGCCCATTGTATCCATCGTGGGTGTAATGCTTTTCCGTTAGGAACACTCGCTTTCGTAACAGCCTCTAGGGCTGGAATGGGGAAATTATGATAATGCGTTTCCCTGGGCAAGAGGTCGTTCTATAACAGCCATCTGTACAGCAGTGAGAATCTTCTCTGTTGGTGCAAATCGTTGTTCTGCAGTAGAATATAAGTGAGACTTGTATCCTATCGGGACTGTCTCACCTTCATTAAAGGTGACATACGTAAACCCAACGGCCCCAGCTACAACCCTGATGACCAAATGTGTCTTATTGTCCCGTGTGTGTAAATGCAGCTAGGAGATCAGTTTGCAAGTTTGTATGCTCAATCGTCCAAAATCTGCTTGAAAAATCTGGACGAATTGATTTGTATAATGGTTTTATACGTGTAGCATAATCAGGAATGTAAGTTCTGCCAAAATTTAGAAAGCCCAACAATGATTGGAGTTTCTTAATCATATTAGGAGGTTGCATTTGTGCACATTTTTCTCAAAAGTGTGGCGCTAGGCTCTTACCTTCTTATATATCATCGACATAAGACAATGCTTCAGGGTCCAACTCGTGCAAAATTTCAGTCACACAAGCCGAAAACAGTCCTGGGCTATTCTTATACCCCTGAGGCAAACAACAGATTTTTTTCTGAGAGCCAATCGCACTAAAGCTGGTAAAATCCCTGCTTTCGGGTGCTATATTCTGGCAGAAGAAACCATTCGAGATATCCAAGGTTGTTTTGTACTTTTTTCGCACAATGTTATTCATTAGTGCTGCGCTATGTGAATTTTGTACAGCATATGTACTTGTATGTCCATTCAAATGTCTGTAGTCCAACACTATTCTATAAGAATGGTCCGGTTTAGCTACAGGGAATAAGGGATTATTCATCAGCGAGACACAGGGTTCAATTACTCCCTGGTATTTCTCTCACCGATGCCCTTGCTTCATGTTTTATGGGATATTGCTGTTGTGGCTGACGTTCGCCTTTAATCGGAATTACATGATATGGAGAATCCCTATCCCACCCCACGTGATTTCTATATAAGGCAGGTGCTTGTGCTAGAGGCCATTTGATGCTATAGGACTCTGCGAGTTCCCCTGGAACAAGTGGTGAGAATGAAGGTTTAATAACCTCCTCCCCAACTGGACAGCAGCGAACAAAGTCAGGTGGCCAATCCTGTTCGGCCAGCAAAATGTCATATATCTTGACTACACGATCCCAAAAGATTGCGTTTATAGTGCGTTCAATGTCTCCTTCCAATTGTAAAGTTACTGTATATACCCTATCGGGATCAGAGACACGCATATCTGCTGTTTCGACTTGTATGAAGTCATCAGTTGCTTTCACCTCCAGATGCTCTAGAAGATTCCGGTGAACTATTGTGACCTCTGCCGCGCTGTGTAACAGTGCCAGTGCCCATGTCTTGTTCTTCAAGAGAACTCTCTTCCTGTGTGGCTTGTCTAACTGAGACTGCCACCAATTTTTGCTTTTTAAACTGTTGTTTTGGTTGGATTGGTTTCTCTTACTTCTTGACAGAAACCTGCTCTCTGCTGATGACGGGCTAAACCTAGAAACACGTGTCCAGAGATACACAGCACTTGCTGCACCTACTTAGGTGAAAGACTTTTGATTACATTTTCAGCACAAAACGAAGTGACTGCATTTACCATGATGCATTGGGGCTAACCTTTTGCTTGAGTGTGAGGCAGTGTGCTCCCTTTTTTCTTTTTGTCCAATGACTGCTCCCTTGAGCTAACGAGCTGACGAGCTCTGGAGAGGCACCTGTGCGCCAGTGAGTGGTACATAAACCCGAGAAGACTTTTGGCGGCATTTCAAGCAACCCCACAGACTTGGCTGCTCTCTGCTGATGACGGGCTAAACCTAGAAACACGTGTCCAGAGATACACAGCACTTGCTGCACCTACTTAGGTGAAAGACTTTTGATTACATTTTCAGCACAAAACGAAGTGACTGCATTTACCATGATGCATTGGGGCTAACCTTTTGCTTGAGTGTGAGGCAGTGTGCTCCCTTTTTTCTTTTTGTCCAATGACTGCTCCCTTGAGCTAACGAGCTGACGAGCTCTGGAGAGGCACCTGTGCGCCAGTGAGTGGTACATAAACCCGAGAAGACTTTTGGCGGCATTTCAAGCAACCCCACAGACTTGGCTGCTCTCTGCTGATGACGGGCTAAACCTAGAAACACGTGTCCAGAGATACACAGCACTTGCTGCACCTACTTAGGTGAAAGACTTTTGATTACATTTTCAGCACAAAACGAAGTGACTGCATTTACCATGATGCATTGGGGCTAACCTTTTGCTTGAGTGTGAGGCAGTGTGCTCCCTTTTTTCTTTTTGTCCAATGACTGCTCCCTTGAGCTAACGAGCTGACGAGCTCTGGAGAGGCACCTGTGCGCCAGTGAGTGGTACATAAACCCGAGAAGACTTTTGGCGGCATTTCAAGCAACCCCACAGACTTGGCTGCTCTCTGCTGATGACGGGCTAAACCTAGAAACACGTGTCCAGAGATACACAGCACTTGCTGCACCTACTTAGGTGAAAGACTTTTGATTACATTTTCAGCACAAAACGAAGTGACTGCATTTACCATGATGCATTGGGGCTAACCTTTTGCTTGAGTGTGAGGCAGTGTGCTCCCTTTTTTCTTTTTGTCCAATGACTGCTCCCTTGAGCTAACGAGCTGACGAGCTCTGGAGAGGCACCTGTGCGCCAGTGAGTGGTACATAAACCCGAGAAGACTTTTGGCGGCATTTCAAGCAACCCCACAGACTTGGCTGCTCTCTGCTGATGACGGGCTAAACCTAGAAACACGTGTCCAGAGATACACAGCACTTGCTGCACCTACTTAGGTGAAAGACTTTTGATTACATTTTCAGCACAAAACGAAGTGACTGCATTTACCATGATGCATTGGGGCTAACCTTTTGCTTGAGTGTGAGGCAGTGTGCTCCCTTTTTTCTTTTTGTCCAATGACTGCTCCCTTGAGCTAACGAGCTGACGAGCTCTGGAGAGGCACCTGTGCGCCAGTGAGTGGTACATAAACCCGAGAAGACTTTTGGCGGCATTTCAAGCAACCCCACAGACTTGGCTGCTCTCTGCTGATGACGGGCTAAACCTAGAAACACGTGTCCAGAGATACACAGCACTTGCTGCACCTACTTAGGTGAAAGACTTTTGATTACATTTTCAGCACAAAACGAAGTGACTGCATTTACCATGATGCATTGGGGCTAACCTTTTGCTTGAGTGTGAGGCAGTGTGCTCCCTTTTTTCTTTTTGTCCAATGACTGCTCCCTTGAGCTAACGAGCTGACGAGCTCTGGAGAGGCACCTGTGCGCCAGTGAGTGGTACATAAACCCGAGAAGACTTTTGGCGGCATTTCAAGCAACCCCACAGACTTGGCTGCTCTCTGCTGATGACGGGCTAAACCTAGAAACACGTGTCCAGAGATACACAGCACTTGCTGCACCTACTTAGGTGAAAGACTTTTGATTACATTTTCAGCACAAAACGAAGTGACTGCATTTACCATGATGCATTGTGGCTAACCTTTTGCTTGAGTGTGAGGCAGTGTGCTCCCTTTTTTCTTTTTGTCCAATGACTGCTCCCTTGAGCTAACGAGCTGACGAGCTCTGGAGAGGCACCTGTGCGCCAGTGAGTGGTACATAAACCCGAGAAGACTTTTGGCGGCATTTCAAGCAACCCCACAGACTTGGCTGCTCTCTGCTGATGACGGGCTAAACCTAGAAACACGTGTCCAGAGATACACAGCACTTGCTGCACCTACTTAGGTGAAAGACTTTTGATTACATTTTCAGCACAAAACGAAGTGACTGCATTTACCATGATGCATTGGGGCTAACCTTTTGCTTGAGTGTGAGGCAGTGTGCTCCCTTTTTTCTTTTTGTCCAATGACTGCTCCCTTGAGCTAACGAGCTGACGAGCTCTGGAGAGGCACCTGTGCGCCAGTGAGTGGTACATAAACCCGAGAAGACTTTTGGCGGCATTTCAAGCAACCCCACAGACTTGGCTGCTCTCTGCTGATGACGGGCTAAACCTAGAAACACGTGTCCAGAGATACACAGCACTTGCTGCACCTACTTAGGTGAAAGACTTTTGATTACATTTTCAGCACAAAACGAAGTGACTGCATTTACCATGATGCATTGGGGCTAACCTTTTGCTTGAGTGTGAGGCAGTGTGCTCCCTTTTTTCTTTTTGTCCAATGACTGCTCCCTTGAGCTAACGAGCTGACGAGCTCTGGAGAGGCACCTGTGCGCCAGTGAGTGGTACATAAACCCGAGAAGACTTTTGGCGGCATTTCAAGCAACCCCACAGACTTGGCTGCTCTCTGCTGATGACGGGCTAAACCTAGAAACACGTGTCCAGAGATACACAGCACTTGCTGCACCTACTTAGGTGAAAGACTTTTGATTACATTTTCAGCACAAAACGAAGTGACTGCATTTACCATGATGCATTGGGGCTAACCTTTTGCTTGAGTGTGAGGCAGTGTGCTCCCTTTTTTCTTTTTGTCCAATGACTGCTCCCTTGAGCTAACGAGCTGACGAGCTCTGGAGAGGCACCTGTGCGCCAGTGAGTGGTACATAAACCCGAGAAGACTTTTGGCGGCATTTCAAGCAACCCCACAGACTTGGCTGCTCTCTGCTGATGACGGGCTAAACCTAGAAACACGTGTCCAGAGATACACAGCACTTGCTGCACCTACTTAGGTGAAAGACTTTTGATTACATTTTCAGCACAAAACGAAGTGACTGCATTTACCATGATGCATTGGGGCTAACCTTTTGCTTGAGTGTGAGGCAGTGTGCTCCCTTTTTTCTTTTTGTCCAATGACTGCTCCCTTGAGCTAACGAGCTGACGAGCTCTGGAGAGGCACCTGTGCGCCAGTGAGTGGTACATAAACCCGAGAAGACTTTTGGCGGCATTTCAAGCAACCCCACAGACTTGGCTGCTCTCTGCTGATGACGGGCTAAACCTAGAAACACGTGTCCAGAGATACACAGCACTTGCTGCACCTACTTAGGTGAAAGACTTTTGATTACATTTTCAGCACAAAACGAAGTGACTGCATTTACCATGATGCATTGGGGCTAACCTTTTGCTTGAGTGTGAGGCAGTGTGCTCCCTTTTTTCTTTTTGTCCAATGACTGCTCCCTTGAGCTAACGAGCTGACGAGCTCTGGAGAGGCACCTGTGCGCCAGTGAGTGGTACATAAACCCGAGAAGACTTTTGGCGGCATTTCAAGCAACCCCACAGACTTGGCTGCTCTCTGCTGATGACGGGCTAAACCTAGAAACACGTGTCCAGAGATACACAGCACTTGCTGCACCTACTTAGGTGAAAGACTTTTGATTACATTTTCAGCACAAAACGAAGTGACTGCATTTACCATGATGCATTGGGGCTAACCTTTTGCTTGAGTGTGAGGCAGTGTGCTCCCTTTTTTCTTTTTGTCCAATGACTGCTCCCTTGAGCTAACGAGCTGACGAGCTCTGGAGAGGCACCTGTGCGCCAGTGAGTGGTACATAAACCCGAGAAGACTTTTGGCGGCATTTCAAGCAACCCCACAGACTTGGCTGCTCTCTGCTGATGACGGGCTAAACCTAGAAACACGTGTCCAGAGATACACAGCACTTGCTGCACCTACTTAGGTGAAAGACTTTTGATTACATTTTCAGCACAAAACGAAGTGACTGCATTTACCATGATGCATTGGGGCTAACCTTTTGCTTGAGTGTGAGGCAGTGTGCTCCCTTTTTTCTTTTTGTCCAATGACTGCTCCCTTGAGCTAACGAGCTGACGAGCTCTGGAGAGGCACCTGTGCGCCAGTGAGTGGTACATAAACCCGAGAAGACTTTTGGCGGCATTTCAAGCAACCCCACAGACTTGGCTGCTCTCTGCTGATGACGGGCTAAACCTAGAAACACGTGTCCAGAGATACACAGCACTTGCTGCACCTACTTAGGTGAAAGACTTTTGATTACATTTTCAGCACAAAACGAAGTGACTGCATTTACCATGATGCATTGGGGCTAACCTTTTGCTTGAGTGTGAGGCAGTGTGCTCCCTTTTTTCTTTTTGTCCAATGACTGCTCCCTTGAGCCAACGAGCTGACGAGCTCTGGAGAGGCACCTGTGCGCCAGTGAGTGGTACATAAACCCGAGAAGACTTTTGGCGGCATTTCAAGCAACCCCACAGACTTGGCTGCTCTCTGCTGATGACGGGCTAAACCTAGAAACACGTGTCCAGAGATACACAGCACTTGCTGCACCTACTTAGGTGAAAGACTTTTGATTACATTTTCAGCACAAAACGAAGTGACTGCATTTACCATGATGCATTGGGGCTAACCTTTTGCTTGAGTGTGAGGCAGTGTGCTCCCTTTTTTCTTTTTGTCCAATGACTGCTCCCTTGAGCTAACGAGCTGACGAGCTCTGGAGAGGCACCTGTGCGCCAGTGAGTGGTACATAAACCCGAGAAGACTTTTGGCGGCATTTCAAGCAACCCCACAGACTTGGCTGCTCTCTGCTGATGACGGGCTAAACCTAGAAACACGTGTCCAGAGATACACAGCACTTGCTGCACCTACTTAGGTGAAAGACTTTTGATTAAATTTTCAGCACAAAACGAAGTGACTGCATTTACCATGATGCATTGGGGCTAACCTTTTGCTTGAGTGTGAGGCAGTGTGCTCCCTTTTTTCTTTTTGACCTCTGAAGAGTGTTGTGATTCCTGTCTTGGTTTCACGTACTCTGTTCTCCGCTCTGACCGCCCACCTCTCTCATTTCTCTTTTTCGATGAGTCCTGAAAGGAACGAGATTGGCGTGTATCAGTGTATTGATATCTATCAGGCGTTTTTAAATTTTCCCTATTTCTGATATTATACCTAGTCTGCGGGGTCTCCGGTCTCGGAGATTCTCCCCTTTCTTTTTTAGGTGTCTGTTGTTTTTTCTCCCAGCGCTTTTTATTACCCTCAGGTTGTTGTTTAGTAGTGTCTTTACTAATCTTTCCTTGAAACTGCGGTTTCTGTGGTCTAGCCCCTAGCCTATCTCGACCGATACTGGAATATGTTTCCGCTATTATTTTAGGCAGTTCCCGCTCCTGATCTAGTTGCGGGACATCACGAAGACGCATACGCACCGCTAGTGCTACTGCCTCCCCTTTTCGATTACTCAATATAATTGAGGAAACCGTGGCAAAATTTCCCATCAGTTGCATTCCCAAATCTAAGGCTGGGGCAGCCCCATATTCATCCTGAATTTGTTTAAGCACTTCCGGTAAGTTAGCCAATGTTGGTGTACCGTGTGCTGTTGTATAGAGCGCAGCAAACACCATGCCCCATGTATTACAATGTTCCACTGTGGGAACCATTCCAAACGGTAAACACATTGTTAATATCCTATGTTTATCCTGAGGTCCCGTATGGGGAAACACTGCCTCCAGCGTATACATTTTTTGCGCCAGCCAAAATGGAGTCTCCTCCCGTTTGGCCGGAACCTTACCCATGATAGAGTGTACAGTCGCCGGATTTATACCAGGAGCGACTGCATGTTGTTGCGCTGGAGCAGCTCGCGCTGGGTTTATGTTTAGTGTCTGCATCACAAATTGTACTAAGCGTCTATATGTAGCCGTTAAATCTGTATATAAACGACGAACTTCAGCCACTGCCATGTTAGCGACTGCTGGATGTGGTGTATATGTGGCCAATAAAGGCCAGGTCGGACCATCATTACTTAGTGGACCTAACCTAACTGGTAATATCGTATGGAGTAGGGCGCCATCAAGCCTATTATTATGTCCTTGATAAGATAGAGGTATCTCTAAATATGCGTACGCCCTGTACTGGCCAGGCGCGTTCGCGATCGTATAGGTGTGAAATGTATTTCAATTCCCATCAACTGCTTGAAATGTGACCCAAGAGTAAAAAGGTTCTGTTCTATAGGCTGCATGGGCGGCCACCACAAATGTGACTGGACCCCCCTGGTTCGTAAGACCATGTGCAAGCAAATGTGCTGTGAGCGGTTGCCGCATATTAAGTACTATTTGTATTACCTGGGGATTCGCCATTATGAAAACAGCGACGGTTCAGAGAAGGCACACCAAAAACGGGGTCTTTTCCTTTCAGAGTTCAAGCTTGAACAACCATCCGCTATAACAAGGATTTACCTATATCGCGGTGGCAGAAGCCCTCAGTGCCACGGACGTCTCCGTTAAAGGAACCGAGGAATCATTGTAATATATGAGAACGAGAGAGACAGGCGGACCCGAAAATTAGAGCCAGACCAATCGTTGATAGGAATGTAAGCTCAACCCTATAAGCAAAGCGATTATTACTATAAATGTTACAGCGGACACTCCTGTAAATAAAAAAGATATCTTTGTCTACTGGTGCTATTGTTTTCAGGTTCCATTATCTCTCTAAATTCAGACCTATTTTAATAAAATGCAGCAGCAGCAATGGTTTGCTTAGGTTTCAATTGTGCAAAGTAGCACAACAAAGACCAGAATTGACGCACATCTGTGGTAGAGCAGTTGTGTGTCAAAATTATTAACCTCCGAGCTAAGTCGTTACCGCCATGCGTGCACCTTATTTACAAAACTGCGCACCATGGCAGTAAGAAAAGGCTAGAGTAAAAAAAATGATTCTCAACTTTGCGTCATGTTGCAAAAAAATTACGCTTGTGCACAAAAGTGGTGCTAGCCTGATTACAGGCACGTATTTTGATGCTAGTCGTACTAGCGTCATTTTTGGGCTTGAAAGAGTCTAAAAGGGGGGGCATTGCCAGGGATGATAACATGGCAGTTGCACTTCAAAGTGCTCCGAGAGCCCTCTACGATCCATTTAAACTATTAACCATCGAAGCAACAAAATCATCCCAACTGCCTCCCTCAATTGCCCTTTAGGGATATCACTTGGTAGAATGTCATTTGGGTGATTGTAAAGCCCTGCTGCTGCCTTCCAATGACACATCCTGCCACCGGACGAAAATGGTGACCGGAACCCCCTTGAGGGAGCTCCTAAGAGATGCCTGCACTCTTGGGTGGTGTAGTGACCGGGACTGGCCAGCGATTGAGACCCACTCAACAACTCTCCTTGAGGGTCACACCACTGCTGCTGGGGAAGGAACTTTCCTCCCCTCTCTAGACGTACTCCAGGGCTACAGCCATTCTCTGCAAGGGGAGGAGGCCTACTGGTGAAGCGGGACACACCATCACCCGGCTCGCGTGCTTCAGTCTCGGAACCTGCTGCCCTGGAATACCGGGGCAAGAGCAGCCTTCCACTTACTTGCTGTGCAGATGAGGATGAGATAGTCTGGCAGGCCGGGGTTCCCTCTGCTGGCACAGATCAAGTGGTGTCTCCTGCAGTGGCCCGCCAGAGCACCTGCAATGCCATGAAAGCAGCAGGTCAGAGCGGCATGCACCGCAGTCGGCCGTGATTTTGGCACCCCAACACCAATTGTCTCTGGGGAGCTATCGGAGGGGCCCTAGGCGAGGATTCTCTACCCCCTCTTCAGGCTGCCACCAACCTCAGCCAGTGAGTGGGTTAGTGCCCTGTCTGGTTCTCCTTATCCTCCTGACACATTGGGGAATTCCCAATTGTAACATGTGAAAAGAGGCACGGTTATAATAAAGCAATTGGGAAGGACACAATATTGCCTAAACTACCTGTGACTGGTGGGCCCAGGGACCCTTTGGACCAAGTAAAGGCACAGAGATGTTCAACCAGACCTCCCGGTATAATGTAACAAAGTGATACTTACCTCCCTTCTATCCTTTCACGTCCAAGCCACCAAAGTCCAAGTGGGGAATGAGACTGGCAACAGGACACTGCACCTAAACCACTAAGTTTCACTCACACCCAAGGACTAAGCACCATCAGTTACTAGCCCACAGACTTAAAGACTCGGCCAGGGCCAAAGTGGTCTCTCCGCAAAGTTGCAGGGCATGTTTGCACCTATGGAGATTGGGCATGATCTGACGCTCCCCCACTTACAAACATTGGCCCTCATTCTGACCTTGGCGGTCGGCGGAGAGGCGGCGGTCGGACCGCGAACAGACCGGCGGTATTAAACATGGCATTCTGACCGCGGCGGTCACCGCCGCGACCGACCGCCACTTCCCCACTCCGACAGCCACGGCGGTCATGACCGACGGGCTGGAGTCTGCGCACTCCGGTCCGGCGGTCGACCCAAGACCGCCAACGGTATCATGACCCTGCTTACCGCCGCGGTTTCTGGCGGTCGGGAACCGCCATGCGAACCATGGCGGTAGGCACTATCGGGGCCAGGGAATTCCTTCCCTGGCACTGATAGGGGTCTCCCCCACCCCCCACTGCCCCCCCGAGTCCTCCCCCCACACCCTCCACCCCCCTGCCACCCCCCAGAGGTGGTACGAACCCCCTCCCCACCCCCACCCCGACATGCACATACACGCACCCCGACATGCACACACCCCCAACATGCACATATACACACCCCCTACACACACACATACACAACGGGGACACATACCCGCACACATACATGCCGACATGCGCACCCGCCGAACTACACACATTGCCCATAGGCACAGCAGCACTCCCCACCCGCATGCACGCACTGACACACCCCCTCTACACACTCACACGCACACCCCCATGCACGCACACATCACACAACACCCCCCCCACCCCCTCCCCTCACGGACGATCAACTTACCTTGTGCGTTGGTCCTCCGGGAGGTGACAGGAGCCATGGGGAGGTGACCGCCAACAGAAGACCGCCAACAGAAGACCGCCACACAGAAATGTGGGTCGTAATTCTGTGGGCGGTGTTCTGCTGGCGTGGCGGTGGAGGTTGACCAGTCTCCACTTTCCCGCCGACCGCCAGTGTGGCTGCTGGCGGTTTTCCGGCGGAACGCTCCCAGCGGTCAGAATGCGCACAGCGGCATACCGCCGCGGTCGGCGGTCTTCACCGCGGCGGTAACTCGGCGGTCTTGCGAAAAGACCGCCAAGGTCAGAATGACCCCCATTGTCCCTCACCACTGAATGTTCTACTGGAATTGTGAGAAAGGTTATGGACTTGTACAGCACAACAGCCCCCCACAGGTACCCTAAAGACCTGGTGACCTAAACGATCCATCTGTGGTGCTTGCCTGTCACAGTGGAACCTCCTCTTAATAAATTATTACTTCTAAGCTGCAGGCTATCTCACTGTCTGTTTACCCACTAATATCTACTTTAGCTTAACCTATTGACACAGTTAACTAAAACCAGAGAATTCTTCTACGCTGGCGTGCAGAGAAACAGAGGCTGTGAAGTGCCTTACCAGAACTCGCATTACATGCATATCACCCAGCTCCTAACTGGGGACGACTCTTCTTAGGCCTACCCGGCTGGGCTGTGCCAAAGATGTGCCTGGTGGTCCCTGGCCTACAGAGAGCTGAGGGTGTCATGCCATGGGTAAAGACAAGGCAGCCAGATCAACCTCTGCCCAGACGCGACTGGATCAATTCACCACTGGCCCAGGTGCAGGAAATCCTGGACAGAACCTAGGGGGAAAGGTGCTGATGCCCCCCCCAGAAACCTTGCTACTATCCTTCAAGTGATTCAGTCCTGTCAAACAGCAGTGGAGACTTAATTAGGAGAGGTGAGAGAGGATGTGGCCATGCTTCGCTAAGACCTTGCAGAATTACAGAAGCTGAATCCCGCTTGTCGACCGTGGAGGATGAGTTGACCACCCTAAAAAATTAAGTGACAAAGGGCCACATGTATCAAAAGTTTTTGCATTCGCAAACGGTGCGAATCGCAAAAATCTGCCGTTTGTGAGTGCAAAAACGTGGTCTGCGATGCATGAAAGGCATTCGCAGACCAAAAATAAGAAATCGCAAAAATTGCGATTTTTTGCGTTGCGACCTGGTTTTGAGAGTTGCATTTTGCGATTCAGTATTTCCAGTACGAAATTGCGAGGCGCAAAATGCGATTCGCAAAATCCAAGTCGCAAATAGATGCATCAAAAAATCGCAATTTGCGATATTTCGCAGAATGGCATTTTGCACATGCAAAATACCACTATGTGAAACCAGGTGGTAACCAGGTGCAACCTATATAAATAGGCCCAGAATGCCTCAGACTCTTTTCCACAGTGGCTGCACTCTACGTCATGGCGAGGAGGATGAGGATCTTGGCAGGTTTGAGGAGAGGGAGGAGGAGACAGGAGCGCATTTTCAGAGTGCGCATTACACTTTTTGACCTGACAGAGGAGGAAGTATATGAGAGGTGTAGGTTGAACTCAGCCATGATACTTGATCTGATAGCTGAGCTACAACCCATACTGCAGCGCAGAACACTAAGGACTCACAGCATACCCACCCATGTGCAGGTATTATGCTCCCTACACCTACTTGCCTCTGGGAGCTATCAAGGGGTCATAGCAGCAGTTGGAGGGGTTTCACAGAGTACCCTCTCCAGATTTGTCAATGCATTTATCAACACCATGCTAAGCAAACTCCAACAGTACATCAGATTCCCCCACACCCCACAGGAAATACAGCAGACAAAAATAGAGTTTTACCAGATAGCACAGTTCCCCCACGTCCTAGGTGCTATAGATGGCACACATGTGGCAATCTGTCCACCATCAGCCACAGAGTATGTGTACCGAAACCGTGAATACCAACATTCCATGAATATTCAGGTGATATGCAATGCCTCCTATATCATAACTGATCTCGTGGCCAGGTACCCAGGGAGCACACATGATTCGTACATCTTTCGCCACAGCGGGATTCACACAAGACTGCTAGCTGGGGAGTTTGGTGAAGGATATCTACTAGGTAATGTCACTCTGTACACTGGTGCATAGATGGCGAACCCATGTCAGATGGCTCAGTTACTCATCACACCTTCTGTCCCTTCCAGGAGACAGTGCCTACGCAGTGCACACCTACATGATGATGCCCTACCTCAATCCCACAACACCAGCAGAACGGAGATACAATGCAGCACACAGGGCAACCCGCAAAATGGTGAAGCGCACATTTGGACTGCTGAAGAGTCGCTTCCGTTGCCTCCACAAAAGTGGAGGGGCACTACAGTACAGTCCAGAGACCACATGTAGAATAGAGGCTACTTGTGCAATCTTGCAAAATGTAGCTACAACCAGAGGCATACCTATAGAAATCAGTGACACTGAATCAGATGAGGATGACAATCCCATACCACCTCTACAGCCAGCAGACAGGACCACTGCAGCAGAGGGAAGGTAAAGGCATGCCGACATCACACACAACCATTTCAGACGTGAGTATGAATGACAAAAATCCACTGACAACTGTACCTGTAGTGATATAAATGTATTACCTTACGTCAGGTAATGAATGATTGAGAAATAAATGAAACAGGTGATGTGATGTTACAAACGCAAATGAACTAATGAACAGAGTCATGCACTATTCCCTCATAGTGGCAACAGCAGTGTAATGGCGGCAAGAGTCACTTTCTTCTCCCATGCACACCACTCGGGTGCCCAGTTAAGTCACTGGCACCTCGATTGTCACCTTCAGTGGCAGTGCTGTGCCTGGCACTGCGCCGTCTGGTCTCTGCTGCTGGTACGGCAACACTACTGAGGCTTGAACTGTCCTCAGTGTCCCCCAAGGCTACCTTACTGGGAGTGGCAGATCTCTGTCCCATTATGTGTTCAATCACATTTGTGATGTGAACTAGTCCCTGGACAACGTCCCTGATGCTATGGGCAGCCTCCACTTGTGCCGCCACTGCGCGACCGGGCGATTAATGCAGTGGAATTAGACATCCTGTTGGAGGACCTGCAGTAGCTGCCAAACATTGTCCGGAATCTGTGTTCCTGTCTGCGCCGGCTAACCCTTTCATGGCGCAGCTCCTGGCAGAGGTCACGGCCAGCACTAGTTAGGTCCCTGGTGTCCTCTGAAACCTGCACCTGTCCCTCCCGCAGCTGTAAAATATTGCCATTTAGTGCGTCCAGTTGGCGATGCAGGCCCATCATGTTTCGGTTGTGCACTCGCAGGTTCCGGTCTAAACTGAGGATCCGCTTGTTTTGCAGACGCTGCTGCTGCAACATAGCAGCCTCAAGGCCCCCAAATAAGGACGGACCCTCACCTGCCTCATGATGTTGCTGCTGTGACTCTGTTGCAATCCTGCGTGGTGCTGGCTGACCCCTGCCCTCCAGAATCTGGCTGCACCTGTCTGGTGCAGACGGTGTGCTTGGCCCTTCTAAGTGCTCATCCAAGTCGCCGCTGAACTCTGGCAGTGGTAGTGCCCTGGGCCTGCGGCGGACAGTGGACATGTGGAGGGACCCACTGGTGTTGGTGTCCGAGGGCTGAAGGGTGTCTGTCTCTCCTACACATGTACTGTGTGTGGCTGCTGGGCCTGTCCCACCTGCAACAACAATATGCAGCATGTCAGTTCTGTATGTTACATTATGTGTCAGAAAATGGCAATAAAGGTACAGGTACTGCTCTACACGGTGTTGTGTGTGTTGTGTTACCTTGGGTGTTACTATACTTCATTACATTGTTATGCTACTGTCTGTACTAGTTTGTGGACTGCTACTCCCATAATGCATTGTTGTGCTGCTTCTAAGATGTGGACTGGACTACTTCACACACTGCTTCACATTACATGCTAATTCCTAAGGGGCTTTTGTGCATACACATATCGGGTTCGCAAACATCATTGCACTTACCTTGGCTGGTACTCGGTGTGGCGGAGGTGTCGATGTCTGTGACCCCAGTCACAGCTTCAGGGAGGAGTGTGGATTCCACCAAGTCCTCCTTCTGTTGGTGGTCCGCCACCTGTACCCCTGGCCTCTGCAAGCCTCCTTGCCACCCTCTCCTTTGCACTCGAGCGCAGGTTGTACCACCTTTTTTTTATTTCCTCGATGGAGCGCTGTGCCACTCCAATGGCGCAGATTTTTGATTGAATGTCCAGCCATAATCTTCTCTTTTCACTCTCAGGAACCTGGAGTGAAGTTTTCCCGAACAGGCGGTCATGGCTCCTCACCACCTCCTCTGTCAGGACCTCAAGCTCCTGTTCACTAAATTTAAGCCTGCGCTTCCTTTCTGCCTTCTCCTGTGCTGGTCCTGGGGTCTCCATCCTGGCTCAGGTGTTTCTGCTCCTGCTGAGTGCTGCTTTGTGTGGCTGGGCTGCTCTCTCTCAGGATGCTGGTTTGGGTGTGGCACCTGAAACTGCCTGGGATGACTCATTTCCTGCTGGTGATGTAATCAGGCTCCTCCAGGTGTGCATTCTCGAACTTTCTCGCAATTTGTGATTTTTTACCGAATCGCAAAAAAATTGCAAATTGCGAGAATGCAAATTGCAAATCAGTAAATGGGCCTCGCAAACCACAAATCCGAATCGCAATTTTGTTACATGGCCAATTGCGACTCTGAGATAGCGATTTCTTAAAAATCACTATTTCGATTCACAAGCTCATGTTTTCATACATATGGCCCAAAGGTACTAACCCAAGAGCAGAACTTCATCGCCGGACCAAGGACGCGGAAGGTCGCTCACAATGCAACAACGTGTGGATACTCAGAGAACCAGAAGGGATTGAATCACAACAAACTGCAGACTTCTCAGAAACATGTTTCAAGAGTTGGGTCCCGTCTGAACATCTATCCTCCTGGTTTGCGGTGGAACACTCCCACTGTGCTTTAACTCCTAGGCCACCACCTGGCGCACCTCCTCGGCCAATGATTGCCCACATCTTGAAATTTAGAGTTAGGGACACCATTCTTTGTGAGGCCAGAAATCACCCAGATCTTCGATGTGGAGATGCCAAAGTTCTCCTCTTCCCCAATAACACCAAGGAAGTCCAACAAAGACGAAGGTCTTACACCAAAGTTAAGCAAATGTTGCGAGCAATGAGCCTTCAATAACGCCTCCTCTTTCCTACGAAACTGAGGGTGATCAACACCAACAAAACTCACTTCTTTGACTCACAATACTTGGCCTGGCAATGGCTTACAGAGGAACACCCAGGTCGCACCACAGAGGGAACTACTGCTCATATCTTTGGGAGACCAGGCCCTGCTGCCACCACTTCCAGACCTAAACTGCAGCACCACAGGACTCGCTCAAGGTGGCAGCACATAACGTTACCTTCAAAGACCTCCTGATCTTAAGATTGTCGGCCTTCTGTACAGAAGTGGTGGAAAATGGGACCTTTCCACCGGACCTAGATATGACTATTATCCTGGTCATACCAAAATCCCAACCTCCTGCTTGGCTTACTGCCCTATTTCCCTTCTCAACATTGAAATGAGAATATTTGTCACTACAGTAGCTAAACAGCTTCAACGTGTCCTTCCCATCTTTATACACCCTGACCAATGCAGCGTTTTTGCCGACACAAAGCACATAACACTACCTCGGATGCCTCTATGTGGCCCTAGCCCATCGATCCAAACTTCACATTGACCTGGCGCTGCTCCTTCTCGACTTTGAGAAAGCTTTTAATTCTGTGAACTAGGATTATCTGGGGGCTGTCTTTAAAATCGCTGGTCTGGTCCCACAATTTTGCAAACTTGTACAAGCCCTCTATTCTAACCCCACAGCAAGAGTGTAAGATTAATAGGGTCCTCTCAGACCCCTTTCCTATTGAGAGGGGATTGAACCACTAGCTCGCCTGATAAACACCGATGCCAAAATCCAGGATTGGGACTGGGGCCGGGGGTTGAGGATCATATTGCCTTACATGCAGACGATGACCTCCTCTGCTTGTCCAACTCAGCAATCACAGGCCTCTGATGCCTTCACATCCTTAGCTGTTTCAGAGGACCATCAGGTCTCATGACTGGACCCTGCCAAATTGATCCTGATGCCCTTGGCCTATACAAGAGACTTCTTCGACTGGTAAACTACGTAGACTCAGCATCAAATACCGAGGTATCTAGGTGACTTTAGACCCAGATCTTACCTGGACTCTTAACCTAGAACCACTAGTAAGAAAGACTAAACAAGACCTCACCAAATGGCAATCCCTCCCACTGAACGTGATGGGCGATATAGCACTTTATAAAATGTTGATCCTGCTGAAATTTCTACACATGTTCCAAAACCCTCCACTCATCATAGATGGTTCCGACTTCAAGAGTGCCTGGTGATCTCCTTCTTATGGTGAGGTACCAGTTCCCAACTGGCTTTCAATAACTGCCAGCGTGACTCCTACAAGCGAGGTCTTGGGGTGACTAACCTATATCTTTGTTACTTAACATCGCACCTAGTGGCAGTGCATGACTGATTTAATGGTGGCTGGACAGATCCCACTTACAGCTTAGAATTATCACTGATGGGACGCCCCCAAATTTTATCCATGTTATAAGGAGCTCCAATCCCACACCTCACTGCTCCCATTACTGGCCTAGCCCAATCCTCCTGGAGATGGGCATTACGTCATACGCAGTTGATGCATCCACTGACAAAACAAACCCCACTTTGGCATGGTACATGGCTTAGGGAATCTGCAAATCTAAAGGGCTTTGAAGGATAGGACCTTATTGGACTGTCGCTATTAGGAGATATATGGTTGGTAACCCACATGAAATTGTTCCAGGACCTCCAAAACAAAGATGCACTCACACCCACCCAGTTCTATAAATATTTGCAACTACACAATGTCCTTCACACCCAAGTTCCTCACACTGACCCTTTTCTTTAGAAGCCAAATTCTACATGGGGGCTCTGGGTAAGGGGAAAATATCTCATATCTATCATACACTCATCGTAAGCATACCAGGTGACTGGTGCCATTTTAGAACCCAATAGGAAAACTGGATGGGCCAGTTTGAGGATGCAGACTGGAGGGATGTCTTAACGGCACCTACAACTCTCACTATTTCTACAGCTTAAGATTGATCCAATATTATTATTTGCATGGTGTCTATCTATCACTACAACAACTACATGGGTGGGTCTCCTTCCAGCACCTAGTTGCCACCGGTGTAATACCACTCCAGCAGACTTCTACCGCATGATTTGGTTGTGTCCTCAAATTCAAATCTATTGGTCGACCATAATAGCAAAACTCACCGCAATTAAGGTATGTACCCTTTTCCCCCTTAGTAATATTTCTGGGGGTTCAAGACAATGTGGATGGCACAAGAGCTGGAAAGTCCTCCCTGGTCACAGCCCTCCTAATCGCTAAACGAGACATAGCAGCCCATGGAAGACCCACATCTCCCACCATAACACTGTGGTGCCGAGGGGTTGATTGGTGTTCACAACAAGAATAATCAGTGTATGAAGCAAGAGGTTGCCCCAAGAAGCACAACTGGGTATGGGGGAAACAGCTAGGCCAAAGTCCGTAGACGTGTAAATGACTATGGTGGGATGTCTGGTCTAGGATTATCGACTAACTCTTTGTTCGACTTTAATTCATGCTCAATTGGTGATTGTTCTCTTGTAAAGATTTTGTCCACTGGATGGTCTGTGTGTACCACTACTCCTGTGCGTAACATTATTAAAACCCCGCAAGAAAGCCAAACAGAAGCAACAAGGTGATATAATGGAGAAGTCAGGACAGGAGAGACCCCAGTGAGCATAGTGTAAGCCTGAATGTCCAGATTCCCAGAAGAAGGGGAAAATGAAGAGGAGGTGTAGGCTCAGTGAGGAGGAGAGCAACATCTTGATCACAGAGGTGACAGGGCACCAACACCAGGTCTTTGTCACCTCTAAATTGCCAATAAGTAGGAATGTGGCCATATGGCAGTCCATAGTTGATAAAGTCAACAGAGTGGCAGAGGTGAAGAGAACTTTGACAGACTGTAAGAAGCACTGTCACGATTGCAAGAACAGAACAAAAGTGGGCAGCAACTAAATGGCAGCACTGCAGACTGGTGGTGGAAGTCCCGCACCCCAGGAACAGCTGGAGATGGTGGTAGCGGTCATCTCTGAGGAGTTTGCAACGGGAGTCCAGGGACAGGACACTGCAGCATATAATGACCAACAACAAACACATGGTAAGTTGCGGGGGCCAATGTTGTAACTAACAAATGGCATAAGGGGGAGGCACATAGGAGGCCCTGTATGCATGCAAAAGGGTTGCATGGGGCACCATAATGGCTGAACACCAAACACATGCAATGTACACTGACCCCCCCCCACTATATGCACAGACCACTTCATAACCCTCACACTACTCCCCTCACTATATCAACTGTACCTTCCAGCAATGTTTAACTCTCATTGGGCATCATGTACTAGGCCTGTTGCGCAGGGTGGAGCAGCAAGGCCTGGGATACACCTCCCTGCCCCACTGGGAAAGGGCACAAATATAACATACACAGAGCATACAGGGCATTTCTGTCATTACCACCACCATAACATTGTGGTGATGTGGGGTGATTGGTGTTCACAACAAGAATAATCAGTGTATGAAGCTAGAGGTTGCCCCAAGAAGCACAACTGGGGGCTGGTACACAATTTGCAGCCAAGTGCCCACACAGGCACACCTGCTCCATGCTGTAAGGGTGCCTGTGTTTTGGAGATGATTGCTGTTGTGCATGAAGGGACACCCTCCTCCACTACATCAGGCACGAGTGGTGTTTCTGATGCACAATGCAGCACATATAGAAACATGACATTACCAGGAAAACAAAGATGACAAACATCCTCTTGTCACTTCTACTCCACCCCTAAGGTGGCGTATGAAACTGCAGCATTCCGAGACATAAAAATCTGGGACGTTTCAGAATTTGAGTGGGTTACATGTGTGTTGTATGAGAACATCTCCAGCAACGCATGTGGAATGCCACCTACATGCAGTGTGAGGTCTGAAAGATGCACTTAATTACCAGGCCATGAAAAGGTAAACAAGATGCCTTGTTTGGCCTGGTAAATATGGCCTGGCACACTGCACCACTGGAGTGTAACGTGAAAATGATGCTCTGGTGGGGCAGTGTGCTGTTAGTGTCTGGGAAATGTGGTCAGTTGTTAACCATGTGTGATGAAATGCTGCAGTGCAGTGCAGTGCAGAAGCCCAGCCTGCTGTGCTGTGCTGCATAAAATTGAATTGAATTGAATTGAATTGACACCAATACAGGCACATATTGAGCATGGTGTAGGGGCGCCTATATTGCAGGTCTGATTGCACATGTGCAGTAAGGGACACATCCTTCAACATCAACTATCAGGAATGCTGTCTGCCACTTCCAAAGTCTGTTGCTCATTGCAACACACATTGAAAGATGCAAAAATAGGCCCACAAAAATGTTAGCCATTTGTAGCATCACTACAATGCCACCCCTGAGGTTGTGAAGCAACCTGATGCATTCACACAATGACAAGTTTGGGAATGTGTCAGATCGTTATGCCACCCCACTTGTGTTATAAGAGTGATGTAAGGGGGATAATTGTCCACATGCATCCTCCTTGTCACCTCTTCTTATGCATGCTGTATCCTGCACAACCCATAGTAAGATGCAACTACCTCTTGTCTATGTGATTGTACAGGAAGGTGTCCCTTCATGCACAACAACACTCAGCCCTGCAATGCAGGCACCCTTGCACTCATGCCACAACTGCAGCGCTATCTCCTTGTAACTATACCCCTTTAACTTTTAGATCTCCACAGAGTCAAACTTTGTTTTCACTTTCACCAAGATCAGAGTTCTCACTGTCCTCTGAAATTGTTTGAGGCACATTCTTCTTGGGTAAATTCAGTTTCCCTATTTTTTGCCTTCTGGGCAAATGGTCTCCAGCTTCCACTTGCTTTCTCAAAGCAATAGGGCCTTCACCAGTGCTTGAATCTTAAGTCTACTCATTCGTCACTCTAGGGTGAGGCTCTTCCATCTCAGCTTCAACTGTGAATCTCTCAAGACCCCCCTCAGACCGAGTATGTGCTGTTTCAGGCCCTCTTTGCATTCTCTGATCCCCGACAGCTTGACTAACTTCCTCCACTTGTCTCTCTATCACCACTGGCACTTCTGTGACAGGTGGTGTCACATGGGGGGGATACTCAAGTCTGCAAGTATGTGAAGCGTGTTTCCATTTAAGGAGACCTCCACCTTTAACAACTGTCATTTTGACCAAGATGACTTGATACGGCCCACGCAACGAGGCTCCAAACATATTTTCCTTACATGTTTCTTCACCAGGACCCAGTGACTGGGCTGAGGTCCCGGCAATGTTCCTGATGTGGAAAGTCTGTGGCTGCCCCGACCTGATGAGACATAGAATGCACCACGTCAGCTAGCCTTTTGCAGTAATCAAGTATCATATCATCTGTAATGTTCACAGGTACATGTGGAGGTATAGCTGGCAATCTCATAGCACTGCCCATGATTATCCCATGGGGAGACAATCCCTTCTTCTGATCAGGTAGACTGTGAAGGCTCATCAACACAAGGGGCAAAGTATTAGGCAATTTCAAAGATGCCCAGGCATACACTTTCACCACTTTCGACAATCTTGATCTCATTGTCCCATTAACCTGCGGGTGTCTTTCCATCATTGTTCTGCTGGCACACAACACATCTGTGACACAAAGCTTCAGCCATGAATCTGAACTTGGGATTAAACCATGTTTGCCTAAACAATCGCACCATGGCATCTCTACCAACATGAGCTGGACTATGAACAAACTATTTGTCAACACAGGGCTTCTATCCATTAAAACCTAAATGTCACCATTCTCTCTCTTGACACAACCTGTTCTGACCTAACTCTGCTGTTCTTCCTTTGACACCTATTCCTGAAGCCTCTTTATCTCTTCCTTTGTGTTTGCGGTTGTTAACAAATGGTTGTAATTGGACTCATCCATTCCCTCATTGGTATGTTCTTAATTATCCCTTAGCTGACAGGCAGACTTGAATAAGAAAACCAAATTGTTCACACAACTTTGGCATTTTACCTGGACATACCCCATTTTTACTATTTTTTGTGCTTTCAGCCTCCTTCCAGTTAGTGACAGAAATGGTTGTAAAACCAATGCTGGAAACCAGACAACTAAACATTTCTGAAAAGTAGACAAAATTCTGAATTCAGCAAGGGGTCATTTGTATACATCCTGCAGGGTTTGCCTACAAAAAGTAACAGCTAAAATAAAAAAATATTGAAATTGATGTGAAAAAAGGAGCCATTTCTGTCCACGTTTTCTTCTATAGCTTTTTCCATCTATGGCAGAATTTTGTGAGCAACATATCATTATGTCTGCTGGACTCTTCTGGTTGTGGGGATACATAAGGGCTTGAGGGTTCACCAAAAACCCTAGGTACCCAAAGCCAATAAATGAGCTGTTCCTAGCAATGGGTTTTTATTGTATACTGGGTATACATCAATTCATTTGGTGAAATATAAAGAGTCAGATATAGGTATCAAGAAAACCTTTGTATTTCCGAAATGGGCACAAATAAGGTGTTGAGAAGCAGTGGTTATCTGCACATCTCTGAATTCTGGGGTCCCCATATTAGCATGTGATTTACAGGGCATTTCTCAAACAGACTTCTTTTTTACACAATGTCTTACATTAGGAAGGTAAAAATGTAGAGAAAGACCAGGGGCAATAAAACTTGTTCTTCTATTCTCTGTTCCCCCCAAGTCTCCCGATAAAAATGGTAACTCACTTGTGTGGGTAGGCCTACTGCCCGCGGCAGGAAAGGCATCATGGACATTTCACATTTTTACATTGAAATCTGACATGGAAAGTGCATAGCTGTGGACTTTGGCCTCTAGCTCAGTCGGTACTAGGGAAACCTAGCAGACCTGTGCATTTTGTAAAACTAGACACCTCGGGGAATCCAGGATGGGGTGACTTGTGGGGCTCTCACCAGGTTCTGTTACCCAGCAAGAATCCTTTGCAAACCTCAAAATGTGGCAAAAAAACGTTTTCCTCACATTTAGGTGATAGAAAGGTCTGGAATCTGAGAGGAGCCACAAATGTCCTTCCACCCAGCATTCCTCCAAGTCTCCCAATACAAATGGTACCTCACTTGCGTAGGTAGGCCTAGTGCCCGTGTCAGGAATGGATCATACAACTGTCAATCTTAGTCCTTACACGAGGTCAAGCGTTGACCCTGGGGTGATTAATTCCTGACACAGGCACTAGGTACAGGCACTCAAGTGGGGTAATGTTTTTATCAGGACAGGTGGTGAAACACTGGATGGCAGGAATTTTGTGGATCCCAGCATATTCCAGTAGGTTGTGTGACAGAAATGCAAGAAAAAAATAGAGTTTGTATTCAACATTTCATCTTTTCAGGATATTCTGGGTAAGAAAACTTTGGGGAATCCACACAAGTCACACCTCAATGGACTCCCCCGGATGTCTAGTTTCCAGAAATGTCTGGGTTTAGTAGGTTTTTCTAGATGGCTGCAAAGCCCGGGACCAAAAACTCTGGTGCCTGCCTTACAAAACCAGGATGTTTTGTGATAGATAATTTTGATGTCTCCACAATACGATTTGGGTGGTGGAATTTGGGGCTGAACTAAATTGGGGAGCTCCCAAGAATGCACTCTCTCTGTATTTGCCACCACATGCACCTGCTCTTTGGGTTCGGCTAACCCACTATTATCCCGCTACACAGACTGTACTTGCGAAGGGACCGCAGGACTGTGCTCATCACCTCCCTCAGAATCACTGGAAGAGGAGTGGTTCGGAAAATCACTCCCAGAGTCTGCGCCAATGAGATGCCATCTCTGCTACTGGCTAACCTCTCGTTCTAAAACACTAGCCTACATAGAGAGTCACAAAATTGCTGTTGGGTGTGTGTGTGTGATGCGTGCAACAGTAAAGGTCAGTCACCTTACCATCGCTTCTTCCCTCAATCAGCACGTTCTCTCAAAACACAAAAAAAACCAACAACAAAAAATTAGTACTTCACCTTGTCACATACCAATCGTCGCAGTCGTTAGCACCTCTGGCACCCAGTCCAACAATCATTATTGGTGCTCCCACTCCATGACCTCTTCCTCAGTTTCTCTCACTACCACCCAGCAAAAGCACATACATTCAATTTGCATTATAGCACAGGTAATGGCTGGCTTTACTAATCCACTCAACTATTTCCATGAAATACAGATTTGATCTTTGCAGTGTAGCAGGATTTAGAAGAGCACAGCGCTTGACAATCACAACTTTGGCCACAAGCATGGTGTGTTCATACTTAGTATGGCAGCTACTTGTCAAATGCTGGGTTCTAGTCCTTGTCAACAGTAATTCAGCAGAATGCTGAACATAAACGGTTAGTGGGTGACCAATGACTTTGTTTTCACACCTCTCTATGCTAACACTGACAGCTGCCACTGCTTTATGGCAACCTGTCAGAGCAGAAGCTAGGAGATCAAGAATAGCAGAGAAATAGGTTACATGCCTTCTGCCATTACCCTGTAACTCTGTAAGAACCAAGAAAGCACAGCCCACCCTTTCATTGCAGAAAAGGGCAAATGATTTATTTTAATCAGGCATTCCCAGTGCTGGGCCATGACAGAGACTTTCTCTCAGCTCTAGGAAGGCAATCAAGCAATAATTATCCTAGGATACCAGATCAGACCTATCATTGTGTGTCAGTCTCTGCAGGCAAATGTTAAGTATCCACAGGCAACAGTAGCCCACCATTCCCAAATACATCCTGACTGCCATCTGGATAGTTGGCAGATTCACTTTCAGATTTGCTAAAATCCTCTCTTGTGATACTTTCCTTGCTCCTTTCTTAGTGTGATGTCCAAGATATTGACTGTACTGCATCTTGCCTAGGAACATTTTATGCCCATTCTCAGCCAGGTAGTTCAACAATTCAATACTATTTTGCTTACAGACTTCTTTAATATTTAACACCACTAGTAGGTTGTTGATATTTTGGACCAGGACTGAGTTACAAGGTATGACCAAGGACTCCAGATTCTTCTTAAGAATTTGATTGAAGATGGAGGGGCTCTCAGTATACCCTTTTCGGACTCAGCACCATGTGAAAACACGAATGCTGAAATGAAATGCGAAGAGGAGCTGACTGTCCTCATGCAAGGGTATAGAAAAGAAATACTGGCACAAATCGATAACCGTGAAACACTCACATGGAATCTGAAACAAAATCACAGCTGGGCTCGGTACCACAGGACAACAGAGAACAGTTGTTATTCACTTTCCTCAAGTTTTACACAATACAATATTTCCCACTTGGTATCTTTACTCTCATAACGGGTGAAATGGATGGCCTCTCCATAATCACTATCAGAATACCTTGTTAAAACAGAAATTCAATTACTGGAGTAATCCCAGTGACCATTTCAGTGTCAGATTATATTGGTGTGTTCTTGGATACGGGTTCAACACCTTTGATCAACTCAATGTCGTGTCCTGTAAAATTCTGTACCTCACACCAGACTGAGGCCCTCATTCTGACCTTGGCGGTCGGCGGAGAGGCGGCGGTCGTACCGCGAACAGACCGGCGGTCAAAAAAATGGCATTCTGACCGCGGCGGTCACCGCCGCGATCGACCGCCACTTCCCCACTCCGACAGCCACGGCGGTCATGACCGACGGGCTGGAGTCTGCGCATTCCGGTCCGGCGGTCGACCCAAGACCACCAACGGTATCATGACCCTGCTTACCGCCGCGGTTTCTGGCGGTCGGGAACCGCCATGCGAACCATGGCGGTAGGCACTATCGGGGCCAGGGAATTCCTTCCCTGGCACTGATAGGGGTCTCCCCCACCCCCCACTGCCCCCCCGAGTCCTCCCCCCACACCCTCCACCCCCCTGCAACCCCCCAGAGGTGGTACGAACCCCCTCCCCACCCCCACCCCGACATGCACATACACGCACCCCGACATGCACACACCCCCAACATGCACATATACACACCCCCTACACACACACATACACAACGGGGACACATACCCGCACACATACATGCCGACATGCGCACCCGCGGAACTACACACATTGCCCATAGGCACAGCAGCACTCCCCGCCCGCATGCACGCACTCACACACCCCCTCTACACACTCACACGCACACCCCCATGCACGCACACATCACACAACACCCCCCCACCCCCTCCCCTCACGGACGATCAACTTACCTTGTGCGTTGGTCCTCCAGGAGGCGACAGGAGCCATGGGGAGGTGACCGCCAACAGAAGACCGCCAACAGAAGACCGCCACACAGAAATGTGGGTCGTAATTCTGTGGGCGGTGTTCTGCTGGCGTGGCGGTGGAGGTTGACCAGTCTCCACTTTCCCGCCGACCGCCAGTGTGGCTGCTGGTGGTTTTCCGGCGGAACGCTCCCAGCGGTCGGAATGCGCACAGCGGCATACCGCCGCGGTCGGCGGTCTTCACCGCGGCGGTAACTCGGCGGTCTTGCGAAAAGACCGCCAAGGTCAGAATGACCCCCTGAGTCTTTAAGGTCTGGCGGCAAGTTGTCAATGGTCATCATGCAGTGTACGAACCATCATTTACGAGTTTGAAGGCAACATCCTCATTGTGAGTTTGCATTTCTACATCTTTCTGCGATAAATGGATGACACAGTTGAGCTTGCAGAGGAGATCTTTCACCAAGAGTCTCACTGGACTAGAATCACGCACTACAAATCAGTGATTCTCCTAAAAGAACCTATTTTCACAGGCACTCCGGTTGTTTCTGGGGTTGTCCTTTATTTATTCGCAACTCCTTTAAATTGGATCATTTTTCAGAGAGGGGTAGCTTTGGGAATTCTACTGTTCTCAAGGTAGAGCGGGTAGCATGAGTGGCACCTAAAAATAACACAGGGTGGCCCTTCACCTAACCATCTATGAATGGACAAGTCTGGTCTACCTCCAAGTCTGCACCAAGTTTGCAGTAGCCCCTCGCCACACACCGTCAGACAGGCTGATCAGGGTCATAGCTCTCGGATGTCTCAGACATGGGGTACTGCTGGAAGGAATTATTACTGTCGTGAAATGCATTCAGACTGATGTTTAGACATTGATTAGAATTCAACCTAGGTCATTCACATTTTTGCTGTGGCATTGGGGGTTGTGGAACCTGCATCACTGGAGCTTGTGGTACGTCAAAATTCTGCACTCTCTGTCTTTGCACATTTTTCATCTGTACTGTTTTTTTACCCTAAGGCTGTACAAACCCTAAATTCTAGAATTGATTTGCTGGATTAAGAGAACATTCCCTCCAATGGTCCTTCTTGATGCAAAAATGATAAGGGTTTGTCTTCTTCAGACTACCTAAATCCATCCCTGTCTAGGGTCAATTTGGACACCCTGACCTCTACACAGAATTGCAGTATTTCCCTGCTGAAACACTCCTTTGATAGCACCAACATTACCTATAAAAGGCTGGATTTGACTATTTTTCTGAGGAGCTTTCATCTGAGCAACCTTTAACTTCTCCTCTAGTTTCTTCTGTTTCATATTTATTTCAAGTATCTCAACATTTCATCATCTGGTTTATGCTACTAACAAATCAAATGTTGCTGAATTATCACACTAATTTCAGGTCTCAATCCTTTTGCAAAAACCAACACAAAATGTCCCATATTCTTCGGTTCAAGTGTCTCCATTCCACGATACTGCTTGAAAGCCTGCAACAATCTCTCATAATAAGCACACATTGACTGTTTAGGTGCTTGAGTTGGTCTGCCCACAAGTCACTCGGAACCACAGTGTTGAGCAGAGTATTGAAATTGGCAAATAACACTTCAAAATCTTCAAAAATTACACAACCTGCTTGCACCACTCTACTGACTTTTCCCTCAGCTTCAGAAAGTTGTTAGTGAATGATGCAAGATCACTTCCGCTCCAAGCAACATGAATGTAACCTCTACCTGGCACTTCTCTCAGTGGGTAATTTCATGTGCTCGCCTCTCACGTACAGGAGGAGGTGGTTCCTCTGTCTGTTTCTTTTGTTCTTTCTTTCTCTGCCATCGACTTTCCATTTGTCTAACTCATTTCATTTCTGAAAATTCCGAATTAGCTCTTCCATTTGTATTTTTAACCTTGAAGGTCTCATAAAGGCAATGTCTTCTACCTTAAACCATACACAGTAACTCCTCTGCAAGGCATTGGCCTTGTTCAAGTATTTTTGAGACAACTCAGATAGTTTGTCATAGACTTGTCCTGCACGTCTGGTAACATCCTTATACATGAATACAAGCTCATTTTCTTGGTAAGAGTCTAAACAAGTCATTTCAAGATTCCCACTAATCATTACACCCAATTCTAACTTTAGCCACATCCACCAAGGTCTCTCTCACATGTGCCTGAATCATTCCCTGACTTCACTCAGAGCTCCCACTATCAATCAAAGAGGTATTCGTATTAAAAGATTTCACCCACTTGTCTATTTCATTCGCACTGAAACTGTGACACCACAGGGACCTTAGTCATATTCCTATCTCCTTGGGTACCGCTACTGGAATTAAAGGCAGCTCCATACAGGAGTACCAGAAGTTGGCATTCTGTGATATGTACCTATGGAACTTCACCCTGTAAGAATCAAAGTCAAATCAGCACTTACCACACATGGAGAGCTTGTTTATGTCCGGACCGGAGATAAATCCTCTCATGCTTATTGCAGCTTTACCTGAAGTACCTGCTGCACTGTGGACAGACAAATTATAAGTTGTCTTCCCTGGAAAATCCTCAAATTCATGGGTTCCACAGGACCAATAGTTAATGGGACATCCTCAATCCACGGGGGTCCACAGGACCAATAGTAACTGGAACAGTTACTGCATCTACAGTGTTTGGGATAGTAGAGTTAGCAGTAACACAGATTCTTGAACATCCCATTGGTTCATAATGCGCATTCACCAGAGTAACCCCCACTGAACAAGAATTCAAGTTTATTTACTCTAACATCTCAGTTCTCCATCTCTTTCGTTCAGCATCCCATTTAGCATCTGCATAAGTACACAATGGGGGTTATTCTAACTTTGGAGGAGGGGTTAATCCGTCCCAAAAGTGACGGAAAAGTGACGGTTTTACCACCAGCCGTATTACGAGTCCATTATATCCTATGGAACTCGTAATACGGCTGGTGGTATATCCGTCACTTTACCGTCACTTTTGGGACGGATTAACACTCCTCCAAAGTTAGAATAACCCCCAATGTTTTTTGAGCTGTTCCCTAATACTTCTTTTTCTCTCTAGGATGAGCAGCACATTGCAGGTGTTGAGCACCTCATACTGTGTAGTTATAAGAGGTGGTTTTATCTCATATAATGCCCTTTTCAAGTTTTAAAGAATTCTCAGATTAAATGTGCCATATCATGGAAACCTCAATGTACCTTCTTTTTCTGTGATCCTATGTCATTGACCAAGCCAAATACATGTGAGGAGCCCCACATTTCTTGCCATTTAACAACCTGGGATATCCATGGGAGGTGTCTTTTCTCCCTCTCTATTAGGCAAAGGCCCATCGCCTCTGAACAAGTCTCGTATGACCTTAAAACAACTTATTTTTCATGAAATATCAATAACATTTTTGTTCTAGGCCAACAAATAAGTCTTTGTCCACAGTTCTCGTTCAAAAGAAACAACCAATCATAGTGCAACACTTTGTAAAGTAGACAATCAGTGCAGACAATAGTATCGTAGTATCATAGTGCAACACTTTGTGATGTAGACAATCACTACAACAACCAATCAATACCAGCATGGCACACTATAAAGCAAATCTAGGGCCAGATGTAGGTAGGCTTTTGCACCTCGCAAACGGCGAAAAACGCCGTTCGCGAGGTGCAAAAGCCCTCAAGCGATGCAGAAACACATTTTGCGAGTCGGATCCGACTCGCAAAATGTGTTTCCGACTCGCAAATAGGAAGGGGTGTTCCCTTCCTATTTGCGACTCGCACCGCGATTTAAGTTGATTTGTGACCGCGAAAGCGGTCGCAAATCAACTCGCAGTTACCATCCACATGAAGTGGATGGTAACTCATTCGCAAAGGGGAAGGGGTCCCCACGGGACCCCTTCCCCTTTGTGAATGCTCACAAAATTATTTTTTCAGAACAGGCAGTGGTCCTGCCTACTCTGAAAAAAACCGAAACAAAAGGTTTCGGTATTTTTTTCTATTTGCAGCTCGTTTTCCTTTAAGGAAAACGGGCTGCAAAGAGAAAAAAAAAACTGCTTTATTTAAAAGCAGTCACGGAGATGGTGGTCTGCTGTCTCCAGCAGGCCACCATCCCCGTGAGTGCCTAGACTCGTTATGGGGTCGCAAACTGCGACCCACCTCATAAATATTTATGAGGTGGGTCTTTGCGACCCCATAGCGAGTTGCAGAAGGTGTCTAAGACACCTTTCTGCATTCCAAATTGCGACTTGCAATTTGGAATCTTTCTACATCTGGCCCCTAGCTCCTTGCAGAGGTTCACCTTCCTTTACAATCTGAATGGATGCACTCTTCTCAGCATAAAACACGTATAGCAAAATACAATACAAATAACTTTTCTCTGTTTCACTAAAGAATTAATGGTATCCAATTACACAAGAGTCAAAGTTATCAATCACTTTGAACTAAACCTCAACCTGCGGTTATCAGTTAGATTGGTACAGATTCACCCTGCGCATTAGGATTCACTATACCAACTGTTAGAAATGGGGTCTTTGGTTGACAGTCAGGTTACTCCCTGTTCAAGCAAGAACCCTCACTCTAGTCAGGGTAAAAGAGAATCAACCTTAGCTAACCCCTGCTTACCCCCTTGGTAGCTTGGCAGAGCAGTAAGCTTAACTTCAGAGTGCTAGGTGTAAAGTATTTGTACCAACACACACAGTAACTCAATGAAAACACTACAAAATGACACAACACCAGTTTAGAAAAATAGGAAATATTTATCTAAACAAAACAAGACCAAAATGACAAACATCCGACATACAAAAGTCAAGTTATGAATTTTTTAAGATTAAACTCAAAAATAGCGCTTAGAAACAAAAAATGCTTCGATGAGGTGTTAGCACGGCGTCGTGTCGGAGTTGTTCCCAACAAGCCGACACCTGCGGCGCCGGACACGGAGTCGCGAAGACCCCCAAGTACAGTACCTTTGGTGAGGAGTGAAAACAAGTCGATGCGCGAAGTCGGGGATCGCGGTGTCTGTGTGAAACACTGAATCCGGGCACTTCGAGCGGCGTCGGTCATGACGTGGTGCGGCGACTTCCACAGAGTCGCAGACGTCAGCGGGGCTGCAGCGGCGTCGGGCCTGCAAAGGTCGTCGTGTTCCAGCGAAGATCACGGAGTCTTTTGCAGGCGGCGTCACCGGATTCAGCAGCGGCATCAGTCCGAAATCGTCCGAAGTTGATTTCCTTGGATTTCCACCAGCTTCCCTTTCAGGGGGCCCAGGGACTGGATAGAGCACCACTTGTCAGAGCAGGAGTCTCTCCAGAGACTCCAGGTGCTGGCAGAGAGAAGTCTTTGCTGTCCCTGAGACTTCAAACAACAGGAGGCAAGCTCTAAATCAAGCCCTTGGAGATTTCTTCACAAGATGGAAGGCACACAAAGTCCAGTCTTTGCCCTCTTACTCTGGCAGAAGCAGCAACTGCAGAATAGCTCCACAAAGCACAGTCATAGGCAGGGCAGCACTTCTCCTCAGCTCTTCAGCTCTTCTCCAGGCAGAGGTTCCTCTTGTTTCCAGAAGTGTTCTAAAGTCTGTGAAGGCCTATTTCAAAGTAAAATCTCTTTTGAATGGGGAATCCTGCCTTTCCTAGGCCAGGCCCCAGACACTCACCAGGGGGTCAGAGACTGCACTGTGTGAGGACAGGCACAGCCCTTTCAGGTGTAAGTGACCACTCCTCCCCTCCCTTCTAGCACAGATGGCTCATCAGGAAATGCAGACTACACCCCAGCTCCTTTTGTGTCACTGTCTAGTGTGAGGTGCAACCAGCCCAACTATCAAACTGACCCAGACAGGGAATCCACAAACAGGCAGAGTCACAGAAATGGTATAAGCAAGAAAATGCTCACTTTCTAAAAGTGGCATTTTCAAACACACAATCTTAAAATCAACTTTACTAAAATAGGTATTTTTAAATTGTGAGCTCAGAGACCCCAAACTCCACATTTTCATCCGCTCCAAAAGGGAATCTACACTTTAATCAGATTTAAAGGTAGCCCCCATGTTAACCTATGAGAGGGAAAGGCCTTGCAACAGTGACAAACTAATTTACCAATATTTCACTGTCAGGACATATAAAACACATTACTATGTGTCCTACCTTAACCAGACACTGCACCCTGCCCTTGGGGCTACCTAGGGCCTACCTTAGGGGTGCCTTACATGTAAGAAAAGGGAAGGTTTGGGCCTGGCAAGTGGGTACACTTGCCAAGTCGAATTTACAGTTAAAACTGCACACACAGACACTGCAATGGCAGGTCTGAGACATGATTACAGAGCTACTTATGTGGGTGGCACAACCAGTGCTGCAGGCCCACTAGTAGCATTTGATTTACAGGCCCTGGTACCTCTAGTGCACTTTACTAGGGATTTACTAGTAAATCAAATATGCCAACCATGGATAAACCAATCAACCATACAATTTACACAGAGAGCATATGCACTTTAGCACTGGTTAGCAGTGGTAAAGTGCTCAGAGTTCCAAAGCCAACAGCAACAGGTCAGAACAAAATAGGAGGCACAATGCAAAAAGATTGGGGGTGACCCTCCATAAGCAAAAAAGTCCAACACCAACCATATAACACATTCACTCACAGATGTCCATGTATCAATTGTGCAGTGACAACATCTCACAACAAGAACCTCCAAACTTAGCAGACCATCACAATATAGTGTCTTCTATACTTTTTAATGCCACCCCAGGATTTTAAGTCATGTCGGACCCAATAACAACGTTAGCTTTTGTTACTAAACACCACACTCACACAACATTCAAAACATCTCCGCAAAACACCATCCAAACTCCACAAAGCACTGCAAGCTAAACATGAACCACTGCAACTCATGACCCTATTGATACTCCTCCGCTGACATGACTCTCTCCAAACCTCTGTCAATCTTCCAAATTCTGGACATAGGCACTAGGGACTGGGCTCTAGGATTAACTAATCTGCAATAGAGAGTGCTAGCTCTCCTTACTTCTAGACTCAAACTATCCTCATTCTACTACCATCTGATGACGCTCGGGCCCATATTAATATTTTTCTTCTTCTGACTGATCTTTTTAGGATGCTGGAGAAATAAAGGAGAGTTACAATCAACCTTTAGATTTAATTGAGTGTGTAACCCATTAGGTCACACATTTAATACATGTGGTAGAGGATAAAGTTCAAAATTTTATTACAAATTAAGAGCCAACCTAGTGTATATGAATCTCAAGAACATGCTATATATGTACAAAATCACCAAAGGTGAAGTAAAGTGTTGAATGAGGTTACGTCATGTAAGCATAAGGCATATGAGAATTTTAATTGAAGCAATATGAAAGGTGAGGAACAGAATCTGATGATCTGTCCTCTTGCCTAATCATGGGAGAATCTAAGTTAATCTAAATACCCTACAATAAGCTATAGGGACATCCTATTTAAGTTCCAGGAAATATAGGAAAGTGTCAGCATAGCGAAAACGTCTGTAGAAGTGCTAATAGAGAGGTGATGCATAGCATAAAGCCACACAATTAAACAAGATTAAGGGTCTGTACCCCTCCAAATGGCAAGGGGATCTGTTCTTCTTAAACTAGGTGAAAGCCAATGAAACCTACAAAACTGTTGAGAAAGCTATGTTATCCTCATCAGTAGTTTTCCATCTTCCTTGCACAGATGAGATTGCCAGGTCCCATCAAACCTCACGTCCCACAAGTCAGAATGGTCTTGAAAGTCTCTTGGTGTCTGGTACACAAACAGGAATCCTTTCTTTTTCGTTTGTTAGTACACCTTGTGCTTGCCAAAGCACCCCCACAACACCACTATCTTCAATACATACACATGCCTTTCGTTAACTGTAGACTTGCACAAATGCATCTGCAAAATCAAACGTTTCAGGCCTTTGGTTATGCTAGCGTAATAAGGCATTGAATGCACATTTGCAATACATGATTTTAAGTGCATCTTTCAACTATAGTTTGAAACAATAATTATAAATAAAACATGATTATATGCATCTTTACCATAAAACAAAATCAGAGTGCATGAATAGATCTGTGCAGGAATAGTTCAATTCAGCATGCTGTAGTCAATCATTACTGAGTCTCCTGGCTTCAACAAATTCCAACACAACAGGGGAAGCCGAAATGAAGATTTCTGCACCTTTCCAAGAGCTTGCACACAAGTTGGAGGTACACACAGGTAGATTTTCTGCCAGGTATATTTTTGGGGTGGTTTTACTGTACCAGGAGAAGTCTTGTGTTAAAAGATAGGCCTCAGGACCTCTGAATTACATGGCGTATGCCCTGCCTTCTGACATTTCCAGGAGCCTACAATTAATTGAAAATAATTCCTGCTTCCTCTCTTTTTTAAAAGCTTTAAGGACTTAAACAAAAAATAGTTGACTTGTCTGTGGTGACATCATTAAGGCAGCACCTATATGGACTAGTATCATTGGAGCAAAACAAGCTACCGAAAAAACAGATTGGCAGTACGGCTATTGTTTCTGCAATGTTGCTACAGAGGAATGGTGTGAATGTAAGAAAGTTACTGACTACATCTATGCTCCTAACACCTTTATGAACATGTGTGGTTGATTTAACACCTATTAGGGACTATTCCCTACTCCTTGCTGGCTTCTAGTGTTATACATTTTGGCATATACCTATTTTTGCTGGTGGATTTTTCTATCCTTCTGATTCAACTTCTAAGTAAATAGTTAAGGAAATCTATTGCCAGTCAGGCATAATCTTTATTTTGGCAGATGCCATAAAAGAAGAGCTGAAAACAGTATGAGCGCAATAAATACAATATATAAATATATAATACAAATAATGATATAAAAATCTATCACATATCATAAAGAAAACACAGTAGATAAATAAAGCAGGATAAAAACATATCAAAATACATCACTGCTAAATCACCAGAAAGATGGGAACTACTAAAATCTAGGTCTGCACAACAATTAAATTACAGTTCAAAATGTGGACAAAATGTCAAATCTTCCTCCCAAATATAAAACACAATAATGACAAATAAAAAAAGGCTAATAAATTGCACCACAGTGCCAAATGAGAAGAAAGTTAGCAATTGACTGGGTCAGCAATGCCATATGAAATATAAGAACCTAGAGACAGCAAAAACTATTTGCTGGCTGGTATCGGTCTGCAAGATCCTATATGCTTCCAAATGCTTTCCAATACCTAGGTTGCAACATATCTGGATTAACCATTTGTCCCTAGGCATCAAATACACATTACACAAGAAAAGGATACCAACCACTATTTCAGGTGATGAACCACAGAACAGGCAAACCCTCCCAGTTGGTCTCACAGGGCAGACCCACTGTCAGTAAATGAGTGCAGTGGCTGGGACTCAAGTCTCAATTGGATGAATAGCTTTGCGGCTAATACAGGTTGGATCTCGTCAAGATACTGCTTTGCCATGAATTTGCCCTTCCTCAGGAAAAAACTGTCTGTCAAAGATGCAAGAGAACACCTATTTAAGAGGTAACTCAGTTTATAATGTTTGAAGTTACTCTTAAGAACAGCTTTGGGGGTGAGAGAGAAACCCGCCCTTCAGGGTCCTCCCACAGCCTTTCGTTGCCCATCTTCCCCAGGGTCTCTCTTACGTATTTTATCCAAGGAAGGTCTCTGGACCCCGATAATCTAAGGATCTCCTCCAGACCTTGATTATAAGGATGAAGCTCTGGAGTACTCCAGATGCTTGTCCAAGATCTAACACTGAACCCTATGGAGCTAGGTCTGAGCCCCATATTCAGCCTATGAGGTAGCAAAGGAGCCTTACGATGATGTTGAGCAGATAATTTGAGATCCCCATATCAAATACCACACGCCACAATTTGGGCCTGGGGACCAAACCAAAAGCGGAACATAAGTCCACAAACACCACATAGAAACGTCCACTCTCAAGAACCACAGTTTTCCAATATAATAGCTGAAACCTAAACACCTGATTGATAGTGAAGGTGCAAGCACGGAACCCTGCTTGCAAAGTGGTGAGACTATCATTAGCCTCCATCCAGTCTTGAAGTCTGCCTAGGATAATTCTGCTGAACAACTTCGTTGTGCGGTCTATAAGGTAAATGAGCCTATAACTGGCAGGTAGGAGAGGAGAGCCTTTTTTATAAATTGGTAGCATTTCAGCCCCTGCCCAGGAACATGGAACGGGTATCCCTCTCATTAAAGAATTAAAAAATGGCATAAAGTATGCACCCAAAACATCTATCTCAACAAGTTTCCTAGGTTCTTGCCTATCCCTGGTGTTTTGTTGGAAAATATCTTCTTGATTGCTATACACGCTTTTTAGTTCATAATGGTAGAGTACTGCACAAAATGTGTCTTGCAATTCCAAAGGATTCAGCACTTCTGAGGTGAGGAAGTGAAGACAAAATGTTCCCAATGTATGAGAAGAGAATCATTAAAGACTATAAGAGCCAGATGTATGTCCATTTCTAGTTCTCTCTAGTCTCTAATTGCATCTTTTTGCGAGTTGCAATTAGAGACTCGGACATGGAAATGTACAAATGTGTCTCAGGCACATGTAGCTATTCTCAATGGGGTCGCAAATTATCCATCTCATTAATATTCATAACCTAGGTTGCAATGTGCAACTGCATTGGTAAAGGCCACAATCACAGGGCTGGTGTTCTGCTGGGGGCAGCAGACCACTATGTCTGTGATTACTTTGAAATAAAGCAATCTTTGTTTTTCCTCAAAAGAAAACAGGAAGTGTTTAAAAAAGAAGAATTAAAAGTTGTCTTTTCATTTTTTAAAACTAGGCAGTGGTCCGTGGGACCATGGCCTGTTATTAAAAAAACGTTTTTGCTACCATTCTCAAAGGAGAAAGGTTCTCCTGGGGCCCCTACCAGTTTGCGAATGGGTTACCACAAACTTGAGGTTGGTGGTAACTGAGAATGCTTTGTGACTGCTTTCAAGGTTGCAAAACATTCATACATGGCCCTGCGACTCGCTATTAGGAAGGGCGCCCTTGGGCCACCTCTTCCTAATAGCGACTTGCAATCCCTATTTTGCAAGTCGGTAACAGGTTACAGACTCGGAAAATAGGGATGGTACATGGTCAGAAGCCGTTTACCGGTCGCAAACAGTGCACAAATCGGATTCATACATCTGGCCCTAACTACTCCCGTCTCTAGATTAGATGCATTTTTCATTGGACAAGGGAGAATGCCAAAGCATGTGCCTCCTGCTTAGAGGTGATACAATTTTGCATAAGAACCACAGTTACCTAACTAATCAATCATAGTGGAGTACAATTATAAAACAAGTGTGTAAGCTCTCATGTTGCTTCCTATCCACTAGGGTCTGTGTCCTTCTTTTGTTCTTCTTTTGTTTACTGTGATTTAATGTAACAAAATTCTCTTCTGCATTGAATTATATGGTCGATTTTGCCTTATTTCTGGATCAAAGAAAGAGAGTAGGCAACAAAATCCGTGTTACTTGAAATGTAAAACTCAAAACAGTACACATATTTATCACTGCATTTTAATTCATCCTTTTTATTCTCTGCACAGTATTTACAAGTGGATATATGTATCCTACTGCAATAATATGTCAACATGTTTCAGAACCTGCCAGATTACTTCTTGGGCTTCTGTCAGGACAAAATAACAGGAAAATACCGCAACCCAACTCCCTTCAGGGAACTGATATACTTCCACTAAAACATCCTTATTGTTTCCGTACTTATTTTTTCAGAGTTCTGCTCACTGCTGCAATTTTTCAAGTTTAATAGCTAAAACGGGTTATTTGAAATGGGCAGGCAAACCACTTGGTCTTGGGAAGGCTGGTAGAAGCACCATTGATTTGTATTTTCATTCCCATCCAAGGTACTATTTCCAGGACTGCAAATCATCCTCTGGTATTCTATATGTCCTCTTCATTATTTATGTTTATAATCATTGTGACATCTCAGAGAAGAGGCATTGTTTGGTGCTTATCAACCTTCTTAGGCATTTGGGAGTCTGAATACTTTCAGGCTATTTGTGCTGGTCCTGAAGGTGAGAATGCATCTGTACCACGTGACCCTACTTGAGAGGCATATGGACGTATGCATGCCATAAGAAGATCCATACCCTACAAGATTTTCAATTCTCTACAATGGGATTGGCATCCTTTTTAGCAGTACAATAAGCTTTGCTCGGCCCTACACCACAAATAGGGCAGCTTCTCTTTTGTGACAGGAGTCTTACACAATGCCCATCTCTTTTCTAGACTCAGGAGGTGGAAAAACAAAATATGGTTTGGGAAATTTGGGATACCAGAAGTGTGGACAAGAACTAGTCGCATGAGTGCTGCCACTACGGAAAATGTTTACTGTGAGAACTTTTTGGTAGGAGATTTTCCTGGTCCAAAGCAGGATGCAAATGGAAGCAGATGGGTAGGGGTATATTAGGACCATGTCCTTGTGAGTTAATGTAACATAAAGTTTGACATACCATAAAAATACTAGTACATTTTCAATTTTATTCCCTCGCATATCATCTGGATTTTATTTCCAGAAAGCATAACTGATTCTGTCTGCACTGATGTTTCCATTTTTTGCATACCAGAATTTCAAAGATTGCATGAACTACACAAGGTAATAACTATTTTCAATTCCATACTTTCCACCTCTTAGCCCCATGTTATATTGCTTGTTATTTGTTTTGCTTTGAAAACATAGCTGTTGTCAGCTTTCTTTAACCCCTTCTGTTCTGGGGACGTAATGGTTACCTCCACCGGCACAGTGTTCCTGTGCAGAGGACGTAACCATTACGTCCTCGGGATGGAGCTCAGAGGGAGCACTAGCGCTCCATCTGTGGGCTTCCCTCCCACCCCCCCAAGGCAGGGATGGAAGGGAAAGCCCTTCCCCTTCAACCCCTGATCCCCCCAGTGACGTCTGATGACGTCACCACGCATTTGCTGAGAGGCTTCAAAGGGAAGCAAAGGAATTTCCTTCCCTTTGAAGTCTCTCAGAGCATTTCAGAAGCTGGATCGTAAAGCGATCTGGCTTCTGAAATGCACACTAGACACCAGGGATTCATAGTAAAAATGAAATTGACATAAGGGGAGCGACCCCTTGGGCAAAGGTCACTCCCCAGGGGGTCAATTGTTTTCAAGGCCTTTTCTGTCCCCCTGGGGGCAGAGCGGCCTATTGTTATTAGGCCGATCTGCCCCCGGGGGGGGGGGGGGAGAAACCATTAGGGGCCACAGATCTTTTTTTTTGCTCTTGTTTTTTAGAGTTGGGGAGCAACTCCTTAGGAAAGGGTCATTCCCCTAGGGGGCAAATTATATTTAGGCCATTTCTTCCCCCCTTGGAGGCAGACCGGCCTATTTTTACCACTAGACACCAGGGAGTTTTTTTTATGCCAAATTCACGGAAGGGAAGCGACCCCTTAGACAAGGGTCGGTCCCCGGGGGGGCAAATTTCTTTTAGGCCATTTCTGACTCCCCCCTGGGGCAGATCGGCCTACTTTTATTAGGCCGATCTGCACCCGGGGGAAGAAACCTTTAGGCGCCAGGAATCTTTTTTTTTTTGTTTCTTAGAGGTGGGGAGCAACCCCTTAGGCAAGTATTTAGACCATTTCTGCCCCTCCAGGCCGATTTTTGTTAGGCCAATCTGCCCCCAAGGGGGGCAGAAACCACTAGGCGCTGGCGATTTGTTTTTTGCGCCAATTTCACGCAAGAGCAGCAACCCCTTGGGCAAGGGTCGCTCCCGAGGGGGGGCAAATTTATTTCAGGCAATTTCTGCCCCCCAGGGGCAGATCAGCCTATTGTTCTTAGGACGATCTGCCCCGGGGGGACAGAAACCTCTAGGCGCCAGGGATCATTTTTTTTAAAAAAAATTTTAATGTTTTTTAGAGGTGGGGAGCGACCCCTTAGGCAAGGGTTGCTCCCCTGGGGGGAAATTGTATTTAGACCATTTCTGCCCCCCCAGGCCGATTTTTGTTAGGCTAATCTGCCCCCAAGGGGGGCAGAAACCACTAAGCACCTGGGATTTTTTTGGGGCACCAATTTCATGCAAGGGGAGCAACCCCTTAGGCAAGGGTCGCTCCCCAGGGAGGGGGGTATTTATTTTAGGCCATTTCTGCCCCCGGGGGCAGATCGGCCTATTGTTATTAGGGGGGCAGAAACCTCTAGGCGCCAGGGATAATTTTTGTGGTTTTTTTTTGTTTTGTTTTGTGTTTTAGAGGTGGGGAGCGACCCCTTAGGCAAGGGTCGCTCCTCTGGGGGGGGAGAATTTATTTTTGGCCATTTCTGCTCCCCTTGGGGCCAAATCAGTGTATTTCTATTAGGCTGATCTGCCCCCAGGGGGGCAGAAACCACTTAGGCACCAGGGATTGGTGTGTGTTTGTGTTTTCTTTAGGGGGGCAGCCCCTTGGGTAAGGGTTGCTCCCCATGAGGGCACATTACTGTTGGCAATATCTGCCCCCTTTGGGGGCAGATTGGCCTATTTTTGGAAGGCCCATCTGCCCCCAACGGGGGGCAGAAAGCCCACCAGAGACCACAGAAGTTTTTTTTCTCCAAAATAAGAGGGTGGGGGTATGGCCATGCAGATGGGGCAATTACCCCTGATCCACACCCCGGGGGGGGAGGGGGGCAGAAAGTCTACTAGATGTCAGGGAATTAAAAAAAAAAATAGTGGGGTGGTGGCTACCAACCAGTATGGGCCTGGTTATGCCCCCACCTCAACTGAAAGGGGTAACAGTCTTTCAACTCTCCCCCGCACTCTAAAACATCTTATCCCACAGCAAGCAAGGAGAAGTTTGATTATTTGGGGTTTTGGTTTCACATTTGGGCCATGTGAGCTTGGCTAACTCTCAAAATCGTCCCACTTGGAATGGTGAGGGCTGCACTTTACGGACTTTGGGACGCTGACATGTAGAAAAATCCACAAGACCTAGACACATCTGAAAACTCAACATCTGGGTGATTCCAGGGTGGTGTGTTTCACATGCACCCGCACCATTTTCTTAGCCACAATGCCCTGCAAACCTCCAACTTTGCTGGAAATCACACATTTCTCCCACGTTTTTGTGATGTAACCTTCCGGAATCTGGAGGAATCCATAAAATTCCTACCACCCAGCATTGTCTCATCTAGACCGATGTAAATTCTACTGCACTTGTCAGATTAAAAATGTTTTTTTTTCAAACTGCCCTTTTGGACCCGCTTTGTTTCCTCCTCAATTTCGACATGTTTTTGGCTCTTCCCTGTCACAAGCACTTGGCCCACCTACACAAATGAGGTATCATTTTTACCGGGAGACTTTGGGGAATGTTGGGTGTTATGAAATTTGTCCCGGTGCGGTGATCCCACACAGAAATGTAGGAAAAATGCGATTTTTTTAAAGCTAAATTTGAGGTTTGCTGAGGATTCTGGGTAAGAAAACATTGGGGGATTCACGCAAGTCACACCTTCCTAGACTCCCTTAGGGGTCTAGTTTTCAGAAATCTCTGGGTTTGGTAGGTTTCCCTAGATGGCTGCTGAGCCCAGGATGAAAAACGCAGGTGCCCCCCTGCAAAAACAGATAGTTTTGTATTTCATAAATTTGATGTGTCCAGATAGTGTTTTGGGGCATTTCCTTTCGTGGGCATTAGGTCTACCCACAAAAGTGAGGTATCATTTTTATCGAGAGACTTGGGGGAACGCTGGGTAGAAGGAAATTTGTGCCTCCTCTCTGATTCCAGAACTTTCTGTCACCGAAATGTGAGGAAAACTTGTTTTTTTGGCCAAATTTTGAGGTTTGCAAAGGATTCTGGGTAACAGAACCTGGTCAGAGCCCCACAAGTCACCCCATCTTGGATTCCCCTAGGTGTCTAGCTTTTAAAACTGTGCAGGGTTGCTAGCTTCCCTAGGTGCCGGCTGAGCTAGAGGCCAAAATCCACAGCTAGTCACTTTGCAAAAAACTACTCTGTTTTCTTTGTGAAAATGTGATGTGTCCACGTTGTGTTTTGGGGCATCTCCTGTCGGGGGCGCTAGGCCTACCCCCGCAAGTGAGGTACCATTTTTTATTGGGAGACGTGGGGGAAGCTTGGTGGAAAGAAAGTTGTGGCTCCTCTCTGATTTCAGAACTTTCTGTCACCGAAATAAGAGGAAAAGGTGTTTTTTGGCCAAATGTTTAGGTTTGCAAAGGATTCTGGGTAACAGAACCTGGTCAGAGCCCCACAATTCACCCCATCTTAGATTCCCCTAGGTGTCTAGTTTTAACAATGCACAGGTTTGCTAGGTTTCCCTAGGTGCTGGCTGAGCTAGAGGACAAAATCCACAGCTAGGCACTTTGCAAAAAACAGCTCTGTTTTCTTTGTGACAATGTGATGTGTCTAATTTGTGTTTTGGGGCATTTCCTGTCGCGGGCGCTAGGGCTACCCCCACAAGTGAGGTACTATTTTTATCAGGAGACTTGGGGGAACACAGAATAGAAAAACAAGTGTTATTGCCCCTTGCTTTCTCTACATTTTTCCTTTCAAAGATCAGACAGTGTGTAAAAATGGCGTCTATTTGAGAAATGCCCTGTAAAAGTCCAGCTGACGTAATGGTATATTGCTTTCAAACATCCGACATCGCAGGAAAAATTTACAGAGTAAAACGTAGAGAAAAATGGCTGTTTTTTTCACCTCAATTTCAATATTCTTTTATTTCAGCTGTTATTTTCTGTATGAAACACTTGTAGGATCTACACAAATGACCCCTTGCTGAATTCAGGATTTTGTGTACTGTTCAGAAATGTTTAGCTGGGATCCAGCATTGGTTTCTTACCCCTCCCTGTCACTAACTGAAAGGAGGCTGAAAGCACAAAAAATAGTAAAAATGGGGTATGTCCCAGTAAAATGTAAAAATTTTGTTGAAAAATGCGGTTTTCTAATTCACGTCTGCCTGTTCCTGAAAGCTGGGAAGATGGCGATTTTACCACTGCAAACCCTTTGTTGATGCCATTTTCAGGGAAAAACACCACAAGCCTTCTTCTGCAGCCCTTTTTTCCCATTTGTTTGAAAAAAAAGAAATGTTCGCTGTATTTTGGCTAATTTCTTGGTCTCCTTCAGGGGAACCCACAAAGTCTGGGTACTTCTAGAATCCCTTGGATGTTGGAAAAAAAGGACACAAATTTGGCATGGGTAGCTTATGTGGAGAAAACGTTATGAGTGCCTAAGCGCAAACTGCCCCAAATAGCCAAAAAAAGGCTTGGCACAGGAGGGGAAAAGCCCTGGCAGGAAAGGGGTTAATCAACCATATTTAGAGAATGTTAAACATAACAAAAAGTGCTAATAGTTGCTTCAGTCAATTGAAATTAGATGGTCTTCAGGAAACCAGGGTGACACGTCCATGATCAGAGACTCCCCAGAAATGTGTGGTCATTTTAGGTCTAGCTCTAAATAGTTTTAACCCAATCTACCCCAGTTACTCTTCAAATGGCAGCATGACAGAGTTGTTCTTGATTTCTGATTGATACTTACTCTTGCTATGTTTGGCTAAGAATTGTTTTAGCTCTTTTAATCGTTGTAAACCAAGAGCACTGGCTGACCACCCTTTTGTGCATTCTAGGAACAAATGTCCTCCACATTGCACTGCATCCTAGCGAAACAAGTTTACCACACTGTAGTTTATCCAGTGGTGGTAAAACATTGCATTCCATGTTGGGATACTACCCCTCAGCTAACCTTCACAGGTATTATTGCATTCAGAGATCAATAGGTTTCTCTTGGTGATTATGTATTCAAGCTTTTTCCCCTTCCCTGCAGAGTTCCACAAGGGGCATCACTAAGCCCTACACTATTTAATATGTATGTTACAGCTTTAGCAAAGATGATTCATTCATTTGGGTTCTCCAAAGTCTTTTATGCTGATGATACCCAGATATTGGTCCCTATTTCAAGGAAGCAAAACTGTTAGGAATTGGGCAGTTGCGAGGACCTTGAACTGGGAAAAGAGTTGCGTGGCGGTTCCAAAGACAATGCACCGGTCCGGTTCCACACAACAGTAGCAATGCACTGATTCGGCTCCTGCAGCAGAGGATGAGTCAGTTCAGCTAGAGCTAACACCTAAGGCCCACTTCCAAGAGTTCAGGACTGGGGTTGGTACCACTTAGCAGGGCGGCTGACAGATGGCAGAGTCCAGGTGCAGAAGCAGGATGGTTGGAAGTATTTTATGTCACTAAGATGTCAGATCAGGAGGCCAGACAGCTAGCCCTTGGAGTCACTCTGGGTTCAAGTTATGCAGGTTCAATCCTTCTCACTCAAGCAGGGGAACAGTTGGCAGCAGGGCAGCACAGAAAGGCAGGAGTCCAGCAAAGCAGCAATCCAGTAGAGTGCCATCCCTTCAGCAGCACAGCAGTCCTTCTTCCTGGCACAGTATTCACAGGTCCAGAAGTGTACTCAGTTGATGGTGTCAGATGTCCAGCACTTATACCAAGGAGGGCCCTTGAAGTAGCAGAGGCTTCAAAGACAGGCCTTTGGAGTGCACAGAAGTCCTGTCCTTCCTGCCCTGGCTCCAGATTCACTACAGCTGGTTATGTAGCTCTTTGTGTGGGGGCAGGCCTATTCAGGTGTAAGTGAGGATGGGTCCAGCTCCTCCTTCCCATTCTCTGAGGTTGGCCCATCGAATCACATCTAAGCTCCCATTGTGCATGGCTGTCAAGGGGACATACACAAAGCCCGGCTGTCATCCAATCCAGACAAATGACAGAGACAGGCAGTAGGAACCAAATGGCTAAAGTAAGAAAATCCCAACTTTCTAAGAATGGCACTATCAGATTTAGAATTTAAAATCCGACTTCACCATAAGTTGTGATTTTAAATTGTGATTCCAAAGACATCAAACTTGAAAATTCTACCTCTTCGAAATTGTGATTTACACTTCTAAGATGTAATAAAGTAGCCCTAATGTTAACCTATTGGCGACCTAGGCCTTGATGTAGTAGAAAATGTCTTTGGGAGTTTTTCACTACCAGGACACTTAAAACTTGAAAGTACATGTTCTGCCTTTTAAATATATTGCAAGGAAAGGTTTGAGCCTGGCAAAATGGTTATTTTGACAGGTCGACAAGGCAATGTAAAATTGCACATACCAGTTCTGCAATGGCAGGCCTGAGCCATGGTTAAAGGGCTGCTAAAGTGAGTGACACAAGCAGTGCTTCAGGCCCACAAGTAGCATTTAATTTACAGGTACATGTAGTTCACTTACCAGTGACTTATAAGTGAATTAAATATGCCTGTTGGGGATAAGCCAATGTGACCATGTTTAGGGGAGAGACAACAAGCACTTTAACACTGGTTAGCAGTAGGTGCACAGGGTCTTAAAGCCAGCAAAACCGAGGTCAGAAAAGTGGAAGGGGTAGGCAAAAAAGTTGGGGGAAGCCCACCCTAAGGCTGTCAGTTCTAACAAAAACATTTCCACAATTGCATGTTGGAGGTAGGTAGCTGGATTGAAAACAATTGTCTTAAACCTATCTCAGGGAAAACTGAGGTTTTTACATTTTCAAAATGACACGTCTTTCTGGTCCCCGATATGTTGGCCCCACATTTTCAGAACCCTTCCATCTCCTGCCAGGAAAGTCAAGAATCTGGGAGTACTCTATGACGATAAGCTGACCTTCGCAGACCAAAACCATCAAGTCACTTCAACTTGTCTCTATTTTTTAAGAACCTTAAGTAATTTTGTTTTCCTTCATTCCTTTGGAGTTTCAGAGAACTGTAATTGGTGCTCTAGTGCTATCCAAAATCGACTATTGCAGTGCTTTACATGTGGACATCCAACAACAATAACTAAATAACGTTTGATCCTACAAAACGCAGCTGACCGTCTTCTTCTAAATATTCTAAAATTTCAGTCAGTTTCACAGGCCATAGTAAATTTTAACTGGCTGCAGGTAAAAAATCAGGTCGCTAAGGCTTTTGCATTGCTGTTAAAGCACCTCGTGAAAGCTTTTATTTAAATTTGTTTATTTATTTATACAAATTTACTATACAACAACAATAACAGCCCCGTGAGCTGTACAGCGAACAAAGGAAATACAGTAGTGTACCCATAATATCGCACAGGACCACCAAAGGTTAGATACAATAACTGAGGATCTCAGCATATCTAGCTCAACAGAGACCGGTAGCCTCCCAGCCACCCATGAGCACAGCCTCAAATAGCACACCACTAGTATGAACCACGCACAGCATTCACTAGGGCACAAACATAACCAACATCAACCAACCAAAAATGAAGAGGCGGCAGAGTAGGCACAAGCAGCAGGGTCCACCATCAGACGATACATACAATACTCGCAGGAGATAACATCTAGTCCAATCAATACCAGAGTGTGACGTGACATAGAGAGCATTAGCCCTCATCATTCAATCATGAGAGGCCAAAAAACCGCGAAGAGGTGCCCAGATATCTCTAGGACGAGAGCCCGCAGGGGCCTGCTCCCAAAAGATTGACAGCTGTTCCTGACAGAACGCAGCATCACGCAGCCAGTCAGCCCTACGCGGTGCCCTGCCCCGCCCCCAACACATCGCTACCCTTCTCTTTGCCAGTAAAAGCAGCATACCCCATCCAGCAGCCCAAGCAGCGCCAACACAGGAGAGAGAGGCAGAACCAAGCCAGTCATTCCGGCAATGTCATGCATCACTTCTTCCCAAAAATCACGCACCGCTGCACAATTCCATGCAAGATGCAGAAAATCAGCGTCCGGCGCATGGCAACGTTCACAGCGTGCATCAGCCCGCAGACCGATAGCACACAAGCCACGAGGAGTGTAATATAACCGGTGCAGGAATTTAAAGAGGATGAGTTGCAGCCTGTAGTTGGGCGACAACATGTGCATATGCGCACAACAGCTTCTCCACATTTCCTCAGTAAGCACCTCCCCAACATCCAACCCCCATTTAGCCTTAGCAGCCACAACCACTGCCCTATGCTGCTCCTGCATACACCCATACAATCGAGTAATAAGCCTTCGTGGGGACTGCGCCCGCCACATCAATTTGAGTGCCCGGCAAGTCTCAAGCATGGCCAGGAGACCAGGATACCGCGTGCGGAGCATCGCATAAACACGCAGTAAGTATAACCTGTGCAGCACATTGTCAGCACCAGCCCGCAACGTCTCCCCTGGCGAGAGCAGACACTCTTTCGCAAACCAGTCCCCCAGTAATGACAACTCAAAGGCCTCAAGAAACTCTTGCAGGCGAGCATCACAAGACATCCTCTCATCTGCCACGTCCAGCACCGGCATCGCAGGGGCAAAGGGCAAACCCATCCCAGACCGGCGCACCAAAGCAGCCCAAGCACCCGGAAGTACACACCACAGAATTCATCCCCCTCGCACAAGTCCGAGACATACAACCGAGGACTCTCGGCAGACGATCCGGCCACACCAAATCGCTCTGAGGCACAAGATGAGGCAAATACCTTATAGGATGAATCCAGAAGTACGCAAAGTGGGCCTGCGCACAGTAATAATAAAGCTCCAGATCCGGAGCAGCAAGGCCCCCCATTTCGAACGCCAGTGTCACCTTCTCCCAGGCAATCCTAGGCTGCCATCCTGCCCACACCAGTCGCACCAAAGCAGATCTGAGCCTCCTACGGAAACTTACAGTGAGCACCAGCGGCAGATTAACAAAAAGATACAGAAACTTTGGCAAAACAACCATCTTAGCAATGCCGATGCGCCCAATAAGCGAAAGCGGCAACGTGCGCCACACCTCAAGTCTATCTTCTAGTCAAGCTACTAACCTTCCGTAATTAGCAAGCCACAAAGTCTCGACATCGCAGCTTAGCCATACTCCCAGATAACGGACTGGGCCCTCTGCCCATTCAACAGGATACCGCGACGAGCAACGCGCAGTACCACTAGTAAGGGGAAGCACCAGCGACTTCGACCAATTCATCATGATGCCCAAGAAGCCGCCAAATCGGATGACCTCAGTCAACAGGACATCTAGATTCATACCCGGCTCCCGCACGTACAACGCAATATCATCTGCATACAACGAGATTAACATCGGTCGCTGCCGAAACTGCAGTCCCCTATGATTATGATGCTGCCGCAAATAGGCCGCCAACGGTTCCATGGCAATAGCAAAAAGCAGCGGGGACAAAGGGCATCCCTGACGGGTCCCCCGGGCCACAGGAAAGGGGTCCGAGGTGCAGCCATTCAGCCTCAACCGCGCAACTGGATCCATATATAGAAAGCTAATCAATTTAATAAATCGGGCACTCATGCCCACCCTGCCCAAGAGCGCAAACAAATATGGCCAGGCCAAGGAATCAAATGCCTTAGTCGCATCCAAAAACACAGCAGCAGCCTCCCAGCACCGCAAAAAAGGTACTCAAATTATGCATCGTCGACCGCTCCGGCACAAAACCAGACTGGTCCGGAAGCATCAAGTGCGACATCAGGGGCTGCAAGCGCAGCGCCAACATCTTGGCCAGAATTTTATTGTCCATGTTGATCATGGACAGTGGATGATACGAATCACAACTGTACGGGTCCTTACCCGGCTTGAGGATAGTAACAATCAACGCCTCCCTCTAGGATGCAGGAAGAGACCCAGCCTCCAGAGCCTCAGCGTAGACCTCCAGCAGATACGGAGCCAGAATATTAGCGTACTCCTTATAGAAGGCAGGGGTTAATCCATCCAACCCCGGGGCCTCATCACCAGGCAGCCCACTAATGACTGCCTTTACCTCGTCCACCGCGAAGGGTTCATCAAAGTAAGCCCTATGGGCCTCATCGAACCAAAGAAAACTAATCTCTGAGAAGTAGGCCTGCGCCGGATCAAGATTTTGCCCAGCAGGGGCAGAGTATAGATCCGCAAAATAGTTTGAAAAAACCTGCATTACACCTTCCGTGCCTAGTACCCGTTCGCCCCCCTGCCCATCTATTCCAGTAACGTATCCACTCGCCCAAGGCTTACACAACATATTAGCCAGTGTCCGACCCACCCTATCCCCCTCACCATAACGCCGGGCCCTGGCATAATTGCCCAAAAAGCAAAGTTCTCGGTGAGCAGCCGCCTCACATCGAGAGATCGCCTCACGTAGAGCCGCCACCGTCTCGCCAGCCCAATCTGCCCCCAATTTCGTCTCCATCTCTGCCAACTCCCGCCGCAACGCACAAAGCACCTCATGCTGCTTGGAAAGACACTCTCCTCGAATGACCAATTTAAAGGCCTCCCAAAGCGTTCCAGCCGAAGCAACCGACCCGCGATTCTCAGCAAAGAAATTCAAAATGCCCTCAAGAATCTCTTCTCGAAACACCTCATCCCGAAGTGCCCCCCGCGGCAGACGCCAGGCAAATAAGCACCTCGTGAAACTTGAAGTCTAGATTCCAGTGGTACATCCCCAAGAGAATGTTGCGGTCTACATTCTCTAAAAATATAGAGATATCCAAATCTAAATGGGCACTTTGACTTAGAGGGTCCATCTCATTCACTGCAAAAATGTGGCACAGTCTGCATTTAAAAAAATCTCACTCTAGCATTACTCACTTTAGGAAATTGCTTGAAACCTAGCTGATTACAAATTAACAGTTCCAGCAGGATCATAATGCAGCCCAGACAGCTCATTAGCGCCAAGACGCCCACAGGCATATTCATGCATTTTAAAGACAGTACATTCATTCATTCATTCATTCATTCATATTTTAGGCAGTTTTACCCCCACACTGAATTGCATGAACGTGCTTTTCATTGACATACTCATTTATAGGTATCAACATTGATGAAGGCATAAATAAAAGCACAGCAAATGGCACATAGAATCTTTGTAAGACCACATTCGAAAGAAAAGAGTTGATCCAACTTGAGGAATCAAGCAATGGAGTGAAGTGAAGTGAAGTAATGATCTGACTCATTGAAAAAAGTATGCAAATTCTGGATATTGTTTTTCAAGGGTGTTTTTTTAAAGAAAATCATTCAGTAAGTAAGTTTTCCAGACCAACAAAATATTTTCTTTAAAAATTAACATAGTGAACTCTTAGATCATACTTTGTGTAAGGATTTGCTTAATATTCATAATGTTTTACTTTTAGAAGGGACGATTTATGTTCATAATGGCTTCTGCCTCCCCAAATAGTCCCTGGCATATGTTGATAACAATGCAACTACTGCCTATCAATAGAAACACTTTCTAGAAGGTGAAACAATATACTACAGAGGCAACAGCATGATGTGAGTAATGTTTGTGCCTCTTAAGCTGGCTGTTTGTATATTAGAAGGACAGGAATACGGATTCTTGCAAATCGCTACAGACATAACATTGTAAAAAACTGTTGGAAAAGAGGGTGCATTTAGTTGAAGACTTTTATTCTCACTGCCTAATTTTGCTTTGAGCTGAAGAATACGGGTGGCTGGCTACCGAATTGCTGTATTGTGTACATGATGCATTGTGGAAACTCTGCTGAATGGTACCTTTCCTTGAAAATGTTTTTGTGCTTATAATTCCAGGCTCACTTGTTTCACATGAATGCAATACTAGAACACATATTGTGCTGTATATAACATTAAATATACGTGTACAAGAACATAAACTGTAAAAAAAATAAACATATCCAAACATAGTAGACCTGTTTTCAAAAGTCAATTTGGTTGTTCACAGGAGTTTATAATCACATTCACCTGTTTTATAATTACAAAAAATTCACAAAGGGATTCCTGCCACTCATAAACCCAAGAGTGCAATGTGTTCTCCGTGCCCTAATACCACTCAAGGGGTGGGAAAATGTTTGTCTGGCAGCTTCCCAAGCCATGATTAGCCTTGTTTGTTTGCGAATGCCCCAAAATATGTACGTTTGTGGGCATTCCTCTCTCATCCCCCTTTCCTCTATCTAAAGGGTAATTTATTCCAAACAAGGGTTGATGTAAATCTATTTCTAGGGGGCAAGGGGAATGGACTACCACCAGATTTGCTGGAGGTACAGTAGAAAGGGTGTGCATTTGAACCAGGAATCATACCACGCCTGTGTGGAACTCTCCCAGTTAGACAACTCCACACAGTGGGAATATGATCCCAATGGGAACATCAGTTATCCTTCACACGAATCTGCAAATAAACTTGTACCTGGTGGAGATTTCCATTTGGAGTCATCGGAATGCTTATAATTCACAGAAATTCATAAATTACACTCTCACATAGTTGTAAATGAGTGCAGACTTGTCCATGTGTTTATAGATTAGGCCCATCGTATCTATAGAACTACATTTCATCACCCTTACGCTTGAGAGCTTGACAAATATCCCTCAAATAAAGGTGTGTACTTGTATAAATCGGAATAATTCGTATTACGTTTCAGTTTTAGTGTAATTTTAGATAGCAGTACCAAGAGCCTTGTTTAGACTGTGGCAGGTGGGCAAGCGCATCACAAATGTAACATATATCCTTTTGTCGTATTACAAGTGCTATAGGCTATAATTCATTTGTAATATCAGGGTATCAACCACCTTTGTAACTGTGTATCCTGTCCACAAACTCGAATTAAGGCCCTAAGTGTCCTCGGTGTGGTAAACCACACAGTTTATATGTGTTTTCGAAGCCACAATACGGTGTTAACCACACACTCAGAGTATGTACTTGAAACCATAATAATGTGCTACTTAGCATATCCTTCCCTAATAGTGTTTTGAGATTCTTTATAACATTATTTGGTTTGAGTAATGTATGACACATTTCTTTTTGTACACTATAAAAGCTTAAATCATTTTAGTAATGGAAACATTGTTTTACTGGAATAATACATACATATTATGGTACGCCTTGTGTTTCATTTTGAACAGAGAACATAAACCATCCCACAGAGTTAATATTTATAAAACAAAATATCAGGTTTTATAACGTATGAAATATCCCTAAGAAAGAAATATTGACTTTCTGTCCAAACAGCAAGGCTTTGCAAATCCTTAGAAACACAAAACCTTTAAATAATGCATTCCATGTGAAGGAGAATTGGCTGTCGTCCTTTGTTCTCGCAGGGCATTTCTTTCTGCTATAAAAACTGACAGGGGAATTTGTGAACAGATTATAAAACATCATTGTTTTCTTAGTTATAAAATGGATCACAAAGCTGATGGTTCCTATTGGTTTATGTGCGAAACATATTCTAGAGAGCTCAACTAGTAAAAAACGAATTTAATATAGATATGTTGTGTACTCTTTAACAATACTATCACCATTAATTTATGGATCCATACTGGAGATGTGATGTTTTCTTCTTTCTATGCTATTACCATGTTTGTTTGCTAGTAAATCACTTAAGTCTCCTTGTTTTGTAACCCGAAATTTCATTGTATATTGTAAATTATTATAAGTAATGCTAAGAGATGTAATGTTAACCTGACATAAAGATATTTGTATCATTTACCGAAACGCCGCACTTGTTGTTTAACAACTGCTCTGCATCCAGGGATAGCGTTATATGGCATGTAATGTTATATTTGTATCTTATTCCGAAAACAGAGCTTCAAGCATCCAGCAGATAGTGTCAAAGTCGGAACCCAAAAGAGGTCGACATAGTGGTGATGCAGGTCTAAATGAATGGCATGAGAAAGGTGGACTAGTACCGTAGCTGCAGATACTGCAAATCTGTTCTCATTTTAGAAACTTTCTAAACTTCACGTTGTCTTTTCAGGCAGCTTTACATTCCAAACAATAGATTGGTGACATTCAACATCATTGTCCAAGAAAATCTTATTGACAGACTGCATGGCATGTGCCTTTGATTGGTTTCATGGGTTGCACTTTAATGGATTAAATAATTCTTACAAGAAAATACTCCAACAGACTTGATTAATTGTTTTTATTCTCCAACTCTCAAGGAAGTTCAAACGTGGGTTGTCCCAGAGGTCAGCATCCTGCTCACTATTCTTTAATACACCTAGTTTGGCGATTTTAGAACTTTGTAGCTGTAATCTTTCATTATGAGGCTCACACACAGGAGATCTTTACCTAAAGCTAGCCAAAAAAGTAATTTGTGCCATATGCAAGTTGGCTATCAGCAGCGGAACAATGGATCGGTTCACAATGTCTCATGCTAGACCTTTCAAAGACAAACATAATGGTGGTAGGCTAAACTGAAGCAAGATGGCTGAAAAATAGATGTAGTCATATGTTATGGGTCCATATCCCATTATTTAAAGAATCTGTCTTCATAATTGTTGGGCCACTTTGAGTACAAATCAAGTAGTGCTAGAACCTATGTTGCTCCCACGTTAGAATGCATGGGTCCTAAAATATACTAGACTACTTCTTCCCATGGGCCGTTAGTCAATTTTCTCACTTCCATGGGGTGAACCCTCAATTTAAGTCCTTTATCACTCACCATGCGCTGCACACAATCACTCACACATCTCTCTACCTGCAGAATCATTCATGGCCACCAATATACCATTCTCAAATGTACCTTCGTTTTTGACATTCCAGAGTGTCCTTCATGTGCCATTTTAAGGAGGTCTCCTAGCATAGCTTCAGGGGGAACTAATCTTGTTCCTCTAAACAGTAACCCCTGCTTCTCAGACAATCACTCCCTTACATTCTAGAAGTTTCTACACATCTTGTTAATATTACCTCTCTTACACTAACTGGACTTCAACTGTCTAAAAAGCTCTTGTAACACGTCAACTGTTTCAGATGATGTCCTCCACTGTTCCTCCGAAAACGCACCCCCTTCAGCCACATACACATGCATGTCTTCTTCCATCTACAGTTCCACCCCTTCCTCCTATTTATTCTTGACCAATCTAGATAAGGAGTTTGCCCCCACATGTCTTGCTCTGTGAATATATTCCACCACAGATCCGTACTCTTGGAGTGCTACAACCCACTTACTGATCCTGCTGGACACTGCATCTATACCTTTCTTTGTGAAAGATCTCCCTCAAAGGGTTGTGGTCAGTTTTTATCATAAAATCCTAAGACCAGAGAGACATTTTCAATTTTCTTGATGCCCAATAAAAGTCTCCCTTTCAATTGCTGAGTACCACATCTCAGCCCCTTTCAGGCTATGTAATGCAAACATTATTGTTCTTTCTCCTCTACCCCCTCCTTGCATCAACACAGCTCCCAAACCCCTTAACACTAGCATCTGTTATAAGTCTGGACTTTTCATTGGTATCAAAGCTGTTGCAATTGGGAGCTATTTCCAATTTCAACTTTATAATTTAAACATTTTCCTCACATTTCTCATCCGAAACAAATTCTGTGCCCTTCTTCAAGAGTCCTCTCATTTTCTCATGTCTCATGGCAAAATCTGGCACAAATTTATTATAATATTTTGCCATTCCCAAATATTTGTGCAATTCAGCCTTGCTTGTGGGTGATGCCAAATTGCTGTTATTCTCAACTAGACTAGCTTTAGGACTTAATCCTTCCATGGCCCAAAAACCTGATGAGAGATCATCTGAACTTGCATTTCTCTCTTTTAATTATGAGATTTACTTTAGCCATCCTCCTCAGATCCTCCCTCAATGGTCATGTTCCTCTACATTCACACCAAATTTCAAAACTTCATCTTGATAAACTTTGATTTTGTTTACAGTCTTCAACACTTTTTTCATTGCTTACAATTGCCATCCTATCTTTTGACTCATCATCTAATTCATCCTGGTGGTAAGCCGGTTTAAAACCAATCGATAAAAACACCTTCACCCCAACCATCAGCATCAACATATCAGCTATCTTTGGAATAGGATACTCATGCACTGCCACAATTCTCTCAAGAATACACAAAGCCTCAAACCACCATTGCTCTTTCTTGCTGCTACTTCTTCAATCAAACCATCCTTCACCAACTAGGCCAACTCCTTTTCCAAATCTGCTGTTACTGACAAAGGTACACTTTGCATCTTTTCCTGTACACGTTGTGCATCTTTCCTTGTTCTGCTCTTATGCACATACACTCTCAAACTTTCCAGTTAATTTCTAAACACCACAGGAACCTCTTTTACCACATTCTGCTTGAATTTCTCACTAGCCAGCTCATCATCTACCAGCTGAATCTGAAGGCTCAAACCTTTCAGGATTATGAGGGGATCACTTTGTGTATCAAGCATAACTCCCAAATCCTTCTGATGAAACCAGCACAGTATGCTGTCGCCTCAAACAACACATAGACTTTCTTTCCCTGACACATACCTTCCTTTGTACTCAACTGTTAGACCTGACAGCCTTAGGGTGGTCACCCCTAACTTTTTGCCTGCCTTGCTCTGCTTTTTGGACCTTGTTTTTGCTGGTTTTAGGACACTGTGCACTTTACCACTGCTAACAAGTGCTAGAGTGCATATGCTCTCTCCCTTAAGCATGATCACACTGGATCATACCCAATTGGCTTATTCAATTTACTTATGAGTCCCTAGTAAAGTGCACTATATGTGCCCAGGGCCTGTAGATTAAATGCTACTAATGGGCCTGCAGCACTGCGTGTGCCACCCACTCAAGTAGCCCCTTAACTATTTCTCAGGCCTGCCACTGAAAGGGAAGTGTGTGCAGTTTCACTGCCAAATTCAACTTGGCATTTAAAAGCATTTGCCATGCCTCAAACTCCCCTTTTTCTAGATATAAGTCACCCCTAAAGTAGGCCTTAGGTAACCCATAGGGCAGGGTGCTGTGTAGACAAAAGGCAGGACATGTACCTGTGTAGTGTAAAACTCCTAAATTCGTTTTGCACTGCTGTGAGGCCTGCTCCTTTCATAAGCTAACATTAGGGCTGTCCTCATACTGTTTAAGTGGTAGCTGCTGATCTAAAAAGAGTAGGCAGGTCATATTTAGTATGGCCAGAATGGTAATACAAAATCCTGCTGACTGGTGAAGTTGGATTAATATTACTATTGTAGAAATGCCACTTTTAGAAAGTGAGCATTTCTCTGCACTTAAATCCTTCTGTGCCTTACAATCCACGTCTGGCTAGGTTCAGTGATAGCTCCCTTGTGCATTCACTCAGACAAACCCCAAACACAGGATGCTCAGCGTCACTTACATACATCTGCATTTTGAATGGGTCTTTCTGGGCTGGGAGGGTGGAGAGCCTGACACTTACGTGTCAAATGACAGTGGCCTGCCCTCACACAAAGGACTGCCACACCCCCTACCGGGACCCTGGCAGACAGGATTGAACTGAAAGGGGACCTTGTGCACTTCTAAGCCACTCTTTGAAGTCTCCCCCACTTCAAAGGCATATTTGGGTATTTAAACAGGGCCTCTGCCCCTACCAACTCAGACACTTCCTGGAGAAGAGAACCTGAGCCAGAACCTGCAACCTGCCAGGAAGAACTGCCTGGCTGCCCAAAGGACTCAACTGACTGCTTTCAGTGAAGGACTGCTGCCTTGCTGTTGTCCTGCTGCCTTGCTGCTCTCTGGCTGTGCAGAGAAGTGCTCTCCAAGGGCTTGGATAAAGCTTGCCTCCTGTTCCCTAAAGTCTGAAGACCAAAAAGACTTCATTCCTGCAAGAAAAACTCCAGGAGCAGCGAAAATCGGCACAACGCCTGCCAGAAATGACGCACAGCCTGCGTCGTGGTGAAAAATTCACTGCACGCCGAACCGGAATGACGCAGCCTGACTTTGCAAGGAGAAGATTGATGCAGCGTCAGAGTAGCGACTGGAAATTTGACGCACAGCCCACTGGATCAACACACAGTTGAGCCAGAACGACGCAGCCCACCTTCCTGAGAGGAATTGATGCAACGCCTGCAATGCAGTCAAAATTTCCATGCAACGGCCACCAGATCGACGCAGACCCTGTGACTTCGTCCTATAAGCGCCGGATTTCAATGCTTCGTCCCTGGGGCATCCGAAAACCCTGCAACCCGAAGAGGATCCAAGACCGAGCAGTGGAAATCGACGCAAAGTCTTTCCTGACTGGAAAATAAATGACGCATCGTCGTGTGTGGCCAGAGAAATCGACCCACACCTCCCTGTTTTTCAAGCATCTCCTCCTCTGTGGTTCCTTGCAGAGATTTTGAACGCAAACCAGGTACTTTGTGCTTTGAAGAGACATATGATGCTTTTAAGCAACTAAAGACACTTTATATAATTTTTACAGTGATAATTTCAACATATACTTATTGTATCTTAATCGTTTTGACCTGTATTTATCCAGATAAATATTATATATTTTTCTAAACACTGTGTGGTGTATTTTTGTGGTGTTCTACTGTGTTATTGCATGACTTATTGCAGATACTTTACACATTGCCTTCTAAGTTAAGCCGGACTGCTCATTGCCAAGCTACCAGAGGGTGGGCACAGGATAATATGGATTGTGTGTGACTTACCCTGACTAGAGTGAGGGTCCTTCCTTGGTTAGGGGGTAACCTGACTGCCAACCAAGGACCCCATTTCTAACATCAACCAACCCCACAAAATAAATTTCCTATTTTATCAACTCACACTCATAAGCATATGGCTTGATATCTAGTTTTTGTAGCTTGACTTTCTTTTGTAATTTTTCATTGAAGAATGCTTTTGAGATCAAAGTAACACACTTGTGGTTTCCCCGTCTACTTGAATTTCGTCAAAAGGACCTTCCTTTTACCCTTCATCCACTTGCAGCACAATTTGCCCACATTCAGGCTCTTCATCACTCTCTTCTTCCTTCACATCAATCTCTTTAACACTTTCCTAACTCTCTTCCTTTTGCACTCACTCTGAAAATGACCCTTTTTTCCACAATTTCTGCACATTGCCTTTGTCGATGGACATTCCGTGTGAAAAGCCAAGTGCTTTTCCCACCCACATCTTAAACATTTCTTTTCTACTGCAAGTTTTTTCTTTCCCATGTTATACTTTTCAGCACTTGGCTTACTGTCTTGTGCATTATATTTTTTCTTTATCACATATACTTCCTGAATCCTTTTTTCATAACATTTATACATTTCATAGAATGCTCAATTCTATTTGCAAGCACAAGTACTTTTTCCAGTGCAGAATGATCCCTTGCCACAGCTCCTACCGCTGTGCTGAATGCTGCCAACATACTGTCACTGCGGCGGTATACCACTACGGGTTTTATGACCCACACAAAGAAATCTGCCACTATACAGACACCCACACAAGTCTGCCAGACCGAAGGTCAGTGATAAACTCGCGGTACCAAAACCCACACCGTTACACCAACAGAAATACACCAACAGTATCAGGACCCACGAATCACCACGCCGGTCTTTCAACCACGGTAAGCCATTGGCGGTACAGACCGCCACGCTTAAAATACACACACACTAACAAAACTACAACACATTGGACAATTCAAAATACAAACACCTGACACACATACGCACACCAGACCCACACACTCAGACCACTATAAAACACACACACAACTCTTTCAACAAAATAGAAGATTGCGAACAGAGAGAGACAAGCCTAGAGCACCCACTCAATCTGAGCCACACAACACCATCACCCATACACCATTCACGCACCTCACAGCACACACCACAACGCATCACCCCACACATCACCCCGCACATCCTCACACATACCACTCACACCACATCCATGGCATCCCAAAGACACCCCAGGTTTTCAGAGGAGGAGCTAGGGGTCATGGTGGAGGATATCATCCGGGTAGAGCCACAGCTATTCGAATCACAGGTGCAGCAGACATCCATTGCTAGGAAGATGCAGCTATGGACAGGGTCAACACCGTGGGACAGCACCCAAGAACAAGGGATGACATCAGGAAGAGGTGGAACGACCTACGGGAAAGGTGCGTTCCGTGGTTGCAAGACACCAGGTAGCTGTACAGAGGACTGGCGGTGGACCCCCATCTCCTCCCCCACAACTAACAACATGGGAGGAGCAAGTCTTGGTGATCAGGCATCCTGAGGGCCTCGCAGGAGTAGCAGGAGGACAGGACTCTGGTAAGTCAAATCTTTACTACTAGATCCCCCATCCAACCTGCATGCCATCACAAACTCCTATCCCTACCCTCAACCCCTTCACTCCACCATCTCACATATACCCCACTATCACAACCCACCCATCCCAATATCAAGGCCTGCATACCACACCATTGCATGGACACACATCACAGACCTGCATGGACACCCATCACCACAGCATGCCCATTAGAGAGAATCACCTAGCCCACAAAATCACCACGCACACAAGGCAAAGCTGACAGGGCAATCACAACCATACAGGGAAACACACCCATGCACAAGATGGCACACGCAGATACAATAACATTGCATTTTCATCCACACAGGACCCCCACTCAACGTCACCGGAGAGGAGGTGCCAGCCACATTCAGTCCCCCCACAGAAGAGGCCCACAGTGATGACAGCAGCTCTGCAAACCTCTGGACAGTCGGTTACCCTGCCACAGTCCCATACCACCACAGAGCCTCCCCACTCAGGAAACACCAGCACAGCACCCACCCAGCGGGCCCATACCACTGTATCCAGGACACGTCAATCAGCAGTGTGTCCACCACTACAGGGACCCCAGGCAACCCGACAAACCAAAGAAAATAAGGGACCTGGGTCAGTGGGCACACGGCTCAGGGGACAAAGGCACAGGACAACAGGGAAGCTGGGAGGACAGCTGTGCGACAGGGGAGGACAGGCCCAGGGAACCCACTCTCCATAAGGCACTCACCAACATCCTGGGAGCATACCACCATTCCCAGGAGACTATGGGCCAGATACTGCCCAAGTTGTAGGAGACCCAGTGGCTGCAGGAGGGACAGTACCTGGGGATCAGGGAGGACCTTAAACACATCCACGCCATCCTGTTCACCATTGCAGGGGTGCTGGCTGACATGGCCAACACCATGAGGGAGGCAGTAGCACAACAACGGGCCCCACACCGATGAACAGCCCTCCACCTCCACCGGTGCTAGTGGACAGGAGCCCCTGTCAGTGGAACAACAGGCCACCAGCACCCCAACCCCTGCAGAAGGAGAACCACCACGCAAACGGTCCCTGTGATCCAGGCAGAAGCCAGAGAACATTGTCAAGACCCCAGCCAGGAAATAAGACTCTCCTGATTGTCACCTTTCTGTTCCACTCTGTCACCCTGTCCACCTTGAACTGCCATTGCTCCCCTTCCTATGCCCCATTGGACAATGCACCTGTGATACCAAGAGACTGGACTCTAATTGGACATTCCTCCACCATCGCCCCAGCCCATTGCACACCCCCCTCTACTTATTAGTACTTAAAAAAACACCCTTGGAACAAATACAATTCTGGAGTCTGTCAGTTGATTGAAATATGTATAAGAAAAAACATTCTGAAAACATTGCAATTCATATGTACAGCATTTTATACATTGGTACGACCTGTAGTGGGCAGCAGTAAACACACCAGGAGCCAGAGTGGGGCACAGAGATCTGAAAATAGTGATTCTAAAGGGTACAGTAAGTGGCCATAGACATAGGGAAATCATGCTGCCATGTAAATGTCCAACAGAACACTAAAAAGTAAAGTGAAGTTACCGTGTCCTACCTGTGTGTCACTGGAAGTACTGCTGTATGAAATTACTTCTGTTGTCCACATCTTCTTCCTCTGCCTCCTCTTCCTCACTTTCCACAGGCTCCACCGCTACCACAAGACCATCTCCAGGCTCATCCTCCTGCAGAAAAGGCAACTGGTGTCTCAAGGCCAGGTTGTGCAACATGCAACGATGATCTGGCACACCATCTTAGGTGAGTAGTACCCACCTGTCAGATGGAGGCACCGGAACCTGGCCTTCAGGAGGCCAAAGGTTCTGTCAATAATCCCTGTTCGCCCATGTGCCTCATTGCAACGTTCCCCTGCCCTTGTCCTAGCATTCCTCACTGGGGTCAGTAGCCATGAGAGGTTGGGGTAACCAGAGTCACCTGCAAATATCAAGGGACAGCTGTTAGAAACACACTAACCCTTAGGGACAACCCCATACCCAGACACAAACATATACTGGGTGGAGACCTTGGGCTCACCTATTCACCACACCCAGAGCCTCTGGAGTTGAGCCATCACACATGGGATGCTGCTATTCCTCAAGATAAAGGCGTCATGCACAGAGCCAGGATACTTGGCATTCACATGGGAGATGTACTGGTCAGCCAAACACACCATCTGCAAATTTATAGAGTAATAGCTTTTTCTATTCCTGAAAACCTGTTCATTTCTCTGGGAGGAATGGCATCAATGATGTTGGGGATATGTTGGGGATATGTCTCAGTGCATAGAAGTCAGCCTTCACTGTGACCAAATCCTCCACCTGGGGGAATACGATGTAGCTGTGCATATGTTTCAGCAGGGCAGACAACAGTCTGATCAACACATTTGAGAGCATTGGCTGAGACATCCCTGATGCCATGGCCATGGCCACTGTTGTTTGGAAGGAACCACTTGCCAGGAAATGGAGCGCTGACAGGACCTGCACTAGAGGGGGGATACCTGTGGGCTGGTAGATAGCTCACATCAGGTCTGACTCCAATTGGGCACACAGATGTTGGATTGTGGCCCTATCAAGTTTGTATGTTAGGATAATATGTCTATCCTCCATTGTCGCAAGGTCCATCAGGGGTCTGTACACTGGAGGATGTCTCCATCTCATATTCATCCTCAGCGGTTGAAGGCTAGGGAGGAAAAGGGTGAGCAGAGGGTCATATTCACACATCTATTGCAATAATGATGCATCTCTGCATCTCTTCATTTACAGAACCAGTATGTGAATCAGAGAGTCAGTTGATGTGCCAATGTCTGCTGTGACGCAGTGAGGTGCCATCGCCTGTGCCCTCCTGAAATGGCGGCTGCCTGACCTGTGAGGAGGGACAAGTGGAAATGAGGTAATTTCGCTGGCGTTGTGCGCCATTGCAGTAGGCGGTCGACGACCGCCGCGCAACTTCATATTGGTTATCATTGGGCCCTATGGGTTCCAGGAGCCAATGGCGATGTACGCCGGCGGTGACGATACGCACCGCCGCGGACGTGACTGCCATTTTCTATTTATTCACTCACTTGCTACCTGACCTTCAACAGGAGAGGACCTACACTGCAAGTGCTGCTGTGACCTGTGTCTGGAAGCGACAATGGCTCATGTGTCTGGGGAAAGGGCCCCTGCTTTCACTTTGGAGGACTTGGAAGACTGGTGGATGGGGTCCTACCCCAGTACACTTTACTCTGTGGTCCACCAGACACACAGGTGAGTACACTGTGAGCAAGGTGCGTGGGCCATGAATGAATGGAGTGCTGTGTGTATAAGCCACATGTGGGGGGGGCTGAAGTGTCTTTGGGAGAGTGCTGCATGTATGGTGGTCAATTTCTGTGCGTTAGTGGATGGGATGGATATGGTGGGCCATGAGTGTGACGGTCCGGACGGTATTACTAATCCCTTTTCTGCTGTATGTTTCCTGCAGGTCAGCGCCCATCAGAAAAAGGGTATTTGGATTGCCATCGCCAAGGAGGTGCGGACTCTGGGAGTCTTTGACAGGCGGAGCACCCACTGCCGCAAACGGTGGGAGGACCTGCGCCACTGGGCAAGGAAGATGGCGGAGGCCCAGCTGGGGCTGGCCTCCCAATGAGGAAGGAGTGCCAGTAGTACCCTGACCCCCTGATGTTCTGCATCCTGGGGGTGGCCTATCCGGAGTTGGATAGGCGCTTGAGTGCATCACAGCAGCCACAAGGGGGTGAGTACAAATTCAGATTCATGATTTGGCGCGCCTTAAGGTTTTACCTGGGTGGGGGATGTGGACTGTGGTTGCCCCTAGGCCAGGGCGAACATGGCAGGGTAGGTACCTTGCTGGGCAGGCTCTGAAGCACTCCAAACCCAATGGTGTTAGTGGGCATCTACTACTGGGCAGGGTCCTATGGGTTTCAGGTGTGCAGCCAATGGCGTTATGCCATGTCCCCCATGGGCTGGTGACTAGCATTGTAACTGGTAGTGCATGGCCTAGTGCATAGGGCAGGTCCCTGTGTGTTGTGTACGCCAACAGTAGTGATGTTGCTGGCATTGACCAAGTGTATCCTCTGTCTCTCTCCCCCTTTTTGTTTTGTCACCCTGTCCTTGTGTGCACTGGCATCATCTGGCGGAGGAGCAGAGGCACAGGCGATGGAGGGAGCTGCATCCCACATGGCCCATGAGGCCAGATCCACCGAGGGTGAGGGTACCAGTGGGACGGAGGGTGAGGGGAGCACCATGACAAAAACAGGAGGGGACGCTACAGACAGTGACTTCTCCTCCGATGGAAGCTCCCTGGCGATGGTGGACACCTCTGTGCCCACACCAACAACAGGTATAGCCGCCACCCCCCTACCAGCACCGCCCTCCCAGCAACCCCTCATCGTGTTTTCTGTGCCTGCTCACCCCCGAGAGTGGGCATCTCCTTCACCCCAGGCACCTCAGGCCCTGCCCCAGTCAGCCCTGCTGCCCTCATTGAGGAGGTTATTGACCTCCTGAGATCAACCACTGTTGGGCAGTCAACCATTCTGCATGCCATCCAGGGTGTTGAGAGGCATTTTCAACAAACAAATGCATACCTGGAGGGCATTCACTCTGGCGTGGCGGCCCAACAGACAGCATTTCAGGCTCTGGCCTCCGCACTGGTGGCAGCCATTGTCCCTGTCTCTAGCCTCCCCTTCCAACTTCCTTTACCCAGTACCAATCCCCTCAACCCCAGCCTATCCCAAGCACACCTTCAGACCAGCATTCACCCAAATCAACACACAGAAGTGGCTCAGGCAAACACAAGCACCACACTTCATCTCACAGGCACTCACACAAGCACCATCCCCATGCAGACACACCGACATCCACTGCCTCCACTGCGTCCCCCTCCTCCTCCTCGTCCACCTTCCTCCCAGTAGTGTCTCCACTCACACCTGCATGCACTACATCCTCATCCACTACCTCCATCACCAGCACGCCCATCACAACACGCCCCTCACTGGCAGTCACCACCCCCACATTCATGTACACGTCCCCTGTGTCCTCTCCCACTGTGTCTTTGACCCCTCCTCCCAAAGTACACAAACGTAAGCACACACCCACACAACAGCCATCCACCTCACAACAGCATCCAGCTCATGCACCTGCACCCAAACACAGCAGACTGACACCTCCTACAAGCTCTCCCTCTTCCTCCACTCCCAAACCTTCACCCTCTTCCCGCCCTAATGTCCCTAAGAAGTTTTTCCTAGCCAACATTGACCTGTTCCCTACCCTTCCCCCCCATCTTTCCTCTCAGGCCAGGGTGGCCAAAACCCAGTCCAGCACCTCAGCCACCAAGTCCATGTCCGCTGTAGTTCCTGCAGCTGTCAGAGGCTCAAAGGGGGCACCCGTCAGCCGAGCCAGTGTGCCACCAACCCCTGCCCCGGTCAAGAACAGTCCGCCACTTGGCAAGGTGAAGAAGGGGGCAGCATCCAGCAAGGAGCCACAACCACCTAGCAAGACCAACTCAAAGACTCCAGCTGCCAGACCCAAGGTGACACCACCATCTGCCAAGGGCAGAAAGGGGCACAAAACACCAGCCAAGGCACTTCAGCAGTCCGAGCCTGCAGGTGAAGGCATAGTGGCTACCAGCACAACCGCCAGCACAACCACCTGCACCGCTGCATGCACCATTACTGTCAGCAGCAGCAGCCCCAGTGGGCAGCTATCCGAAGCTGCAGGAGAAGAGCTGGAGCCTCCCCCCACCACTGGCAGCGCCAGCACTGCGGTCAGCACCGGCACCTCCACCGCCGCAAACACCACTACTGTCAGCAGCAGCAGCCCCACTGGGCAGCCGTCCGAAGCTGCAGGAGAAGGGCTGGAGCCTCCCCCCACCACTGGCAGCACCAGCACCTCCACCACGGCCAGCACCGCTACCTGCACCGCCGCAAGCCCGCCGCAAGAACTGCCACCTCCACCACTGACACTAGCACCACTGCCAGCAGCGGCAGCCCAAGTGGGTAGCCACCCGAGGCTGCATGAGAAGGGCTGGAGTCTCCCCCCACCACTGGCAGCACCCCCACCACCACCTGCACTACCACCACTGTGCCGCCGGCAGATGGACTGTAGCCCTGCCTCCATGGACTTCATGCATACTGACCACTGAAAATCTTGTGGCTCTGGCACCCAGGTGAGGGACTGTCACCTGACACCCCCAAGTGCTGCATCACTGGGCACAAAGGCCTCTCCGGAACCAGTGGAGAAAGGCATCCACTCACCCTATCCTTGGCAGGATGAAGCACACTGGGCACAAAGCCCCCTCCAGAACCAGTGCAGAAAGACATCCACTCACCCTATCCTTGGAAGGATGAAGCACACTGGGCACAAAGCACCCTCCAGAATCAGTGGAGAAAGGCATCCACTCACCCTATCCTTGGTAGAATGAAGCACACTGGGCTCCCTCCAGAACCAGTGGAGAAGCCATCCACTTGAGAGACTGTGGCCTTGCGCTCCCCAGGACCAAGCAGTGGGCAGACCACCCACTTGAGAGACTGTGGCATTGCACTCCCCAGGAGCAAGCAGTGGGCAAACCACCCAGTTGAGAGACTGTGTCTTTGCACTCCCCAGGACCAAGCAGTGGGCAGACCACCCACTTTAGAGACTGTGACTTTGCCCTCCCCAGGACCAAGCAGTGGGCAAACCACCCACTTGTTAGACTGTGGCTTTGCACTCCCCAGGAGCAAGGAGTGGGCAAACCACCCAGTTGAGAGACTGTGGCTTTGCACTCCCCAGGACCAAGCAGTGGGCAAACCACCCACTTGAGAGACGGTGGCCCTGCACTCCCCAGGACATCGCTGTGGGCATGGAGCCCCCTCTAGGAGCAATGGCATTGTACCATCTTCCAGCTGTGGTGTCCCCCCCTTCCCTGTCCCCCTGAGGTGCCTGTGTGTTTTCGACCTGATGCCCCTGCAGTGTTCTCTCCATATTGAGGCAGGAGTCAAGTGTGGGCTTGGCCTATGTTTTTTGGCCCTGTGAGCCACGGACATTTTGGGTGGACATTGTCCCGCCTTTTGTACATATTGTATATTTTGTAATTACAGTTTTTGAGATAGTAACGTATTTCTGAGTCTTTCTAATATAACACTAATTTGACTCAATTACTTTTGTCCTTGCGTTATTCCAGAGGGTTACAGGGTGTTGTTGCATGTGCTTGTGTGTATGGTGTTGGGGGTCAGGGGGAGGTGGGGATGCTGCAAGTTGCGTGTGTCACTCTCTTTTTCCACCCCCCACCCCCCTCCCCTGTCTACTAGGTGCTGTACTCACCGTGGTCGTCATCACCACCGGTGGTACTCCTGATATATGGGAAGATGCACCAGCATGGGCAGGACGTGCAGCTTGGGCTCCATGGCATCCTGGTTCTTCCTTGAGTGTCGAGAGGTGAGTGGTTTCCCTTCCAAGTACTGTTTCCCTGTGCTTTTGATGGCGATGGTACCGCCCCGGAAAAGCTGGTAGATGGGTGTGTTGCAATGGGGTGGGCGGTACAATGTCTTCTGCCTGGCTGTTGGCGGTTACCGCCGCGGTGTTTGTTGCTACCGCCGTGGCGGTCGTAGTGTTAAAGTGGCTGTATGTGTTGGCGGTTTCCGTCGTGGTTGTGATTCCATTTTTTTACCGCCAGCCTGTTGGCGGTATTACCGCTGCTTTAACACCGACCGCCAGGGTTGTAAAGAGGGCCTTTATCTATATTACAAACTAGCATGAAATAGTCTTAAAATGGACACCCGTGGAGGTGACCTGCCGACAAATTTAAACCAATGAGCACGTAAATGGATCTATGCACTGAAAAGCACTTAATTGGGACTGAATGATACTTGTGATTACCACTGCCTGTTGACATCAAATTAGGTACGCTTTGCCTTGGCTCTGCATGACCTTTCAGGTTATCTATAGACATTACAAGCAACTACACTGCAGTAAGACACTAGGGCGGTCATTCTGACCCTGGCGGTCAAAGACCGCCAGGGCGGAGGACCGCGGGAGCACCGCCGACAGGCCGGCGGTGCTCCAATGGGGATTCCGACCGCGGCGGTAAAGCCGCGGTCGGACCGGCACCACTGGCGGGCTCCCGCCAGTGTACCGCCGCCCCATTGAATCCTCCACGGCGGCGCAGCTTGCTGCACCGCCGCGGGGATTCCGACCCCCCCTACCGCCTTCCAGATCCCGGCGGTCCGACCGCCGGGATCCGGATGGCGGTAGGGGGGGTCGCGGGGCCCCTGGGGGCCCCTGCAGTGCCCATGCCACTGGCATGGGCATTGCAGGGGCCCCCGTAAGAGGGCCCCTACATGTATTTCACTGTCTGCTGCGCAGACAGTGAAATACGCGACGGATGCAACTGCACCCGTCGCACAGCTTCCACTCCGCCGGCTCGATTCCGAGCCGGCTTCATCGTGGAAGCCTCTTTCCCGCTGGGCTGGCGGGCGGTCTGAAGGCGACCGCCCGCCAGCCCAGCGGGAAAGTCAGAATTACCGCCGCGGTCTTTCGACCGCGGAACGGTAACCTGACGGCGGGACTTTGGCGGGCGGCCTCCGCCGCCCGCCAAGGTCAGAATGAGGGCCTAGGTTATTATGTACACTGGATACAATACATACACATGAAAATAAGATTGATTCACTCCATGGGCAGCCCATCCAAAAAATAAGCATTAGTGCACTCAAACGGACAAAAATGAACGGAAGAATTTTACGTACACTGGACATAACATGTGCTTATGTAAATATGAGTGATCTAATATAAGGGGTAGCCTATCTCTAAAAGATGTGTTTTCATTAAATGAATAGAGTATTTACTTATAGGCTGTATTTAACAGGAACATTAAAAATGGTTGCGTTACATAAGTAGACTACATCCAATAGGAAGGACAACAAATTGGTTGAATTGTATATGAACTTTTCAATCGAGAGGTACTTCCCATATATAGCCATTCCATGCTTTATTAACTATTGGTACACAATCCTCCTCTCATTATAGTTTTCAATGGACAATAGTCTTCCTGCTTGTCCATTACTTGGAAATGGTGAATGGATGCATGCCCCGGCATTGTGAAAGGGGGGATGTTGTCAACTGGAGCCCAATTACTGATACAGTGGCATTCTATTTATCAGGTTGTTTTATTACAGACTTCAAGTCTTGCAACTATTACTCTTGCTTTAGTCTGGATGCAATTGTACATTTGTTGTTAAGGATGATTCATGCATCACAAGGGTTCAATGTGCTTTTCAAACATGTCTGTTCCACTGTTTACTCCTTGGTGCATGTGTACATTGATGATGGATTGATTGCATGACCTGGTGAGTTGACAACACTTGTAGTGCCACATACTGAGACTACTTCTGTTAGACTGAAGGGTAGATTTATGTTTGTTGGGCACTGATTTTTAATCCGCCAGTAATATGATATGACCTAAGGTAGTAAAGTGAGGTCCGCTCCTATTGCTACCATTAATAAGTTGTATTTAGCCATTTGTTATTAAGGTAAATCGGAAAACACAGATAGACTTTTACACCATTGGAGCATTAATTGCAGCATGAAACATGGTGTTATGACACAATTCTATACCGTGTGACCTACGTACACCATGGGAGTTGGTTCATCCCGAACTTATATATATCACTGATTAATCCCATTGTATGTTTTTCTGTAAATTTGAACAGTTGGACTCTGGATTTATTCAATGGCTCCGGTTTAAAAGCATTTAAACGCGAAAGTGCTACACGTTCCCAAGATGGCTCTTTCTGATGAGACACTTCAAATAACATAAGAGTTGAAACGTCTATATTAGGTCCCCTAGCCAAAAGTGGTGTCTACATGAACTGTGATTGTAATCCAAACTACATTTACATATAAAGATCATCAGCAATCATTTGTTTAATGCTGCTTTTTAACTGTATATAATCATGTGTGTACTTCACCTTCACTGGGGCATCTGCACTTTGCGAGATAACACTATGAATGTATGTTTTTTTGCCTACGTGATTTTGGAAAAAGTATTAAAAATGATTGCATTTATACTATGGAGGCCTGTAGATTGTATTAATTGCTATGATTGTTTCAGTCAAGTACCTCTAATTGATTTTGTGTAGGTACCACCAGAAAAACAGGCCCACAGGACAGTTGTGAATATCATTATAGTTATATTGTGGTACCTGTAGGGTTGGTCTTGTGATTATATTAGCCTTTTCTTTAGCATGGAATAAGATACCTAGACAGTGAAAGTATATTGACTGCACTCCTCTGGCAGAAGGATGGTAGGCCAAGCGCAAAAGTGAATGATGAAGGATATGTGACTAACTTTAGAAATTCAGTGAAGGCCTTATTAGCAAAGGGTCTCTGATTGATTCATCCAGAACACTGTCAGAAGAGGTGCAGAAGTACTGCATGCCTCTATCCTGCTGTAAGAAATTGGGTTTATGGTTGAGAGGAGTGGAAAGTGCTCAGGCAACAATCACCATCTGTGTTAGGATGAACCACAATAGTTACTAAATTAATCCTGTGCTTAACCCTCTGGTAGTGTGGCACAAAGCAGTCGGGCTTAACTTGGAGGCAATGTGTGAAGTATTTATGCAGCACACAAATAAAAATAAAAAACACAGGAAAAAATGTCAAACAAATTTAGAAACATAGGCTAAATATTAACAAATAAAATTAGACCAGAATAGCAAAAATCCAATCAGTAGAATTGGAAACATTGAGTATTAAAGTTTTTTGTAAAAATAGCACCAAAAAAGCAGAAAGCCACACTTTCAGCTATTCAGTTGCACTAGACTGGGTGAATGGCAATGCATGGAGCCTGGGTCAAATCCAGGGACCATGTTAGTCCCACTGAATTGTCACCTTCTCAAGTTTAACTTGAAGAGTTCTGTTTGTTTGGGAGGAGGTAGCAAGGAAGAGGCTTCCAGCACAAATAGCACGTTTGGCGTCACAGATGGTATTTGTTTTAGTACAAAGAGCTGGTCCTTGCTAGAATATACATAGATGGTTGTCGAAGGCTGTGTTACTGTGGCAGGAAATGCAAGTCTTGCATGTGAGTCATTGCAGCCAGTCGCTGTCAGCGGCTAGAGGTGATCTAAGTGGAGCTTTGCATTAGCTGTCAGAGACGGTCACAGAGTCTTGGAGTGAAAGGGCCTGCTTGTTGTCGCAAAGAGCTCAAACTTCAGGATTTTTACCTTTTTCTTGTGGAGGAGTTCTCACTGATACAAACCAATTATCTAGGACCTGGGGGTCCACTCTTGGGGATCAGGACTCACTCCAGCAGAGGCCAGCAGCAGGGTTAAGGTTCAGTTGTAGCTGGTTAGCTGGGCATTTGCAGAAGGCCTCTAGAAACTTGCTGTGCCTCTGTAGCTCACATAGTAGGGCAGCCAACTGACCATTAGAGGCACTCTGGTTAGCCCGGAATTAAGTCAAGCACGTCCAATCTTCCTGCTTCCGAATTAGCAGAGCAGTCCTTGAAGCAGCAGGGCATCTTTCTTCTGATTCTTTCCCAGGTCCAGAAGTGTTCTGATAAGTTGTTCTGAGGGTCCTCTTTTTATACTTGGTGCCAGCTTTGTGTGGGGGAGTTGCCTGACCTCAGATATTATTGACTTGCTTAGAAATAGTATCTGGCAGGTGTCAAGTCACCAATGCTGTCACACCTAAATATCCTAGGAGGTGCTCCTGGCTCTTAATGAACCTGGGCATGTAGAGTTGTTCATATGTTGCTAGTTCACCTACTGTGGTTTCACTAGCTCTAGGCTGGTCACTGTTATCATTTGTGAGCAGTGTTACTTTGTCTACTATCCCAACGGAGAAGCCAAGCCAGTGTCCTTTCTAGTCCTCCACACTCCCCATATTGTCTAGTTCAAACATGTTTTCCCAAGTATTTTACTTTCATATCCACAAGGGCACAGTATTTCTGCAATAGGTGGCATATGTTTCCAAGTGATTGAGTTTGTTGGATCGTGGGTGCCCTGCGTTTCAAGTTTTTGAGAATGTTTTTGATTAAATTAAATTAAGTTGAATTGTAATGTTTGTGAGGAACCCTGCTCTTTCTGTAATTTGATCCCCTGCCATGCACAATCATGTCATCAATAACATAATTTCAAATGATGCAATGATGTTAACAATGCTGTTGTAGAACACGCCATGAGCGATGTAATATGTGGAGTAATTAGCTGCGCATTTAAAGTAAAAGTAATATGTTATTACCATACATAAAACCAACCCCCACTGTGCACAGCCTTAGGCAGTCCATGGCTTTGGGTAGCTGCAGGGACTGGCCTGCATCCAGGCCCTGCATCCAACCCCTGCAGGCAGCCAACCCCCCACCGTACACAGCCTTTGACCGTGCATGACATGGCGTTGGCTACAGGGTCTTGCTTGCAGTGAGGCCCTTTATCCCACCCCTCGCAAGCAGCCCACCTCACCCCATGCTACACAGGGCTTTCTGGCATGTGCAGCGTGAATTTACTCTCACAGTTCTGACTGCACTCAGGTAGACTTGCTGACCTTGCCAGAGTCACATCACCAAAATATAAAAAGTGAGCCTATTATCATCCTTCTCCAAAAATCAACAATACTTTTCATCTAGTGTATAGTTCAGTAATGCAATGTTTAATGATAGTGAATATTATGAAAATGTTTAATAATGTATCAATAAAATATGGGAGTCTTTCTTTTAACATTTTCATTATTACATTTTGTGAAAATAGTTAAAATAAATAGTCAGAGACATATTTTCTTTTAAATAAATAAAAGCAGCATGTCTCAAAGTCTTTCTTGGAACATTTTTGGCCCAGGAAATGCAATCATAAAAACAGCCACTGGAGGGCCTTGCACTCCAGCTGAAGAGCATAGAGCTTCAGCTAGGAGTGATTTAAAACAATAGTAAGGTCTCCTGGGGTCACGCTTTTAATGACCCAGGAGGGTTACTTTTTTAATGTTGGTGGTAGGCTGCTTTACTTCCTGCAGCACCTCACGAAATTAATAAAATGATTTGTGGCACCCCTGTTCTAAAGCTACCACAAGCATACAAATATTGTATACCTAAAAGGCCTAAGGCTTTATAGGATGCTGCTTCCTAAGAGCAGTCAATAGTAAATTAGTGGCTCCTAACACTCATTTAAAAAACAATTATTTTGGGTGTCCCAGTACCAACCAGGTACACCACTATGCTATTTTTAATAAGAGAAGGAATGGTGTGAAATCCCCCCCAAGTCTTTGCAGGTGCAGGGGACCCCAACCCCCGTGGTTGTATTTTTGATTAACAGGATTCCAGCCTGTGGACATCTCACTGAGCCACCACGGGTCACAGCTACCCCATACCCAGTCATATTTTTTTAATAAGGGAAGCTGGGTAACAGGCCCCTCTCCCCAAGCCTTTGCAGGACCCGGGGACCCCTTCATCCAAGTCCTTATTTTTTTTTAAGGAGAGGTGAGCACATGGCCCCCTCCCCAAGCCACAATGGGATCCGGGAACCTGACTCCCACAGCCTCAGGCAAGTTCCCCAATGCTCACCTGAGACACCCACAAACATTATGTTGGGGACTGTAGGAATCTCTAGGGCCCAAGGGGACCCAGACAGCTTCACAGTTAGCACCATATTGGGTGCTGGCAGGAGGAGCAACTTTAATTTACTCCTACCTGGGCGGGAGCAGCATTTTTCTACTGCTGGGTATGCCTCCACTCTCCCGGGTAGGAAGTCAATCAGAGTGGTCTCTTCCACTGAAGCCTTACTCTCTCAAACTCAACTGTCAAATAATTTTGATTCCTAATTTCTCTAAAACTATTGAACTGTTTTATGCTAAACAACAAAAAGCACACTTTCTGCACAAAGATCTAGCTTCCTACCAAACTTGGTGTAATTCCATTCAACAGTGTATTTCGTAATGCTGGCTAAAAAAGTCTATGGAAAATGCATGGGGAAATTTTGTTTTGGGACCTCCCGTTTTCTTGACCTCTGCTTGACAGATAAACTTTCAAGGCAAAGCAGACGTAGATGAACATTTGTTTTGGAAATTTTTGTGAAGAGTCTTAAAATGGCACCAGTTACTAGCAAGACAAAAAATGTTTTTCCCTTGGAAACATATACCTAATCATAACTACTTGGTTGCTAATAGCTTTGGCGCAGTATGACGAATTTCCGTGAAACTTTAAGAAAAAGTGTTATCTTTTGACTAGTGTGCGCATTGAACATTTTGGGATAATCGGAAAAAGGGGGGTGGGGAAGCTGAGGGGCCAAAAACAGAATTTATTTATTCATTTTCCCATGGGAGCTGAGACACAGCTACAACCTAAACCACTGAACAGATTTACACCAAATTTGGCAGAAAACTAGATCTTGGTCCAGACATAGTCCTTTTCGTGTTTTTGGTGTAAGTCTGTTATGTAGGTTTTGAGCAATTAATATTCAAAAACGTTGAATACCTATGGATGCAGAGCCTCCTTGGATCCTGACAGATCTCAAGCTGAGATCTGATTGGCTTCCACCACCTTAATCATAAAGTGGTGGCAGCTATGTTAGGACTCTGGACTCAGTCCTGAAAAAAGTTAAAAAAGACATGAGGGGCAGGGTAGGGATACCCTGCTCCCTTCTAGGCCTGGTGGTGGGGTTTCAGAGGGGCCCTGCCAGGGGCCAAATCATTTTTTTTTTAATTCTGCCGCAAATTCACAGAGGACCCTCAAATCTGTGTCAAAATCAAAAAGAATTGGAGGCTCCCGAGCTTCTTTGTTTAAATTTCCCAGGGGTATGCCTAGGCCCGAGGGGGAAGGGGGGCTTAGTTTTTGGGGAGGGGGGCATGATTGACTCCCCTCCCGGGGGTGATTTTGCTTTAGGGGCTCCATCTCTTAGGCCCAGTTTGATTTTTAGCGGGAGGGGAACATACGGCTCAAAGGTAACTATAACTTGTGCCCTCACCATGCACTGCTAATTACCCCCATATTACATCACTCATAACATCTTCTATGATACAGTGATAATATCACTGCAACATTTACAGTGAAAATATTGATGAGATAACTGTGCATCATCGTGGCGCGAGTCATAGCTACCTTAGAGTACAAGTTATAGTTACTTGAGATATGTAATGTTACTTTAACCTTTGTTTTTTCTGTGAATTACCTAGTCACAGTTGCCAGTAGGTAGTTATAGTTAGGACCTAGTTTCTGTATGTTTTGCTAATAAGTTTGGCACCTTTTACTAAATCTCCACAAAAGTTTCCAAGACATTTGGACGCTCACTTCAGCGTCTGTCTGGAAAGTTTCAGAGTGATGCGTCAACTGGAAGTCGAGAAAAAGGGGGGTGTCCCAAAACACTTTTTCCATTAATTTTTCCATTGGGATTTTGAACAGCGATAGAGCCCAAACCACTGGACAGAATTACACCAAATTTGGCAGAAAGGTAGCTCTTAGTCCAGAAAGAGACCTTTTTTTTGTAAATCCGTTCAGTAGTTTTAGAGAAATTAAAGAAAATCTAAATTTGTATATATAGGGACGCAAAGGATTTCCGACCCCTCCTTATCTCATGCTGAGATCAGATTGGTTTCAGCTGAGTCCCAGAAAAAAGGTTAAAATGAAAGAAAAGCGGCCAGGGTACCCACACCCTGACCACTTAGCTCTGGTGATGGGGTCCTAGAGGTACTCTCCCACAGGGCTAAACAGCACTGTTTTAAAAAATGTTGCTGTAAACCTGCGACAGGTTTGCTATTCCGGGCAAACATTTTTTCAAAAACAAACTCGGGCTGTAGTGCTTGTTTTCTATCAAGCCCCCAAGTGGGCCAGGTCCCGGGGGGCATATAATATTTTAATACAGGGGGTTCTCCTGTCCCCACGTGCCACATCTCCGGGGCTTTAATCAAATTAAAATTGGGGGGGACATGGCTCTTTGAGAAATAACCCAACCAGCTTGTAGCCAAAACTCCCAGCACCTGGATACTCCCTGCGGTGGTAAGACGCACTCTATAAATCGATTTGAATTGGATTGGATTGGATAAGAAGCATCACAATCCAATAGCAAGCCCATTCCTACACAGTTATTGACTGGATTGAGTCAGAGGACCCAAGGCAATGCCCTACTCTACCTTGAACAATAACTACCTGGGAGTCCCCCATTTCCCGGATAATGCTGTTGTCAATCAGACCCTTTGTCAGATGGCATGCTTTTCCTGTGAATATTTAAGTGAAAGATTGCAAGTAGCTTATCTGATTTTTTTTCTTTTTTAGTGATAAGGGTCTATTGTGTTGAAGGGCATTGTACTGAATGCCTATATAGTCACAAATAAATCATTTGTCGGTGGTATCATATTAAGCTTAACAATTTTATTTGGTTGTTGGGAGATTCTGATCATTAGCTGTGTTTTGAATAGCTATGTCTGAGGAAAAACTGTTTTCTCTCAATATTTTCTCAATATTTTCTCATAGAAATTATGGAAGGTGCTCCAGAAACTGAAATGAGGACAGATTTTCTAAAAATTCTCAGATATATTTTTCATTCATATCTGAAAAATTATCTAATAGCCTGAGTGAAAAAAGTCTTTGTGATACCAGCAGCAGTCTGTCAGTTCACTTTAGCTGCATCCCAGGGTTTGAATGTACAACTAGAGTACTGAGGGCCTAATTATGAGTTGGGTGGTCAGACCACCTTAACTCCAATACAGCGGTGGGGAGGCGGCTGTCAAGCCAGCAACCCCACCACCACTGTATTCCAATGTTTCCACTGGGCTGACTGCCGAAAACAGTGCAACAGCATTGCCCAGGCCAATGCCACCGCACACAACACACTCGGAATGCACACAGTCTGCCATGGCAGCCTTTGCGCATTCCAAGTGTCATGGGCAGTGCAGGGGCCCCCTATTACCCCAACTCTGCCTTTCTACCTGACTTTTCAATGCAGGCACCCGGCCATGAAAAGGCTGGCGGAAAGGAAACCACAGTTGCTGATCATGACTTTCACAGCCGCCAACCCATTGGGATATCTGATCCTAACAGTGGTGGTGGTATTGTGGTAGTGGTGTTGTGGCGGTCCAACCACCAGCATCGTAATCTGGCAGGCAGACTGTAAGGGATGCGGCGGTCAGACTTCCACAGCAGGTACTGCGGTCCTATGGACCGCCATACTTGTAATCCAACCCTAAACTCTGAATTAAAGATAATACTGAGACACTCCTGAACACGCTGGTGCTGAAAAAGGAACTGTTTAAAGTCTTTCCTTTGGAAGAGGCTCAAGTGAAGCATTTAGGTGTTACTGCAGATATGAAACATGCCATTTTAAAATTAATATGAGGGGAATATGTTTTTTAAGTGATTTGAGGCATAATATTATTTTGAAGTGGCTAAAACTGTTAACGAAAGAGATCCCTACCTAAGTCTGCTATCCTCTTTATATATCTGTTCACTCAGGCTACCTATTTTCTCTGTTGCCTAATGATTGCCCAATTTGGACACTAATAGATAATGAGACTATACTCTGCTGTTCTGAGGTTTACCTTTTTCCCACTTTCTCTTGCCATTAATTGTATCCTCAAGCAATGATACTCCTCTCCCTGGAGCTTTTTTTACATGTCATGGGGTCATTTTCAGTTTTCACTACCTCTTACCACGTGGTGGTGATGGACAGAAAATCTTGTCATTTTGTCATTTTCACCCAATCTAAATATTGTGGGGGGACAGACAGCAAAACCTCTAATGACCCTTACTCCATAAGGCCATTAGAGGTGTATGTTATCAATAGTCTCCACCGTCAAGATACTGAAAATTAATTTGCTCTAAAAGAGGTGGGCCGACCTTCAGTTTGCCAGAGAGGGTACTCCACCACCTTTGTGACAGAGTGCCTCCTCTGCCAAAATCTACATTGAGCCCTAAGTTTTCAATTGCCATTGGTTCAATTCACGTAAATTGTCTTTCACATTCGGCTAACTTATAATAAATGTTGGAAATCATAAAATGACCCATAGGGCCTCATTTACAAGAAGCTAACGCATCAGCCCGATGCGTCAACATTTTTGTGCTGCCCGACGATTCCTCAACAATGCCATGGTTGCTCTGTATTTACTATACAGAGCTCCATGGCGCATGTTTTCACAGACAGGTCAGAAATTCTGACTTATCTGTGGCACTAAACTGAAGCATTTCTGGACAAATGTCAAAGAAATTATGCTACTGTAGCAATACGAGGAAGACCTCCAATAGACAAAAGCCTTGCATCAGTTTAGCAGCTGCTCTGAGCAGGTGTTAATATTTTGAGACATGAAAGTCACAGAATGATGCAGTGGAAAGTTGTGAATTTCACTGCGCCAGTTTTGCATAGTGTTTTTCCTGGGAATGTCTACCTTGCATGCATTATACCTGGCGCAGATATAATGTGACACAAGGGTTTACAAACTGACGCAGTGGGCCCAATGCATCAGTCTGTAAATTTGAAGCAGAATAAAGCACTGCTTAGAACCACTGCTGCATCAAAGAAAATGATGCAACGGTGGCGCAAATACCTTGTAAATGAAGTCATAGTTCCCAGGTACAGGTGGAGAGCAGCTCCTGTATACAGCACCAAATGACACCAGCTGTGGAAATGGCAAAAGACTTTCAGTCTCATTGCGGGACCACCAAACTCGCAGGGTAGATGCTACCGCCATGGGGGTGGTGTCACTCTCCACACTATTACAATGTTCCTGCCGGTCTGATGATGTGAACATTGTAATAGAGCACATTGCAACAAGATAGCACTCTCCTCCCTTAAAGGAGCCAAGTGCTACCTCGTAGCACAGAGAGGGCTGACCAGCACCCCCAGAATGATCACTGTCTGCAAAGTAGACAGTGCGCATTCTGAGGGTGCTGGGCCGGGGTGGGGGGTCCCTGCACTGCCCATGCCCTCGGCAGCACATCCTCACTGCCAGCCTTTCCACATTGGTGAAACTGCCATGAAAAGTCTGGCGGTGAGGGAAGTTGTAATCAGCCAGGCGTCACTGAGCTCAGCGCTGCCCTGGCTGAGTACAACTCAGACCGGCGTCACCAGGTCAAGAGCTATGTTCTTGGTGGACACGGCGGTTCCCTGGCAGGTCCGTCCACCAGGGTTGTAATTGGGTGGTCAGAGCGCCCAGAGTGTGGAAGTCCGACCATAAATGCCAGTGTGTGGCGGACCTCAGACCACCACACTCATAATTATTCCCTTTTTTCTTTTCTAGCTCAGTGTGGATTGCACTGTGCTAATCATATGCTTAAAAGGTTTGCTAGAAGAACAGATATCTTGAGAACAGATTCAGAGTGTTGCTGGTGTGGTAGGGTGCTCTCTACAGGAACAGTTCCCCATTTAAACTTGGGAAACTACAGAGAGTTTTCTGTTTGTTTTTTTTGCTTAAATTATGAAGCACTCTAAGTCTGAAAGAATATTATTGTCCCTTGTAGCTTGACAAAGCTGAACCTCTCAGAAGGGCTATAATGATAGCTAAACACATGTTAGGGGGTGCATTTATTCATTTCAGTTTGACTTGGATAGTGTTTTGCAAATCCAAAGCTATAATACTCTGCTTTTGTCATTTTACACTTGGCGTGGTGGGCCCCGTCATTCAATATTTATAGGGACTTATAAAGCGCAGCTAATCACCCATGAGGGTATTCAGGTGCTGTGCTAATCCTATGTTGAAAGACTTTGCTCTAGAAATGGCAAAATACTTAGGGCCCGATTACAAGTTTAGTGGTTGGGCCGCCAGTCCACCGACACAACAGTCCCAAGAAGGCTGCGGCACTCCCGGTCTCTCGACCACTGTATTACAATGTTTGCAGCCTGAACCGTTTCAACGGAGTGCTCCCCGCCAGCAGCACGGTGGTCTACAATGTTGGTGGTGTGTACTCCATCGCCGTGGTGGGCGTGGCGTACGGCTGAACTGATTACAAAAACACAGTTATATTGGTGGTCCCCTTGCGGTGGTTGCCTGATGGCGGTAGGCCGTCACAGTACGCTGTCAGCAAAGCACCAGTACAGTGTCCATTGGATGGATTCCAAAACAACACAGCTAACACCCATTGGCCAATTGGACACACCTTCAAATCACACCATAAAACACATCCTATCCCAAACCATGATCCTTTGCCTCTCCACTACAGCACAGCAAGACAGAGACCACACATCATTATTTCATTTTTGTGAGATAAGGCAGCCCTTTTTCCCATTCCATTTAACTCTTTCCACATACTTCTTCTAATTTTTTTCCCAACACCACTTGTCTTGTCTTCTTTAGCCCTTGTTACGCACTTTAATTTACACTCATGCCACATTCTGAAGATAAGTTGAGAGTCATGGTGGATGAAATCATAGGAGTAGAGACATAATTGTTTGGAGCCCAAGTCCAACATACCCCTTTCAGTGGGAATATGGAAATGTTTCAAAGGATAATCCACAGAGTGAATGGTGTAGGCAGTACCTTGCTCACAAATGAGGATATTAGGAAGAGGTGGAATGACCTGAAGGGGGGAGGTGTGTTCCCTGGCCTCCAGGCAACCCATGCACTCCGAGAAGATTGGTGGTGGTCCTCCTAGTGCCCCATTACAACTCTTTCCCTGGAAGGAGAAGGTTTTGACCATCCTGAATCCTAAGGGCTTGACAGGAATAGCTTGGAGAGCGGAGTCTGGTAAGTTACACCACTATAACTGTCACAAAACATCAATGTCCTGTATGCTCACATCTCAGCTTTTGCCATTGTCTTGTCCATCTACTTTCCTAACATGCAATACCAAAAGTATCAGATGTTAGATTGTCAATGTATATTGTTGTTCTTAACAATGTATGTATCAATCTCCATTACATGCCATAGGTTGGAATGGGGTCTGTGTTACTAGTAAAATATCATCCCAGGACCCATTGTATGTGTCAATATTTAAATACTTCGTCCATCCTAACTGCAGTGTGGCAACTGGTATGTACGACTAACCATTTGTCAAGTGTTGGGAAGTACAGAGGGTGACATGATTACAACTACCATGAGGCCCTGTTTCTGCAATTCAAAACAAGAGGCAATTGTGCTCTTGGCCATATTCAGTTACTTCCTATGCCACAACTGATGTTCACTCATTATGGAGTTTACCATTTGTTTAGTGTTGGGAGGTAAAAAATGACATGATTACAAATACCATGAGGCCCTGTTTCTGTAATTCGAAACAAGTGGTTAATATAATACTGCCCATTTTCTATTTTTTGCCATGTCACAACTGATGTTCACTCATCATGGACTGAGCAATCTACATATCATGCATAACTCAGAGATGTGTCTGCCTACCTAGCTTAATGTTGTCCTATTATCCACAAATGAAACTATTGATGGCATGAATGACACCTTACGGAGTGTGTACATCAATGATTTGTGAGGTATTAAGCTTCTTCAGGCAATTTGATGTCACAGGTAGCACAATGACTGCTTACATGATGACTACTGCTACATATACAACCAAGTTGTGTATTTGCCTGTATATTACACTACTAGGCCTTGGAATGGTCAAATATACAGGTTACTTCTCACCTGTGTTGGCTTAACTGTTTCTTAGATGTTATGCTCATTCCTTAATCTAAAAGGCAACTTATCAGCACATCTAATGAGGTGCTCAGTTCTAATACAGCTTTTGCAACCTCGACAAAGGTCTTGTGAACAACTTCAAAACCATGGAAATATATCACAATAGGAAACCCTACCTAGTTACATTTTCCCAGGTCTCTACTTATTGTGACACAAAACATTTGGATGTAGATTCCACACTTCCACCAATAATAATGTATTCTATTTTCACAACAGGTCCATTGGGCACAGCACCTGGGCAGAGATTGTCCACCGAACAGAGTCCCAACCCGCCCCAGATAAAGCCCTCCGGAATCACAACACTCCTGGGTAAATGGACATGAATCAGGTGGCAACAATGAGTCTCACTCTGCCCACACCAACACCTCCTGCTGCAACAACATCTCAGCCAACAACATTCCCCCCAGCCTGTGTACCTAGCACACTTACTATAATCGTGTGCCCCCCCAGTCCTGGATCTTAAAGTGTTAATCACCAGCCCTGACACAGAGGGACCAGGACCCGGTTGGAGAGGGCATCCTGGGCCAAGGTCACAGGCTCGTTGGGGTAAGGTCCGTGGGAGGGATGCTGTGGGCCTGCAAAGTCAGGCCACCAGGACATTTTCATGCAAGCCTAGGGGGTCTATCAGGAGCCTTAATGCTTGATGGGCCATATAGTTACTGAACTACAGGAAATTAATCAGCTGCAGAGGGACATGTACCAATAAATGGAGGCCCACAACTCCAACATGGGCACCCTAACATAGGTGCTGATGGACATTTATACAACCCTGAGCAGGGCTTTTTCACCACCATCTACCCCTTTCTGCAGTGCAACTAGATCGAGCCCATGTACATATACGTGGGAGACATGCATTCTGGGACTGTTCCCTAGGGGTAAAAAGTTGAAGGCCACATCTCATTTTCTGGATCTAGGGTTTTTATTGGCTAAACGCCTTATAAATCCAAAACGGTGGTCCCTGTCATACGAAGCATGGGTACAGTCACTAACTATCTGGGCAAGAGCAGAGTGTAATGCTCTTCGATGTGACGATGTGTTGGGGTTACGCAAATACCCTCTTGCGTCACAATGGGAGCTAATGTTGATGGACCTCTGCAGTCCGCTTATGCCTGCGCTGCCCAGTTCTGATTCCCCTGCTGTGGGAGGTGGATGTCCGCAGCGTAAAGTACTCTGCATGACATGCCACATTCCTGTATGTGTGTGTAGATCAGATGGACATCCCCCTGAAGATACTGATCAGTGCGCTGAATGCTACACACATGAAATGCGTATGTGGGAATAGTCTGCTGAGCACCTATGCATAACTGTTATACTAATTCTGTAATGTGAGTACATGGATATGCCTTGCCTATGAATCTCCCCCATATGTTATCTGTTGCAAATTGTAGTTGACTGCAAACATGTAGTTTGCACGTACCTTTGTTCTGAAATATGATACAGACCCATCTACATCTGTGGCAGCCACAGGAAGAGAGGCCCTGCCAGAGGAAGAAACACTGTCAGACATCCCTGCTTCTGCAGCAGCTGAAGCCCCCAAACCTCGTAAGCAAGGACATCCCTGTAAATATCCAGGAGGTGTGGATGGTAAGACATCCACCACTGCCATCAATAAACCTCAACCTTAATCTCCTCCTTTGTGTATCACACATTCACTCTGTAAGCTAATTCTGGACACTATTCCATGTCTGATTGGAGGATTAATCTGACCTTTGGTTTTCAGGTGATGTGGCATCTACATCTATGGTTTCATTCACCACAACTGACTACTTCGCTTTTCTTGCATGTTTGTTTTTGCCCCAAGTATGTCTTCAACTTTACCACTCAAATAAATTCACAAGTCACACACTCATTGCCTGCTGTAGTAAATTTCACATTTAGCAATGTAGGTATGCAATACCATGTGAACTATACAATGACAAAACACGCTACTTATGTAAGCATGGATATGTTGCATGTACACAATGTTTAGCTCAGGATCACAACCATGCCACACCAACACATACATACAAGTGTCTTGTCTAAGAACATTGTTATTACATTGTTAAAATCATAGGCTGGAAAGATGTCAGAAACATAGCAAATCATACATGATGGAATAATACTGTGTAGGTGATCGAATCTACAGGTACAGCTCTCCAGTACATGGAAGGAAGGGATATATCAGACATTGTCCTGTAGAATAGACAAACATGAAATTGGTTGATGTCATCAGCTGGAGCAATAGCGCCTACCTCACAAAAATACATCCAACATAATATATTGCAAGACTCAGACAGATGGCAGTACAACAGTTTCTGATTACAGGGTCATTACAATCCAGTGCTTCTGCATCTGGTGGTATGACACAAACACATGTCAGTGATGTACCAAAGGGCCTTTTACCTAAAATGATGAAACACATCAACATCTACATACATTTCAAACAAAACAAGTGTTTAGCCAAGTCAAGTCAAATACATTTTTATTCGGCCAAGTATTTTGACCATAAAAGCCATTTTTAAATAGTACAGTACATAAAAAGAAATAATTAAACAATTTATCAGCAGTACCCTAAAATTCATTAAAACAACCAGACTGCATAACTTTCAAAGACACTCAAGAAGCGTAAAATGTCCTCTGATTATTAGCAGCAGTAATAAAGCTTAAAACTGCAGTGCACAACTTTCAATGGAGGAAAGAGATTGCAAGAATGTGAGCCCTTCTTTGTGAGAAGTAAAGGGTTTGGGTAATAACATTGATCTCAAGAAGCACAGCCGAAAGATTCAAATAAAGTTCAAAAAAGTATAAAGTGCATAGTAGATTGAGAGGTTTTAGCATTACAGGAACAACATGAGTCTACAATGGGAAAAACCACAAGAAAGTTCACCTGATTAAGTCTGAACCGTGTGTGATCAAATCTATGTTGGGGTTTGTATATCCAAGTTAAGTACGGTTCCAGGCCTGCTGTTAATGAAATTTGCATATACCTGTTTACAGAAGATTTCTCCAAAATGCTCACAAGCCTCTTCTCCTCTCTAGGGGACTCAGAAGCTTCTTTGAGGAGCATTTGGCATTTAGTGCCAATGGTTTAGGGCTATTAAAATAGTTTACTTAACCTAAACGGAAAAAGGATCTTTTTACATAAGACAGTCATGGAATAGCTGTCATATTTTCCATAGCAACACAATCGGGAAGCACCTGCTTGAAAAAGGTGGCATTCAGTGTAATCCATAATCTTATCCATAATAAAAGAGGTGCAACGTTAATCTGATCCTCTATAATATTGTGGGCCCACTTCTGTGTGTGTGTGATAAAGCTTGCTGTGGATCTAGGAATAGCCAAGAGCTTGCACAGAAAACAGTTTTCAGCTGACTGGATTTTCCTATACATAACCCCAGACTCTGGTTCCATACGTGCACACCGCAAGACATTTGCTGTTTTACTATTGGACCATCCCCTGAACCAGCTTTTGTCCCAGTCTTTTTGAAAACCTAAAGGTAACGTTACTCATTGCCTCTATTTTTTGTGCCCTCTTAGCCAGGAGCCTATTCCAACTTCCATTTACGTCTAATTAAAACCTAAATAATTGAAGGTAATGACTTTTGCTATAGGTCTTCCTTCCATAAAAAAAAGTTGTCAATTTGGTGTTCTTTGGACCACATGACAAAAGAAAAGATTTTTCCTGATGTATTTGTAGTCTCAAAGCAGACATAAAATCATTAAAAACAATTGTAGGAGGCTGGACTGGCTTGTAGTGAGTACCAAGGGGTACTTACACCTTGCACCAGGCCCAGGTATTCCTTATTAGTGTATAGGGTGTCTAGCAGCTTAGGCTGATAGATAATGGTAGCTTAGCAAATATACACAAGATATATGTACACAATACCAAAAATATGCAGTATAGTATTAGAAAACAGTGCAAACAATGTATAGTTACAATAGGATGCAATGGGGACACATAGGGATAGGGGCAACACAAACCATATACTCCAAAAGTGGAATGCGAACCACGAATGGACCCCAAACCTATGTGACCTTGTAGAGGGTCGCTGGGACTGTATGAAAACAGTGAGGGTTAGAAAAATAGCCCACCCCAAGACCCTGAAAAGTGAGTGCAAAGTGCGCTAAAGTTCCCCAAAGAGCACAGAAGTCGTGATAGGGGAATTCTGCAGGAAAGACACAAACCAGCAATGCAACAAAGATGGATTTCCAAACGAGGGTACCTGTGGAACAAGGGGACCAAGTCCAAAAGTCACAAGCAAGTTGGAGATGGGCAGATACCCAGGAAATGCCAGCTGTTGGTGCAAAGAAGCTGCTACTGGACAGTAGAAGCTGAGGATTCTGCAGGAACGACAAGGGCTAGAAACTTCCCCTTTGGAGGACGGATGCCCCACGCAGTGGAGAGTCGTGCAGAAGTGCTTTCCTGAAGAAAGACCACAAACAAGCCTTGCTAGCTGCAAGTTGTGGAGTTCGGGTTTTTGGATGCTGCTGTGGCACAGGAGAGACCAGGATGTCGCCAATTGTGTCAGGGGCCAGAGGGGGCGTCCAGCAGGACGAGGAGTCCTCTCAGAAGCAGCCAGCACCCGCAGAAGTGCCGGAACAGGCACTACGAAGAGGAGTGAAATGGTGCTCACCCGAAGTTACACAAAGGAGTCCCACGTCGCCGGAGGACAACTCAGGAGGTCGTGCAATGCAGGTTGGAGTGCCGTGGACCCAGGCTTGGCTGTGCACAAAGGATTTCCACCGGAAGTGCACAGAGGCCGGAGTAGCTGTAAAAGTCGCGGTTCCCAGCAATGCAGTCTGGCGTGGGGAGGCAAGGACTTACCTCCACCAAACTTGGACTGAAGAGTCACTGGACTGTGGGAGTCACTTGGACAGAGTTGCTGGATTCAAGGGACCTCGCTCCTCGTGCTGAGAGCAGACCCAGGGGACCGGTGATGCAGTTCTTTGGTGCCTGCGGTTGCAGGGGCACGATTCCGTCGACCCACGGGAGATTTCTTTGGAGCTTCTAGTGCAGAGAGGAGGCAGACTACCCCCACAGCATGCACCACCAGGAAAGTAGTCGAGAAGGCGGCAGGATCAGCGTTACAGAGTTGCAGTAGTCGTCTTCGCTACTTTGTTGCAGTTTTGCAGGCTTCCAGCGCGGTCAGCAGTCGATTCCTTGGCAGAAGGTGAAGAGAGAGATGCAGAGGAACTCTGATGAGCTCTTGCATTCGTTATCTAAGGAAATCCCCAAAGCAGAGACCCTAAATAGCCAGAAAAGAGGGTTTGGCTACTTAGGAGAGAAGACAGGCTAGCAACACCTGAAGGAGCCTATCAGAAGGAGTCTCTGACGTCACCTGCCGGCCCTGGCCACTCAGAGCAGTCCAGTGTGCCAGCAGCACCTCTGTTTCCAAAATGGCAGAGGTCTGGAGCACACTGGAGGAGCTCTGGGCACCTCCCAGGGGAGGTGCAGGTCAGGGGAGTGGTCACTCCCCTTTCCTTTGTCCAGTTTTGCGCCAGAGCAGGGCCGAGGGGTCCCTGAACCGGTGCAGACTGGCTTATGCAGAAATGGGCACCATGTGTGCCCATGAAAGCATTTCCAGAGGCTGGGGGAGGCTACTCCTCCCCTGCCTTCACACCATTTTCCAAAGGGAGAGGGTGTAACACCCTCTCTCTGAGGAAGTCCTTTGTTCTGCCTTCCTGGGCCAAGCCTGGCTGGACCCCAGGAGGGCAGAAACCTGTCTGAGGGGTTGGCAGCAGCAGCAGCTGCAGTGTAACCCCTGAAAAGGCAGTTTGGCAGTACCCGGGTCTGTGCTACAGACCCGTGGGATCATGGGATTGTGCCAACAATGCCAGGATGGCATAGAGGTGGCAATTCCAGGATCATAGACATGTTACATGGCGATATTCTGAGTTACCATTGTGAAGCTACACATAGGTAGTTACCTATATGTAGTGCACACGTGTAATGGTGTCCCCGCACTCACAAAGTCCGGGGAATTGGCCCTGAACAATGTGGGGGCACCTTGGCTAGTGCCAGGGTGCCCACACACTAAGTAACTTAGCACCCAACCTTTACCAGGTACAGGTTAGACATATAGGTGACTTATAAGTTACTTAAGTGCAGTGTAAAATGGCTGTGAAATAACGTGGACGTTATTTCACTCAGGCTGCAGTGGCAGGCCTGTGTAAGAATTGTCAGAGCTCCCTATGGGTGGCAAAAGAAATGCTGCAGCCCATAGGGATCTCCTTCAACCCCAATACCCTGGGTACCTCAGTCCCATATACTAGGGAATTATAAGGGTGTTCCAGTATGCCAATGTAAATTGGTAAAATTGGTCACTAGCCTGTTAGTGACAATTTGAAAGAAATGAGAGAGCATAACCACTGAGGTTCTGATTAGCAGAGCCTCAGTGAGACAGTTAGTCATAACACAGGTAACACATACAGGGCACACTTATGAGCACTGGGGCCCTGGCTGGCAGGGTCCCAGTGACACATAAAACTAAAACAACATATATACAGTGAAATATGGGGGTAACATGCCAGGCAAGATGGTACTTTCCTACAACAATTAACAATTTTTGTATATCATTAGCCGTGCATGCTAAAAGAACAGTGTCATCTCCATAAAGCAGCCCAGGAACTGCCTTAGTGCCTATCCTAGGAGCATCTTTTCCATAGGTCTTTAGAGCTGTTTCCAGTGAGGTTATATAAATAAGAAAAAGAAAGGGAGCTAATATACAGCCCTGACTGACTTTCCTAGTCACCCTTATTGGCTCAGTGCAATCGCTGGATCGAGATTAACGCACCCTTGTTATGATGTACACTCTGAATTAAATTAAACAAATGGTGCTCAGCATCTGCCTGACTCATCAGATCCCATAGCAGTTCCCTGTCCACAAGGTCAAAAGCACAGGAGAGATCCATAAGGACCATGTGCAAAACGCCTCTCCTGGCATTGACATATTTACCTTTAATTAATGTAAGATTTAGGGCTTGCTCTATGGTGCCCAAACCAGGATGAAACCCATATTGTACAAGACTCAAAAAGAATTATCCTTTGCCTAGGATTCCAATCTTTCCAACATAATACGACCTAAGATCTTTGATGTTGAATCGATCATTTAGATCTGTTGGTAGCTGTTAGAAATGGGGTCTTTGGTTGGTAGTCAGGTTACCCCCTGTCCAAGCAAGGACTCTCAATCTAGTTAGGGTAAAGGAGAATCAACCTCAGTTAACCCGCGCTCACCCCCTTGGTAGTTTGCCACAAGTAGGCAGGCTTACCTTCAGAGTCTAGGTGTAAAGTATTTGTACCAACACACACAGTAACTCAGTGAAAACACTACAAAATGACACAACACAGGATTAGAAAAATAGAAAATATTTATCTAAAGAAAACAAGACCACAAGGACAAGAGAACATCATACACAAGTCAAGTTAGGAATTAAAAAGCAAAAAGAGCCTTAAATCCTTGAGAAAACAGTAAAAACACTGTTAGGGTTGAAAAGTACCTGGGTAGCATCAAAATAACATGCACTTCGAGTGTGCGTCAGAAAAGGTTAGCGATGCATCGATTTCTTGCCCGCAAGCGAGACCGTGCGTCGTTTCTCCTCCTCTGGTCCGGTCGGCGTGTGTCGTTTTTACTCTCTACAGGAGAGCAATGCGTTGATCCGGGCAAGCACTCGGGTCCGGGCATGCTTTGCTTTGTTTTTCCCGCACCCAACGAGGTTTGTGTCAAAAATCTTGCTCACGGTATCAACAGAACCGCGCTATGTGGGTTGCAACGTCATCAGCCTCCATCAGTGGGTGTTGCGCCTCATTTCTTCTGCTGCGTGCGTCAATCTTCCAGCCCCGATGCAGCTGGAGCGTCGATTTCAGCCACGAAGCTGGTGGCATGTTGTTTCTCAGCCATGTCTCGAAAGGTGCATCAACATTTTCCCCGCACGGCGGTTTCTGCAGGGCCCCAGGAACTGGGGCACCATTTGGCAGGGCAGGAGTCTCAGCAGAGAGTCCATGTGCTGGCAGGAGAAGTCTTTGATGGCCCTGAGACTTCAACAACAGAAAGCAAGCTGTGGACAAGCCCTTGGAGATTTCTTCACAAGCAGGAATGCACAACAAAATCCAGTCTTTGTCCTCTTGCACAGGCAGAAGCAGCAACTGCAGGATATCTCCACAAAGCACAGTCATAGGCAGGGCAGCACTTCTCCTCAGCTCTTCTCCAGTCAGAGGTTCCTCTTGATTTCCAGAAGTGATCTAATTTTCCAGGGGTTTGAGTGCACTTCTTATACCCATTTTGGCCTTTGAAGTAGGCCTACTTCAAAGGAAAGTCTCTCTTGTTTGTGAAACCCTGCCTTGCCCAGGCCAGGTCCCAGGCACACACCAGGGGGTTGGAGACTGCATTGTGTGAGGGCAGGCACAGCCCTTTCAGGTGTAAGTGACCACTCCTGCCCTCCCCCTAGCACAGATGGCTCATCAGGATATGCAGGCTACACCCCAGCTCCCTTTGAGTCATTGTTTACAGAGAGGTACAAACAGCCCAACTGTCAAACTAACCCAGACAGGGAATCCACAAACAGGCAGAGTCACAGAATGGTTTAAGCAAGAAAATACCCACTTTCTAAAAGTGGCATTTTCAAACACACAATCTCAAAACCAACTTTACTGAAAAATTTATTTTTTAATTGTGAGCTCAGAGACCCCAAACTCCACATGTCTATCTGCTCCCAAAGGAAATCTACGCTTTAATCATTCTTAAAGGCAGCCCCCATGTTAACCTATAAGAGAGATAAGCCTTTCAACAGAGAAAAAATAATTTGGCAGTATTTCATGACATATAAAACACTTTATTATATGTCCTACTTTAAACATACACTGCACCCTGCCCATGGGGCTACCTTAGGGGTGTGTTACATGTATGAAAAGGGAAGATTTAGGCCTGGCAAGTGGGTACACATGCCAAGTCGAATTGGCAGTTTAAAGCTACACACACAGACACTGCAGTGGCAGGTCTGAGACATGATTACAAGGCTACTAAAGTGGGTGGCAGAACCAGTGCTGCAGGCCCACTAGTAGTATTTGATTCACAGGCCCTAGGCCCCTTTTGTGCATTGTACTAGGGACTTACCAGTAAATCATATATGCCAATCATGGAAATCCAATTACACGTACATTTTACATAGGAGGACTTGCACTTTAGCACTGGATAGCAGTGGTAAAGTGCCCAGAGTAACAAAAACAGCAAAACAGAGTCCAGCACACATCAACAACCTGGGAAACAGAGGCAGAAAGTTATGGGAGACCACGCCAAGGATGCCACATTCAACAGTAGTACTTTGGAGAATTCCAGTCACCCTTTTTGAAAATGGGAACGATCACTGATTCTCTCCACGAGGCCATCAAATCAAACTTTGTGCTGCCCTCAAAACATTTGTTAGAAAAGGGACACAAAATTCAATGTTCGTTTTGAACAAATCATTTGGGACAACGTTAGGGCCAGGGGCCTTCACAATCTTAACACTCACAAGATTCTGTAACTGATGATAAATTATCCAGGGAAGATAAATCTAGCTCTTTTCTTGTACCGCCACTTTCTGCCTGAATATCATGGTTAAAAATAACGTTAAAATGGCCCACCCATTCTTGAGGCGGGATGTGGCAGACTACCTCTACTAACTGATTATCTGAAAAAAGGGCGATTGACCATATCCCAAAATAAACTGGTATCCTTTAACAAGGCTGCTTTTGAAAGGTCCTCCCAGGCTCTCTTCCTAACATCATTCTTTCCCTGCTGGAGGGCAGGCTCTAACATCACTGAAAATTATGCGGGTGGAATTTGTTACTGCTTTTAAAACTTTTAAAGCTGCAATGCACTTGTGACTAAACCATGGGCAACCCTGCCTCTCTCCAAAAGGTTTGTTTGGAATAAGCAAAGTCAATATGGCATTTGAGATCGTTCGGAGTGTTTAGCCAATGTGAAGCGTAACTAACAACTACATATTGTCTGAGCACATGATTACACACATAGTGCATCTGTCGCGCGGCTGTGCGCGGCACGAGCCAAACATTCGGCCCAGGCCACAGCACGCGGTCCTAAGACGTCCGCGCCCCCAGCCTTCTCTGTACCTTACGAGGCCCCAAATTGGGCATGAGGCCTCGTTCTTTTTTTGCGCACCACGTGTCTAGGCAGGTCTGACCCCCCACTCACCTGTTCTTTTCTTTTCTTCTTTTTTCTGGACATCTGGTTGTGCCTTCCTTTATGTTTTTCCCCCCTTCCCATATTACCCTTCTCTTCCCAGCATTCCTTGTTCCCTACTCTCTATGGTTCCTAGTCCATTCTGTTCTATGTGCTTTTCCCTATATAAGATGGTGTCCTTTTACTTCCTGTTGGTCGTTTCCTGTTTGTTGGTATTTAAGGGCTGTGATAATTTCTCTCCTTGCGCTGCAACACTTTCAGTTTGGATGGTGTCTTCGCTCTTGCTTCCTTGTACTCCTGTGCTGGTTCTCGTCAGTTTTGGTGTATTTTCCTGAATTTGCTCCTGCTGTTACCTCTTCTTTTTGTTCCTGTTGCAGGAACCTATCTTTTTGGAGTTTTTTTCCCCTTTCAGGGTTTTTTCCCCTCTGGCACTACTTCTGAGGGACATGGCCTGCTCTTGGCGTACCCATTGCCTACAGCACTGTGGCTACCAGAAAGAGTCGCCCCTACTTGGGCCAAGGCCGAACATTCAGGAACAGGATCCACGCCACTTGCTCTGCGGCCTCCAGGGTAAAGCAGCACGTAAGTCGTGACAGCATCATGGTCACCACACTACAAGGAACAAGTCCAATGGAGTCTCCTTAGCTTCCATTCTGTTACTGTGCAAGCTGTCTTAGCACAAGTCTTGTACACCCAAAGTCTGTGACATACATTCTTTGGAGCAATCCATGTCCACAACATCATATACCTGCTAAAGTCCCATCTCAAAAATGCCCAAACGAAGATGCCATGGTGAAGGTACCTCAACAAAGACAAAAAGAAAGAGTTTAGCTATGAAACCATACATATGACAAAATACACAAAGCAAACATCTGAAGACTGCAGTCCATGACAAAAATCTGACATAAACAAAGGAAGATTAACAAAATGAGAATGTGTCAAAACTTTCCTTATATGCTTTGCCACATTTTGCCAGAGCTTCAGCTTCCTAACATTTTCAACAAACATACTCCTCACATCATCACAACAAAAATTCATTGTACAGTCAAAGTCATGACATCTCATAAACATACTTACACTCATGAGATCTTCTCACAAGTCAGCTCCTTCCTCTTCACCACTATCATCATCATTTGGCATTTGAGGATTCTCACCTGGTGACACCTCAGGCTCTCCCCCCTCTGCGAAGTATGGGAAGTTCTGTTGCAGGGCGATGGTATGGAGCATGTAGCAGACCACAGTGATTTGACACGCCTTCCCAGGTGAGTAAAGGAGGGTCCCCAAGCCCAGAAGCCGGCTCCACTGGCCACCGTGTTCTTCCATGGGCCTCATTGAAGCTGATTTCCCCTGGCATAGTTGGATTCCTCAGCAGTGTTAACAACCAAGGACAGTAGTCGTATGCTGAGTCTTGAGTTTTATGATGAGATATAAGTGCTACAATGAGTCACACACTTCCTGATTATAGCACCTGACATAGCACACACAGAGTTAGGACAGATGTTTCTTATCAACAAGCCAGGCTCTCTCTGGTTGTAGTTGTGACATGGAGTATGGTGCTGTTCCACGTTACAAAGGAATTGTGGACTGAATCTGGGAACCAAGCACAGATGTCTGAAATGTACAAATCTGGCAAGCAGACAACCTGGACGTTGATAGAATGGAAGTGCTTCCTGTTTCAATAGACCTGTTCACTGGCATGCGGTGGTATTAATGCAATATGGTTGCCATCAATGGCTCCCACCACATGTAGGAGGCGACTAAATTCATAGAAGTCAACCTTCACATTGGTTGAATCGTCACGCCATGGGAACCTGATATAATTGTCAAAGTGTTTCATCATTGCTGGTAGCATGTCTTTTAATACACCACTGCACATAGGTTGTAACATACCAGCAGATATAGCCACTGTATATGGGAACAATCCTGGGGCCAGGCAGTGTAATACTGCCATGAGTCTCAACATAGGTGGTATACATGTTGGATTTGTGTTTTGAGGCATAAGATCAGGCTTCAACTGAGAACATACATTTTGGATTGCTTGCCTATTCAGGTGAAACTTCTTTATAACATCTCTTTCTTCCGTGGTCTGAAGCTCTCGAAATGGACGGTACACTGGAGGTTGTTGTCTCCTCCCTCTCAGATGATAACTATGTGTGGAATCAAATGAATTGGAACATTAGTCAGAGTGCCCAGAGCAACATATATGATGAGTAAGCCAAAATGTAATGTTACAAAACATTACTGGCTGAAAAACCATTATACACATTTCACATTACAATTGTCTACTGCCCAAAATCCAGCTATAATCCCCATTGTTGTCTGTACATGTGTCTTCAACATATATCTGTACATTGTACACCTAAATGTTCCTCATGTGCACCTTGATATTGAAAAGCATGTTTTGTCCTTCCAAAATACTATCACCGGCTGTGCACAGTGCGTCGCGGTTATATGGCATTTATGACCAGTAACGCAATATACTGATAATTGCGTAGAAGAAATTACAGGTAAATGGAGTAGTACATTTATAAATATGTTGAAACACATGTGTAGTGGTGGGGACGCATTTACCAGTCACCAATACTGTAGTTTCAACCACTAAAATGGTGGCTGCCTAACCTCATACACTGGACTTTTGAAAGCTGCCACTGACAGCGGAAGTCGACAGTGTGGTGGCCGGCTTCAACCACGGCGGACACAGCCACAGGCTAATGTTGTTGACTGTGATGGCCGCGGCACAATGGCTTTGCCCATCTACGCTGATGACTGCATATGTGGCGTTCATGTATGCTGTGGTTTGAAAAATAACTCACTTGTCTCCTGACACTGCTGCCATCAACACTTCGACCACTTTAGCTGCTGTCTGCCATCTCTGGGAGCAATCAGGCCAGGCCAAGCAGATGAGGGCCCCTGGAAGAGGTCCCTCCCCTGTATGGTCAGATCTATGGCTCACTAGAGGAATAGGTAACTACCTCATATACATATTTGACTCTGTTTAACACCATCCTTTCCTTTCTCACAGGTTACGGTTACAATGTGCCTCTGAGTCCCAGAGAGGGTTTTGGATGACTGTAGTTACGTTTTGTGGTCCGTATATAGGATGTACATGTTAAGGACTGTGGATCCCTGAACTTTGAATATTTCAAATGACCATTGTGTTGTGTGATATTTGATAAGCCCTAGATCCTTCTTCTGGGGCACTCACATATCTATGCAAGTAAACATTTCAGGGTAACAATGAAATATTTAATGATCAGATGATAGGAAATGAGAAAATAAATGTATTTGCATTACAGCATGAACTGTGTTTATATCCGAGCAGAAGCAGCTGAGGAGGATGTTAGCAATATGTACGGTCCCACATATCACTCAACCCAGATCAGGCCTTCGTAACCTGTTGGCTGAGAGCTAGCTAAACCTCACTGACCCCTTCAGAGTGCCACTGAACCTTGAGCTCACATATAGAATGGCCAAAAGATGTGTGTTATTTATTGAAGTGATGACATTTGTGATGTTCAAGTTTGTTCAGTATGCTCAGCCTGCAGAGAGCAAAGCCTGACAAAGAGTGTTTACCATTATGGGCCATGGCCCAGGCTGGAGCAGAATTACTGTGGCAGTGCAGCTCATGTATAGGGTAATCTCCCTGTGGACCTGCAGATCCTTGGATGTTCCCAAAATGAGTCTGATGAACCAATAGTAGCACTGAATGTTTTTATGTTGACTACATTTGGAATGGTGACTGGGGTAAGCCCCTGACCTGGTACATCTTTCCATTGGCCAATATTGTCAATTTCCAATAGGCCCCTTACTCCCACAGGTCTGTTGTCACTCTTCCATGTGTCATGTCTGCACTGTACATGCCTCTTGCACAAGTGACAGAGATACAGTGCAGATAGTTGGTAATTCTGGAGAGATCATTACATATGAATCACTAGCTTTGTTACACTATACCAATCAGACCAAACATACCTTGGTATGTTTAATGTAATCTTTGTAAGAGTGATAGATATAGTAAAATGTGTATCCTGTGATAGCAGTACATACCACACAAACTCAATCAGATGTAGCATGAGATTCCATTAGTTAGCCTACATGTCCACACATCCACAAAGAGGAAGCTCTCAGTGACACCCATGCCATCCCTTTCATTGTGATTTAAGTCTTAGGGTAGAGTCTATACTATGATAGTAGCCTTTATGGAAACGATGCAACAAGTCAATGTGCCTGGATGTATAGGTGCCTGTAAAGTCATGCACAAGTAGTTTACCCTTCAGAAGGTCACCATGGTGTGTTGTGTTTCATAATGACTTCCATCACAGTGAATGCCGGATGGCCCTGGGCTATATGATGTTAGTGGGCTAGTTTACTCATTGTAGGCCATGACCAGGATTGTGGATAGTCAGCAGATGACTACAAGGGTGTATATTTATGTCCCTGTAATTATCAGCATGTGAGATTTACACATGTAGAGTGCTAACATTTTAAAAATGTCTACAAAATGTGTGTTAATCAAACACATATCCTACAATATGCAATTATGACCTCTTTATTCATATATTGCATCCATAAAGGTCAACGCCCACCAGAATGTACGAACCCTGGGTGTCTATCTCCAGCACAGCCTCCATTGCTGGAAAAAGTGGGAGGACGTAAGACACTGGGCTGAGAAGATCCCTGAGGTCCAGCTGGGATGTCCTCCCAACGTGGATGGGGTGACCCCCCTAGTTGCCCGCATACTGGTGGTGGCCCTTGGAGAGGGAGGATGTGACAGTTTCCTGTCTACCGTCCATTGCCAGATCTTCAGACCGTGGAGCAATGGCATATTATTATGTTAAACGACCTGGATAGGCAAACAATAATAAACTTATGCTGTCAGTTGGAGCCGGATCTGATGCCAGTTGTTAGTTATCCAACCTGCATACCACCCATTCTACAAGTCATGTCAGTATTGCACTTCCTAGCCACATGGTCATTCCAATATTCAGTGACCCTGTCTGCCCCAACCTAGGTTCAGTCTGGTGTTGAAGGATTATCTCTCAGCAATGTTGAAACACACTGACAGCTATACCAGGTTCCTCTCATGTGAATATTTAGACAATTTGAAAGCTAACTTTTATAGTTTTGCCCTCCTCCCACAGTTGGTGGGGGCAATTGATAGCCCACATGTTGGCTTGGTGCCACTGCAGGCCACTGAACAAGTCTATTGCAACAGAAAGAACTTCCATTCCATCAACGTGCAAGTCGTCTGTTAGGCGGATCTCTACATCTCACACATCTATGCCCATTATCCAAGAACAGCCCATGATTCCTTCACCCTGCACACAGAGAGGGCCTTGCTGGTTGGTAAGGCACGCCTTTCCTGATTGAGTGTGTGCAATGTCAGGCGCTACAATCATGAAGTGAGTGACTCATTGTTGCACTTATGTCCCATTCCTTGACAGGAGACTTAGCATATCCCAACCGTCCTTGGTTGTTGATGCTGCTGAGGAATCCAACTATGCCAGGGGAGGTCCGCTTCAATGTGGCCCATGGAATAACATGGACGCCAGTAGAACAGGCTTTTGGGCTCCTTAAGGCCAGATTTAGCTGTCTGGACCTGACTGGTGGAGCTCTCCTCTACTCACCCTGGAAAGATCACTGTGTCATGATACATGCTCCACAACATTGCCCTGCAGAGGAATACCCCATACATTTCAGAAGATTGAGAGCCTGTATTGCCACTGGGTGAAACTCCTGAAATGTCAAGTGAGGATGACAGTGGTGAAGAGGAAGGAGGTGACTTGTGGGACTATCTCATCAACAACTACTTTTTATGAGTGTAGGTATGTCACGTAATGACCTTGACTGTACAATGAACTGCAGCTGTGAGATTGTGTCAGTTGAGTGTTTTAGAAACTGCTAGGGATCTGATAGATACTCTGCAATATTTAGCCAAAGGCTGCTTGATTAGATAGCTTTTGAAACAGTCCTACTTTGACGATGTTGCTTTGTTTGTGTCAGCTTCCTTGCAATGTACTTTGTTTTCCAGTTTCTTGCCATGTCACTTGTGTCATAGATATGGTTTCAAGCCAATACTGCTTGTTTTGTTCTATGTATGGGTACGTTTACCATGGCATCTTCATGTGAGCATTTCAGAGTTGTGACATTGGTAGGTATATGATGGTGTTCTGACATACAAAGTGGTTATGGTTTGTTCCAGGTAATGTAGGTTGCAGGGTTTGGATTATGTGACTTGTACCAAGACAGTTAGCACAGTGTTTGGTTGGAGGTACATAAGTACACTTGTTTTGTGTCTGGTGGTGGGCCTGATGCCTCGTGTGTGTCATCATGTGGTCTGAAAATATGTAGGCCTAACTTTTGACTAAGTCATTTTTCCTTCACATTGGCTAAACACTCTTTTTGTATGACCTGTATTTAGCTGTACATCGTTGCAGACTACCGTGCCTGTGCCACAACACTGAAATATGTTTGTGTCATACCACCAGATGCATGATCACTGGATTCTGATGTCCCTGTGATTAGGGACTGTTGTACTGCCATCTGTCTGTATCTTGGATTATGTGATGTTGGATTACTTTGGTGTGGTATGTGATAAAGCTCAAGCTGCTGACATCAACCACTTTATTGTTTGCCTATTCTACAGGACAATGTCTGACAAATCCCGTCCTTCCGTGGTCTAGGGGTCTCTACCTTTAAACATGTTCATTTACTCAGTATGAGTGACTCATTCTTGTTTCCAAAAGTCCAGACATATTGACAGCCTATGTGCTGAACACTTTAATATAATGTTTGGTTTGATAAGCTACTTGTACTAATGTGCTGGTGTGTAATGGTTGTAACCTGAGCTGGACACTGTGTACCTGTAACATAACTCTGCTTGCACAAGTAGCTCGTATCTTCATCATATGGTTCACATGGTCTTATATCTCTACATAGCTAAATGTGAAAATTAAGCAAGCAGACAATGAGTTTGTGATCGGTCAATTTACAAAAATGTTAATGCAGAAATTACATTTTCGACAGAAATTAACAAAAATGCAAAGTGAAGGTATCAGTCATAGTGAATGAAATCATTGGAGTAGATGCCACACTGTTGGAAGTCCAAAGTCGAGAGTACTCCTCCCATTGGAACTGGTAGGTGGTTGAGAATCAGTCAAAAGAGTGAATGTGTGGCACACAAAGGAGGTCCTTTAGTAAGAGGTCACTTGCTGGCAGTGTTGGGTGTCTTGCCATCTGCAACTACTGGATTCTTAGCTGAATGTCCCTGCTTGCTTGGGTGGAATCTACTGCTACAGAGGCAGGGTTGCCTGGGGATCGTTCTTTCTCTAGCAAGACCTCCCTTCCAGTGGCCGACAACAATGTTGATGTGCCTGGTGTTGATGAGCCAAAGGATGGGGCAGACTGTTGTTGAGAAGCCCTGCTCCGGATGGTGTGAATGTCCCTCAGCACCCCTGTTTAGGAGGCCATGTTGGTATTGTGTGCCTCCATTTGTTCCCACATGTCCCTCTGGAGCTGCTTGATTTCCCAGAGTTCGGTCGACACCTGGCCCATCACACCTTGGGACTCCTGATAGACCTCAAGATGTGGCTGATGGTGTTTTGACTGACAACAGCCCCTGTGGCCTCACCCAACTGGCCCACAACATTCCTCCCATGCAACCTACCCCCACGGGCCTGTGCCCTTGCCACAGGGTGCCCTCTCCAAGTTGGTCCTGGACCCTTATTGTCAGAGGCGTTACACTGCAACTTAGGATCCAGGACTGGGGGGGCGTGAGATGGTAGACACTGCTAGGTACACAGGTTAGGGGCGAATGATTGCCTGTGATATTGAAGCAACCAGACTTTGAGATGTCGTTGTGGGCATAGTGAGACTCACAATTGCCATCAGACCAGGTTTCTCAAATGGGCTAGAACCGTCCTCCACGCCCTGCGTACAGGAGTGTCTTCCTCGCTGCGGGCATCATCCAGGGGGGTACTGGCAGTCTGTTCTGTGGCCTCCGTGTACAAAGTTAAGTTGCTGTTAATCCTAATGTGGCAAGTAACCATGGTGTTGGGTGTATTGACATGCCATGTGTGAAGCATGCCAATTCATTTTGACTTTAGCAGCTTCTGTAATGTGCAGATCATTGGTACTTGAGTGGGTGTCCTGAAAATACTGTCCTGCCACTAGTACAGGCAAAACAGTGGCTAGGCAAGATATGGCTTTGCCCGTTTGGAGGCCTAGCTGAGTGTGATGAAGGCAACCCCAGGACTTTGTTGTATATGTGAATGGTGTCTTCATGTGCACAGTGCAGTTTGAATGTGTCTGCTTTCAGTACCCATCTGGTGAGGCATCTTGAGGCTGTCTGAATACTTGTTATACACACTGGGTAAGTTGTCATCGCTGTCCTCAAATATTTCATCTTGGGTTAGCAACTCTAGATGGAGCTATGTTGACAGACACATCTCTGATTCGGGCACAATATGTGCTTGATGACCCCCAGGTGAGTATACTACATTTGAGTTTGACAAACAAGGGCACTTGGAAAAGTGACTACTGTGCTGTTGTTTGTAGGTAGAGTAACAGGGCCCATTGGGCTTTGTAGTCATGTCATTCTCTTTACTTCTCAACACATCAAATGGCATCCCCCCAAGTGAGTACACTTCAATTGAGAGTTGTCAGACAGGGGTAATTGGACAAGTATACTCTGGTCTGGTGTTTGGACTTAGAGACAAAAGGCCTCCTGGGAGTTGCAGTCATGTCACTCTCTCTACTATACACACCATATATTACTCTCCGGAAGAAGACTTCTTTGGATCCTTCCAACTTGGAAAACCTTCACCCTTTCTCCCTACTGCCTTTTTGGTGAAAGCAACAGAAAAATATGTGAATTCTATTCTAACTAGGTTTTTAGAAGTAAATCAGTGCTTAGACTGCTTGCAAAACTGCTTTGGGCCAGGGCACAGCACAGAATCCTCCCTCCTTGCTGTCACAGAGCATCTACGTGGTATTCTAGATGAGGCCAGGCTTCCTGGCCTGATATTACTTGATATAAGTGCCACATTTGGCATGGTGTCACACAAAATGTTTCTCCAGCACCTAGGGGGGATCAGCATAGACCGGTCTGCTCTGACCTGGTTTGCCTCGTTTCTTGCCGAGCATTCCTTTCAGGTCACTTCCCCCATATACATCTCAAACTCACATTCTGCGTCATAGCATGCCTTAGGGTTTTGCATTAAGCCTGACTCTGTTTAACATCTATATTCAGCCTTTGGCACAGGTGGTGAAAGCTTTGGGTCTCACGCTGGTGTCATATGTAGATGACACTCAGATTCTGCTTTTGTTCTCTGATAATTCTAAGGGCCTCATTACGAGTTTGGCGGTCCGACTGCCAGACCGCCATGTCGACAGACACCAAAAGACCGCCATGTTGGCAGTCATACAGACCGCCGTATTACAAGTTACACAGGTAGCCCCGCCAAAAGCCAGCCAAAAACCCAACGCCGGCAGGATTTGGGAGGGCCGGAAAGAGACAGTCCGACCACTGGCACTGCCAGTCCATCAAGCAACCACTGAACCTATAACAAGCCGAAAATCGTGATGGTGGTCCCGCCATCGCAGTCTTCCGATGGCAGTGTGAACCGCTGCAGTCGGCGATCACCATGGGAATACACAACAACACATTGGATGGATTTAAAATAATACAGCTGACACATTCACACACTTAAGATGCCTGCAAACCACACTATCAACACACCCCATTCACACACCATAATCCTCTGTATCTCCACCCCGAACACAAGCCAGAGCACTGCCCAAAAACTTCACCAACCCTAGATCAGGCACCCCTCAACTTGCACTAAGCACATTTGCCATTGTCAGGTTTACGAGGCCCCGCAGTCCTAACTCTGTCCTCTCCAGTGTTCAACCCACTGCTGCGCATGTTTGTAGTACCCAGAATATGTCCCCATTGTTTGTTCCCTCCTGCCGCAGACCACTCCTTTTCCCATACCCCTGTGGAAGAACTCATCTCTCTGCAGGCATCAGTCGATGGTGGTTGCACTGCAACTACAACCTTCATACCTGTAGGGGCTCTGCTGTCTGAACAGAACCACAAATCCCAGCATGCTATGGCGACGGCCATCTTGGGGTGTGGCCGGTTTATAAATACCTGCCACACCCAAGCAAAGACACTCACTATTCTGGAGTCTTCATGGAAAGAGCAGGTTCGATCTTTTCGTAGCGCTCTCTTTCCCTGAGGTAGAGCAGGAAGGCAGCTCTATTGGCAATGAGTGGTCAGACTCGTAGTGGTGAGTCCGTTCCATCGGGGTTTCCCCCGGCATCTTTTGGCTGCGCCTGCCTTTTGAAACTTTGTTTCTCCGCTCCTCTCAGCATTTCAGAACTCGGAGTGAGTTCTTGGATACAGTTGTTATTGCCTGAATTCGGAGCGAGTACTTGGATGCAGTTGATATAGTTTGAGTCTGCTGTTAACAACCAGTGTGTTTTTTCTTTCAGCATTCAATTCAGACGCTGTTATTTAAGACGATCTGTGTGTTCTTGTGTAAACAAAATTGAGAACCAAAAAAAAGTACCTTATCGTATTGCTGGCGCTTTCTTGAACTAGAGAATTTGGGCAATGCTAACTGCGGGGATACTTCATGGCATCATATCCTGTTTCTGTTTAAACTGTGTTATTAACAATGGAAGAGAGTATAATATGCTTAATATGATGATCACTCCCACAGTTACACCTTGCAGTGAGATTTGTGTTGGCAACATTTTTGCTCCCAAGAGCTGTTGTTTTCAGGAAGTCTGAGGCCCACGCTTTGGAGTCAGTTCTAGTGAAGCGCAGTGGCTTCAGTTTTTTTGTTTCTTAGTTGGCTGATAATAAGTTACTCCTGTTAAGTTTGTCTCCTGTGTTACTCCTAGCGTGTTTCCAGGTGGCAACCCAAGATATTCCAGTTTATAGCATAAAGTGTGATTACAATCTTATTCTGCTGCATTGCATTTAACCATTTGTTTTTCAGATCTCCTTCCCTGCTGTTCCCTTCCTGTTTCCCTTCCCCTCGCCTGGCACCTCCAAAACTCAGTGCTACAAGGGTATTCTGAGTTGGTGTTGCCTGGAAGTGGGTCTCTTGCTCAGCAACGTGCGGATCCCGAGGACTTGGGCGTCCTGACACCCATACCCTCAACACACATCAACCACACATATTTGCACATTTACACTCCATTTACTCCCCGTCACCTCCACGTTCCACAGCACCTAACAAGTATATCTATTTTTTAAGTGTATTCCCACCACCATGTCATCACGGAAAAATCCCAGTTTCACAGATGATGAGTTAAGAGTCACGGTGGATGAAATTATAGAGCCACTATTGTTTGGAGCCCAAGTCCAGCAAACTACTATCACTAGGAAATTGGAAATGTGGCAAAGGGTAGTCAGCAGAGTGAACTCTGTAGGCAGCTACCCATGCACAAGGGACAACATCAGGAAGAGGTGGAATGACCTCAGGGGGAAGGTTCGAGTTTGCAGTCCTAAAGACTGGCGGTGATTATCCTCCTCCCCTTACGGTTACCATCATGAGAGGAGAAGGTATTGGCTACCCCGCATTCGGAGGGCTTAGCAGGAATACCTGGGGGAGTACAGTTGGGTAAGTCATAACATCAAATATGGCACCAAAATGTATTGGGATGCATGTTCACTAATCACCTCTTGCCACCTACTATGTTACCCCACTCAACAGCCCAGTGTCCACCTGTCCTTGGACCCCTGTCTGGCCTCAAATAGACCTACTGGGGGGAACAAAATTCTTGTATAGTGGGTGTAGTACGGGGAGTGACAGCACTACAAGTCCCATCAAGCACTGTTCCATCATCACTAAATCCAGAGCAGGGTAGCCTAAGCAAAATTACCTTGTCTGACAAATCCCCATTGGTCTGTACTCACCTGTATGACCATTCTCCATCTAATCTGCCTTACAACTGTACTCACCTGAGGGGATCACAACTGTATAGTGTGTGGGTAGGACAAACAATGACAGGACTGCCAAGGACAGGAGGCACTGGGACTCTCCCTACATTTAGCCACAACTGTGTGCTCTGCTAGTATGACCAGTCTTCATCTAATACGCCTTACAACTGTACTCACCAGAGGGGATTACAACTGTATAGTGTGTGGGTATGACAAGCAATGAAAGGACTCCTAAGGCCAGGAGGCTCTGGGACTCTTACTACACTCAGCCACAACTGTGTGCTCTCCTACTATGACCAATCTCTATCTAATCTACCTCACAAATGTACTCACCTGTGGGGATCACAACTGTATAGTGTGTGGGTAGGACAAGCAATGACAGAACTGGGACTTTATACTCCTTCACAATAGTGTGCTCTGCTACTATGACCAGTCTCCATCTAATCTGCCTTACAACTGTACTCCCCTGAGGAGATCAAAACTGTATAGTGTGTGAGTAGGACACACAATGACAGGACTGCTAAGGCCAGAAGGCTCTGCCTACTCAATTCAATTACCCAGTCCCTCCGCGTATAGCCAACTATCCCTATTGGTGTACGTGTAATGAAAGTCCACTAACCTCAGAGGACGGACAATGTGAATTGTGAGTTGTGTCAAGAGTAATATCTGAATAAATTCAAGGAGGACCAGGACATGCAACCCCAAAGACCAGACCACTGTCCAGATGATATTGTGCCACAGTCTCTGAAGCGACAATGAACGTGATACACCTGGTAGGATCAAGGAGACAAGCCATGGTGCACCCTGTGCTGTGACAACACACCCAGATCCATCTAGAGCTGACATGCCGAAATTAAAATAGTGTACACAGGAAGGACAGCTCATATTGTCTGGTAGGAACATCCTACACAGATTAAAGGTCACAAAATGTGTCTGCTGTATAGCATTGGCAGCAGTCACTTCCACAATGTACTGACCACAGGATGACAACTATCACACATCATCCTAAGTTCGGACAATGCCTGTATGACAAACAAATAGCTTTCAAGATGACCCAAACAACATCCTGCCCAACCAATATCATGCCTGCACTGTTGGCAACACATGAATCTATTACCATCCCTCCAACAGCTAAGGATTCCAGAAGTCTGAGGCTAGGTCAATGAACATGAATTGGTATGTAGCTACAATGTTAGCTCTCTACAAATGACAATATGTGTACCTATCACATGAGGGAAATCAGCAAATAAAATTTGAACATGGTCCTAGCCCATAGTCACTGTCAATTATTGGAGGTAGATGTCACAATTCAACCACTAACATTATCTCGCCACATCATTGTCACCCTGTCCAACCTTGAACTGCCCCTGCTCCATCCTTCCCCAGGCATATGGACAATGCACCTGTGCGACTGAGAACTGGACTCTGCCATGGACATTACTCCACCCCCACCCATCACCGTTTCCCAATCATGTACCTATATGTAGCACTTAAAATAAATCACTTATTGCACTTAAAATAACAGGAGTCTGCTTGTATTCTTAACAAATGTATTACACATAACGGTGCAATAATGTCCAGTTACTTTGTGATGACAACATACCAATTTCAATAAGCTTTAGTCCATGGGCAAACAAAGCTGAAGTCAGGCAGTGGGTCATACAGCTCTGAAAAGGGAAGGGAAAGTCACAAATCAGTTAACAGGAACTGGGGGGAAACACAGACAGTGGAGACGCATGAGGCCTTAAGTAAATGTAAAATGGCGTGGGTGATTCTTACCTGTGTGCTACTGAAAATATTGTTGTATGACTGTATCCCTGTTGTCCGTGTCGTCCCCGTAGTCTTCCTCCTCTTCACTCTCCACAGGCTCCACAGCTGCTACAACACCACCATCTGGACCATCCTCCTGCAGAAAAGGCACCTGGCGTCGCAAAGCAAGATTGTGATAGCATACAGCAGGCCACGATGATCTGGCACACCTTCTTTGGTGAGTACATTAGGGATCCCCCTGTCATATGCAGGCACCTAAACCTGTCCTTCAGGACCCAGAAGGTCCTTTCTATGATCCTCCTAGTTCGCCCATGGGCCTCATTGTACCGTTCCTCTGCCCTGGTCCGGGGATTCCTCACTGGGGTCAGTAGCCACGACAGGTTGGGGTAACCAGAGTCACCAATTAGCCACACACGGTGTCTCTGTAGCTGTTCCATCACATAAGGGATGCTGCTATTTCGCATGACATACGCGTCATGCACTGACCCAGGGAACTTGGCATTTACATGGGAGATGTACTGGTCAGCTAAACAGACCACCTGGACATTCATCGAATAATAACTTTTTCTGTTTCTGTACACCTGCTCACTTTCTTTGGGGGGAACCAAAGCCACATGGGTCCCATCAATGGCACCAATGATGTTGGGGATATGTCCAAGGGCATAGAAATCACCCTTCACTGTAGCCAATTCGCCCACCTCAGGGAAAATAATGTAGCTCCGCATGTATTTCATCAGGGCAGACATCACTCTGGACAAAACCTTAGAAAACATAGGCTGAGACATCCCAGATGATATGGCCACGGTTGTCTGAAAAGACCCACTTGCCAAAAAATGGAGTACTGACAGAACCTGCACCAGAGGGGGAATCCCTGTGGGTTGGCGGATGGGGGACATCAGGTCTGGCTCCAGCTGGGCACATAGTTCATGTATAGTTGCTCTGTCAAGTCTGTATGTAAGTATGATATGTCGTTCTTCCATTGTCGACAGGTCCACCAGCGGTCGGTACACGGGAGGATTCATCCTTCTCCTCGCAAGTCCCAGCGGACGGTGCCTAGGAAGGACAACATGGAGCACAGATCAAGCAACCGACAGGTTCGTTCACACAGCTTGCACAGTACACGAATCGCTATGCATTGAAAGGCTTGTATGAGTGGCAATGCAAGGCCTAGGCCTGTGTGACGCAGTAGAAATCATGCCATGTGGGCCCTTGAAATGGCGGCTGCCTGACCTGTGAAGTGTGACAGTGGGATGTGAGGTCACTGCGCTGGCGTGGCACACCGTGGCGGTAGGCGGTCGAAGACCGCGGCGCAAAGCAGCATTGGTTAACATTGAACACTATGGGTCTCAGGAGCCAATGACGATGTGCGCCGGCGGTCGCTGTACGCACCGCCGCGGTACACACCGCCGCGGGCGTGACCACCATTTTCTATCTGATTAATCACTCTAGACCTGATCATCCACAGGAGAGGACCTATACTGCAAGTGCTGCTGTGACCTCGGTCTGGGAGATACAATGGCTGCTGCGACTGGGGAAAGGGCCCCTGCCTTCACTTCTGAAGAATTGGAGAGACTTGTTGATGGGGTCCTCCCCCAGTATGCGCTACTCTACGGTCCTCCAGACCAACAGGTTAGTACACAGGGTGCACGTTGAATGGGCTATGCCTGTGTTGAGTGGGGTGTATGTAAGATGGTGGGGAGGGGAGCGAATGAGGAGTGCAACGCACGAAAGATGAGAGCATGTGCCACATGGCAAGGTTGGGGAGGGGGGGGGCCACTCACATTGACCAGGCAGAAAACTGATGCGATTTCCTTTACCACCCTGTACATGTCACATAGGTCAGCGCCCATCAGAAGATCGACATTTGGCGTGCCATCGCCAAGGACGTACGGGCCCTGGGGGTCCACAACAGACGGGGCACCCACTGCCAAAAGAGGTGGGAGGACATCCGCCGCGGGACCAGAAAGACGGCCGAGTCTCTGCTGGGGATGGCCTTCCAACGTAGGAGGGGTGCCAGCCGCCAATTGACCCCCCTGATGTCCCGGATCCTGGCGGTGGTCTACCCCAATTTGGATTGGCGCGTGAGGACATCACAGCAGACACAAGGGGGTGAGTATCAGCACATTCTGCTATCTTTGCGCGCAGTGAAGGTGTCTGGGTGGGGGAGGAGGGCTGTGGCTATCTCCAGGCCAGGGCGCATTCTGTAGGCTAGGCCCCTCCGTTAGACACGGCCCTGTGCCCCCGCCCCCCACCTCTGTAGGGTGCCAAGTACAGCTATCCATGGTCCGGCCTCACCCATGTGTGCATTTGTCGTCCATAGACCTGTAGGCCTAGTCACAATAACTGAGTAGTGTACCCCGATTGCGCGGCCTAGTTCAGGGGGCTTCTGTGTCTGTCCTCTCCGACAACGGTGTTGCCAATGCATGCACTCAACCTGTCTTCATTTCTCCCCCCCCCCAATTTCTTTGTCTTCCTGTTCATGTGTGCATTAGCATCATCAGGCGGAGGAGAAGTGGCATCGGCGCACGAGGGAGCTGCATCTCACATGGCCCCGGAGGGCCATACAACAGACTCCGAGTACACCAGTGAGACGGAGGGCGAGTGGAGCTCCACAACGGGGACCCGTGGAGACGTCAGCGACACCGACACCTCCTCGGAAGGGAGCTCCCTAGCGGTGGCGGCAACATCCGTGCCCACCGCCACAACAGGTACAGCCGCCACCCAGCGCACCAGCCCCGCCCTCCCAGCAGCCCCTCAGCCTTCGCTCCGTGCCCGCTCGCCCAGGAAGGCGGGCATCTCCTTCGCCCCAGGCACCTCAGGCCCTGCCCCAGTTACCCCTGCTGCCCTCAGTGAGGAGGTCATTGACCTCCTCAGGACACTCATTGTTGGGCAGTCTACCCTTTTGAATGCCATCCAGGGTGTAGAAAGGGAGGTGCTTAGGAGCAATGCATACCTGGAGGGCATTCATTCGGGTCAGGCTGCCCATCAGCGATCGTTCAACGCTCTGGCCTCAGCACTGACGGCAGCCATTGTCCCTGTCTCCAGCCTCCGTCTTCTGACTCCCTCCACCCAGTCCCAGTCTCCTGTTCCTCTGCCTATCCCATCCACACCATCAGACCAGCCTGCACACACATCTACACCCAAGGGCAGCTCATCCAGACATAAGCACCACAGATCCCACAAGCATTCACCCAAGCAACATCCAGATGCAGACATGCCAACAGTCACTCCCACCTCTGTGTCCCCCACCTCCTCATCTCCCTCCTCCCTCCCTGTGACGTCTCCACTCACACCTGCATGCACACCACCATCAGCCAGTACTTCCATCACCAGCACACCCTCCATTACAGTCCGCACACGTGCAGTCACCACCCCCACTGCCATTTACACGTCCCCTGTGTCCTCTCCCAGTGTGTCTGTCACCCCCTCTTCCAAAGCACACAAACGCAGGCAGCCACCCACCCAACAGCCATCCACCTCACGACAGGCTCCGTCACAAGCACCTGCACCCAAAGACAGCACACTTGACTCTCCTACAACCACATCCTCTTCCTCCACTCCCAAACCCACTACACCTACCCGTCCCTGTCCTTCCCAAGTCGTTTTCCTTTCCAACGTTGAGCTCGTTCCAATCACTGACCCACCCCCTCCATCTGGTAAGAGTAAAAAAAGCACCTCAGCCACCACCAGCCCTGCATCTACTGTGACCACAGTGCATGGCTATTGGAGTCCACCAGCTCCTAGGGCAGGAAAATCGGCCAGCAGCAAGGGGACAGCCAGCCCACCCCCTGGGAAGAGGACAAAAAAAAAAAGGCCTGGCGCGACAAGACTGAGACGGCTGCCACCAAGGACAGTAGACTTGCCCCTTCACCTGCCACATCATCCAAGGGAGGCAAGGGCTACAGAGCTTCAGCGAAGGAGGGCAAGGGCAGCAGGGCGGAGAAGTCAGGCAGCAGGCGAGCTGCCCGGGAGGGCCCCACCAGCCCCATTCCGGTTGTGACGGATGACACCCACGGGCCCAGGACTCCATCACAGGAGGGCCCCGCGACCCCAAGGTCGGATGGCGACTGAGCGGGAAGTCTTGCCCAGGTCTGGCTCCCTAGACACACAGGACAAGCACCGCTGAACAGGGCCCCGCCGGGAGGAGCACCGCTGAACAGGGGCCCGCCGGGACAAGAACCGCTGAACAGGGGCCCGCCGGGACAAGAACCGCTGAACAGGGCCCCGCCGGGAGGAGCACTGCTGAACAGGGGCCTGCCGGGACAAGAACCGCTGAACAGGGGCCCGCCGGGAGGAGCACCGCTGAACAGGGGCCCGCCGGGACAAGAACCGCTGAACAGGGGCCCGCCAGGACAAGAACTGCTGAACAGGGGCCCACCGGGACAAGAACCGCTGAACAGGGGCCCGCGGGACAAGAACCGCTGAACAGGGGCCCGCTGGGACAAGAACCGCTGAACAGGGGCCCTTCATCTCAAGCACCACTCCGCTGGGACCTTCCTGTCAAGCACCGCTCCGCTGGGCCCCGCCGTCTCTGCACCGCTCCACTGGGCCCTTCATCTCAAGCACCGCTCCGCTGGGGCCTTCATCTCAAGCACCGCTCCGCTGGGCCCCACCGTCTCTGCACCGCTCCGCTGGGGCCTTCATCTCAAGCACCGCTCCGCTGGGCCCCGCCGTCTCTACACCACTCCGCTGGGCCCTTCATCTCAAGCACCGCTCCGCTGGGGCCTTCATCTCAAGCATCGCTCCGCTGGGCCCCGCCGTCTCTGCACCGCTCCGCTGGGCCCTTCACCTCAAGCACCGCTCCGCTGGGCCCTTCCTGTCAAGCACCGCTCCGCTGGGGCCTTCATCTCAAGCACCGCTCCGCTGTGCCCCGCCGTCTCTGCACCACTCCGCTGGGCCCTTCATCTCAAGCACCGCTCCGCTGGGGCCTTCATCTCAAGCACCGCTCCGCTGGGCCCTTCCTGTCAAGCACCGCTCCGCTGGGGCCTTCATCTCAAGCACCGCTCTGCTGGGGCCTTCATCTCAAGCACCGCTCCGCTGGGCCCCGCGTCTCTGTACCGCTCCGCTGGGCCCTTCATCTCAAGCACCGCTCCGCTGGGGCCTTCATCTCAAGCACCGCTCCGCTGGGCCTCCCCGTCTCTGCACCGCTCCGCTGGGCCCTTCATCTCAAGCACCGCTCCGCTGGGGCCTTCATCTCAAGCACCGCTCCGCTGGGCCCCGCCGTCTCTACACCGCTCCGCTGGGCCCTTCATCTCAAGCACCGCTCCGCTGGGCCCCGCCGTCTCTGCACCGCTCCGCTGGGCCCTTCATCTCAAGCACCGCTCCGCTGGGCCCTTCATCTCAAGCACCACTCCGCTGGGCCCTTCCTGTCAAGCACCGCTCCGCTGGGGCCTTCATCTCAAGCACCGCTCCGCTGGGCCCCGCCGTCTCTGCACCGCTCCGCTGGGCCTTTCATCTCAAGCACCGCTCCGCTGGGCCCCGCCGTCTCTGCACCGCTCCGCTGGGCCCTTCATCTCAAGCACCGCTCCGCTGGGGCCTTCATCTCAAGCACCGCTCCGCTGGGCCCTGCCGTCTCTGCACCGCTCCGCTGGGCCCTTCATCTCAAGCACCGCTCCGCTGGGCCCGCCGTCTCTGCACCGCTCCGCTGGGCCCTTCCTGTCATGCACCGCTCCGCTGGGCCCTTCATCTCAAGCACCGCTGGCCCATTGACAGTGCTGGTTCTGTGTCGAGCAGGGCTTCACGAAGCACTCTGGGCACCATGCCTCCTCCATTAACAGTGGAGTCGGTAATCCATCTGATGGACTGTGGCTTGGCACTTCCCAGGATGGAACAGTGGGCAAGCCACCCACTGTAGAGACTTGAGAGACTGTGGCTTTGCACTCCCCAGGATGGCACAGTGGGCAAGCCACCCACTGTAGAGACTTGTGAGACTGTGGCTTTGCACTCCCCAGGATGGCACAGTGGGCAAGCCACCCACTGTAGAGACTTGTGAGACTGTGGCTTTGCACTCCCCAGGATGGGAGAGTGGGCATGGAGGCCCCTCGTGGATCTGGCGTCAAGGACTCATGTGACTGAGGTGCCCCCCCTTCCATTCCCCCAGAGGTGCCTGTAGTTTTATCATCTGATGCCCCAGCAGTGTTCTCTCCAATGGTATCTGGTCTCCTGTGTGGGCTTTGCCCATGTGATTGTGCACATTGGCCCACGGACTATGGAACTTTGACGGAATGTGCAGGACTTATTGCCTATGTATATATTTTTGACTATGTTCATTCCTTATTTTTGTATCTTTCATATAGCATATTTCCCATACCTTTAATGGAGCTATTTATACATATATTTTATAGATCATTTTAATTGTGTCTTTGCATTATTCCGGTGGGTTTGGGGGTGTCACTCTGACTTGTTGCTCGGCATTGGGGTGTAGGCATTTGTGGTGGGGGGGTGGGTGTATGGCACATGTGTGTGCTCGTAAGCTTTCCTCCTCCCCCCTCCCCTGTGTCGTAGGTGCAGTACTCACCGTTGTCGTCTGCGCCGGCGTTCGTACTCCTGGTAGATGAGCAGGTAGACAATAGCTGGTAGGATGTTTAATTCGGGTTCCATGCTGTCCTCCTTCCTCGTGGAGTGTGTATAGGTGAGCGTTTTCCCGTTCGTAGTCTGTTTCCGCCGTGTTTTTATCAGCGGGGCTCCCGCCCCGGAAAAAGTGGCGGATTGGTGAGTTGTGATAGGGTGGGCGGTACATTGTCTGCCGCCTGCCTGTTGGCGGTGACCGCCGCGCTGTTTGTCTGTCCTGCTGTGGCGGTCGGAGTGTTAAAGTGGAGGGCTGTGTTGGCGGTTCCCGCCAGGGTCAGAATTCCTTTCTTTGGACCGCCTGCCTGTTGGCGGGTTGGCCGCCGCTTTATCACCGCCCGCCAAGGTCAGAATGACCCCCTATGTTGCCTGTTCCATAACCACTTTCCATATTCCATGCAAGTAGGACACTGGACTCAATACCCCAAATGTTGTGGCATCTACTTTACTGATTGCATCCACCATGAATGATCCCTTCACCTTAAGCATTGTTTTGTATCCTGTATCAGTATTCATTTCTGTTGTAATGTAATTAAATACCCCTTTTCTAAAACATTGCTGACTAGCTCTCTTTTTTATCTATCTGGAATGTTGAATGCTAATCACATGTAATGTACATGCTTAAGACATTATCAGACAATGGATGGTGGGAAATGTCTGAGGTAATGTCATGCTGAGGATGACTAGCAACACAATGTCACAGGTGTGCGGTCACATCAAACGTTTTATTGTACTGTATTGCACCTAAGGTGTTATGGATGTCTGCATAGTCACAGCCAAGAACATCCCAGCCATAAGGAGTCAGGCCAGATATCCTATTACTAACATGCACCAGATCACACCAGAAAGGGCCTGTAAGTTCTTGTCCCGTAGAATAGGCAAAAAGAGTATGGGATTTTGTCTCCAGTTTGACCCTTATCACATATCAAAACCAGGCCTGTCTACTTAACATACACCATGACACAGACAGAGGGCAGTACAACACAGCCAGAACCCAGGACCTTCCCAAAACAATGAGCAAGCACCTTGTGGGATGTTACAAAATGGTTTCTGTGTTGTGGCACAGGCTCACTGGCCTGCAATGAGGAAACACATTGACAGCCACTATCAGGTCATATAGGATTAAAGTCAACACAATGTGAAGGTAGAAGGAATGGATTGCACAGGATGAGATGTTACTAGGCCACATGGATGGCATTGTGAAGAGACCTGGAAGGAATAAGTGACATACAAGGGGTTTAGGCAGGTAAAGGCATACATAAGATGAAAAACTCATTTAAAACTTCAGTTGACTGGCAGTGCAATGTGACTGCCCCAAACAAAGGAGATCCTTAAGAGAGTCACATCTTTAAGGCTGATGTAGCCAGCAAACCTGCCCTCTATGATGCATAGCATGAGATGCCCTGTCTCATGTTGACAGAGATACCCTCTGGCCTTAGCAGTTCCATCACTACCTGTACTACATACACTATACAAATGTTTTTCTCCCAGGTGAGTACACTTCATTTGTGAGTTACCAAACAATTTATTTGGACAAGAGAGAACTGGGCTGGTGGTTGGAGTAACAGAGCCCCCTGTCCTTAGCAGTCATGTCACTCCTTGTACTACACACACTATAAAAATGTTATCTTCCCAGGTGAGTACACTTCACTGTTCTTGTGTTTGGAGTTAGAGAAACAGTGCTTCCTTGGAGTTGCAGTCAGGTAACTCTCTCTACTACACACACCATACACATTGTATCCTCCCAGGTGAGTATACTTCATTTGGGAGTAACCAAACAGAGGTATTTGGGCAAGTGTGCACTGGGCTGGAGATTGGAGTTAGAGGATCAGGGCCAACTGGGAGTTGCAGTCAGGTCACTCCCTCTACTTCCCACACTTGACAAATGGTATCCTCCCAGGTGAGTACACTTCAATTGAGAGTTACCAAACCGGGGTCTTCGTACAAGTGAACACTGTTCTGGTGTTTGGAGTAAGAAAAACAGTGCCTCTCGGGAATTGCTGTCAGGGAACTCTCTGTACTACAAACACTATACACATTTTGGGTACTACATATCTGTATGCAGAATGCACTTAGGATTGGACCATTTACCTATTGAGACATATCAGGAGTTCCAGAGATTATTATTGTATATTGAAAGACGTACAGGCCCCATTTGTACCAAAGGCATGTGATGGACCTTAGTAGCTGTGCTGTTGCATCCAACAATCCAGATTGACAGTGTTTACACTTAGATACTCTGTTTATTAAATGTTAGAGGGCATACATAAACAAGGCTGGCAAAATGTGAGCTGTGAGCACGCATAACATTGCATTTTGGTGAAATATTTTGTGTTGTGACTTCACTCCTCCAGGTATTCCTGTCAGCCCTCAGGATGCAGGATGGCCACAACGCTGGATGGCCACAACCTTCTCTTCCCAGGAAAAGAGGTGTAATGTGGTAGCGGGAGGGCCAGCACCTGTCTTCATGGCCTGCAGCTGGTGACCAGGGGAGGGACCTTGCTCCTGAGGTAGTACCACCTTTTCCTAATGTCCTCCTTTGTGAGCAGTGTGGTGCTTGTGGCAGACACTCTGTCAATGATCTTGTGCCACATTTCTATTTTCCTACTGAAAGAAGTATGCTGGACTTGTGCTCCAAACAATTGTCGCTCTACTTTTATGATTTTATCCACCATGACTCAACTCATCTTTTGAAAAACTGGGTTTTATAGAACGTGACATGGTGGAACAAGACAAAAAAAGGTGACATTGACTGACTAAACAGGGGACATGCAAAAGGATGTGAATGGACAAAAGTGTGTACAGGGTGTTCTAGGGGATGGTGAATAAAAGGTGTGCCTAATATATGTATTTTCTGGAGAAAAGGCACTCTGGCTTCTGTGTTTTGTGTTGGAAATGGAAAGGATTTTGGTCTGTAAGGGGTGTTTTAAAGTGTCCTTTGCAGGTGTCACCACCGTGGCAATGGGTGTCAGTTTTCAAATTCATCCAATGTGCAGTTGTCTATTGCTTTGCCTACCATGAACCGCCGTGGTTCGGACCACCATTAGCTGGCCTCAATGAAGGGTCTGCAGTGGCGACTGTGTGCTTGTAATATGCTCTTTAGTTGGTCATGATGCTGTTGGCGCTGGAGGTCCGATTGCCTATTTCCAGTGCTGCTTACAGTCTGTCATTTTTGTATAGGGGTCAGTGGTCCTGCCTATCTAACTCGTAATAGGCACATGGCAGCCTGGCTGTCCAAATGTGAAACTCGTAATGAAGCCCTAAGTGTTATGTACATGTATATCTGGGAATGCAATGCATTTTGCAAGCGGATTTTTTACATTCATTTTACAGCTTTTGGGGTATTTGACATGTTTTTACAAGTTTTTTTACAGGTATCTTACAGGTCTATGCCTGAGCTATAGGGTCACTTACAGCTCCCGAGCCACTCCACGGCCCACCTGCCTGCCAATGATAGCTCTGCCTGCATTGCTGAGCCTGATTGTGACAGCTCTGCCCGCATTCCTAAGCCTGGTTGCGACAGCTCCGTGCGCATTCCTGAGCCAGATTGCAACAGCTCCACCTGCATTCCTGAGCATGATAGCATCTGCTGATGCCCCTGCTGATACCTCCTTCATGCCACTGCCGTTCCTGTACTCCGACCTACCACCCCGGCCCACCCACCTCCCAGGACATATAATGGAGGCTGCAACGCGGTCTCAGTGAGAAGTGCCTGACCCGTTGGGCCAATCACAGCTCTCCAGCCACTCCACAGCCCTCCTGCCTGCCTCTGACAGTTCCACCAGTATTCCTGAGCCTGATTGCAACATCTCCACCTGCATTCCTGTTCCTGCTTGTGTCTCATGACACTTCTGCCGATGCCTCGTTCACACATCTGCTGCTCGCTTCCTCCCTCTTCCCACCTCCCAGGACATATAATGGAGGCCGCAGCATTGCCTCGGTGAGAAGTGCCTGACTCATTGGGCCAGTCACAGCTCCCCAGCTGCTCCACGGGCCTCCTGCCTGCTGCTGACAGCTCTGCCTGCATTCCTGAGCCTGATTGCGACAGCTCTTCCTGCATTCTTGAGCCTCATTGCGACAGCTCCACCCGCACACCAAAGCCTGATTGCGACAGCTCTGCATGTATTATTGAGCCCGATTGCAACAGCTCCGCCTGCATTCCTGAGTGTCAGTGAGACAGCTCCACCGGCATTTCTGAACCTGATCGTGACAGCTCCGTCTGCATTCCTGAGCCTCATTGCGCCTGCTATCGCCCCTACCAACACCTCCTTCGTACCACTGCTGAACCTCCCATCCCAGCCCCACTCACCTTCCAGGACATATAATGGAGGCCTCGGTGAAGACATGTCGCGCAGAGAAGCAGCAGACATGCACAGCTTGCACACCAAAAGGTAAGTCTGTCTGCACCTGGACTGTGCCCAGCGCAAGGACCCCTGGTCCTCCCACCCTCCACCCCTACACCTCCAAGGAGCTCCAGGTCCTTAACATGGGACACCCCCATCACCAGCTGCTTCAAAGACTCTCCGTGCTCAACCGAAGGACCATTCACCTGCCTACACAGTTGTTTCCCCTGCAACGCGGGCCCACCTGTGCACACTATCATCCACACTGTACCAACACAGACGACTACAAACAACCAAGCACCACTCCAGTACATCCCTACTAACCGCCCGGTCCTTATACAAACATGCCATGGAAATCTGGGACATCATCACCACCCATGAATCGGACGTCATCACTGAAACATGACTAACACCCTCCCCAAACCCCATCATCGCCATAGCCACCCCTGATGGCTACAAGATGATACAATGAGACTGCACCAACAAACATGGCGGGGGCATCACCCGTCATCTTCAAGTCAATCATCCAATGCACCATCATCAACGACGACCCAACGCCCCTCATGCAGCATCTCAATTTCCGACTCCAGCCCGATGCCAACACCCCGATGCGAGGCATCCTCACATACAGACCTTTGGGACCACATCACCCTTCTGCGTCATGATTGCCAACCTCATCGTCTCCCCTCACCATCATCTTCTTCCACCAAGTCCTACTCAGCAAACTCAATTCCCACCTTAATGACTGTAGGAGGCTAACCGTCTATGTAATCTGCAAAGCTAGGCACACTGTGCAGGGAGTCCAGGAAACCACACATTGGTTTTCAGGGTTAAAACTAGATCACCTAATGCTCTAATTTTTGGAGGTAGCTTGGTCGAGCAGTTAGGCCAAACTTTGAGAAGTACAAGGCTTTTGTTGTACTCATAGTATCAATCTTGCAACGCACGCACTCAAAGAAATAACTCAAGACCAATTTATAAAAATACTTTAGATTTTTATATAATTTTTAATACCAAGATTATTAAATTGGTTAAGTACTTTTTGAGATATGAATTTTTGAACTTTAATGAAAATAGTCTGTGAGAAACTGGGGCTGATTGCAGAGGCCCCCTAACTTTTTGCCCCCATTTTCCACTTTATGCTGGTGTTTTCCTGACTCTGATGGTGCCCTGGGTACTGCTAACCAGTCCCAGGGCCTGTGCTCTGTGTAAAATGGATATGCAAATTAGGCTAATTATAATTGGCTAAGTTAACCTACCTATAAGTCCCTAGTATATGGTAGGGCATGTAGGTTTAGGGACCACAGCATAGGTGGTGCACACCTAGGTGCATTGCTGAGGTGCCCAGTGTCATTTTAAAAGCAAGCCTGCCTTGCTGGCTGCTTTTAAATTAAAGTTATATGCAAATTCGACTTTGGAATTAAAGGTACTTCCAAAGTCTTAAACTACCTTATTTTTACATATAAGTCACCCCTAAGGTGTGCCCTATGTGCCCCTAGGGCTGGGTGCCATGTAACTATAAGCAGGGACTTTATAAAAATAGATTTATAAGCCCTGGTGAGGTAAAAACAGCCAAATTCGTTTTTCCCTCATTGAAGTAAATGGCCTTCATAGGCTAGAATGGGCAGACTTTATTTTAAATTTTAAAGTCTCCTTAAATGTTACATACCAAGAATTTGGTATCAAATTGATTGTTATAATAAATCCCACAACTTCCAGTTGTTGGATTTAATATAACTAGTGCAGGTAAAAAGTTTAGACTTTACCTAAAAAGTTGCCAATTTCAGCTCTGCATTGTTTTTGCTGCTGTGCTCTGATTGGCCAGCCTGCAGCAGCTTCTGCCAGGCTACTTTAATGAGGTGTGAAGTGGCCTGACTTCACACAAAGGAATGTGCTTGGGGGAGAGAATCTCCCCTCAGCAGATGGGGAAGCAGGAAGGGGGAGGGCTGCCAAACTGGTCTTCAAAGGCAGAGAAGGACATCTGGAGCACCCAGCAACACCCCCACATCCTGCAACCCCAGACAGCTAGGTGCCCCCTTGATTAGATTAGGAGAGGGCAGGAGAGGGGTGTGTTTATGATTTTTAGCCACACCAGTGGGTGGGCTCAGCCAGATCTCTCCTCTAAAAATCAGATTCATCCATTTTGGATTTTTAGAGACTGTTGCCTTCTGGGATGGATTTTTGCCACACTTCCCAGGAAGTGGTCATCACAGGGGGACGACCCTGTCCCTGATTGGAGGACCAGGGCCCCCCTGCTTTTCACCCAGGAGCAAGGATAAAACTGGCAGACCTGCACCCACGCCTCAGATCCCCACCAAATTTCAAGAAGAAAGAACTACAAGGAGAAGAAGGACTGCCCTGCTGGACCCCTGGCCTGCACCTGGACCCTGCACTCAGAAAGACTGCACCAGCTGCACACTTGGGCTTCACCACAAGAAGGACTTTGCCTGGCTTCCACTGGTTCAAGGAGGGACTCCCTGTTTGCTACAGGTGAAAAATTGCTAACCAGAGTCCCCTGCACCAACTCCTGAAAAAGTGACCAGCTGACCACTGTCCAGTGGCCAAAAAGGAGTTTGCGCCAGGTGTATTCTGGGAGTTGAAGTCCGCACTTCCCAAGGACCATCACAGAACTTCTGGACCCTTGGGGTGAGCTGTGGACCCCAAAAGAACCTTAAAAGAACATCTGGGTGAAGCCCCAGAAGTTTGGAAAAGATTGGAGAATTTTTGGAAAAAAGCTCCATAAAGTGACCGACCCGACGCGGAAATTCTAGCCGGCTTGCCTCAACCGCGACCCGGCCTGACTTCGTGGTTCGTCCCGGTAAAGAAAAACATCCAAAAAAGAGACTAAGTCCGAACGTAAAAAGTTGACCGGGACCTTCCAGCCATCGTATCCGAGAAGGGCTCCACGGACGTCGGATCAAGATCCAGGTTTACCCCGGTCGAAGGATTTTCATCTCGAAAAAACGACTAAGTCCGAAGGAAAAAATCACCACCGAGGAAACCGACTTCGCGTATCCGGACAAGGGCTCCAGGAGGTCGGATCCAACTGGCAGGTTCGTCCCGGTGAAGAAAAACTTCAAAATAAAGACTAAGTCAGAAGGTAACTTTTTAACCGAGGCTTCCCGCGACCTGTAGCCGAGCAGGGCTCCATCGCGGTCGGCCTGAAAGTTTGACTTTGTCCCGGTCCTGGTGCAACCAGATGACCCGATTGGCGCTTTTTGTTTCTAAGCGCTAGAAAATAATAATACTTTAAAAATTCATATCTCCGGTTCCCCTGAACCGATTTTAATCGTTTTTGTGTCATTTTAAAGATAAAAATATAAGCTATTTTTATAAATTGGTTTTGGATTTTTAAACTGTTTCCTGTGTTTTATTTAATTACTGTTTTGTGATATTTGAATGCTTTACACTTTGTCTCCTAAGTTAAGCCTTGACGCTCGATGCCAAGCTACCAAGGGTAGAGCTGGGATTAATTTACTGAGACCTGACTGTACTTTTGTGGAGGTTTGTGGCTTGTTGCTAGGTGTAGGTACCTACCTGCCCTACCAATAACCCATTTTCCAACATAATTGGAAGCAGCGACGGGATCCTGTACTTGTGTTCAATATCACGTTACAGTTTTAGATAAAACAAATTAAAAATCCTTTAAATTGTCCTAGTGCAAAAATTGTTTTTAATTTTTAATTTTAATTTTTTTTTTTGTAATTAATTTGGATTAATTTCAATTATTGAATTTTTGTAATTTTTCTAAATTCTTGTTTCCAATTTTTGCAAAAAGTTTTTGTTGACACAAAACTAGGGAACCATGGAGCTTGATCTGGCTAGCCTACCCACACTGACAGTAGTCCAGCTTAGGGGGTTGTGTATTGAGAGGGGGTTGCCTGCAACCCCTGATCTCAGGAAGCAAATCCTGATTAAATCCCTGACAGCATGGGCTGAGGCCCAAGAGGTAGAGACAGAGGAAGCTCCAGAGGAGGAACCAAAAGAGGATGATGCTAACTCTAACCACTCAGGGGAGGAAAGGCATCAGACCCCTAGTGAGGAAGAGGAGGAACGGTCCTCACTGGATACAGTCACTAGGGGCAGACCCAAAGCTAGTGGTAGGAAGAGGGTCCTTTCAGGAGGAGAGAACCCATCCATCAGGGAAAGAGAGCTGGAAGCCCAGCTAGCCTACATAGCTTTGGAAGCAGAGAAGCTGGCCCTAGAGAAGAAAAAGTGGGCATACAAAGAAAAAAGAGATGGAAGCAGCGATAAAGAAGCTGAGGTGTCCATGGGTGGGGGAGTTTGCCCCAGATTACCCAAGGGGGTAGTTCCTGCTTATGTAGAGGGGGATGACATAGATAAGTGGCTAGGGGCCTTTGAGAGGGCACTCCAAATGAGAAGGGTTAAGCCTCAATACTGGGGTTCCCTTTTGTGGGAGTTGGTCCCCAACTCAGGGAGGGATAGGCTTCTGACCTTAAGGGGGGAGGAGGCAGATTCATACCCTAGTATGAAGAGGTGCTTAGTCAAGAAGTTTGGTCTGACCCCAGAGCAATATAGAATGAAGTTCAGGGACACCCAGAAGGTCAGTACCCAGTCTTGGGTTGACTTTGTGGACACCTCACTAAAGGCACTAGAGGGCTGGATTATTGGCAACAAAGTATATACTTATGAGGGGTTATACAATCTGATCATGAGAGAGCACATCTTGACCAATTGTATCCAAGAAAGGTTACGCCAGCATCTAGTGGACTCTAAGCAGACCAACCCTAGAGAGCTAGGGGAGGCAGCTGATGAGTGGTTGAGAACCAGGGTGGTTGTCAAGTCCCAGGGGGGAGACTCCAAGAAGGGGGGGACAGGTCCCCAAAAACCTAAGGAGGGAGGTGGTAAGCCCACCACAGAGACTCCCTCTGTACCCCAGATCCCTAAGAAGGAGGAGAGTAAATCCCACTCCCACTCTGACATGCAGAGACAGGGAGACCCAGGGTTAAAAAAGCTCTTGGACAGTAGGGCTTGCTTTGACTGTCAGCAGACAGGTCACTTCAGAGGAGATGCAGCCTGTCCAAAGAAGGTGGTTAGCACTGGGCTGTCCAGTGTAGCCATAGAGGAGGATTCCTCAGATGATGAAGTCCTCCTAGCATTGTGCTGGGAGACAGGACCAGATGGTAAGCTGGTGATCCCTGAGGGTGGGAGTAGGCACTTCCACCACATTCAAGTGAATGGGATCCCTACCACTGGCCTGAGAGACACCTGTGCCAGTCACACTGTAGTGAGTGACCGGTTAGTGACCCCAGACATGTATGTCCCAGGAAAGACAAAGAAAGTCAGGATAGCCACAGGGGAGGTCACCTCCAAACCTGTAGCCATAGTGCCCCTAGAGAGGGAGGGTATCCTTGACTGGATTAGGGTGGTAGTCAGTGCTGACCTTCCCCTAGATTGTATCCTGGGCAATGACCTCCCAGAGGTGAGTCTGGTCACAGATGGGGTGGTCGCCCAGGGCGCCCCCCCTACCCAAAGTCCTGGGGAGTCAGTCCCTACAGTTAGGAGACAGGGGTCCCCAAGAAAAGGAAAGAAGAAAAGGAAGGGTAGGCCACTCTTAAAGAGAGTTCCAAGGAGCCAAAGGCCTTCTGCCCCAGTAGGGGGGGAGCCCAGAGTTGGCACTGGTGAGGCCTCACCTGACCCCAAGGAAGTCCTGAGTAGTCAGGCAGCTGTCCAGATGCAAGGTGTTGCCCCTGCACTGACAGAAGGGAGAGTGGAATGAGGGTGTCTGCCACAGGAGGTGGTAGCCCCCCACTCTAGACAGCAAGAGGGGTACCAGGACCCCAAAGATGCCCCTAAAGCAGCTCAGCCACCTGTCAGTGGAGAGCTTAGGGTGTGGTTCTGGGTACTGACAGCTGTCAGTAGCCTCTGCTGGGTGCTAGCCTTCCTGGCAGCACTGTACTTGGCCTGGGAGGCAGACCCCAAGGCCAATAGCAAAGTAGGCCCCCTGACCCTGTTGGTCATGGTGGGGTTGCTCAAGTGTTGGGTGACCTCTTTGGGTAAGCTAGGTCTTGCCCTAGCAAAGTTAGGAGTAGGGGAGGTGGGCACCTCACTACCCAAGTTGGCAGAGAGAGAGGAGGAAGACCCCCCTAGAGGGAAGCTTCAGTTTGGGTTGGGTCCTTTTACTGTTGGGATGGCTTCACTACCCAGAGGGAGAGACCCTGACAGGAGGATGTAAGGCAGAGTAGGCCCTACAAAGGGACAGCCAGTTTTCTTCACTGTCTTCCTCGCCTAACAAGCCAGGAAGACTCTCCCAGGGTTGGGCTGAGTCTCCTGGGCGTGTGGGCTGGGGGGGGGGTTGTGTGAGAAACTGGGGCTGATTGCAGAGGCCCCCTAACTTTTTGCCCCCATTTTCCACTTTATGCTGGTGTTTTCCTGACTCTGATGGTGCCCTGGGTACTGCTAACCAGTCCCAGGGCCTGTGCTCTGTGTAAAATGGATATGCAAATTAGGCTAATTATAATTGGCTAAGTTAACCTACCTATAAGTCCCTAGTATATGGTAGGGCATGTAGGTTTAGGGACCACAGCATAGGTGGTGCACACCTAGGTGCATTGCTGAGGTGCCCAGTGTCATTTTAAAAGCAAGCCTGCCTTGCTGGCTGCTTTTAAATTAAAGTTATATGCAAATTCGACTTTGGAATTAAAGGTACTTCCAAAGTCTTAAACTACCTTATTTTTACATATAAGTCACCCCTAAGGTGTGCCCTATGTGCCCCTAGGGCTGGGTGCCATGTAACTATAAGCAGGGACTTTATAAAAATAGATTTATAAGCCCTGGTGAGGTAAAAACAGCCAAATTCGTTTTTCCCTCATTGAAGTAAATGGCCTTCATAGGCTAGAATGGGCAGACTTTATTTTAAATTTTAAAGTCTCCTTAAATGTTACATACCAAGAATTTGGTATCAAATTGATTGTTATAATAAATCCCACAACTTCCAGTTGTTGGATTTAATATAACTAGTGCAGGTAAAAAGTTTAGACTTTACCTAAAAAGTTGCCAATTTCAGCTCTGCATTGTTTTTGCTGCTGTGCTCTGATTGGCCAGCCTGCAGCAGCTTCTGCCAGGCTACTTTAATGAGGTGTGAAGTGGCCTGACTTCACACAAAGGAATGTGCTTGGGGGAGAGAATCTCCCCTCAGCAGATGGGGAAGCAGGAAGGGGGAGGGCTGCCAAACTGGTCTTCAAAGGCAGAGAAGGACATCTGGAGCACCCAACAACACCCCCACATCCTGCAACCCCAGACAGCTAGGTGCCCCCTTGATTAGATTAGGAGAGGGCAGGAGAGGGGTGTGTTTATGATTTTTAGCCACACCAGTGGGTGGGCTCAGCCAGATCTCTCCTCTAAAAATCAGATTCATCCATTTTGGATTTTTAGAGACTGTTGCCTTCTGGGATGGATTTTTGCCACACTTCCCAGGAAGTGGTCATCACAGGGGGACGACCCTGTCCCTGATTGGAGGACCAGGGCCCCCCTGCTTTTCACCCAGGAGCAAGGATAAAACTGGCAGACCTGCACCCACGCCTCAGATCCCCACCAAATTTCAAGAAGAAAGAACTACAAGGAGAAGAAGGACTGCCCTGCTGGACCCCTGGCCTGCACCTGGACCCTGCACTCAGAAAGACTGCACCAGCTGCACACTTGGGCTTCACCACAAGAAGGACTTTGCCTGGCTTCCACTGGTTCAAGGAGGGACTCCCTGTTTGCTACAGGTGAAAAATTGCTAACCAGAGTCCCCTGCACCAACTCCTGAAAAAGTGACCAGCTGACCACTGTCCAGTGGCCAAAAAGGAGTTTGCGCCAGGTGTATTCTGGGAGTTGAAGTCCGCACTTCCCAAGGACCATCACAGAACTTCTGGACCCTTGGGGTGAGCTGTGGACCCCAAAAGAACCTTAAAAGAACATCTGGGTGAAGCCCCAGAAGTTTGGAAAAGATTGGAGAATTTTTGGAAAAAAGCTCCATAAAGTGACCGACCCGACGCGGAAATTCTAGCCGGCTTGCCTCAACCGCGACCCGGCCTGACTTCGTGGTTCGTCCCGGTAAAGAAAAACATCCAAAAAAGAGACTAAGTCCGAACGTAAAAAGTTGACCGGGACCTTCCAGCCATCGTATCCGAGAAGGGCTCCACGGACGTCGGATCAAGATCCAGGTTTACCCCGGTCGAAGGATTTTCATCTCGAAAAAACGACTAAGTCCGAAGGAAAAAATCACCACCGAGGAAACCGACTTCGCGTATCCGGACAAGGGCTCCAGGAGGTCGGATCCAACTGGCAGGTTCGTCCCGGTGAAGAAAAACTTCAAAATAAAGACTAAGTCAGAAGGTAACTTTTTAACCGAGGCTTCCCGCGACCTGTAGCCGAGCAGGGCTCCATCGCGGTCGGCCTGAAAGTTTGACTTTGTCCCGGTCCTGGTGCAACCAGATGACCCGATTGGCGCTTTTTGTTTCTAAGCGCTAGAAAATAATAATACTTTAAAAATTCATATCTCCGGTTCCCCTGAACCGATTTTAATCGTTTTTGTGTCATTTTAAAGATAAAAATATAAGCTATTTTTATAAATTGGTTTTGGATTTTTAAACTGTTTCCTGTGTTTTATTTAATTACTGTTTTGTGATATTTGAATGCTTTACACTTTGTCTCCTAAGTTAAGCCTTGACGCTCGATGCCAAGCTACCAAGGGTAGAGCTGGGATTAATTTACTGAGACCTGACTGTACTTTTGTGGAGGTTTGTGGCTTGTTGCTAGGTGTAGGTACCTACCTGCCCTACCAATAACCCATTTTCCAACATAGTCTTTTTGTGCATAATTATGTACCATGGGAATCAATGGTAGATCAACTTAAAAAATACAAATAAAATTGTACAGTTGGTTTACCAAGTTCTTCTTTTGCAGGTTGGTCGAGGTCATCGGTGGGCACGCTATGCCAGTTGGTGCAGTTCGGGCATCTCCTGATTCCAGTGAGAGAAGTGAAAGAAGTCGCTGGAGCAGGGCCACTGCGGGGGACCTCTTCGAAAAGCTCTGCATAGGTAAGTTTAAAGTTGGATATTTGGGGTTCCTTTGGAGTCTCGAGGTTGCAAGGGGTGGGTGACACTTAGGGCACAGCAGGTTCCCTCGGTGCAGGGCACTAGGGGGCCGGGTGCAGAGTGAATCAATGAGCGAGGAGCTGTGTGCAAAGATGCCTTCTGGAGCAGGAGGTAAGTTGATTCCAAGGACAGTTGCAGGACAACGGGGGCACTCAGGTGGAAGGTACAGGATGTTCCTGAAGTCCCTCGACTGGGGCTTCCTCCTGGTCTGGTTGTAGCCCCAGGCGGGCTGTTTTGCTTGGTGTCCGATGTTAGTTGACCAATACCAGGTTATTGGCATGGTTTGGCCGCTAGGGGCTGCAGTGCCAAGAAACCTGGCACACTGGCAGGGTTGTTCATGCAGTCACAGGGATAAAGTTTGGTCCAGCTGCCGCATCCAGTTCAGGAGTTACCAGCTGGTCAGTGAAGTGACCCTCACTGGCTTGCTCATTTCTTTAAGTTGTAGAGTGGTCCACTCTGGAGGGAGTTCTTGGGTGATTTAACAAAGCCTGGAGGTCCTCTGGAGTTCTTGTAGAGCTGTCCTGTTGTCCAGCAGCTCCTCAGCAGCGATTGTCAGGTCCTGGGTGCAGCAGGCAGGGTTTGGTGCCTTTTCTTGGGTGCAGCAGGTCCACAGTTCTCGTGCTTAGGATCCTTTTGGTGCTGGTCTTCTTTTGTCCATCAAATCTAATTTCCTGGTTTAGGGATGCCCACTAAATATTGTAATAGTTGGGAACCTGGTAGTGACTAATGGGCCACCTACCTTTGGGTGGTTACACCCACTAAAGTGGTCCTTTCCCTATCCCTGATTGGCTATTTTCCTTCCATCCAAGACAGAGGAAAATGAAATGGAGTGCCCGCCTTGCAGGCAGCATCTTAGGGGTGGTGCATGCCTGGTGGGGCCACTCCTCCTAACCTTTGTTTGAGTTTCCTGCTGTTGCTCCCGCCAAATGTGGAGGTTTGCATGAGGTTTACCATCTGCTGCTAGCTGCAGGCCTGGGGTCGAGTTTCAAAGGCAGTTAGCCCTTTGAAGCTCGCTGCCAGGGCTGTGCACATTTCTGAGGGAGGGGGCGTTGGCATCTGCATCCAGGAAGGGCTTTCTTCTACAAATCAGAGCTGGGGATCTCTCCCCAAGGTTTGTAGATTGGGTGCCGGGTGGTGGCAGGCTCGATAGAACCAGTCAGCAACCATGCCAGGGTAGTTAGCTTTTGTAGGGGGCACCAGTGTGGATTTATCATTCTAAGTTGTTTGATACCAAACAACCCAGGGTTCAGAGTGGCCATCATGTTGCTGTGAAACTCGTACTGACCAGTGTCCCGCACATGTATTTTAAAATGGCTGCTCTGTTCACTCACTATGTCCCAGGTTTGGCAAGGACACAGTGGGGACATATTGCTCATGCAGCTATGCCTTCACATACAATATAGTGCACCCTGACTTAAGGGTGAAGGCCTGCCAGAGGGGTGACTTACTTATAAGGTATGCAGTGTGGAGTGGACATGGCACACAAGTAGTGTGCCATGTTGGGTTTTTACTTTAGGTGTGCATCAGCGCACTCAGCATGCAATGACAGTGCTGGGTGCACCAGAATGCAGGGCCCTGGAGGGTGGCATAATCAGTGCTGCTGCCCTCAGAGGCCTACCATTAGTACCTCCTGCCGTGGGCACCTAGTACCATTTACTAGGGGCTTATATTGGCAACCAACGTTGTCTCCAATTGTTCCAATGTATCACAACAGTTTAGAGAAAGAGCTCTGGCCCAGGGATCCTGGTTATCAGGGGCCCTTCACACTATCAATTTCAAGGCTACATCATACAGCAGGCAAAAAGTGGGGGGCTAACCATATCAGAAATAGGCCATTTCTCTCAAGCACCCCAACAATACCAACTCCACTTCCCTCATAGAGAACCTCAGCAACATTGGCCTCTGGCAACTGGTCACCAACCCCATGCACAAAACCTGACACACACTGGATGCCATCTTCACTTCTAGCGACAGAATCATTTTCAGCCACCTGACTGAAAACCCCACACCGATCACGTCATCCTCCACTTTACCATCTCCAAATCCCAGCACATTACCCCCAAGCACCTCAGTACACCCCATTGCATTGAAGCTGATGCAAGGTAACCGAGACCCTAGTGGCAGAGGCCTTAGGCACCACACAATCCGAGCCCACGGCAGATCACGACCTCAACCAGGCTGGCCAAAACTTCATCACCTGGATCAACAAATCAGCCGACAGAGTCGCTCTGCTGAAACCAACTCAAACTAACAACACCACCAAGCCAGCGATATGATACACTCTGGAGCTCATAAACTCCAAATGTGGCTGCCACCAACACCAGAAACAATGGTGTGTGACCAAGGACCCCTCCGACAGAGCCGCCTACAAGGCAGTCCTCAACAACTACCACCACCACATCAAGGCAGCAAAACAAGCAGCAATCACTGCCCGCATCAACACTGAAACCAACCACACAAAAGAACCCTTCAGAATCACCAAGGAATTCTCTAACCCAATAGCCACAGATTCCCCCATCCACCCATCCCAATAGCTCTGTGATACCCTCTCAGCCTACTTCCACAGCAAGATCACCACCATATACAATTTCGACCCCCAACCCTCCACCTTCAGCTTAGACAATATCTCTCAAGCAGCAAACATCAGCCACATGATAACCTCCTGGTCCCCGATTAACATACAGACCACCGCAGCCATCATGTCATCCATCCACTCTGGAGCACCCACTGACCCCTGTCCGTACTGGCTTTTCAACCTCAGAGCCAACGCTATTAGCACATAATGACCCCAAAACCCCAACACCTCAATGACAACCTTCTGGGCTGAATTGAAGCATGGAGAGGTTAGACCCCAGCGACCTCAAAAACTACAGACCAATCTCCCTGCTCCCCTTCCTGGCCAAAGTGCTCGAGCAAGCCATCAACCAATAGCTCACCTGCTACCCTGAACAAAATAACCTTCTCGACACCTCACAATCGGGGATTCCAGGCCAACCACTGCACTGAGACTGCACTGATCGTGTCCATGGATGACATCGGGACCCTCCTTGACCGGGGAGAGTCGGCAGCTCTGATCCTTCTGGACCTCTCCACAGTGTTCGATACAGTCTCCCACCACACTCTCCTCAACACACTCCACAACATGGACACTCAACAAAATATGCTTAAGTAGGTCACCTCTTTCCTGTCAGGTTGCACGCAGAGTATCCATTTTCCTTTCTGTTTCCCAAAAACATCACCTTCGATGTACCCCAAGTATCCTCCCTGTTCAACATCTACATGGCCCCCACTCACAGACATTTTCAGATCCTAAAGACTTAATATAGTCTCCTATACCAACAACACTCAACTAATCCTCTCACTCACTGAAGACCCCCAAAACGCCAAAGCCAACTTCCGCAATGCCATGACCAACGTAATAATGTCATGGATGAAAACAGCTGCTTCAAACTAAACACTGACAAAATGTAAGTCTTGATCTTCGTGAAGAACACCTCCATATAGGACTACAGCTGGTGGCCATCAGAACTGGGACCAACGCCCTCTCCATCAGACCATGTACAAAACCTCAGCATCATCCTCGACTGCCAACTATCCATGAATCGACAAGTAAACTCAATTGCATCTTCCTGCTTCCACATCTTCTGTATGCTCCGCCGAATCATCAAATCGATCCCTACCAACACCAGAAAGACTGTCACACATGCCCTGGTCACCAGCCACCTCAACTATGGCAATGCTCTCCATGCCGGAATATCCTCCCAGCTACTTGAAAGACTCCAAACTCTGGAGAACACCGCAGCCAGACTCATCCTCAACCTCTCGAAGCACTCAAGCAGCACCCCACACCTAAGGAACATCCACTGGCTTCTCATCCAGAAGAGATGCCAATTCGAAATCCTCACACTGGCATACAAGGCTCTACACAACCTAGGGCCATCCTACATCAGCCATTGACTGAGCTTCTACATACCAACAAGACAACTACACTCCACCTCCATAAACCTTGCACACTCTCCGCATCCATTGTAGCCACAGTGGAGGCCGCAGCCAAGGAAGCTCCTTCTCCTGCACAGCAGCCAAGTCCTGGAACAGCCTGCCCCTCCACCTCCAAACTGTTCCCTACTTGGTGGACTTCAGAAGGATACTCAAAGTGTAGCATTTTGAATGAGAAATACCCTGCCCAGATACCCTTAGGGGTGATGCTGCGCTTTACAAATGCTATGATTGATTGACTGATTGATTGACAAACACCTTCTAATGGCATTTGGAGTTTATGGGGTTTTTAAAGAAAATCAGTTTTGGTTTACAATAAACCAAAGCTATTTACTTTTTTCGGGATTTGGATTGCTTTGGGGATTTCGTTTGGATTCCTTATACTTTTGCATTTTTGGAGGACTTTTTGGAATCATTTACCTAGTTCATTGTTGACTAAATTTTTTTATGTGGAAACTGAGAAAGATTTGCAACTACAGAATAGTACATTTAGTTCTCCCATTTATGTTTTTGGGGAATGTGATATATTCTTTATGTGATTAATATATGGAATAGTTTGGATTATGTGCTGTATTTATTTTAGGTGATGTTTGAGTTTGTTTTTAGGTTTTTTCGCTGGTGATTGCTTTTTAAGTTTATACCAAGATATATATATATAGATATATATATATATATATATAGAGAGAGAGAGAGAGAGAGAGAGAGTGTGTACAATCTGTTAGCCGATTTGGCCCTAAGTGCAGCAACCAAACTAAATGAAGGTATTCCATGCCACAATTTAAAGTCAAACTCTTTATAAATAGCAAAGGAGTAGATTACTTGGAAATGACAGCCCAAAACATACTTTAAAATAAATATTAACCTGCCAAAGCCCTTAAAAGCCATAGCAAACTCTAAACCAACATACCACAACTTTTTAAAAAATAATGAATATGTTTTATCACATCAGTGAAACAATTATTACAAATCTAAATGATATATATATATATATATATATATATATATATATATACATATTTTACCTAGTGGCAGTCGCCACTAGGTAGTTATTAGTTAGGACCTAGTGCTGCTTGACAAATCATCACGAAATTGTACCCCAAAATTCGACATTCATGTCAGCTGCTATCTGGAAAGTTTTGGGGTGATCCATCATGCGGGGGCCGAGAAAAAGGGGGATAAAAACAGGAGTGTTTCCCATGTTAATTCCCATAGGGATTTTGAACAGGGATAGCGCCAGAACCACTGGATGGAATTATACCAAATTTGGCAGAAAGGTAGCTCTTGGTCCAGAAAGAGCCCTGTTGGTTATTTGTTAGAAATCCATTCAGTAGTTTTTAAGAAATTAAAGAAAATCTAAATTTTATATATAGGGAGGTGAAAGGTCCGCAAACCCTCCCGATCTCATGTTGAGATCTGATTGGCTGACGACACTTCAACAAGGAAGTGTTGACAGCCATGTTGAGACTTGGCTTCAGTGAAGTCCCTGAAAAAAAAGTGGGAAAACAAAGAAAAGGGGCCAGGGTAGAAACACACTGACCCCTTTGCTCTGCTGTTGGGGTCGAAGAGGGTCCCTGACAGAGCAAAAACAAAAAAATAATTGGGGTGGAAATCACAGCAGATCCACCAAAATGTTTTCTAAAAAAACAAAGCGCAGGCTCCTGCACTTCTTTCAAAGGAGCCCCCGGGTGGGCCAACTCCTGGGGACATTGACATTTTAATGCGGGGCCACCTGGCCCCTGCACTGCCCCGGGGACCACCACCTTGCCAGTGTTGAGACGGGGCCACTCACCTGAAAAGCAGGATGTCTGCAGGGGCGATGGTATGCCCGACCTCCTGGAACACCTTTCGGCACTTCCTGGTGGACACAGAAACCCCCGCAGGTGTCCCAAAAGGAAAGGGGGAGTGGACGAGAAAGAGACAAAACACTGCCACATCTTGCCAGTACAGCCAGGCACCCTGTATCTTCTGTGGGCAGGTCATTGTTGACAGAGTGATGGTAGAGTAGTGCACTCAACTTCCTTGAAACTGAATCTCTCTCTCTGATATGGGCACGGGAGCGGTAGAAGAACACCGGGATGCTCCAGCACTTTTCTTGGATAATAATAACTGTTGGCACAATTACTGACACTGCTTTACCAAAAACCCAAACTGAGTACCATAACAATAAGTACTGCAACACTAGGGCTGGCTTCACAGAGATTCACTGTTGTACATTACAATTAGAACTGTGGTTGCACTTATCATGCACAAGAAAGACAAACAAGGGCATTAATTATATCATATATAACGTTCCTGCACGCATAGAGTTAAACTAAAAGGAACAAAAACAATCCAAAAAATAAAAATGTCCACTCTAGGTTTAAACAGTTAGGGTGGCACAGTCTGGTTTCACTGTGTGTGTGAAAAACCCTTCAAAAGCAAATTCCTCAAACCTGAAACACAGGCATGAATGACACAATTTAAATCCAAGAGTTAGCTATTAGAGAAAGAAAAGTCACGTAAATGCTCTTTTAAAATTGCACTGTCGCTTTTTGTAGTACTTGAGCTCAAGCAGATTTTCTGAAGCACATTTAGGCAAGTAACTACAATAATAATGTAGAATGTTCAGAAATGCATTTGTCTCTTTAAGATAAGCACTCTGCCAAAATACGAGGTATTAAATACACTAGCTGTTCTAGGAAAGAGCGGAGCTCAAAGAACAAACTCCCTGGAGAATACTGGTCACTGAGCTGCAGTCTTTTCCAGAGTGCTGGAGGAATGCCTGGTGTCAGCTGGTACAGGAAACAAGAAAAGAATTGCCTAAAAAGTCCTAAATACGAGGGTGACAGCAGGGGCTGGACTGCCGAACCAGATGCTGAGATCAGGAAGCAAAACAAAGCCAATCAGGGAGGCATGCTTCACTCTGCTATTTATAGCCCATCAGGAAAGCAGTTGAGTTTCCACATGTGGATGAGTCACCAGACCCAATTAGAAGCACATGTCTACACCTGCTCACATTAGCAAACAAGCATTGGTAAAACAAGCATTGATAAAACCATTTATGTAATTCAGCACATTATGTTTACTTAGAAACATGAAGTTTAACCAAGAACAGCGATATGATTTAACCCTAATCCCTGGGGATGCTAACAGATAATGCAGGAGGCACCTTGGGGATTCCTGACAGCCAGGGCTTACAATATCATGTGTGTCGGGTTCCCCCTGGCTCCCCGCAGCCCCAGGGCCCGCTACCTCCCTGAGGTGATAGACAAAATATGTGTTGGGCCGCGCAGCCCCCTCGCTCCCCAGGGGCCACCACCTCCAAGGGGCTTACACTTAATGTGTTCCGGGGGGCCATCTTCTTGGGGCAAAATGTTTTATTTCTGTGTGGGAGGTCGATGGCCTCCCCCACAGCCCAGGAGACCATCACCTTCCCGGGACGATTGATAAAATGTGTACAGGCGGCCGCAGGCTCCCTTGGGAACACCACTTCCCTGGGCAAAATGCTTTATTTGTGTGGGGGAGGCCCGACGGACTCCCCCGCATCCCCAGGGACCACCACCTACCTGGGACGATTGATAAAATATGTGTTGGGGGCCGCTCGGAGCCCCACGGACCACCACCTCCTGGACTGCAACCCCCCAGGGCTGGCTCCTGCTATGTCCCGGGGGTGCCCACCCCCAGGACATAGCTCTTTGTTGTAGCTTGGCGGCAGCTTTCACAGCTGCTGTAAAGTCACAGCAAACCCTCTGCTCGCAGCGAGGGAGAGCTGTCAAACAGCTCTCTCTTGCTACAAGCAGAGGTTTCCTCTGTCTCCCTGCCCGTGGAAGGAGAGGAAACAATTGCTGTCACAGTGAGGGAGCTGCTTTAGCAGCTCCCTCACTGTGACAGCAATACTGGCTCCTGCAGGAGGGGGGAAGCCAGATGAGACTGTGGGGGTCTTCAGGCTTCCTCCATGGTCCCCAACTTTGTGACTGGGTGCCCTGGGGGGCAGCCAGGTCACGTGGCCGGGCCCCAGGGGATGGGGTCCCCGGGACTGAGATCACCCTGGGGAGTGGGGACCACACAGTTCTTCTCACCCCTAAAAAAATTATAATTAGGCTGCACCACAGGGGATGGTGTTCCTGTGACCAAGATCAGCCTGGGGAGGGCCCCCTTCCCCCCAAAAAAACAATAATTAGGCTGGGCCCTGGAGGATGAGATCCTATGGGCAGAAATCGGCCGGGGCATGGTTCCCCAGAGCTGTGAGTTGCCTGGAGAGGGAGGGCACCCTGGGGGATGGGGCCCCCTGGGTCAAGGTCAGACCGGGAAGGGAGGCTACAGGGTCCCTCTCCCCAAAAGAAAAGTTTTAGAAGGCCAGGCCCAGGGGAATATGGTCCCAGGGGCTGAAATCTGGCAAGAGAAGGGGTGCATGCATAACTGCAGCCAACTACTGCTGTGTATGGCCAGAGGTCATGCACAGTGTCGGGTTGGATGGTTATAAGGGTTGGTTGCAGGGACTGGCTGTGAGCCAGGCCCTGCAGCCAACCCCCACTGCGCAAGGTCAAATGCAGTGAGCAGTGCGGGGTTGGGTGGTTATAGGGGTTGGCAGCAGGGACTGGCTACAGACCAGGTCCTGTGGCCAACCCTGCTATGCATGGACTAAGGCAGTGTGCAGCACAGGTTTGGGTGGTTATAGGGGTTGGCAGCAGGGACTGGCTGCAGGCCAGGTCCTGTGGCCAACCCTGCTATGCATGGACTAAGGTCGTGCGCAGCATGGGTTTGGGTGGTTATAGGGGTTGGCCGCAGGGACAGGAAGCAGGCTAGGCCTTTCGGCCAAGCCTTGCTGCACACGGCCGAAGGCCATGCATGTCGATGGTTGGATTAACTTTTACATAAAATAAACTATAGAAATTCACAGAAAAAAACCCAAAAGTTACAGGGTTGTTATAATTAGGAAATAGAATTAGAAAAACATAGAAATTCACTTAAAAACAAAGGTTAGAGGGACGTCACAGTTAGGCCCACATTTTAAGTGTACCAACCCATATAAATTCACCTATTATAGTTAGTTATCTCAAATAACTATAAATCGTGCCCTGAGGTAACTATACCTCACACCCTCACTATGCACTGCTAGCTACCTCACAAATTACAACACTCAGGACATCTTTGATGACATCATTGATAATATCACTGTAATATTTGCAATAACATTTTTGATGAAAAAACTGTGCATGGCGAAAGTGTGAGTTATAACTACCTTAGGGCATGAGTTATAGTTATTTGAGCGAACTATAACTATAGCAGGCACATTTCTATGGTTTAGTATGCCTAAAATGTGAGCCTAACTATAATGTCCCTGTAAGCTTTGTTTTTTCAAGTGAATGTAGATAGATAGATAGATAGATAGATAGATAGATAGATAGATAGATAGATAGATAGATAGATAGATAGATAGATAGATAGACAGATAGATACAAGTTTCCTCCTCAGGTCATTACTACCTGGCCTAATTACACCTCCAGGGGCCAAGAGCGACTGTCAGAAAGAAAGGCAGCACAGTCAGGTGCAGTTTGTCCTATTTATTGTATTTAACAAAAACGTGTGAGTGGTGTCATTCAAAAGAACATTTATATGTTCTCTCTCTCTCTCTCTCTCTCTATATATATATATATATATATATATATATATATATATATATATGTATGTGTGTTAATTAACATTGGGATTTTTAATAATTGTTTCATAGAGGTGATAGAGCATTATATTTATTACCAACAAAAAAGTTGTGGTAGGTTGGTTTAGTGTTTTTTTTGGTTTTTAAGGACTTTGGTAGGTTAACATTTTTTTTATAGTATGTATGTTTTGGGCTGTCATTTCCAAGTGGTCTACTACTTTGGTATTTATGAAAAGTTTGACTATGAATTGTAGCATGGTGTACATTCTTTTAGTTTGTTCACTACGCTTAGGGCCAAATTATCTAACAGAATGCTCTATTCTTAGTTCTTGATAGCTTTGATTGTTTTGTAATACTTCAATGAATTTGAATATTGAAGGTTGTGTTCTGCATTGTGTGGCTTGGAAGGCATTTTGCCATCTGTCTACTATGTTTGTTTTGGCTTCCTGTGTCAAAGTGCTGTCAAAGACATTCCACCATAGTATTTAGAATTTGGCTTGGTGTCTGTTTCCAGAGCGGTTCAGTCTGCCAACCCCAGTGTCTCTGAAATAGTCTATTTGGGGACGTAGGGCCTGTTTATGACTTTGGCAGTTCTAGGACCACCATAGCAGTAGCGATGGTCAGCCCACCACTGTGTTGTCAGCCCGACCACAGTATTACAATGCATGCAGTTACATAGACAAAGAGCCAACACTGCCAGTAAATCTAGACCACGGAAGTGGTAATTAGGCCAGTGCGCCTGTCAGCGGTCGGACGGCCAGTGCAACCACCAGTCCAGTTATGATGTGGTATTTCACTGATGTGCATGTCGAAGTCCATCCACCACATCTGAGCAGGGTGGAGAAGGAGGCATATAAGGCCGAAACTCGCCTAAACTCAGCTTCACACATCCGGTGCTGACATGGAGCCGTTCATACATGCAATTCCGCTCCTTGTGCTGCTAGATGATTGCCAAAGCCGATGCTGTTGTGGACGCAACCAATGGTAAGGCAAACACTTATCAGCTACCAAAAACTCCACAGAAAATCCATGCCCCACCATGGACCTGGCATGGTGCCCGAGCCCAAACATATTTTGCGTGTCCCTGATTGGAGTGCTACACAACGTATGACCCAATCACAGCCCTATGATGCCTTCTTTGGCAAGGGTACTGACACTGCACAAGCACACTCTTCCGAATTTTAAATGTGGGCACAACCAATATTCTGGGAAAGTGATGTAACCTTAACATTGTGACAGACAACAGCAATTCATCATCAATATCATAACTATAAATTTAAGTGACACCCTCACTTTGTTCACCTGCCATGGCCTGTTGAGATATCAAAGATATCATTTGTATGTATATGTCATGAAACTGTATCCCACCTTATCTGTTAAACCTCTTTTATTGAATCCACATATCACCCACATGTCTTGATAATACAAGATCAATGGGATGCCAAATACTCAGTGTGAGAAACATCCAACGGTCACAATGTTAAGAATACATAAGAATCCATGCAGAATAGGAATGCCTCCACCAGGGGTACCCCTGTAATACTGGTGCCCTGGGCCACATATCACTTTGCTGATGTATATCAGGCAAAACCAATAGTAAAAGCCAAGCACCATGCATATGTGAGAAATGTGTAAGTGCAAGTCAAGACAATAAATATAGAAGTAACAGCATGGGTCACATATTTAGTTAAAGTAGGTGTGAGGTCCACACATGAAAATAGACACATGGCTATTACAATGTATACAAAGGTATGACAATTGAACACCCTCTATGTGTGGACAAATAATTCTCTAGCTTGCACACATTAAACAAATGACCATCCTTCATCATGGGGAGAAAGTGAACTTAATTTACGTTTACATTGGCCAAGCCAAGATGAAATACTTACGATATGAAATACCACCCAATGCAATGTCAGCCCCAATAAGATTACATCCCACATACCCATCCATTGTACATTTTCCCTTGTCCTGGGTGAGTCCAGCACTGGTTCCAAGGTCAGATTATAGCAACCACATCAAATGGATCATCAATAAGGGTGAAACCAACATAACTGTAGTCACACATACCAAAGTATCCATGAACATCAAAATGGTAGGAAAGTAATGGCAGGACTGATGTGTGAGAAAACTAGCAACCTTTTTTTATTTTTGACAAATAAACAAATGTATATAAGACCAATGTCCAGTCCAACAGCAATTTTGGCTGTCCAGCACACTGATGTGACCCTTACCTTGCCTCTTAGAATACTGTCATGGGAACCTCACCAGGAAGGGGCATCTAATGAGCAGACCAGGCACCTCAATGATGTTCTTTGCAAGAGTGTTCACTTTTGGAATGGGTGGGTTTGGGTTTAGGAGGCATGGGCCTGAGTTTGGGAGGGGGTCCTTATTTAGGCCTCCTTAGGGGTATGGCTGGGTTCAGTGTGGAGATCAGGGATCACAAGGAAGGACTTGGATGTTGAAGCGATGGGTTGGGGGTGGATGAGGTGGGTTGGTTTTGACAGGGGTAAGGGCAAGGGCAAACAACAGACTTTCTTTATGGAAATGGGTAGGATGCTCAGGAGGGATCAGGGGTTGGGAGGTTGGGGAAACTTAAGTGTCAGGTGTGTTTATGTGTTGTTGGTGCTGATGTCTATGTGACTGATTCTTGTGTTTTGTAGGTGTCTGTTGTGTGATTGAGTGTGGGTGTTCGCATTCCTTTGTAGTGTGTGATGTGGATGTGCTGGGCATGCTGGGAGTGGGAGATGCATCTGTTGGTGTGGAATATGAGGGTATGGTGGGAGTCGTGGGTGTGTCCATGGGTCTGGGTCTGGTGTCTAGGGATATGGTGAGAGTTGTGCTTAGGTTTGTTGGTGTGATTGTGGTGTCCAAGGGTATAGTGGGAGTGGTGGATGTGTCTGTTGGTGTGGGTATGGTGTCTGGATGAATGGTGGGATAGTGGATGGGTCTGTGGGTGTGGCAGTGGTGTAGGAGGGTATGGTCAGGATGGTGGTGGTGGTTGTGAGTGGGATGAGGGCCTGTTGAGTGGTTGCATGCTTGTGTGTTTTGTGGTGTTTTTGTTTACATGTGTTGTTTGGGCCTGTTGAGGTGTGTGCATGCTTATGTGTGAGTGTGCTTGGGACAGATATAGGAATAGGGAAAATGGAGAAGAGGCAAGTGATGGGGTGGAAGTATGGGATGGGTGGAGGGTTGCTGTGAGGGTAGAGGCCAGAGCCTGAAAAGATCTCAGTAGGGCAGACATGGAACAGTGGATGCCTTCCAGGTAGGCCACCATCTGGTGCGGATGGCTGCCCTGCCCCTGGATGGCATTCAGTAGTACACTATTGTAGCTTCACAAAATAACGCATGTCACACTGAAAAATACACCGGAGACAATCTGCTCAAAATGTCTGGGAGAGTTGACTACACATATCCACAGCACAATGACTCACCTGGGCCTGGGAAAATCACCAGCTGTGATTGGTACTGGTGTGAACTTCATTCTAACATTGCATTACTAAAAGCCAATAGTACATTGAATGTTTTTGAGACTCAGGGAAAGTCCCTTACCTGAAGAGGTGGTTTAATCTGTTTCACAATGGAAAGTCACATCACTGTACCTAATTTTCATGCAAACACAAATTCCAATATATTTTACTGAGTTTACACACTCACATATGATTCACACATTTTTGCATGTAACTCCCGGATGCATATCAACAGTCAGTTAATGATACTTCACCAATAAATGTGCTAATCACTATACTTAATAATTCCACATCAATAGCAGGGAAATGCACATTGCAAATTAGTACTGTAGTTCTACCTGCCATGTCCGTCATTGCTTCAGAAAATAGACATGACAAATTACATTGAGTAATGGATTAGGGTTTGTGTGACCCACCAACTAATGCTGACACACTCCTTTCTGTCATAACATATGTACAGTATGCCCTGCACATATAATTATTTTCAAATCAAATCTTGATGCGCACAAATGTGATGGAATCAGACATCATCCCCTGAAGACAGGTTGATCATATGAGAAAAAATAGTGTAAATGAGTGTACATGATATTAGTAATGTGGAAGGTACACAAGCCAACAAGTAGTCATAGATACTGTTGGCAACGGTGATGTTAGCCAACTCATGTAACTGTACATTCCTCACTTACCAAGAGAAATTCTGCTCAGTGACTGCCCCCAAAGTACAGTATGACCCTCATTATGACATTGGCGGTAAATTCCGAATACTTCTGTGGTAACTGCCGCCAACATACTGCCGCAGAGACTAACATCTGTTCGCCAGATTATGACACATACACGTAAAACCGACAGAAAACTTCCACAAATACGCCAGACCCACTGACCGTGATAAACTGTTGGAGCTACCACCCATACCGTTACGCCACCAATACTATGCCCTCCAAATAATGACCCACGAATCACCACAACGGACATTCAACAGCAGTAAACCATTGGCGGTGAACACCACCTATGCGGATAAAGCCATTCAAATACAAAACAAGACAACATTGGCCATAACAAAAAACCCACACCTGACACCAGTACATACACCCCACACACCCACCAACAGCACTATAGAAGACACACACCCACATCACCTACAATCCTTTGTGAACACAACAAGATGGATACACTGGGTGACGCTAACACAAAAGAGAACTGCACACACATATCACAACTGCCTATTCATCCCACACGCACCACACACCACACATCCCACCACATCACACATCACCCTCTCCACAACCTACACACACCACACAACACCCATGTCCCCAAAAAGGCACCCCTATTTCACCGATGAGGAGTTGTGGGTCATGGTTGAGGAAATAGTCAAGATAGAGCCACAGCTGTTCGGAGCACAGGTCCAGCAGATATCTATTGCCAGGAAGATGGAGCTATGGCAGAGGATCATGGACAGGGTGAACGCCATGGGACAACAGCCACGCACAAGGGAAAACATCAGGAAGAGGTGGAATGACCTACGGGGGAAGGTGTGTTCCATTGCAGCAAGGCACCAGCTCGCCATCCAAAGGTCTGGCGGTGGCCCCAACTTCCTCCTCCACAGCTGACAGCATGGGAGGAGCAAGCCTGGGCAATCCTGCATCCTGAGGAACTCACTGGAGTTGCCGGAGGACTGGACTCTGGTGAGTCAACATTTACTACCTATCACCCCCCATACCAGCATGTCACCACCACCCCTCACCCTGACACCCATCACCTCATGCCATCCCACACACTGCACCACCACAATTAACAAACCTAAATGCCAAGCCCTGCATGCCATACCCACTGCATGCACATCCCTTCCATCCCTGCATGTACACCCACCACCAATCATGCACAGCATGGAGAACTAACATTCCCACAATCCAGCACCATACACAAACAAAGGTGGCAGGGCAACAGCAATAGTATAGTGGAAGCTAGTGATGCACAATATGTCACAGACATGTAGCATAATACCTCACTTACATTCCCACAGGTGACCCAGCCAATCTCAGCGGCGAGGAGGTGCCAAGGCTACCCAGTCCCACCGGAAGATGCCCCCAGTGATGACAGCAACTCTGGATCTGGAAGAACTCCCTGGCCCAAAAGGGACCACTGGTCAGTCGGCTACCCCAGCTTACACCCAGTCCCCTACAGAGCCTCCCCCCTCAGAATCCAACACCACAGCAGCCACCCAATGCCCTCAGACCTCTGTCACCAGCACACGTCAATCAGTAGTGTTACGACCTATACAGGGACCCCAGTCCACACCTCACAGACAAGACAATGAGGGTCCTGGAGTCAGTGGCAGTGGACGCACCGTTCAGGGGACACAGGCACAAAGGGCCCAGGATGGTTGCAGGACAGCTGTGCACCAGGGGGAAGACAGACCCAGAGAACCGACTGCCCAGGAGGCACTTACTAATGTCCTGGGGGCTTAACAAGAATCCCAGGACAAGATGGATCAGCTGATAAACATCATGCAGGAGAACCAGCAGCTGCAGGGGGAATAACACCGGGAGATCAAGCAAGAATTGCAGGCCCTGAACACCACTATAGTCTCCATTGCAGAGGGGCTGGGTGATATGGCCAACATCATGATGGACTACACAGCACACCATCGGGCCCCTTCCACTAGCCAGTGTACTGACCAGCACTCCACATCTGCTGCAGCTGGTGGACAGAAGGCCCTGCCACAGGACCCACAGGCCACTAGCACCCCCTCTGCAGAAGGTGAACCACCCGCAAGTGGTCCTTGCGACCCAGACAGACACCAGAGACAGTTGCCAAGAACAAGACCACTGTAAGGAAATGAAACCCTCCTGAATGTCCCCCTTGTGTTCCACTGTGTCACCTTGTCCACTTTGAACTGCCTTTGCTCCCCTTTCTATGCCCCCTTGGACACTGGACCTGTGCCACAAACAGACTGGCCCTCTACACTGGACTATTCCCAACCATCACCCCACTCTATTGCAATTTGCATTGTATACCAAATTTCGATAAACACCCTTGGACACAACTTGAGTAATAGTGTTTTATCTGAAGGTAACGTACAATATACAGAACTGTTATGAACTGCATGACCCTGTGTAAATGTCCAGTAATATGTAGATCCATCCTACAAATGTGTCTCAGCAGTCTGTACACATAACAGCATTACACTGTTGTAACCACAACAACATCTGCAATAAGGGAAGGCATAGGTGACAGTCAGGTGGGATTTTAAGGTATTGACTAGCATTATGCAACAGCCACACAGCACAACACTGAAATGGAGAAATGTTTAGTTCAACAGTCTTACCTGAGTGTCATTTGCAGTACTGCAGGATCATATGTGTCCTGTTCTCCACATCCTCCTCCTCTTCCTCCTCATCACTGTCCTCAGTGTCCACTGTCACATGTCACCCTCCTCCTCCTGCAGATAGGGCACATATCATCTGTGTGCCAAACTGTGCAACATGCAGCACACAACAACAATCTTGCAGACCTTTTCAGGGAAGTAGCATAGGGATTCACCTGTCAGATAGAGACCCCTAAACCTAGCCTACAGGAGCCCGAAGGTCCTTTCAACAATCCTCCTGGTATGCCCATGAGCATCATTGTACCTATTCTCAGCCCCTGTTCTCAAATTCCTAACAATGGTCAGGATCCAGGACAGGTTTGGGTAGCCGGAATCACCTGCAAGAAGTGAGGGACACACATTAGTCCTGCACAATGGCATGGGGTATGACTCCTGAAGGCATACACTGACATACATTGGGTAGGGACTCAGGCTCACCTATAAGCCGCACTCTGTACCTCTGTAGTTGTGCCATCAGCTGTGGGACACTGCTATTCCTCAGGACAAAGGCATCACTCACTGACCCAGGATACTTGACAGTGACATGGGAGATGTACTTGTCAGCAAAGCACACCATCTGGACTTTGAGTGAGTGGAAACTTGTCCTATTCCTGTACACCTGTACATTGGCCCTGGGGGGTACTGAGGCAATATGGGTCCCGTCAATGGCCCCAATTACATGTGGTATATGTACCATTGCATGGAATCCAGCTTTCACAGTGGGTAAATCATCTACCTGGGGGAATGCGATGAAGCTGCACATGTGTTTGAGCATGGCAGACAAAGCCCTTGCAAGCACAATAGAGAACATTGGCTGTGACATTCCTGCAGCCATGCACACTGCCACCTGGAAAGAGCCACTTGCCAGGAAATGGAGCACTAAGACTACCTGCACAAGAGGGGAGATTATTGTGGTGCAACTGATAGCAAGTAGCAGATCAGGCTCCAATTGGGCACACAGCTCTGTGATTGTGGCCCTGTCCAGACGATAGGTGAGTATGATGTGCCTGTCCTACAGTGTAGCCAAGTTCACAAGGGGTCTGTACATGGGTGCTTGCCTCCTCCTTCTATTCCTCCACAGTGGTGGTACCTAAGGGACCCTAAAGTAAGAAGGGAGTGACAACAGGAACCATAAACACACTACAGCAGTGTGTATGTTAGAGCATGTTTGTATGTTGGACACTGGAATTATATAGGTGAGTACATTTGAATACAATGATGCACTTTTCAATCTGTACATGTGTACTAGCATTAGAAAATGGCAACTGCCTGTCTTGTATGCAGGGACAGGTGGAAGTGACTTCACTCCGCTGGTGTTCCCATCATGGCGGGAGGCGGTCTGCACTGCCGTGCAATTCCTCGTTGGCTAACATGGCCCTCTATGGAGTATGGGAACCAATGATGATCAACGCCGGCGGTGACGGTGTTCACCGCCACGGACGTGACTGCCATTTTATTTCTTCCACTTCACTTGATTCTGGACTTTCCACAGGAAGACATCTCCACTGCGTGTGCTGCTGTGACCTGTGTTTGGAACCTGCCATGGCACGTGTGACAGGGGAAAGGGCCCCAGCCTTCACGTCAGAATAGTTAGAGAGGTTCGTGGATGGGGTCCTACCCCTATATGGGCAGTTTTATGGGCCTCCAGACGAGCAGGTGAGCACATCCTGGGTACATTCAATGCGACATGGCTGCAGTGTGTCATTGGGGGGGTATGGCTGGTAGGAGTGTTAATGCAGGTGTATGGGTCATGTGTGTGCCTGATGATGGGCTAATGCAGTTTGTAGGCCTGATGTGTGACAGGCTGGATTCTCTGGTTCATGGTGTCCTACTGTTTGTATTTCTTCGGGTCAGTGCCCATCAGAAGAAGGGGTTGTTGTGTGCCATCACCAAGGAAGTGCGGACCCTGGGGGTGTATAGCAGGCAGAGCACCCACTGCAGGAACTGGTGGGAGGACCTGAGACGCTGGGCACAGAAGACCGTGGAGGGCCAGTTGGGGATGGCCTCCCAACGAGGGAGGTATGCCTGTCGGAACATGACTCCTCTGATGGCCCACATACTGGCAGTGGCCAATCCTGAGTTGGATGGGCACTTGAGGGCATGTCAGCAGCCACAAGGGGGTGAGTACAGTGTGTTTGACAACCATCTCTGTTGCATGTCATGGGAATTGGGTGCAGGTTACTAGTCAGTGGATGCCCCAATATGCCAGTTTAGACATTGCTGCGTGGTACAGATTAGGTGAATAGGGGAAAATGCATGTTTTTGACATCTAGGTAGCCAGCTTTCCATGGCAGACAGGGAGTAGTTGGTCCCAGTGGGTGTGTAGCTGCCAGTGTTTGGCTCCTACCTGCTGTGGTACTTAGCCATTGGAATGCCAGTGTGTTCCATACTGCCCATTCTCAGTCAGTGTGTGATGGTGATGTGAATGCCATCTGTGCGGTTATTGACCCTGGGCTCCCTTTCTTTCTCCTCCCTCTCTCTCGCCTTTTGTCATCCTGTCCATGTGTGGCGAAGGAGCAGGTTCGCCTGCAAGTGAGGGAGCTGCAGTCCACAGAACCCAGGAGGCAGAATACCCTGATGCAGAGGGGACCAGTGGGACCGAGGGCGAGAGGAGTACCACGGCGGGGACACAAAGTAATACCAATGACTCTGATTCTTCCGACGAGAGCTCCCTTGTGGTGGTGGACCCCTCTGGGACCACCCCAGCTACAGTTTCTACTGCCACTCCCGTACCAGTGCTGCCCTCCCAGTAGCCCCCCACCGATTTGCCCTTGCCCGCTCACCCAGGAGGGTGGGCATCTCCATGCTGCCCCAGTCAGCCCGCTGACCTCAGTAAGAAGGCTCTTGACCTCCTGAGATCCATCTCTGGAGGGCAGTCAACCATAGTGAATGCCATCCAGGGGCTGGCATTCCAGATGCAGCAATGCAATGCCTTCCTGGAGGGCATTCAAGGTGGTCTGGAGGCCTTACGGAGATCGTTTTCAGGCTCTGGCCTCTTCACTGACAGCAGCCAGTGTCCCTGTTTCTTCCGTCCCCTCTCCAACTACCACTTCCCAGTCTCCTCACCTCCAACCCATCCCATGCACACATTCAGACAAGCAAGCACACAAATCATCACACAAGACTCACAGAGACAAACACAGGCTGCACACTTCAGTCCACAAGCCCTCACACAGCTAACATACAGATGCACACACAACATCATCCACTGCCTTCACTGTCTCACCCTCCTCCTCCTCCCTCCCAGTCACATCTGCACTCACACCTGCATGCACTGCATCACAGTCCCTGAACCTGCCACCTACACAGCCCTGGAAAAAGTCTCCACAGCAGCAGACCCGCAGACATGCACCCCACACACCACATGCGCAGTCACCACCGCCACCATCACCACCTCATGCAGCACACCCACCTCACTTGCAGACACCACTACAACATGCACCCACAAGTCCTGTTTGTCCTCACCCACACTGTCTACCCCCTCCAAAGACACACAAAAGCTCGCTCTCAGACCCCCAACAGCCATCCATCCCACACACACCCACTGTCCATGCACCTGCACCAAGGTCCAGCACACCTCCTCCACCTACAACCACTCCCTCTACCTCTATTCCCATCCCTCCTCCCACAACCCACCCCATTGGCCCTAAGAAGCATTTCCTTGCCTGCCTTGACCTCTTCCCCCTCCACCCCCCTGTCCTGCCCATACGAGGAAGGTCCCACCCCCTCAGCCCAGTACCTCAAGCACACAGACTGACACTGAACCACCCCCAAAGTCTCCAGCAGCCACTAAGGGGCACATGAATGTGACGCTAGCCCCCGCCCCAAGGACACTCTTTTGCCCCCTAAAAGGAGGGCTAAAGTGCTGACCCCTCGCAAACAGACAACCAAGATCATGGAGCCACCTAAAAAACCTAGGGCCAAGATGACCCCTCCAAAAATCAATACCAAGGAGGACCCTACTAAAAGTAAGCCCAAGGAGGTCCCTACAAAGACAAAGCCCAAGGAGGCCCCTACAACAAGTAAGCCCAAGGAGACCTCTACAAAATCTAAGCCCAAGGGGATCCCTACAGACACTAAGCCCGAGGAGCCCCCTCCATCATCAGAGGGCAGGGACCCCCTTCAGGACCAGTGGCGAAGGACACCCCTCCAGAACCAGTGGCGAAGAACACCCCTCCAAAACCAGTAGCAAAGGACCCCCTCCAGAACCAATGGCCAAGGACAGCACTCCATAACCAGTGGGTCAGAGCCCCCTCTAGAACCAGTGGGCAAGGAGCCCCCTCCAGAACCAGTGGCCAAGGACACCTCTCTAGAACCAGTGGCTAAGGACACCCCTCCAGTACCAGTGGGTACGGAGCACCCTCCAGAACCAGTGGCCAAGGACACCACTCCAGAACCAGTAGGTAACGAGCCCCCTCTAGAACCAGTGGGCAAGGAGCACCCTCCAGAAACAGTGGACAAGGAGCCCCCTCAGTAACCAGTGTGCAAGGAACCCCTTCCAGAACCAGTGGGCAAGGAGCCCCCTCCAGAACCCATGGGCAAAGAGTCTCCTCAATAACCAGTGGGCAAGGAGCCCCATCAGTAACCAGTGGGCAAGGAGCCCCCTCAGTTTCCAGTGGGCAAGGAGCCCCCTCCAGCATCAGTGGGCTAGGAGTCCCATCCCAATGAGTAGCACCTCCTACCCAGTCTAACACCCCCGCCCCCTGAGGTGCCTGCCCATTTCAGACATGATGCCCCTGAACACTGGAGTCCCAAAGTTGTCAGGAGTCAAGTTGGGGCTTGGACTTTGCCCTGTGGGTATTAGTGACTTTGAACTGGCCTTTGGGCCTGCATGTACATATGTAGTTGTATGTATTTTGATTTTGATTTGTCATCCAACATGATTACAGTGGTTGGAACAGAGGTATGTGTCCTAGCTTTCTTTGTTCCTGGGTTCTGTTACTGTTGATTTACTCTGCAGCTGGTTTCCGGGTGAGTGATGTGTGTGTATGGTCTGGGTGTCACTCTCCCCACCCTATCTCCCTCCCTTGTGTGCTAGGCGGCTGTACTAACCGTCATTGTCTTTATCAGCGTTGGTGCTCCAGGATGGCCACGCACAAGGGAAGACTTGCAGTTTTGGTTCCATGGCGGTAGCGGACTCCTCTGTGTCCCTGGAGGTGAGTGTCTCCTTTTATATTTGTGTTTCCGCCAGGCTTTTGGTGTTGTTGCTACCGCCCTGGAAATCCTGATGGTGTGCTGTGTCATAATATGGTGGTCATATCCTTGTCTTCTGCCTGCCTGTGGGTGGCTACTGCCATGTTCAGTGGTCGTACCACGCCGGCGGTTGGGGTGGCACACTTGCTGTCTAGGGGAGGGATCACCGCCATAGTCATTATTTGGTGGTTGTTACCGCTGGCCTGGCGACGGTACTACCGCCATCACCAGCGTGGCAACAACCTGACCGCTGAGGTCATAATCACCACGTATATGCCATGTTACAGGAATGAGGGCCACCATCACATGAGACACAGTAGTGAGGCCCTAACACTCATGACACACTGAAGACAAGTGGTCTGTTGGCTGTTGGGTACAAATATCACCAGCATGAGCTGATTGATCACTGTGCTCACCCATGTGTCTGCTCAATGTAGCATATTGGTAGTTGAATAGACTCTGTTTTGTACCTGGTCATTTGGAGAATAGACAAGGCACATCAGCATGCACCTACTACCAGACCTACACAAATGTCAACTATTCCTGTGGGTCGCACATGAGCCACCTCCAATATTCAAGAGGAGTTGGTTGCTTCTAACCCATAAAGGTAACAGTGTAACATGTGTGAGTCAGTCCAAGACCCACCCCCTTGTTGCTGCTGTGATTACCTCAAACGCCCATCAAGCTCTGGGTTGGCCACCACCAGTATGTGGGCCATTAGGTGGGTCAGGGTCTGGCACGTGCTATGTCCATGTTGGGAGGACAGCTCTAGCTGGACCTCTGAGATCTTCCGGGCCCAGCACCTCAGGTCCTCCCACCTCTTCTGACAATGGACGCTGCATCAACGATAGATGCCCAGGGCCGCACCTTCTGGACGATGGCTCTCCAAATGGCTTGCTTCTGATGGGCAATGACATGCATGGAAACAATAGACGAGTAAATACATTATAATTCAATCATTTAGGATATATGTTTGCTTAACACACATTTTGTGGACACCTAGCACAAGCATTCTCAGATTTGTAAACACACTACATGTGGAAATTGAACATGCTGATAAGTACAGGGACATACATATACACTGTTTTAGTCATCTGCTGACTATTCACAACCCTTGTCCTGACCTACACTGACTAACCAAGCCCACTAACATCATGTAGCCCAGGGCCAACCAACACGTACTGTGAAGTAAGCCACTATGAAACCCATCAGACCCCTGCAACCTTCTGAGTGGTAAATTACTTGTGCACGGTTGTAGAGACACCTTTACATCCAGGCACATTGACTTGTTGCATATGGTCCATACAGGCTACTACCATAGTGAAGATGACACAAATAAGAAGCTGGCATGGGTTTCACTGAGAGGTTCCTCTCTGTGGATGTGTGAACATGTGGACTATAAAATAGAATCTAATGCTACAGCTTAGTGAGTTATGTGGTATGTACCGGTATCACAGGACACACTTCTTACCATATGTGGCACTCTTGCAGAGATAACATTCAACATACCAAGATATGTTGGGTCTGATTGGTTCAATATAACAAAGCTAGTGTTTCACATGTAACAGTCTCTCCAGAACTAACCAACTATCTGCACTGCACGTTCATCACTCATGCAAGAGGCCAGTACAGTGCAAATATGACTTATGGAACAGTGACAACAGACCTGTGGGTGTAAGGGGCCTGTCTGTAGTAATGTCACACATTGACAATGTGGGTCAATGGAAAGATATAGCAGGTCAGGGGCTTACCTCAGTCACATTTCCTAATGTACTCTATGTAAAATCATTCAGTCCCACTATTAGTTCAGAAGACTCATTTTGGGAACATCCTAGGATCTGCAGGTGTACAGGAAATTTAACCCCTGCATTAGTTGCATTGCCTCAGTAACTTGGCCCCAATGGGAAAAGCTTTGACTGGCCTTGCTCTCTGCAGGCTGAGCATACTGAACCAACTTGAACATCACAATACCATCAATGAATGCATAACAGTGCATCTTGTGGCCATCCTATATGTGAACTCAAGGTTGTATGACACCCTGAAGGGGTCAATGAAGCTTAGCCAGCTCTCAGACAATTTTGCAAAGGGCTGATCTGTCTGAGTGATATGTGGGACTGTACACATTGATAACATACTACTCAACTGATTCTAACAGCCTAAATACACAGCTCATGCTGTAATGCAAATACATTTTTTTCTCATTTACCATCATCTGAACCTCATATATATCATTGTTACCATGACAAATTTACCTGCATAGACGTGAATGCTACAGAAGGAGGACCTAGGGCTTATCACACTTCACACAACACAGTTGGCATTTGAAAATCATAAAGTTCGGGGCTCCACAATCCATGACAAAAACAACCTAAGTATGGACCACAAAATTTAACTACAGTCATTCACAAAATATCTGGGACTCAAAGGCACATTGTAACCTGTGGGAAAGGAAAGGATGGTATTGAACAGAGTCAAATATGTATGAGAGATACTTACCTGCTCCTCTATTGAGCCATAGAGATGACCATAAAGGGGAAGGACATCATAAACAAGTTTCTACAGCTCGTCCAGAGAGAAGGCAGGGGTCCTTTCACTTGCTTGGCCTGACATGGTTGCTCCCAAAGGCGGCACACAGCAGCTAAAGTGGTGGAGGTATTGATGGCGGCAGTGTAGGAGGCAAGTGAGTTATCTTCAAACTATGGCATACATCTATACCATGTACGCAGTCATCACAGTTGACGGGTACAGTCATTGGGCTCTGACCATCAATGTCAACAACATTAGCCTATGGCTAGGACCCCAGTGGGTGAAACCTCCCACCAAGCAGTCAACGTATGCTGGCAGCAGAAGCCTCCAAATGTCCGATATACAAAGTCAAGTATCCACCATTTCAGCGGTTGAAACTATAGTTTTGCTGACTGATAAATGCATCACTATCTCTGCAAATATGTTGTAACATATACACATATGTGGTACTCCATTGTTGTATAATTTCTAGTACACAATATTTAGTGCAGTGCGTTACTGGTCATACATGCCATAGAACCATGGTGAAATGTACACCTCCGGTGGCAGTATTTTGGGAGGGGAAAACATATTTTTCTATGACAAGGTGCACATGAGGCATATAGGTTTGTGCTGTGCACATATATGTTGTAGACACATGTGTAGACAACAATGGGAATTTTAGCTGGATTTTTGGAAATTGACAATTCAAATGTGAAATGTGTGTGTAATGGTTTTTCAGCCAGTAATGTTTTGTCACATCTCTCTTGTCTCACTCATCATATGTGTAGCTCTGGAGACTGTGATTGATGCATCTATTTATTTGATTCCACACATAGATACCCTGGGAGAGGGAGGAGATGACAACCTCCAATGTACCATCCATGTCCATACTTTTGGACCATGGAAGAAAGGTATGTGAAAAAAACAATGTTGTCTGAATAGGCAAACTGTCATCAGTTGGAGCCAGATCTCATGTCTCAAAACATTAATCCAACATGTATACCACCAATTGTGAGACTCATAGCAGTATTACACTTTCTGGCCACAGGGTCCTTTCGGTAAGCAGAGGCCATAGCTGGTTATATGTCATAATCTATGTTCAGTGGTGTTTTAGAAGACGTGCTATCAGCAATGATGAAACACATTGACAGCTTCATCAGATTTCTCAGATGTGAGAATTTAGTTAATGTGAAGGTTGGCTTTTAAGATGTGGTTGCCTCCCACACGTGGCAGGAGCCATTGATGGCCCCATACTGCATTAGTGCAACTGAATGCAAGTGAACAAGTCTATTAGAATACCCTGTACTTCCATTCTACCAATGTGCAAGTTGTGTGCTTGCCAGATCTGTACTTGTGAAGCGGTTGTGCCTGTTTCCAATGTTCAGCCCATGATTCATTTCTAATGCGGAACAGCACCATACCCCACTTGATGTCACCACTCCAACTGGAAAGGCCCTGACTTGTTGGTAAGTAACATATGTCCTAACTTTGTGTGTACTATGTCAGATGCCATTATCAGGAAGTGTGTGACTCAATGTAGCTTTTATGTCTCATTACAAAACAAGAGACTCAGCATACCAAAACCATCCTTGGTTGTTAATACCACTGAGGAATCCAACTATGCCAGGGGCAGTCTGCTTCAATGAGGCCCATGGAAGAGCACTGCAGCCAGTTGAGTGGACTTTTGTGCTCCTGAAGGATAGATTTTTCTGTCTGGACAAGACTGGGGGAGCCCTCCTCTACTCACCAAGGAAGGTATGTCAGATCACTGTGGTCTGCTGCATTCTCTGTATCATCGCCCTGCAAAGCAACATCCCTTACATTGCAGAGGAGAGAGAGCCTGAGGTGCCACCGGGTGTGTATCCTGAAATGCCAAATGATGATCACAGTGGTGAAAAGGAAGGAGTTGATTTGAAACAAAACAGCTTTTTCTCATGAGCTTATGACATGAGATGTCCTGAATTTGACTGTACGATGGACTCTTGTGATGATGTGAGGAGTATGTTTTTAGAAAAAGTGTACACTTTCGAAAAATCTGGCAAAGGGTGTATGGTGATGAAGCTTTTGACACATTCACATTTAGTAAATGTTGCTTTGCATATGCCAGATTTTTCCATGGACTGTGTTCTCCAAATGTTTGTTATGTGAATGGTGTCATATGTATGGCTGAATAACTATAGACCTTGTTTTTGTGTTTGTTTAGGTACCTTCATCATGGCATCTTCATTTGGACATTTTAGAGTTGTGACACTGGCAGGTATTTAGTGCTGTTGGGACATACAAAATGGACATGGATTGTTCATGGAAATGTATGTCACAGACTTTGGGTGTAAAAGACCTGTGCCAAGACAGCTAGCTTGCATAGTGATAGGTTGGAAGTTCAGGAGACCCCATTTGGCTTGTTCCTTGTTGTGTGGTGGCCATGATGCATTATGTGTCAATATGAGGTCAGTACATATGTAGTTGTAGGCCACATCCATGTTAGTTAGTCCTTCACATTAGCAAAACAATCTTTTTGTACGAACTGTATGTAACTATTGATGTGTTTCATCATTGTAGGCCAAAGTGCATGTGGCACACCACTGACATTTGTTTGTGTCATGCCACCAGATGCAGAAGCACTGGATTGTACTGACCCTGTGATCAGGAACTATTGCACTGCCATCTGTCTGAATGTTGCATTTTGTGATGTTGAAATCCTTTTGTGAGCTAGTCAATATGGCTCCAGCTTATGACAACAAGCACATTCATTTTTGCCTATTCTACAGGACAATGTCTGATATATCCCTTCCTTCCATGTTTTTGAGGTCCATACCTGCATTTTGATCAGTTACACAGTACAATTCGATCATGTTTGATTTTCTATGTATCTGACATCTTGCCAGCCTATGATTTGACACTGTAATAAAAATCTTGTTAGACAAGACACTTGTATGTATGGGTTGGTGTGGCTTGGCTGTGATGCTGAGCTACATATTGTATGCATACAACATATCCATGCTTACACAAGTAGCTTGTTTTGCCATTGTATAGTTCACATGGTTTTGCACATCTACATTTCTAAATGTGAAGTTTATTACAACAGACAATTTGTGACTTGTGAATTTATTAAAGTGCTAAAGGTGAAGACATACTTGAGGCAAAAACAAACATAAATAAAAAGTGAAGGAGTCAGCCATGGTGAATGAAACCATAGATGTAGATGCCAAATCATCAGAATTCCAAAGTTCAAATTACTCCTCCCATCAGGAATCGAAAAGTGACCTGAATTAGTCCACAGAGTGAATGTTTGACACACAAAGGAGAACATTAAGGTTGATGTTTCTTACTGGGAGTGGTGGGTGTCTTGCCATCTGCACCTCCTGGATATTTGCGTGGACGTCCTCGCTTGCAAGGGTGCGGGGGTTAAGCTGCTGCAGAGGCAGGGGTGTCTGACAGTGTTTCTTTCCAATGCAGGCCCTCCCTTCCTGTATCTGCCACAGATGTTGATGGCCTTTATATATATTGCACCACAGGAAGAGGTAGCTGGTGGTGGAAAAGCCCTGATCAGGGATTTATGGATGTCAATCAGCACCCCTGTTAGGGTGCCCATGTTGGAATTATGGGCCTCCATATGTGGTGCATGTCCCTCTACAACTTCTTGGTTTCCTGGAGTTCAGGTACTACCTGGCCTATCACGCCTTGGGACTCCTGATAAACCCCCACGACTTGGCTGATGGTGTCCTTTTCATGAGTGGCCTCACTCTGCTGGCCCACAACAACACTCCCACGTACGGTTCTCCGATAAGCCTGTCCCCTTTGCCAAGGGTGTCCTCTCCAACTGGGTCCTAGTCCCACTGTGTCAGGGATGGTGAGTGACACTTTGAGATACAGTCTGGGGGGCACAGTATTGTACTGACTGTGCTAGGTACTCAGGTTGGGGGGTATGTTGCTGGCTGAGTTGCTGTAGCAGCTGGAGTGGAAGGTGTTGATGTGGGCACAGTGAGACTCACTGTTGGCATCTTAACAGGCTGCCCAGATGAGCCAGATCCGTCATCCACGTCCACATGTTTAGGAGAGTCAACATCCCTGCAGGCTTCATCTGAGGGAAGGCTGGGAATCTGTCCATCGGGCTATGTCTGCCCAGGTGCTGTGTCAGTTTGACCAGTTGACAAATATAGTACAATGTCATTGGTGGAAGTGTGGCATCTACATACAAATGTTTATTCTCACAGTAAGTATGGACTAAGGAAAATGTTTATAGTTAGGATTTCCTAATATTATAAATATCTATGGTATTGAAGTTGCTGACAAAACATTTGTGTAGGTTGCAAATACAATAGGATTGAGCAGCTAATTAGATGTGCTGATATCTTGCCTCTTGGAACAAGGGATGAACATGATATCTGACAAACAGTTAAGGCAACACAGTGGAGATGTTGCATGTGTATTTGACCATTCCAATGCCTAGTTCTATAAGATACAGATGAACACACAACTTGGTTGTATACATAGCAGTAGACATCATGTGAGTAGGGCAGAGTCAATGGGTTACCTGCCACTTCCAATTGGCTGAAGCAGTTTTATGCCTTTAAACTACTTGATGTACACAGTTGGTAAGGTGTCATTCATGGCCTCAATAGTGTCAGTTGGGGTTACCAGGACAAAATCAAGCTAGGTAGGCCTACACGTTTCAGAGTTTAGTTCAATATGTAGATTGCTCAGTCCATAAGGAGTGAACACCAGTGGTAACATGGCTAACAAGTGTCTTTAGGCAAGTGCATAAGGGCCTCTTGTTTTGAGTTATAGAGATAGGGCCTCATGGTAGTTGTCAGGTCACTCTCTCTACTTCCAAACACTAGACAAATGGGGAACTCCATGACAATTGAACATCAGTTGTGACATGGCTAAAAGTGTCTTTGGTCAAGTGCCAAAGGGCCTCTTGTTTTGAGTTGCAGAAAGACGGCCTCATGGTCATTGTAGTCATGTCACTCTTTCTACTTACCAAAACATGACAAATGTTTAGTCTGAAATACCTGTTGCCACACTGCAGTTAGGTTGGATCATATATTTACATGCTGATACACACCATGGGTCCTGGGATGATCTTTTGATATTATAACACTTACAGACCCCATTCCAACATATGGCATGTGATGGCGATTGATACATGTGATGGTATGTATGACAATACACATTTGCAATCTACCATCTCTGAAAGTTTGGGTATTACAGGTTAGGAAGGTTTATGAACAACACAATGGCAAAATCTGAGATGTGAGTTTACAGGACATTGAGGTTTTGTGACAATGTTTGTGGTGTGACTTACCAGACTCTGCTACCCCAGTTACTCCTGTGAAGCCCTTAGGATGGAGGATGGCCAAGACCTTTTCCTCCAAGGGAAAGAATTGTAATGGAGCACTGGGAGGACCACCACCAGTCTTCAGGGACCCACCTTCCCTCTCAGGTTGTTCCACCTCTTCCTAATATCCTACTTTGTGCGCCAGGTGGTGCCTACAGCATTCACTCTGTTGACTATCCTTTGCCACATTTCCATCTTACTACTGAGAGGAGTGTGCTGGACTTGGGCTCCAGACAATTATGGCTCTACTCTTATGATTCCATCCACCATGACTCTCAACTCGTCCTCTGAAAAACCTAGATTTTTGGGGAGTGAGATGACTGAAAATAAAGTGGGTGACAGTGACAAACTAAACAGGACAAGTGATATTTGGGACAAAAAAATTAAACAAAGTGTGTGAAAGGTGAATAATGGGATAGGAAAAAGGCTTCCTTAAGTGAAATAATTTGCAAAAAGTGGTGTGGTCGCTGTCTTGCTGTAATGCAGTGGAGAGGCAAAGATTCATGGTCTGGAATGGGTTGTTTTTTATACTGTGATTAGCTGGTGTGTCCACGTGGCCAATGCAGTTCAGCTGTGTTGTTTTTGAATCCATGCAATGGCCACTTTTCTGGTGCTTTGCTGTGAGCATATTGCTGTCAGCTTACCATCTCAAGAGGGCCGCCATGTCAACTGTTTATTTTTTGTAGTAGGCTTGGTGGTTGTCTGCGGCCATGAAGGCGATGGAGTATGCACTACCAACATTGCAGCCTGCCACGCCGCTGGTGGACTGCAAAATGTCTATGTGGTCAGCGGTTCAACCTGCTTACATCATAATACGGCAGCTGGGAGACTGCAGGCGCAACGGTCTTCTTGGGACCACCAAACTTGTAATTGGGCCCAAAGTTTGTCTTCATGTTATTGGTAGAAAGGGCTTTCTATTAGAAATTGCAGTGGTTTCTACCTCTCTGACAGGGACATAGGCTGCTGCTATCATGTTTTTTATTTCAAAGCCAAATTGGAAGTTAGTAGCTTTCTGGAGGTACCTTCATACTTTGATTAAAATGATAGTCAGTTACTCGTGCCCTAAGGAAAGTATGACTCGCACTCCCGCAATACACAGATTTCTCAACAATAATTTCACTGCAAATGTTACAGTGATATTATCAATGATGTCATAGAAGATGTCATGACTGATATAATATGTGGGGTAATTAGCATTATATTGAGAAGGCACAAGCTATAGTTACCTTAGGGCACGAGTTGTGGTTTCTTGAACTCTAACTATACCTGCTGAATTTCTAATGTTTTTTTCTGTTTAAAATCTGAATATCTAAGGTTTGTTTAAATCTATTTCCTAACTATAACGTTCCTGTAACCTTTGTTTTTTTCAGTGAATTTCTATGGTTTTAGTGCTATCTCCTAACTATAACATCACTGGAACCTTTGATCTTTCAGTCTTGTTCTATGAGTTTTAATGTTATTTCCTAGCTATAACATCCCTGCAATCTGGATATGTGAATGAGTGTGTTAGTGCTTATGTGGGTCTGCGAGTGGATGAGTGAGTAGCTGTATGAGTGTGTACTTGGGTGTGTGAGTATGTGGTGGGTGTGTGAGTGCATGTGTGACTGTGTGTGTGCATATGTGACTGGCTATGTTGGTCTGTGAGTAGATCTTTGAGTGCTTGTGTGGGTCTGTGAGTGGGTATGTGAGTGGCTGTATGGGTATGTACGTGAGTATGTGAGTGAGTGGGTGTGAACATGAGTGTGTAAATATGTGGTAGGAGTGTGAGTGCATGTGTGATTAGCTATGTGAGTCTGTGAGTGGGTGTGTGAGTGGCTGTATGGGTATATATGTGGGGGCAAGTGATTTTCTTGGTTTTTTTGTGTGTGTGTGGCTGTATAGGTGTGTGAGTGGTTGTGTGAGAAGGTGTATGGATGGATGTTGGAAAGTGGGTTATTAGTAAGGGTAGGTAGGTTCCTACGCTTAGCAATAGGCCACTACCCCGCAGTAGGTCCAGTCAAGGTCTCAGTAAAATAATCCTTGCTCAACCCTTCGCAGCTTGGCCCACGAGCAGCTAGACTTAACTTAGGAGACAGGTGTGTAAAACACAACACACAACACAAATCCAACACCAGTTTATAAACATAGGAAGTATTTTTATCTTTACATTGACATCAAAATGATAAATATCCGATGTTGGGAACCAGAGATATGAAATTTTAAAGATTTAAAGTAAAACTAGGGCTTAGAAGCAAATAGTGATCAAAGGGTTAAAAAAAAGGTCTCATTTGACAGGGACAAAGTCCAGAGTTCAGGCCACCCACGATTTAACACTGTTACACTTACTTTCAGAAGTGTTTCTTGATTCAGAAAAGTGGCCCACAGTATCAGCCAAGGGTTCAGAGGCTCTACTTTTCCTCTTGTGGTCTGGGACTACAAATTCCACAATGCACCTCTTCAACTTATGGAGCTTTTTACAACAGTTGCTCCAAACATCTCATAAACTTGATCAAAGGTTCCAGAAGCTCTGAGTCACGCCTCTGGAGTTGGGACTACAATTCCCACAATGCCCCAAAATCCTCAAATGCCCACTAGACCCTGGTCAGCCTGGCTCTTCTTGCAAGATTTGATACAGGGGACTCTGGTCAGCTCCTTTGTACCTGTAGCTTACAGGGAGTCCACTCCTGGAGTTGCAGAAGTCCTTCAGGTGCTGACCAGAGGTTTAGCCTGGCAGTCTTTCTGCTTCAGTATCTTTTTCTAACAGGGATATGAATTGTGGGGAAGCTCTGCCATATTTATCCATGCTCCTGGGGTGGGAAGCAGGGGTGCTTCTGTCCCCCACCCTCTGGGGTGACCACTTCCTGTGAAGTGTGGCAAAAATCAATGCCAGAAAGCAACATTCTCTAAAAATCAAACATGGAGAACATTCCTCCTTTGAGGTTAGGTCCGGCTGAGTCCACCCACTGGTGTGGCTAAGTCTCCCTAAGGTACACATTTCGGTCCCCCTCCTAATGTAATAGTTGGGACTCTCATCTGTCTGGGGGAGCAGGAAATAGGGGAGGTCCACTTTCTGTTCCAAGTGGCTTTTCCTCCTTTAAAGACTAGTTTGGCTATTCTTCCCCCATCCTGCTCTGCCATCTTCTGCAGCAGGTATTCTCCCACTAGATGCTTTCTTTGTCTCAGCCCAGGCCACTTCACACCTCATTAAGGTAGCTTTGCTCAGGTTGCTGGCAGAGGCTGACCAAGCAGAAAAGGCCACTAAATGGCTGAATTTGGTAACTTTCAGAAAGAGTTCTACAACTCTTTCTCTGTGCTAGTTTTAATAAATGCAGTCTTGGCAAGTTGATGGATTTATTATAACTTTTAATTTGACACCAAATCCGATATATTTAGCTCCTGTCTGTCAGAAATAAGACTTTATTATTTTAAGTAAAGTCTCCTAATGTTAGCCTATGGAGCCCATTGACTACAATAGAGAAAACAAATTTGACAGTTTTCCCCCTCACCAGGGCTTATAAAACATATTTTATAAAGACCCTGCTTAAATTTACACTGCACCCAACCTTTGGGGATGCTAGGGCCGACCACAGGGGTGACTTATATGCATAAATAAGGTAGTTTGAGACTTTGGAAGTACTTGTAATTCAAAAGTCGAATTTGGGATTTTTTTAAACTTAAAACCAAGGCAGGGCTGTCTTTACAATGACACTGGGCACCACAGCAGTGCACCCATGGGTGCACCAACTCTAATGGGGTCCCTAAACCTACATGCCCTACCATGTAATAGGGACTTAAGGTATGTTGTCAGAGCCAATTATAATTAGGCTTAATTTGCATATACCATGTTAAACATATCGCTGCCCTGGGACTATTTAGCAGAGCCCAGGGCACGGTCAGAGTCAGAAAACACAAGTATCAGCTAAAATGGGGGCAGAAATTGAGGGGGCATCTGCAATCAGCCCAGTTTATCCACAATGTGTGAGTGGGTGTGTGAGTGTATAATAGATGGGTGTATCAGTGGGTGTGTGGATCTCTGAGTGGGTGTGTAAGCAACTGAATGGTGTGTATGTGGCTGTGTGAGTGCCTGTGTGCATCTGTGAGTGGGCATGTGAGAAGCTGTATGGGTGTGTAAGTGGGGGTTTGAGTGGTTGTGTGCGTGTGTAAGTGGATGTGTAAGAGCATATCTGAGTGCTGTGTGGGTCTGTGAGTGAGTATGTCAGTGGTTTTGTGGATCTGTGAGCAGGTGTGTGAGTGGCTGTATGGGTGTATGATTGGGTGTGTGAGTGGTTGGCTCCGGGGTCCCCAAGGCCCGGCCCCATGTCTTACCCCCTGCGGCACATAGCCAAAGGTCATGTTTGGTGTGGGTTGGCTGTCTTTGGGGAAGTGGCCAAAGGGCCTGACCACAGCCAAGGCCTTGTGGTCAAACGCTGGCTGTACATAGTCAAGTGCCCTGCACAGCATGGGGGTGGCTGCTTGTGGGGGGTTGGACATGCGTAGTGGAGGTTGGATTAACATATGATAATTAATGTTAGCTAACATTAAAAAATCCCTATAAATCCTCTGAAAAAGACAAAGGTTACAGAGACTTTATAGGTAGGAAATACCATTAAAAACCTTAGAAATTCACCAAAGGTTACAGGGACATTATAGTTAGGAACAGATTTTATACATACAAAACAATAGAAACATTTGCAGTGAAATTATTGATGTGAAAACTTTGCAGGACCCGCCATGCATATTTACATATATATTTTTTTTTTTCTTTGATAGGTCAGCGAGGATGACACTGTGACAGTCCTGTGCTTTAAGATTTTACTGTACAAATAGCAAAAGACTTATGGGCATATTTAAGAAAAGTGGTGCAGCACATAGTTCACCCTTTAGCACCCCATACCGGGCACCATGACGCAGGGAGTGGGGCAATAGCGTTACTTTTTTGACGCTGTTGATGTACTCTGCAGGAGTAGTGCCAACATTTTGGCTCAACTCCTGCAGATTGTATAGGGCCCTTTGTATTCAGCAGCAGGCTGCCTTTTAACTGCTGCACTGAGCAGGCGTTAAAAGTGGCAAAAACAATCACGTAAGGAAATCTGTTAGATTTCCTGTGTGCCATTTTGTCATCCCCCCCTAATGGGGGAGCACCAACTTTGCATACATTACGCCTGTCACAAGCATAATGTAGCAAAGAGGATTACAAAGTTGCACAATGCATGCATTGCACCACTTTTTAAATATGGCCCTGCGATTTTGGCATTCGAACACAACATTAGTGTAAAAAAATGACACTAATGTGGTATTAGGATTGCGCTAGGGGCTCTTAAATATATCCCTTTGTCCCTGTGTAGCTCGCGCGGATAGCATTGTGCTGATCCTATGCTTAAAAACTTTGCTAGATAAACAGACATTAGAGGTAAGCAAGTCTAGAGTGTCGCTAGTGTTGCAGGTTGCTACTTACTGGAGCTGCTTTCCACCTAAACTTGGGAACCACCCAGAGTTATCTCTTCTTTTTTGCATAATTTAAGTGTTACTCTCACCCTAAAAGGGCTTTGTTTGGACTTATTCTGGGTGCTCCCTTGTGTTTGGAAAAAGCTAAACCCCTCTAAAGAGCTCTAATGAGAGCGAAGCACATGTGAGGGGTTGCTTTCACTCATTTCAGGTTGGCTAGGATAGTATTTTACCAGTCCAAAGCTGCAATACTGTGCCTGGAATAGTGAATGGCTTTTGTTATTTTACAGCTCGGCGAGGATGACACTCTGTCAATTCTATGCTTATAGATTTTGCTGTACAATTGGCAAAAGACTTTTTCCATTTCCAGCTCAGCATGGATATCACTATGCTGATCCTTTGCTTAACATTTTTTCTAGATAAACAGACATTTTAGGTGAGGAAATCTAGAGTATCACTAGTGGTGCAGGGTACACCTTACTGATCCTGCTTTCCACTTAAACATGGGAACTACCCAGAGTTCTTGCTTCTTTTTTGCACATATATACACATATATATATATATATATATATATATATATATATATATATATATATATGGCACCAGCGTTGATATGATGAGCTGCAACCTTTAGTAGCCTAAAGTTTTTTTACCTAAATGCAGCTTCTAGAACTGAAGAATAGTCCATTTCAAGCTTGCATTACAGAATCTGTGTTGCAAAGAAGTGTTGAAAGTGTATACCAGGAAAGGAAGATTTTGACACCATTGCCCTCCACACACCCCTGCAGGATTTTCATTTGGAGGCGTTAATTTGAGACAATATGAATACAAGATGCCATTGCAACTAGGAGCAAAAATATCTGTCTGGCTGGCATATTGTTAGTTTTTACTAGAAGGTGGTTTTTCCCAAATTGATGATACTCCCTCCTGTGATGAAATATTTTTTACTCTTATATTGTCTTTTGTCACTCCTCAGTAGAACCGCTTCTGTACCGAAGAGAGGGTTGATTTTTCAAGATTCATTGAAGACCTAATTTTCAGAGCAGGTTGCAAATCATCTTGAGATCTTCTGCTATTTTTGTTAAGTATTGACCTATAGCAGCCTGTCATCAAGATAGGGATTAAAAAAAATACTCTTTTTTCTGAGCTCGCCCACTAATACTTCCATAGTTTTTAAGATGGTGCAAGGAGCTGACCTGAAATGGCAGCACTCTGTATTGGTAGCTATTTCAGGTATTTTCTGTGCTAGGGTGCTTCTAGAAAGTATGCATTGTATAGGTCTATTGCACTCAGCCAATCGTTTTGCCTTAGATGTGAAAGAATTTGATGAATAGCAAGCATTCAAACCTTTTCCATTTTTATGTATTTGTCTGTTAACCGAAGGTTTGAAATTTGTCTAAATTCTTATTGAGGCTCTTTCTTTAGAACAAGGATGTTCCTGGAGTATTTGGCCAGACCAGTGCTCAATTTGAGCCAGTGGTTTCCGGAACGGGGCAGGCACGGGTACTTATTTTTGAATGCCAGCACTTATTTTCCTGCATCAGGCAATTACTGCGAGCAAAAGACACATATGGGAAAGATGGATGAAGAGAAATGCTTTAAAGTGTCACAAAGGGAGAAAGCAGAAAGCTGCAAGAGTGAGTTGAGGGGCAGGGAGTGCCTGTACAAGGCTTAAAGAGGCTCAAAATGGATTTATAATTACGTTGCCTCAGTATTCTGTGGTCGCGCATTTGAATGCAGCAGCCGCAAGTTTCAGAGGAGAACTTTGGGCACCGGCACATTTGTATTTACAAATAAAGCACCGGGCGAGACCTCTTTGTTTTGGATTGGCTCTGTTGCCTTTTGAAGGCATGGCAGATGATTCTTTCCTCAGAACTGAGAACTGGTGCATTTATGAAGGATTAAGAGGAATTGGTTGTGAATTGCTTTGAAACATAGAGCATATTGATGAGATATATTATTTAGCACCCAATTGTTACTTTTGATTGCCATCCACTCTTCCTGATGTCAAGGTACCACTTGACCTGGAGTGGGACCTAGGGGGAGAATATAACTTTTAGGCAAGTAATATCGTTTTTCAGAATATCATTGCTGTTAATGTTGTTTTCAGTAATATAACTGTAAATATGCCTTTTAATTATGTGAAAGTGTTGATATATTAATTTTACGAGTTACTTCTGTTGGTATAAATGTTATTTTTTTTTTAAATACATTTTGTAATTTTAAGTGATTTAGAATGTTTTACTGAAATTTTGATGGTAATTTAAAGTATTTTAGTGTGTTGGTTTTGTAGGGGGATAGGTTGGGAGGGTAATTAAGTAATACTTAATTACTAATTAACAATGTATTGGTAATTAATTATGTAATTGATTATTATTTATTTAAATTATGCGGTACTGATTTAGTTCATTCATATTTTATGTGCTGCATGCTAGGTTTGTAGGGGTATAGGGTGGGAAGTTAATGAAGTCAAAATGAATTAACAATTATTAGTTAGTAATTGTTAATTGATTATTTAATTGAGTATTACCAATGTAAATTGTGTATTATTTATTTTAGGTATATTTTGGGAGCAGTCTGCAGGGCTTGTAGGGCTATAGGGTAGAAAGTTAATAATTAAGAATTCATTGTTAATGGGTTATTTAATTGAATATTAGTTGTTAGAAATCAGGTTATTGGTTGATTGGGATGTAAACTTTAGTTAAACAGCAACCACAATCCTACTCAAGGTAAGTGTTAGGCAAACTGCAAATTAACTTTTGCTCATCCTCTGGTAACCTTGCACAGAGCAGTGAGGCTTAAGTTAGAGGTAATGTGTAAAGTATTTATGTAACACTTCAAAGAGTATACCAGTGAAAACACATTACAAAAAGATTCAACAACAGGTTAGAGTAATATAACTTAGACCCATATTCATACTCTGTTCGTGCCGGATTTGTGTCATTTCTTTTAATAATTCCACATCAATAGCATGGAAACGCACATTGCAAATTAGTACTGTAGTTCTACCTGCCATGTCCGTCATTGCTTCAGCAATTAGACATGACAAATTACATTGAGTAATGGATTAGGGTATGTGTGACCCACCAACTAATGTTGACACACTCCTTTCTGTCATAACATATGTACAGTATGCCCTGCACATATAATTATTTTCAAATCAAATCTTGGATGCACACAAATGTGATGGAATCAGACATCATCCCCTGAAGACAGGTTGATCATGTGAGAAAAAATAGTGTAAATGAGTGCACATGATATTAGTAAAGTGGAAGGTACACAAGCCAACATGTAGTCATAGATACTGTTGGCAACGGTGATGTTAGCCAACTCATGTAACTGTACATTCCCCACTTACCAAGAGAAATTCTGCTCAGTGACTGCCCCCAAAGTACACTATGGCCCTCATTATGACATTGGCGGTAAATTCAGAATACTGCTGTGGTAACTGCCGCCAACATACTGCAGCAGAGACGAACATCTGTTCGCCAGATTATGACACATACACGTAAAACCGACAGAAAACTTCCACAAATACGCCAGACCCACTGAACGTGATAAACTGTTGGAGCTGCCACCCATACCGTTACGCCACCAATACTATGCAACCAAATAATTACCCCACGAATCACCACAGCGGACATTCAACAGCAGTAAACCATTGGCGGTGAACACCGCCAATGCGGATAAAGCCATTCAAATACAAAACAAGACAACATTGGCCATAACAAAAAACCCACACCTGATACCAGTACATACACCCCACACACCCGCCAACAGCACTATAGAAGACACACACCCACATCACCTACAATCCTTTGTGAACACAACAAGATGGATACACTGGGTGACACTAACACAAAAGAGAACTGCACACATATATCACAACTGCCTATTCATCCCACACGCACCACACACCACACATCCCACCACATCACACATCACCCTCTCCACAACCTACACACACCACAAAACACCCATGTCCCCACAAAGGCACCCCTATTTCACTGATGAGGAGTTGTGGGTCATGGTTGAGGAAATAGTCAAGATAGAGCCACAGCTGTTCGGAGCACAGGTCCAGCAGATATCTATTGCCAGGAAGATGGAGCTATGGCAGAGGATCATGGACATGGTTAACGCCATGGGACAACAGCCATGCACAAGGGAAAACATCAGGAAGAGGTGGAATGACCTACGGGGAAGGTGTGTTCCATTGCAGCAAGGCACCAGCTCGCCATCCAAAGGACTGGCGGTGGACCCCAACCTCCTCCCCCACAGCTGACAGCATGGGAGGAGCAAGCCTGGGCAATCCTGCATCCTGAGGGACTCACTGGAGTTGCTGGAGGACTGGACACTGGTGAGTCAACATTTACTACCTATCACCCCCATACCAGCATGCCACCACAACCCCTCACCCTGACACCCATCACCTCATGCCATCCCACACACTGCACCACCACAATTAACAAACCTAAATGCCAAGCCCTGCATGCCATACCCACTGCATGCACATCCCTTCCAGCCCTGCATGTACATCCACCACCAATCATGCACAGCATGGAGAACTAACATTCCCACAATCCAGCACCATACACAAACAAAGGTGGCAGGGCAACAGAAATAGTATAGTGGAAGCTAGTGATGCACAATATGTCACAGACATGTAGCATAATACCTCACTTACATACCCACAGGTGCCCCAGCCAATCTTAGCGGCAAGGAGGTGCCACTGCTACCCAGTCCCCCACCGGAGGATGCCCCCAGTGATGACAGCAACTCTGGATCTGGATGAACTCCCTGGCCCAAAAGGGACCACTGGCCAGTCGGCTACCCCAGCCTACACCCAGTCCCCTACAGAGCCTCCCCCCTCAGAATGCAACACCACAGCAGCCACCCAATGCCCTCAGACCTCTGTCACCAGCACACGTCAATCAGTAGTGTTCCGACCTATACAGGGACCCCAGTCCACACCTCACAGACAAGACAATGAGGGTCCTGGGGTCAGTGGCAGTGGATGCACCGTTCAGGGGACACAGGCACAGAGGGCCCAGGACGGTTGCAGGACAGCTGTGCACCAGGGGGAAGAGAGACCCAGGGAACCGACTGCCCAGGAGGCACTTACTAATGTCCTGGGGGCTTAACAAGAATCCCAGGACAAGATGGGTCAGCTGATAAACATCATGCAGGAGAACCAGCAGCTGCAGGGGGAATAACACCGGGAGATCAAGCAAGAATTGCAGGCCCTGAACACCACTATAGTCTCCATTGCAGAGGGGCTGGGTGATATGGCCAACATCATGAGGGACTACACAGCACACCATCGGGCCCCTTCCACTTGCCAGTGTACTGACCAGCACTCCACATCTGCTGCAGCTGGTGGACAGAAGGCCCTGCCACAAGACCCACATGCCACTAGCACCCCCCCTGCAGAAGGTGAACCACCCCGCAAACGGTCCTTGCGACCCAGACAGACACCAGAGACAGTTGCCAAGAACAAGACCACTGTAAGGAAATGAGACCCTCCTGAATGTCCCCCTTGTGTTCCACTGTGTCACCTTGTCCACTTTGAACTGCCTTTGCTCCCCTTCCTATGCCCCCTTGGACACTGGACCTGTGCCACAAACAGACTGGCCCTCTACACTGGACTATTCCCAACCATCACCCCACTCTATTGCACTTTGCATTGTATACCAAATTTCGATAAACACCCTTGGACACAACTTGAGTAATAGTGCTTTATCTGAAGGTAACGTACAATATACAGAACTGTTATGAACTGCATGACCCTGTGTAAATATCCAGTAATATGTAGATCCATCCTAAAAATGTGTCTCACCAGTCTGTACACATAACAGCATTACACTGTTGTAACCACAACATCTGCAATAAGGGAAGGCATAGGTGAAAGTCAGGTGGGATTTTAAGGTATTGACTAGCATTATGCTACAGCCACACAGCACAACACTGAAATGGAGAAATGTTTAGTTCAACAGTCTTACCTGAGTGTCATTTGCAGTACTGCAGGATCATATGTGTCCTGTTCTCCACATCCTCCTCCTCTTCCTCCTCATCACTGTCCTCAGAGTCCACTGTCACATGTCACCCTCCTCCTCCTGCAGATAGGGCACATATCATCTGTGTGCCAAACTGTGCAACATGCAGCACACAACAACAATCTTGCAGACCTTCTCAGGGGAGTAGCATAGGGATTCACCTGTCAGATAGAGGCCCCTAAACCTAGCCTTCAGGAGCCCGAAGGTCCTTTCAACAATCCTCCTGGTATGCCCAAGAGCATCGTTGTACCTATTCTCAGCCCCTGTTCTCAAATTCCTAACAGGGGTCAGGATCCAGGACAGGTTTGGGTAGCCGGAATCACCTGCAAGAAGTGAGGGACACACATTAGTCCTGCACAATGGCATGGGGTATGACTCCTGAAGGCATACACTGACATACATTGGGTAGAGACTCAGGCTCACCTATAAGCCGCACTCTGTACCTCTCTAGTTGTGCCATCAGCTGTGGAACACTGCTATTCCTCAGGAAAAAGGCATCACTCACTGACCCAGGATACTTGACAGTGACATGGGAGATGTACTGGACTTTGAGTGAGTGGAAACTCGTCCTATTCCTGTACACCTGTACATTGGCCCTGGGGGGTACTGAGGCAATATGGGTCCCGTCAATGGCCCCAATTACATGTGGTATATGTACCATTGCATGGAATCCAGCTTTCACAGTGGGTAAATCATATACCTGGGGGAATGCGATGATGCTGCGCATGTGTTTGAGCATGGCAGACAAAACCCTTGCAAGCACAATAGAGAACATTGGCTGTGACATTCCTGCAGCCATGCACACTGCCACCTGGAAAGAGCCACTTGCCAGGAAATGGGGAACTAAGACTACCTGCACAAGAGGGGAGATTACTGTGGTGCAATTGATAGCAAGTAGCAGATCAGGCTCCAATTGGGCACACAGCTCTGTGATTGTGGCCCTGTCCAGACGATAGGTGAGTATGATGTGCCTGTCCTCCAGTGTAGCCAAGTTCACAAGGGGTCTGTACATGGGTGCTTGCCTCCTCCTTCTATTCCTCCACAGTGGTGGTACCTAAGGGACCCTAAAGTAAGAAGGGAGTGACAACAGGAACCATAAACACACTACAGCAGTGTGTATGTTAGAGCATGTTTGTATGTTGGACACTGGAATTATAGAGGTGAGTACATTCGAATACAATGATGCACTTTTCAATCTGTACATGTGTACTAGCATTAGAAAATGGCAACTGACTGTCCTGTATGCAGGGACAGGTGGAAGTGACCTCACTCTGCTGGCGTTCCCATCATGGCGGGAGGCGGTCTGCACTGCCGTGCAATTCCTCATTGGCTAACATGGCCCTCTATGGAGTATGGGAAACAATGATGTTCAACGCCGGCGGTGACGGTGTTCACCGCCACGGACGTGACTGCCATTTTATTTCTTCCACTTCACTTGATTCTGGACTTTCCACAGGAAGACATCTCCACTGTGTGTGCTGCTGTGACCTGTGTTTGGAACCTGCAATGGCACGTGTGACTGGGGAAAGGGCCCCAGCCTTCACGTCAGAAGAGTTGGAGAGGCTCGTGCATGGGTTCCTACCCCTATATGGGCAGTTATATGGGCCTCCAGACCAGCAGGTGAGTACATCATGGGTACATTCAATGCGACATGGCTGCAGTGTGTCATTGGGGGCATATGGCTGGTAGGAGTGTTAATGCAGGTGTATGGGTCATGTGTGTGCCTGATGAGGGGCTAATGCAGTTTGTAGGCCTGATGTGTGACAGGATGGATTCTCTGGTTCATGGTGTCCTACTGTTTGTATTTCTTCAGCAGGTCAGCGCCCATCAGAAGAAGGGGTTGTGGTGTGCCATCACCAAGGAAGTGTGGACCCTGGGGGTGTATAGCAAGCAGAGCACCCACTGCAGGAACTGGTGGGAGGACCTGAGACGCTGGGCACGGAAGACCGTGGAGGCCCAGTTGGGGATGGCCTCCCAACGAGGGAGGAATGCCTGTCGGAACATGACTCCTCTGATGGCCCACATACTGGCAGTGGACAATCCTGAGTTGGATGGGCACGTGAGGGCATGTCAGCAGCCACAAGGGGGTGAGTACAGTGTGTTTGACAACCATCTCTGTTGCATGTCATGGGAATTGGGTGCAGGGTACTAGTCAGTGGATGCCCCAATATGCCAGTTTAGACATTGCTGCGTGGTACAGATTAGGTGAATAGGGGAAAATGCATGTTTTTGACATCTAGGTAGTCAGCTTTCCATGGCAGACAGGGAGTAGTTGGTCCCAGTGGGTGTGTAGCTGTCAGTGTTTGGCTCGTACCTGCTGTGGTACTTAGCCATTGGAATGCCAGTGTGTTCCATACTGCCCATTCTCAGTCAGTGTGTGACGGTGATGTGAATGCCATCTGTGCGGTTATTGACCCTGGGCTCCCTTTCTTTCTCCTCCCTCTCTCTCGCCTTTTGTCATCCTGTCCATGTGTGGCGAAGGAGCAGGTGCGGCTGCGAGTGAGGGAGCTGCAGTCCACAGGACCCAGGAGGCAGAATACCCTGATGCCGAGGGGACCAGTGGGACGGAGGGCGAGAGGAGTACCACGGCGGGGACACAAAGTAATACCAATGACTATGATTCCTCCGATGAGAGCTCCCTTGTGGTGGTGGACCCCTCTGGGGCCACCCCAGCTACAGTTTCTACTGCCACTCCCGTACGAGTGCTGCCCTCCCAGTAGCCCCCCACCGAGTTGCCCGTGCCCGCTCTCCCAGGAGGGTGTGCATCTCCATGCTGCCCCAGTCAGCCCCGCTGACCTCAGTAAGAAGGCTCTTGACCTCCTGAGATCCATCTCTGGAGGGCAGTCAAACATAGTGAATGCCATCCAGGGGCTGGCATTCTAGATGCAGCAATGCAATGCCTTCCTGGAGGGCATTCAAGGTGATCTGGAGGCCCTACGGAGATCGTTTTCAGGCTCTGGCCTCTTCACTGACAGCAGCCAGTGTCCCTGTTTCTTCAGTCTCCTCTCCAACTACCACTTCCCAGTCCCAGTCTCCTCACCTCCAACCCATCCCATGCACACATTCAGACAAGCAAGCACACAAATCAACACACAAGACTCACACAGACAAACACAGGCAGCACACTTAAGTCCACAAGCCCTCACACAGCTAACATACAGATGCACACATAACATCATCCACTGCCTTCACTGTCTCACCCTCCTCCTCCGCCCTCCCAGTCACATCTGCACTCACACCTGCATGCACTGCATCACAGTCCCTGAACCTGCCGCCTACACAGCCCTGGAAAAAGTCTCCACAGCAGCAGACCCGCAGACATGCACCCCACACACCACATGCGCAGTCACCACCGCCACCATCACCACCTCATGCAGCACACCCACCTCACTTGCAGACACCACTACAACATGCACCCACAAGTCCTGTTTGTCCTCACCCACACTGTCTACCCCCTCCTAAGACACACAAAAGCTTGCTCTCAGACCCCCAACAGCCATCCATCTCACACACACCCACTGTCCATGCACCTGCACCAAGGTCCAGCACACCTCCTCCACCTACAACCACTCCCTCTACCTCTATTCCCATCCCTCCTCCCACAACCCACCCCATTGGCCCTAAGAAGCATTTCCTTGCCTGCCTTGACCTCTTCCCCCTCCACCCCCCTGTCCTGCCCATACGAGGAAGGTCCCACCCCCTCAGCCCAGTACCTCAAGCACACAGACTGACACTGAACCAGCCCCAAAGTCTCCAGCAGCCACTAAGGGGCACATGAATGTGACGCTAGCCCCCGCCCCAAGGACACTCTTTTGCCCCCTAAAAGGAGGGCTAAAGTGCTGCCCCCTCCCAAACAGACAACCAAGATCATGGAGCCACCTAAAAAACCTAGGGCCAAGATGACCCCTCCAAAAATCAAGACCAAGGAGGCCCATACTAAAAGTAAGCCCAAGGAGGTCCCTACAAAGACAAAGCCCAAGGAGGCCCCTACAAAAAGTAAGCCCAAGGAAACCTCTACAAAATCTAAGCCCAAGGGGACCCCTACAGACGCTAAGCCTGAGGAGCCCCCTCCATCATCAGAGGGCAGGGACCCCCTTCAGGACCAGTGGCCAAGGACACCCCTCCAGAACCAGTGGCGAAGATCACCCCTCCAAAACCTGTAGCAAAGGACCCCCCTCTAGAAACCAATGGCCAAGGACAGCACTCCATAACCAGTGGGTCAGAGCCCCCTCTAGAACCAGTGGGCAAGGAGCCCCCTCTAGAACCAGTGGCCAAGGACACCTCTCTAGAACCAGTGGCTAAGGACACCCCTCCAGTACCAGTGGGTAAGGAGCCCCCTCCAGAACCAGTGGCCAAGCACACCACTCCAGAACCAGTAGGTAACGAGCCCCCTCCAGAACCATTGGGCAAGGAGCCTCCTCAGTAACCAGGAGACAAGGAGCCCACTCAGTATCCAGTGGGCAAGGAGCACCCTCCAGAACAAGCGGACAAGGATCCCCCTCAGTAACCAGTGTGCAAGGAACCCCTTCCAGAACCAGTGGGCAAGGAGCCCACTCCAGAACCCATGGGCAAAGAGTCTCCTCAATAACCAGTGGGCAAGGAGCCCCATCAGTAACCAGTGGGCAAGGAGCCCCCTCAGTTTCCAGTGGGCAAGGAGCCCCCTCCAGAATCAGTGGGCTAGGAGTCCCATCCCAATGAGTAGCACCTCCTACCCAGTCTAACACCCCCACCCCCTGAGGTGCCTGCCCATTTCAGACATGATGCCCCTGAACACTGGAGTCCCAAAGTTGTCAGGAGTCAAGTTGGGGCTTGGACTTTGCCCTGTGGGTATTAGTGACTTTGAACTGGCCTATTGGCCTGCATGTACATATGTAGTTGTATGTATTTTGATTTTGATTTGTCATCCAACATGATTACAGTGGTTGGAACAGAGGTATGTGTCCTAGCTTTCTTTGTTCCTGGGTTCTGTTACTGTTGATTTACTCTGCAGCTGGTTTCCGGGTGAGTGATGTGTGTGTATGGTGTGGGTGTCACTCTCCCCACCCTCACTCCCTCCCTTGTGTGCTAGGCGGCTGTACTAACCGTCATTGTCTTTGTCAGCGTTGGTGCTCCAGGATGGCCATTATATAGCTGTGTGCTATGTCATGGTGGGCATATCCTTGTCTTCCGCCTGCCTGTGGGTGGCTACTGCCGTGTTCAGTGGTCGTACCACACCGGCGGTTGGGGTGGCACACTGGCTGTCTATGGGAGGGATCACCACCATAGTCATTATTTGGCAGTCGTTACCGCTGGCCTGGCGACGGTACTACCGCCATCGCCGGCGTGGCAGCAACCTGACCGCTGAGGTCATAATGACCACGTATATGCCATGTTACAGGAATGAGGGCCACCATCACATGAGACACAGTAGTGAGGCCCTAACACTCATGACACACTGAAGACAAGTGGTCTGTTGGCTGTTGGGTACAAATATCACCAGCATGAGCTGATTGATCACTGTGCTCAGCCATGTGTCTGCTCAATATAGCATATTGGTAGTTGAATAGACTCTGTTTTGTACCTGGTCATTTGGAGAATAGACAAGGCACATCAGCATGCACCTACTACCAGAATGTCAACTATTCCTGTGGGTCGCACATGAGCCACCTCCAATATTCAAGAGGAGTTGGTTGCTTCTAACCCATAAGGGTAACAGTGTAACATGTATGATTCAGTCCAAGACCCACCCCCTTGTTGCTGCTGTGATTACCTCAAACGCCCATCAAGCTCTGGGTTGGCCACCACCAGTATGTGGGCCATTAGGTGGGTCAGGGTCTGGCACGTGCTATGTCCATGTTGGGAGGACAGCTCTAGCTGGACCTCTGAGATCTTCCGGGCCCAGCACCTCAGGTCCTCCCACCTCTTCTGACAATGGACGCTGCATCAACGATAGACGCCCAGGGCCGCACCTTCTGGACGATGGCTCTCCAAATGGCTTGCTTCTGATGGGCAATGACATGCATGGAAACAATAGACGAGTAAATACATTATAATTCAATCATTTAGGATATATGTTTGCTTAACACACATTTTGTGGACACCTAGCACAAGCATTCTCAGATTTGTAAACACACTACATGTGGAAATTGAACATGCTGATAAGTACAGGGACATACATATACACTGTTGTAGTCATCTGCTGACTATTCACAACCCTTGTCCTGACCTACACTGACTAACCAAGCCCACTAACATCATGTAGCCCAGGGCCAACCAACACGTACTGTGAAGTAAGCCACTATGAAACCCATCAGACCACTGCAACCTTCTGAGTGGTAAATTACTTGTGCACGGTTGTAGAGACACCTTTACATCCAGGCACATTGACTTGTTGCATATGGTCCATACAGGCTACTACCATAGTGAAGATGACACAAATAAGAAGCTGGCATGGGTTTCACTGAGAGGTTCCTCTCTGTGGATGTGTGAACATGTGGACTATACAATAGAATCTAATGCTACAGCTTAGTGAGTTATGTGGTATGTACTGGTATCACAGGACACACTTCTTACCATATGTGGCACTCTTGCAGAGATGACATTCAACATACCAAGATATGTTGGGTCTGATTGGTTCAATATAACAAAGCTAGTGTTTCACATGTAACAGTCTCTCCAGAACTAACCAACTATCTGCACTGCACGTTCATCACTCATGCAAGAGGCCAGTACAGTGCAAATATGACTTATGGAACAGTGACAACAGACCTGTGGGTGTAAGGGGCCTGTCTGTAGTAATGTCACACATTGACAATGTGGGTCAATGGAAAGATGTAGCAGGTCAGGGGCTTACCTCAGTCACATTTCCTAATGTACTCTATGTAAAATCATTCAGTCCCACTATTAGTTCCGAAGACTCATTTTGGGAACATCCTAGGATCTGCAGGTGTACAGGAAATTTAACCCCTGCATTAGTTGCATTGCCTCAGTAACTCGGCCCCTAATGGGAAAAGCTTTGACTGGCCTTGCTCTCTGCCGGCTGAGCATACTGAACCAACTTGAACAGAACAATACCATCAATGAATGCATAACAGTGCATCTTGTGGACATCCTATATGTGAACTCAAGGTTGTATGACACCCTGAAGGGGTCATTGAAGCTTAGCCAGCTCTCAGACAATTTTGCAAAGGGCTGATCTGTCTGAGTGATATGTGGGACTGTACACATTGATAACATCCTACTCAACTGCTTCTAACAGCCTAAATACACAGCTCATGCTGTAATGCATATACATTTTTTTCTCATTTACCATCATCTGATCCTCATATATATCATTGACACTATGACAAGTTTACCTGCATAGACGTGAATGCTACAGAAGGAGGACCTAGGGCTTATCACACTTCACACAACACAGTTGGCATTTGAAAATCATAAAGTTCAGGGCTCCACAATCCATGACAAAAACAACCTAAGTATGGACCACAAAATTTAACTACAGTCATTCACAAAATATCTGGGACTCAAAGGCACATTGTAACCTGTGGGAAAGGAAAGGATGGTATTGAACAGAGTCAAATATGTATGAGAGATACTTACCTGTTCCTCTATTGAGCCATAGAGATGACCATAAAGGGGAAGGACATCATAAACAAGTTTCTACAGCTCGTCCAGGGAGAAGGCAGGGGTCCTTTCACTTGCTTGGCCTGACATGGTTGCTCCCAAAGGCGGCACACAGCAGCTAAAGTGGTGGAGGTGTTGATGGCGGCAGTGTAGGAGGCAAGTGAGTTATCTTCAAACTATGGCATACATGTACAGCATGCACGCAGTCATCACGGTTGAGGGGTACAGTCATTGGGCTCTGACCATCAATGTCAACAACATTAGCCTATGGCTAGGACCCCAGTGGGTGAAACCTCCCACCAAGCAGTCAACTTCTGCTGGCAGCAGAAGCCTCCAAATGCCCGATATACAAAGTCAAGTATCCACCATTTTAGCGGTTGAAACTATAGTTTTGCTGACTGATAAATGCATCACTATCTCTGCAAATATGTTGTAACATATACACATATGTGGTACTCCATTGTTGTGTAATTTCTAGTACACAATCGTCAGTGCAGTGCGTTACTGGTCATAAATGCCATAGAACCATGGTGAAATGTACACCTCCGGTGGCAGTATTTTGGGAGGGGAAAACATATTTTTCTATGACAAGGTGCACGAGGCATATATGTTTGTGCTGTGCACATATATGTTGTAGACACATGTGTAGACAACAATGGGAATTTTACCTGGATTTTGGGAAATGGACAATTCAAATGTGAAATGAGTGAGTACTGGTTTTTCAGCCAGTAATGTTTTGTCACATCTCTCTTGTCTCACTCATCATATGTGTAGCTCTGGACACTGTGATTGATGCATCTATTTATTTGATTCCACACATAGATACCCTGGGAGAGGGAGGAGATGACAACCTTCAATGTACCATCCATGCCCATACTTTTAGACCATGGAAGAAAGGGATGTGAAAAAAACAATGTTGTCTGAATAGGCAACTGTCATCAGTTGGAGCCAGATCTCATGTCTCAAAACATTAATCCAACATGTATACCACCAATTGTGAGACTCATAGCAGTATTACACTTTCTGGCCACAGGGTCCTTTCGGTATGCAGAGGCCATAGCTGGTTATATGTCATAATCTATGTTCAGTGGTGTTTTAGAAGACGTGCTATCAGCAATGATGAAACACATTGACAGCTTCATCAGGTTCCTCAGATGTGAGGATTTAGTTAATGTGAAGGTTGGCTTTTAAGATGTGGTTGCCTCCCACATGTGGCAGGAGCCATTGATGGCCCCATATTGCATTAGTGCAACTGAATGCAAGTGAACAAGTCTATTAGAATACCCTGTACTTCCATTCTACCAATGTGCAAGTTGTGTGCTTGACAGATCTGTACTTGTGAAGCGGTTGTGCCTGTTTCCAATGTTCAGCCCAGGATTCCTTTCTAATGCGGAACAGCACCATACCCCACTTGATGTCACCACTCCAACTGGAAAGGCCCTGACTTGTTGGTAAGTAACATATGTCCTAACTTTGTCTGTACTATGTCAGATGCCATGATAAGGAAGTGTGTGACTCAATGTAGCTTTTATGTCTCATTGCAAAACAAGAGACTCAGCATACCAAAACCATCCTTGGTTGTTAATACCGCTGAGGAATCCAATTATGCCAGGGGCAGTCTGCTTCAATGAGGCCCATGGAAGAGCACTGCAGCCAGTTGAGCGGACTTTTGTGCTCCTGAAGGATAGATTTTTCTGTCTGGAAAAGACTGGGGGAGCCCTCCTCTACTCACCAAGGAAGGTATGTCAGATCACCGTGGTCTGCTGCATTCTCTGTAACACCGCCCTGCAAAGGAACATCCCTTACATTGCAGAGGAGAAAGAGCCTGAGGTGCCACCGGGTGTGGATCCTGAAATGCCAAATGATGTTCACAGTGGTGAAAAGGAAGGAGTTGATTTGAAACAAAACAGCTTTTTCTCATGAGCGTATGACATGAGATGTCCTGAATTTGACTGTACAATGGACTCTTGTGATGATGTGAGGAGTATGTTTTTAGAAAAAGTGTACACTTTCGAAAAATCTGGCAAAGGGTGTATGGTGATGAAGCTTTTGACACATTCACATTTAGTAAATGTTGCTTTGCATATGCCAGATTTTTCCATGGACTGTGTTCTCCAAATGTTTGTTATGTGAATGGTGTCATATGTATGGCTGAATAACTATAGTCCTTGTTTTTGTGTTTGTTTAGGTTCCTTCATCATGGCATCTTCATTTGGACATTTCAGAGTTGTGACACTGGCAGGTATTTAGTGCTGTTGGGACATACAAAATGGACATGGATTGTTCATGGAAATGTATGTCACAGACTTTGGGTATAAAAGACCTGTGCCAAGACAGGTAGCTTGCACAGTGATAGGTTGGAAGTTCAGAAGACCCCATTTGGCTTGTTCCTTGTTGTGTGGTGGCCATGATGCTTTATGTGTCAATATGAGGTCAGTACATATGTAGTTGTAGGCCACATCCATGTTAGTTAGTCCTTCACATTAGCAAAACAATCTTTTTGTACGAACTGTATGTAACTATTGATGTGTTTCATCATTGTAGGCCAAAGTGCATGTGGCACACCACTGACATTTGTTTGTGCCATGCCACCAGATGCAGAAGCACTGGATTGTACTGACCCTGTGATCAGGAACTGTTGCACTGCCATCTGTCTGAATGTTGCATTTTGTGATGTTGGAATCCTTTTGTGAGGTAGTCAATATGGCTCCAGGTTATGACAACAAGCACATTCATTTTTGCCTATTCTACAGGACAATGTCTGATATATGCCTTCCTTCCATGTTTTTGAGGTCCATACCTGCATTTTCATTAGTTACACAGTACAATTCGATCATGTTTGATTTTCTATGTATCTGACATCTTGCCAGCGTATGATTTGACACTGTAATAAAAATCTTGTTAGACAAGACACTTGTATGTATGGGTTGGTGTGGCTTGGCTGTGATTCTGAGCTAAATATTGTATGCATACAACATTTCCATGCTTACACAAGTAGCTTGTTTTGCCATTGTATAGTTTACATGGTTTTGCACATCTACATTTCTAAATGTGAAGTTTATTACAGAAAACAATTTGAGACTTGTGAATTTATTAAAGTGCTAAAGGTGAATACATACTTAGGGCAAAAACAAACATAAATAAAAAGTGAAGGAGTCAGTCATGGTGAATGAAACCATAGATGTCCAAAGTTCAAATTACTCCTCACATCAGGAATGGAAAAGTGACCTGAATTAGTCCACAGAGTGAATGTTTGACACACAAAGGAGAACATTAAGGTTGATGTTTCTTACTGGGAGTGGTGGGTGTCTTGCCATCTGCACCTCCTGGATATTTGCGTGGACGTCCTCGCTTGCAAGGGTGCGGGGGTTAAGCTGCTGCAGAGGCAGGGGTGTCTGACAGTGTTTCTTCCCAATGCAGGCCCTCCCTTCCTGTATCTGTCACAGATGTTGATGGCCTTTATATATATTGCACCACAAGAAGAGGTAGCTGGTGGTGGAAAAGCCCTGCTCAGGGATTTATGGATGTGAATCAGCAACCCTGTTAGGGTGCCCATGTTGGAATTATGGGCCTCCATATGTGGTACATGTTCCTCTACAACTTCTTGGTTTCCTGGAGTTCAGGTACTACCTGGCCTATCACGCCTTGGGACTCCTGATAAACCCCCACGACTTGGCTGATAGTGTCCTTTTCATGAGTGGCCTCACTCTGCTGGCCCACAACATCCCTCCCACATACCCTACTCCCATAAGCCTGTCCCCTTTGCCAAGGGTGTCCTCTCCAACTGGGTCCTGGTCCCACTGTGTCAGGGATGGTGAGTGACACTTCGAGATACAGTCTGGGGGGCACAGTATTGTACTGACTGTGCTAGGTACTCAGGTTGGGGGGTATGTTGCTGGCTGAGTTGCTGTAGCAGCTGGAGTGGAAGGTGTTGATGTGGGCACAGTGAGACTCACTGTTGCCATCTGACCAGGCTGCCCAGATGAGCCAGATCCGTCATCCACGTCCACATGTTTAGGAGTGTCATCATCCCTGCAGGCTTCATCTGAGGGAAGGCTGGGAATCTGTCCAGCGGGCTATGTCTGCCCAGGTGCTGTGTCAGTTTGACCAGTTGACAATTATAGTGCAATGTCATTGGTGGAAGTGTGGCATCTACATACAAATGTTTATTCTCACAGTAAGTATGGACTAGGGAAAATGTTTATAGTTAGGATTTCCTAATATTATAAATATCTATGGTATTGAAGTTGCTGACAAAACATTTGTGTAGGTTGCAAATACAATAGGATTGAGCAGCTAATTAGATGTGCTGATATCTTGCCTCTTGGAATAAGGGATGAACATGATATCTAATAAACAGTTAAGGCAACACAGTGGAGATGTTGCATGTGTATTTGACCATTCCAAGGCCTAGTTCTATAAGATACAGATGAACAAACAACTTGGTTGTATACATAGCAGTAGACATCATGTGAGTAGTGCAGAGTCAATGGGTTACCTGCCACTTCCAATTGGCTGAAGCAGTTTTATGCCTTTAAACTACTTGATGTACACAGTTGGTAAGGTGTCATTCATGGCCTCAATAGTGTCGGTTGGGGTTACCAGGACAAAATCAAGCTAGGTAGGCCTACACGTTTCAGAGTTAAGTTCAATATGTAGATTGCTCAGTCCATAAGGAGTGAACACCAGTGGTAACATGGCTAACAAGTGTCTTTAGGCAAGTGCATAAGGGCCTCTTGTTTTGAGTTATAGAGATAGGGCCTCATGGTAGTTGTAGTCAGGTCACTCTCTCTACTTCCAAACACTAGACAAATGGGGAACTCCATGACAATTGAACATCAGTTGTGACATGGCTAAAAGTGTCTTTGGTCAAGTGCCAAAGGGCCTCGTGTTTTGAGTTGCAGAAAGACGGCCTCATGGTCATTGTAGTCATGTCACTCTTTCTACTTACCAAAACATGACAAATGTTTAGTCTGAAATACCTGTTGCCACACTGCAGTTAGGTTGGATCATATATTTACATGCTGATACACACCATGGGTCCTGGGATGATCTTTGGATATTATAACACTTACATACCCCATTCCAACATATGGCATGTGATGGCGATTGATACATGTGATGGTATGTATGACAATACACATTGGCAATCTACCATCTCTGAAAGTTTGGGTATTACAGGTTCGGAAGGTTTATGAACAACACAATGGCAAAATCTGAGATGTGAGTTTACAGGACATTGAGGTTTTGTGACAATGTTTGTGGTGTGACTTACCAGACTCTGCTACCCCAGTTACTCCTGTCAAGCCCTTAGGATGGAGGATGGCCAAGACCTTTTCCTCCAAGGGAATGAATTGTAATGGAGCACTGGGAAGACCACCACCAGTCTTCAGGGACACACCTTCCCTCTCAGGTTGTTCCACCTCTTCCTAATATCCTACTTTGTGCGCCAGGTGGTGCCTACAGCATTCACTCTGTTGACTATCCTTTGCCACATTTCCATCTTACTACTGAGAGGAGTGTGTTGGACTTGGGCTCCAGACAATTATGGCTCTACTCTTATGATTTCATCCACCATGACTCTCAACTCGTCCTCTGAAAAACCTAGATTTTTGGGGAGTGAGATGACTGAAAATAAAGTGGGTGACAGTGACAAACTAAACAGGACAAGTGATATTTGGGACAAAAAAATGAAACAAACTGTGTGAAAGGTGAATAATGGGATAGGAAAAAGGCTTCCTTAAGTGAAAAAATTTGCAAAAAGTGGTGTGGTAGCTGTCTTGCTGTAATGCAGTGGAGAGGCAAAGATTCATGGTCTGAAATGGGGTGTTTTTTATACTGTGATTAGCTGGTGTGTTCACGTGGCCAATGCAGCTCAGCTGTGTTGTTTTTGAATCCATGCAATGGCCACTTTTCTGGTGCTTTGCTGTGAGCATATTGCTGTCAGATTACCATCTCAAGAGGGCCGCCATGTCAACTGTTTATTTTTTGTAGTAGGCTTGGTGGTTATCTGCGGCCATGAAGGCGATGGAGTATGCACTACCAACATTGCAGCCTGCCACGCTGCTGGTGGACTGCAAAATGTCTATGTGGTCAGCGGTTCAACCTGCTTACATCATAATACGCCAGGTGGGAGACTGCGGGTGCAACGGTCTTCTTGGGACCACCAAACTTGTAATTGGGCCCTAAGTTTGTCTTCATGTTATTGGTAGAAAGGGCTTTCTATTAGAAATTGCAGTGGTTGGCTACCTCTCTGACAGGGACATAGGCTACTGCTATCATGTTTTTTATTTCAAAGCCAAATTGGATGTTAGTAGCTTTCTGGAGGTACCTTCATACTTGGATTAAAATGATAGTCAGTTACTCGTGCCCTAAGGAAAGTATAACTCACACTCCCGCAATACACAGATTTCTCAACAATAATTTCACTGCAAATGTTACAGTGATATTATCAATGATGTCATGGAAGATGTCATGACTGATATAATATGTGGGGTAATTAGCAGTGCATTGAGAAGGCACAAGCTATAGTTACCTTAGGGCTCGAGTTGTGGTTTCTTGAACTCTAACTATAGCTGCTGAATTTCTAATGTTTTTTTCTGTTTAAAATCTGAATATCTAAGGTTTGTTTAAATCTATTTCCTAACTATAACGTTCCTGTAACCTTTGTTTTTTTCAGTGAATTTCTATGGTTTTAGTGCTATCTCCTAACTATAACATCACTGGAACCTTTGATTGTTCAGTCTTGTTCTATGAGTTTTAATGTTATTTCCTAGCTATAACATCCCTGCAACCTGGATATGTGAATGAGTGTGTTAGTGCTTATGTGGGTCTGCGAGTGGATGAGTGAGTAGCTGTATGAGTGTGTACTTGGGTGTGTGAGTATGGGGGGGGTGTGTGAGTGCATGTGTGACTGTGTGTGTGCATATGTGACTGGCTATGTTGGTCTGTGAGTAGATCTTTGAGTGCTTGTGTGGGTCTGTGAGTGGGTGTGTGAGTGGCTGTATGGGTATGTACGTGAGTATGTGAGTGAGTGGGTGTGAACATGAGTGTGTAAATATGTGGTAGGAGTGTGAGTGCATGTGTGACTAGCTGTGTGAGTCTGTGAGTGGGTGTGTGGGTGGCTGTATGGGTATATATGTGGGGGGCAAGTGATTTTCTTGGTTTTTTAGTGTGTGTGTGTGGCTGTATAGGTGTGTGAGTGGTTGTGTGAGAAGGTGTATGGATGGATGTTGGAAAGTGGGTTATTAGTGAGGGTAGGCAGGTTGATACGCTTAGCAAGAGGCCACTACCCCCCAGTAGGTCCAGTCAAGGTCTCAGTAAAATAATCCTTGCTCAACCCTTCGCAGCTTGGCCCACGAGCAGTTAGACTTAACTTAGGAGACAGGTGTGTAAAACACAACACACAACACAAATCCAACACCAGTTTATGAAAATAGGAAGTATTTTTATCTTTACATTGACATCAAAATGATAAATATCCGATGTAGGGAACCTGAGATATGAAATGTTAAAGATTTAAAGTAAAACTAGGGCTTAGAAGCAAATAGTGTTCAAAGGGTTAAAAAAAAGGTCTAATTTGACAGGGACAAAGTCCAGAGTTCAGGCCACCCACGATGTAACACTGTTACACTTACTTTCAGAAGTGTTTCTTGATTCAGGAATGTGGCTCACAGTACCAACCAAGGGTTCAGAGGCTCTACTGTTCCTCTTGTGGTCTGGGACTACAAATTCCACAATGCACCTCTTCAACTTATGGTGCTTTTTACAACAGTTGCTCCAAACATTTCCAAACTTCTGGATGATCTTCCAGAGGTCCTTTTGGGTCATTGAAGTGTCCATAAACTTGATCAAAGGTTCCAGAAGCTCTGAGTCACGCCTCTGGAGTTGGGACTACAATTCCCACAATGCACCAAAATCCTCAAATGCCCACTAGACCCTGGTCAGCCTGGCTCTTCTTGCAAGATTTGATACAGGGGACTCTGGTCAGCTCCTTTGTACCTGTAGCTTACAGGGAGTCCACTCCTGGAGTTGCAGAAGTCCTTCAGGTGCTGACCAGAGGTTTAGCCTGGCAGTCTTTCTGCTTAAGTATCTTTTTCCAGCAGGGATATGATTTGTGGGGCAGCTCTGCCATATTTATCCTTGCTCCTGGGGTGGGAAGCAGGGGGTGCTTCTGTCCCCCACCCTCTGGGGTGACCACTTTCTGTGAAGTGTGGCAAAAATAAATACCAGAAAGCAACATTCTCTAAAAATCCGACATGGAGAACATTCCTCCTTTGAGGTTAGGTCTGGCTGAGTCCACCCACTGGTGTGGCTAAGTCTCACTAAGGTACACCTTTCAGTCCCCCTCCTAATGTAATAGTTGGGGCTCTCATCTGTCTGGGGGAGCAGGAAATAGGGGAGGTCCACTTTCTGTTCCAAGTGGCTTTTCCTCCTTTAAAGACTAGTTTGGCTATTCTTCCCCCATCCTGCTCTGCCATTTTCTGCAGCAGGTATTCTCCCACTAGATGCTTTCTTTGTCTCAGCCCAGGCCACTTCACACCTCATTAAGGTAGCTTTGCTCAGGTTGCTGGCAGAGGCTGACCAAGAAGGAAGGGCCACTAAATGGCTGAATTTGGTAACTTTCAAAAAGAGTTCTACAACTCTTTCTCTGTGCTAGTTATAATAAATGCAGCCTTGGCAAGTTGATGGATTTATTATAACTTTTAATTTGACAGCAAATCTGATATATTTAGCTCCTGTCTGTCAGAAATAAGACTTTATTATTTTAAGTAAAGTCTCCTAATGTTAGCCTATGGAGCCCATTGACAACAATAGAGAAAACAAATTTGACAGTTTTCCCTCTCACCAGGGCTTATAAAACATATTTTATAAAGCCCCTGCTTAAATTTACACTGCACCCAACCTTTGGGGATGCTAGGGCCGACCACAGGGGTGACTTATATGCAAAAATAAGGTAGTTTGAGACTTTGGAAGTACTTGTAATTCAAATGTCGAATTTGGGATTTTTTAACTTAAAACCAAGGCAGGGCTGTCTTTACAATGACACTGGGCACCACAGCAGTGCACCCATGGGTGCACCAACTCTAATGGGGTCCCTAAACCTACATGCCCTACCATGTACTAGGGACTTAAGGTATGTTGTCAGAGCCAATTATAATTAGGCTTAATTTGCATATACCATGTTAAACATATCGCTGCCCTGGGACTATTTAGCAGAGACCAGGGCACGGTCAGAGTCAGAAAACACAAGTATCAGCTAAAATGGGGGCAGAAATTGAGGGGGCATCTGCAATCAGCCCAGTTTATCCACAATGTGTGAGTGGGTGTGTGAGTGTATAATAGATGGGTGTATCAGTGGGTGAATGGATCTCTGAGTGGGTGTGTAAGGAACTGAATGGTGTGTATGTGGCTGTGTGAGTGCCTGTGTGGATCTGTGAGTGGGCATGTGAGAAGCTGTATGGGTGTGTAAGTGGGGGTCTGAGTGGTTTTGTGCGTGTGTAAGTGGATGTGTAAGAGCATATCTGAGTGCTGTGTGGGTCTGTGAGTGAGTATGTAAGTGGTTTTGTGGATCTGTGAGCAGGTGTGTGAGTGGCTGTATGGGTGTATGACTGGGTGTGTGAGTGGTTGGCTCCGGGGTCCCCAAGGCCCAGCCCCATGTCTTACCCCCTGCGGCACATAGCCAAAGGTCATGTTTGGTGTGGGTTGGCTGTCTTTGGGGAAGTGGCCAAAGGGCCTGACCACAGCCAAGGCCTTGTGGTCAAACGCTGGCTGTACATAGTCAAGTGCCCTGCACAGCATGGGGGTGGCTGCTTCTGGGGGGTTGGACATGCATAGTGGAGGTTGGATTAACATATGATAATTAATGTTAGCTAACATTAAAAAATCCCTATAAATCCTCTGCAAAAGCCAAAGGTTCAGGGACTTTATAGGTAGGAAATAGCATTAAAAACCTTAGAAATTCACCAAAGGTTACAGGGACATTATAGTTAGGAACAGATTTTACACATACAAAACAATAGAAACATTTGCAGTGAAATTATTGATGTGAAAACTTTGCAAGACCCGTCATGCATATTTACATAAATTATTTTTTGTAATTTGATAGCTCAGCGAGAATGACACTGTGATAGTCCTGTGCTTTAAGATTTTACTGTAGAAATAGCAAAAGACTTATGGGCATATTTAAGAAAAGTGGTGCTGCACATAGTTCACCCTTTAGCACCCCATACCGGGCACCATGAAGCAGGGAGTGGGGCAATATCGTTACTTTTTTGACGCTGTTGATGTACTCTGCAGGAGTAGTGCCAACATTTTGGCTCAACTCCTGCAGATTGTATAGGGCCCTTTGTATTCAGCAGCATGCTGCCTTCTAACTGCTGCACTGAGCAGGCGTTAAAAGTGGCAAAAAAAATTACGTAAGGAAATCTGTTAGATTTCCTGTGTGCCATTTTGTCATCCCCCCCTAATGGGGAGCGCCACCTTTGCATACATTATGCCTGTCACAGGCATAATGTAGAACAGAGGGTTACAAAGTCGGACAATGCATGCATTGCACCACTTTTTAAATATGGCTCTGCGATTTTGGCATTCTAACACAACATTAGTGTAAAAAAATGACACTAATGTGGTATTAGCATTGCGCTAGGGGCTCTTAAATATATCCCTTTGTCCCTGTCTAGCTCGCGCGGATAGCATTGTGCCAATCCTATGCTTAAAAACTTTGCTAGGTAAACAGACATTTGAGGTAAGCAAGTCTAGAGTGTCGCTGGTGTTGCAGGGTGCTACTTACTGGAGCTGCTTTCCACCTAAACTTGGGAACCACCCAGAGTTATTTCTTCTTTTTTGCATAATTTATGTGTTACTCTCACCCTAAAAGGGCTTTGTTTGGACTTATACTGGGTGCTTCCTTGTGTTTGGAAAAAGCTAAACCCCTCTGAAGAGCTCTAATGAGAGCGAAGCACATGTGAGGGGTTGCTTTCACTCATTCCAGGTTGGCTTGGATAGTATTTTACCAGTCCAAAGCTGCAATACTGTGCCTGGAATAGTGAATGGCTTTTGTCATTTTACAGCTCAGCGAGGATGACACTCTGTCAATTCTATGCTTATAGATTTTGCTATACAATTGGCAAAAGACTTTGTCCGTATCTAGCTCAGCATGGATATCACTATGCTGATCCTTTGCTGATCCTTTGCTTAACATTTTTTCTAGATAAACAGACATTTTAGGTGAGGAAATCTAGAGTATCACTAGTGGTGCAGGGTACACTTTACTGATCCTGCTTTCCACTTAAACATGGGAACTACCCAGAGTTCTTGCTTCTTTTTTGCACATATATACACATATATATATATATATATGGCACCAGCGTTGATATGATGAGCTGCAACCTTTAGTAGCCTATTATGTGAAAGTTTTTTTACCTAAATGTAGCTTCTAGAACTGAAGAATAGTCCATTTCAAGCTTGCATTACAGAATCTGTGTTGCAAAGAAGTGTTGAAAGTGTATACCAGGAAAGGAAGATTTTGACACCATTGCCCTCCACACACCCCTGAAGGAATTTCATTTGGAGGCGTTAATTTGGGACAATATAAATACAAGATGCCATTGCAACTAGGAGCAAAAATATCTGTCTGGCTGTCATATTGTTAGTTTTTACTAGAAGGTGTTTTTTCCCAAATTGATGAAATATTTTTTACTCTTATATTGTCTTTTGTCAGTCCTCAGTAGAACTGCTTCTGTACCGAAGAGAGGGTTGATTTCTCAAGATTCATTGAAGACCTAATTTTCAGAGCAGGTTGCAAATCATCTTGAGATCTTCTGCTATTTTTGTTAAGTATTGACCTATAGCAGCCTGTCATCAAGATAGGGATTAACAAAAATACTCTTTTTTCTGAGCTCGGCCACTAATTCTTCCATAGTTTTTAAGACGGTGCAAGGATCTGACCTGAAATGGCAGCACTCTGTATTGGTAGCTATTTCAGGTATTTTCTGTGCTAGGGTGCTTCTAGAAAGTATGCATTGTATAGGTCTATTGCACTCAGCCAATCGTTTTGCCTTAGAAGTTAAACAATTTGATGAATAGCAAGCATTCAAACCTTTTCCATTTTTATGTATTTGTTTGTGAACCGAAGGTTTGAAATTTGTCTAAATTCTTATTGAGGCTCTTTCTTTAGAACAAGGATGTTCCTGGAGTATTTGGCCAGACCAGTGCTGAATTTGAGCCAGTGGTTTCCGGAACGGGGCAGGCACAGGTACTTATTTTTGAATGCCAGCGCTTATTTTCCTGCATCAGGCAATTACTGCGAGCAAAAGACACATGTGGGAAAGACGGATAAAGAGAAATGCTTTAAAGTGTCACAAAGGGAGAAAGCAGAAAGCTGCAAGAGTGAGTTGAAGGGCAGGGAGTGCCTGTACAACGCTTAAAGAGGCTCAAAATGGATTTATAATTACGCTGACTCACTCTTCTGTGCTCGCACATTTGAATGCAGCAGCCGCATGTTTCAGAGGAGCACTTTGGGCACCGGCACATTTGTATTTACAAATAAAGCACTGGGCAAGACTTCTTTGTTTTGGATTGGCTCTGTTGCCTTTTGAAGGCATGGCAGACGATTCTTTCCTCAGAACTGAGAACTGGTGCATTTATGAAGGATTAAGAGGAATTGGTTGTGAATTGCTTTGAAACATAGAGCATATTGATGAGATATATTATTTAGCACCCAATTGTTTCTTTTGATTGCCATCCAATCTTCCTGATGTCAAGGTACCACTTGACCTGGAGTGGGAACTAGGGGGAGAATATCACTTTTAGGCAAGTAATATCGTTTTTCAGAATGTCATTGCTGTTAATATTGTTTTCAGTAATATTACTGTAAATATGCCTTTTAATTATGTGAAAGTGTTGATATATTAATTTTACGTGTTACTTCTGTTGGTATAAATGTTATTATTTTTTTAAAATACATTTTGTAATTTTAAGTGATTTAGAATGTTTTACTTAAATGTTGATGGTAATTTAAAGTATTTTATGTGTTGGTTTTGTAGGGGGATAGGTTGGGAGGGTAATTAAGTAATACTTAATTACTAATTAACAATGTATTGGTAATGAATTATGTAATTGATTATTATTTATTTAAATTATGCGGTACTGATTTAGTTCATTTATATTGTATGTGCTGCATGCTAGGTTTGTAGGGGTATAGGGTGGGAAGTTAATTAAGTCAAAATTAATTAACAATTATTAGTTAGTAATTGTTAATTGATTATTTAAATAAGTATTACCAATGTAAATTGTGTAATATTTATTTTGGGTATATTTTAGGAGCAGTCTGCAGGGCTTGTAGGGATATAGGGTAGTAAGTTAATAATTAAGAATTCATTGTTAATGGGTTATTTAATTGAATATTAGTTGTTAGAAATCAGGTAATTGGTTGATTGGGATGTAAACTTTAGTTAAACAGCAACCACAATCCTGCTCAAGGTAAGTGTTAGGCAAACTGCAAATTAACTTTTGCTCATTCCCTGGTAACCTTGCACAGAGCAGTGAGGCTTAAGTTAGAGATAATGTGTAAAGTATGTATGTAACACTTCAAAGAGTATAACAGTGAAAACACATTACAAAAAGATTCCACAACAGGTTAGAGAAATAGAACTTAGGCCCATATTTATACTCTGTTTGTGCCGGATTTGCATCATTTCTTTTGACGCAAATCCGGCGCAAACCTAACTCCATATTTATACTTTGTCGCTAGACCCGTCTAGCGCCAAATTTCTGGAGTAAGAGTAATTTTTGTTACTGTGGAAACCTACCTTACGCCAATGAGATGCAACGTAGGCCTTCCCGGGCAAAAGATGACTCAAAGGCATTTGCACCTTATTTATACTCCTGTGCAAAAATGACGCACGGGAGGAGGAGGGCTTTAAAAAATGGCTTTAAGCCTGTTTAGAGTAATTTTTTAACTTTCGAATCTTTCCTGACGACGACAGCAACCATAAGTACACACACTTACCTGTAATTGTTGTATATTGTCAATGTATGTACACTCACACGGTACACCATCGGGAAGGGGGTGCAAGAGGGACAACTACACAATAATACACACTGACACACACACTCACATACAGCCACACACACCCACACATACACAGTACACACACTACGGCCAACACACATGTAACAAACACACACACACACACAGAAAAACAGCACAGGCCCAGTCACAAACAATACCACACAACACCACAAAACGTCACAAAAACACCACAACCACACCATTGCCAGCACATTGGCAAGCACTCACAATAGACACTACCCAGGAACACATCACACATACAACACAAACTACAACCAACAGGGAATGAACACACACAATCACACAACCAAACAACTTAACAATCGATATACACATCACACACAGCACATCAAATCATCATACCATACACTAAACATGCACACAGTCAAAGCACACAAAGACACAAAACACAGCAACAAACACATGTCAACACAAACACCACTCAATACCATGACAACAACATGTTTCAAACAGACACATGCCCATCACACAACACACACCCTAACACTGAGGGACAAAAGCACTGCACACAGTCTCACTTTCGACCCAAACAATACAGGTAGCACAAGCACCACACACATAAAAACTGACACACAGCTAATGTCAGCCAGGAACAACTCTACACTAGGAAAAGAAATGCATGACAAAGATGTAACGTCAAAACCAACAACAGATTCTTTATGTTATATTCATTAATGAGTAATGTAAAACTCAAAGGCCATTGGCCAGTCCACAGTCAAAATCCCTGTGCACTGAATGCACATATGGGTGCCCCAAACTTGACTTCTAACTGTCATGGAACCTCTATGTGTAGGGGCATCAAGCGGGCAGGCAGGCACCTCAGGGGTTATCTGGGGTTGTGGAGGGGGTTTAGGCGTAGGCCTGGTAGGGGGGCCTTTAGGATTTGGCTTGGGAGAGGGGTTTAGGTTTACGCTTAGGGGAGGGTTGGGTTTTCTTGGGAGGGGTCTTGGCAGGGGGAGGGGCCTGGGTACTTGCAGGGGGTAGGGGAGGGCTTAGAGGTAGAAGGAATGGACTTGGGGAGGGAAACAGAACGTTTAGGGATCTCACAGGGGAGAGGAGTAAGGAAAACGGCAAACTCCAAAAGGAAAGCTTTTTTAGACACATGGGGACGGTCATAGCAAAAGGGTTGGACTAGGAGGGAGAGGGAGTGGTTGTCTGAGGTGTTGGTGTGGATGTCTTGGGTGCATGTTTGTGGGGGTATGCTTGTGGGTGGTGGGTGTCTGTTGGGTGGGCGAGTGAGGGTGTTTGTGTGTCTTGGGATGAGGGGGGCAAAGGTGCTGGGGGTTCCCATGGTGGGTGGGTGACTGTTGGTTGGGGTGGTGACTCTAGGTATAGTGGATGTGCTACATGTAGGAGTGTCAGTGGTTGTGGTGTCTGCAGGTGTGATGACTGGGGTGGATGTTTTAGGGACTGCTGTGGTGCTGTCTATGGGTAGGATAGGTATAGTGGTTGGATCTGTGAATGTTGGTGTGGTGTCTGCAGGTCTGTCTGTGATGCTGGGGTAGTGGGGGTATCAGGGCAGGTTGTGACTGTTTCTGTGTGTGCATCTGAATGTTGCTTGTGTGCATGCCGGTGGTGTGTCTTGTGGTGATTACTTTTGTCTGATCTACCCTTGGTTGTTGAGGTGGATGCATGCCTGTCTGTTTGTGTGCTTTGGCTGGGTCTGAGAAGAGGGATTGGGAAGAGGAAGGCGAAAGGGGGAAGGTAGACAAAGGGTGACTGGTACACGCCGACTAGAGAGTGAATCTCTGCTCCCCGGACCCGTTACTCCGTGTCCTGCTGTTACCGATTTGATTGCAAATAGGAGGTGTATACACACACGCCTCATGTATAAACGTGGACTTTAAGTGCGGCTCTTAGTACTTGTTCACTATCAGTTGAAACCTCTAGGAAAGCATTCTTTTGAATTCTCTTGTACCGTCATTAGTTTTGAATGGATTATCGTCTGAGCCCTGAGGAAGTCAATGAGAATATCCTCTCATAAGACGAAACATGTGTTGGCTGTTGTCTGTTCACCAATATATAAGAATTACATCTCAAGAATAAAGTAGATTTATGCTAATGTTTCCCGGTCTACAGTATACTTGATTGATTGGAAGAGGACATTATTATATCCGAACACAGACTTTTGACCCGTTATTACTTCACGAGTGCCTTGGCGTTTGTTTGATTTTTTTTAAAGGGTGACTGGTTGCCATCAGTGTGGAGGCCAGAGCCTGAAAGGATCACTGTAGGCCAGCCAGTGCACTGTGAATACCCTCCAGGAACACATTACTCAGTTAGATTTGAGTTGCCAGCCCCTGGATGGCATTCACAATGGTCTACTGACCCACAGACATCAACCTCAGGAGGTCAATAGCATCCTCACTGAGGGTAGCAGGGCTAACAGGAGATGGGGCAGAGGTGCCTGTGGCAAAGGAGATGCCCATCCTCTTGGGTGAGTGGGCATGGCCAACTGGGTGGGTAGCTACAGGGTGGGTGGTGGTAGAAAGGGGGGTGGCAGACATAGGTGCTGCTCAGGTGGTCCCAGATGAGTCTGCCACCGCCAGGGAGTGTCCACTGGAGGAAGATTCCGAAAATGATGACACGGAATCTGCCCCTCACCCCCCGTGGCACTCCCCTCGCCCTCCAGGCCCCTGGGCCCCTCGGTGTACGTGGTATCATGACTTGAGGTCCTGTGGCCAGTAGCTTCCCCACTCAGCTGTGCCCCATCTCCTTTGCCTGCCGATGCTGATGCTGGAAAACAGAAAGAGAGGTTGGGTCATCATATTCTTTTCAAACACTAACATCACATTGTACACATCAATCACATTACAACCACTTGTACTGCACCCCCAGGTAGAACTAGGTTAATGCCAACATCATGTCATGACTAGATACCATCCACACCCCTACATTACAACGTCAAACACCAGCTACTGCGCCTATTGCACTCCTACAATACCATCATATTAGTAGAAGTATCACAATAACCATTACATGACAACCTGGCTTGCCAACACGATTCGGAGTCCCAATCCACAGCAACATACTCAACCAACAACCAAGCAATGGGAAATAGTGGTAAGATACATTTCAACATATCACATACACAAAATCCCCACATACCTACAATATTAGCTGATGTCATGTACCAGGAAAGAAACCTTTCCATATGCCAAACACAAGACAGCACGTTACCATTTCATGTCACATGGTCTACAACCTTCACAATTGATATTTACAAACATGCAACAACTATATTTGCCTTTTCCTACATTGTAGTGTGATAAAGTCTAAACCCATGTCACCAACACATGTCCCAGTACTCATGTAGGAAAGGATGATACATACTTTGTTGAGCTACTCATCATAGTCATTCTCCACCTGTATACAAAGTCATGCACACTTGTAGGGGCCTACTGAGCCCACAGGAGTTACCCACAGACAACCGCAGATACCATACCAACACCTTAAATACAATGGATACCTGCCATTGGCATGAAAGCTACATACAGAACAACTAATCATGATGATTGGCAACATCAGTAGCCCATATTTAAAGTGGCAACATCACTATCCACAATTCAGACAGAAATAATCTTACGTTTGTATATGAAAACTACAATGCCATTACACACTTCTGAGGTTACCAAGATAGAGACCTACATCTTGAGGCGAGCCAAATGACTGACTACACATACCATTCCACCAACATGTGAAGGTGAACTACCATACCTGCATCACAACTAGGTCAGTACAAACAATGGGATTTCATACAAACAGACTTCAAAACATATCCACAATACCAAACGTAAGTATGTTTAGCTTGCATCACAATGTTAATATATGGCAGAACCTAACAATGTACACATGATGTTGGCAAAAATCAGTGTAGATTGTACCTATTAATAAGATTTTGTGGCCTACTTAGCATGCCCACAACACATTTGAATAGGAAATTGCTGCATAGCCTCTTACCATCCAAAGAACATGTACATGGTACAAATATTCGGAGCTCTCATTTCAATGATATGGGTTGCACTCGGAGTCTAGTTATACCGCCATGGTTTCCAACATGCAGGATGTCCATTCTGATGAAACATTGCAGGTGCCAATGTATAGTCCTTAATTACCAATGGGGATACCATCTAACAGGTCTGAGCAAGTGAAGCAAGTGTGGCATGTGAAATGTCAGATTGAGATCACAACCTCACAACATGTTTACACTCATTTAAAACCTCAGGAATAGTAGGACTGTTTTCAACTTGTCAGACTCTATGATGCATATAGAGATGGATCAAGGGGCATTGGAATGTACAGAGGGCAAAGACTTGGACAACTTACCATTAGGCTATTGGGAGTATGGATCTGTAGGTGGCAAGGATCAACCAGCAGGGTACAAAGAGCAGTATAGTGGTACACATATGACACATTCATATGTGCATCATCATATGCTACTGTACAAAAGGGATGATATATTGAGTAATATGTCCCTATACACAATACTATGTGCACACCTATGTACCACTGTTGAGGACTGCACATCTAGGTGTTCCTAGAAGACATTTTACCTTTTGCACTTACCACATTTTCACAGCTTAGTCTTTTACATCATACACTGACCTGGCAGAGGGATGTACATTAGTGTAGTCTGAACTTACCCTCTTTCTGTTGCCGTTCTGCTCTCAAACCATTGGGCCATTGGGGAGTGGGGGGTTAAGGTCTGATGGACACCCCTTCCTCCTTGGGAGGACATCCCCCAGCTAGGCCTCTGCAGTCTTACATTCCCAGCGTCTCTGGTCCCACCGCTTCCTACAGTGGGTGCTATGCCGGCTGTGGACCCCCAGGGTCCACACTTTCTTGGTGATAACACACCAGATCCTCTTTTTCTGATGGGTGTTGACCTGCATGGATGACACAGACAAGAGGAGAAAGTAATGTCCACATGCTCCATCCCAAAACAAGTAGGCTAAAACATCAAGTTAGTGCAAGGAGCAAAACATACCCTTCCTCGGACTTCAAACAATTTTCCAAGTCACCATCTTTAGTCAGACCATGTGTGAAGTGAAGTCAGGCATACAACATCCATAACCAGTACCAGGTTTTGTCTGGAAACATATGACCAGACCTCAAGAATGTCCTTAAAATGGTATATCTCAACAACTATTTGATGTTAATGTTGTAATGAATATTTGTGGTCAGGGTATATACATCACACACTACCTACGATGTATCAGGGGTAACAGTCTTTCTATGGACATGTGCACATGTCCATCTACCCACGCATGATAGCTCAATCCTTCATTCCTGCACATTTCATCTACATCTTCATATGCTCCATCTTTCACCTATTGGTATTGCATTAGACTCACCTGCTCCTCTGGTGCACCATGTAGCTGTCCACACAGGGGTAAGACCTCCTCATTAGCTTGTCCAGCTCTTCTGGGGAGAAGATATAGGCCCTATCACCTGCAGGACATTGCATGATTGCTCCCAGAGGCAGTACACAGCAGCTCAGGTCATGGAGTTCTTGCTGGCAGCAGTGTCAGGAGTCAAGTAAGATGGTGGTCACGCCCTCCACGTACAGGACCTGCGGCAGACATCGCCATTGGCTCAAGTCCGCCAAAGGCAGCAATGTGTTCCAATGGCAATTTCCACTGTGGTTATGACTGTCTACCGCCATGACGACATCCGCAGGCAGAGTCAGTTCACTTCCTGATGTCCTGTACAATAGGTCAGGCAGCTGCCATTTTAGGCAACAAACAATAAACATTCATGTACAATGAAGTAATGAAATGTGTGTTATTTACTGAAAACTCATATCTATGATAATTTTCTAAGTGCTGGTTTTCTGTTTACAAGTGTCAATGTGTATGTCATTAGTGGGGGAAGTGAAATTACATATTTTTGCATTAGGTACATGAAACAAAACTGTATTGTCACCATACTAAAGACAACCTGAAGATAGTATGGGTACAACAAATATGTGTTACTTTTCAACCTGGTCTCCATTTAGAGACCATGCAAGGTTTTATGGGATTTAAATGAAGTACACTTTCATATTTTGCCGAGCTATGTGCTGAATACCGCATATTCATTGTTTCATGTGACATGATTTAAATATATGTGTGACGTTGGTGTGAGCATACTTATGATGTATAGATTGAGACATTCACATACATTCTTGTGTTGTCCCACATAGTTACCCTGGCCTGAGGAGATCAAGACAATCTCTAGTGTACCATGCACTAGCAGACCTGCAGTCCATGGAGGAGCGACACGTGATCCAAATATATCTCCTGGATAGGCACACAATTATGGATCTATGTTGTCAGTTGGAGCCAGATCTGATGCCTGCCATTCACAATCCCAATTGCATACCTACCATCGTTCAAGTCATGGCAGTGCTACAATTCCTTGCCACTGGGTCATTTCAGAATACAGTGGCTCTAACTGCAGGGATGTCTCAGCCTATGCTCGGTCTGGTTTTGAAGGCTGTACTGTCTGCATTGTTAAAACACCTGGACCGCTACATCAGATTTCCCCAATGTGAGCATTTGTCTCATGTGAAGGCAGATTTCTATGGTTTGGCACACATTGCACATGTAGTTGGAGCCATAGATGGCACCCAGGTAGCCTTGGTTCCCCTAAGTGCTAATGAACAGGTATATAGGAAGAGGAAAGACGTTCACTCCATAAGTATCCAAGTGGTCTGTTTGGCTGACCTATACATTTCACAAGTTCATGCAAGGTATTCAGGATCAGTCCATGATTCCTTCATCATGCAGAACAGCAATATCCCACTGCTGATGACATGACTATACACAGAGAGAGTCTGGCTGGTTGCTAAGTCATACATGTCATGTGTGTCTCTACCTTTTTTCCTGTTACCATAAACGTGAATGTCCAAAAGTAAAGTTTGCATTGGTGTCACTATACCTTACAGGGGATTCTGGCTACTCAAACTGTCCTTCCTTATTGACACCAGTGAGGTACCCAACCACGTCAGGGGATGTCAGGGGATATCCTCTTCAATGAGGCCCATGGAAGGACAAGGCATGTCGTGGACGTTTCGGCTCCAGAAGGCTTTGCAGCATAGACAAGTCTGGAAGAGCCCTCCTTTACTCACCCTACAAGGTATGTCAAATAATTGTTGCCTGCTGCATGCTCCACAATCTTGCCCTGAGAAGTCAAATACCATATGAGGGCGAGCCAGCAAATCCTGTGGGTGGGCTCCAATGCCCATGACTGTGACATCCATGCAGTGTGTTACTTGGAGTTGTGTACAGAACTGTTATGTATATAGTCGTTTGTTTTGGAAAAATACAATCAAAGTCACATTTGTAGTCATGCATTGACAATGTGATGTCTGTGTTTCATTTTTGCCTATGCCTACTCTCTTGTCAATCACAGATTTGCAGATTGACTGTTTGGCTGTTTGGCTCTTCCTCATTTGGCAATCTCAGAGAGTGTCACAGGCAAATGGAATTTACAGACCAATATGAGAAGTGGACATGGATTAAACCAGGTACTGTTTAGCATGAGATTTGTGGTGTGTGTGTTCTATGCCCATACTGCCAGGACAGTGGGATGGAAGTGACCTTTTCCATAAAAATACCTGTTTGGTAATGGAGGTAGCTCAAAATGGGCCATGTGTGTATCCATTTGTGTCTAACACATGTCATAATGTGGTATCCAGACTCTCAAACACCATTATGGTTGATGCTGTATGTGTACTAACTTGTGCATAGCTGTCAGTGAGTTTCCTCATTGCAGAACAATGTGCATGTGTCTGAAGATGGACATAGGAGAGTGGAAAGCCTGCAGATACCTGACCATGATAATTGGAAGGTTTCATGACTTGGAAATTTAGTACTGACCTCTGATTCATGTGGTAGGGTCATTTGTAAGGTATAGGTATGTGATAATGCTTTAGCTGATGATAAATGCAACCAATCTGTCTGCCTCCTGGGATGGTGAAAGACTGACATGTCCCTAACGTTTGTATTCTGTGGGTTGGTAGTGAATTACACCTAAGCTGAAACACTGAAGTCGACAGCAGTATTTCGCTATGTGCTGATTGCCATTCTCCAAATAAAAATGTGGAGATGTACAATACAGGTGATTTGTGTCATTTCTATGGTACATTCCCAATGCAATATGTATTCTGGTTATACACTATGTGTGATGACCTCAACAAAGGTTTAACACTGGAGAGGGACATGTTGCTACAATAGTTGCCATACATGACAGTTGTATATGGCTGATACATCACACTTACACAGGATCTGTGGTTAAGTGGTATATATTGGGGAGTGTACAACAAAATTAGTGATTTGAAACAGAAATAACACAAAGTTAACAGTGAAGGGTTCAGTCATAGTGGATGAAATCACCAAGCTACCTGCTCCATCATGTTCTGAAACCTAACTCCTTGCACCATAGGAAAAAGGAGTTAGGTTTCAGAACATGAAATGGGGTGTATCAGTGGTACACAAGGGAAACCAATCAGGAGAGGTTCACATCCTGGCAGTGGGTTTGGTCTTGACATTGCTGCTCCTGGATGTCTGGGTCGACGTCCACGTTTGTGGGGTGGGGGGGTTCTTTTGCTACAGAGGGTAAGGTGTTTGAGGCATTCCCTTCCCCTGGCAAGGCCTCAATTCTACTAGCGGCCACAGATGTAGAAGGGCCATATGTCTCGTTGCTAGTGGAAGAGGCCTGATGTTGGGTGCTAAACCTACTCAGGGTAGTGTTCATGTCCCTCAACACCCCAGAAATAGAAGCCAGGATGGCATTTTGTGACTGCCACTGCTGCATGGCTTCCTAGTGGATGTCCCTCTGCAGATGTTGGATCTCCCTCATCATGGTCATGCCTTGGGAATTTTGGTAGGCTCCCAAGACTTGGGAGATGGCCTCCCGGTCAGTTGTGTCCCTGGGAGCCCCAATCCTCTATCCCCACACCATCCCTGCTAGCACACCCTACCCCCATGTACTTGTGCCCCTGTTACACTCTGCCCACTCCAACTGGTGGCAGGACCATCATTGTCAGGGGTGATATTAGAAGACTCAAGAACCTGTACTGGGGGTACACGATGGAAGAGACTGTCCTTGGGACACAGGTTTGGGGGAAGATAGTTGCCTGTGATGTAGTTGCAACAGGGCTGGGAGGAGTCACTGTGGGCAGGGTGAGGCTAACAATTATTGACTGACCAGGTGTCCCTGATGGGCTACCTTCACCCTCAGTTTCTAAACATCCAGGGGTGTTATCCTCACTGGAGCCTTCATCCAGAGGGGTAGTGTCAGTCTCTGGTGTCCTCTCCATGTTGGGGATAGCAAAGTTACCTGTAGGAGACATGGAACACACAGTTGCCATAAGTGATACAACAATTTATATATGCATTAGACAACTAAACATGCCATGTGAGATGCACACACTGCTTTTACATTATTCCCTGAAATGACAATGACAGCTGCTACTAAATCTTGGTTAGTGCAATGTGGGACACAGAGATTTGCGATTGCATACAGCATCCTCCAAGCTCGTGGAGTATATTGGTGTTGAGATGGCTGCTGATACCCTCATATGTTGGATGAGTAAAGACAAGAGGCATCGTTGAGTCAATTAAAAGCTAAACAATGTACAATGGTGTCAGAGCTGGCACACAATATAGGAGTTACAAGTTGACCTGGGCCGCTGTCTGGATGTACTGCAAGTGCATCCAGTTGGCCATTTAGTTGTATCCCCCAGGTGAGTATATGGCATTATTAGGAAGTTTTTCTCAGAGGCCAGTTTGGTATGGGGCACAGCTGGAGCTGTGATTTGCTTATAATGGTACTAGTAGTGGGCCATTGCACAGCTGTCATTGCCATGGACTGTTAAATGGTGGACCATTCAGGATGGGTTACTTTGATTGTAAGTTTCACATGCAAGACATTTCAAACTTAGTGCACTGTTTCGGTTTTGTTAATGGTGGAACAGTGCCTTCTGGGAATTGTAGTGCTCTCTATCCCCAGTACTTCACATGCTCTTCCCAAACACTGTGGCCCAAGTTGAGTTTACCTGACATGCGGCATGGCAGAAAGGAAAGAGGCATTTGGAGATTTGGACAGAGGTGTGGTGGGTGGTTTGGTCATTGGGGTGGGGAAAGGTGATCAGTGAGCATGCAGGACAAAACTGTTTGGTAACATGAATGTTGTTGTTACTTAGCCGACTCCACTCCCCAAGGTATTCCTGTTAGGCCCTCAGGATGCGGGATGTCCAAGACCTTCTCCTCCCATGATGTGAACTGTGGGGGAGGAGGTGGGGGCCCACTGCTAGTCTTCAGGACTGCCAGCTGGTACCTGGATGCCATGGAACTTACCTTCACCCTGAGGTTGTTCCACCTCTTCCTGATGTCTCCCCTTGTGTGTGGGTAACTTCCTACAGCATTCACCGTGTCGACTATCCTTTGCCACAACTCCATTTTCCGGGCTATTGATGTTTGCTGGACCTGTGATCTGAATAGCTCTACTCTGACAATCGTATCCACCATGACCCTCAACTCATCATCAGTGAATTGTGGATGATTTTGTGGGGACATGGTAGTGGTGGTAAAGACGGTGAGATAGTGTAAAAGGATGAACAAATGTTAGTGAAGAGGTGTGGGTACTGCAATGTGAGTGGGTGACGGTCGTTGAGTTTTGTGTGTGTTAACAAATTGTGTGTTGTGTATGTTGTGCAATTGTGGGATGAGTGTTGAGTGAAATGTGTAGGGGTGCCTATTGTTTGTTCAGCTAGTTCTTTTTATTTTTGCTAGTCTCTGGCTGTGATTGGCGTTCTGGTTGCAAAGGATTATGGGTTGTGTTGTGTTGTGGTCTGTTTTATAGTGAAGTGTGTAAGTGTGTCTGGTGTGTGAATGCGTGTCAGGTGTGGGGTATTCAAACTATCCAATCCGGTGTAGTGTTCTGACTGATAGGAGTTCAGTCCGTCACGGTTCGCACCACCAATGGTTTTCCACCATGGAGGAACCGCTCTTGTGATTTGTGGATCGTAATGTGATTAGATGGTTTTTGTAAGGCTCGAGATGCTGGTGGTCGAACTGCCTGTTTTCCATCCACCAGTGTCCTTTTTTGGAAGTCTGTGCTGTGTACCTCTTAATATGGCAATTGCATGAAGGACAACATGGTGGTCTTTTGGCGGCCGCCACTGAGGCAGTTTTACCGTCAGACCACCAAAGTCATAATGAGGCCCTAAATGTTATTTGACTGCTAACTATATAAATAAATTAATTTATTAATAACTATGAGGGTCATTATGACCTCGGCAGTTGGTGGAAATGTGGTGGTAGTACCACCAACAGGCTGGCAGTACATCCAGCCACATTATGACATTGGCGGGTTGGCTGAAGCCCACCTGCCAATGTACCACAACTACCGCTATGGCGGTAGCAGCCGCCGGGATGGAGATAACAATCTCCAACCCAGCAGCCACTACTGTCCCGTCGGCGGCATCATGACCCTGCCTACCGCCATGATTTGAATGGCATTCGTAACCCCATGAAAACCATAGTGGTAGGCTCCACCAGTGACAGGGAATCCCTTCCCTGTCACTGGTAGGAGGCCCCACCCAACACTCCCCAGACAACCTCCTCTCCATCCACGCTCCCCCCTTCAAATTCTCACCCACAATACATGCACACTCTCAGGCACAGACCACACATTCACACACTCACTCACACAGGCATACATGCATTCATACACGCATGCATCCATTCATTTACACACACATCCGTACACACATCCAAACTTACACGCAGACACACATTCACATTTGCATTCATACACGCATTCTCACACATTCACACACATCCAAGCAACACTACACACTCATTCGCATGCACGCACACACTCATGCACATACCTCCAGCCCCCTCCCCTGTCGTAAACCTGACTTACCTGAATCAAGGGGGTCTTCGGGCAGGGGATGGGATGGGGAGCTGCCCCTGCCAGCAGGGCCCGACAGCAGAACACCGCCAGGCTGTATTATTTTTTATAATACAGCTGGCAGCAGTCTACTGGCGTGGCCCCACTGATGGTAGCAGCGCCACCTTAACACCATCTGCCAGTATGGCCAAAGCCTTCTTGTGGAGGAAATCCCACTGTGGTCATATTATGGCGGACTGATGTTAGCCACGGCGATGGTCTTTTGGCGGCCGTCGCAGCGGCAGTAGGCGGTACTTACTGCCAAATTTATAATGTGGCCTATGTACTTGTTATACAATCGCCGCTGCTATATGGGGTTCCCCCCGCTAACCATACACAGTCTATCCCTGCACCCGGTCCTAGATGCCCTTCGTCATCTCTTTCTGAGACAGACTGACTAGGAGATGACCTTTCGGAAGTGGCTCTGAGTAATTGTGAAGATGAGGACATTCATCTTACTGTCCTCAGCATCTCTAACTCTGTTGTCCCTTTGACCCTGGCAGATTTTGTTAATCAGAGATCACCCACAAGCACCATGTGCCAAGCATGCGAGGAATGTACTCCAAGCCTGATAATCGTTCCTTGTACTCTGGGGTCCACCCACATGGTTAATTTACCAAATACAAATATAGCTGGGGCAACATCCAGCGAGGTGAACAAGGCACAGAGTGAGAAAGCTACTGGTCCCAATATACCTGAGGGAAATAGCATGGTTCCTAGCAGTACCCCCCCTCTAGGAAATATCCCCAGAATGAAGAAAGGTCCACAAAAACAGAGGATCTCGATAAGGTACTCAGCTGGAATATAGCAGGGTTGGAAAGTAAACTTCAAAGCCCAGGATGGGGCAACTTTATCGATGATCACCTGATTTGCCTTTTTCAAGAAACGTGGCATTGGAACCCAAATATAGACTAGGCTTTAAAAGCTATTGGGTTCCAGCACGCAAGTCATCTTCTGGGAGACCATCGGGAGGGCTGCTTGCGTGGTTAAATAGTTCTCTTAGGTGTAAGATAGAAGAAATAGATATGGGTTGCCCTGATTTGCAAGTCTTATTAATAATGATTTTTGAAGAGAGACCTTTACTATTAATTAATATCTATAACAGGAATGTGAGCTCCCACACTGATTCTGATGTTCTGTCCATTCTGGATAGTTTTCTTAAAAACAATTCCTCCTTCTTTGTCTTGATTGGAGGGGACTTTAATGTTACATTCAAACCCAATCCCTTAGTCCAAGGGATATGTAAAGAAGAGGATGCCTATTGGGGCATCCCTCAGTTAGTCTCCAACAAAAGACCAAGACTGAATAAATCTGCGCGCTTACTGGCTGACATCACACTAGCTCATGGCCTCCGAGCCTGTAACGGTCGCTCGCGCTCGGATGCAAATTTGCAAGCTACCTTTAGGCGCGGAGGGCACAGTAGTCATATTGATTATATACTTCTTGACATCTGACTATGGAGCCACATGTTCGATATGAGGGTTCAAGAGCAGATTGAGAGTGATCATGACCCGCTGATTTTATCGACTAGAGGACTCTTCCCTTCGTTTAAAGTGCCCTACTTTAAGACCCATGCTCCTCAGCTGGCCCTAACAAATAACAGACGCAAATTAAAATGGGAATCTGTTATTTCTTCCCCTAAACACCTGGCATCTATTTACAATCTGCTTGCCAACCAAATGGAGTGTATGATTTGGCTTAACGAGGACGGGGAGGGTGACAGACTCTTCGCAGCCCACATTGAATTGGTTCAATCTTTAAAGCACCTTTTTACAAAAAAGATTTTCAACAACCCAAATAAAAAGCACTGCGCTCCCTGGTTCAACAAATCTTGCAGGGAAGCACAACTATCTCTCCTGAAAGCTATAAAAGAAGGCCATGCTGAGTTGTTAAGAATAGCCAGGAAGGATTACAAGAAGGAATGTTCCAAGGCACGCAGAAGCTGGGAAGAGGCCAGATGGGTTACCATCCTGGAGACTGCTAAATCCAACAACACATCCAGGTTTTTTAAACTAATAGCTGACGATTGCAGTGATTCCCCTGCCGCACCTGGCTCCTCAATTCTCTCAGCAACATGGGTAGAGCACTTTGGGCAACTATACGAATCTGAAGCATCTCTGTGGGCCCCTGATGCCTCAATAACCCAAGAAACCACCCTGATTGTATTCTCTCTAACCGAAACCAGAGCAGCAATAGATTAATTGAAATGGGGAAAGGCCCCTGGCCCAGATAAGATTCCTGGTGATTTATACAAGTCAAGACCCGACATATGGGCACCATATCTCAATCTTAACTACAATGCAATTGCAGCGGGGGCTCCCGCTCCACCTACTTGGAAAGGGGCTGAAATAGTACCCATTTTTAAAAAAAGAAATCCCAACACCCCGCCACTATCGTCCGATTTGTCTTCTTGATAACTCCCAAAAAATATATGCAAAACATCTCCTGACGAATGGATTATGGAGTCTGAAGCTCTCTCTGACCTACAAGCGGGATTTAGACCTGAAGTGAGTACAGTTGACCAAGCCCTAAGATTCCTGTCAATAAAATGGAAGAATGTTGACCTGGGGAGGGGTAATCTCTATGTGGTCTTTATAGATCTCAGAGCCGCATTTGATTTGATCCCCAGGAACTTGCTGTGGTCAACACTATCAAACATGGGAGTGCCAACTGGTCTTCTGAAACTCATTGCCCAACTTCATGAAAATACCTTCGCTCAAATTAGATGTGGTCAGGGGGGTGAGTTGACTGACCCCGTAGCTATTAAAAAAGGAGTTAGACAGGGATGGGTCCTGGCACCCACTCTTTTTCTGCTCTATATTAATAATTGCATCCACTACTTAGAGAATTGCACAAATGATTCACCTAAACTGGTTGGGAAAAAAATCCCGTGTCTGCTATATGCAGATGATACAATTTTGCTATTGAAATCGCCAATGGGAATCCAAAACTTTATTAATCAATTCTGTGTCTATTGTAGTGATTATGGTCTGGACGTAAACGTTAAGAAAACAAAACTTATGATATATAGTACTTCAAAGAAACGACCGCACGTTAGAATAGAAATGAACTCGATTCCGTTGGAGAAAGCAGAAGAGTTCGACTATTTGGGTATCAGACTATCGACTACAGGCAAATGGAAGGCAGCCATTGACAAAGGGGCTCTTATTATAAGCCAAAGAGGTGGGGCCCTTGTCCGTAGATCTAGAAAGGCTCTGAGCCCCCCCTTGAACATACTTGCGGAGATTTACAATGTCCAAATCCGAGCGGCGGCCCTATATGGAGCGGAACTTTGGGGATCTCACAAAAACCTGGACATTCTGCAAACTAAAGAAAATTATTTCCTTAGACAGGTGTCCCGGTTAGGTATGGGCACACCAATGACCCCTCTAAGGCTCGACCTAGGTTTAAATAGCATTAAAACCACAGCGGCCCTAAGACCTCTTTCCTATTGGATTCGTTTCTGGAAATCTGTTGAACTCGAACCATATAGGTTGGCTATAAGAGAGCTCATAGCCGTCCCCCAGGCACTGGAGAAAATTCCTTGGTTGAAGGAGATGAAATTTGCCTGGGATAAATTAGGTCTTCCCCACTACTGGAAATATCCGGATCTAATCCCCAATAATGCAAGGAAACTTGTTAAAAGAAGATATTGGGAGAAAGTTAATGAAGACTCCCTGCACCAAAAGGGGGCGGGCAGGCTAACAATGGAATTTCTCCAACTTAAGCACGAGCCCTGGGCTGAGAACTTCTTGAACCTTCCTATGCCTCAGTATGCCCGTGTTCTATATCTCCAGCTAAGATATGGTACATTGCCTATTAATGGTTTTACGGCCCACTGGCCATCTAACATCGCCTCAACTGATAGATGTATCTCTTGCCAATACTGTAAAGAAACAACAGAGCATATATTATTCTTCTGCCCTTTGTATAAGAGTCCCAGAGTGAGGTGGATCATTCCCCTCTGCAAAAATTTATCATTGCAGGATAGAGCAAACGCCATCAGAATTTGCACATATGATACATCCTCCGTGGTAGCTACTACAGTTACCAAATATCTATTGGAGGCCTGGCTCATCCGTCGCAGGTTTATTGTATCAAAGGGCATTTGAGCTATCCTGACAATAGTCCACAGAAGGAGTCTCAACTGTTATATTCTATGTAGTATCAGTAGGAATTTTCACTAGGAACTTGCTGCCCTCTATATGACTAATAGAGATTGTACAAGCTTTTAGAGTCATTTTTGCAGCAGAAATCTAATAGGCTTCTTGACAAAGTATTTTACATCTGAATGGGAACTCTATTTGTCTTTTTGAATTGAAGAGGTCCGGGTCTTATGGGAAAATAGCTGCACACATTGGCATGTTAGATAAAAGTTTTATATCCTAGGTTTTACCTTTTCTTAATTCTTTTACCATTTTTAGCCTTGTTTTATCTTTATCTATTGTATTTTTATCTATGATCAAAAGCCTAGTCCTGTTGATTTTATCGCTATATTGTTCTGATTACTATTGGTTTTCATATTGTTACTACGAATTTTTAACATAGATTATTTAATATGTAAGATTGTTATCTCTGTTATTCTCAATGGTCTAGATTTCTAGACCGAATGAATTCAAATAAAAAATACTTGTTATACTGTTAACTTTTTTATGGAGTATAGAATCTTTATGTGTATTACACATGTATTTTTAAATGTTGTTTTTTACAATTTTTGGATGATTTTATTAGGAAGAAAGTCAACATATATTGTTTTACAATGATTAATATTTATATTTACTTTATCAATTTGTTGCCTATTATCTATATATTTTTTAAATTGTATATTTTTTAACATTTGTAGTTTATTTTATCGTAAGTATTTGTGGCAGTTTGTGCTATGATATTTGTTATTTGAATACATTTTATATATATTACTTGAAATTAAATATATTGGTATTGATTTTATCTTAATTTGGTATTAATGGGAGTTGAATTTGTTATATGTAATGACATTTTTACCTTGCTTTCTTATTGTAATTATTTATTCATTGGTATTTAGTTTTTTAAGACGCAACCACACAAACACATATCTATATCTAAATATATATATATATAATCAACATAAAAAAATAAATATATATATATATTTTTTTTATGTTAATAATGTTTATATTGAGTTTAAAACATTTTCTACATTAATAGTGTGATTCATATATGTTATGTGCTTGAAGAAAAGCACACTTTCCCTACTGTTGCTTAGACCTGTGTATGAATAGTACATCTAACCCCTCTGAAGTCCAAGACTCCCTACCATTGAGCTGACTGGCATAGCTATAGTCAGTGGAACCCCTCCAATGTCGAATGCTTTCTCTACTGTAGCTTAGACTAGAGTAGGAACAGTAAATTGAACCCCTCCAAAGTCCAACGCTTTCCCTAGGGTTGAGCTGACTGAAGTAGGAACAGTAAATTTAACTTCTCCGAAGTCCAACATTTTTCCTACAGTTGAGTTTTGTGGAGTAGGAACAGTATATCTAAGACCTCCAAAGTCCAACGTTTTCCCTAGTGTTGAGCTGACCAAAGTACGTACAGTAAATTTAGCCCCTCTGAAGTCCAACACTTTCCCTACTGTTGGGCTGACTTGAGTAGGAATAGTAAAACTAACCCCTCCAAAGTCCTACACTTTCCTTACTGTTGCATAAACTAGAGTAGAATAGTATATCTAAAATTCAAAGACTCCAATACTTTCCCTAATATTGATCAAATATATTTTATAGTACCATTTGAATATTTTATATTATTTTTTCTATTTTTTCCAGTGTTTATAATATTTTTTGTAAATGTATTTTTAGGTTTGTAACTTTTCATATTTAATTTATTGCCTATTTTATATTATATTCTGCAATTGAATTGTTTACATTAGATACATAGATCGATCGATAGATAGATAGATAGACAGATACATACAGATATAGCTATGTATACATAGATATATATCTATAGATATACATAATTCTTTCTATAGTTGTAAATTAAAAACAAATTTTTTAAAAAAAATAATTTCATGTAAATATATATTTCAATAGTATATATATTTATAAATAAAGGGATAAAGGGACACACACGCGTTTTGAAATTTGAGTAAGAGAGAGATGGAGGCTGGGAATGCACCTGCCACTACAGTACAGCTAAGTGCCCAAAACCAAAATGTTCTTGGTATTACAATCCACTGAGAGAAAATATGATTGGGACTGAGTAAAAACAATTAAGAAAAATCAGAGTGGTATCCAGCTTGGTGCATTATGGGAATTGAAGTCTGTTTGTAATCATGAATGAATTAAAGGAGGAGTAAAAACTTACTTAAACACTAGTGGGCGTGTTTCCTGTAATTACCGGCATCTGAAGAAGGCACTTCGCCGAAACGCATCATGCTGGGGTGAGGAAGTGGAATCCAAGAGTGCCCCTGACTCTGTAGTGGAGCTGCTTGGTTTGTACATTAATTACGTGCAGTGCTGCTTGCACGAAGGAGGCACCCACATGATAGAGTTTGGTAACAAAGAGCAGCATTTGGGTGAATATATATGCGCCAACTTGTTTGTGGAAGAGATGGACTTATCTAAATTATGGTGAGCATATGTCTCTTCATTTCATGATTCACAGCACCGATGCGACCCTTTTAACTACATAGAGGGTCCGGGGATAAAGCATTTGAACGCCAACAGTTATTGTGCACAGTGGTTAAATAAGACACGAAATGGATCTCTGTGAAATAACAGTGCAGGTATTGGAGCATATGCACGAATGTTGAAGTGCGGAGAGTTGAATTATTGAAATAATGAAAATGTGAACAGATCTTGGGAAGATTAATGCTACAAACTACTTACTTGTCACTGCACCAACATTATTCGTGCCACCTGCCTTGTCTTTTCAACTGCTCACAGAATAATGAAGCTCACAGGTGTGGGATATGAAGGTATAAATCCCACAATGCCTCTGCGCACTGAAGACAGACGTTTTAAAACAGCATTGAAAAAGACTTTAAACCATTTGATAAAGATGAGATGTCGAAACGCGTCATGGAGCTTGATTTATGCTGCTTAAGAAATTCTGCCTGTCATTAAATCAACTTGCTAAAGAATTCCCCGGGAGTGCAGTGTTTTTCTCTTATGTGATTCTATATTAAGGGTCGTGGTCTTGACCCTTACACCAGCACCAGCAGCCAGAGTGCTTTTTGCGTTGAGGTTGAATATATATATGTATATATATATATATCTATAAAACACACATATTTATGTGTGTATTTAGATAAGTATTTATTTAAATATAGTATTAAGTATTAGTGGAAGTCATTTAATGTACATTATATTGATGTTATATATTGAAATATGTAAGAATTATTACTTTAAACTATATATATTGTTAAAACATTGAAATTTGTATATGCTTTGAATGATATTACTGTTAAAGATATTTTTTTCAATATTTTGAACTTAACATCATAAATATAGGAACACGATATTGTGGTAAATGATATTTTGACACAATATTTTTGTCAACTATATTTTTTACCACCATATAGTGTCCATGATCGCTGTGGATACTGTTGTTGCAACTAAAAGGGCCACTGAGGGAACTGAAACTGATGTTCAAAGAATATAAAGAATATACATTTTTTTATTCTTAACGTACTGTTTGAAAAATATTTTATTTTCTTCCAAGCCTATTGCTTTAAGGGTCTCCACTTCACTTTTTACCATTACCAAATAGAGGTGACCCAATAAGAAAAAGGTTTCAAATCTTCAGTTGACCCTTCGCCTTCAAAGTGTGAGTCTAAGCCAAGAAGACCTTTTTATTGTGATAACACGTTAAGCCAATAGGCAGGGGAGGTTAATTCCACAGAGCCTACAGCTGCTCTAGTCACTTGGCTGACTACCTGAAAACTATGGTTAAGCTTTTCTAGGCAGTCTTGTTGCCAATGGTTTGCAAGATTGTTCATGAAAAACCTTCTGTTGTGCATTATTTCTCTTTGATACCTACCAGGAAGAGCATTGGCCCTGGCATTCTTCAGGTGTGTCACAGTCATTCTGCACTTTCACTCCTTTTACATCCCATCTCCTAATCTCTCTCTGTGCGGAAGCACAGAGGTTTCTGATACTGAGGACTGCCTCCTTCTCGCCAATGTGACAATTATTGAGTTAAGTTTGGGATCAGACGTAGATACTTCTGGTTCCTACTTTCTTTTAACAAGACTTGGAGTAGCAGCAGAGCTGTGAAGAACTAGAGGAAGGAGAGACTTAAGAACTGCTTGTTGTTGCAATGTCTCTAGGATTATAGAAACTGTGAGATGCAGCATTTCAGGAGCAATGTTTTTTAAACATATCTGTATTCTTTTTCAACATAAAACAACAAAGCAAGGTGAGGCGTGTCGCATTTCCATACCACATTTCTTTTTCCCACTCTAGCCCCCACCTCCAACTGCAACTTTGAGTTTGGGCCAGCTATATTTAGGAGAAGCCTTTTAGGATTTGTCAGAACCTCCATTGCCACTACCCTGGACATCACTCTGGTCATCCCCTCCCAGTAAGTTTGGATAACTGGGCAGTACCACAAATTGTGGCTAAAGGTACCCTCCTGCCCACAGCCTCTTACACAATTATCGAAGTTTGTTCTCCCAATTTTGTGAAGCAGTGTTCTAGTGTAGTACGACCTGTGTACAAGTCGTAGCTTGATCAATTTGAACCCTGTTCATATAGCAATTACTCTAGGGCCCCTCCCCACTCATCATCATGCAAGTTTCCCAGGTCAGGCTTCCATTTACCGTTTAATGTACAGATGTTTCTAGGGCATTGTTCAATGTCTTCTTGCATGTAAGTGAGATGGCCTTTTCCTTCATGGGATCCAGGGGCAAGGACTCTGCCAGCTGGTCCATTCCAGTTAGGTGCCTCCTTAGAGCATTAATCACATGTAGGTAGCAATATCACCCCGTTTCTGCCATGTCATATTTACTCTGCAGTGTCTCAAATGCCAGTGGTGCAGAACCCCTCTACAGGTCCCCAAGTCAGTCGACACCCAGGAGTTCCCACTTGGAGAAACCTCTAAGTGTTCCAACTTCTCTCAAGAGGTCACTGTCTTATAAAGGAGACTGCCGTCAATTTCCCAGCTCATTCCAAGAACCTTGTAGCCTCCTCCCACTCACTCACTACAGTCTGAGTCTGGACTGGGAGTGCCACCCTCTGCCCTCCCTTATAGAACAGTGCAGGGTAGTCCTTGGGGCCCATTGCCCCCCCTGTCCTTCCTCAGTGCTGGCTCTTGCAGTCTGTGAAGTCCCAGTAGTTTATTACCAGCAGTTGTGAAGCCCAGTAGTATTAGAGTATATCTGGGATGCCCAGGCCCCATCCTACACATCCCTCTGGAATTTGTGAAGGGCTACCCGTGCACCTCCACCATCCCTCAGAGTAACCTGACTTCATGTTCTATTTATCGAATAAAGGTGTGATGTATCTGCAAAGGGGTGTTTTGGGGTACACATAAAAACATGGCAGTGCCATCATCTTGTTCAATTCAGCTTTGTCTATTAACAACAGCGGGAGGGATCTCCAATGATTGACATCATGTTGAAAACAATTGAAGAGGATGTACAGGTTCTGCTGCAAAGATTCTTCAGCATCCTGTGTTACATATATGCCCAAGTATGTGAAGCTCTACAGCCCCAGCAGAATATTGCCTCACGGGGAGGGCAGGCGCTTCTCCATCGACCAAGGAGATACAAGATTTATCCCAGTTAATGCAGTATCCCGGGTGATCCCCAACAATACTGAATATTAGTATAACAATGTCTAGGGACAACGTGGCTGGGAGAGGTAGAACAGAACATCTTCGCCATTTAGTGATATGCATTCTTCCCAGTCTCTACAACCGCTCACTCCCCACAGCAGTAGGTCCTGGTGGACCCAGGTGGCCAGTGGCTTCAGCACAAGTGTAAAAATCCTGGAGACAGTGGGCAACCCTGCCTCGTGCCCTTGCGAAATGTAACGGCCAGAACAGGGCATTGTTTACTCTAACCCTTGCCATTGGTCCTATATATAAAAGCCAAACCCAACAACAATACTTTGGACCAAAGCGGAAGTGGTGAAGCACTGCAAAAAGATAGTTCCTTTCTATGCTATATAATGTCATTTGAGTACTCTGCTCTAACACTACCACAGGATCCATGCTTCGGTCTTTTATCATATGTAGCACACCATAGAAACGTCTCAAATTAAGTCATGTTCCACTATGCGGTATAATGCCCGATTGATCCGGGTGTATCAGAGTGGTAATCAACTTGCAGAGTCTAGTTGCCAAAACTTTAATCAATAATTTAGCTTTGACATTAATTAGTCAGAGAGGCCTATATGACGTACATTCTGTTCGCAGCTTATTATTTTTGGGAACCACCACAATGGCCACCATACGATAATCAAATCAGTAATTCTCCCTGTTGCAGCACATTCTGGAACATTGCCAGTTGGCATTTGAACAGTTTGCTGAACATGTCTTTATATAATTCGACAGGGAGCCTATTCAGACCCTCTGTCTTCCCAGACTGTAAGGGCCATATTTATACTTTTTGACGCAAAACTGCGCCACCTCAGTTTTGCGGAAAAGGTTTTACCGCCCGCTAACGCTATTTCTTTGCACCGCTAAGGCGTCAAATTTATACTTTGAAGCACGGCAGCACAAACCACTGGTGTGAGCCTTTTTTTTAACTCAAACCAATGCGTCACATCATAAAGAAAAACGACGTTAACGTGACGAAAATGACTGTGAGCCACTTTACGACGTCACAAACAGATACGCACCGTTTTTTGATGCAATAGCGTCAAAAACCAGCACAAACACAGCAAAATGTGCTAAGGAGAGCCAAAATGGATCCCAGAAGCTTGCACAGACCCTAGGAAGATGACAACAGACCAGGAACCAGCCAGGAGGACCCACACAAGACCCAGGTCAGGGAGAAGAAGAAAATAAAGTGTTGCTTCAGTGCAGAGGAGCAGGAAATTCTGGTGAAAGAGGTGACAGAACACCAGCACCAACTGTTTGTCACCTCAAAGTTGCCAATCAGTAGGAGAGAGGCAATATGGCAACAAATTGTTGACAAGATAAACAGTGTGGCAGAAGTACGGAGAACAGTTATCGAGTGCAAGAAGCGCTGGCATGACTGCAAGCGCAGGACCAAGGAAAAGATGGCCAGGAACAGGAAGGCAGCACTGCAGACTGGCGGTGGGAGTCCAGCACCGCAGGAGGCCCTGGACCACATGGAGGAGATGGTGGCAGCTGTCACCACTGAGGAGATAGTCACAGGGATTCAAGGACAGGACAGTGCAGACTACCAGGAGACAACACAGATGCAGGGTAAGTCGCATGGGGAATTAAAATTCACAAATGTTAACTGTAAGCGGGGGGACATACCTAGTACACAATGCATGTAAGTCATGATATTAAGGGAGTGGCATGGGTAAAGGGGCATGGCACTGGGGCATGACCCGTTCAGAGCAAACCTGGGGCACAGTACTACACTATACCAACAACCTTTGCATGGGGGTATGCTGCCATGCCAAGGATGTTGGAAAGGTAAAGCCAGTCCAGGAGGGTAGGGTACAACATAAAACTGGCCTGCTGTCACACGTCAGCTGGTATTCTCACTACATGAACTAGGGCTCAATTAACAGTCTCAGGCCATATCTGCAAGTGGAATTTAACATTGACAGCAGTTGCCCCTACCACCTCTGCTGTGTGTGCAGGTCAAGTAGCTAATGGCAGTAAAGTCCCCATGGATCAAACACACCCAAAATAGAGGGTTCAGGATGTCAACGTTATCAATCCCCTGCAATCAATAAAAATGTTCCAATCCTGTCAAATGTGATTGTCCATAATTGCTACAAATATGTGCCATTGTCATAAACATTATGAGATACACAGCACTAATGTCATACCCATGCTGCATATGTCAGGGTCCACCCTGTGCCTGGGCCACAATAGCTCCAATGACACCATGCAAAATCCTAAAAGTTATACTGCTCAGACAACAGCATTGAGGGGGAGGACATATGTCCCTGGCTAGTGAAATTCACCTCCACAGTCAGAAGAGGAAATGGAACACTGCTAGGACCATCAGTGCAATCCAATGTAGCACACATTCCCCAACACCAACATTACACACTACCAATGTTGACATATGTAGTGTGCCATGACAATGCTATACATAGTTGTGCTAGGTTCAGCAACATATAACTGGATGTGAAATATCTGAGACTGGGTCAGTTCCAGATTGTAAAGTATGGTGCTAGTGTCATCAGAACAACCACAGCCAGTGCAAGGCCTCACCATGAGAATGGAAGTAGACGGAGGGTTGAGTATGACAAGAAGGTGGCAATTCACAATTTGGCCAGAACCAAAACCTAGAGGATGTGATGCTGACAAGTCCCCAAACTAACCACAATACATGTGACATGCAGGTGGGGCATAGGCCATGGGAGAGTACTAATATGAAAGACAGGAGTAATGAACCGGAACCAAGATCACAATGTGCAACAAAGAGGAATGCAGGCACGTCACATTACAAAACCCACAACACAGTCACACTAATTATACCATATCTCATTGCAGAGGATGATGGCTATCCTTGGGAGGCGGCCTGGCTCCGGCATGTAGGTACCCCCCCTTGGTATTCCCTTTGGAGTGAGTGTGACTACAAGGGAAACCCCCCCTCCCCCCGGCACTAGCCAGACCAGAGGCAGATTGCCCCCTACCCTGGGGCCTACCCCACCGTGAACTACCCGTTCAGGTAGGCCATACACACTTTTTTCACTTTTTGAGCACCTCACTTACTGCGTGTGCTCTGACCCTGACGAATGCCCCTGACCTACCAGCACCTAGTGAGGGCAGAAACATGTTGGTCATCCACTTTTTCTTTTAGACTCCAAGAGACATTACTCTCCAACGAGCCTTTCCCCCTTAGTTTTAGGCTTACCAGCATGCACCTTTATTAAAATTAGCAGAAGCTACTGGCGACATGTTTGGTAATTTTAGTATTCACCCCTTCTGGATCAATGTAACTATCCAGCCAGTTTAATTTCAGCACTCCCTCTGGTTCTTTTAACCATGAGGTTGAGTCCGCCCAAGTAGTATCATCTTACTTGGGTGGGGCTAGGTGGTCATATGATGAAGCAAGACACTATTATGTGTGTGAGACCACCTAGTCCGTAAGGGAAATCCCCCATCCCCCTGTAGGACAACACAGCACCCCCTAGTTTGGACATTTTCCAACTATGACTTCCCGACCTGAGGATCTATAGTGACCTTATCAACACCACAGAAAAAAAGACTGACCTAGTCTTACCTTCAGTTCCTACTACCCCACACCATTAGTGATGATATAATATCCTTGGGATAAGGCTGTCCTGGACTTCCCTGATGTGAGAAACTGGGGCTGATTGCAGAGGCCCCATAACTTTTTGCCCCCATTTTCCACTTTATGCTGGTGTTTTCCTGACTCTGATGGTGCCCTGGGTACTGCTAACCAGTCCCAGGGCCTGTGCTCTGTGTAAAATGGATATGCAAATTAGGCTAATTATAATTGGCTAAGTTAACCTACCTATAAGTCCCTAGTATATGGTAGGGCATGTAGGTTTAGGGACCACAGCATAGGTGGTGCACACCTAGGTGCATTGCTGAGGTGCCCAGTGTCATTTTAAAAGCAAGCCTGCCTTGCTGGCTGCTTTTAAATTAAAGTTATATGCAAATTCGACTTTGGAATTAAAGGTACTTCCAAAGTCTTAAACTACCTTATTTTTACATATAAGTCACCCCTAAGGTGTGCCCTATGTGCCCCTAGGGCTGGGTGCCATGTAACTATAAGCAGGGACTTTATAAAAATAGATTTATAAGCCCTGGTGAGGTAAAAACAGCCAAATTCGTTTTTCCCTCATTGAAGTAAATGGCCTTCATAGGCTAGAATGGGCAGACTTTATTTAAAATTTTAAAGTCTCCTTAAGTGTTACATACCAAGAATTTGGTATCAAATTGATTGTTATAATAAATCCCACAACTTCCAGTTGTTGGATTTAATATAACTAGTGCAGGTAAAAAGTTTAGACTTTACCTAAAAAGTTGCCAATTTCAGCTCTGCATTGTTTTTGCTGCTGTGCTCTGATTGGCCAGCCTGCAGCAGCTTCTGCCAGGCTACTTTAATGAGGTGTGAAGTGGCCTGACTTCACACAAAGGAATGTGCTTGGGGGAGAGAATCTCCCCTCAGCAGATGGGGAAGCAGGAAGGGGGAGGGCTGCCAAACTGGTCTTCAAAGGCAGAGAAGGACATCTGGAGCACCCAGCAACACCCCCACATCCTGCAACCCCAGACAGCTAGGTGCCCCCTTGATTAGATTAGGAGAGGGCAGGAGAGGGGTGTGTTTATGATTTTTAGCCACACCAGTGGGTGGGCTCAGCCAGATCTCTCCTCTAAAAATCAGATTCATCCATTTTGGATTTTTAGAGACTGTTGCCTTCTGGGATGGATTTTTGCCACACTTCCTAGGAAGTGGTCATCACAGGGGGACGACCCTGTCCCTGATTGGAGGACCAGGGCCCCCCTGCTTTTCACCCAGGAGCAAGGATAAAACTGGCAGACCTGCACCCACGCCTCAGATCCCCACCAAATTTCAAGAAGAAAGAACTACAAGGAGAAGAAGGACTGCCCTGCTGGATCCCTGGCCTGCACCTGGACCCTGCACTCAGAAAGACTGCACCAGCTGCACACTTGGGCTTCACCACAAGAAGGACTTTGCCTGGCTTCCACTGGTTCAAGGAGGGACTCCCTGTTTGCTACAGGTGAAAAATTGCTAACCAGAGTCCCCTGCACCAACTCCTGAAAAAGTGACCAGCTGACCACTGCCCAGTGGCCAAAAAGGAGTTTGCGCCAGGTGCACTCTGGGAGTTGAAGTCCGCACTTCCCAAGGACCATCACAGAACTTCTGGACCCTTGGGGTGAGCTGTGGACCCCAAAAGAACCTTAAAAGAACATCTGGGTGAAGCCCCAGAAGTTTGGAAAAGATTGGAGAATTTTTGGAAAAAAGCTCCATAAAGTGACCGACCCGACGCGGAAATTCTAGCCGGCTTGCCTCAACCGCGACCCGGCCTGACTTCGTGGTTCGTCCCGGTAAAGAAAAACATCCAAAAAAGAGACTAAGTCCGAACGTAAAAAGTTGACCGGGACCTTCCAGCCATCGTATCCGAGAAGGGCTCCACGGACGTCGGATCAAGATCCAGGTTTACCCCGGTCGAAGGATTTTCATCTCGAAAAAACGACTAAGTCCGAAGGTAAAAATCACCACCGAGGAAACCGACTTCGCGTATCCGGACAAGGGCTCCAGGAGGTCGGATCCAACTGGCAGGTTCGTCCCGGTGAAGAAAAACTTCAAAATAAAGACTAAGTCAGAAGGTAACTTTTTAACCGAGGCTTCCCGCGACCTGTAGCCGAGCAGGGCTCCATCGCGGTCGGCCTGAAAGTTTGACTTTGTCCCGGTCCTGGTGCAACCAGATGACCCGATTGGCGCTTTTTGTTTCTAAGTGCTAGAAAATAATAATACTTTAAAAATTCATATCTCCGGTTCCCCTGAACCGATTTTAATCGTTTTTGTGTCATTTTAAAGATAAAAATATAAGCTATTTTTATAAATTGGTTTTGGATTTTTAAACTGTTTCCTGTGTTTTATTTAATTACTGTTGTGTGATATTTGAATGCTTTACACTTTGTCTCCTAAGTTAAGCCTTTACGCTCGATGCCAAGCTACCAAGGGTAGAGCTGGGATTAATTTACTGAGACCTAACTGTACTTTTGTGGAGGTTTGTGGCTTGTTGCTAGGTGTAGGTACCTACCTGCCCTACCAATAACCCATTTTCCAACATAATTGGAAGCAGCGACGGGATCCTGTACTTGTGTTCAATATCACGTTACAGTTTTAGATAAAACAAATTAAAAATCCTTTAAATTGTCCTAGTGCAAAAATTGTTTTTAATTTTTAATTTTAATTTTTTTTTAAAATTAATTTGGATTAATTTCAATTATTGAATTTTTGTAATTTTTCTAAATTCCTGTTACCAATTTTTGCAAAAAGTTTTTGTTGACACAAAACTAGGGAACCATGGAGCTTGATCTGGCTAGCCTACCTACACTGACAGTAGTCCAGCTTAGGGGGTTGTGTGTTGAGAGAGGGTTGCCTGCAACCACTAATCTCAGGAAGGAAATCCTAATTAAATCCCTGACAGCATGGGCTGAGGCCCAAGAGGTAGAGACAGAGGAAGCTCCAGAGGAGGAAGAAAAAGAGGAAGATGCTAACTCTAACCACTCAGGGGAGGGAAGGCATCAGACCCCAAGTGAGGAAGAGGAGGAACGGTCCTCAGTAAATACAGTCACTAGGGGCAGACCCAAAGCTAGTGGTAGGAAGGGGGTCCTTTCAGGAGGAGAGAACCCATCCATCAGGGAGAGAGAGCTGGAAGCCCAGCTAGCCTACATAGCTTTGGAGGCAGATAAGCTTGCCCTAGAAAAAAAGAAGTGGGCAAGCAAAGAAAAAAAAGATGGAAGCAGCGATAAAGAAGCTGAGGTGTCCATGGGTGGGGGAGTTTGCCCCAGATTACCCAAGGGGGTGGTTCCTGCTTATGTAGAGGGGGATGACATAGATAAGTGGCTAGGGGCCTTTGAGAGGGCACTCCAAATGAGAAGGGTTAAGCCTCAATACTGGGGTTCCCTTTTGTGGGAGTTGGTCCACAACTCAGGGAGGGATAGGCTTCTGACCTTAAGGGGGGAGGAGGCAGATTCATACCCTAGTATGAAAAGGTGCTTAGTCAAGAAGTTTGGTCTGACCCCAGAGCAATATAGAATGAAGTTCAGGGACACCCAGAAGGTCAGTACCCAGTCTTGGGTTGACTTTGTGGACACCTCACTAAAGGCACTAGAGGGCTGGATTATTGGCAACAAAGTAAATACTTATGAGGGGTTATACAATCTGATCATGAGAGAGCACATCTTGACCAATTGTATCCAAGAAAGGTTACGCCAGCATCTAGTGGACTCTAAGCAGACCAACCCTAGAGAGCTAGGGGAGGCAGCTGATGAGTGGTTGAGAACCAGGGTGGTTGTCAAGTCCCAGGGGGGAGACTCCAAGAAGGGGGGGACAGGTCCCCAAAAACCTAAGGAGGGAGGTGGTAAGCCCACCACAGAGACTCCCTCTGTACCCCAGAACCCTAAGAAGGAGGAGAGTAAATCCCACTCCCACTCTGACATGCAGAGACAGGGAGACCCCGGGTTAAAAAAGCTCTTGGACAGTAGGGCCTGCTTTGACTGTCAGCAGACAGGTCACTTCAGAGGAGATGCAGCCTGTCCAAAGAAGGTGGTTAGCACTGGGCTGTCCAGTGTAGCCATAGAGGAGGATTCCTCAGATGATGAAATCCTCCTAGCATTGTGCTGGGAGACAGGACCAGATGGTAAGCTGGTGATCCCTGAGGGTGGGAGTAGGCACTTCCACCACATTCAAGTGAATGGGATCCCTACCACTGGCCTGAGAGACACCTGTGCCAGTCACACTGTAGTGAGTGACCGGTTAGTGACCCCAGACATGTATGTCCCAGGAAAGACAAAGAAAGTCAGGATAGCCACAGGGGAGGTCACCTCCAAACCTGTAGCCATAGTGCCCCTAGAGAGGGAGGGTATCCTTGACTGGATTAGGGTGGTAGTCAGTGCTGACCTCCCCCTAGATTGTATCCTGGGCAATAACCTCCCAGAGGTGAGTCTGGTCACAGATGGGGTGGTCGCCCAGGGCGCCCCCCCAACCCAAAGTCCTGGGGAGTCAGTCCCTACAGTTAGGAGACAGGGGTCCCCAAGAAAAGGAAAGAAGAAAAGGAAGGGTAGGCCACTCTTAAAGAGAGTTCCAAGGAGCCAAAGGCCTTCTGCCCCAGTAGGGGGGGAGCCCAGAGTTGGCACTGGTGAGGCCTCACCTGACCCCAAGGAAGTCCTGAGTAGTCAGGCAGCTGTCCAGATGCAAGGTGTTGCCCCTGCACTGACAGAAGGGAGAGTGGAAGGAGGGTGTCTGCCACAGGAGGTGGTAGCCCCCCACTCTAGACAGCAAGAGGGGTGCCAGGACCCCAAAGATGCCCCTAAAGCAGCTCAGCCACCTGTCAGTGGAGAGCTTAGGGTGTGGTTCTGGGTACTGACAGCTGTCAGTAGCCTCTGCTGGGTGCTAGCCTTCCTGGCAGCACTGTACTTGGCCTGGGAGGCAGACCCCAGGGCCAATAGCAAAGTAGGCCCCCTGACCCTATTGGTCATGGTGGGGTTGCTCAAGTGTTGGGTGACTTCTTTGGGTAAGCTAGGTGTTGCCCTAGCAAAGTTAGGAGTAGGGGAGGTGGGCACCTCACTACCCAAGTTGGCAGAGAGAGAGGAGGAAGACCCCCCTAGAGGGAAGTTTCAGTTTGAGTTGGGTCCTTTTACTGTTGGGATGGCTTCACTACCCAGAGGGAGTGACCCTGACAGGAGGATATAAGGCAGAGTAGGCCCTGCAAAGGGACAGCCAGTTTTCTTCACTGTCTTCCTCGCCTAACAAGCCAGGAAGACTCTCCCAGGGTTGGGCTGAGTCTCCTGGGCGTGTGGGCTGGGGGGGGGTTGTGTGAGAAACTGGGGCTGATTGCAGAGGCCCCATAACTTTTTGCCCCCATTTTCCACTTTATGCTGGTGTTTTCCTGACTCTGATGTGCCCTGGGTACTGCTAACCAGTCCCAGGGCCTGTGCTCTGTGTAAAATGGATATGCAAATTAGGCTAATTATAATTGGCTAAGTTAACCTACCTATAAGTCCCTAGTATATGGTAGGGCATGTAGGTTTAGGGACCACAGCATAGGTGGTGCACACCTAGGTGCATTGCTGAGGTGCCCAGTGTCATTTTAAAAGCAAGCCTGCCTTGCTGGCTGCTTTTAAATTAAAGTTATATGCAAATTCGACTTTGGAATTAAAGGTACTTCCAAAGTCTTAAACTACCTTATTTTTACATATAAGTCACCCCTAAGGTGTGCTCTATGTGGCCCTAGGGCTGGGTGCCATGTAACTATAAGCAGGGACTTTATAAAAATAGATTTATAAGCCCTGGTGACGTAAAAACAGCCAAATTCGTTTTTCCCTCATTGAAGTAAATGGCCTTCATAGGCTAGAATGGGCAGACTTTATTTAAAATTTTAAAGTCCCCTTAAGTGTTACATACCAAGAATTTGGTATCAAATTGATTGTTATAATAAATCCCACAACTTCCAGTTGTTGGATTTAATATAACTAGTGCAGGTAAAAAGTTTAGACTTTACCTAAAAAGTTGCCAATTTCAGCTCTGCATTGTTTTTGCTGCTGTGCTCTGATTGGCCAGCCTGCAGCAGCTTCTGCCAGGCTACTTTAATGAGGTGTGAAGTGGCCTGACTTCACACAAAGGAATGTGCTTGGGGGAGAGAATCCCCCCTCAGCAGATGGGGAAGCAGGAAGGGGGAGGGCTGCCAAACTGGTCTTCAAAGGCAGAGAAGGACATCTGGAGCACCCAGCAACACCCCCACATCCTGCAACCCCAGACAGCTAGGTGCCCCCTTGATTAGATTAGGAGAGGGCAGGAGAGGGGTGTGTTTATGATTTTTAGCCACACCAGTGGGTGGGCTCAGCCAGATCTCTCCTCTAAAAATCAGATTCATCCATTTTGGATTTTTAGAGACTGTTGCCTTCTGGGATGGATTTTTGCCACACTTCCCAGGAAGTGGTCATCACAGGGGGACGACCCTGTCCCTGATTGGAGGACCAGGGCCCCCCTGCTTTTCACCCAGGAGCAAGGATAAAACTGGCAGACCTGCACCCACGCCTCAGATCCCCACCAAATTTCAAGAAGAAAGAACTACAAGGAGAAGAAGGACTGCCCTGCTGGATCCCTGGCCTGCACCTGGACCCTGCACTCAGAAAGACTGCACCAGCTGCACACTTGGGCTTCACCACAAGAAGGACTTTGCCTGGCTTCCACTGGTTCAAGGAGGGACTCCCTGTTTGCTACAGGTGAAAAATTGCTAACCAGAGTCCCCTGCACCAACTCCTGAAAAAGTGACCAGCTGACCACTGCCCAGTGGCCAAAAAGGAGTTTGCGCCAGGTGCACTCTGGGAGTTGAAGTCTGCACTTCCCAAGGACCATCACAGAACTTCTGGACCCTTGGGGTGAGCTGTGGACCCCAAAAGAACCTTAAAAGAACATCTGGGTGAAGCCCCAGAAGTTTGGAAAAGATTGGAGAATTTTTGGAAAAAAGCTCCATAAAGTGACCGACCCGACGCGGAAATTCTAGCCGGCTTGCCTCAACCGCGACCCGGCCTGACTTCGTGGTTCGTCCCGGTAAAGAAAAACATCCAAAAAAGAGACTAAGTCCGAACGTAAAAAGTTGACCGGGACCTTCCAGCCATCGTATCCGAGAAGGGCTCCACGGACGTCGGATCAAGATCCAGGTTTACCCCGGTCGAAGGATTTTCATCTCGAAAAAACGACTAAGTCCGAAGGTAAAAATCACCACCGAGGAAACCGACTTCGCGTATCCGGACAAGGGCTCCAGGAGGTCGGATCCAACTGGCAGGTTCGTCCCGGTGAAGAAAAACTTCAAAATAAAGACTAAGTCAGAAGGTAACTTTTTAACCGAGGCTTCCCGCGACCTGTAGCCGAGCAGGGCTCCATCGCGGTCGGCCTGAAAGTTTGACTTTGTCCCGGTCCTGGTGCAACCAGATGACCCGATTGGCGCTTTTTGTTTCTAAGTGCTAGAAAATAATAATACTTTAAAAATTCATATCTCCGGTTCCCCTGAACCGATTTTAATCGTTTTTGTGTCATTTTAAAGATAAAAATATAAGCTATTTTTATAAATTGGTTTTGGATTTTTAAACTGTTTCCTGTGTTTTATTTAATTACTGTTGTGTGATATTTGAATGCTTTACACTTTGTCTCCTAAGTTAAGCCTTTACGCTCGATGCCAAGCTACCAAGGGTAGAGCTGGGATTAATTTACTGAGACCTAACTGTACTTTTGTGGAGGTTTGTGGCTTGTTGCTAGGTGTAGGTACCTACCTGCCCTACCAATAACCCATTTTCCAACATAATTGGAAGCAGCGACGGGATCCTGTACTTGTGTTCAATATCACGTTACAGTTTTAGATAAAACAAATTAAAAATCCTTTAAATTGTCCTAGTGCAAAAATTGTTTTTAATTTTTAATTTTAATTTTTTTTTAAAATTAATTTGGATTAATTTCAATTATTGAATTTTTGTAATTTTTCTAAATTCCTGTTACCAATTTTTGCAAAAAGTTTTTGTTGACACAAAACTAGGGAACCATGGAGCTTGATCTGGCTAGCCTACCTACACTGACAGTAGTCCAGCTTAGGGGGTTGTGTGTTGAGAGAGGGTTGCCTGCAACCACTAATCTCAGGAAGGAAATCCTAATTAAATCCCTGACAGCATGGGCTGAGGCCCAAGAGGTAGAGACAGAGGAAGCTCCAGAGGAGGAAGAAAAAGAGGAAGATGCTAACTCTAACCACTCAGGGGAGGGAAGGCATCAGACCCCAAGTGAGGAAGAGGAGGAACGGTCCTCAGTAAATACAGTCACTAGGGGCAGACCCAAAGCTAGTGGTAGGAAGGGGGTCCTTTCAGGAGGAGAGAACCCATCCATCAGGGAGAGAGAGCTGGAAGCCCAGCTAGCCTACATAGCTTTGGAGGCAGATAAGCTTGCCCTAGAAAAAAAGAAGTGGGCAAGCAAAGAAAAAAAAGATGGAAGCAGCGATAAAGAAGCTGAGGTGTCCATGGGTGGGGGAGTTTGCCCCAGATTACCCAAGGGGGTGGTTCCTGCTTATGTAGAGGGGGATGACATAGATAAGTGGCTAGGGGCCTTTGAGAGGGCACTCCAAATGAGAAGGGTTAAGCCTCAATACTGGGGTTCCCTTTTGTGGGAGTTGGTCCCCAACTCAGGGAGGGATAGGCTTCTGACCTTAAGGGGGGAGGAGGCAGATTCATACCCTAGTATGAAAAGGTGCTTAGTCAAGAAGTTTGGTCTGACCCCAGAGCAATATAGAATGAAGTTCAGGGACACCCAGAAGGTCAGTACCCAGTCTTGGGTTGACTTTGTGGACACCTCACTAAAGGCACTAGAGGGCTGGATTATTGGCAACAAAGTAAATACTTATGAGGGGTTATACAATCTGATCATGAGAGAGCACATCTTGACCAATTGTATCCAAGAAAGGTTACGCCAGCATCTAGTGGACTCTAAGCAGACCAACCCTAGAGAGCTAGGGGAGGCAGCTGATGAGTGGTTGAGAACCAGGGTGGTTGTCAAGTCCCAGGGGGGAGACTCCAAGAAGGGGGGGACAGGTCCCCAAAAACCTAAGGAGGGAGGTGGTAAGCCCACCACAGAGACTCCCTCTGTACCCCAGAACCCTAAGAAGGAGGAGAGTAAATCCCACTCCCACTCTGACATGCAGAGACAGGGAGACCCCGGGTTAAAAAAGCTCTTGGACAGTAGGGCCTGCTTTGACTGTCAGCAGACAGGTCACTTCAGAGGAGATGCAGCCTGTCCAAAGAAGGTGGTTAGCACTGGGCTGTCCAGTGTAGCATAGAGGAGGATTCCTCAGATGATGAAATCCTCCTAGCATTGTGCTGGGAGACAGGACCAGATGGTAAGCTGGTGATCCCTGAGGGTGGGAGTAGGCACTTCCACCACATTCAAGTGAATGGGATCCCTACCACTGGCCTGAGAGACACCTGTGCCAGTCACACTGTAGTGAGTGACCGGTTAGTGACCCCAGACATGTATGTCCCAGGAAAGACAAAGAAAGTCAGGATAGCCACAGGGGAGGTCACCTCCAAACCTGTAGCCATAGTGCCCCTAGAGAGGGAGGGTATCCTTGACTGGATTAGGGTGGTAGTCAGTGCTGACCTCCCCCTAGATTGTATCCTGGGCAATAACCTCCCAGAGGTGAGTCTGGTCACAGATGGGGTGGTCGCCCAGGGCGCCCCCCCAACCCAAAGTCCTGGGGAGTCAGTCCCTACAGTTAGGAGACAGGGGTCCCCAAGAAAAGGAAAGAAGAAAAGGAAGGGTAGGCCACTCTTAAAGAGAGTTCCAAGGAGCCAAAGGCCTTCTGCCCCAGTAGGGGGGGAGCCCAGAGTTGGCACTGGTGAGGCCTCACCTGACCCCAAGGAAGTCCTGAGTAGTCAGGCAGCTGTCCAGATGCAAGGTGTTGCCCCTGCACTGACAGAAGGGAGAGTGGAAGGAGGGTGTCTGCCACAGGAGGTGGTAGCCCCCCACTCTAGACAGCAAGAGGGGTGCCAGGACCCCAAAGATGCCCCTAAAGCAGCTCAGCCACCTGTCAGTGGAGAGCTTAGGGTGTGGTTCTGGGTACTGACAGCTGTCAGTAGCCTCTGCTGGGTGCTAGCCTTCCTGGCAGCACTGTACTTGGCCTGGGAGGCAGACCCCAGGGCCAATAGCAAAGTAGGCCCCCTGACCCTATTGGTCATGGTGGGGTTGCTCAAGTGTTGGGTGACTTCTTTGGGTAAGCTAGGTGTTGCCCTAGCAAAGTTAGGAGTAGGGGAGGTGGGCACCTCACTACCCAAGTTGGCAGAGAGAGAGGAGGAAGACCCCCCTAGAGGGAAGTTTCAGTTTGAGTTGGGTCCTTTTACTGTTGGGATGGCTTCACTACCCAGAGGGAGTGACCCTGACAGGAGGATATAAGGCAGAGTAGGCCCTGCAAAGGGACAGCCAGTTTTCTTCACTGTCTTCCTCGCCTAACAAGCCAGGAAGACTCTCCCAGGGTTGGGCTGAGTCTCCTGGGCGTGTGGGCTGGGGGGGGGTTGTGTGAGAAACTGGGGCTGATTGCAGAGGCCCCATAACTTTTTGCCCCCATTTTCCACTTTATGCTGGTGTTTTCCTGACTCTGATGGTGCCCTGGGTACTGCTAACCAGTCCCAGGGCCTGTGCTCTGTGTAAAATGGATATGCAAATTAGGCTAATTATAATTGGCTAAGTTAACCTACCTATAAGTCCCTAGTATATGGTAGGGCATGTAGGTTTAGGGACCACAGCATAGGTGGTGCACACCTAGGTGCATTGCTGAGGTGCCCAGTGTCATTTTAAAAGCAAGCCTGCCTTGCTGGCTGCTTTTAAATTAAAGTTATATGCAAATTCGACTTTGGAATTAAAGGTACTTCCAAAGTCTTAAACTACCTTATTTTTACATATAAGTCACCCCTAAGGTGTGCCCTATGTGCCCCTAGGGCTGGGTGCCATGTAACTATAAGCAGGGACTTTATAAAAATAGATTTATAAGCCCTGGTGAGGTAAAAACAGCCAAATTCGTTTTTCCCTCATTGAAGTAAATGGCCTTCATAGGCTAGAATGGGCAGACTTTATTTAAAATTTTAAAGTCTCCTTAAGTGTTACATACCAAGAATTTGGTATCAAATTGATTGTTATAATAAATCCCACAACTTCCAGTTGTTGGATTTAATATAACTAGTGCAGGTAAAAAGTTTAGACTTTACCTAAAAAGTTGCCAATTTCAGCTCTGCATTGTTTTTGCTGCTGTGCTCTGATTGGCCAGCCTGCAGCAGCTTCTGCCAGGCTACTTTAATGAGGTGTGAAGTGGCCTGACTTCACACAAAGGAATGTGCTTGGGGGAGAGAATCTCCCCTCAGCAGATGGGGAAGCAGGAAGGGGGAGGGCTGCCAAACTGGTCTTCAAAGGCAGAGAAGGACATCTGGAGCACCCAGCAACACCCCCACATCCTGCAACCCCAGACAGCTAGGTGCCCCCTTGATTAGATTAGGAGAGGGCAGGAGAGGGGTGTGTTTATGATTTTTAGCCACACCAGTGGGTGGGCTCAGCCAGATCTCTCCTCTAAAAATCAGATTCATCCATTTTGGATTTTTAGAGACTGTTGCCTTCTGGGATGGATTTTTGCCACACTTCCCAGGAAGTGGTCATCACAGGGGGACGACCCTGTCCCTGATTGGAGGACCAGGGCCCCCCTGCTTTTCACCCAGGAGCAAGGATAAAACTGGCAGACCTGCACCCACGCCTCAGATCCCCACCAAATTTCAAGAAGAAAGAACTACAAGGAGAAGAAGGACTGCCCTGCTGGATCCCTGGCCTGCACCTGGACCCTGCACTCAGAAAGACTGCACCAGCTGCACACTTGGGCTTCACCACAAGAAGGACTTTGCCTGGCTTCCACTGGTTCAAGGAGGGACTCCCTGTTTGCTACAGGTGAAAAATTGCTAACCAGAGTCCCCTGCACCAACTCCTGAAAAAGTGACCAGCTGACCACTGCCCAGTGGCCAAAAAGGAGTTTGCGCCAGGTGCACTCTGGGAGTTGAAGTCCGCACTTCCCAAGGACCATCACAGAACTTCTGGACCCTTGGGGTGAGCTGTGGACCCCAAAAGAACCTTAAAAGAACATCTGGGTGAAGCCCCAGAAGTTTGGAAAAGATTGGAGAATTTTTGGAAAAAAGCTCCATAAAGTGACCGACCCGACGCGGAAATTCTAGCCGGCTTGCCTCAACCGCGACCCGGCCTGACTTCGTGGTTCGTCCCGGTAAAGAAAAACATCCAAAAAAGAGACTAAGTCCGAACGTAAAAAGTTGACCGGGACCTTCCAGCCATCGTATCCGAGAAGGGCTCCACGGACGTCGGATCAAGATCCAGGTTTACCCCGGTCGAAGGATTTTCATCTCGAAAAAACGACTAAGTCCGAAGGAAAAAATCACCACCGAGGAAACCGACTTCGCGTATCCGGACAAGGGCTCCAGGAGGTCGGATCCAACTGGCAGGTTCGTCCCGGTGAAGAAAAACTTCAAAATAAAGACTAAGTCAGAAGGTAACTTTTTAACCGAGGCTTCCCGCGACCTGTAGCCGAGCAGGGCTCCATCGCGGTCGGCCTGAAAGTTTGACTTTGTCCCGGTCCTGGTGCAACCAGATGACCCGATTGGCGCTTTTTGTTTCTAAGTGCTAGAAAATAATAATACTTTAAAAATTCATATCTCCGGTTCCCCTGAACCGATTTTAATCGTTTTTGTGTCATTTTAAAGATAAAAATATAAGCTATTTTTATAAATTGGTTTTGGATTTTTAAACTGTTTCCTGTGTTTTATTTAATTACTGTTGTGTGATATTTGAATGCTTTACACTTTGTCTCCTAAGTTAAGCCTTTACGCTCGATGCCAAGCTACCAAGGGTAGAGCTGGGATTAATTTACTGAGACCTAACTGTACTTTTGTGGAGGTTTGTGGCTTGTTGCTAGGTGTAGGTACCTACCTGCCCTACCAATAACCCATTTTCCAACACCTGATGACATGGATGACGACCTGACAAACATCAGCCAGCAGACCCTCCAAGATGTCCTTGGCACCCTCCAGACACCACCTTCAGTCGCAAGGAGGAGCACAGATACAGCAGCCATCACAGAGGACCCACCCACAACCAATGTTCTCTCTAATTTTTTTCCACTGTGTGCGGCAGTGTGCGGTCTCTGTGCGCTGCAGCCAAGGATACGTGCGCCAAGATATTGACCATTCACGCGCGCGCAGCGCATAACTAGCCAAGATCTTTGGCATTAGCCTCCCCATACCACTAAAGCAAAAAAGGGTTATCATTGCTCCATGCAATAGGGCATCAAGGCAGTTTTGTGACCTGGTTGCACACCCCAAGGACATGACCTGTTAGGGGAGCACGTATATTGCTCTAAAAGTCTTATTTAGGCTTAGAAAGTGATAACGCATATAAACTACCACAAAGTATAGGACTGGTGGAACATTTGATAACAGCACATTTTCTACAGTTCTGAAGCATTTCCTAGCTCATTAACCATTAATTTCCAAGACAAATATCACTTGCTCGCTTGTATGCTAATCACGCCAAATGATGTTTAAAACACTCCCTGCGGTATTTAAAAGCTGTTTTCATTGACTTTAATCCAGATTCAAATATAAGCATTATCTGCCTTAGGGGAGCACGTATATCGCTCAAAAAGGCTTATTTAAGCTTAGAAAGTGATAACGCATATAAACTACCACAAAGTATAGGAATGGTGGAACATTTGATAACAGCACATTTTCTACTGTTCTGAAGCATTTCCTAGCTCATTAACTATTAAATTCCAAGGCAAATATCACTTGCTCGCTTGTATGCTAAAGTACGCCAAATGATGTTTAAAACACTCCTGCGGCATTTAAACGCTGTTTTCATTGATTTCAATCCAGATTCAAATATGACCATTATCTGCCTTAGGGGAGCACGTATATCGCTCTAAAAGGCTTATTTAGGCTTAGAAAGTGATAACGCATATAAACTACCACAAAGTATAGGAATGGTGGAACATTTGATAACAGCACATTTTCTACTGTTCTGAAGCATTTCCTAGCTCATTAACCATTAATTTCCAAGACAAATATCGCTTGCTCGCTTGTATGCTAAAGTACGCCAAATGATGTTTTAAACACTCCCCGCGGCATTTAAACGCTGTTTTCATTTACTTCAATCCAGATTCAAATATGAGCATTATCTGCCTTAGGGGAGCACGTATATCGCTCTAAAAGGCTTATTTAGGCTTAGAAAGTGATAACGCATATAAACTACCACAAAGTATGGGAATGGTGGAACATTTGATAACAGCACAATGTGCGCGCTTGCCAAAGGGGCCTGCGTGATGGGGGAAGGAAAGGTGTGCGCGCTTGCGCGCGCGCGCGCCTTACAGGGAACATTGCCCACAACCCCAATTGTATGACCTGCTTGCTCCAACCCAGCTGAGGACTCTGACGACACTGGCACCAGCTTTGAGAGGACTGTAGTTGGAGTACAGCGGGAGCTGGCCAAGGAGGTGAGGGTGGGAATGGAAAATATGGCAGCCAGCCTAGAGGGGGTGCGTTTGTGGATGATGTCAACTGCAGAACAGGCAGCAGCCATGCAAAGTGAACATCAATCTTGCATAAACTCGAAAACAGTGTGAAGGAAATCAGCACAGCTGTAAGAGAGTTGACACAACACCTCCAACAACAATCATGTCAACGCATGCAGGAATGCAATATTGACCTCCTCAGGGCCGACCTGGCTGCCTACCACAGTGATGTGGCTGCTATACTTAAGAACCAGAAGCTCTTCCTTGCTGAAGTACTGCCCTTAATAGCCCCACAGTTGGCAGCTACCGGGATGTCTGACTCCACTTCTTCAAACACTGAGGCGTGTGTTGCCCCTTCACAACCACCACCACCAAGGGCAGAGGAGACAACACACACATCAGGAGATGAAGACGTGGAACAGATCACCTTCACTCGTATGAGTACCCAGTAGCACTAGTCCATGCCACATGGCCACCTATAACCAAGGTCCTGTGCTTTGTAACATGCCAGTCTTGCAACAGCTGCTCACAAGCACTGTTCTCCAGCCCACTGTTCATCTTGTCACTCTGCCCTGTGATTGTCTCTCACAAACTCATTGGCAAATCCTGTCTCTCTGCACTGCCTGACACTTCACCCCAGCATGTCCAATGACATGTCCTTTTGCACTTGTGTAGGATCACAATGGAAGGTGTCACACTAATGGACTCACAATCATGGACAAAGTACATATAGTACTACAGCACTTAATAAATAAATAGCACTTACACAACAACTTTGTCTCTGTGTAATGTGACACATCAACAGTGATGGAGATCAGTGATGTTTACCTCAGATCAATGATTATAGAATGTCAAAACAACTGACTTGAAAGAATGTTGGCTGATAACTATGCACTGTGGTCTGGATTGTACCATCACCTGCCCTTCCTGAGGTTGAATTATGAGGGAAATAGAAACTATACAGTATAATTCTATGTTGTACAAAATAACGCTTCCTCAAGGAATGTCTAAGCCATAAATGATTGCCTTCAACTTTTTCTTGAAGCCAATATTTACATATGTGACATTTAACCCAAATGTTTCCTAACACACAGCATGAATGGATGTGTCTGAGTGTATGTACAAATATGTAACCTGGATGAACAATGTAACAAATGATAGGTGTGAGTTATGTATACCATACAACATGAGATCATACTACCACTCACCTTATAAGGCTTCACTTGAACATCAGGCTGCAGGCAGACTTAACACAGTGTCCTCAACACCAAATCTGGTCACAAAGTATGTGAGATTGAAAACATACAACAAAAATTATCAGCACTTTGGGATCCATAGTAACCTTGAGTGGTGGGTGCTATGGATGGCAGATTCTTAGCAAAGTAGCTCTGGTGTGGCTGCCAATGTAACAGCTCAATTGGGATTTGGTTGCAGGATGGGATACAAAGGCAAATACTAAAGAGACACTGTTCACCCAAGCCAAGGCCCAGATCCCCTAGCATGTGACACATACTGTAAAGGATTACCTAAATATTTATTTAACAGTAAAAAAGGAAGCTAAAACCTGGGGAAACACCTTACCTAGCCTAACCTATCCTAACTACACATTACCCACAACTGGCCCTAACTAACCTAACGATCTAAACATCAACCCCCCTTATAAAACCGGACACATGGAGGACAACATATACTAACCTAAACAAATACTATCTTATACTAAACAAATATATTTTTTGGGGGATTTTTTTTTTTATATATTTTTTTTTTAACACCAAAACCCCAACATCATTCCCCACCCATCCCACACACACATAATAAAAAACAGATATTAAAAGTATCATACCCCTACCCCCCCCACCAACTACTACTAACTAAACTAACAGCCTATTCTAACCTAACACAAGGCCCCTAAACCCACTAATGAAAAGAACCAGGAAAGAGGAGGTAGGGGAGGTAATCATGGCTGAGGGTAAAATGTTTACAAGTTCACCTTCCGCAGGGTCTTCTTTATGGCACGCACCCTCCCATTCACTTGTGCCACCTCCTGCTGCAGCCTGTTCATTTTCCTCAACATACGGTCAATGTCACGTTGCATCTGCTGAAAATCTGCTGGATTAATGACTGCAGCAGGGGTGGTCTGGGTGCCAGTTGAAGATGTATGTCCCCTTGTCGGTGCCATGCGTGTAGGAGGAGGTGCAGGTGGTGCTGTGATAGGTCCTGGAGCAGTGGAGGTTGACGGTCCAGCAAAGGTGCCTGCTATGGTTGGTGCCACCTGGATGGAAGTGGTGGTGCTGGTGGTGGTGGCTGTGGTGGGCACGGAAGGGCCCCCTGGGGCAAATGCCCTCCACACTCCAGAGGCTCTTTCATGGCGATAAGGCCTTGCCATGTTGCAGAACCCAGACTCCACATCCAGAATGTGGCAGTAACGCATCGCCCAGCGCTGAAACTCCCGAATCTGGATGGGATTCATTTTTAAAAAAATTATAAAACCAAACATTAGGTACTTCATTGTGTGATATGGCTCCAGAAATAAATCAGACAATACATCTAATGTACCAGAAACGGGCCATATCATCATACAGATCACTGATTGTCCCTGAGGAAGTACATGCCAACGCAGCCTACACATGTCCTATCAAACAGCACAGCAATGCTCTAAAAGAGGTGTGACAACTTAAATGACCAATGCATCATTGTTCAGCTGTTTGTGTCTAAAACAAATGCTGCAAGTCCTCTACATGTGACAGGCCAACTAATGACTAATTTCTGGATGACAATCAAGGGCCACAAGATCTGTGAGTTGGAAATGGAATTGCCAGGATAGAATGCAGTTGCTAATCATGAGTGGGTATCCTAGTTTTGGACAAGTGATTTACAGATTTACATGTCTGTATACTAAACTTGGATCATCAGTCCTAGGTACACATTTCACAACCCTCCGGCTGTGCCTGATTTGGGGGATGGACAAGCAACAAATACTTTCCAACATCTAGGACACCCCAGAAGCTTTCGACAGCTGTACATGGGTTTGGGCAGTCCACCACAGGTAAGGAGGATGCCCAACTAGGATACACCCAAACTTTAGACAATCCCATCCACATTTATGTTTGGAAATGCAGACAATTGTCAACATAATTTCATACCAGTAACACATGACTTACAACAAGCAGATAGGCGCAAGCACACATCTGGCCATGAGCTGCATGTGCACCTATGACATTGTACTCAAGTGCCACATACACGTAGCACAACATGTGGAGCTACATGCTGCTAGGAAGTCAAACATACAGTCAAACATGTTCATTAGTGAACAGGGAGGCTCAATTCTGTGGGTAGACTTTGGCATCCCTAATCAGTGAGATTCAGGGTCTGACTTGCTGACTAAATCATAAATATGGTCCTCTGCTAAATTTTCTAATAAACATTTTATCCACAAAAGTCACCCTATTCACATGGCCGTGTCTACAGGGCTGCACTACAATCCTAAAATATGACTATACGCTAATGATTGCCCAACTCAAAGATGGAAAAAAAATGATACTCCTCTCAAGGAACATATTCGATCATTTAACAGCGCATCAGACCTTGCTATGTGTCCAACACACAGGAGTCAATCACACAACAGCAGCAAACACAACACAGAAAATAAATATCAACACTTACTGGAGATGTCTGGGTCCGCAAATCGAGCCACCTCTCCGATATTGTAGGGGCAGGTCCACCTGTAAAGCATGGAAGGGAGAAATATGCTCAATGTCTGTGCACTGTACAATACTTCTAAATGCAATTACTGTGTGTAAGATTAAATCAGAAAGTCAAGCCTGTCAGGCATGATGGTACTGCAACCGACATACCACTGCAAACATGTACAGACCCGGGCACTCTAGTGAGTGATACACACATATCTTCAAACATGCAGTGGCCGTAACTATCACATGGTGGCAAACATGCTCCATCATTTGTTTGCAGTCTCAGTTATGCAGTGTACTCCTCTCATCATATGTATCAATGAGAGACATGCAAAGCCACTTTCCTGGAGCACTGCAATACCAGTCACTCAGGTATTGTGGCTTTGACATCAAAGGACAATCCTTTACTGTGTGACGCACCTGTGGGTTGAATTAAGGGCATGATTTATCATGCTTTCCATGGTCCCTTACATGTAGGACCTGTGTTTTGTCTAGGTTACATATGTTACATTAAAAGGGTACCCTGAGCCACATATGCCCCCCAATGACAACATAATGGCAGGGATCCTGTGCATTATTTGGTGACAGTATGAGGCTAGCCATGGATTGACCAGTTTTCATATTTGGATACAACAAGAAGATATATGTTGACAGTGTATATTGTATTCATCCATGACAGACTGCATGGGCACAGGTGTAGTCATTGTGTCAGAGTCACCAGATCATCGGGTCTGCACACGTTCCCAACATGTCCACCACAAGACAGCTCCAATACTCTGATTAGAATGTCACAGAGTCTAAGAAAGTCCAAGTGGGGAAAAGGGGATTAGGTAGAGAACAGCTGGGAAGGAGACCTGTAGGAAGCAAAAGGTTAAACAACACAACATCAGAATAAAATCACATTGACTTTCACTAGACTATGGTTCTAAGTATTGTCTTACTGTAACCATGGATACTCTAAGAAGTCACTTTAACTAAACCTCAAGAACTCTGGATACCTGGAATAAATCAAGAATGATTAATGCAATGTTTCATATGACCTTTTCATAACATGTCACATAATGTCTAGAAATACAAGAACCCTCTAGAATACTGTTTCAGAACAAACACTGCTTTTTTAACAGGAATAGAGGCTGTCTGAAAACAATCCCTGGAAAACAATTGGAATTGTACTAGAAACTTAATATGCACAAAGAACGTCACAATTAGGATTTGTCATCTTCACAGGATAAATATGTGCACTTCAAAAAACATTAGACTTCAAAACTTTTTGTATGGCCATGAAATGATTGCACACACTGTGGCCGATCTGGACATCAAGTTTTACATGTGGGAAATGAATCATGCACTCTGCCAATTCCAACAGGAATATGTAAATGCCATGAAATGATCGTGCAAGCCTTTGCCAATCTGAACATCAAGTCTTACATGCGGGAAGTGAATGCCGCACACTGCTGATTCTAACAGGAATACGTAAATGCAATGAAATGATCGCGCAAGCCTTTGCCGATCTGAACACCAAGTTTGACATGCAGGAAATGAATTGCGCACACAGCCGATTCTAACAAGAATATGCAAATGCCATGAAACGATTGCGCAAACCTTTGCCAACCCGAATATCACAATTGACATGCAGGAAATGAATCGCGCACACAGCCGATTCTAACAAGAATATGCAAATGCCATGAAACGATTGCGCAAGCCTTTGCCGATCCGAACACCAAGTTTGACATGCAGGAAATGAATTGCGCACACTGCCGATGCTAACAAGAATATGCAAATGCCATGAAAGGATCGCGCAAACCTTTGCTGATCCGAACACCAAGATTAACATCAGAGCAATGATTTGCGTACTCTGAAAGTTTCAAGAGTAGGCCCAAAAATTCAAGAGTCTTTTTAGAGCGGGGTCGGGGCCCAGCCCGACCTCCGTCTTACCACCCTGCTCAAGGATCACCACGATAATGCGGGATAGGCCTGAAACTTCAAGGTAGGCCTTCGGAACAGGAGCTCAGGAAATTGTTGCTGCTCTGCACCTGGACCTCTGAATAGTGAGCACGTGAAGCTGGGCTGGCTCCCTTATATAGAGTCTGGCCCAGCCCACAGACAACACCCAGTCATGCTGCAGAGAAAGCTCCTAGAAGGTCCTAGAAAGGGGCCACACCCCAGTGTTTTTCAAGGTTAAAGTCTGCAATGCAAAAAGTTAACATACTGCATATAAACGCAATGCATGAATTATGCTCTTGCATAAAGGCTGGGTTTTCGCATTTCCGTCGCCCGTAGAGCGCGCACTGTCCTGATGTTGACACATTGCACCTGAAATGTGCCTCTCATTGCCCAGTTTACCCAATAAGGGTTTCAAAAATCACAGATGATCCACATTCATCATCTTACATTTGCCAATTTGGTTGAGCATCGGATATATAGCAAACTGATACCATGATATTATTAATACATGGTTTAGCAAATGTACCAGTGTGTCAATCATGCTGATGTAGTTTTCAATTTGTATGTACCTTTGGAATGAGAGCAGTCACAGGAATGCTGGTCTACTGATCTTAGCATACACCCATTTCAGTGATAGCCTCCATACTGGGAGGTTAGTTATTAAACATATGCTGCACTTGATCAGCATGGATGTGCCAAACTAATGTAGCTAAGTATTAGTCAACTTTATATGAATGATGGAATTGGTCAGTGGTCCCTTGCATGATATCATGCACTTAATCCATTGTGATTATGCATTCCCCAACGTCACATATCCCATGATGATCCCATAACTTATGAGAAGTACATGGCAATAGAGTAACACAGATGGCAAATGCATTAGTTCGGCCAACTATTGTGACTAAGACCAATGTAAAACACGCAGGTACAATGTACAGAGGGCTATGGATAGTTGTTACCCCTCAATTTATATCATATGCTTCATTTTATGTGCCACAGTTATGGTAAGTTGCACCAAACATTTTGATATGAACCCATGTGCATTACTTTTGGCATCCATGCCTAATTTAATTGTAGCAAAACTAAGTCCAACTATCAGCCTAAGATGTTACCTGAGGTCAGATATAACTTGTTACATATGTGTCAGAATCCAGTTCAGACATGTATCAGAAATAAATGAGGGACACATTATTTCTTGAAAACATCTGGATTAAAAACATGTATTTCCTGGTACACTCACTGACCATGCATAAGCCACATTTGCATCATCTATTGACGTGAAGGCAGCACTAATTTACAGGCTCCTGTTGTGTTTTGTAAGTTAGTGCAGCTGTTGCGTCAACAAAGTATGGTAATGTGTAGGAATTATTGTATAACTCATGGCAACTGTATGTTTAACTTGCATTCCACATGTCCAAAAACATTGCCTGCAGCATATGAACAAATCTGCTACTGTCACTACAGGGTATTTAAATGTGCACATTACTCTGAATTGTACTCACCAGCAGGGCCACCAATCACAATCCCCAGGTGGCCCAGCAGGTCTTGCTCCCTGGCAACCAGGTCAGCCCAAAGGTGTATCAGCTGGTGGTCGTTGCGCGGTGTGTTGTAGATTCTTTTTAGATGATACAGGACCTTTGCCCACCGGAGCCTCCTTGCCTCTGTGTGATACCCCTGTATCACACAACCACCTGCTTCAATCATTATTGGGAGGAAGTGGCACATCAGCCAAATAAATCCCCCCAGCTCCTCCTCTCCCATCCTACCAAGACGTGGCCTATCCAACATGCTTGAAAAAAAAGATGTAATAAAGGGGTACAGAGGATAATGAAGGGAAAGTAGGAGAGGGAAATGAAAACTAATTAACAGTAAAACAGCCCAACTATCCCAAAACTAACACTACCCACAGCAGACTCCCGACAGTGCAAAGACCAAATTTGACACCAGAAATGACAAAAATACACTTACACAGGAAAACACAGACACTTAGGAAACACAAAAAGACAATTTAAAGACCACACAGGAGACAAATTCACAATATGCACAGAGAGACAAGTTCAAACACAGCCACACAGTCAGGAAAAATCACAGAATGCAAAGTGAAAGTACACCCACTGTACCAATTCTGTAAACAGGATATCCCTGCATCCATATTTTCAATTATTTTTCATACTTAACCAAAGTCATGGGGTAAAGTCTGGGAATTACCGCTCAGCAGTGCTTTAAATGGAAAAATAGAAGTGCAGGTACTCTGTACCAGAGTACCTGCTTGTTTCTGAGAAGTGCCGGTACTCTCCAATTAAAAGTATTACGTTTTTCTTGAGATATGCCGGTACTCTCCCTCTCAAAATAAAAAAGTGCCGGTACTCAGTACCGGAGAGTACCGGCCCATTTAAAGCACTGCCGCTCAGGCCAATGGATGTATCATGGCAGTGAGCGTCATTTTTCCATGCATATGCTGCATTTTGTGACACATGTGCATCTTTTTTTATGCATATGCGTCAACATTTCTGTCTTTTACTGGGTTTGGGTCATTTCTCAATTTCAAAAGTACATGACAGGTGTGACTATACAGAGATAGGCTGTTTGCACCTACATTGTGCATTTCGGTGTATGGGCACATGTGACAGCTCTTACTACTGCGGACCATGATCCTCTAGTTGTTGTACCAGATTTGCACTCTTCACTGACGCAATAGATGGTCAAACATGTAGAATACAAATTGGTATTACCCAGTTTGGGCATGTTGTGCGTCAATAGAGGATAGCAAGGCTACGCAACTCATTACAGTAACTCATTGCCTGTGTGTCAATGTGTGTAAATTGGCTCTTACTTATGTAGTTGTTCCACTGTGTGAACATCACAAGACGCTTTTTCTTAAATGTGCTTGTATGCATGTGTTCTCAATTTGGCCAACCATCAGATGCTATTCAGTGTGGAAATGCAAAAGGAAATGTGTTTGTCATACACGTAGCATCAAATGCTGTGTGAACTTCCCAGGTTTTTTGGGACATAAGCATTGCCAATGACAAACCATGCACAGGATAGATAGAAGACAGTTGATCGTGGCAAAGTTCCAAGACTAGGCCATCACATGTCCTTGAATGTTGGATACCACTTCCTGGGCACTTGTTTGTATACTACCCATGACTCCGGAAAATGCTATGTGGAAAATGCTGTGGGGGAAAAGCTATGTGGGTAAGGTATTTGTGACACCGAGTCCCAAAACAAATCCACAAATGTAATGTCACACCACAGTTTGAGTCATATAAATGACCTAAGTTTTTCCTGTGGCAGTGGAGGACCAGCAGGCCAAGCAGCACGTGTGCACATATTTCCAGTGGTTAATTGCACAAAGGTGCCAGTTCAAGTGTGTGGGGCCATGTGTAGCCTGTGTCATTATTGGGGTCCATGTTGTCACAGTTACGTGCCGGTCTACTCATGAGTCTGTGGAGCCATTTCCTGCATTTACAAAGTATCCTTCACAGCTGAATTGAAGGAAAGCCGAAGAGGAATTGAGAACACACATGGGGATAGTCCAGCTATGGCACTGCAGACGTTTTATGAGACTGACAACAGGGCAACCTTGGTGTGCTGACAAAGTTAATGGATCAGGAATTTTAAACCAGCAGGTTTCCTCACAACATTTGTACACAGGGTGGCCTCTTAAATTCCCACTGCAGCCGGGAACATCAGGCCTCTGTGCTGATTAATCTCACAGCTATTAACCAAGCAAGCCCCATCAATATGTTGGGGGCAATGTGAATCAGTGTGTGGACTGTTAGGGTACAAACATGTGTTGACATTTCATGCACATTATCTAAAGTTGTTTGTTGTGCTGGAGGCGCCATACCCAATCCATGCATACAGCCATGGTACACTGTCACTACTTGTCACTCAGGCATACATGAAACCCAGACAAGGGATGGACCATGATTAGGTTATTTGAAGACAAGTTCCAACCTATGATACGATAAGTAAACTGATTACGCTATACAATGTATTTGAGTATTTATTGTAGACCTAAATGACACAATACCCCAGGAGGAGAGTGAGGGCATGGAAAGTAACTATGAGACAAATGCAGCCACAGGGAACCTTTATGGTGACACAAAGACAGGAACCAGTCAGGCTAACAGGATAAAGGGTCAATCAGGAACATAAATTAACAAGGCAAATACACAATGGGCAGACTGAGACTGGTCAAAGCTGGAACAACACTGTGGAAAATGAAAACTGTATTTGTGTGTTGGAACGTAACACAATAACCCAAGGCCTGTGTTACCCAGGTGATTTATATGACAATGCATAACAATGTATACGTATGATGGCAGTGTTTATGCCGTTCTAGGCAGCTGTAAGGGCAGTGCATGTTCAAATGGCTGGTCTGCATGGAGGGGCAAACAGGTGTGTGCAGCTTCAGTCTTTCACAAGTCCTGTAGATGAGAATCAAGTTCAAAGGACCAACAGTACCTTTCACATGGGAAGCAATGGATAGGTGATTGCAGGTCCTACAGACTACAAGGCAGTGCATTATTCCACCAGAAGTCCATGCAGACAGAAGAACAATGACTATGGCATACCATACTAAAGAGGGAAGCACACTGGAGTCGGGGTGTGTGTAGACGAGGGATTATCTGCATACAAATATTCAATTTCCAGGGCCCCCTGAAGAAGGGTGGGGTAAGACAGGGAACATAGCAGTGACAGAACTTATGACCTGGGATGGCATGTGCAGGGGATGTCTTGTGAGCAATGCTAGTCATACCTGGGGCACTCGTGCTATCCATGTGCTGCTTACAAGGATTTCTTGTCACATATATTCCTTGCAAAGATAGCTGATGTCACACTTACTGCTGTCAAGGGTCTGGTCATACCTTCTTGTTAATAATGCTATAGCACATCCACTGCCTCATGCATGAGGCATTATTTTCCTTAGTGAATGATGGTGTCTTAGTTGTGTGCCATATGCTGCAATAAACCATGTTGCTAACATGTATGTGTGAAATAGCTGTGTTCCGCTGCTATTGCCCTTCAAATGTGAAATGGACAGGATATATGTCATTTACAGTGTGTGTGAAGTTGGGTGTACATTCATACCAATCAAATGTGATGTGGATTTTTCTCTATCCTAATATGTATTTCTACAATGCTCCATGAGGCTACACTCTGATTATGATTCTTAGGGATAATGTTATGCAAAAATGCTTACCCAGACCATGATATAGTGATTAGAATAGGTATTTATTGACATATGGTAAGACAGTAGTGATGGTGAGTAGAGTTAAAAGAAATTTTGGACAATGTGTTATCTCCAACGCAATCCGGCAGCTGTGTTTGGATGGTCCCCCACATGGTGATGGACAACGTCCTCCTCTTCAGGCATTTGTGGGTCTGGTTCATATAGGGGAATATTCCTCCTTACACATATGTTGTGCAGGATGACACAGGTCAAAATAATTTTGCAGACCATTTCTGGTGACTATAGGAGGCTGCCGAAGGTCCTCTCGACTATGGTGCGTGTCCTCCGATGTGCCTCATTATAGGCAAGCTCTGATGCTGTACCTGGGTTTGCAAATGGGGTCAGGATTCATGGCTGGATCCCATACCCCTGATCAGCCGAAAGAGAAAATGAGAGAGAAAATGTTGATGTTGCTTGCACCATGATTATCACTTTGTATGGCAGTTGTTCTCTTGCGTTGTGTGTGACTCATCAGTGTTTGTGTTATTGTGTGGAATCCTAGGCTTCTAGGATGTACCATCAGCATTGGGTTGTTTCATTATCTGAACTGGTGTTTGGCTGATTGACCGGATGTCAGCGGTATTTTTGTAGAGTTGCAGTACATTGTGTACTCCCTTACATTATGTCATGTGAATGAGGTGTCCATGTGACTTAACTGGGGGTGACATGATACACAGAATTAATTCCACAGTGGTGGTAAATTGGTTGCATCTATATGGCCTGGACAGCTGATCTAATTTAACATATCTCAATAGAATTAGTTGAACATCAGTGAGACCCTTAGATTTGGCAAGGTGACAATGTACAACACATCTCCATAAGTTGTCAGCTCTGACCTGTTGACAATTGACTATGCACAAGTATCCCATGTGTGACAAGTTCTCTGCAGACCTATTTCTCTGCCCTTGCCAAGTCGACTCAGGTTCAAACGTGTACTTATACTACTGAACATGTTCTAGTTCAGCTGGCTAACTTGGTTGTGAGGTTGTCATTTACAGTGTCAGAAGGTCCATATGCTTGTACATCTGTTGTGTATATGTGTAATTGTCTCAATCCGTATGCGTAGCAATGTGCCCTTTGCAATAATGTCACATCAATATGTGTTCTTAGTACAGTCTGCTTGCTTATTGGTAGTGGGCAATGTCAGAGCAGGAGTGATGTGAGATATTGGTACTGCCTCAATGATTCCATGTCACCTTCATTGTAGTCATCATCATCATCATGTTATGTGTGTCATGGTGTTTGACCTGCAGCAAAACACATTACACACCCCTTACACAGTACTTATTGTTTGGAAGGGTGTTTGATTGAGTGTTATTGATGTGATATTGAAAGATTAATCTTCCATGTTGTTCCGCCAGTTGAGGCCATGTCATTGTCATTGTTTTGTTTTAAATTGTTCCCTTGTGTCTGTGGAGTGGCATCTGTTGTTATTTGGATCTGTCATTTGTCCATAGGTATGTATCCAAATGGGTCAGGATATCACACATGCCTAGCAGTATCACAACCTAAGTGTCTTCCTGGCCACGTGTCAAAGTAGTGGTGTATGTGTTGTTTGTCCTAGAGGGTTGCTGTGCAGTGTGTATATAAGTAGGTTTCTGTACTTACCAACAAGTAGGCCATTTCGATTTTGTCCATCCTGGAAGTGTTGATTGATAGTGCAGTGACAGAAGATGAATAAATCATGTACACTCCCAGGATACTTTGCCACAATGTTGGTGATCAATCCCCGGTGATTGACAGTGGCCTGCACATTGATGAGAGTGTGTGCCTCCTGTTGCGGTATAGATGTTCTTTTGCAGCAGGTGGCACAATGCGTACATGTGTGCAGTCAATGGCACCAAGCATGTGTGGGAAGCCATTAATTTGGTAGAAGCCCTGTTTGGTCTCCTGCTGCTTCTGCTGTGTGTTGGGGAAGCTGATGTGGCGGGGTGAGAGGGAGATGATGGCATCCAATACCTTGGGTAGGAAGGCAGAGAATGAGGGCTGTGATATCCCGGCAACCAGGGCACCAGTGGTTTGAAAAGAGCCACTTGCCAACATGTGGAGTACAGCTAGCAGCTTGGTTTCTGGTGGAATGGTGTGGGGTGTCTACAAGCTGGGTGCCAGCTGTGGCTCAATGTTGGGCAGCAGCTGCTGAATGGCTTGCCAGTTGAGTCTGTACCGCTGGATGATGTCTTGTTGCCAGAGTCCCAGAAGGGTTGACCTGGTGCGGAATATCCTCTCCTGTCTTCTGCATTGCCCTTGGGGTCCCTGCTGGTGTTTTAGAAGCTGCTGTTGTTGGTCCTGTGGTCTGCGTCGGTGTGCATGCTGGATGAAAAGCACCTTCATGTTTTTTCCTTTTGGAGCTCTGCTGTTTCTTCTGTGTGAATTCCTTAAGTACTGGTGTGTTTGCCCCATTAACGCCTGCCCTGACCCAGGCGTTATTTTTTTACGCAAATCGGGCTGTGCGTCATTTTCCGCCTCCGCCTCCCGGCCGTGCGTCATTTTTGCACAGTAGTATAAATATGGCCCAAAGGTGTTTAAGTAATTTTTTGGCCGATAACGCCTACCTTGCATGTCATTAACGCAAGGTGGTTTCCCGCATCCAGAAAATGACGCACACGGCGGACTTTTGTCGTTCACTGGCTCGGGCGTCACTGTATAAATATGGTGCACGGTTTGCGCTGAATGTGCATCAAACTTTTTGACACACATTCGGCGCAAACAGCGTATAAATATGCCCCTAAGTCTCTAACTGCCATTGCTAATCACTATTTAATCTGCTATGAGATCACTTTCAAGTACCACCCTGTCTTCATCGACACAGGCTGGAAGCAAATGTCTGTGAGGAAGTCATCCACTATATCAGCGTTACTTCTGTTCACTTCCCCCGCCTGTCTATGATTTCCAGTACCTAGTTCTTACCTCAATCTGTTTTCTCAAGCCATGCCAAAAATGTTCCTACCTTGTTTCCCACATCACACAGCTGGTGCTGTGTACCTGGCACCTGAGCCTCAGCCACATTTTCTGCCACCACTCTGAACTTGTTCTGTTTGAGTTGAAGCATGTAGCTGAGGTCTGCAAGGATGAGGAGTCTCTGTTCTATGGGATATCCCTCTCCAGTGTGTATAGGGAGGCTTGTTGTGCCCTTTTCTTTCCTGCTGTGATAGAAAGTGCCTGACCTGTTATCACTACCTTAAAGGCCTCCCAGAGATCATACGTGAATTGGCTGTGCTGACATTCTCCAGGAAACAGTGATCAGTGACCTCCTTAAGTTGCCCTTGTAGTGCTTTGTCCCTGAAGTTCCTGGGGTCGACCCACATGCCCACGCCTCAAAAAGGCACCATTCTAGAGAATGTGACCCCCCTGGAGAGTAGTCTGAGATACTCCTTGCATGTCACGTTTTGAAACCTACGTGCATGTCAGTGTTGTGTAAAGAGATTGTTGAGTCTGGAGTGGCAATTCTGTGCTGCTGAGAAGTATGTGTACTGGTGCCCTAATGGAATATGTTCTCATCACAGGTCCACCAAGCCATAAGCCTCCATAAATCCTGGTAGTGGGCTGGTCCTCCCTTCACTTCCCATCCTACTCACTTTATCCACCTCGGGGTCAGCTTCTGTATTCCTGCGCCCCTGGGATAAGGACACCACCCAGCATTTTGAGTAACTCAGTGCCCAAGTCTGACAGTGTTGTTGCATGAAGTCACAGGAGAATGTATACTGAGCAAAGATTCAATGTAAGACCCTCCCAGCTACCCATCTGCACCATGAGCCTACTTGAGGGGTTGCACCATCTATGGCACAGGATGAATGGCAATATCCCTGCCCCCCTAAAGTCTGTTGTGTAGCCCCTTGTAACATCAGGTTGCAACCACATCTATCCAGTGCCCTGTAGTGGGGGCCTTTGAGGTGTGTCCCCTGCAATAATACAATGTTGGGGTAGTGCTTCTTCAAGTATTGTATTATCATAGTTCTCTTGATTTTACTCCCTAGACCATTGGTGTACCATGTTAACACTTTTAATTGCTTGTCATGCAGCTTTTCTGTCATTGAATAGGGACCCATCTGCCACTCAGTGTGTGTCATGCTGTCTCAGGGAAGGATATCTAGTGGAACACCAGTACCATTTCCTGGCCACCTCAAAACCCCCGGCACCCGACTGCACTGCATAACCACCAAAAAACACTTTCTTACAAAGAACAAACAATGATCATAAAATGCCCCAACTTCCTCCTCCCAGCTCCCTTGCCCACCACTCCAATATGCAGAGTGCCTGTTGCCCCAACAGCAATATAATCTATTCCTTTATTGTTGTCAGCCTACCCGGCCATAACAACTTCAAAATTACAAATTAAAAGCATTTAAACACAATTGGTGATAGAATATACAATATATCTAACAGCGTCTATGGTTAGTTATGGTTCACTTGTGTTCAGACAGTCCTAACGGCACCATGTACAGCTGAAGCTTTTGCAGAATATGGCTACTAATACTCGTAACCTTCCCTTATCGCTCATATGAGTGTTAAGCTAATGGATCTAGTTGTCCTAAAGCTTACATCCTTCAAATACTTTTTCTATCTGAACTACTTTGGCCCAGTCTACAGTAGATACTTCATTGGTAAGAAAGAGAAGTGACCCCAACCATCTCTCCACTACAATCTGCTTGCCTAGCTCTACTAACGATATGTAGTCTTAACAGACTAAAGGTGGTAAAAACTATATGTAATTTAAGGATTTAAGACTCTTATATTCCATGCCTCGTGAATGTATGCTGAGACTGCCTGCACAATATATTTGTCATCACTGCGCATGCACAGGACTTCAGCTTCCTTACAGGTCCTGACCCCGTACTTTCTTAAAAGTGGACGTAAAAACATACGGCACAGTGAAATTGTAAAGTGACATAATAGTAGAAAATGGACAAATGTTTCTTGGCCCCCCAAGTGGCAGCGGCAATGGGCCGACCTCCCTGTCTCAGCGATGTGCCATTTGTTAGTCACTGAGGTCACTGGTAAGGTGCCCATGCAAAATTTGCAATAGAGAGATCTGTTGTCTGACGGGTACATTGTGTGGATGAAAATAGCTGATTTACTTTCTGGGTTAAAGGATAGGTAACGTCTTAGCAAAGGGCCATGTGAGTTAAGGAGCCTCTATGTTTTATGGAGCCAATAGGCACTTGTTACTGCAGGAAGACTGTCTGTCCTAATTTTGTCTGGTTGTAAACAGAAATCTTCTAGGTCCAAGGTTGCCAGTGTCATTGCGACATGATTAAACCAAGGTAACTTTTGATAGTTTTGAAGTTTCATGATGCCTATTAGTGCTTCTTTGTATGGTGTTAGAACCTTCTTGGACCAAACACAGACCCAGTATCTTATTGGTGCTAGTGCCACGAGGTATTCGATTTTCACCATTTGTAAGTCTATTCTTATGGCATCCATTGGTGTGCCATGGCCTTGGCAAATGAAATGATTTTCAGTTATTTGTTTGTCTGGAATCTTTGTTCCAGCTTGTTGTGTTAAAATGACATTGCTTTTATGTGCATGAGGGTTCCATTTCATTCTATCATCTATCCGACAGCCCAGATAATCATAGGTCATGACACGATCAAGAGGCCTGTTCATAACCTTGAAAGTTGCCCGCAGTTTTCGTTTTTGATTGAGGATCATGTATTTTGTTTTCAATACATATATCCTCAGATTCGTTGATGCACAGAAATCCTCTAGGCCCTGTATTAAATGATGCATTGCTACCTCAGTTTGTGCTACTAGCACAGCATCGTCTGCAAAGAGCAGTATTGGTATACTTTCATTTGCAAGTTTAGGAACATCAAGGTTTAGGTTCCTCAGTTTTTGGGCCACCTCATTTATGTAGCAGTTGAATAAAAGTGGGGCAAGAACGCACACTTGTTTGACCCCATGTTGGATTGGTATCTGTGCTGTAAGCTCATTTTGCATACTATGTCTAACCCTTGTGGAGTTTCTACAGTGTAATAAAATTAGCAATCTTAGGATTTTTCCTGAGATGCCCATCTCTGCCGAAAGGTGCCATAGTTTTGGGTGGTTCACACTGTCAAACGCAGTCTGAAGATCGACGAATACCAAGTACAACGTGTATTCTTTAGAGAGACGTATTTAGAACAAATTAAGGTCATTCTAAAGAGTTGGTCCACCGTGCTTTGGCCTCTCCTGAACCGTGCCTTATATGGTGATAGTAAGTCTCTTTCCTCTAGCCATTCAAGGATTCCATTGCTGTTTTGTTGTGGCCTTGATACAGGGCTGTAAATTGGTCAACCCATTGCTGTGGGTTGATATTCAGTTCCAGGTATTTTGGTGGCCCACCGCATGCCCACCTGATTATTTCCCAAAATGTACTTGAGTTTCCTGCTGAGATCACGTTTAAAAGTTCTCCCGAAAGCTTATGAGGAAAGATCTTCTTTTTATATTTTAATAGTTTCTTGTATTGGGGCCTACAGTCTAAGAATTGTTGCTCGTTTGTCTTGCTTGTATGCCAATTCTGCAGAGTCTGTGAAAGAGACTTTTTTTTAATTTTAGGCATTCGCCGTCAAACCACGCTTGGTTTGCCAGCGGGATGTTTCTAATAATCTTAACTCTTTCCTTTAACGTGTGTTCCAGAAGATCATTACATTTTAGCAGCCAGAGAGGCGCATCATCGCCTGGCATGTCTAAGATTATAGTGTAGGATACATACCAGGTTTCACTTGGTGGAAAGTTGAAAAGGTCACCCTCGACTACTGATTGAATGTTTTTCCTGTTTGACCTCAAAGTGATTCTTGGTCAATTTCCGCTATGCGCTGATACGGGTTTCAGGTGGCATGTACCTGGGTGCGTCATCTCCAATAATAATGGATCGTGGTCACTTTCAATCCTGGCCTCAACTTCCATGTCCTTATTGTAATGCCAAGCTTCAATGTTAATTGCTATATAGTCAATGATGCTTTGCTTCCAGCCAGCTTGGAACGTAGGATTCAGAGCTTTGTCTGAGCTAGTTCTTCCGTTTAAGGTACGTATTCCACATTCAATTACGGCCTTGAAAATCATCTCTCCCTTTTTTGAGCTTCGGCATCGCTCTGTGGGGGAATGTGGAATGTTCCAAGCTTTAGCTTCTTCTACAATCAGCTCGTCCCCTAATATTGGATGTATATTGTTGTTGAGGTCACTGCATATTAACAGAACGTTACTGCAAGCCTGAGGTAAGCACCCGCCTCTAGCTCCAAAGGGTCATTTTACCTCACTTCTGCTCTTCGCCTTAAGATGTACTCTTTTAACAGTTGCATTCCTGGCTTAACTTGAGCCCAACTGGAGGGAGGAAAGTAAATATTAATTAATTCAAGTGACCATCTCTTCATTTCCATTGTTAGGTCAGGCATGTTATTGCTTAAAATGGTATGAGTTACTGCAAAGTTTTCAAGTAGTGATGTTCTGGTCCAAATTGTCAGACCCCTGCTGGCCTGCCTTTACATTGTTTCAAAGCCGGTATATGGAACTAGCAATAACCATCTAAGTCAATGACGTTTACAGGCCATGTTTCCTGAAAGCAACTAACATCTTGATGTTTAATTAATTCTAGCCAGTCCTTGTCCTCAGTTTTAGATTTTAGGCTCGCAATATTCCAACTTAAAATTTGTAATGGCTGTCTTATGTTTCTTTTTGTTATTGCGGGGTGCGTTATTTGCTACCCACTACGCTGTTGTTGTTCTGCCAGTGAAATTTGGGCTTGCGACTCAGCTGTTTGGTGAGAATTCTTTCTTGGCGTAGTTGCTAACAGGCAGAACCTCAGCTTACTTAAGTCTGGCAGTTGGGGGAGTAGATGGATAGAGCTAATTGCCCCCTGCAGTACTGAGCCCAGTGGTTCCTTCATCCCGTTACTACTGTACGAATTTTGTATTTGTGCTCTTTTGAGGAATATGTTTCGTTTTGCGGGGTACATATTGTTATTCCCCATGTCTTCATCGTGATGGAATGACTTAGAATCTCGTTTGCTGTCTTTGTAGAGCTCCAGACTTTCAGTAGATTCTCCATAGATCGGCCCTTTCCTTTGTATAAATGTTACAGAGAGCAGATCGTTAGTTGATACATTATGCAGACCCAGCAATGAGTTTACGAGTTATATGATGTTACTCCTGTTTAGTATGTCGTGGCTCCCTCTCGAAGAGCACTCCGGGCAGAACGTGATCGTTGCTTCCTGTTCATTGATTCTACTGGTGTTTGTCACTAAATTCTTACGCCTTTCTTGAGTCTGGCTTCTTTGGGGCCGAGGTTTGTCTTAAGATTTGTTTTTGGTGTCAAGTACAGGCCTTATGATACCGGCCATGCCCTCTCATACGCCTGCTGGGGGGTTCTTGCCTGGCTGGTATGTTCATCGAAGAAGTCCTTGTAGTGATGTTTTTTTAGAGCAGGGGCCATGGATGTAGGATCATCATTATCGTTGCCCCCTGAGTAGTTATGTTTACACTTGTCTCTCTATCTGCAGATTCTATGGGGCATATTTATACTCTGCTTGCGCCGAATGTGCGTCAAAAATGTTGACGCACATTTGGCGCAAACCCTGCCCCATATTTATACTTTGACGCCCGACCCCACGGATGTCAAAATCCCACCATGTGTGTCATTTTTTGGAAAGGGGAACCTGCCTTGCGTTAATTATATGCAAGGTAGGCGTTCCCTTCCAAAAAATGACTTTAAGGCCTGTGCGCCTTATTTATACTCTGGCGTCATTTTGACGCACAGGAGGGGGTGGGCCTTAAAAAACAGCGCCCAGCCTGATGGGTGCTGTTTTTTAACGCCTGGGTCAGGGCAGGCGTTAAGGGACCAGTGGGCTCGGAAGGAGCCCAGAGGTGCCCTCCCATGCCCCCAGAGACACCCCCTGCCACCCTTGCCCACCCCAGGAGGACACCCAAGGATGGAGGGACCCAGGGAAGGAAAGGTGAGTTCTGGTAAGTATATTGCTTTATTTTTTTTAAGTGGCATAGGGGGCCTGATTTGGGCCCCCCTACATGCCACTATGCCCAATGGCCATGCCCAGGGGATGTAAGTCCCCTGGGCATGGCCATTGGGCAAGGAGGCATGACTCCTGTCTTTGCTATGACAGGAGTCATGTCAATGGGGATTGTGCGTCAAAAGAAATGGCGCAAGTCAGGTGTGAGGCCTGATTTTTGCCTCAGACCTGACTTGCACCATTTTTTGACGCACAACCCCCATTTTCCCATACGCCGGCGCTGCCTGGTGCGAGTCATTTTTTTTTACGCGTACAAGTCCGCAGCGCCGGCTAACGTCATTCCATAAATAAGGCACCCGCATGGGTTGTTGGAATGGCGTTAGCCGGCGGTAAAATGTTTGACGCACAACTGCGTTGGCACAGTTGTGCATCAAAAAGTATAAATATGTCCCTATGTGTTTTAGTTCCCCTGAATTAGTTTTAGTATTACAAAGTGATGTACGCTCGACGGTAGTAAGCACTTCTTGCTGTTGCATTTTGCTTCCCTTCTACCTTTCACAGGCAACGTGTACTTGAGCTAAATGGTCTATTCTAGAGTTGGTCCCATGTTCAAGGAATATAGCTCTTGGGTAGCATACTGTCAGATTTTGCATCTCTAATTCCTGTTTTGTGTTCCCTATTCCGTTAGACAGTTCCTCATTTACCATGTTTGCCACTGATTTTGTAGACAGGCCAATTTCCATCTTCTTCCTTGTTAAATTCAATGTTTGCTTTTCTTCATATTCAGCCGTGGTCTGTTGTCTTAAATTTTCCCTTACGGCACCTTCTACCAAGACCATTCTGTGATCTATGGCCCTTATAGAGGCTGTAAATGGCCTAGTCAGTTTGAGTCCACATCAGGTTTTTCAGACTGGGTCATGAGTGCTGCTGCGATTGAATGTAATTTTACAAACATATTCTTCATTATACTGAGTATTGGTTGGTCCAGTGGGAAATCTTTTCCGTACTCCTTTGAGATTTAGGCCATCAGGAACTGCTTATCTTGTCCGTAGTTAAGATGGCCTTCAGTTTCTCTCCCACCCTTAGCCTTGTCGTCCCTTAGTGCATTTATATCCAGGAAGTTCAGGTCATCAGATGTTATACTGTCCAGTTGGGGGTCAATATTACAGATCGAGTTACCAAAGGAGAGGTTATCAAATGAGGAGAAGCCCAGCCTGGGTGATCCTTTATCCAGTCTGTCCCATCTATCATGTCTGTCCAGTACGAAGTTATCTATTCCACTTCTGGATGTGAAGAAGAATGAGTCTGAGTTGGTCTTGTAAGTTGTATATTTAGTGGGTGGGCTGACTTAGATCCTTTCTCATTTACGTTATGAGATTTTACCATCTCAAGAGGGATACTTTCTGGTTTCATTTGGGTCAATTGCACTGTCCGAGGTAAAATCACGAGTCCTTGGGGTCCTTTTGGGTCTTGTGGCCCCGTATTATCATGAAGGGACTCACGGGTATGCCCCTGGCTCTTCGTTCCTTCTCCCGATGTTCTCCCCTCAAAAGGTTGTTCACCCTGTGGTAGCGGGAAGGGACACTCTCTCACAAGGAGGCGGCCCTTGCTTGGGTAACTCCACTGCGGTTTTGGTGATAGCTGCTGAGCTACTTTTTCAGCCTTATCCAATTTAACAGCTCCACTGTCTCCCTGCGCTTGCTCCGAGATGACATGCAACGTCTGTTTCTGTTCAGCGTTCACGTTAAAATAGTAGTAGTAATTTGTTATGGTATTTGCCTGGAGTATCTGTTTGTCATTTAGGGGATAAGAGACCCTTGGGCCTTGATTGTATGATGCCTTATCATGGTTCCTGAGGTCCTTGATTCTTTCCTGTTCCGGTCGTAGCTTTGTTTCCCGTACCTGTTACCTCGTTGCACTTATGGAGTCACTCTAGCTTGTGACTCTCCCCTCTGTTTCTCTCCTTGATGCTTTTATGATCTCAATGCTGTCCGCTTTGCCCTGCTCTTCTTCAATGAACAGGGTGTCACCATCCCCCGGAGTACCAGTGACAGGAACGCCTGGGAGACAAGAGGTCAGACTAGTCTCCCCGGTCTCACCCTTGTCCACTTTGCACTGGCTTCCGGGTGTGGGACCCCACGTACTGGGCTCTGTTCGTTTTGAGAGCCCAGGGATTGTTGTCGCGTTTCCACCATCCACCTCCGACCCCTCCACCTCCTCGGGATCCATAGAAGCCTGGTCGGTTCGCAGCTGTCCTATGTCGTGTTCCTGTGCCTGAGCCTTCTTATCTCTCCTTGATATCGCCATTGTGCCATACATCCTGGGAGGTCGGGGTTATTACTTTTACTGAGTAGCCCCTGGTATTGTCTCTGTAGGGGGTGAGTAGCGGACAGACCAATGGGACACAGCAAGCCGCACCAACCTAACACCGGCCGCTTCTGCCATGCACCGCAACCTTTGGCTCTGACCGTGCCTGCCAGTAATCAGCTCTTGGCTTTGACCGGCTCCGAATTATACTCTCCAGAACCTCACCAGCTGACTCTCAATGTTCAGTTTGATAATTGATTGATCCCGGGCAGACACATGTTCTCCCACAACTCCGAGCATTCTCCTCTGGGCATCTAGTCCTATTGACCCCCAAGCCAGATGCCAGCCCCTCAGCAGGGCCCAGGCCAACAGGGTTCACACCAAGCCACAGAGGCATAGCAGGCACACCACTATGAAGTGGGGGGCAGGGTGGGCAGCAGAGCAACAGAGCAGCTTACCCACTTTCAGCTTCCCTCCTTCAAATGGCGTTGAATGGCATCAGCTGGCTCACTCGGTGGATCTACGACCCACGGCCTCTCCATCTCTTCCACGTTTGGATCGGGTTTTGGGTCACAGCTGCGGCCACTTGATTGCTGAAGCACCGACGTGCCGGCACCAGTAAAAAGCTGCCTCCGATGAGGCAGGGTGCCAGGTTACTGGTGAGGTGCAGCAGTCTTGCTCCTTGTTCCTTGCTCCTTGCTCTTTCCCCTTCTCCTGCTGCAGCCTTCAGCGTTGTGTTGCAGCATCGCAGCATCACAGCGTCACGGCTTCACAGCACCCCAGTGTTTGAGTATCATGAGACACCGATAACTCAAAACAGCAATATAATTGAAACAGAGGTGTGGCTTCTGCAGACTAATTGAAATATGTAAAATTTAGCCGTAGCATTGCATTGGTTACCCTATACCTGTCCATGCTTTTCCTATTGAATGTTGCCCTAGTTCATATTTAGTGGCTTCACATTCGAGAGAGACCACCTAGGAAAGGTGAAAAAGGAGGAGGATGGGGTACTCCGATCCCCCACAATGAGGTCATAATCAGTCCAGTGGTCTATTGTGTAACAAAGGTACGAGTGCCCTATGATAGTCCATGCAACTTTCAGCCCATCATATCACTCTCTTTCTCACAGTTCCTCCTGTTCCAGTGGTGTAATCAGATGTTCCACTTGTGAAGAGCCCAAGTTGTCTCCTCAGCGTCCTTTCCCTGCTCCTTCTTTTCTGCGTCCTCCTGAGGTGCGCCATCCCTCCAGCCAGTCCCAGGCCTTCCCTGCCTTCTTAATGTTTTGCCTTCCGCAATAACTTGCAGTCTTGCCGGGAACAGCATCATGTATATCAAGTTCACCGCTCTAAGTGCTTTTTTGACTTACACAAAGCTGTGGCGCTGCCTCTGCACATGCAGTGTGAAGTCTGGGAAAAAGCGTATTGTAGTATTCTCAAACTGTATATCACCCTTTGTGCGTTATGCATGCAGGAAGGCATCACAATCCCTATGGTTGAAGATTCTTGCAATAAAGGTACTTGTGGGACCCCCGGCCTCATGGGAGGAACCAAAGCCCTGTGCACCTGCTCAATCGTGAAGAAGCTGGAAAGTCTCTTCAGCAGAAATTTCGTAGTTACAAGGTCTTTCAATAAGTTCCACGCTTGGCACATCTGCCTTGAACTCCCACTAGGTGGATATTGTTCCTTCTGGGCCTTCCTTCCTGGTCCTCAAGCTTGGCAGCCATTAGTGCATGCTCCTTTGCAAGGCTCTGTACTTTTTCTACGAGTGTCTTGGTGGTGGCGTGTAAAGAGGTAATGTTCGTTTTGGCCATTTTCACTTTCTTCTTTGTTTTCTAGAAGTCTGACCTAAGAAGGACAACATCTGCTGTCGCTGCATCTAGCTTGGGCTCAAGGCTCCTTTCAAGTCACGTATTGCTGTTATTATCTCACCTAGTGGGGGTTCTCAACTAGATGCTGCCTCTTCCCCCAGTGATTCCTTGGGTCCCCTCAGTTCCAGCCATTGATGTAGGTGCTGCAATTTTTTTTGTGATAGGTATTTGTCTTGTTTTTGTTTAATAATTGAACATCGGTAAGTACATTACAGAGATTTTGCTACCATCATGTTGTGATTCGTGTGGAGTGTATTTAGTTTTGAAATTTCGAATTTATTTGTTTATTAGGTTTTTATTTCATTTTTTTTAGTTTTGTTTGCTTAGCCATGTTGGAGGAGCGAGTTACCCTTTGAACTATTGGGTCACAGCTGACCATAAGATGAAGCTGTTTTTGCTATCTAAGGCATTGTAGGTTGCTCTTTATTATATTATTTGTGACTCACGTGGTGTTTTGTTTTGTTCTCCGTTTTTTTCGGTATCTTTCTTTTTACTCCTTTTTCACACCATGGGCTGAGAGTGGGAAAAGTATTTGAGTTTACTATTACTATTTTGATGGCGTTATTTATACACCTATATGTATTTTTGCATTAGATAAATTATGACGAAGGAGACCCCATGTGTCATAGGATTTTGAACACCCTGAGGAAGGTGGAGTTAATTCAATTGAATATATGGTCGGTGTATGTCCACCAAAACGCGCGTCAGTGACTTTGATGTGCCAAATTGCATGGGTGACTTTTGATGGGCCAAACTGGATGAGAGAATTTTGGACCAGAAAAGGCATTTGATGACGTTTGGAAATTTTTTTCTTTAATTATTCCAATTGGACACTTGATAGAAGGAATAATATCTTGAAACTTATTTCTTAATACATCATAATAGTTTGAGACATAGAGCAGATTGTTCTCTCACACATGAGTTACTAAAAATTGGAGTAATATTGATATAATTTTATAGATAATTTTTGCATGTTAATTTTGTTACAATTTGTAAATATTTAGCGTTTTGATAAATGATGTATTTGTATGGTGGGGTTTATCTGTTTTTTGGACTTTTTTGTTTTGTCTTGAGATTGTTTTGATATTGTCTGTGTCCATTTGTGCAATATATGTTGTCTTTGTCCATGGTGTGTTCTCCTTTGTATCTGTTTTCTGTGTTGACGTGTTTTTTGGTCAGAGGGGGTGTTTGTACATAGAAATGATTGTTATTTTTGATAAAAATCAAATCAAATCAAATCATAAACATTTATAAAGCGCGCTACTCACCCGTGCGGGTTTCAAGGCGCTAGGGAGAAGGGGTTACTGCTGCTCGAAGAGCCAGGTCTTGAGTTGTCTCCGGAATGCGGAGTGGTCCTGGGTGGTCCTGAGGTTGGTGGAGAGGGAATTCCATGTCTTGACCGCCAGGTAGGAGAAGGACCTCCCACCTGCCGTGGTGCGGCGGATGTGAGGGACGGCGGCGAGAGCGAGGTTGGCGGAGCGAAGATGACGGGTGGGTGTGTAGAAACTGAGGCAGCGGTTGAGGTATTCGGGTCCCTTGTTGTGGAGGGCCTTGTGTGCGTGGGTGAGGAGTCGGAAGGTGATCCTTTTGTTGACGGGAAGCCAGTGCAGGTGTCTCAGGTGGGCGGAGATGTGGCTGTTGCGGGGTATGTTGAGGATGAGGCGGGCGGAGGCATTTTGAATTCGTTGCAGACGTTTCTGGAGTTTAGCGGTGGTTCCTGCGTATAGCGTGTTGCCGTAGTCCAGGCGGCTCGTGACGAGGGTGTGGGTCACGGTCTTTCTGGTGTCGGCGGGGATCCAACGGAAGCTCTTCCGGAGCATGCGGAGGGTGAGGAAGCAGGAGGATGATACGGCGTTGACTTGTTTGGTCATGGTGAGAAGTGGGTCCAGGATGAAACCGAGGTTGCGTGCGTGGTCTGAAGTGGTCGGTGCGGTGCCAAGGGCTGTGGGCCACCAGAAGTCGTCCCAGGCGGTCGGGGTGTTTCCGAGGATGAGGACTTCCGTTTTGTCTGAGCTTTGGTCTCTTCCGTGTTGATGTGAGTCCAAGCGTTGAGTGTGATGGCTGGGGTTGTAGGTTCTCTGGTGGTTGGCTGGGTCTGGTGTCCGAAGCTGTTGTGTAGGTTGGTAATCTTACGATGGAAGAAAGTGGCGAGGAAGTTGCAGAGGTCTTGTGAGGGCGTGATGGCGTTGGCGTTAGGGTTGGAGAGCTCTTTGACGATGTTGAAGAGTTCTCTGCTGTTGTGGCTGTTTTTGTCCAGTCTGTCTGTGAAGGAATTTCTTTTGGTGGCGTGGATCAGTTCGTGGTGTTCGCATATAGCGTTCTTGAGGGCAGTCATGTTATCTGCGGTGTGGTCCTTGCGCCAGGCTTTCTCGAGGGTGCCGCAGTTTTTTTTTTATTCCTTGATGGTATCTGTGAACCAGAGAGGTTTTTTGGTGTTGGTCTGTCTTGGGAGGCGTCTGAGGGGAGCGAGGTTGTCTGCGCAGTTGGTGATCCAATGCGTGAGGCTGAGGGCTGCGTCGTAGGGGTCGGTGGAGAAGGTGGGTTGGTTGTCGCTGAGAGTGGAGAGAAGCTGTTCCGTGGGGATTTTGTTCCACTGTCGGCGTGGGATGGGTTGTGTGCGGAGGTGGCGAGTCTCGCGTCGGAAGGTGAAGTGGACACATCTGTGGTCGGTCCAGTGTATAGCGGAGGAGTGGCTGAAGGATACGTGGTTGCTGGCGGAGAAGATGGGGTCGAGCGTGTGTCCGGCGATGTGGGTGGGGGTGTTCACCAGTTGCTTGAGACCGAGGTTGTCGAGGTTGTCGAGCAGGGCGGTGGTGTTGGGGTCGTTGTTCTATTCCAGGTGGAAGTTGAGGTCACCGAGGAGGATGTAGTCCGGTGAGGCAAGGGCGTGCGGGGAGATGAAGTCAGTGATAGAGTCGCTGAAGAGGGCGCGTGGTCCAGGGGGTCGGTAGATGAGAGTTCCTCTGAGGGTGGTCCTGGGGACCTCCATGAAAAGGATGATATTATTGTGCTTATTATAAATAAATATTACTAATGTTTGATAGTATTATCGTTTATGATTTGTTTGCCTTGTTCTTTTTATATGATATGCAAGAGAGAGATATTGTCATACCTTGGGTAGATTACCCTTGATCTCTCTCTTTATTGATTTAGGGGCCCTGTTTTCTACTTGGTGCTGCAATCCCAACAGCATACTTGTCCATTTAGTTAAGCTGCATAGGGAGAAGGTTACGGCCTTCCACCATATCTGCCCACTTCCCCTACAGCCGCAGACAGCTTTAATGTCTTACCGCCAAGGTATAACCTTAGGTGTGTCCTCTGGTTACTTTGCGGTGGCAGCTAGAGTCCAAGTGCATCCACTGACCAACCTGCTACAGCACACATCAACAACCCTTACAATCTCCAAGCCAGGTGGGCATGTCAGCAAATGAAGAGGTGGGAAAGGAGAGCAATCCACCATGTCAACACAGTACCCCACCTGCACTGATTTCATAAGCCATCTGGACAGCCAGTTCTTCCTTCATAGGCCTCACACTCAGCCAGAGACACCTGTCATAAGACACCAGCCCACTGCAATGCACAAAGTTCTCGACGGGTTCCTGGGCACCAGAGGTGAGGGATCCCTACACTGCTAGGCCATCGCTGCCCTTAGCTCTCTCAAGTCCAGGCACCACATTGCTGCACAACCATCCCGGCCTCCTCCAATATCGAGGCCTAGACAGGCCTCCTCTGCACTCAGAGTCACTTTGTTTGCCCCTCTCAAGTCCAGGCACTGCCATGCTGCATTGCCAGCCCAGCCTCCTCCAATATCAAGGCCAAGGCAGGTCTCCTCCACAGTCAGAGCCACTCACTCTGCCCCATGGTCTTCTGCTCGCAGGCCTCACCATGCCCCTCTCCCGCTGCCTCTCACCAAGCTGTTTTCACACAGCTTCCCACATGGGCCCCCAGGCGGTCACCAAGTCTTTCACAGTGCAGCCTCAGGCAGTAAGTCATACTCTCCTTTTCTCAGCTGGCGGACCACCTGGGAGTCCTGCACTCCCACTCAGGGCTCTTCTCACTTCCCTCTGCCACTCTGTCCGGGGCTCCACTTCAGAGGTATTACATTCTCCCTGTGACCTCTCCACATTTTGCTCCCGCCTAGTGCTTGGGAAGCCGCTGAGGCCAGGCTGATTCCTGTGTGCCAATAGCACTGCTAGGCCACGCACAGAGCCTCAACATGTAGGCCGACCTGGATAGGTCTATCGCTCTCCTCGGTCACCAATGTGTTGTTCTCCGCACTGCCAGTGCACAGCCCCATTACCAGGGCAACTTAATTTTGTGTGCATGAACGGATTTGTGTCCAGAGGGGGTGCGGTAATTACAGAAGCAGAGCCGACTCAGGGTGCAGCCATCTTCAATCAAGAGCAATGTTTATCTTCAAAACTTCTCTGCCTAAGAACTCATAAAATGTATTCATATTATCTACAGGGGAGACATGAGAAGGTAAAGCTGGTGGGGATGTAGGAGTATAGATGGAATGTGAGTCATTCATATTGGAATATGTAGAGCTAAATTTGTGTCTTTGAGGTATTTCAGGAGTGTACCCCGTGAAGAAGATGGAGGACATGAAGAAGGTGATTAATATCTCTCTGGGTCTGACCAACTAGAGATATAGAAGTGGTATGGGGTACAGTCTTTGGAGGAGACAACTATAAAGGCTGTAGCGGCTCTGGAGTGGAAACCTCAAATGGAATAATTGGTCTCAAGGGCTTAAAAATATAAGGAGCAAGTTCTGGAGTGACAGGCTTTGGCAATGAGTGAGACAGATTAGATATGTTTTCTAACATTCTCCATTTTGATGTTGGAGGAAAATAAGATGCATAGAACCTTGGAGAGGGAATCTGACAAGGACATAAAAGCAGAAAGAGATGGAGAGTCAGACAACATCATGGATATTGAATGTGGTGAAAAGATATCCTTTCTTGTTCTCCTTGACATCAGGAAGATTACCCTGTTTGACGTCGTTTCTTCAAAAACTACATTGAGTTTTTAGGGTGAACAGTGGTGATGATGGCTTTATCGACGTTGATCATTGAGTCTTCCTTGAAGGTGCCGGTGATCTTGTCAATGCCGTACAATGGTTCAATGACATAAATGGTGCTGTATCTTTGGAGGATTGTGTCCCCAGTCTTATGGAAGTGGTGGGTAGATAGACAGTGAGAAGGTAGGAGCCAAAGCTATCATTGTTGACTTTGTCAATCTTGATCTTGAATGATGTCTAGAGTGATAACAACAATGATGTTTTGACCTAGTCTTCTGTCCCTAGATCTCCTCCTTGTCCTCCATGAAGAGATCTTGTCAGGTAATGGCTTGGTGCAGAAGGTACATGGGAAGAGGACTCCTATATCCGCTTCTTCTTCTTCTTCGCCTCTTCTGCTCTCATATTGTGGAGCATCCCTGCGAGCTTCATGCAATTCCAGTCCTCAAATGTCCTCTTTGACATTTTGTTTTATATTACACTCCTTACCAGAGCATTATGACAGGAGACATACTACATAGGCCTTGTGGGGATCTGAGACTGCCTTCTTACTTCCACAAGAAAGGTACTTCTCAAAACGACAAAGCATTCTGACTGGAAACTATTTTCAACTGAGGTGAAAAACACTTTACTCAGTAATTGAGCAAAGGTGAAAAGTCAAAAAGATAACTGAAATTTCCGTCAGACTACAGATGTGTTACACCTCACATGCTCTGAGATGCTAATCACTGGAGAAGGAAAAAAGAACTGGCACTGTGAGCCAACTGTCAGTACAGTACATCATGGGTAGGGAAAGTAATCCCAAAGAATGCAATATTATTTAGACTTATTATGTAGGCCCATCAGACTGCATTTTGTACTTTTTGGAATGCAGTTGCAACCTTTTTTGCCACAAAGAGTCTGCAATGCACACTAGAAATTGGTATTTCTTCATTTGTTGAAGCTTCATTCAGGAAAAAAGTTGACTGATATCCTAAAAGATGCTGGCTATCATATGGACGTATGGACACTGGCACCATGTATTAATGCGTGGACAATATATGTTTATATGGATAAGTGTGTTGGGGTCCACACATGCACAGAAGAAATATATGGTGGTTTATGACTGTCAATGAAGATCCTATGATACAAAACCATTGGACTAACTACTACCCTTAGGATAGCGAATGTCAAACTACTTGCCATAAACAGCTTCAACATCTCATCAGGGATGTTAAGCACTACTTAAATGCATTTACAATACTTAAAAAATGGGACCAGGCACTTTCTGGAGCACATTTTTCTAAAAGATTCAGCTTAGGCCCTAATCCAATCCAGTTGCAATAAAATATGTGGTTTAACTAATGGTAAGTTTCTTTTTCAGTCAAGACAAAACTGGTTCCTTAAACTGCAAAGCTGCATCGAATCCCATACTAGCAACAGCTCATGTCTGTGTGTTATGTCCCTGTTATGAACAGTCAAGTGCTGTTAGACCTTTTAGCCTTAGGGTGGCCTTCCCACAAACATTTTGCCTTCCTCCATTTTTGATGACCTTGTTTTTGCTGTCTTTAGGACTCTACGCACTTTACCAGTGCTAAAGTGCTTGTGCTCTCTCCTCTAAACACAGAAACATCGGCTTATACCCAATTGGTATATTTAATTTACTTGTAAGCCCTTAATAAAGTGGCACTAAGTGTGCCCAGGGCCTGTAAATTAACTGCTACCAGTGGATCTGCAGCACTTATTGTGCCACCCACTTTTATAGCCCTTTAAAACACGCCTCAAGTCTGCCATTGAAATCGGTATTCAGTTTTTAACTGCCATGTCGACCTAGCAAAATAAACCTTTTGCCAGGCCCAAACATTCCCTTTTTATACATTCAAGTCACCCCTTGGTAGGTTCTGAACAGCCCAGAGGGCAGGGTACAATATATTTGAGTAAGTAAGGCCTCTACTTTTAAGTTTTACATGTCTTGGTAGTGAATAACTCTTAGATTTGTTTTACATTACTGGAGTGATCTTTTACATTTTATAAGTGTAATTTCCAAATGGGAATAGTTAATCAGTTCATATCTGGTGTCCATCAAATCACAATTTAAAACCCTAACTTATGGTGCAGTTGGATTTTAAATGGCAATTCTGAAAATGCCACGTTTAGAAAGTTGGCATTTTACTACATTAGCCTTTTAGTCTCTGTAGCCTGTATCTGGGTCACATGACTGAAGGAAGCTGACAGTTGAGCTGTCTGTATTCCTCCTATAGAGCCACAGGAGAGAGAGGAGCTGGGCACAGCCCCACTTACACTTGAATAGGCTGTGTCCTGCCTCCACACAAAGGGCTGCATACCCCATATAGTTAGTCTGAAGCCGGGTCAGGGAAGGCAGGATGCCTTGGGACTTCAAAGGGAACACCTCTAGAAGCTCCCCTACTCCCACTTCAAAGGCACAAATGAGTATACATACTGAACCTCAGACACCAACTCTTCAGTACACTTCTGGACCTGTGGATACTCTACCAGGAAGAAGGACTGCTGTGGTGCTAGAAGGACTACCACACTGCTGGAGGAACTGCTGCTGTGCTGCCGCCTGCTGGCCTTTTCCCTAGGTGAGAAGGACTGGATCTGCATCTCTTAAACAGAGAACCCCCAGAGTGACACCATAGTTGGCTGTCTCCCTGACTTCAGCCTCAGGGACAGATGGCTCCAACACACTTGCACCTGCACTTGGACTCTGTCATCGATAAATCTACCCTGCCAATGGTGCCACCCCAGTCTTGGATCCTGGAAGTGGGTCTAGGGTGCTTTGCCAGCCTGGAACCAATGCATGTCATCTGCTTTTCAGCGCAACTCAGAGCAGAGCTGACATATCTTTGCTGCTGAGTGGATTGGGCCTGCCACAAAGATCTACATCACCGGCACAACCCTCGTTGCCTTTGGAACCGCCACTGCATGACGCAACCTCGTGCAGGACCTTTCATCCCTCATAGACATCAGTCTTGGCGACAGACTCTGCATCGCAGCCTCACAGCTCCTCAGAACCGATGCATCGCCCTGACTGCATGCCACATCCTCAACTCCAGACTTAGGCATCGCAAGCCCTCAACACCATGATCTTCAGGGACGCCGCAGTAGGACTTCACACTGCAGCCTCACCGCATCTCGGAACCGATGCATTGTTGCGGCTGCGCAATGCATCTTTGATGTGGATCCTCGCAACGCTTCACAAACCAGAATTGAAGGTACTTTGTTCAGTGGGCAAAACTGGGTCCCTGTAACCGGCCCATGCTCCATTTCAGTTGGCCTGAACTTGTGACTTTGTCCCAGTGCAATGCAACCAGATAGCCAAAGTTGGCGATTTACACTTTTTGGCACTATTTTTACAAAAAATGTTATACTTGAACATCTCAGGTTCTACTGATTATTATTGGCTTGGTCTTGTTTTATTTATTAAAATGTACTCTATTTTGCAAATTCTGTTATGGGCTCATTTTGTGGTGTGTTTTCACTGTGTCACTCTTTTAACTGTTGCATACGTACTTTGCACATTGTCCCTGAGTTAAGCCTGACTCCTTTCTGCCAAGCTACCCAAGGGATGAGCACAGGTTAATTTAGGCTTTGCTAGTGACTTCATGCTTAGAAGAATTTTGGTTGCTCCTTGAGAAGGGTTTAACCCCCCTTCAACTATTCACCCAATTTCTTAAAAGTATCCATATTAATTTATGTGGCAACACCTCACAACTAAAGAGTGCACAGATACACTTGTCACTGTGAATTGTTACTGTGGCTCCTCATCATTGATACTCTCTCCAACGAAATAAATCCACTTATTGAAGTGAGTATACAGTGTATTTGTTCACCCACTTTATTATTAATTGTTGGAGTGATGACTGTGTCTACACTCATCTATTCCTCCATGTCTCTCTAAGTGAATATGTGAAGGGTAGCCATCTTGTGATGTGTCTTGCGTGTCCACTATCTTTCAATTAACACACTGTCAGTAGTTGAAAACGGGTCCGGGAACCCAATATGACTTTATTTAACTATAGCTTCCAGCGCCTGTTAAAAAACACTGGGCAGATTAAGACCTGTTTAAGGTGGAGATCAACAGGTTTCACTGCCTTTGGTGGTCAAACTGTAAGTAGAAGAGGTTATCTCCGTGACCCTTACAGCACCTGGTCAATGCTTAATTTGAAAAATAATAAGTACTGGGGATCAATGTTTTTCTCTCATTCTTGTTACTTGTGCTGCTGGATGCAGGGTTGGCATTTGCTTCAGCTACCACCAGTCACTCCCTACCCCTTTATCTTACTTTTGTAGATTCTTTTTCATCCCCTTTGTCCTTAGTTTTCAGTCTTTCTCTTCCTCCTTCTTTACTCCTTTTCTCCCTTTTGCTCTTGTTTGCTCCCAGTCCCAAAAATGAGTCCCAGGACTACCATCTGCAACCACTGGAAACATTAAGCTCTGGAAATAAGAGTCCTGATGTGTGAGCCTTGGCTTTGGCTTCACTGCCTCACTTCCAATTCATTTCAAAAGAAAGCATTTCTCAATCAGCAATTATGAAAAGAAAACATGCACACATTGTTACCAGAGATAAGTTGGTATAACTTTGTTATAGAAAGACAGGGCTATTTAAATCATGACTGGGTGATGTTTTTGGTTACAGCTATTTGCACCACTGTCATAGCATGAGTGTGCTTTTTCAATGTTGACCACATCACTTCAAGAAGTTCAGTAGAAAAACCAGGCCAAAGCTTCTAGAAGCAAAGAACACACATACACGATATTGTGGTACCTATAGCTGAAAATAGTGCAAAAATTGGTGACATGTTAAGTGTAGCATTGTTTTATTCTGTCATGTTCAGTTGTCTCGGAAAAGCAGAATGTCATCAATTTCTTACACTCTCTTAACTGAAGCCCCCCAAAGCTACACAACAGCCCACTATAGATGCTAGTAGGGATGTTGTTAGAATCGAGTTACTCAGTTATAGTCTACCATATCCTGAAGGGAGGAGGTGCAGATACCAAGTAACTAGTAGGGAGCAAGAATAGAGGACGGGAGCAAACCAAAGCTGTGCACTATCAACCACCTATTAGGATAACTAAGCATGTCTCATTTTTAGCTGACAGGACAATGCATCCTGGGTCTTATAGTTTTAATTGTGTTGTTTTACTTATGGGCCTATAAGACACACTATAATTAGTAATGAGTTGAACAGCTCTAATGTTGGACGGGGGAGACCATCCGGTCCAGCCTTCATGCCCCATGTCTCAGCACTCCAGATTGCCCCACCCTCCACATATGTCACGTCAGATCAGCAGACTCTTGCTGAAGCGGAATGTCAGAGGCTGCCGCCGCACTGTAAGAATCACAGGCCGCAAAGGGGCCAAAGTGGAAAAATGTATTCCAATTTGGGTATTCCCCGAGCTCGCTGACAGAGCCGTGTGGCCGCAATGAAGCTGAGATCTGGGGGCATCTAGAAAAGATTCTCTGACTGATGGTCTAGCCCCCAGGACATGGTGTTCAATGTGAAGCAGGCACTCTGGCAGCATCCCTGCTGAGGTAATGGGGCAGGTGCACTGGGGAGTCAGCGTGGATGTTTTTCCCTTCCCTGCGGGGGGAGGTCCCTGGTCTAGGCATGTATGTCTTTTGGGCTGATTGTTGGACCCTGCTTTTTCTGCCTTGTTTTAGTCCTGTTGAGATTGTTTAAAAAGACTGCTCTCTGGCCGGTGCCATGTGTTACTGGGTCTCTGCTGGGCCCTGACTGTTGATTGATTGACTGTTGACTGTTGAAGTGGCCAAGAATGTGACAGCCGCATTCCAGAGACACAGGGGCCCATGCATCAAATTTAATGTCCTCCGGACAGAAAGTAAGACAACATGCATCACAAGCACGCCTGGTATCGATGAAAAGGGAGAAAACTTTACTGTCTCAAATGAGTACTGCCCCTATGATGAACCCCATTCTACCAACTGCAGAGATTGTTACAGATACTTTGACCAGTATGCCTTCTTTGCACATACCAGCACTGGCTTGGGCATTGATGCTTGGAGTGGGGGAGTAGCCATGGATCCCTCACCTCCAGGTGTCGTGAATGAACAGTGGATCTCTGGAACGACAAGCTTCGGACCTTGATGATCAGTGGGGTTATAAGGCTCTCCAGACACTTAGAGAGTATCCTCTGTTCTCCAAGGACTACAAGGAGCGAGTGGAGCATTCAGGTTTTGGGATGGCACCTTCAGTTTCTGAGACTTGTGTTGAGGGTTCATTGCCAATATGTTACCAACATATGATGTGCCCAGATCTGATAGTACAGAGTTAACCACAACGAAAACTACTGTTTAGCCTCTCATGGTGGCATCTTCAGAATATAATGATTTGCAGCATTTATCAATTCTCAGTGCACAATGTCTAATGTTTCTGATCGGTCAGACCTGCTGGGTCTCATTTTGCAGGATACGACATTCTTAGGCCACAGCAGGAATACTTTGCTCCATCAGGGAGATTCCATTTCTAAGTGCCCAGCAGGCTTTGACTCAAACATCACCCCATCTGGACAAGTGATACTATATGCAGCTAATACTAACTCATCTCAGTCTTCAATGCTCCATATTCAGAGCTTCCTCAAGACTGTCCTTACTCAAGTTCATGATTGTAAGAACTCTCAGAGTCATGAGACTACATTGATTCATCATAGACTCAACAAAATTGAGGCAGTCCTAAAGCAAATTCCTGAGCAAATTAAGGAACTTGAACAGAGAGTGTCTGACCTGAAGGACCTTCATCGGGATACAATCATTCAATCATTACGAAGAGACTTCAGGCTTCCCAAACGAAGATCAAAGCTATGGAGAATTATGCACGGCGATCCAACCTTCGCTTTGTGGGAATTCCTGGTGGGGTGAAGTTCAGGCAAGGCCGTAATATTGCATTGCAATATATGGACAATTTGATAAAGAATCATTTGCTGGATAAAGCTAACGCTGACCTCACAGTAATGCACGCCCATCATGTTCCGACACAGCGACCACCAAATGCTAAACATCCCGGAACTATGGTTGTAAATTTCTTGGACTATCGTATTAAGGAGATCCAAAGGGCTATCCAAAGGAAATCTTTTTCACTTTCTGATGGTTCCCAAATCAGGGTATTTTCTGATAAGTCTGTTACCTCAGCCCATCGATGCAAAGAATTTATGGGGTTAATGGGCCAATTCAAGACTGCAGGAGCTTAGACTTCAATTGTTCAACAATCTAAGTTTATAGTGTTATTTACAGGCAAATTCCACTTGTGTGCTACTCTAGACAATTCCCAGGAGCTGCTGTAGAGTATTATGAGCCAGTGAAAGAAAATAGGATATCATTCAGCTGCGGGGGAAAACTAGTTCACAGCCAAGAATAAGTTAAATGGACTCATTATAGGGTGACTGGAGGATGAGACATAAGTCTCATTTGAAAGAATGTTTAGCATTTTGATAAGGGTCAGATCTTTATTTTTGATTAGTGGGATATTTGTATTTTGACTTCTTGTAGGGACTGTGGCTCAGTTTTGTATATTTTGTTTTTCCTCTGCTCTCGGCGCCAGAAAGATTTTGTGATTTTCTATCTTAATGGAAGGTGGAGGGTTGGCAAGAGTGCATTAGGGTGCAAGGTCAGGGCACGACCAGATTCCGGGTGGATGGGGAGGAGTGGACTGCCCTCTCTCTCAGAAGGTTTGGGGGGAAGAGTGCAGGGAAGATGGGGTTGGGAAGCACTTTGGGGTCAAGCTTCAGAAGGTTGGGGGTCACGTTTGTGGGGAAAGATAAAGAAAAATGAGCAATGGTTGTTTGAAAAATTTAAAGAGCTTGTAGGTATCAGCATGTGACGGGTCTATCTCCAAATACTGATAAGTAGGGTGCAGAGCAAGTTTTTGGTGGGTCAGAGAAGACTTTGTCATTCGCAGCCTTAGTTAATTAACATATGAACATCATCTCCTGTAATGTAAATGAGCTTTTGAATGAATGGAAGGCCCATGTAATTTTAAGCTGGCTAATGATGTTTAAACTGGAAGCAATTATTTTACAAGAAACACTCCAGGGACAATGCTCCTAAATCAAATATCCCTAAAGAATAATCACACGTTTTTTATGTGTTTGCGGGGGAATTACTTATGGGGGTTGCCATTCTTTTGGCCAGTATGGTTAACTGGGTAATACATGTTGCTAAAAGGGAAGTCAAGGGTGCTTGTTATGGCTTAAAGTTGCAGCAGATACCAATTTGATGAACTTTGTCAACTATTATGGCCCTATCACCTAAGATATAGAGCCATTAACCCAAGTTTATAATCTGGTGATAGTAGCAAACAGCCCAATAATATAGGGTGGGGATTTTAATTTCATCCAGAATTTGGCACTAGACACCTTCTAACATATACTGCTTAAATTTGGATTCCCAACGCAATTTGTAAACAACCTGCGTAATTTATACCATGGACTACACCAAAAGTAGTTATCAAAGCAGTCTCAGCTGGACAGGTTTCCATTAATACTGGTAGCCAGCAAGGCTGCCCCTTTTCCCAAGTGTTATTTGCCCTCTTTATTGAACCACTCTCTACTAAAACTTGTAATGATCTCTTAGTTAGGCCTCTGATTGCAGGGATTTCCAAAATTAAGCTTTTTGCTATTATTTTCTATCTTAAACCAAGTATAGAAAATATTCAATATTTGTTGAGAATCGTCACTTCCTTTACAGAGATTTGTGGCTATAAAGTCACAGGCCTTGCTAAAGATGGTGGTCATACAATTAGGCATATGTGAGGGTGATCTAGCTCTAACTCATTGTCAAATTTAGTATCATGATGCGCTCCTATATGTTTTAGCTCAAATCTTGTCTTACACACATACTGTAGATACTTTTCTTTTGATACAGATGTTAAGAGAGTCTTCCATTGCATTACCTTGTTTTTTAAAAATCCCCAAAGTACCCAAACGTACTATGTATAAATGTCTACATTCATTAGGGTATTGGTTAAATCATTTGTTTCGAAACTGGGATATTCCCAAATGTCATGCATGGATTTCCCTAGAGGAATGTCAGGCTTGTGGTATCATTATTTCTACGGCCAAATTCCTTTGGTGGAAACAGAAAGGCTTTTATACACTTGGTGATTTCGTTAATAATGAAAGGTATTTAACTTGGTTGGAAATAAGCCATTTTTTAGGAACCATTACAGGATATTTGACCGTTAGTGGCCTACCGATTCTTAGCTTTCTGACGGCCACATACACGACTACAAGCCCTGAAAGACATACTTTGTTACGCTTATTATATAAAAGTAATCTCACAGGTATGGGTAATTGGTATCGAGCCATGAGGGTTCTCTGCATGACAGTTGATATGCTGGCTGTTGGTTGAGGCTGTAATAAATACCTCCTACCACATATCTTCATCTGGTGTGGATTCACTTTATTACACTGGCGACGAGTGGGCGGAGAAAGGAACCCAGAGGAAGGGACAGCCTCAACAACAACAAAAAAGGAAGAGCTTGGATTATTTAAGAGAAAAACTGAGATAACTTACAGAGACGTGCTGGGAGAGGATCGAGCGTCTTGCAGCATGTTCTAGCGGAGAAAAGTGTGAAATTGCGGTTGTAGGGACTTTGTGGAAAGCTGTTTGAGCATTTACTAAGGATCAAAGTGGTCTCTGTATGCTTCACGACGTCAGAAGGTCAGTGAGCAATTGAAAAAGGACTGTAAGCTGTGGGAATTGTTGGCGGCCATCTTGAGTGTGGTGAAAGGAGAAAAACAAGCCAGATTGACTGAAGAAAATAGACTGGATGTTTGGTTGCGGCCATTTTGAGTGAGGAAAACGATCCGAGATTGCTCAAAGAGAAAGCAAGCCCAACTGCCTGAAGAAAACAGACTAAGGGGGTGATTCTGACTATGGCGGACGGCGGAGGCCGTCCGCCATAGTACCGCCGCCAAATGACCGCACCGCGGTCAAAAGACCGCGGCGGCCATTCAGACATTTCCTCTGGGCCGGCGGGTGCTCTCCAAAAGAGCGCCCGCCGGCCCAGAGGAAATGCCCCTGCAACGAGGACGCCGGCTCAGAATTGAGCCGGCGTAGTTGCAGGGGTGCGACGGGTGCAGTTGCACCCGTCGCGTATTTCAGTGTCTGCAAGGCAGACACTGAAATACTTTGCGGGGCCCTCTTACGGGGGCCCCTGCCGTGCCCATGCCATTGGCATGGGCACGGCAGGGGCCCCCAGGTGCCCTGCGGCACCCCCTACCGCCATCCTGTTCATGGCGGGTTTCCCGCCATGAACAGGATGGCGGTAGGGGCTGTCAGAATCCTCATGGCGGCGGAGCGCGCTCCGCCACCATGAAGGATTCCCCCGAGCAGCGGTAAGTCGGCGGGAGCCCGCCGACTTGCCGCTTCTGACCGCGGCTGAACCGCCGCGGTCAGAATGCTCGTGGGAGCACCGCCAGCCTGTTGGCGGTGCTCCCGTGGTCGGTGGCCCTGGCGGCCACCGGCCGCCAGGGTCAGAATGACCCCCTAAATGTTTCGTGGTGGCCATCTTAGATGAGGAAGAAGGAATTTTTTTTTTTTTTTAATTTTTTTACAGCGCAATTGTTGGAGGACATCGAAGAAGAACATCGACGGTCTATTGGAAGTTGAAACTTAGACGGAGACTGGATAAGGATCACTATATTGGTTTGTGGTCACGGGAATATACATTTCTTTGGAAACTTTATTGCACTTGTGGAATACAAGTATTGGGCGTTGTAAAATGAATTAAACTGAAAAGGTCGTCTCTGCGGTGACAAACACACCTGAAGACCCGTGTTTGATATAGCGGCATCGTGCTGGGACATACGGTGACTGGCACACCTTTTGGACTTTAAGTACTTTTAGCAACTAGTAGGGTTTGGAATATATTGTGGGGAAGAAGTGTTTTACACCTCTTGTGAGTATGCAGAATGTTACGGCGCCGCCGTTTTTCTTGTCAGATCCAGGAGAACCGGTTATTAAGTGGAAGAAATGGAAAAAGATTTTTGAGAATTATGCCAGGGTTTGTGGTACGAATTTGAGTGGTGAAAGGAAGCAGGCACTTTTGTTACATTGTTTAGGGGGTGAAGGACAGGAGGTGTTGGAAAATCTACCTCCATTGTCGCAAGCTGATCAGAGGGGGTTGAATGAATATGAAATATGTGCAAGACAACTAGATTTACATTACTTGCCAAAGATTAGTACTATTATGGAAAGGTACCATTTTGGTTTGCGGGAGCAAGGGAAAGAGGAGAGTGTTGAAGAATATATTACGGCTTTACGGAAGTTGGCTTCAAGTTGTAAATTTGGGGCGTTGGTAGAAGAAAGGATTAGAGATCAGTTTGTGCTGAGGTGTTGCAGTGATAAAGTGAGGGAAGAACTCTGGCTAAAGGACGAGCCACCGTTGGATGAGGTTGTTAGTATTGCAAAAAGGGTAGAGCATATGTTAAAGTATGTTGGAGAACTAAGTAAAGCACATAAAGAAGACAAGGTCAGTGTAAAAGCACAAGAAGTGGAGTGTCAAGTCATACAAAAAGATGAGAAGAAAAAAAAGTATGTGGGTGTCCGTGAGAAAGGTGTTGTAATAGAAAATAGCGCAGAAAAGACACAGGGGAATAGGAGGTTTGCAACACCTTTTCAAGGAAATTGCTACAGATGTGGAAGATTTGGACACATGGCTAATGCAAGTGAGTGTCCTGCTAATAGGATTACTTGTAATGTTTGCGAAAAAAGAGGACATTTTGGGAAAAATTGTAGGATGAGGAATAGGAGAGATTCTATATCAGAAATAAAGGAAGTGAGTTTTCAAGTTAGTGAGAGTGAGGTGGAACATCCCTCTGAATGGGTTTTGGTAGGGGATGTTAGAGTCAAAAGGAAATTTGATTCGTGCTCTCACATCACGTTTCTCTCAAAGGATCTTTTTATGAAGAATTTTCAAGGAAGGAAGAAACTGTTCAAACCTAATATTAAACCTACGGGTTATGGTGGGTTGCCAATTAAGTTATTAGGTTATTGTGATGACTGCATTAAGTACAATGGTAGGTTCACTGATGTTAGGATTTATGTTGCTGAGAGGGGTGATAATTTGTTGAGCTGGAGTAATCAAGCACGTTTGGGTGTCATTCTCAATCCTAATGCACATCCATCTGTTCAGGTACAATCTATTGAGGGTGACGAAAACAAGTTTGTGAGAGCTTTTGGTGAATTGTTCAGTGACACCTTGGGGTGTTTAAAGGGGTACAATCACCATATTAAGTTGAAACAGGACGCAGTACCAGTTGTGGCAAAAGTTAGACGCATTCCCATTTGTGTCCAAGACGCTGTACAAAAAGAGATAGATAAATTGTTGTCCACTGGTGTTATACAGCCTGTAGAGGCAACGGAGTGGTTAGCTCCCATTGTTGTGGCACGTAAACCAAATAATGAAATCCGTCTATGTGTGGATCTTCGTGCCTTAAATAAAGAAGTGGTGGTTGACAAGTTCCCACTTCCCAATATTGAGGAATTAGTATCATCGTTGGATGGTGCTTGTTATTTTACCACTCTGGATATGGCATCAGCATACCATCAGGTTCCGTTGAGTAAAGAGTGTCAAGAATTAACGGCTTTTATGACGCCAATGGGGGCCTTCAAGTTTTTGCGTATGCCGTTTGGGCTGGTTTCTGCGGCCTCAGTATTCCAGAGGATTATGGAAGATCTTTTTAAAGGCATTTCAGGCGTAAAGTGCTACCAGGACGATGTATTAATATATGGGAGAGACGTGAGAGAACATGATGAGAGGGTGCATGCTGTGCTTAAAAGGATGCTTGATGCTGGGTTATCTCTTAGGCGAAGCAAATGTAAATTTGGAGTCACTGAACTGGACTATTTGGGTCATCATATTTCACGGCAGGGGGTGAGTCCTAAAAAGGATTTGGTGGACACTATCGAAATGTTAAAAGAACCGTGTACAAAAGATGAGGTTTCTTCATTCTTAGGTATGGCAGAATTTTATAACAAATTTATACGAAATTTTGCAGATAAGACAGTAAATCTAAGGAAGTTGATGTGTAAGAATGCAGAGTTTGTTTGGACGGAAGAGTGTGGTACAGAATTTAAACAAGTAAAAAATGATCTCAGGAATGCACCAAACTTACAAGCTTTTGTACCTGGGAATCCCACTTTCATTGTTACTGATGCAAGTATAAAGGGGCTGGGTGCTCTTCTTTTTCAGATCAGGAAGGGCCAAGAGGTGCTAATAGCTTGTGCTTCAAGATGCTTGAAAGGGGCAGAGATAGGGTATTCTGTTATAGAGAAGGAAGCGTTGGCAATTTTCTGGGCTATAAACAAGTTCAGAAAATTTGTGTGGGGATCTTCTTTCGTAGTCAGGTCTGATCATAAACCCCTGAAAGAAATTTTTGAGAAGAAGGGTTTGGACTCAATTTCCTCGAGGATCAGGAGATGAGTCATTTCCTTATAGGAGTATAACTTCATGTTTGAATACATTCCGGGAAAGACAAATGTAACGGCAGACTGTCTGTCGAGATTGGTGGAGGTGGTAGAGAATGATAAATCTCAGGATGAAAATGATCAATGTGATGCTGAGTGTGGCATAAGAGTTTGTGATGTTACGCTGGGGGCTGTAAAGGAAGATGAATGGAGGGATGAGTTGCAAAAGGATAGTGAATTGTGTTCTGTGATGTCTCTTTTGGAACAGCATAAGTCTCGAAGTCTGGTTAAACCTTGGTCGTTAGTTGCGAATGAGTTAGCCGTTGTTGATGGTGTTCTAATGAGGGGCACAAGAATGATTCCCCCATTGAGTTTGAGAGAAGTCATCGTGAACATGGCTCATGAAGGGCATATGGGCATTTCTAAAACCAAAGAGCGTATCCGTCAGGATTTCTGGTGGCCTGGATTAGATTTGATGGTGGAACGTACTGTTAGGGAGTGTACACCTTGTCAAGCTAGTGATAAGGTGCTCAAACCAAGATGTTCACCTATGGTTTGTAGAAGTTTACCAAAAAGTCCATGGGATGAATTAGCTATCGATATTGTGGGGCCATTGCATGGAGAACATCAGACTCCTTACCTGTTGGTGTTGCTGGATTTGTATTCACGATGGGTGGAGGTGAGTTTGGTGAGAGAGATCACTTCTCAATCTGTGATCAGTTTTTTAGAATCTGTGTTCAAACGCGAGAGTTTTCCTAACTCTATTCTTTCTGACAATGGTCCGCAGTTCTGTTCTGCTCAGATGGAGGAGTATTTTGTAAAATGTGGAATTGTACATAAAGAAATTGCGTTATATCATCCATAGGCGAATGGTGCTTTGGAGAGATTTAACAGGACTTTAAAAGAGAGTATACAATTAGCAAAGGTAAACTGTTTAGATTGGAGAAAAGAACTGCAGGGTCGTATAACAGCTTACAGGTACACTCCTCATGCATCAACGGGGAAGACTCCTTTTGAACTGCTCAGGGGAAGGTCTCCAAATACTTGTTTGTGTCCTGGCTGGATGGTTGCTGGGAAGGGTTTGAAAAACAATGGTATTGGGGAATGGAGAGACAAAGAAGTGTCTCTGCAAAGCAAAAGGAAGATTTATGATGATAAAAGGAATAATGCGAAAGTTACAAATTTTGAGGTTGGAGATAAAGTAAAGGTCAAAGCTCCTGTTGGGTGTCAAAATTGGTCAAAATATACCTCTCCAAAAACTATCATTAAGCTGTTTAAAAATGCTGTCAAGACGGATGATGGTCGCATCTGGAATCATAGTCGTGTAGCACATTTTGGGGGGTGTGGTGTGGCCGACAGGAGAGATGTTACTTCTTATCGTTTTCCCTCTGACGTTGATTTAAGGTCTGATAATACTCGTAGGAGTGTCAGAACACGCAGGTTTCCTTTACATTTGCGTGATTTTGTGTAGTTCTTTCTACCCTCTTTTTTCTTTCTGTTCAAATGTGTTTTTTGTTCTCATGTTACTTCTGTTCTAATGTAAAGAGGAAGAAGTGTAATGATGTAACATGGCTCCATGCCAGAACACTGGGCATGGAACCAGCTTGTTCTGAGGATTCTGTGATGCAGGGTTCTCTGCATGACAGCTGATATGCTGGCTGTTGGTTGAGGCTGTAATAAATACCTCCTACCACATATCTTCATCTGGTGTGGATTCACTTTATTACAGGTAAATACTCCAAATACTGTGATAGAGGAACGACTGATTAAAATCAGCCGAAATACGGGATGTTTGATTACCAAGTCAGATTGGAAAGATATTTCAGAACTGGGGCTTAAAACCCTGCAGGCTGCCACTTTTTGAAGAAATGGGGATGTTTTTAAGATGGCTGGCCTATTACAAACCACGTAGGCTGCATAGAATGAATGCCACAGTCCCAGATCAGTGTTTTCGATGTAACCTGGACGAGGCGGGCGGGTGAGTGGCACCACATCTTTTTCTCTTGCCTGCATATTCAAGAATGTTGGGGTAATGTTTTTCCGAAAATTATGGAGATGACCAAAACAGTTGAAAAGATGTCTATTTTCGTAAGATTCTGGTAATAATAAACACCTCAGCCAACAGGTGCGTCTCTCCCCAGTCTCCTTCTTCCTCTCTTCGCTCCAACTGCTGCTGTCACCTCTGAGACCCTCACATTCTAAAGAATGCATTCTAAACCTAGAATGCCACAACAGTCATACCCCAGGATCCGGTGCTTGCGTTGTTTGGTTTCTCAAGTGTTATTGAGCAGTCAGGCAGAAGTGCTCAATCTATGGTATATATCTGTATTATAGTTGCACAAAGCTTGATTCTAAAGCATTGGGGAATGGAGGAGGTTCCTTCGTTTGGAAAGAATCAAAAGGTTTGAAGAAACTTATGTCAAAAGTGCAGGTGAATTAGCTAAATTTACCAAAATCTGGGGGTCAGTTAACAATGATGTAGCTAACTAGCCCGATCCTTCAGGCAATTTATATTAGAAAATTATTCTGGTGCAGTTTGGTGTTCATTTTACAAATATTGGTATACATTGTTCGCATAAAGTAGGTAGTATGGAGAAGGTTTGCACTTTTCAGCTTATTTAGAGCAAAGTAAAACATTTTAATCTGCACTTTGCACTTTTTTTGTTAACACTTTAAGGAGAATGCAATCTGTGTCTTACTTTTAGATATCATTGTATCTGTGTACATTTCGAAATAACTTTAATGCACTTAGCACTTTTTTTGTTAGCAATTTACGGGTAACGCAATCAGTGTATAACTTTCAGCTCTCGTATCTGTATACATTTCGATATAACTTTGATGTACCAGCACTTTCTTTTTTTATATTTTACTGTTTATTGTGTTGGGTAAAAAGACATCTTAGGTAACAGTTTTTTCATCTGTATCAAAGCGATATCTTTATGCTCTTCTATGTGTTATTGTCTGAATCATTATAATGAACTGCTCAATAAATAGAAGTTAAAACAAAAATAGCCATGAATGAAAAATTGCTCAGGGCTGAAAGTCACATTCATAACATTGTGCTGTTAAGGTATTCTTACAGAATGCTTCAGAACATGAAAGAAGGGGTTGTGTGGAAGTCAGAAAGAGGAGTTTTTTTGTAGAGGCCTGCAGGGCACAGCAGGATCATGAACCCCGTGGGGAACTACAAAAGTCTAACTAAGAAGGTAAGGAAGGAGAACAACAGAAGCCCAAGGAAAAGGTAAAGCATTTCAAGGTCCTAAAAGGAGGGAGAAGTGTTATAAGAACCTGAAATGGTGGAGTGAGTACAGGAGGGACATGGTAGAAGTCAACGCTGCTCCACGCACGAGGTGGGAGCGAACACCCAGAAATCTGAAAGGAGGGGCTTCTGCAAACTGAAAGGAGGGACTTCTGCAAGTGCCCAAAAGAGTAGTGCATGAATTTGAAAAAAAGCATTGCTGAAGAATCCTGTATATGAATAAAATAAGAATCACAAATGTGAGTAAATGTGGCTAATGAGCAAGGGCTGCCTGTGGGCATATGCTGCACAGGACCACGCTTATCTGTCAGGGCTTCGCTCTCTTTGCAAAGTCTGCTGAACAAGGGCCAGTACAGACAGGCAAAAACAGTGGCACTCACTGGCATTCAATTGCCACCTTCCTTCTCAACCTTGAGTTCTTACCTCTCTGCAAGAGGTGGTAAGTCCAGAGTCCAGTATATGACTCTATCTCCCGCCTCCAGGGTATTGCTCCCAGGAAGCTTCTGAGGAGAGAGGGGTACTGTGGGACCTTGGTGCTGGCGTAGATGTAGAGAAACTGTGCTAGGCCTCGGCATCATGTACTGTTACCGGCAGAAGGAGCATGAAATTGGTGGTAGGTTGTGAGCACATGGATAGAAGTTTTAAAGGGAGCTAGTGGGCCAGACAAGCTTAAGGTGCACACTCCCTTGTTCCAGCATAGCTGTGAGTCAGCCCCCTACCCATGAGTATCCAATGCGGGGCTGAGGCAAAGTGCAGACACAGGGATGAATGGGTGAGAATTACAGCAGCTCGGAAGCCAACTTTTGAAAACATACAGCTGCCCAGCCACTTGCATTTATTTTTGAAAAAATATCTGCACCTCTGCTGCCTGCATGAAAGAAATGTATATTAACCAGCCCAGTAAAATAAGTGCTGCTATTGGGTGGACTTTGGTCCAACCAAGATCGAGACCTTTATCGAAGGGACCTCTCAGAGATTAAGAACTTAAATTTAGGCAATAAAATAAAGTGGCTTATGCACCTAAATTAATGGTTTACAAAGCTAGGCCACCAGTTTTTTTTAAACCTCTCCTGAGTATATAAATCCAAATTCAAAGGATATCCTAAAAAAACATTGGGACTTTTTAGTGGGACAGTGACATCAATCTTCTAGTTTAGGTCCTCTATCTACCAAAATCTTGTCCTGCAAACCATTCTCTAAATATGATGTTTTTCTCAATGAGATCACCCTTATCCTTGCGAGAAGTTTATATATTAAATTACACTTTGGCATTCTACCCTTCAGGGCTTTTACCAGCAAACGGCCCCCAGGTCTACCCTGAGCCACAAAGTGCAAATTTGTGTGGGTACAAAACAGAGGACATTGTTCACTTTTTTTTTCTTCATATTATATTGGCCCTAGGCACAAATCAATTCATTCCTTGTGCATCAATCTGCATCTTGACAAATTTCTGATCACCTATAGGATTTTTATTTTAAATTCTTCTAGGACAAAAGTGTTCTTAATTAGCAGATACTTAATCAGTCAATCAAATATTTATAAACCACGGCGGATCACCAGTGAGGGTCTTGAGGTGCTAGGGCTGTATGCTGCTGCGTGGAGGAATGATCATTTGAACATCGTGTTTCTGTATTCCAGTCTGCTGGTGATGAGGCTCTGAGTGACGGTCCTTGTGATGTCAGCTGGGGCCACCTGAACATCTTGCGGAGCATGCAAAGGGTGTGAAAGCAGGTGGATGAGATTGCGTCAACTTGTTTCTTCATGAATAGGTTTTGGCCGTGTCTATGGGCCTCCATGTGTCATTCCATGGCCAGGTGCTGTTTCCCAAGATGAGGACTTCAGCTTTTTCGGTTTTGCATTTGCGACAGTTGTCCTTCATCCAGTCCGTTACATTGTGTGCTGTTGGCATAGGAGATGATGTTGAGCATGTGTGATCTGACAGTAGTGGCCAGGGGACTCATGTAGTTGTTGAAGAGGATTGGGCAGAGGGGCAATTTTTGGGGGGGCTCCACAGTTGATCTTCTTAGGCTCTGAAGTGAATGGTGGAAGACTGATCCTTTGGGTTCTGTCGGTGAGGTAGACGGTGATCCTTTTTAGGGTGCTTCCTTGAATCCCAATATTGTGGTCTCTGTTGTTCAGGACCTGGTGGAAGATGGTGTCAAATGTGGAGGAAAGGTCCAGGAGGATGAGGCCTGCTGTTTTCCCATGGTCCAGGAGGGCTCTGATGTCATCTATGGCTGCAATCAGGGCTGTCTCAATGCTGTGATTACCTCAAAATCCACAATGGGAGGAGTACAGTGGGTTGTGGCCTTCAAGGTGTTGGCTGAGTTGATGGTTGATCGTTTTCTTGAGGACTTTTGCTGGACAGGGGAGCAGAGAGATGGGCTGGTAGTTCTTCACTTTGGCTAGGTCTGAGGATGGCTTTTTCAGGAGGGTCCTAACTTCAGCGTATTTCCAGACCTCCAGAAGGAAAGACGCAGTGATGGATGTATTCAGGACCTTCCTGAGCTTGTCACTGATTGTCTTGTTTCTGAGGTTGAAGACGTGGTGGAAGCTAGGGTATGTGGGTGCTCCCAGTTGTACAGAGTTCATGATGGAGGTAGTGTCTTGTGAGGTGAGGAGTTCCCAGTGGATGAGAAGGTGTTCAGGGTTCATGTTTTTGCATGTGAGCTGGTTGATGCTGTCTGCGGTGAAGGGTTTTGCTGGTGCACCACTTCCTTTCAAGTTGTCAGCAGTTGCATTTGGAGGAGTGCAGTTCATCTGTGAAACAGCTTGCTCATTTGCTTTGTTCCTTCACCTTGGTTGTCTTGCCGGGGACGATGGTATGCACACATTCTTTGATCCACTGAGAGAAGCTCTTTGCTGTTTGTTCAGGGTCATGGTTAAAGTCTCGGAGGTAGGAGAAGAGAGTGTTGGTCACTGGTCTTCTGATACCATTTTCCAGTTTCTTTGTGAGTGTCTAGGGGGCACAGTGCCAGGGTATGTAGGACCGAAGATAGCAAAGTGAAGCATTTATGTTATCAAGGCTTGATTATTGTAATACCCTCCATAAAGCCATTCACTAACGTTCTTTGCAAAAAACGGCAACATCTTCAGAATTTTGGATCTAGAATTTTGGAAGAAAAATAAAAAATTCAGTCTATTTTGGGGGCTATACAAGAGCTTCACTGGCTGCTGGTAAAGAAAAGAGTCAGATTTAAAGCCCTCTGTTTCACTCACAAAACCTTTTACCGAGAAGCACCAGACTATCTAAAGAGCAATCTTACCTGATATAATCCCAGCAGGTCACTTTGACCTGCTAGCTCTCAAACATTGCCTGTAGAATTAAGAGATGTAACTGGGTGGGGCGAGGGGGCAGGAGTTTCATCTATGTTACAACCCATATCTGGAACAATTTACTGGAACACCTGAGGAGCCAATCAAGTCTAATCTTTAAGAAACATCATAAAACCATGGCTCTTTTCCAATCCTTAAATGAGAGGAAATTATTAGTTAATTCAATAGGAGCAAGGTCAGCAGGGCTAACATAGCGCCAAGACGCCTATGGCATTCATGCTCTTTAGAAACATATCAATAAATCAATCACGTGTACACTGATACTTTCTTGCAGCTTTGCCTTTATGCTCTAGATCTCTTGAGCCTGAGGTCGAGAATCCTGACCAAAAATTCTAATCAATTCAACCAACAAGATTTTTTTTTACGCAAAGTAGGATGTACATGAAATATGCCTCTTTTCATTGATTTCATTTTTTGTTCATGGGTACTTTTTGTGCCATGATGGTATACTATTATGCATTTTACTTGAAAGTTAATTGACTTATGTCACTAATGCAGTTTACAGGAGCAACCTGTGGTATCTTGACATTGTGATTATTGTTTGTCAATTTATTTGCTGCTAAGAATGTGTGATTGTTTTTTACACTGTGCTTTTCTGGCCTTTTGGCTGAAATAAAGTTTCCTACTACTAATAAGTGTCGGCACTAAGCACAAATTAAGCACTGCACCGGAACCAAGAGTTTCTAGTCGTATATTTGGGGATGCCACTGCTTGCTAACACTGAACATTGGTGTTTCCAAACATACCATGAGCACCTTCATTCATATGGACATATATTTATTCTAAATCTTAATCGAATGACTTGATAACAGTGGTTCCATGCTCAGGGCTTTGCCAGAGGCCAAAGAGGTACATAACGCATAAACGCTTGCCTTGCAAGTACAGGATCTGCCCTTTGAGGATAAGGAACAGACATTGTGGCTAGTTGAACACGGCTTATAGCAAATGTATTGGACTTGGGCTTGCTTTGAGTTATTTATATGTTCGGTAGAGGGTGCATCTGTTTAGACCCTCTTCCTCGGTTTGTCGATACAATTTCTCTAAAGTTGCCTGAACATTTACAATAACATTAGCACAGGCACGCAACTCCAGATGGAATTGGAAATACTTATTTTTAAACCTTTCCACACATGGAACCAACTGTGTACAAAATAGGCCTCAGTCAAGACGGATGCCGAGTCGGGGATTAAAACACAATTCAGATTTTGTGACAATAACAAGCTTTCTTTAGGAAGGGCTGTCAAAAGCTAATGCTGGAACATCTACACTGTGGGTCAGAATTAATAAAAGTTAAATGTTAAAACGAATACACTCCCATTATTGGCAGCCTAACCCCAAACCAATGTAAAAAAACCAACCCTTGGACCAAAAGGTCAGAGCACCCCCTGAAGACTGCTCCTTTTTAGTGGGTATGGATATACATTAGAAACCTAATGTGAGAGGTTTCCACTTTTGAATTGAAGAGTACCAACACTGATATGACAGGACCCTTTAGACTGTTCAAGTAACAACTCTATACAATTATTGATGTTTATAATGATTTTTCGGCCGTTACAAGCCTTGAGAAAGTAGTAGGATGATGGTCCTGGACGAAACACTTGTTGGCTAGGCTGAATGTGAAAGCATATGAATCATCAAGTTGAATAAAGAAGACGCATCATACCGTTTTGACTCATATATAGACGTGTGCCTGATTTCTTTACTAAATTGTAACAACCTTTGGTTGTTATTTTGGGGTTTTAGGGTGTTCCCTTTCAGAGCACCATCTACCACTTGGAAATCAATTTGATACATGTGAATACTTATATATACAAGATTGTGAGAGCCATTACCCTATGCAACCACCTTTTCGTTTAATATAACTTCCACAGAAGAGGCCAACAGTGTTGACAGCAGCTCTGCTCGCCTGGATCTGGATGACCAACCTGGCCCATCAGGGACCTCTGGACAGTCGGTTACCCAGGCACAGTCTCACACCACCACAGTGCCTCCCCCCTCAGGAAACACCACCACAGCACCCACCTAGCAGGACCATACCACTGTCCCCAGGACACGTCAATCAGCAGTGTGTCCACCACTACAGGGACCCCAGGGACCCCCGCATACCCAAGACAATCAGGGACCTGGGGTCAGTGGCAGTGGGCACACAGTTCAGGCGACAGAGGCACAGGACAACAGGGAAGCTGGGAGGACTGCTGTGCGCCAGAGGGAGGACAGGCCCAGGGAATCGACTCTCCAGGAAGCACTCACCGCAATCCTGGGAGCATACCAACATTCCCAGGTTACGCTGGGCCAGATCCTGGACAAGATGCAGGAGAACATGCAGCTGCAGGAGGGACAGTACCTGGGGATCAGGGTGGACTTGAAGTCCATTAACACCACCCTGGTCTCCATTGCAGGGGTGCTAGCAGACATGGCCAACAGACAGTATGAGGGAGGCAGTGGCACACCACCGGGCCCCTGACACTAGCCAGATATTGAACAGCCCTCCACCTCCGCTCCCGCTAGTGGACAGGAGGCCCCGCCACTTGACCAACAGGCCACCAGCACCCCTCCCCCTGCAGAAGGAGAATCACCCCGCAAACGTTCCCTGCGATCCAGGCTGAAGCCAGAGACTATTGCCAAAAACCACGCCAGAAAATGAGACTCTCCTGAATGTCACCCTTGTGTCCCACTCTGACACCCTGTCCACCTTGAACTGCCATTGCTCCCCTTCCTATGCCCCCTTGAACAATGCACCTGTGCTACAAATAGACTGGACTCTAACCTGGACTTTCCTCCATCATCACCCCAGGCCACTGCACTTCTCCCTTTTCATCAGAGCACTGCAATTAACACACTTAGAAAAAATACAAGTATGGAGTATGTCAAATGATTTTAATATGTATTAGTTTAACAAGGTTCATAAATTGCAATTCAACTGTACAGTAATGTTTATATAGGAAAGATCCTGTAGTTCCCTGCAGTGCACACACAAGAAGCAATAGTGGGGCACCAACATCTGCAAAAAGAGATGCCAATGGGACCAGTGAGTGGCCATAGAAGTAGGAATTCACAGCCTGCCAGTGACAATGTCACACATCAAACTGTCAATGAATTGTGAACTAACACTATTTTACTTGTGTCTCATTGGAAGTATTGATGAACGACTGAACTTCTGTTTTCCTCATCCTCATCCTCATCCTCTGCATCCTCATCTTCACTGTCCACACGGTCCACTGCTGCCACACAGCCATCTCCATCCTCCTCCTCCTGCAGAAAAGGCACATGGCAACTCAAGGCAAGGTTGTGCAACATCCACCATGCCACAATGATCTGGCAGACCTTTTTGGGTGAGAAGCACTTGTTAGATGGAGGCACTGAAACCTGGCCTTCAGGAGGCCGAATGTACGTTCAATGATCCTTCTTGTTCACCCATCTGCCTCATTGTAACATTTCTCTGCCCTTGTCCTGGGATTCTTCATAGGGGTCAGTAGCCATGAGAGGTTGGGGTACCCAGAGTCACCTGCAAATATCACGGGACAACTGTTAGCCACACACTATGCCATATGGCTCACACCATACCCATACACCAACATCCACTGGGTGGAAACCAGGGCTCACCTATTAGCCACACACAGTGCCTCTGGAGTTGGGCCATCACATTTGGGATGCTGCTATTCCTCAGGATAAAAGCATCATGCACCGAGCCTGGATACGTAGCATTGACATGGGAGATGTACTGGTCCGCCAAACACACCATCTGCACATTCATAGAGTAATAACTTTTACAATTTCTGAAGACCTGTTCATTTCCACAGGGGGGGGGCAAATGCAATATGTGTCTGACGTCAGCCTTCACTTTAGCCAAATCCCCCACTTGGGTGGAAAAAATGTAGCTGCACATGTATTTAATCAGGGCAGACAATACTCTGGTCAGCACTATTGAGAACATTGGCTGTCACATTCCTGCTGCCAAGCCCACTGTCACTTGGAAATAACCTGTTGCCAGAAAATGGAGCCCTGACAGAACTTGCATAAGAGGGGGGATCCCAGTGGAATGATGGATAGCTGATATCATGCCAGGCTCCAATTGGGCACACAGCTCTGTGATTGTGGCCCTGTCCAGTCTATAGGTGAGGATAATGTGCCTGTCCTCCATTGTTGCCAAGTCCACCAGGGGTACGTACACAGGGGATGTCTCCATCTCCTATTCATCTGCAGCAGTTGCAATATATGGGGTAAAACAGTGAGCAGCTGCTCATTTTCTGTACATTGTAACCACTTCAGTTCAATGCATATTGTGATTGTTACAATATTTTGGTGAAATGTGTCCAGATTGTGAAATTGTGAACTGTGACGCAGTTAGGATCCATGGCCTCCCGCCCTGAGAAATGGCATCCGCCTGTCCAGTATGGAGTGACAGGTGAAAATTAGGTAATTCCGCTGGGGGACACGGTCAGGAACCGCCATGCAAATCCTCATTGGTTAGCATTGGGCCCTATGGAGTACAGTGAGCGGATGTGACCGACATTTTCTATCTGTCCACTCACTTGCTACCTGACCTTCAATAGGAGAGGATCTATACTGCATGTGCTGTTGTGACCTGTGTCTGGAACCTACCATGGCGCGTATGACTGGGGAGTTGGAGTGATTAGTGGATGGGGTCCTACCCCAGTACCGACTGCTTTATGGGCCTCCAGACCAAGAGGTGAGTACACTGTGAGTACAGTGCATGGGCCATGAATGCATGGAGTGGTTGTGTGAAGGCCTCGTGCAGGGAGGGCTTTGATGGATGGGCCCTGGGCAGCGTGCAGCATGTATGCTGGGCCATGTCAGTGCTAATGGTGATGGGAAGGGGCATGGTGGGCCATGAGTGTAACAGGCAGGACGGTCTAACTAATACCTTTCCCTTTGTGTATTTTCTCTGCATGTCAGTGCCCATCAAAAAGAAGGGTATATGGCGTGCCATCGCCAAGGGCGTGTGGAACCTGGGGGTCTATGGCAGGTGGAGCACCCAATGTCGGAAACGGTGGGAGGACCTGAGATGCTGGGCACAGAAGATGTCAGAGGCCCAGCTGGTGATGGCCTCCCAACGAGGAAGGGGTGCCTGTCGAACTCTGACCCCTCTGTTGGCCCGCATACTGGCGGTGGCCTTTCCGGAGCTGTATGGGCACTTGGGGGCATCACAGCAGCAACAAGGGGGTAAGTACAGTGCCCTTCATTTCTACTTATGCCTGGTGGGGTAGTATATGGATAGGGGATGTGGGCCTGTGGATGCCCCTAGGCCAGGCCTGACATTGAAGAGTGGGTCCCATGTTGGCCAGGTTTATGATGTGAAATTCCTCCAACCTAGCTAGTAGGCATCCACTACTGGGCAGTGGTTTGTGGGTCTCAGGTATGCTACAGTTGGTGATATATGTCCCTACCCATGGCCTAGTGACTAGCAATGTAACTGGTAGTTCATTGCCTTGTGCTAAGGGCTGTTCCCTGTGTGTGAGTATGCTGTGTACGCCAACTGTGGTGTTGGCGCCGCCACTGAGCAAGTGTATCCTTTGTCTCTCCCCCCTTTTTGTTTCATCATCCTGTCCCTATGTGCATTAGCATCACCTGGCAGAGGAGCAGAGGCACCAGTGACGGAGGGAGCTGCATCCCACAGGACCCAGGAGGCAGAGTCCACCGATGCTGAAGAGGCCAGTGGGACGGAGGGCGAGGGGAGCACCACAGCGAAAACTGGAGGGGACAGTTCAGACACGGATACCTCCTCCGATGGAAGCTCCCTGGTGGTGGCGGAAACCTCTGTGCCCACCCCAGCTACAGGTACAGCCGCCACCCCGTACCAGCGCCGCCCTCCCAGCAGCCCCTCAGTGAGTTTCCTGTGTTCGCACACCCAGGAGCCCCTGCTCCAGTTAGCCCTGCTGCCCTGAGTGAGGAGGCTATTGACCTCCTGAGATCCATCTCTGTTGGGCAGTCAACCATTGTGAATGACATCCAGGGGCTGGCAGCCCAAATGCAACAGTCCAATGCATTTCTGGAGGGCATTCACACTGGCTTAGCGGCCCATTAGAGATCAATCCAGGCTCTGGCCTCCTCTCTGATGGCAGCCATTGTCCCTGTTTCCACCCTCCTCCCTCCAACTTCCTCTACCCAATCCCATTTCCCTCAAACCCAACCTATCCCAAGCACGCAGGCAGACTAGCATGCACACAGGCCAACACACAAGAGTGGCACAGGCAAACACAAGCACCACACTTCATCCCTCAGGCACTCACACAAACACCATCCAGATGCAGACATACCAACATCCACTGCCTACACTGTGGCCCCTTCCTCCTCGTCCTACACCTCCCTCCCAGTTGCATCTACACTCACACCTGCATGCACTACATCCTCATCCACTACCCCCATCACCAGCACACCTATCAGAACTCACACCTCACTGGCAGTCACCACCCCCACATCCATGCACACGTCCCCTGTGTCCTCTCCCACTGTGTCTGTGCCCCCTCCTCCCAAAGTACACAAATGCAAGCACTCAGACACCCAACAGCCATCCACCTCTCAACAGCATCCAGCCCATGCACCTGCACCCAAACACAGCAGACTGACACCTCCTACAACCACTTCCTCTTCCTCCACTCCGAAACCTTCTCCCTCTTCCCGCCCCAATGTCCCTAAGAAGCTTCTCCTCTCCACCATTGACCTTTTCCCTACCTCCTCCCCCCCAGTCCTTCACGTCAGGCCCGGGTGGTCAAAACCCAGGCAAGCACCTCAGCCACCCAGTTCACGGACACAGTAGTGTCCCCAGCAACTCTAGGTGAGAAAGGATCCCGGCCACCAGCCAGCCAAATGAAAAGGGTGCCTGCCCCAAATGCTGCAGGAAGGAAGGGCAAGGAGCCAGCCCCAAGTGCTGCAGGAAGGAAGGGCAAGGAGCCTGCTCCAAGTGCTGCAGGAAGAAAGGGCAAGGAGCCTTCCCCAGCTGCAGGAAGGAAGGGCAAGGGGCCTGCATCAGCGGCAGTAAGGACAAGGGGCCTGGTGCTGGGACTCAGTTGGAGACCCCACCATCAACAATGGTGATGAGCCGTCTGAGGCTGCAGGAGATGGGCTGGAGCCTCCCCCCAACCACCACCAGCTCCGCCAGCAGCACCGCCACCAGCACGAACACCAGCAGCAGCACCACCAGTGGGCAGCCGTCTGAGGCTGTAGGGGATGGGCTGGAGCCTCCCCCCACTACCACTAGGAGTAGCTGCAGCAGCACCACTGCGACCACTAAGCAGCCGTCATCGCCCGTGGACATTCTGTAGACCTGCATCCATGGGCTGTTGTGCGGCCTGTCGCCTGCAAATACAGTGGGTATGACACCCACCTGAGAAACTGTGACCTTGCCCTTCCCAAGATCTGCATCACAGGTCACGATGCCCTCTCCAGAACCAGTGGAGATGCCATCCACTCACCCCATCCTCCCCAGGATGAAGAACACAGGGCTTGATGCCCCCTCCATAACCAGTGGAGATGCCACCTACTCACCCCATCCTCCCGAAGGTGAGGATCACAGGGCGCAATGCCTCCTCCAGAACCAGTGGAGATGCCATCCACTCACACCATCCTCCCCAGGATGAAGATCACAGGGCACGATGCATCCTCCAGAACCAGTAGAGATGACATCCACTGACCCCATCCTCCCCAGGATGAAGATCACAGGGCACAATGCCCCCTCCAGAACCAGTGGGCAGGTCACCCACTTGAGAGACTGTGGCCTTGCACTCCCCAGGACAGAGTAATGGGCATGTTGCCCCCTCCAGAGCATGTGGGCAAGTCACCCACTTGAGAGACTGTGGCCTTGCACTCCCCAGGACAAACACAGGTCACAATGCCCCCTCCAGTGCCAGTGGGGAAGTCACCCACTTGAGAGACTGTGGCCTTGCACTCCCCAGGACAAAGCACAGGATATGTGGCCTCTCCAGAACCAGTGGTCTTGTTCCATCTGCAAGCTGAGGTGCTCCCCGTTCCCTGTCCCCCTGAGGGGCCTGCCTATTTTTGACCTGATGCCCCTGCAGTGTTCTCTCCGTGTTGTCACAGGATTGAAGTGGGGCCTTGGACTTTGTAATGTGGCCCTGTGGCCCACGAACATTGAGGACTGGGCAGTGTCTCTACATGTGTAAATATGTGTAAACTTTTTTTTTTATTTGGATGCACGTATTATTACTATTTTTTCTTATTACACTCTTTTTAATCTGTAGTAGTTGTCCTTGCATTATTCCTGAGGGGTACAGGGTGTATATGTTATGTTACTGCATCTGTTTGTGTGTATGGTGTTGTTGGTGTTGCATGTGTGTGTCACTTTCTTTTTCCTCCCCCCCTCCCCTGTGTGCTAGGCGGCTGTACTCACCGTGGTCGTCTTTGCCATTGTTGGTGTTCGTAGTGGAGCAGCATGTAGAAGAGCATGTGGATGACATGCAGCTCGGGTTCCATGGCGGCGTTGTTCTTCCCAGAGCCTCCACAGGTGAGTCTATCCCTTCTGTGCATTGTTTCTGCCAGGCTTTTGATGTCGTTGGAACCGCCCCGGAAAATGTGGTGGATTGGACTGTCTTAATACAGTGGGCGGAACATTGGCTTCCGCCTGGCTATAGGCACTTACCGCCCTGGTGCCTGTCGATTCCGCCCTGGCGGTTGCTGTCATGGTCATAATTTGGCGGTATTTACCGCCATCTTGTTGGTGGTATTACCGCCACTTTATCGCCAACCGCCAGGATTGTAATGAGGCCTATGTACGGTGCTCCTAGGTTGACCCAGAATGTGAGTGACTTTTCAATCAAGCAATGACTGAAGTGGCTGACCCAAAGCCCTACCAAGCAAAGTCATCAATATCTGTATTACTGATGACTGTACAAATGCTCTGGATCCTGACATAATTATGCCAAATACTGGCTATCACAGAGTTCTCAGTCCAAGGTAGAAGTGAAAGAAAAAGTCACCATATGTGCTTTAAAAAGGTATATATGTTTTGAAAGCTTGGGACGTCGGACCATCTCTACCAAACTAAGGCCTAGATTTAAGAGGGCCTGGCTCTTCCTTGCCCCACATTAGCATAATTTTTTATACTAATATAGCCAGCAAGGCCAAATTTGCTGTGCCGTATTTACAAAGTGGAGCAATGCATGCATTGCTCCACTTTGTAGCCCCTTGTTTCACATTATGCCTGCACCAGGTATAATGTATGCAAGCTGGGCATTCCCCCATTAGGGTGTCCAAAAAAATGGCTAATTTTTTTTAATTTTTAAAACCTGCTCAGAGCAGGCATTAGAAGGGGGCATACCGTTGGTAACAATGGGCCCTTACGTACTGTTCTGGGTTAGTGCCAACATTTTGGCCCTAACCCTGAGCAGTACATCATTAGCATCAAAAATTCTGACACTATTGCCCCCTACCCTGTGCCATGGAGCACCGTATTTTAAATATGCACACACATGGTGGCAGTAAGGGGGCATTAAGGGCCACAAGGAAAGTGGCGCTGCACCTGGTGCACTGGGTGCAGCACCACTTTTCTTACATCTGCCCCCAAGTTTCCTGAAGTTTCAAGAGCAAAGACAAATACTGAATGCAAAACACTGTCAAGACTTAAAATGTGCAACTGCTAAACTCACACATTTTACTTTCGGCATGTTAGCTATATGACTGGGCTTTTTAATGTATATAAATTCCCTGATGTTTTCAGACTTGATAACTCAACCAAAAATGCTAACTTGCTTTAAATGTTTCAAATTTCAATGATTCTAATTGGAATGAAGGTTCTACTGGTGACCTTTTATATAAATTGACGCCAAAAGCCAGTTTCATTTGACAGGCTTTCTTGTAATAAGTGGCTTCTGTGAAATCACTGGGTGCCAGCAGTTCCCCCATGTACAGTTGCCAAACTGCATGCGTATCTAAACATTAGTACATTTGATCAATTGAATTAAAGTATGATCCACAAACATATCCTGAAATCTAAAGATTGGAAGTCCGTGGCATGAGTATGTGATTTTTAAATATTAGATACGTGCATTAACAGGCCTCGTGGTCACAGAGAATCAAAAAATGCAGAGAGCTATACACCCTGGTTTTACTTATTTTTGGTTTTGTGATAATTCACAGAAGTGCTAAAGGGTGTGTATGTAAATATGCATAGATTTCAGGCTACCATAAACTCTGCTACAGTAGCTAGTAGTCAGATGGCTGGCAATATGCAGAAGTAAATGTGGTAGAAATGTGCATTTACACATTTAACCCCTTCGCTGCCAGGCCTTTTACCCTCCGGTGCCGAGCCTTTTTTTGGCTATTTGAGGCAGTTCGCGCTTAGGCCCTCATAACTTTCTGTTCATATAAGCTACCCACGCCAAAATTGTGTCCTTTTTTTCCAACATCCAAGGGATTCTAGAGATACCCAGACTTTGTGGGTTCCCCTGAAGGAGACCAAGAAATTAGCCAAAATACAGCGATAATTTTGTTTTTTTCAAACAAATTGGAAAAAAGGGCTTCAGAAGGCGGCTTGTGTTTTTTCCCTGAAAATTGCATCAACAAAGGGTTTGCAGTGGCAAGATCACCATCTTCCCAGCTTTCAGGAACAGGCAGACTTGAATTAGAAAACCACATTTTTCAATACAATTTTGACATTTTACTGGGACATACCCCATTTTTACTATTTTTTGTGCTTTCCCCCTACTTCCAGTTAGTGACCAAAATGGGTAAGAAACCAATGCTGGATCCCAGAAAGCTAAACATTTCTGAAAAGTAGACAACAATCTGAATTTAGCAAGGGGTCATTTGTGTAGATCCTACAAGTGTTTCTGACAGAACATAACAGCTGAAATAAAACAAATATTGAAATTGAAGTGAAAAAAACTGCCATTTTTCTCCACGTTTTACTCTGTAACTTTTTCCTGCAATGTCAGATTTTTGAAAGCAATATACCGTTCCATCCGCTGGACTCTTCTGGTTGCGGGGATATATAGGTCAAGAACCCTAGGTACCTAGAGCCAATAAATGAGCTGCACCTTGGAATGGGTTTTTATTCTATTAATTAATTAATGTGCTGAAATATAAAAAGTGAAAAATAGGTATCAAGAAAACCTTTGTATTTCCAAAATGGCCACAAGATAAGGTGTTGAGAAGCAGTGGTTATTTGCAAATCTCTGAATTCCGGGGTGCCCATACTAGCATGTGAATTACAGGGCATTTCTCAAATAGACGTCTTTTTTACACACTGTCTTACATTTGGAAGGAAAAAATGTAGAGAAAGGGGCAATAACACTTGTTTTGCTATTCTGTGTTCCCCTACGTCTTTAGATAAAAATCGTACCTCACTTGCGTGGATAGGCCTAGCACCCGCGACAGGAAATGCCCCAAAACACAACATGGACACATCACATTTTCACAAAGAAAACAGAGCTGTTGTTTTGCAAAGTGCCTAGCTGTGGATTTTGGCCTCTATCTCAGCCGGCACCTAGGGAAAACTAGAAAACCTGCACAGTTTTGAAAACTAGACACCTAGGGGAATCCAAGATGGGGTGACTTGTGGGGCTCTGACCAGGGTCTGTTACCCAGAATCCTTTGCAAACCTCAAATATTTTGGCCAAAAAAACACTTGTTCCTCTCATTCCAGTGACAAAAAGTTCTGGAATCTGAGAGGAGCCAAGAATTTCCTTCCTCCCAGCGTTCCCCCAAGTCTCCCGATAAAAATGGTACCTCACTTGTGTGGGTATACCTAGCGCCCACGAAAGGAAATGGCCCAAAACACAACATGGACACATCACATTTTTTCACAGAAAACAGAGGTGTTTTTTACAAAGTGCCTACCTGTGGATTTGTGGCCTATAGCTCAGCCGGCACCTGGGGAAACCTAGCAAACCAGTGAATTTTTGAAAACTAGACACCCAGGAGAATCCAAAATGGGGTGACTTGTGGGGCTCTGACCAGGTTCTGTTACCCAGAATCCTTTGCAAACCTCAAAATTTGGCCAAAAAACCACTTGTTCCTCTCATTCCAGTGACAGAAAGTTCTGGAATCTGAGAGGAGCCACGAATTTCCTTCCACCCAGCGTTCCCCCAATTCTCCCGATACAAATGGTACCCCACTTGTGTGGGTAAGCCTAGCGCTCGCGAAAGGAAATGGCCCAAAGCACAACGTGGACACATCACATTTTTCCACAGAAAACAGAGGTGTTTTTTACAAAGTGCCTACCTGTGGATTTTGGCCTATAGCTCAGCCGGCACCTGGGGAAACCTAGCAAATCAGTGATTTTTTTAAAACTAGACACCTAGGAGAATCCAAAATGGGGTGACTTGTGGGGCTCTGGCCAGGTTCTGTTACCCAGAATCCTTTCCAAACCTCAAAAGGTGGCAAAAAAAACACTTTTTCCTCTTATTTCAGTGACAGAAAGTTCTGGAATCTGAGAGGAGTCACAAATTTCCTTCCTCCAGCGTTCCCCCAAGTCTCCCGATAAAAATGGTACCTCACTTGTGTGGGTAGGCCTAGCGCCCACGAAAGGAAATGGCACAAAACACAACGTGGACACATCACATTTTTTCACAGAAACAGAGGTGTTTTTTACAAAGTGCCTACCTGTGGATTGTGGCCTCTAGCTCAGCCGGCACCTGGGGAAACCTAGCAAACCAGCGCATTTTTTGAAAACTAGACACCTAGGGGACTCCAAAATGGGGTGACTTGTGGGGCTCTGACCAGGTTCTGTTACCCAGAATCCTTTGCAAACCTCAAAATCTGGCAAAAAAAAAGACTTTTTTCTCTCATTTCGGTGACAGAAAGTTCTAGAATCTGAGAGGAGCCACAAATTTCCTTCTACCCAGTGTTCCCCCAAGTCTTCTGATAAAAATGGTACCTAACTTGTGTGGGTAGGCCTAGCGCCCACGAAAGGAAATGGCCCAAAACACAACGTGGACACATCACATTTTTTCACAGAAAACAGAGGTGTTTCTTACAAAGTGCCTACCTGTGGATTGTGGCCTCTAGCTCAGCCGGCACCTGGGGAAACCTAGCAAACCAGCGCAGTTTTAGAAAACTAGACACCTAGGGGAATCCAAAATGGGGTGACTTGTGGGGCTCCGACCAGGTTCTGTTACCCAGAATCCTTTGCAAACCTCAAAATTTGGCTAAAAAAACACTTTTTTCTCTCATTTCGGTAACAGAAAGTTCTGGAATCTGAGAGGAGCCACAAATTTCCTTCCACCCAGTGTTCCCCCACGTCTCCCGATAAAAATGGTACCTCACTTGTGTGGGTAGGCCTAGTGCCCACGAAAGGAAATGGCCCAAAACACAACATGGACACATCACATTTTTTCACAGAAAACAGAGGTGTTTTTTACAAACTGCCTACCTGTGGATTGTGGCCTCTAGCTCAGCCGGCACCTGAGGAAACCTAGCAAACCAGGACATTTTTTGAAAACTAGACACCTAGGGGAATCCAACATAGGGTGACTTGTGGGGCTCTGACCAGGTTCTGTTACCCAGAATCCTTTGCAAACCTCAAAATTTGGCCAAAAAAAAGACTTTTTTCTCTCATTTCGGTGACAGAAAGTTCTAGAATCTGAGAGGAGCCACAAATTGCCTTCCACCCAGTGCTCCCCTAAGTCTCCTGATAAAAATGGTACCTAACTTGTGTGGGTAGGCCTAGCGCCCACGAAAGAAAATGGCCCAAAACACAACGTGGACACATCAAATTTTTTCACAGAAATCAGAGGTGTTTCTTACAAAGTGCCTACCTGTGGATTGTGGCCTCTAACTCAGCCGGCACCTGGGGAAACCTAGCAAACCAGCGCAGTTTTTGAAAACTAGACACCGAGGGGAATCCAAAATGGGGTGACTTGTGGGGCTCTGACCAGGTTCTGTTACCCAGAATCCTTTGCAAACCTCAAAATTTGGCAAAGAAAACACTTTGTTCTCTCATTTCGGTGACAGAAAGTTCTGGAATCTGAGAGGAGCCACAATTTTCCTTCCACCCAGTGTTCCCCCAAGTTTCCCGATAAAAATGGTACCTCACTTGTGTGGGTAGGCCTAGCGCCCACAAAAGGAAATGGCCCAAAACACAACATGGACACATCACATTTTTCCACAGAAAACAGAGGTGTTTTTTACAAAGTGCCTACCTGTGGATTGTGGCCTCTAGCTCAGCCGGCACCTGGGGAAACCTAGCAAACCAGCGCATTTTTTGAAAACTAGACACCTAGGGGACTCCAAAATGGGGTGACTTGTGGGGCTCTGACCAGGTTCTGTTACCCAGAATCCTTTGCAAACCTCAAAATCTGGCAAAAAAAAAGACTTTTTTCTCTCATTTCGGTGACAGAAAGTTCTAGAATCTGAGAGGAGCCACAAATTTCCTTCTACCCAGTGTTCCCCCAAGTCTCCTGATAAAAATGGTACCTAACTTGTGTGGGTAGGCCTAGCGCCCACGAAAGGAAATGGCCCAAAACACAACGTGGACACATCACATTTTTTCACAGAAAACAGAGGTGTTTCTTACAAAGTGCCTACCTGTGGATTGTGGCCTCTAGCTCAGCCGGCACCTGGGGAAACCTAGCAAACCAGCGCAGTTTTAGAAAACTAGACACCTAGGGGAATCCAAAATGGGGTGACTTGTGGGGCTCTGACCAGGTTCTGTTACCCAGAATCCTGTGCAAACCTCAAAATTTGGCTAAAAAAACACTTTTTTCTCTCATTTCGGTAACAGAAAGTTCTGGAATCTGAGAGGAGCCACAAATTTCCTTCCACCCAGTGTTCCCCCACGTCTCCCGATAAAAATGGTACCTCACTTGTGTGGGTAGGCCTAGTGCCCACGAAAGGAAATGGCCCAAAACACAACATGGACACATCACATTTTTTCACAGAAAACAGAGGTGTTTTTTACAAACTGCCTACCTGTGGATTGTGGCCTCTAGCTCAGCCGGCACCTGAGGAAACCTAGCAAACCAGGACATTTTTTGAAAACTAGACACCTAGGGGAATCCAACATAGGGTGACTTGTGGGGCTCTGACCAGGTTCTGTTACCCAGAATCCTTTGCAAACCTCAAAATTTGGCCAAAAAAAAGACTTTTTTCTCTCATTTCGGTGACAGAAAGTTCTAGAATCTGAGAGGAGCCACAAATTGCCTTCCACCCAGTGCTCCCCTAAGTCTCCTGATAAAAATGGTACCTAACTTGTGTGGGTAGGCCTAGCGCCCACGAAAGAAAATGGCCCAAAACACAACGTGGACACATCAAATTTTTTCACAGAAATCAGAGGTGTTTCTTACAAAGTGCCTACCTGTGGATTGTGGCCTCTAACTCAGCCGGCACCTGGGGAAACCTAGCAAACCAGCGCAGTTTTTGAAAACTAGACACCGAGGGGAATCCAAAATGGGGTGACTTGTGGGGCTCTGACCAGGTTCTGTTACCCAGAATCCTTTGCAAACCTCAAAATTTGGCAAAGAAAAAACTTTGGGCCTGATTCCAACTTTGGAGGACGGTGTTAAACCGTCCCAAAAGTGGCGGATATACCACCTACCGTATTACGAGTTCCATAGGATATAATGGACTCGTAATACGGTAGGTGGTATATCCGCCACTTTTGGGACGGTTTAACACCGTCCTCCAAAGTTGGAATCAGGCCCTTTGTTCTCTCATTTCGGTGACAGAAAGTTCTGGAATCTGAGAGGAGCCACAATTTTCCTTCCACCCAGTGTTCCCCCAAGTTTCCCGATAAAAATGGTACCTCACTTGTGTGGGTAGGCCTAGCGCCCACAAAAGGAAATGGCCCAAAACACAACATGGACACATCACATTTTTCCACAGAAAACAGAGGTGTTTTTTACAAAGTGCCTACCTGTGGATTGTGGCCTCTAGCTCAGCCAGCACCTGGGGAAACCTAGGAAACCAGCGCATTTTTTGAAAACTAGACACCTAGGGGAATCCAAAATGGGGTGACTTGTGGGGCTCTGACCAGGTTCTGTTACCCAGAATCCTTTGCAAACCTCAAAATCTGGCAAAAAAAAAGACTTTTTTCTCTCATTTCGGTGACAGAAAGTTCTAGAATCAGAGAAGAGCCACAAGTTTCCTTCTACCCAGTGTTCCCCCAAGTCTCCTGATAAAAATGGTACCTAACTTGTGTGGGTAGGCCTAGCGCCCACGAAAGGAAATGGCCCAAAACACAACGTGGACACATCACATTTTTTCACAGAAAACAGAGGTGTTTCTTACAAAGTGCCTACCTGTGGATTGTGGCCTCTAGCTCAGCCGGCACCTGGGGAAACCTAGCAAACCAGCGCAGTTTTAGAAAACTAGACACCTAGGGGAATCCAAAATGGGGTGACTTGTGGGGCTCTGACCAGGTTCTGTTACCCAGAATCCTTTGCAAACCTCAAAGTTTGGCTAAAAAAACACTTTTTTCTCTAATTTCGGTAACAGAAAGTTCTGGAATCTGAGAGGAGCCACAAATTTCCTTCCACCCAGTGTTCCCCCACGTCTCCTGATAAAAATGGTACCTCACTTGTGTGGGTAGGCCTAGTGCCCACGAATGGAAATGGCCCAAAACACAACATGGACACATCACATTTTTTCACAGAAAACAGAGGTGTTTTTTACAAACTGCCTACCTGTGGATTGTGGCCTCTAGCTCAGCCGGCACCTGAGGAAACCTAGCAAACCAGGACATTTTTTGAAAACTAGACACCTAGGGGAATCCAAAATAGGGTGACTTGTGGGGCTCTGACCAGGTTCTGTTACCCAGAATCCTTTGCAAACCTCAAATTTTGGCAAAAAAAAAGACTTTTTTCTCTCATTTCGGTGACAGAAAGTTCTAAAATCTGAGAGGAGCCACAAATTGCCTTCCACCCAGTGCTCCCCTAAGTCTCCTGATAAAAATGGTACCTAACTTGTGTGGGTAGGCCTAGCGCCCACGAAAGAAAATGGCCCAAAACACAACGTGGACACATCACATTTTTTCACAGAAATCAGAGGTGTTTCTTACAAAGTGCCTACCTGTGGATTGTGGCCTCTAACTCAGCCGGCACCTGGGGAAACCTAGCAAACCAGCGCAGTTTTTGAAAACTAGACACCGAGGGGAATCCAAAATGGGGTGACTTGTGGGGCTCTGACCAGGTTCTGTTACCCAGAATCCTTTGCAAACCTCAAAATTTGGCAAAAAAAACACTTTGTTCTCTCATTTCGGTGACAGAAAGTTCTGGAATCTGAGAGGAGCCACAAATTTCCTTCCACCCAGTGTTCCCTCAAGTCTCCCGATAAAAATGGAACCTCACTTGTGTGGGTAGGCCTAGCGCCCACAAAAGGAAATGGCCCAAAACACAACATGGACACATCACATTTTTTCACAGAAAACAGGTGTTTTTTACAAAGTGCCTACCTGTAGATTTGTGGCCTATAGCTCAGCCGGCACCTGGGGAAACCTAGCAAACCAGTGAATTTTTGAAAACAAGACACCTAGGAGAATCCAAAATGGGGTGACTTGTGGGGCTCTGACCAGGTTCTGTTACCCAGAATCCTTTGCAAACCTCAAAATTTGGCCAAAAAAACGCTTGTTCCTCTCATTCCAGTGACAGAAAGTTCTGGAATCTGAGAGGAGCCACGAATTTCCTTCCACCCAGCGTTCCCTCAATTCTCCCGATACAAATGGTACCTCACTTGTGTGGGTAAGCCTAGCGCCCGCGAAAGGAAATGGCCCAAAGCACAACGTGGACACATCACATTTTTCCACAGAAAACAGAGGTGTTTTTTACAAAGTGCCTACCTGTGGATTGTGGCCTCTAGCTCAGCCGGCACCTGGGGAAACCTAGCAAACCAGCGCATTTTTTGAAAACTAGACACCTAGGGGAATCCAAAATGGGGTGACTTGTGAGGCTCTGACCAGGTTCTGTTACCCAGAATCCTTTGCAAACCTCAAAATCTGGCAAAAAAAAGACTTTTTTCTCTCATTTCGGTGACAGAAAGTTCTAGAATCTGAGAGGAGCCACAAATTTCCTTCTACCCAGTGTTCCCCCAAGTCTCCTGATAAAAATGGTACCTAACTTGTGTGGGTAGGCCTAGCGCCCACGAAAGGAAATGGCCCAAAACACAACGTGGACACATCACATTTTTTCACAGAAAACAGAGGTGTTTCTTACAAAGTGCCTACCTGTGGATTGTGGACTCTAGCTCAGCCGGCACCTGGGGAAACCTAGCAAACCAGCGCAGTTTTAGAAAACTAGACACCTAGGGGAATCCAAAATGGGGTGACTTGTGGGGCTCTGACCAGGTTCTGTTACCCAGAATCCTTTGCAAACCTCAAAATTTGGCTAAAAAAACACTTTTTTCTCTCATTTCGGTAACAGAAAGTTCTGGAATCTGAGAGGAGCCACAAATTTCCTTCCACCCAGTGTTCCCCCACGTCTCCCGATAAAAATGGTACCTCACTTGTGTGGGTAGGCCTAGTGCCCACGAAAGGAAATGGCCCAAAACACAACATGGACACATCACATTTTTTCACAGAAAACAGAGGTGTTTTTTACAAACTGCCTACCTGTGGATTGTGGCCTCTAGCTCAGCCGGCACCTGAGGAAACCTAGCAAACCAGGACATTTTTTAAAAACTAGACACCTAGGGGAATCCAAAATGGGGTGACTTGTGGGGCTCTGACCAGGTTCTGTTACCCAGAATCCTTTGCAAACCTCAAAATTTAGCAAAAAAATACACTTTGTTCTCTCATTTTGGTGACAGAAAGTTCTGGAATCTGAGAGGAGTCACAAATTTCTTTCCACCCAGTGTTCCCCCATGTCTCCCGTTAAAAATGGTACCTCACTTGTGTGGGTAGGCCTAGCGCCCACGAAAGAAAATGGCCCAAAACACAACGTGGACACATCACATTTTTTCACAGAAATCAGAGGTGTTTCTTACAAAGTGCCTACCTGTGGATTGTGGCCTCTAACTCAGCCGGCACCTGGGGAAACCTAGCAAACCAGCGCAGTTTTTGAAAACTAGACACCGAGGGGAATCCAAAATGGGGTGACTTGTGGGGCTCTGAACAGGTTCTATTACCCAGAATCCTTTGCAAACCTCAAAATTTGGCAAAAAAAACACTTTGTTCTCTCATTTCGGTGACAGAAAGTTCTGGAATCTGAGAGGAGCCACAAATTTCCTTCCACCCAGTGTTCCCCCAAGTCTCCCGATAAAAATGGTACCTCACTTGTGTGGGTAGGCCTAGCGCCCACAAAAGGAAATGGCCCAAAACACAACATGGACACATCACATTTTTTCACAGAAAACAGGTGTTTTTTACAAAGTGCCTACCTGTGGATTTGTGGCCTATAGCTCAGCCGGCACCTGGGGAAACCTAGCAAACCAGTGAATTTTTGAAAACTAGACACCTAGGAGAATCCAAAATGGGGTGACTTGTGGGGCTCTGACCAGGTTCTGTTACCCAGAATCCTTTGCAAACCTCAAAATTTGGCCAAAAAACCGCTTGTTCCTCTCATTCCAGTGACAGAAAGTTCTGGAATCTGAGAGGAGCCACGAATTTCCTTCCACCCAGCGTTCCCTCAATTCTCCCGATACAAATGGTACCTCACTTGTGTGGGTAAGCCTAGCGCCCGCGAAAGGAAATGGCCCAAAGCACAACGTGGACACATCACATTTTTCCACAGAAAACAGAGGTGTTTTTTACAAAGTGCCTACCTGTGGATTTTGGCCTATAGCTCAGCCGGCACCTGGGGAAACCTAGCAAACCAGCGCAGTTTTTGAAAACTAGACACCGAGGGGAATCCAAAATGGGGTGACTTGTGGGGCTCTGACCAGGTTCTGTTACCCAGAATCCTTTGCAAACCTCAAAATTTGGCAAAAAAAACACTTTGTTCTCTCATTTCGGTGACAGAAAGTTCTGGAATCTGAGAGGAGCCACAAATTTCCTTCCACCCAGTGTTCCCCCAAGTCTCCCGATAAAAATGGAACCTCACTTGTGTGGGTAGGCCTAGCGCCCACAAAAGGAAATGGCCCAAAACACAACATGGACACATCACATTTTTTCACAGAAAACAGGTGTTTTTTACAAAGTGCCTACCTGTAGATTTGTGGCCTATAGCTCAGCCGGCACCTGGGGAAACCTAGCAAACCAGTGAATTTTTGAAAACTAGACACCTAGGAGAATCCAAAATGGGGTGACTTGTGGGGCTCTGACCAGGTTCTGTTACCCAGAATCCTTTGCAAACCTCAAAATTTGGCCAAAAAAAACGCTTGTTCCTCTCATTCCAGTGACAGAAAGTTCTGGAATCTGAGAGGAGCCACGAATTTCCTTCCACCCAGCGTTCCCTCAATTCTCCCGATACAAATGGTACCTCACTTGTGTGGGTAAGCCTAGCGCCCGCGAAAGGAAATGGCCCAAAGCACAACGTGGACACATCACATTTTTCCACAGAAAACAGAGGTGTTTTTTACAAAGTGCCTACCTGTGGATTGTGGCCTCTAGCTCAGCCGGCACCTGGGGAAACCTAGCAAACCAGCGCATTTTTTGAAAACTAGACACCTAGGGGAATCCAAAATGGGGTGACTTGTGAGGCTCTGACCAGGTTCTGTTACCCAGAATCCTTTGCAAACCTCAAAATCTGGCAAAAAAAAAGACTTTTTTCTCTCATTTCGGTGACAGAAAGTTCTAGAATCTGAGAGGAGCCACAAATTTCCTTCTACCCAGTGTTCCCCCAAGTCTCCTGATAAAAATGGTACCTAACTTGTGTGGGTAGGCCTAGCGCCCACGAAAGGAAATGGCCCAAAACACAACGTGGACACATCACATTTTTTCACAGAAAACAGAGGTGTTTCTTACAAAGTGCCTACCTGTGGATTGTGGCCTCTAGCTCAGCCGGCACCTGGGGAAACCTAGCAAACCAGCGCAGTTTTAGAAAACTAGACACCTAGGGGAATCCAAAATGGGGTGACTTGTGGGGCTCTGACCAGGTTCTGTTACCCAGAATCCTTTGCAAACCTCAAAATTTGGCTAAAAAAACACTTTTTTCTCTCATTTCGGTAACAGAAAGTTCTGGAATCTGAGAGGAGCCACAAATTTCCTTCCACCCAGTGTTCCCCCACGTCTCCCGATAAAAATGGTACCTCACTTGTGTGGGTAGGCCTAGTGCCCACGAAAGGAAATGGCCCAAAACACAACATGGACACATCACATTTTTTCACAGAAAACAGAGGTGTTTTTTACAAACTGCCTACCTGTGGATTGTGGCCTCTAGCTCAGCCGGCACCTGAGGAAACCTAGCAAACCAGGACATTTTTTAAAAACTAGACACCTAGGGGAATCCAAAATGGGGTGACTTGTGGGGCTCTGACCAGGTTCTGTTACCCAGAATCCTTTGCAAACCTCAAAATTTAGCAAAAAAATACACTTTGTTCTCTCATTTTGGTGACAGAAAGTTCTGGAATCTGAGAGGAGTCACAAATTTCTTTCCACCCAGTGTTCCCCCATGTCTCCCGTTAAAAATGGTACCTCACTTGTGTGGGTAGGCCTAGCGCCCACGAAAGAAAATGGCCCAAAACACAACGTGGACACATCACATTTTTTCACAGAAATCAGAGGTGTTTCTTACAAAGTGCCTACCTGTGGATTGTGGCCTCTAACTCAGCCGGCACCTGGGGAAACCTAGCAAACCAGCGCAGTTTTTGAAAACTAGACACCGAGGGGAATCCAAAATGGGGTGACTTGTGGGGCTCTGACCAGGTTCTATTACCCAGAATCCTTTGCAAACCTCAAAATTTGGCAAAAAAAACACTTTGTTCTCTCATTTCGGTGACAGAAAGTTCTGGAATCTGAGAGGAGCCACAAATTTCCTTCCACCCAGTGTTCCCCCAAGTCTCCCGATAAAAATGGTACCTCACTTGTGTGGGTAGGCCTAGCGCCCACAAAAGGAAATGGCCCAAAACACAACATGGACACATCACATTTTTTCACAGAAAACAGGTGTTTTTTACAAAGTGCCTACCTGTGGATTTGTGGCCTATAGCTCAGCCGGCACCTGGGGAAACCTAGCAAACCAGTGAATTTTTGAAAACTAGACACCTAGGAGAATCCAAAATGGGGTGACTTGTTGGGCTCTGACCAGGTTCTGTTACCCAGAATCCTTTGCAAACCTCAAAATTTGGCCAAAAAACCGCTTGTTCCTCTCATTCCAGTGACAGAAAGTTCTGGAATCTGAGAGGAGCCACGAATTTCCTTCCACCCAGCGTTCCCTCAATTCTCCCGATACAAATGGTACCTCACTTGTGTGGGTAAGCCTAGCGCCCGCGAAAGGAAATGGCCCAAAGCACAACGTGGACACATCACATTTTTCCACAGAAAACAGAGGTGTTTTTTACAAAGTGCCTACCTGTGGATTTTGGCCTATAGCTCAGCCGGCACCTGGGGAAACCTAGCAAACCAGTGAATTTTTTAAAACTAGACACTTAGGAGAATCCAAAATGGGGTGACTTGTGGGGCTCTGACCAGGCTCTGTTACCCAGAATCCTTTGCAAACCTCAAAAGCTGGCAAAAAAAAACACTTTTTCCTCTTATTTCCGTGACAGAAAGTTCTGGAATCTGAGAGGAGCCACGAATTTCCTTCCTCCAGCGTTCCCCCAAGTCTCCTGATAAAAATGGTACCTCACTTGTGTGGGTAGGCCTAGCGCCCACGAAAGGAAATGGCACAAAACACAACGTAGACACATCACATTTTTTCACAGAAACAGAGGTGTTTTTTACAAAGTGCCTACCTGTGGATTGTGGCCTCTAGCTCAGCCGGCACCTGGGGAAACCTAGCAAACCAGCACATTTTTAAAACTAGACACCTAGGGGAATCCAAAATGGGGTGACTTGTGGGGCTCTGACCAGATTCTGTTACCCAGAATCCTTTGTAAACCTCCAAATTTGGCAAAAAAAACACTTTGTTCTCTCATTTTGGTGACAGAAAGTTCTGGAATCTGAGAGGAGCCACAAATTTCCTTCAACCCAGTGTTCCCCTACGTCTCCCGATAACAATGGTACCTCACTTGTGTGGGTAGGCCTAGCGCCCACAAAAGTAAATGGCCCAAAACACAGCATGGACACATCACATTTTTTCACAGAAAACAGAGGTGTTTTTTACAAAGTGACTACCTGTGGATTGTGGCCTCTAGCTCAGCCGGCACCTGGGGAAACCTAGCAAACCAGCGCAGTTTTTGAAAACTAGACACCGAGGGGAATCCAAAATGGGGTGACATGTGGGGCTCTGACCAGGTTCTGTTACTCAGAATCCTTTGCAAACCTCAAAATTTGGCAAAAAAAACACTTTGTTCTCTCATTTCGGTAACAGAAAGTTCTGGAATCTGAGAGGAGCCACAAATTTCCTTCCACCCAGTGTTCCCCCACGTCTCCCGATAAAAATGGTACCTCACTTGTGTGGGTAGGCCTAGTGCCCACGAAAGGAAATGGCCCAAAACACAACATGGACACATCACATTTTTTCACAGAAAACAGAGGTGTTTTTTACAAACTGCCTACCTGTGGATTGTGGCCTCTAGCTCAGCCGGCACCTGAGGAAACCTAGCAAACCAGGACATTTTTTAAAAACTAGACACCTAGGGGAATCCAAAATGGGGTGACTTGTGGGGCTCTGACCAGGTTCTGTTACCCAGAATCCTTTGCAAACCTCAAAATTTAGCAAAAAAATACACTTTGTTCTCTCATTTTGGTGACAGAAAGTTCTGGAATCTGAGAGGAGTCACAAATTTCTTTCCACCCAGTGTTCCCCCATGTCTCCCGATAAAAATGGTACCTCACTTGTGTGGGTAGGCCTAGCGCCCACGAAAGAAAATGGCCCAAAACACAACGTGGACACATCACATTTTTTCACAGAAATCAGAGGTGTTTCTTACAAAGTGCCTACCTGTGGATTGTGGCCTCTAACTCAGCCGGCACCTGGGGAAACCTAGCAAACCAGCGCAGTTTTTGAAAACTAGACACCGAGGGGAATCCAAAATGGGGTGACTTGTGGGGCTCTGACCAGGTTCTGTTACCCAGAATCCTTTGCAAACCTCAAAATTTGGCCAAAAAAACACTTTGTTCTCTCATTTCGGTGACAGAAAGTTCTGGAATCTGAGAGGAGCCACAAATGTCCTTCCACCCAGTGTTCCCCCAAGTCTCCTGATAAAAATGGTACCTCACTTGTGTGGGTAGGCCTAGCGCCCACAAAAGGAAATGGCCCAAAACACAACATGGACACATCACATTTTTTCACAGAAAACAGGTGTTTTTTACAAAGTGCCTACCTGTGGATTTGTGGCCTATAGCTCAGCCGGCACCTGGGGAAACCTAGCAAACCAGTGAATTTTTGAAAACTAGACACCTAGGAGAATCCAAAATGGGGTGACTTGTGGGGCTCTGACCAGGTTCTGTTACCCAGAATCCTTTGCAAACCTCAAAATTTGGCCAAAAAACCGCTTGTTCCTCTCATTCCAGTGACAGAAAGTTCTGGAATCTGAGAGGAGCCACGAATTTCCTTCCACCCAGCGTTCCCTCAATTCTCCCGACACAAATGGTACCTCACTTGTGTGGGTAAGCCTAGCGCCCGCGAAAGGAAATGGCCCAAAGCACAACGTGGACACATCACATTTTTCCACAGAAAACAGAGGTGTTTTTTACAAAGTGCCTACCTGTGGATTTTGGCCTATAGCTCAGCCGGCACCTGGGGAAACCTAGCAAACCAGTGAATTTTTTAAAACTAGACACTTAGGAGAATCCAAAATGGGGTGACTTGTGGGGCTCTGACCAGGCTCTGTTACCCAGAATCCTTTGCAAACCTCAAAAGCTGGCAAAAAAAAACACTTTTTCCTCTTATTTCCGTGACAGAAAGTTCTGGAATCTGAGAGGAGTCACAAATTTCCTTCCTCCAGCGTTCCCCCAAGTCTCCTGATAAAAATGGTACCTCACTTGTGTGGGTAGGCCTAGCGCCCACGAAAGGAAATGGCACAAAACACAACGTAGACACATCACATTTTTTCACAGAAACAGAGGTGTTTTTTACAAAGTGCCTACCTGTGGATTGTGGCCTCTAGCTCAGCCGGCACCTGGGGAAACCTAGCAAACCAGCACATTTTTAAAACTAGACACCTAGGGGAATCCAAAATGGGGTGACTTGTGGGGCTCTGACCAGATTCTGTTACCCAGAATCCTTTGTAAACCTCCAAATTTGGCAAAAAAAACACTTTGTTCTCTCATTTTGGTGACAGAAAGTTCTGGAATCTGAGAGGAGCCACAAATTTCCTTCAACCCAGTGTTCCCCTACGTCTCCCGATAACAATGGTACCTCACTTGTGTGGGTAGGCCTAGCGCCCACAAAAGTAAATGGCCCAAAACACAGCATGGACACATCACATTTTTTCACAGAAAGCAGAGGTGTTTTTTACAAAGTGACTACCTGTGGATTGTGGCCTCTAGCTCAGCCGGCACCTGGGGAAACCTAGCAAACCAGCGCATTTTTTGAAAACTAGACACCTAGGGGAATCCAAAATGGGGTGACTTGTGGGGCTCTGACCAGGTTCTGTTACCCAGAATCCTTTGCAAACCTCAAAATCTGGCAAAAAAAAAGACTTTTTTCTCTCATTTCGGTGACAGAAAGTTCTAGAATCTGAGAGGAGCCACAAATTTTCTTTCTACCCAGTGTTCCCCCAAGTCTCCTGATAAAAATGGTACCTAACTTGTGTGGGTAGGCCTAGCGCCCACGAAAGGAAAGGGCCCAAAACACAACGTGGACACATCACATTTTTTCACAGAAATCAGAGGTGTTTCTTACAAAGTGCCTACCTGTGGATTGTGGCCTCTAACTCAGCCGGCACCTGGGGAAACCTAGCAAACCAGCGCAGTTTTTGAAAACTAGACACCGAGGGGAATCCAAAATGGGGTGACTTGTGGGGCTCTGACCAGGTTCTGTTACTCAGAATCCTTTGCAAACCTCAAAATTTGGCAAAAAAAACACTTTGTTCTCTCATTTCGGTGACAGAAAGTTCTGGAATCTGAGAGGAGCCACAAATTTCCTTCCACCCAGTGTTCCCCCAAGTCTCCCGATAAAAATGGTACCTCACTTGTGTGGGTAGGCCTAGCGCCCACAAAAGGAAATGGCCCAAAACACAACATGGACACATCACATTTTTTCACAGAAAACAGGTGTTTTTTACAAAGTGCCTACCTGTGGATTTGTGGCCTATAGCTCAGCCGGCACCTGGGGAAACCTAGCAAACCAGTGAATTTTTGAAAACTAGACACCTAGGAGAATCCAAAATGGGGTGACTTGTGGGGCTCTGACCAGGTTCTGTTACCCAGAATCCTTTGCAAACCTCAAAATTTGGCCAAAAAAACGCTTGTTCCTCTCATTCCAGTGACAGAAAGTTCTGGAATCTGAGAGGAGCCACGAATTTCCTTCCACCCAGCGTTCCCTCAATTCTCCCGATACAAATGGTACCTCACTTGTGTGGGTAAGCCTAGCGCCCGCGAAAGGAAATGGCCCAAAGCACAACGTGGACACATCACATTTTTCCACAGAAAACAGAGGTGTTTTTTACAAAGTACCTACCTGTGGATTTTGGCCTATAGCACAGCCGGCACCTGGGGAAACCTAGCAAACCAGTGAATTTTTTAAAACTAGACACTTAGGAGAATCCAAAATGGGGTGACTTGTGGGGCTCTGACCAGGCTCTGTTACCCAGAATCCTTTGCAAACCTCAAAAGCTGGCAAAAAAAACACTTTTTCCTCTTATTTCAGTGACAGAAAGTTCTGGAATCTGAGAGGAGTCACAAATTTCCTTCCTCCAGCGTTCCCCCAAGTCTCCCGATAAAAATGGTACCTCACTTGTGTGGGTAGGCCTAGCACCCACGAAAGGAAATGGCACAAAACACAACGTAGACACATCACATTTTTTCACAGAAACAGAGGTGTTTTTTACAAAGTGCCTACCTGTGGATTGTGGCCTCTAGCTCAGCCGGCACCTGGGGAAACCTAGCAAACCAGCACATTTTTTAAAACTAGACACCTAGGGGAATCCAAAATGGGGTGACTTGTGGGGCTCTGACCAAATTCTGTTACCCAGAATCCTTTGTAAACCTCCAAATTTGGCAAAAAAAACACTTTGTTCTCTCATTTTGGTGACAGAAAGTTCTGGAATCTGAGAGGAGCCACAAATTTCCTTCAACCCAGTATTCCCCCAAGTCTCCCGATAAAAATGTTACCTCACTTGTGTGGGTAGGCCTAGCGCCCATGAAAGGAAATGGCCCAAAACACAACATGGACACATCACATTTTTTCACAGAAAACAGAGGTGTTTTTTACAAAGTGCCTACCTGTGGATTGTGGCCTCTAGCTCAGCCGGCACCTGGGCAAACCTAGCAAACCAGCGCATTTTTTGAAAACTAGACACCTAGAGGAATCCAAAATGGGGTGACTTGTGCGGCTTTGACCAGGTTCTGTTACCCAGAATCCTTTGCAAACCACAAAATCTGGCAAAAAAAAAGACTTTTTTCTCTCATTTCGGTGACAGAAAGTTCTAGAATCTGAGAGGAGCCCCAAATTTCCTTCTACCCAGTGTTTCCCCAAGTCTCCTGATACAAATGGTACCTAACTTGTGTGGGTAGGCCTAGCGCCCACGAAAGGAAATGGCCCAAAACACAACGTGGACACATCACATTTTTTCACAGAACCAGAGGTGTTTCTTACAAAGTGCCTACCTGTGAATTGTGGCCTCTAGCTCAGCTGGCACCTGGGGAAACCTAGCAAACCAGCGCAGTTTTTGAAAACTAGACACCTAGGGGAATCCAAAATAGGGTGACTTGTGGGGCTCTGACCAGGTTCTGTTACCCAGAATCCTTAGCAAACCTCAAAATTTGGCAAAAAAAACACTTTTTTCTCTCATTTCGGTGACAGAAAGTTCTGGAATCTGAGAGGAGCCACAAATTTCCTTCCACCCAGTGTTCCCCCACGTCTCCCGATAAAAATGGTACCTCACTTGTGTGGGTAGGCCAAGTGCCCATGAAAGGAAATGGCCCAAAACACAACATGGACACATCACATTTTTTCACAGAAAACAGAGGTGTTTTTTACAAAGTGCCTACCTGTGGATTGTGGCCTCTAGCTCAGCCGGCACCTGGGGAAACCTAGCAAACCAGCGCATTTTTTGAAAACTAGACACCTAGGGGAATCCAAAATGGGGTGACTTGTGGGGCTCTGACCAGGTTCTGTTACCCAGAATCCTTTGCAAACCTAAAAATTTGGCAAACAAAAAATACTTTTTTCTCTCATTTCGGTGACAGAAAGTTCTGGAATCTGAGAGGAGCCACAAATGTCCTTCCACCCAGTGTTCCCCCAAGTCTCTTGATAAAAATGGTACCTCACTTGTGTGGGTAGGCCTAGCGCCCACGAAAGGAAATGGCCCAAAACATAACGTGGACACATCATATTTTTTCACAGAAATCAGAGGTGTTTCTTACAAAGTGCCTACCTGTGGATTGTGGCCTCTAACTCAGCCGGCACCTGGGGAAACCTAGCAAACCAGTGAATTTTTGAAAACTAGACACCTAGGAGAATCCAAAATGGGGTGACTTGTGGGGCTCTGACCAGGTTCTGTTACCCAGAATCCTTTGCAAACCTGAAAATTTAGCAAAAAAATACACTTTGTTCTCTCATTTTGGTGACAGAAAGTTCTGGAATCTGAGAGGAGTCACAAATTTCCTTCCACCCAGTGTTCCCCCAAGTCTCCCGATACAAATGGTACCTCACTTGTGTGGGTAGGCCTAGCGCCCACGAAAGGAAATGGCCCAAACCACAACATGGATACATCACATTTTTTCACAGAAAACAGAGAAGTTTTTTACAAAGTGCCTACCTGTGGATTGTGGCCTCTAGCTCAGCCGACACCTGGGGAAACCTAGCAAACAAGTGCATTTTTGGAAAACTAGACACCTAGGGGAATCCAAAATGGGGTGACTTGTGGGGCTTTGACCAGGTTCTGTTACCCAGAATCCTTTGCAAACCTCCAAATTTGGCCCAAAAACCTATTTTTCCTCTCATTTCGGTGGCAGGAAGTTCTGGAATCTGAGGGGAGCCACGGATTTCCTTCCACCCAGCGTTGCCCTACGTCTCCCGATAACAATGGTACCTCACTTGTGTGGGTAGGCCTAGCGCCCACAAAAGTAAATTGCCCAAAACACAGCATGGACACATCACATTTTTTCACAGAAAACAGAGGTGTTTTTTACAAAGTGACTACCTGTGGATTGTGGCCTCTAGCTCAGCTGGCACCTGGGGAAACCTAGCAAACCAGCGCATTTTTTGAAAACTAGACACCTAGGGGAATCCAAAATGGGGTGACTTGTGGGGCTCTGACCAGGTTCTGTTACCCAGAATCCTTTGCAAACCTCAAAATCTGGCCAAAAAAAACACTTTTTTCTCTCATTTTGGTGACAGAAAGTTCTAGAACCTGAGAGGAGCCACAAATTTCCTTCTACCCAGTGTTCCCCCAAGTCTCCCGATAAAAATGGTACCTCACTTGTGTGGGTAGGCCTAGCGCCCACGAAAGGAAATGGCCCAAAACACAACATGGACACATCACATTTTTTCACAGAAAACAGAGAAGTTTTTTACAAAGTGCCTACCTGTGGATTGTGGCCTCTAGCTCAGCCGACACCTGGGGAAACCTAGCAAACAAGCGCATTTTTGGAAAACTAGACACCTAGGGGAATCCAAAATGGGGTGACTTGTGGGGCTTTGACCAGGTTCTGTTACCCAGAATCCTTTGCAAACCTCCAAATTTGGCCAAAAAAACTATTTTTCCTCTCATTTCGGTGACAGGAAGTTCTGGAATCTGAGGGGAGCCACGAATTTCCTTCCACCCAGCGTTCCCCTATGTCTCCCGATAACAATGGTACCTTCCTTGTGTGGGTAGGCCTAGCGCCCACAAAAGTAAATGGCCCAAAACACAGCATGGACACATTACATTTTTTCACAGAAAACAGAGGTGTTTTTTACAAAGTGACTACCTGTGGATTGTGGCCTCTAGCTCAGCCGGCACCTGGGGAAACCTAGCAAACCAGCGCATTTTTTGAAAACTAGACACCTAGGGGAATCCAAAATGGGGTGACTTGTGGGGCTCTGACCAGGTTCTGTTACCCAGAATCCTTTGCAAACCTCAAAATCTGGCAAAAAAAAAGACTTTTTTCTCTCATTTCGGTGACAGAAAGTTCTAGAATCTGAGAGGAGCCACAAATTTCCTTCTACCCAGTGTTCCCCCAAGTCTCCTGATAAAAATGGTACCTAACTTGTGTGGGTAGGCCTAGCGCCCACGAAAGGAAAGGGCCCAAAACACAACGTGGACACATCACATTTTTTCACAGAAAACAGAGGTGTTTCTTACAAAGTGCCTACCTGTGGATTGTGGCCTCTAGCTCAGCCGGCACCTGGGGAAACCTAGCAAACCAGTGCAGTTTTTGAAAACTAGACACCTAGGGGAATCCAAAATGGGGTGACTTGTGGGGCTCTGACCAGGTTCTGTTACCCAGAATCCTTTGCAAACCTCAAAATTTAGCAAAAAAATACACTTTGTTCTCTCATTTTGGTGACAGAAAGTTCTGGAATCTGAGAGGAGTCACAAATTTCTTTCCACCCAGTGTTCCCACATGTCTCCCGATAAAAATGGTACCTCACTTGTGTGGGTAGGCCTAGCGCCCACGAAAGGAAATGGCCCAAACCACAACATGGACACATCACATTTTTTCACAGAAAACAGAGAAGTTTTTTACAAAGTGCCTACCTGTGGATTGTGGCCTCTAGCTCAGCCGACACCTGGGGAAACCTAGCAAACAAGCGCATTTTTGGAAAACTAGACACCTAGGGGAATCCAAAATGGGGTGACTTGTGGGGCTTTGACCAGGTTCTGTTACCCAGAATCCTTTGCAAACCTCCAAATTTGGCCCAAAAACCTATTTTTCCTCTCATTTCGGTGACAGGAAGTTCTGGAATCTGAGGGGAGCCACGAATTTCCTTCCACCCAGCGTTCCCCTACGTCTCCCGATAACAATGGTACCTCACTTGTGTGGGTACGCCTAGCGCCCACAAAAGTAAATGGCCCAAAACACAGCATGGACACATCACATTTTTTCACAGAAAACAGAGGTGTTTTTTACAAAGTGACTACCTGTGGATTGTGGCCTCTAGCTCAGCCGGCACCTGGGGAAACCTAGCAAACCAGCGCATTTTTTGAAAACTAGACACCTAGGGGAATCCAAAATGGGGTGACTTGTGGGGCTCTGACCAGGTTCTGTTACCCAGAATCCTTTGCAAACCTCAAAATCTGCCAAAAAAAAAGACTTTTTTCTCTCATTTCGGTGACAGAAAGTTCTAGAATCTGAGAGGAGACACAAATTTCCTTCTACCCAGTGTTCCCCCAAGTCTCCCGATAAAAATGGTACCTCACTTGTGTGGGTAGGCCTAGCGCCCACGAAAGGAAATGGCCCAAAACACAACATGGACACATCACATTTTTTCACAGAAAACAGAGGTGTTTTTTACAAAGTGCCTACCTGTGGATTGTGGCCTCTAGCTCAGCCGGCACCTGGGGAAACCTAGCAAACCAGCGCATTTTTTGAAAACTAGACACCTAGGGGAATCCAAAATGGGGTGACTTGTGAGGCTCTGACCAGGTTCTGTTACCCAGAATCCTTTGTAAACCTCCAAATTTGGCAAAAAAAACACTTTGTTCTCTCATTTTGGTGACAGAAAGTTCTGGAATCTGGGAGGAGCCACACATTTCCTTCAACCCAGTGTTCCCCCAAGTCTCCCAATAAAAATGGTACCTCACTTGTGTGGGTAGGCCTAGCGCCCACGAAAGGAAATGGCCCAAAACACAACATGGACACATCACATTTTTTCACAGAAAACAGAGGTGTTTTTTACAAACTGCCTACCTGTGGATTGTGGCCTCTAGCTCAGCCGGCACCTGGGGAAACCTATCAAACCAGTGCATTTTTTGAAAACTAGACACCTAGGGCAATCCAAAATGGCGTGACTTGTGGGGCTCTGACCAGGTTCTGTTACCCAGAATCCTTTGCAAACCTCAAAATCTGGCAAAAAAAAAGACTCTCATTTCGGTGACAGAAAGTTCTAGAATCTGAGAGGAGCCCCAAATTTCCTTCTACCCAGTGTTTCCCCAAGTCTCCTGATACAAATGGTACCTAACTTGTGTGGGTAGGCCTAGCGCCCACGAAAGGAAATGGCCCAAAACACAACGTGGACACATCACATTTTTTCACAGAACCAGAGGTGTTTCTTACAAAGTGCCTACCTGTGGATTGTGGCCTCTAGCTTAGCTGGCACCTGGGGAAACCTAGCAAACCCCCGCAGTTTTTGAAAACTAGACACCTAGGGGAATCCAAAATAGGGTGACTTGTAGGGCTCTGACCAGGTTCTGTTACCCAGAATCCTTTGCAAACCTCAAAATTTGGCAAAAAAAACACTTTTTTCTCTCATTTCGGTGACAGAAAATTCTGGAATCTGAGAGGAGCCACAAATTTCCTTCCACCCAGTGTTCCCCCGCGTCTCCCGATAAAAATGGTACCTCACTTGTGTGGGTAGGCCAAGTGCCCATGAAAGGAAATGGCCCAAAACACAACATGGACACATCACATTTTTTCACAGAAAACAGAGGTGTTTCTTACAAAGTGCCTACCTGTGGATTGTGGCCTCTAGCTCAGCCGGCACCTGGGGAAACCTAGCAAACCAGTGCAGTTTTTGAAAACAAGACACCTAGGGGAATCCAATATGGGGTGACTTGTGGGGCTCTGACCAGGCTCTGTTACCCAGAATCCTTTGCAAACCTCAAAATTTGGCTAAAAAAAACACTTTTTTCTCTCATTTTGGTGACAGAAAGTTCTGGAATCTGAGAGGAGCCACAAATTTCCTTCCACCCAGTGTTTCCCCACGTCTCCCGACAAAAATGGTACCTCACTTGTGTGGGTAGGCCTAGTGCCCACGAAAGGAAATGGCCCAAAAGACAACATGGACACATCACATTTTTTCACGGAAAACAGAGGTGTTTTTTACAAAGTGCCTACCTGTGAATTGTGGCCTCTAGCTCAGCCGGCACCTGAGGAAACCTAGCAAACCAGCGCATTTTTTGAAAACTACACACCTAGGGGAATCCAAAATGGGGTGACTTGTGGGGCTCTGACCAGGTTCTGTTACCCAGAATCCTTTGCAAACCTCAAAATTTGGCAAAAAAAAAGACTTTTTTCTCTCATTTCGGTGACAGAAAGTTCTAGAATCTGAGAGGAGCCACAAATTTCCTTCCACCCAGTGTTCCCCGAAGTCTCCTGATAAAAATGGTATCTAACTTGTGTGGGTAGGCCTAGCGCCCACGAAAGGAAATGGCCCAAAACACAACGTGGACACATCACATTTTTTCACAGAAATCAGAGGTGTTTCTTACAAAGTGCCTACCTGTGGATTGTGGCCTCTAGCTCAGCCGGCACCTGGGGAAACCTAGCAAACCAGTGCAGTTTTTGAAAACAAGACACCTAGGGGAATCCAAATGGGGTGACTGGTGGGGCTCTGACCAGGCTCTGTTACCTAGAATCCTTTGCAAACCTCAAAATTTGGCTAAAAAAAACACATTTTCTTCTCTCATTTTGGTGACAGAAAGTTCTGGAATCTGAGAGGAGCCACAAATTTCCTTCCACCCAGTGTTTCCCCACGTCTCCCGACAAAAATGGTACCTCACTTGTGTGGGTAGGCCTAGTGCCCACGAAAGGAAATGGCCCAAAAGACAACATGGACACATCACATTTTTTCACGGAAAACAGAGGTGTTTTTTACAAAGTGCCTACCTGTGAATTGTGGCCTCTAGCTCAGCCGGCACCTGAGGAAACCTAGCAAACCAGCGCATTTTTTGAAAACTACACACCTAGGGGAATCCAAAATGGGGTGACTTGTGGGGCTCTGACCAGGTTCTGTTACCCAGAATCCTTTGCAAACCTCAAAATTTGGCAAAAAAAAAGACTTTTTTCTCTCATTTCGGTGACAGAAAGTTCTAGAATCTGAGAGGAGCCACAAATTTCCTTCCACCCAGTGTTCCCCGAAGTCTCCTGATAAAAATGGTATCTAACTTGTGTGGGTAGGCCTAGCGCCCACGAAAGGAAATGGCCCAAAACACAACGTGGACACATCACATTTTTTCACAGAAATCAGAGGTGTTTCTTACAAAGTGCCTACCTGTGGATTGTGGCCTCTAGCTCAGCCGGCACCTGGGGAAACCTAGCAAACCAGCGCAGTTTTTGAAAACTAGACACCTAGGGGAATCCAAAATGGGGTGACTTGTGGGGCTCTGACCAGGTTCTGTTACCCAGAATCCTTTGCAAACCTAAAAATTTGGCAAAGAAAACACTTTGTTCTCTCATTTCAGTGACAGAAAGTTCTGGAATCTGAGAGGAGCCACAAATTTCCTTCCACCCAGTGTTCCCCCAATTCTCCCGATAAAAATGGTACCTCACTTGTGTGGGTAGGCCTAGCGCCCACGAAAGGAAATGGCCCAAAACACAACATGGACACATCACATTTTTTCACAGAAAACAGAGGTGTTTTTTACAAAGTGCCTACCTGTGGATTGTGGCCTCTAGCTCAGCCGACACCTGGGGAAGCCTAGCAAACAAGCGCATTTTTTGAAAACTAGACACCTAGGGGAATCCAAAATGGGGTGACTTGTGGGGCTCTGACCAGGTTCTGTTAACCAAAATCCTTTGCAATCCTCAAAATTTGGCCAAAAAAAACACTTTTTTCTCTCATTTCGGTGACAGTAAGTTCTGGAATCTGAGAAGAGCCACAAATTTCCTTACACTCAGCGTTCCCCCAAATCTTCTGATAAAAATGGTACCTCACTTGTGTGGGTAGGCCTAGCGCCCACAAAAGGAAATGGCCCATAACACAACGTTGACACATCACATTTTTTCACAGAAAACAGAGGTGTTTTTTACAAAGTGCCTACTTGTGGATTGTGGCCTCTAGCTCAGCCGTCACATGGGGAAACCTAGCAAACCAGCGCATTTTTTAAAACTAGACACCTAGGGGAATCCAAAATGGGGTGACTTGTGGGGCTCTGACCAGGTTCTGTTACCCAGAATACTTTGCAAACCTCAAAATCTGGCAACAAAAAAACACTTTTTTCTCTCATTTCGGTGACAGAAAGTTCTAGAATCTGAGAGGAGCCCCAAATTTCCTTCTACCCAGTGTTTCCCCAAGTCTCCTGATACAAATGGTACCTAACTTGTGTGGGTAGGCCTAGCGCCCACGAAAGGAAATGGCCCAAAACACAACGTGGACACATCACATTTTTTCACAGAACCAGAGGTGTTTCTTACAAAGTGCCTACCTGTGGATTGTGGCCTCTAGCTTAGCTGGCACCTGGGGAAACCTAGCAAACCCCCGCAGTTTTTGAAAACTAGACACCTAGGGGAATCCAAAATAGGGTGACTTGTAGGGCTCTGACCAGGTTCTGTTACCCAGAATCCTTTGCAAACCTCAAAATTTGGCAAAAAAAACACTTTTTTCTCTCATTTCGGTGACAGAAAGTTCTGGAATCTGAGAGGAGCCACAAATTTCCTTCCACCCAGTGTTCCCCCGCGTCTCCCGATAAAAATGGTACCTCACTTGTGTGGGTAGGCCAAGTGCCCATGAAAGGAAATGGCCCAAAACACAACATGGACACATCACATTTTTTCACAGAAAACAGAGGTGTTTCTTACAAAGTGCCTACCTGTGGATTGTGGCCTCTAGCTCAGCCGGCACCTGGGGAAACCTAGCAAACCAGTGCAGTTTTTGAAAACAAGACACCTAGGGGAATCCAATATGGGGTGACTTGTGGGGCTCTGACCAGGCTCTGTTACCCAGAATCCTTTGCAAACCTCAAAATTTGGCTAAAAAAAACACTTTTTTCTCTCATTTTGGTGACAGAAAGTTCTGGAATCTGAGAGGAGCCACAAATTTCCTTCCACCCAGTGTTTCCCCACGTCTCCCGACAAAAATGGTACCTCACTTGTGTGGGTAGGCCTAGTGCCCACGAAAGGAAATGGCCCAAAAGACAACATGGACACATCACATTTTTTCACGGAAAACAGAGGTGTTTTTTACAAAGTGCCTACCTGTGAATTGTGGCCTCTAGCTCAGCCGGCACCTGAGGAAACCTAGCAAACCAGCGCATTTTTTGAAAACTACACACCTAGGGGAATCCAAAATGGGGTGACTTGTGGGGCTCTGACCAGGTTCTGTTACCCAGAATCCTTTGCAAACCTCAAAATTTGGCAAAAAAAAAGACTTTTTTCTCTCATTTCGGTGACAGAAAGTTCTAGAATCTGAGAGGAGCCACAAATTTCCTTCCACCCAGTGTTCCCCGAAGTCTCCTGATAAAAATGGTATCTAACTTGTGTGGGTAGGCCTAGCGCCCACGAAAGGAAATGGCCCAAAACACAACGTGGACACATCACATTTTTTCACAGAAATCAGAGGTGTTTCTTACAAAGTGCCTACCTGTGGATTGTGGCCTCTAGCTCAGCCGGCACCTGGGGAAACCTAGCAAACCAGTGCAGTTTTTGAAAACAAGACACCTAGGGGAATCCAAAATGGGGTGACTGGTGGGGCTCTGACCAGGCTCTGTTACCTAGAATCCTTTGCAAACCTCAAAATTTGGCTAAAAAAAACACATTTTCTTCTCTCATTTTGGTGACAGAAAGTTCTGGAATCTGAGAGGAGCCACAAATTTCCTTCCACCCAGTGTTTCCCCACGTCTCCCGACAAAAATGGTACCTCACTTGTGTGGGTAGGCCTAGTGCCCACGAAAGGAAATGGCCCAAAAGACAACATGGACACATCACATTTTTTCACGGAAAACAGAGGTGTTTTTTACAAAGTGCCTACCTGTGAATTGTGGCCTCTAGCTCAGCCGGCACCTGAGGAAACCTAGCAAACCAGCGCATTTTTTGAAAACTACACACCTAGGGGAATCCAAAATGGGGTGACTTGTGGGGCTCTGACCAGGTTCTGTTACCCAGAATCCTTTGCAAACCTCAAAATTTGGCAAAAAAAAAGACTTTTTTCTCTCATTTCGGTGACAGAAAGTTCTAGAATCTGAGAGGAGCCACAAATTTCCTTCCACCCAGTGTTCCCCGAAGTCTCCTGATAAAAATGGTATCTAACTTGTGTGGGTAGGCCTAGCGCCCACGAAAGGAAATGGCCCAAAACACAACGTGGACACATCACATTTTTTCACAGAAATCAGAGGTGTTTCTTACAAAGTGCCTACCTGTGGATTGTGGCCTCTAGCTCAGCCGGCACCTGGGGAAACCTAGCAAACCAGCGCAGTTTTTGAAAACTAGACACCTAGGGGAATCCAAAATGGGGTGACTTGTGGGGCTCTGACCAGGTTCTGTTACCCAGAATCCTTTGCAAACCTAAAAATTTGGCAAAGAAAACACTTTGTTCTCTCATTTCAGTGACAGAAAGTTCTGGAATCTGAGAGGAGCCACAAATTTCCTTCCACCCAGTGTTCCCCCAATTCTCCCGATAAAAATGGTACCTCACTTGTGTGGGTAGGCCTAGCGCCCACGAAAGGAAATGGCCCAAAACACAACATGGACACATCACATTTTTTCACAGAAAACAGAGGTGTTTTTTACAAAGTGCCTACCTGTGGATTGTGGCCTCTAGCTCAGCCGACACCTGGGGAAGCCTAGCAAACAAGCGCATTTTTTGAAAACTAGACACCTAGGGGAATCCAAAATGGGGTGACTTGTGGGGCTCTGACCAGGTTCTGTTAACCAAAATCCTTTGCAATCCTCAAAATTTGGCCAAAAAAAACACTTTTTTCTCTCATTTCGGTGACAGTAAGTTCTGGAATCTGAGAAGAGCCACAAATTTCCTTACACTCAGCGTTCCCCCAAATCTTCTGATAAAAATGGTACCTCACTTGTGTGGGTAGGCCTAGCGCCCACAAAAGGAAATGGCCCATAACACAACGTTGACACATCACATTTTTTCACAGAAAACAGAGGTGTTTTTTACAAAGTGCCTACTTGTGGATTGTGGCCTCTAGCTCAGCCGTCACATGGGGAAACCTAGCAAACCAGCGCATTTTTTTAAACTAGACACCTAGGAGAATCCAAAATGGGGTGACTTGTGGGGCTCTGACCAGGTTCTGTTACCCAGAATACTTTGCAAACCTCAAAATCTGGCAACAAAAAAACACTTTTTTCTCTCATTTCGGTGACAGAAAGTTCTAGAATCTGAGAGGAGCCCCAAATTTCCTTCTACCCAGTGTTTCCCCAAGTCTCCTGATACAAATGGTACCTAACTTGTGTGGGTAGGCCTAGCGCCCACGAAAGGAAATGGCCCAAAACACAACGTGGACACATCACATTTTTTCACAGAACCAGAGGTGTTTCTTACAAAGTGCCTACCTGTGGATTGTGGCCTCTAGCTCAGCTGGCACCTGGGGAAACCTAGCAAACCAGCGCAGTTTTTGAAAACTAGACACCTAGGGGAATCCAAAATAGGGTGACTTGTGGGGCTCTGACCAGGTTCTGTTACCCAGAATCCTTTGCAAACCTCAAAATTTGGCAAAAAAAACACTTTTTTCTCTCATTTCGGTGACAGAAAGTTCTGGAATCTGAGAGGAGCCACAAATTTCCTTCTACCCAGTGTTCCCCCACGTTTCCCGATAAAAATGGTACCTCACTTGTGTGGGTAGGCCAAGTGCCCATGAAAGGAAATGGCCCAAAACATAACATGGACACATCACATTTTTTCACAGAAAACAGAGGTGTTTTTTACAAAGTGCCTACCTGTGGATTGTGGCCTCTAGCTCAGCCGGCACCTGGGGAAACCTAGCAAACCAGCACATTTTTTTAAAACTAGACACCTAGGGGAATCCAAAATGGGGTGACTTGTGGGGCTCTGACCAGGTTCTGTTACCCAGAATCCTTTGCAAACCTCAAAATTTGGCAAACAAAAAATCCTTTTTTCTCTCATTTCGGTGACAGAAAGTTCTGGAATCTGAGAGGAGCCACAAATGTCCTTCCACCCAGTGTTCCCCCAAGTCTCCCGATAAAAATGGTACCTCACTTGTGTGGGTAGGCCTAGCGCCCACAAAAGGAAATGGCCCATAACACAACGTTGACACATCACATTTTTTCACAGAAAACAGAGGTGTTTTTTACAAAGTGCCTACTTGTGGATTGTGGCCTCTAGCTCAGCCGGCACCTGGGGAAACCTAGCAAACCAGCGCATTTTTTAAAACTAGACACCTAGGGGAATCCAAAATGGGGTGACTTGTGGGGCTCTGACCAGGTTCTGTTACCCAGAATCCTTTGCAAACCTCAAAATCTGGCCAAAAAAACACTTTTTCCTCACATTTCGGTGACAGAAAGTTCTGGAATCAGAGAGGAGCCACAAATTTCCTTCCACCCAGCGTTCCCCCAAGTCTCCCGATAAAAATGGTACCTCACTTTTGTGGGTGAGCCTACTGCCTGCGAAAGGAAACGCCCCAAAACACCATCTGGACACATCAAAATTATCAAATACAAAATGACCTATTTTTGCAGGGGGGCACCTGCGTTTTTGGTCCTGGGCTCAGCAGCCTTCTAAGGAAACCTACCAAACACAGGCATTTCTGAAAACTAGACACCCGAGGGAGTCCAGTGAGGTGTGACTTGCGTGGATCCCCCAATGTTTTCTTACCCAGAATCCTCAGCAAACCTCAAATTTAGCTAAAAAATCACACTTTTCCCACATTTCTGTGTGGGATCACCGCACTGGGACACATTTCATACCACCCAATGTTCCCCTCAGTCTCCCGGTAAAAATGATACCTCATTTGTGTAGGTGGGTCAAGTGCATGTGAAAGGGAAGAGCCAAAAACATATTGTTTTTGAGGGGGAGCAAAGGGGGTCCAAAAGGGCAGTTTGCAAAATAAAATTTTTTTAGGCTGACAAGTGCAGCAGAATTTTTATCGGTATAGATAAGACAATGCTGGGTGGTAGGAATTTTGTGGATTCCTGCAGATTCCGGAATGTTCCATCACAAAAACGTGTGAAAAATGTGTGATTTCCAGCAAAGTTGGAGGTTTGCAGGGGATTGTGGGTACAAAAATGGTGCGGGGTGCATGTGAAACACACCACACTGGAATCACCCAGATGTTTAGTTTTCAAATGTGTCTAGGTCTTGTAGATTTTTCTACATGGCAGCGTCCCAAAGTCCATAAAGTGCAGCCCTCACCATTCCAAGTGGGACGATTTTGAGAGTAAGCCAAGCTCTAATGGCCCAAATGTAAAACTAAAACCCAAAATAATCAAGTGTCTTCCTGCTTGCTGTGGGATAAGATGTTTTAGAGGGCGGGGAGAGCTGAAAGACTGTTACCCCCTTCAGTTGAGGTGGGGGCGTAACCAGGCCCATATTGGTTGGTAGCCACCACCCCAATATTTTTTGTTTTTTTTTAATTCCATGGCATTTAGTAGACTTTCTGCCCCCCCGGGGTGTGGATCAGGGGTAATTGCCCCATCTGCCCACTGGTGGGCAGAACAACTTTGGCCCCATTTATTTTTGAAAAAAAAAAACTTCCCTGGCCTCTGGTGGGCTTTTTGCCCCCCACTTGGGGGCAGATGGGCCTTCCAAAACTAGGCCCATCTGCCCCCAATGGGGGCAGATATGGCCAACAGTAATGTGCCCCCATGGGGAGCAACCCTTACCCAAGGGGCTGCCCCCCTAAAGAAAACACACACATGCACACACACCAATCCCTGGTGCCTAAGTGGTTTCTGCCCCCATGGGGGCAGATTGGGCTAACTAAAATCAGCCGATCTGCCCCCAAAGTGGGCAGAAATGGTCTAAATACAATTTGCCCCCCATGGGAGCGACCCTTGACTAAGGGGTCGCTCCTCACCTCTAAAAAACAAAAAACAAAAATGTTTTATCCCTGGTGCCTAGAGGTTTCTACCACACCTGGGGGCCGATCAGCCTAATAACAATAGGCCAATCTGCCCCCAGGAGGGGCAGAAAAGGCCTAAAATAAATTTGCCCCCCTCCCCAACTCTAAAAAACGAAAAAAAAAAAAAAAAAAAAATCCCCCCAAAATTTATCCCTGGCACCTAGAGGCTTCTGCCCCCCCCGGGGACAGATCGGCCTAATAACAATAGGCCAATCTGCCCTCGGGGGCAGAAATGGCCTAAAATATATTTGCCACACTGCCCCCCCGGGGAGCGACTCTTGCCTACGGGGTCGCTCCCCTTGCGTGACATTGGCGCAAAAAAACAGATGCCTGGTGCCTAGTGGTTTCTGCCCCCCTTGGGGGCAGATTGACCTAAAATCGGCCAACCTGCCCCCGAGGGGGGCAGAAATGGTCTAAATACAATTTGCCCCCCAGGGCAGCTACCCTTTCCTAATGGGTCGCTCCCCATCTCTAAAAAAACAAACAAACAAAAAATAACACATAAAAAATTTGCCCTGGCACTTAGAGGTTTTTGCCCCCCCAGGGGGCAGATCGGCCTAATAACAATAGGCCGATCTGCCCCCAGGGGGGGCAGAAATGGCCTAAAATAAATTAGCCCCCCTGCCCCCCCGGGGAGCGACCATTGTCTACGGGGTCGCTCCCCTTGCGTGATATTGGCGCAAAAAAAAAAGATCCCCAGTGCCTAGTGGTTTCTGCCCCCCTTGGAGGCAGATTGACCTAAAATGGGCCGAGGCCGAAATACAATTTGCCCCTCCAGGGGAGCGACCCTTGTCTAAGGGGTCGCTCCCCATCTGTAAAACAACAACAACAACAAAAAATCCCCGGTGCCTAGTGGTTTCTGCCCCCCTTGGGGGCAGAGCGGCCTAATTAAAATAGGCTGATCTGCCCCCCAAGGGGGGCAGAAATGGCATAAAAGAAATTTGCCCCCCAGGGGAACGACCCTTGCCTAAGGGGTCGCTCCCCTTGCGTGAAATTCACAAAAAAAAAAACCTCCCTGGTGTCTAGTAGTTTCTGTCCCCTTGGGGGAAGATTGGCCCGCCTAAAAATAGGCCAAATGGCCTAAATATAATTTGCCCCCTAGGGGAGCGACCCTTGCCTAAGGGGTCGCTCCCCACCTATAAATAAAACAAAAAAAACAAAAAGAAATTTTAAAAAAAAGGATCCCTGGTGCCTAGAGGTTTCTGCCCCCCCCCCCCCCGGGCAGAAAAGGCCTTAAAATGCCCCCCTGGGGAGCGACCCTTGCCCAAGGGGTCGCTCCCCTTATGCCAATTTCCTGTAATGAATAAATCCCTGCTATCTAGTGGGCATTTCAAAAGCCGGATTGCTTTACAATTCGGCTTTTGAAATGCTCTGAAAGACTTCAAAGGGAAGGAAATTCCTTTCCATCCCTTTGAAGCTACTCAGGCCTCCTCCATGTGATCGGAAGAGAAATGCTGAGCGGGAGGATGCCTCTGTGATAGCGCGAGCACTGTGCAGCAGGACGTAACCATTACGTCCTGGGCACAGAAGGGGTTAAAGGGTTTTCTTCTTTTTTTGCCTCATTGAACATATTTGTCTATATGGAGGAGAGGTTTTCCCTATATTCTATGAAAAAGATTGTGCTTTAGATTTTTGTTACCCAATTTGTACGCTTTTCAGTAACAATTTGTGCACTACTTTTAGTGAATTAATTGGCTTTAAAAACAGTGCTATTCATTATTGTGTATTTCACTATGTTCCAATTGATCACCCACCAACAGTAGCCCTGGGAATGCCCCTTTGCTATTCCCTGCCACGACAACTGCATAAACAATTTCCTGAATTTTAAATCGAAAAAAGGACTGGCCATATTTAGATTTGACTTAACAGAGAAGATGTGGAAATGTCTCCCAGAGCTTTTCTCAGTAATATATGTAGGATACATAATGGGTAATGGTGTGATATTGCTTTTGAGGGGCTCTAGTGACATCATATACCACAAAGACGAAGGCTGAACAGTATGTAAATGTCAGTAGAACCCAAGATGGCAATATCATGAAAAATTACATATTGCCATCTGTAAGAAATTGGGGGTATTAGTCAAATAATAACCACAACTTTTGTCAGGCATACATAAACCAGGTTCAACCTCATCAGAATTTTTACCTTCAGACTAAGGCCAATGTGTATAATTTTTTCACACAGCGCAACCCAGCAAGTCACCTTGGTGGTCTGCACTACGTGAAAAAGCAATAATGTACCATATTTAACAGTATATGGCACATTCCTGTCCTTTCCTAGTGATGGCACCCTTGTGTCAAGTGTAAGGGTGCCTACATCATAGGAAGGTTTGTTTTTGTACAGAAAAGGAGACCTCCCTGCACAAAACAATCCTCAGAAGCATTTTCCTCTTTCAGCATGTTCTGCAGAATATTACACATGTAGAAAGAGTGAAAAACGAGGAGAAATAAAGATATTTCTCCTTGTTACGCCTCACCTGAGTACGAGTAGCATTTTGACACATTCCAGAGTCTACCACTAATGATAAGCATAGGAATGCACCACCTATGAAAAGGCTCCCTGGGGCAGAGTAACACAAGGCTGCGATTTGCACTGCTTTGCAGTGCGTCATATTTATCAAGCCAAGCATGGCCACACAACTTTGGTAAATCTCACAAAGGTTTTGGTCACCCTTGCGCCTCCTTGTAGGTCACAATGGCAACATAAAACCTTGATAAATAAGGCCCTCAGTCTCTGAAACGCAAGTCAAAAATCCTCAGTGGGGCAAGGCAGCGGGCTGGGGCTTCAGATGGATCTAAATAATTGGTTAGCTGCTGGACGAAGTCTCAGTGAAGAGATAACTTTTTGGAGGAATGTTCTGACTGAGAGGAATTAGAATTTTGCACCCAGATAAGGTCCCTTACTGGCTGGATACTTTTCATACCTTTGTCCGGTGAAGATTTCTGCCTGTGGAATAATTCACTTTTTTGGAGCTCAGACCCTTCCAGTGGGCGTGGCTGCAGGCTATAGCCGAAGAAGGCTCCATGAGCACAGATACCTTCTCTGAGAGATTCAGCTGAATCAAATGTTGTTGCAGAAAAGCTCCAATTGGGAATCTTTGGCCTAGCGCCAACACCTCTTCATTACATCGGCTTGGCATCTTGGTCCTGTTCCTCCGGGGTCTTTGAGGCCAAAATGTTTCTATGCTCTAGGTTTCAGGATACATTAGGAGGAGGAAACCTGGACACCATCCAAAGGTTTAGGACCTTGGAGACAGCACTTGGGGGCCAAGATTTACTACAGTAGAAACCAGCAAGAGTGTCCAGGACAAGCCTAATTGGAACTGGTCAGGTAGGCAGGTGCAGAAAAGGCTTTTTGTAGCTTGTTGAAGGCTCTTCTCAGGTCACAGACAGCAGGTCCAGTCCTCTTCTGTTCTTCCATAGGTCCAGAAAGTGTTTTCAGGAGATTATTGTGGGTGCTACATTTTTGCATAGTACAAGCCTATGGGTGGGAGTAAACCCAAGCCCCTACTTAACCAATGAGAAAAAGTTCCCAGGGGTTACCCTACCCATGTCTGTAGCATTCATGTGTCTCATACTGCAAACAATCCCACAGTGCACCGCTCTACCTAAACCAAGATGGTAGTACCTTTCATCTCTAGGGAGAGCCCCTGTGCTCACCCTAGAGGTGTGGCCAGGGAAATGAACAACTCCTCCACTGTGGTCACCCAAACCCAGTTCTTTGTGCAACTACTCTTCCCATGGGATTACTGTCTCTCTGGCTAGAGGGACAAAGGAGGGGACAGGCCCAGGTGTTAACTGCGTCTACCTGTGATAGGGCAGACCTACTTGAAATGAATTAAGGTGCTGGGCACAGCTCATATTATCACCTTACCAGATGAAAAGAACACCTCCCCACAACCAAGACCTTTGTCTCAGCTCTGGGAACATGTTCAGATGGTGAATGGTGATATTCAGCTCCTCTGTGACAACTGGAGCTCATGTAAATAGGCCATTAGAGGATTTAGGCAAGAAATAGGTAACTTTCTTAAAGTACCTTTTCAAAAATAGTTATCACAAATCTGACTTCACACGTGAATTGAGCTTCTAATACATATTTCAAAAAGTTGAAAGATGAACGTTGTAGCTGTTTCTTAGCCACCAATAACAATATTAAATGTAATATTGTATCCCAATGCTTTGGTATTGAAAGGCCAAGCCACCTACAGTGAAATAGATTTTAGAGCCTTTTCACTGCAATTACATGTTTAACATTAAACTGCTGTATGTCCTAATTTTAAATACCATTCACACTGCCTTGTGGGCAGCATGACCTACTTAGGGGTGGCTTATTAATATTTAAATGAAGGTTTAACCATATCAAAAGGGATGCAGGCCTGCAGTTATGTTTACAGTGTCACTTTAGTGGAAGGCACAAAGGATGCCACAGCCCCCTGGTGAATGTTACCTTATATGCCCTGGATACGCTATACTGTATATCATGTACTAGGAACATATAGGTAAGTTAAATATGCCTGTTAGTGGTGTGCAAATTTCACCATGTTGAAAGAGGGAGTACAGGGACTTTATCAGTTAGCAAGAGAAGAGTGCTCAGAGTTCCACAGACAGCAAAAACTGTCACTGCAGAAATCTGGGAGTAAAGTTGGGCACGCCAAAGTTGGTAATTTCCAATAATATCCATGATCTATTTTTTTATATTATGTGTTCATTTTTAGGTACTTCGCTTGCAAAATCTGTTTTACATATGTATGTATTATGAGTGCAGTTAAAAATGGCCACTGATTGGAATTATACGATTTAGGTCTGTTTACCTTTTGGGAACAAGGTGTTAATAAATCAATGGACAATGGTGAGGTTCAGTAGATTTAGGTGATTCGGTGGCTGCAGAGTTTACCACATAATTATGGTTTTACTCCAAATACTTTGCAAAATGTGCAAATTACATCATAAATGCTGGATCTAACTGAAATGGGTATAAATAATAGTGACAGAAAATATGCTGCATAATTTCCATTTTTCCACATAACTGAGGTAACATTCATGGTCCTCCATAGCAGACAATCATAGAAGATAATGTTAAAGCTTTGCAGAGTGGGTTGGCAGCTGTAATTATAATCAAATCTGTATTTCACCGGCATCTGTGAAATATTTCCCATAGTGCCTGTGAACTATAGAGTTTTATACCACTGCATTTTGTGCAATAAAAGCATTAAACATGAACTGTAGATAGATAGATAGATAGATAGATAGATAGATAGATAGATAGATAGATAGATAGATAGATAGATAGATAGATAGATAGATAGATAGATAGATAGATAGATAGATAGATAGCAACGCTGAGGGGATTGACTTAAACAAGCTAACACATGCAAATAAAACCATGCACGAATATTGTTTGCTCGCATTAGCACAAAAAATCAGACCTGTTGGCTTTGCATTTTTTTAGCAAACTGTGAACAAGAATAAGCTTCCTGTGAAATAGCAAATATGAAATGTTCGCATAGTTAAGTGAGAAAAGTTTAGCATAAATGTAATCTTTTTTCTATGAATATGTGTTGTTTATCAGTTCACAAAGCAATGACATGTTCAATACGCTAACCCCGAATTGCATTTGCTTTTGTCTTTCAGGTTTTAGAACAATTTCAGAAGAAGCAATGCCATCTTCTTGATTGGAATGAGTATTGCATAATTTTGATAAAATAGTGATCTGAGTTGTTCAGAAATAAACAGATGCTCTCAGTCAAGCATAAAATGAGCCTTTCCATTTACCTACTAATCTCGGTTTTATAACGATAATTGGAAGCCGGCAGTGTGCCAACCACAAAATCTGCAAATAGCTGTGTGCTCTAGCATTCAACATTCATTTTAAGTATCAGGAGACACGAAAAAGTCAATTTACCTTTCACGCTTTACTGTAGGAGTTTGCTCCAAAATAGGCTGCTTGTAAATGAATATCTTGGGATATTGTTCAATAAACATGCTATGAGCTTCTTCAGTGGACTGTGGATTGGTCCTAGTAAGAGAGCACATAAAATAAATGGAATAGGACAATAAATATTTGCATCTGCTGGAGATAGAATTATTCATGAAAAGGTACTTCTTTAAATTATTCTGTAACAGAGCCATCTCAAAACTGCAGAGTGAATGTGACAGATTTTGTCCGTCTGTCCAAGATATTTGTGTAAAGTTTCAACAGTAGATTCATGAACAAAGGCTTGAGGCGGCACAGCTACTCTGTAAAATGAGATTATAATGCTCCTCTCACCCCAGAAAGTCAGATGTTTAAGTGTCAAGACATAGAGGTTTACGTTATGTATAAGACTCTTTAATGCATCATCAACAAATTAAAATTTATTTTTTACGAAAGGTACATGCTCCCAATAAAAGAAATCTCCATTGTGAAACGGTCCGGTTTGATGCCCCTCCTGAAACAGATACGTTTCTTTTGGCTCAGACGTACATTTTATTTCTGATTTGAACATGTTTGAGTGATGTTTATTATTTGTGTTAATGATATATGCTTGCTGACATGTTACAGTGCTGGCATCCCAACCTGAGGAATGGATGGGGACTGGTGAATAATAAACTGAACTCTAACATGGGGCCTGTGAAACGTGCGCACACTGTTAAAAAAAAAGTTGGTGTATTTTTTTCTGTACAGAGAAATTGTAACACTGGATATTCATGTCACATTTTCTCACAAGGTTACTTTAAACCAATTGTCCTATCACCTTTACCCTGGAGAGGTGCTGTGAATCATGTTGTTTTCATCAACGCACGAGTCTTCATTTTAAAGGTAAGAGCTCATATCCAGAAATGTTTTTGACTTAACGGTAGTAATCATAGCATTCACCAGAATTATGGGGAGTTTACAAGAAAAAACTTTGCGACTTCACACCCATTGCATGGTTGCTGGATTTTTTAACATCAATAAGACTAAGGGCCATATTTATACTTTTTGACGCAAAACTGCGCCAACGCAGTTTTGCGCCAAAAAAATTAGCGCCGGCTAACGCCATTCTGGAGCACCATGCGGACGCCGTATTTATTGAATGACGTTAGCCGGCGTTAGCCGCCGGCGCTGTCTGGTGTGCGTAAAAAAAACTACGTACACCAGGCAGCGCCGGCGTAGGGGGAAAATGGAGTATGGGCGTCCACAAATGGTGCAAGTCAGGCTGAGGCAAAAAAATCGCCTCAACCCGATTTGCGCCATTTTTTTACGACTCCCAACCCCCATTGAAATGACTCCTGTCTTAGCAAAGACAGGAGTCATGCCCCCTTGCCCAATGGCCATGCCCAGGGGACTTCTGTCCCCTGGGCATGGTCATTGGGCATAGTGGCATGTAGGGGGGCACAAATCAGGCCCCCCATGCCACAAAAAAAAAAAAAAAAAAACTTACCTGAACTTACCTTAATGTCCCTGGGGTGGGTCCCTCCATCCTTGGGTGTCCTCCTGGGGTGGGCAAGGGTGGCAGGGGGTGTCCCTGGGGGCAGGGGAGGGCACCTCTGGGCTCATTCTGAGCCCACAGGTTCCTTAACACCTGCCCTGACCCAGGCGCTAAAATCCGGCGCTAATGCGGGTTTTTTAGACCCGCCCACTCCCGGGCGTCATTTTTGCCCGGGAGTATAAATACGACGCATATGCATCGGAGTCATTTTTTAAGACGGGAACGCCTACCTTGCATATCATTAACGCAAGGAAGGTGTTCACGCAAAAAAATGACGCTAACTCCATGAACTTTGGCACTAGACGCGTCTAACGCCAAAGTATAAATATGGAGTTAGTTTTGCGTCGAATTTGCGTCGAAAAAAACGACGCAAATTCGGCGCAAACGGAGTATAAATATGCCCCTAAGCCTTTGGAAGGGAGAAATGACAAATGAGTTCTGGTGGAACACTCGGGAGATCCCAAAATTGTTCACAGTTGTTGATAACAGCATTTTGGATCTTCGACATTTTTTATATCGCAAAAGAGAAAGAGGTCTTTATAATTTGGTTGTCCAACACATAATGGGATTTTCCTGATTTCTGATTTAGGGGCGCAAGAACCTTTGGAATCTTGTTCCACAAAGTCTTCTGAGAACTCCATTCATATGTATGGTACAAGAATGCCAGATTATGCATGGCCAGGTGGAGACAGTACAAGCTCTTCTGCCCATGGTAAAACTATGGTCAGATGTACAAAGCAATATTGCAGTGGCGGACCAAGAACTGAGCAAAATCACTGGTTTTGAGACCGCAAAATGGCTTTAAGGTATTGTTGGACCTGGCCCTTTTACAGGGTCATTCCCCAGACTTTTTACCTTTGGCCTCCTTACTTTGCGGACCTTTGTTGGCTGACGTTATGACTCTGAGCACTTTTTCACTGCTAATCAGTGCTAAAGTGCATGTGCTCTCCCTTGTAAAATCGGTATGAATGGCTTATACCTAATTGGCATATTTAATTTACCTATAAGTCCCTTGTACAGTGGTATCCCTATACCCAGGGCCTGTAAATTAAATGCTACTGGTGGGCCTGCAGCGCTGTTTGTGCCACCCACTGAGGTAGCCTTTCAAATTCATCTCAGGCCTGCTAACGCAGGGCCTGTGTGCGCAGTTTTCTGCCACAGTAACCTGGCATCTAAATTTACTTGCCAGGCCCAGAACTCCCGCTTTACTACATGTAAGTCACCCCTAAGGTACACCCTAGCTAGCCCTATGGGCAGGGTGCCATGTAAGTAGAAGGCAGGACATGTGCCAGGTTGCGTGGCCTGTCCTGGTAGTGACAAACAGCCTATCTTGGGGTCTCACTGCTGTGATTGCTGCCTTCTCATAGGATTCCATTAGAAATGCCCTGCCTTATGTGTAAGGAGTATTGTCTGATTTATGAGGGGTAGCGTAGGCATGTTTGGTATGGTTGTAATGGTGATAAGAAATGCTGCTTACTGTTGTAGGTGTATTTTTTTATTACTATTACAGAAATGCCAATTCTAGAAGCATTTCTCTGTGCTTATGACTCTGGTGTTTTTTCAGCTTGACTCCAATCCACGTCTGTTTTTTCAGCTTGACTCCAATCCAGACTGACAGCTGGGGCCTTGTGCATACTTTTCAGACAGCCTGTACACAGGGAGGATGGAGGTGTCACAGAGGTGCATCTACATATTGTATAGTCTTCCTGGGCTGAAAGAAGGGAGAGGCGGGCCCACCTGCATTTGTAACAGCTGTACAGTGGCCTCGCACAATAGAGTTGTTTACCCCTCATTGATGTTTGGAGCCTGTGCTGGAGGAGAGAAGGGGCATTTGCAGAACCAGTTCTAACTGGTTGGAACCCCCTCTCCTCCTCATTGACAAAGACACTGTAAACTGAGTATAAGTACAGGGGAATCTTCCCCACAATTCAGACATTCTTTGAACATTCTTGGAACTGGACAGAAGGCTGCTGAGAGGACTCACCAGGGACCTCCATGGACTGCTGCTGTTGTGCTGACCTGTGACCCACAGGTGGAACTGTCACTACTTGCATCCACTTTGTGCTGGCCTGTTGCTGGGCCCCACTGCCCTGTGCTCTACATTGTGTCTCCCAGGGACTGGGTGCTGTGGCCCCTGCCTCCCTGAACATCTCTGCTCTTCAGCGCAAAGGAGCGCTGTGACCTGATGACAGAAGGCACGAAGAGCACTTTTCCTATTAAAATCCTTTGGGCACCTAGAGAAGCGCCTTGTCGAGTCCTTCATATGCGCCTGGAGGAGTACTGCTAGGGGTCATGTGATGGAGAATCACCCCCGCAACCTGGTCTCCCAGAAGTGGCCCCCAGCGCTCGTAAGCGCTTCTCCACAAGTCAAGATCACAGCCGCAGCCCGTGCATAGGGCTTTGAAGCGCGTTGTCTGTGGGGCCCTGGAACGCTCCTAGGCGCTTTTCTGAACGACTTCACCGCCATGACCTGGGCTCCCTAATCACCGCAGCAACATGGATTTTGGTGTGTTTCAGCGCGCCGGAGTCACGCTGTCCTCGGTGCCCTCGGGGCAACTCAGAGCAAAGGAAAAGGAGCGAGCGCATTCCTATTGTGCCCCTGAGGTGAGTGTGCTCTCAGGAGTGCCCCCCGGGCACAAGCAGGCACCTGCTTTGGTTCCTGCATGCTGCAGTGTTCCGGACCAGCTCACTGTTAAACTTCTGAGCCGGGTGAGGCATCCCCTGCCCCACCGGGCCCTACATATTATTTGGGGCCCTGCTTGCCCCCCACCCTAGAGGAAGGGCCAGTCCAGGCCCAGGGGAAGGCCGCCCTAGAGAACACGGCCCAAAGGGCCAACACCTAAGTAGAAAGAGCAGGCAGGGTGGAAGTCCCTTCAGAGGCTCCCCGCGCTGCCCAGGAACTGCACTTTTGGCATTTTTGGTGGCCCCTCCTTGGTGGTAGCACCAGTGGTGGCCCAAGGGAGCCCCCCAGACATCACAGGTCCCAGGAGGGGCCCTTTACAAAATCAGAGAGGGTGCTGACAGCCCCTCTCCCTTACGAGCCACATGTAGCCCCCCGTGAGCGAGTGCCGGGGGCCCCTACCACAACCTTCCAGGTACTAGGAGTGCCTTGTTCTACCAAATAAGATACTTTTGGGGACACTGGGAGGGTGGTATGTTCCACGGTTATTTTTCCTAAAGATGTATATATATATATATATATATATATATATATATCATGTCTTGCCATATGTAACAATGTTACTTTATGGGCATGTATGAGGTATTTATGACAAGTAAACCTAGTTTTTTTAATTGTACTTACCGTCTATTGTCTCTTCTGACCCAAGGGTAGGTCGCTCCCCCTGCCGCTGCAGCTCCTCCAGCTCCTCCAGGTTCCTGAGTTCCTGAGACCCACCTCACAGTAAGTACCCCCCACCTCCCAGCCCCTCGCCCTGCCCCGCGCTACTCACCCTCTCTCCTTCTCCTGCTTCTTTTCTTCTTTTCCTCTTCTCTGTTCTTCCTCCTCGCTCCTCGTCTGTAATCTTCTTCTGTACTCTTCTTCTCCCCGTCTTCTTTCTTCTTCTGTGTGCTTCTCTGCCTCTCCTGTCGCCTCTCTTCTTCTTCATCTTCTTCTGAGGTCTTCTGCCTTCTGTTCCTCGTCTTCCGTATCTTCATCTGTGATCTTCTGCTCTTCTGTGATCTTCTGCTCTTCTGTGATCTTCTGGTCTCCTGCTCTTCTGTTCTTCCGGTCCTCTGTTCTTCTGTTCTTCTGTTCTTCTGTTCTTCCGGTCTTCGGTTCTTCTGTTCTTCCGGTCTTCTGCTCTTCTGTCTTCTGTCTTCTATCTTCTGCCTTCGGCTCTTCTGCTTCCTCCGTCTTCTTCTCCCTGCGCCTGCCCTCCTGCTCCTGCCTCATCCCCCTCCCTCACTCGCCTCCCCCTCTCTATCACCCCTATGTAACCCGTTCGCTATCTACCTCCCTCACTCCTCCTATCTACCTATCTCTCTGTCTCTCTATCCCACCATCTAACTCCCTCACTCTCCACCTCCTCCTATCTACCTATCTCTCTATTTCTCTATCTATAGTTTTCTCTATCTATCTATTTTTCTCTATCTATTTTTCTATCTCTCCCCCCCTTCCCGCCACCTCTCTATTACCTATCTTCCTATCCTCTCACTCTACCTCTCACCCTCACCCACCTCTTCAACCCCCCTCCCCTATCTTCACAACCCTACTCCTATCCCTCTCCCTAATCTCCTAAACCTCCTAACACTCACCCCCCTCCACCCTTAAACCCCCCTCCCCCAGCTCTTCTCACTCTACCTGTCCCCCCTCCTTCGCACTTTCCCGCCGTGACTTCCTGCACGCCCCCACCCCCCAGCTCCCATTCGCCCCCAGCTGACCCCTCCCCCCCTACTACCTCATATGGCAGCCGCTGCGCGATCGCACCGCTGGCGCGCCGGAGGCGCACCAAAGGCAAGCCCGTCTGCGCCCGTCTGCGCCTGGCCCGCGCCCAGCGCCACGACCCCTGGTCCCCAGCTCTCCCAAGCCCCGCTGATCCGCTACGACCCCACCACCCTCCACGCCCTCAACCCAGGGCGCTCCAACACCTGCTTCTAAGCTCACCCCAAACGCACCCATGGACCCTTCGCCTGCAACTCCTGCAAACGCATCTTCCACCACGCAACTACCACGACCACAAGCCCACGCGCCATCAACCACCTCAAGTGCATCCTGGTCAACGCTCGTTCCGTCCACAAGCACGCCGTTGAACTCTGGGACCTCCTGGACTCCACAGCACCGGACGTCGTCTTCATCACGGAGACCTGGATGAACGCCTCCTCTGCTCCAGACATCGCCACCGCCATCCCCGAAGGCTACAAGATCTCCAGAAAAGACCGCACCAACCAAGTTGGAGGAGGTATCGCCATCGTCTTCAAAGACTCCATCAGCGTCACCACCTCCACCGAAGACACCCCTCTCGCCGCTGAACACCTGCATTTTCAGATTCGCACCGACCCGAGGACCACCCTCAGAGGATCCCTCGTCTACCCTCCTCCCCGACCGCGCGCCCCTTTCAGCGACGCCATCGCTGACTTCATCTCCCCGCATGCCCTCTCCTCACCGGACTACATCCTCCTAGGCGACCTCAACTTTCATCTGGAACAAAACAACGACCCCAACACCACCATCCTGCTCGACAACCTCGCCAACCTCGGCCTCAAACAACTGGTGAACACCGCCACACACATAGCCGGACACACGCTCGACCCTATCTTCGCCGCCAGCAAACACATCTTCTTCAGCCACACCTCCGCACTACACTGGACCGACCACAGCTGTGTCCACTTCACATTCCGACGCGAGACCCGCCACCTCCGCACTCAACCCATCCCTCGTCGACAGTGGAACAAGATCCCCGAAGAGCAACTCTTCTCCGCACTCACCACCAACCAACCCACCCTCACCACCGACCCCAACGACGCAGCCCTCAGCCTCACAAACTGGATCTCCAACTGCGCAGACAACCTTGCTCCCCTCAAACGCACGCATCGACAGACCAACACCAAAAAACCTCTCTGGTTCTCTGACACCCTCAAAGAATCAAAGAAAACCTGTTGCGCCGTGGAGAAGGCCTGGCGCAAGGACCACACCGCTGACAACATGACCGCCCTCAAGAACGCTACCCGCGAACACCACCACCTGATCCGCGCAGCTAAAAGAAACTTTTTCACCGACGGACTGGACAAACACAGCCACAACAGCAGAGAACTCTTCAGCATCGTCAAGGAGTTCTCCAACCCCAACGCCAACGCCAACGCCGTCACGCCCTCACAGGATTTGTGCGAATCCCTCGCCACCTTCTTCCATCGCAAGATCAGCGACCTCCACGACAGCTTCGGACACCAGACCCAACCTAACACCACCGAACCCGCACCCCCGGCCATCACCCTCAACAACTGGACCCACATCAACACTGAAGAAACCAAATCCACCATGAACTCTATCCACTCCGGCGCCCCTTCGGACCCCTGCCCTCACTTCATCTTTAACAAAGCCGACGACATCATCGCCCCATACCTCCAGGCCGTCATCAACTCTTCTTTTTCTTCTGCTACCTTCCCCGAATGCTGGAAACACGCCGAAGTCAGCGCCCTACTAAAGAAACCTACGGCTGACCCGAGTGACCTGAAAAACTTCCGCCCCATCTCTCTCCTGCCTTTCCCAGCCAAGGTAATAGAGAAGACCGTCAACAAACAGCTGACCACCTTCCTGGAAAACAACAACCTGCTCGACCCTTCACAAACCGGATTCCGAACCAACCACAGCACGGAAACCGCCCTCATCTCAGTCACAGACGACATCAGATCCCTGATGGACAACGGTGAAACAGTCGCCCTCATTCTCCTCGACCTCTCGGCTGCCTTCGACACCGTCTGTCACCGCACCCTAATCACTCGCCTCTGCTCCATCGGGATCCAAGGCCAGGCCCTGGACTGGATCGCCTCCTTCCTCTCAAACCGTTCCCAAAGAGTTTACCTCCCTCCGTTTCGCTCAGAACCCACCGAGATCATCTGCGGCGTACCTCAAGGCTCATCACTCAGCCGGACACTCTTCAATGTCTACATGAGCCCCCTCGCCAACATCGTACGCAAGCACGACATCATCATCACCTCCTACGCCGACGACACCCAACTTATACTCTCCCTCACCAAGGACCCCGCCAGCGCCAAGACCAACCTACAAGAGGGTATGAAGGACGTTGCAGATTGGATGAGGCTCAGCCGCCTAAAGCTGAACTCTGAAAAAACGGAAGTCCTCATCCTCGGCAACACCCCGTCCGCCTGGGACGACTCCTGGTGGCCCATGGCCCTCGGCACCGCACCGACCCCCACAGACCACGCCCGCAACCTCGGCTTCATCTTGGACCCTCTTCTCACCATGACCAAGCAAGTCAACGCCGTGTCCTCCGCCTGCTTCCTCACCCTCCGCATGCTCCGCAAGATCTTCCGCTGGATCCCTGCCGACACTAGAAAAACTGTGACCCACGCCCTCGTCACGAGCCGCCTGGACTACGGCAACACCCTCTACGCTGGGACCACAGCCAAACTCCAAAATCGCCTGCAACGCATTCAAAACGCCTCGGCCCGCCTCATCCTCGACGTACCCCGCAACAGCCACATCTCCGCACACCTGAGACACCTGCATTGGCTCCCAGTCAGCAAAAGGATCACCTTTCGACTTCTCACCCACGCACACAAAGCCCTCCACAACAAGGGACCGGAATACCTCAACCGACGCCTCAGCTTCTACGTCCCCACCCGCCTCCTCCATTCCTCTGGCCTCGCTCTCGCTGCCGTCCCTCGCATCCGCCGCTCCACGGCGGGTGGGAGATCTTTCTCCTTCCTGGCCGCCAAGACCTAGAACTCCCTCCCCACCAGCATCAGGACCACCCAGGACCACTCCGCTTTCCAGAGACTCCTAAAAACCTGCAGCAGTAACCCCCTCTTTCCCCTAGCGCCTTGAGATCCGCACAGGTGAGTAGCGCGCTTTATAAATGTTAATGATTTGATTTGATTTGCAGAGTATTAGTAACTTGTGTAACGTTCTGACAGCTGCTACTGTATTACCGACGTGTAATGTTTGGTCTAATTATGTTTTGTGCAATACAGTTTATTTTTACATAGCTCAGTGTTGTGTTTACTTTGTGGTGTACATCTTGCGTCACGTGTGTTGTGTGTGTTGTGCAAACGCTTTACACATTGACTCCGAGTTAGGCCTGACTGCTCGTGCCAAGCTACCAAGGGGGTAAGCAGGGGTTATCTTGGACGTGTAACTCCCTTGCCCTAACTAGAGTGGGTGGGTTCAGCCTGGTTTAGATGCATACCGTAGCGGAAAAAGAATGCCAGATTATGCATGGCCAGCTGGAGACAGTACGAGCTCTTCTGCCCATGGTAAAACTATGGTCAGATGTACAAAGCAATATTGCAGAGGCAGATCATGAAATGTGCAAAATCCCTGGTTTTGAAACCACAAAATGGCTTTTAGGTGTGTACTAAATCCATTTTGCGAGTTGGAAAAGACTTTCCATCCCGCAAAATGGGTTTCGTGACCCCTACTGAATTGCAACTATGAAGGCCATGAAAGCGATGCCTCCTGCCAAATTGCAATTCAATATTACATGTATCAACGGGTTGCAACCACATATACCATTGCTGACATCACAAAGGAGGTGTAACTTATTTCCAAAGGGGAAGGTGTCCCCCTTGAACACTCTCCCCTTTGTGAATGGTTTTGGGTGACTTCAGGAGGACTATGCATGCTCCCTTTGTAGTTTACTCAAACAGGAAACTTTGTATTTTAAAGCAGCATCCGTTTTTTTAAGCAACAAGGGACACATTTAAAAAAGGTTGAGCTCTATGGCTTTTATTTTATAGTCGTTTATTCATTTTATTGACTTGTGTAGAGCAGGATTGCACAGAGCCCCCTACTACAGTTACAACAAGCCTACTGAAGGCTCTCTAAATCAGTGCTTTGAGTTGCTTTCATATTTTATGTAATTTTCATTTTGAATGTAGTTTTTTGGAGAGAAAAAAATGGAAAAAAATACAGATGCCAATCAAAATATTACATGAACACAGCGTATCAATGTTCATACTTGCTTTGCAGTCCCTCGATGTTGCACAGCGCTTCCAACTGATCATAATCTATGGTGACCAAATGCTGCTGGCCTGCAAAAAATAAAACACTGATCACAATCAAAATTAACGTTATATTTCACTATTAACAAATTCAACCTCATTAGCAATATATCCGGCTTAATCTGTGGGATAAAGAGTTTGACATTGATTGCATTAATCATGTAGTAAAAATATCATGACTTAAGCTGTGATGTTCCGCATTTTGAGCGCTTAAAAAGCGCACAAGAAATGGTAGGGAAAACGTCGAATAAGCTCTGACACATCACATGCTTGTGTGCTGAGACACTGGAAGCAGGTGGCCCATTGCTCATGCTAGGGCACAGCTGTTACTGCCTACAGCAGAATAGCAAACAAGATTCAAGTAATTGTCCCAAAATGCCTGAACTCTGCTTTCACTGTTGCCCGAAAGAACCTGGCAAGAGGAGAATAAAATAGTTTATTATTACTGAATATACCTTATTCGTATGTTTTGTTAAATGTGTCAACTGCCAGAGCTGTGTGATAAACATGAAGGAAAAACATACACAAAGAGGGAAACTGGGGTATCTCCTTCCGGCTGTTGGTTCAGGATTTACATTGGAAAGTTGGCAATGTAACTCAAGTAGCAATGTACTGCTATTGGTAAGGGTGGAATTCCATGGGTAGTATATGGGCATTCTCATGCATTCACCTACGGGTTTTGATACAAATTCCTATGTAATAACAGTTGTAGCAGTGGATACATTTGGTGCCTCATTTATCAAGGTTTCATGCAGCACAGCAAGCCACCTTGAGAAATCACCCTCGGTGATAGTGCTGGCGCGATATGTACACCAGTGCTATCTGTATTACAGAAAGGCCCACACAAGTGTCTGTGGCCCTTTCTGTAATACCAAAGTACCCCAGGAGCACATGGCCATTGTGCCCCCTGGGTACTTCTAAAATACCGACCCATGTTGTTATTGTCTGCTAAGTTTGGCATGCTCATCGTGAGATGTCATCAACAGCACAATGAGAAAGGGACTTTATCTTTGTGTGAATGTGAGGCGATTGTATCTTAATGTGCAGAGGGAACCTATACTAATCTGGATGATACCCCACAGGTTGAGGTTTCATTTGAAGTGTTTGATATTCTTGTGTGACTGGATATTATTGATTCTTTAGTGGAGCAGACAAAGGTTAATGTATTGTATTTAGGTACATGTGTGTGATGTTGCAGAGAGAACATCGTTGGGGATTGTAAAGGAGGGTGGGCTGCTGCGGAGAGTCAAATCAAATAAAATCAAATCAAATCATAAATATTTATAAAGCGCGCTACTCACCCGTGCGGGTCTCAAGGCGCTAGGGGGAAGGGGTTACTGCTGCTCGAAGAGCCAGGTCTTGAGTAGTCTCCGGAAAGCGGAGTGGTCCTGGGTGGTTCTGAGGATGGTGGGGAGGGAGTTCCATGTCTTGGCCGCCAGGTAGGAGAAGGACCTCCCACCCGCCGTGGTGCGGCGGATGCGAGGGATGGCGGCGAGAGCGAGGTTGGCGGAGCGAAGAGGACGAGTGGGAGTGTAGAAGCTGAGGTGATGGTTGAGGAGTTCGGGTCCCTTGTGGAGGGCTTTGTGTGCGTGGGTGAGGAGTCGGAAGGTGATCCTTTTGTTGACGGGAAGCCAGTGCAGGTGTCTCAGGTGGGCGGAGATGTGGCTGTTGCGGGGTATGTTGAGGATGAGGTGGGCGGAGGCGTTTTGAATTCGTTGCAGACGTTTCTGGAGTTTAGCGGTGGTTCCTGCGTATAGTGTGTTGACGTAGTCCAGGCGGCTCGTGACGAAGGCGTGGGTCACGGTCTTTCTGGTGTCGGCGGGGATCCAACGGAAGATCTTTCGGAGCATGCGGAGGGTGAGGAAGCAGGAGGATAATACAGCGTTGACTTGTTTGGTCATGGTGAGAAGTGGGTCCAAGATGAAACCGAGGTTGCGTGCGTGGTCTGAGGGGGTCGGTGCGGTGCCAAGGGCCGTGGGCCACCAGGAGTCGTCCCAGGCGGTCGGGGTGTTTCCGAGGATGAGGACTTCTGTTTTGTCTGAGTTCAGTTTCAGACGGCTGAGTTTCATCCAATCTGCGACGTCTTTCATTCCATCTTGCAGGTTGGTCTTGGCGCTGGTGGGGTCCTTGGTGAGGGAAAGTATCAGTTGAGTGTCGTCGGCGTAGGAGGTGATGATGATGCTGTGTTTGCGTACGATGTCGGCGAGGGGGCTCATGTAGACATTGAAGAGTGTCGGGCTGAGTGAGGAGCCTTGTGGGACGCCGCAGATGATCTCGGTGGGGTCTGAGCGAAAAGGTGGGAGGTAGACTCTTTGGGAGCAGTTGGAGAGGAAGGAGGTGATCCAGTCCAGGGCCTGTCCTCGGATCCCGGTGGAGCGGAGGCGGGTTATTAGGGTTCGGTGGCAGACGGTGTCGAAGGCAGCCGAGAGGTCGAGGAGGATGAGGGCGACTGTTTCTCCGTTGTCCATCAGGGTTCTGATGTCGTCAGTCACTGAGATGAGGGCAGTTTCTGTGCTGTGATTGGCTCGGAATCCGGACTGAGAGGGGTCGATTAGGCTGTTGTCTTCAAGGAAGTTGGTAAGTTGCTTGTTGACGGTCTTCTCTATCACTTTGGCGGGGAATGGGATGAGCGAGATGGGACGGAAGTTCTTCAAGTCGCTAGGGTCCGCCGTAGGTTTTTTCAGTAGGGCGTTGACTTCAGCGTGTTTCCAGCTCTCGGGGAAGGTAGCAGACGAAAACAAGCTGTTGATGATGGTCTGGAGGTGCGGGGCGATGATGTCATCGGCTTTGTTGAAGATGAAGTGTGGGCAGGGGTCCGAGGGGGCACCGGAGTGGATGGAGTTCATGGTGGCTTTGGTCTCTTCCGTGTTGATGTGAGTCCAGTCGTTGAGGGTGATGGCTGGGGTTGTAGGTTCTGTGGTGGTGGGCTGGGTCTGGTGTCCGAAGCTGTCGTGTAGGTCAGTGATCTTACGATGGAAGAAGGTGGCGAGGGAGTTGCAGAGGTCTTGTGAGGGCGTGATGGCGTTGGCGTTGGCGTTAGGGTTGGAGAGCTCTTTGACAATGTTGAAGAGTTCTCTGCTGTTGTGGCTGTTTTTGTCCAGTCTTTCTGTGAAGAAATTTCTTTTGGCAGCGCAGATGAGTTGGTGGTGTTCGCGGGTAGCGTTCTTGAAGGCAGTCATGTTGTCTGCGGTGTGGTCCTTGCACCAGGCTTTCTCGAGGGTGCAGCAGGTTTTCTTTGATTCCTTAAGGGTGTCGGTGAACCAGAGAGGTTTTTTGGTGTTGGTCTGTCTTGGGAGGCGTCTGAGGGGAGCGAGGTTGTCTGCGCAGTTGGTGATCCAATTTGTGAGGCTGAGGGCTGCGTCGTTTGGGTCGGAGGAGAAGGTGGGTTGGTTGTCGTTGAGAGTGGAGAGAAGCTGTTCCTCTGGGGATTTTGTTCCACTGTCGACGTGGGATGGGTTGTGTGCGGAGGTGGCGAGTCTTGCGTCGGAAGGTGAAGTGGACACATCTGTGGTCGGTCCAGTGTATAGCTGAGGAGTGGCTGAAGGATATGTGGTTGCTGGCGGAGAAGATGGGGTCTAGCGTGTGCCCGGCGATGTGGGTGGGGGTGTTCACCAGTTGCTTGAGGCCGAGGTTGGCGAGGTTGTCGAGCAGGGCGGTGGTGTTGGGGTCGTTGTTCTGTTCCAGGTGGAAGTTGAGGTCACCGCGGAGGATGTAGTCCGGCGAGGCAAGGGCGTGCGGGGAGATGAAGTCAGTGATGGAGTCGCTGAAGAGGGCGCGTGGTCCAGGGGGTCAGTAGATGAGAGTTCCTCTGAGTGTGGTCCTGGGGTCGGTGTGGATCTGGAAGTGCAGGTGTTCGGCGGCGAGAGGGGTGTCTTCGGTGGAGGTTGTGACATTGATGGAGTCCTTGAAGACGATGGCGATTCCTCCACCTACTTGGTTGGTGCGGTCTCTCCTTGAGATCTTGTATCCGTCGGGGATGGCTATGGCGATGTCGGGGGCCAAGGAGGCGTTCATCCAGGTCTCAGTGATGAAGGCGACGTCCGGTGCGGTGGAGTCCAGGAGGTCCCATAGTTCAACGGCGTGCTTGTGGATGGAGCGTGCGTTGATCAGGATGCATTTGAGGTGGTTGTTGGCGCGTGGGCTTGCGGGCATGGTGTTTTCGCGGTGGAAGGTGAGTTTGCAGGTGTGACATGCGAAGGGTCCGTGGGTGCGTTTCGGATTGGCTTGGAAGCAGGTGCTGGAGCGCCCCGGGTTGAGGGCGTGGAGGGTAACGGGGTCGTAGCGATGCTGCGGGGTTTGGGAGTGCTGGTGGCCAGGGGTCGTGGCGCTGGTCGCGGTCCAGGCGCGGACGGGTGCAGACGGGCTTGCCTTTGGCGCGCCAGCGGCGCGCCCGCTGCGCGCGGCCGCCATAAGAGGGAGGAGGGGTCAGCTGGGGATGGGGGGCGGGAGTGGGGCGACGAATGGGAGCAGTGGGGGCGGCGGGAAAGCGGAGGGTGGGGGGATCAGGTAGAGGGGAGAAAAGATAGGGGAGGGGGGGTTTAAAGGTGGCGGGAGTTAGGAAGAAAAGATAGGAATATAGGGGAGGGGGGGTTACAGAGGTGGAGGGGAGTGAGGAAGGTCAGAGAGAGGAGTCAGGAGCAGAAGAGAGAGGAGAGAAGAGCCAGGAAGAAGGTAAAGAAGAAGAGGAGCAGAAGAACAGAAGAGAGAAGAGCCCAGAAGAAGGTAAAGAAGAAGAGGGGCGAGGAGCACAAGAGAGAAGAGCCAAGGAGAAGGTAAAGAAGAACACAGAAGAAGAATACAGATGAAGAACACAGAAGAAGGACAAAGAAGAAGAAAGCACATGCAGGTCGCGGTGCAGAAGAGAAGGAAGAAACACAGATGAAGTACAAAGAAGAATACAGATGAAGACAGAAGAAAGCACACGCAGGTCGCGGTGCAGAAGAGAGGGAAGAAACACAGATGAAATACACAGAAGGAGAGCACAGAAGAAGAACACAGATGAAGAATACAGATGAAGATCACAGAAGAAGGACAAAGAAGAAGAGAGAACACGCAGGACGGGGTGCAGGGAAGAAAGAAGAGCACAGAAGAAGAACACAGATGAAGACAGAAGAAAGAACACGCAGGACGGGGTGCAGGGAAGAAAGAACACAGATGAAGAATACAGATGGAGAGCAAAGAGGAAGATCAAAGATGAAGAGGGAAGCAGGAGAAGAGGTGAGTAGCGCGGGGCAGGGCGAGGGGCTGGGTGGGGGGAGTACTTACTGTGGTTTTGCAGGACTTGCTTGGAGGGTTCAGGAGCCTGGGCTGGTGGAGCTGCAGCGGCAGGGGGAGCGACCTACCCTTGGGTCAAGGGTCGCTAACTCTGTCGCGCAGCGGCCGCCATAAGAGGGAGGAGGGGGGGAGGAGGGGTCAGCTGGGGGCGGGAGTGGGGCGACGAATGGGAGCAGGGGGGAGTGAGCAGGTGGTGGCAGTGGGAAAGCGGAGGGTGGGGCGGTCAGGTAGAGAGGAGAAAAGATAGGGGAGGGGGGGTTTAAAGGTGGCGGGGAGTTAGGAATAAAAGATAGGAAGATAGGGGAGGGGGGGTTACAGAGGTGGAGGGGAGTGAGGAAGGTCAGAGAGAGGAGTCAGGAGCAGAAGAGCAGAAGAGAGAGGAGAGAAGAGCCAGGAAGAAGGTAAAGAAGAAGAGGAGCAGAAGAACAGAAGAGGGAAGAGCCCAGAAGAAGGTAAAGAAGAAGAGGGGCGAGGAGCAGAAGAGAGAAGAGCCAAGGAGAAGGTAAAGAAGAACACAGAAGAAGAATACAGATGAAGAACACAGAAGAAGGACAAAGAAGAAGAAAGCACACGCAGGTCGCGGTGCAGAAGAGAAGGAAGAAACACAGATGAAGTACAAAGAAGAAGAATACAGATGAAGACAGAAGAAAGCACACGCAGGTCGCGGTGCAGAAGAGAGGGAAGAAACACAGATGAAATACACAGAAAGAGAGCATAGAAGAAGAACACAGATGAAGAATACAGATGAAGATCACAGAAGAAGGACAAAGAAGAAGAGAGAACATGCAGGACGGGGTGCAGGGAAGAAAGAAGAGCACAGAAGAAGAACACAGATGAAGACAGAAGAAAGAACACGCAGGACGGGGTGCAGGGAAGAAAGAAGAACACAGATGAAGAATACAGATGGAGAGCAAAGAGGAAGATCAAAGATGAAGAGGGAAGCAGGAGAAGAGGTGAGTAGCGCGGGGCAGGGCGAGGGGCTGGGCGGGGGGAGTACTTACTGTGGTTTCGCAGGACTTGCTTGGAGAGTTCAAGAGCCTGGGCTGGTGGAGCTGCAGCGGCAGGGGGAGCGACCTACCCTTGGGTCAAGGGTCGCTAACTCTGTCGCGCAGCGGCCGCCATAAGAGGGAGGAGGGGGGGAAGGAGGGGTCAGCTGGGGGCGGGAGTGGGGCGACGAATGGGAGCAGGTGGGGGTGAGCAGGTGGTGGCGGCGGGAAAGCGGAGGGTGGGGGGGTCAGGTAGAGGGGAGAAAAGATAGGGGGTTTTAAAGGTGGCGGGGAGTTAGGAATAAAAGATAGGAAGATAGGAGAGGGGGGGTTACAGAGGTGGAGGGGAGTGAGGAAGGTCAGAGAGAGGAGTCAGGAGCAGAAGAGCAGAAGAGAGAGGACAGAAGAGCCAGGAAGAAGGTAAAGAAGAAGAGGAGCAGAAGAACAGCAGAGAGAAGAGCCCAGAAGAAGGTATAGAAGAAGAGGGGCGAGGAGCAGAAGAGAGAAGAGCCAAGGAGAAGGTAAAGAAGAACACAGAAGAAGAATACAGATGAAGAACACATAAAAAGGACAAAGAAGAAGAAAGCACACGCAGCTCGCGGTGCAGAAGAGAAGGAAGAAACACAGATGAAGTACAAAGAAGAAGAATACAGATGAAGACAGATGAAAGCACACGCAGGTCGCGGTGCAGAAAAGAGGGAAGAAACATAGATGAAATACACAGAAGGAGAGCACAGAAGAAGAACACAGATGAAGAATACAGATGAAGATCACAGAAGAAGGACAAAGAAGAAGAGAGAACACGCAGGAAGGGGTGCAGGGAAGAAAGAAGAGCACAGAAGAAGAACACAGATGAAGACAGAAGAAAGAACACGCAGGACGGGGTGCAGGGAAGAAAGAACACAGATGAAGAATACAGATGGAGAGCAAAGAGGAAGATCAAAGATGAAGAGGGAAGCAGGAGAAGAGGTGAGTAGCGCGGGGCAGGGCGAGGGGCTGGGTGGGGGGAGTACTTACTGTGGTTTCGCAGGACTTGCTTGGAGGGTTCAGGAGCCTGGGCTGGTGGAGCTGCAGCGGCAGGGGGAGCGACCTACCCTTGGGTCAAGGGTCGCTAACTCTGTCGCGCAGCGGCCGCCATAAGAGGGAGGAGGGGTCAGCTGGGGGCGGGAGTGGGGCGACGAATGGGAACAGGGGGGGTGAGCAGGTGGTGGCAGTGGGAAAGCGGAGGGTGGGGCGGTCAGGTAGAGAGGAGAAAAGATAGGGGAGGGGGGGTTTAAAGGTGGCGGGAGTTAGGAATAAAAGATAGGAAGATAGGGGAGGGGGGTTACAGAGGTGGAGGGGAGTGAGGAAGGTCAGAGAGAGGAGTCAGGAGCAGAAGAGCAGAAGAGAGAGGAGAGAAGAGCCAGGAAGAAGGTAAAGAAGAAGAGGAGCAGAAGAACAGAAGAGGGAAGAGCCCAGAAGAAGGTAAAGAAGAAGAGGGGCGAGGAGCAGAAGAGAGAAGAGCCAAGGAGAAGGTAAAGAAGAACACAGAAGAAGAATACAGATGAAGAACACAGAAGAAGGACAAAGAAGAAGAAAGCACACGCAGGTCGCGGTGCAGAAGAGAAGGAAGAAACACAGATGAAGTACAAAGAAGAAGAATACAGATGAAGACAGAAGAAAGCACACGCAGGTCGCGGTGCAGAAGAGAGGGAAGAAACACAGATGAAATACACAGAAAGAGAGCATAGAAGAAGAACACAGATGAAGAATACAGATGAAGATCACAGAAGAAGGACAAAGAAGAAGAGAGAACATGCAGGACGGGGTGCAGGGAAGAAAGAAGAGCACAGAAGAAGAACACAGATGAAGACAGAAGAAAGAACACGCAGGACGGGGTGCAGGGAAGAAAGAAGAACACAGATGAAGAATACAGATGGAGAGCAAAGAGGAAGATCAAAGATGAAGAGGGAAGCAGGAGAAGAGGTGAGTAGCGCGGGGCAGGGCGAGGGGCTGGGCGGGGGGAGTACTTACTGTGGTTTCGCAGGACTTGCTTGGAGGGTTCAAGAGCCTGGGCTGGTGGAGCTGCAGCGGCAGGGGGAGCGACCTACCCTTGGGTCAAGGGTCGCTAACTCTGTCGCGCAGCGGCCGCCATAAGAGGGAGGAGGGGGGGAAGGAGGGGGTCAGCTGGGGGCGGGAGTGGGGCGACGAATGGGAGCAGGTGGGGGTGAGCAGGTGGTGGCGGCGGGAAAGCGGAGGGTGGGGGGTCAGGTAGAGGGGAGAAAAGATAGGTGGGGGTTTAAAGGTGGCGGGGAGTTAGGAATAAAAGATAGGAAGATAGGGGAGGGGGGGTTACAGAGGTGGAGGGGAGTGAGGAAGGTCAGAGAGAGGAGTCAGGAGCAGAAGAGAGAGGACAGAAGAGCCAGGAAGAAGGTAAAGAAGAAGAGAGCAGAAGAACAGAAGAGAGAAGAGCCCAGAAGAAGGTATAGAAGAAGAGGGGCGAGGAGCAGAAGAGAGAAGAGCCAAGGAGAAGGTAAAGAAGAACACAGAAGAAGAATACAGATGAAGAACACATAAAAAGGACAAAGAAGAAGAAAGCACACACAGCTCGCGGTGCAGAAGAGAAGGAAGAAACACAGATGAAGTACAAAGAAGAAGAATACAGATGAAGACAGATGAAAGCACACGCAGGTCGCGGTGCAGAAAAGAGGGAAGAAACATAGATGAAATACACAGAAGGAGAGCACAGAAGAAGAACACAGATGAAGAATACAGATGAAGATCACAGAAGAAGGACAAAGAAGAAGAGAGAACACGCAGGACGGGGTGCAGGGAAGAAAGAAGAGCACAGAAGAAGAACACAGATGAAGACAGAAGAAAGAACAGGCAGGACGGGGTGCAGGGAAGAAAGAAGAACACAGATGAAGAACACAGATTGAGAGCAAAGAGGAAGATCAAAGATGAAGAGGGAAGCAGGAGAAGAGGTGAATAGCGCGGGGCAGGGCGAGGGGCTCGGCGGGGGGAGTACTTACTGTGGTTTCGCAGGACTTGCTTGGAGGGTTCAGGAGCCTGGGCTGGTGGAGCTGCAGCGGCAGGGGGAGCGACCTACCCTTGGGTCAAGGGTCGCTAACTCTGTCATGCAGCGGCCGCCATAAGAGGGAGGAGGGGGGAGGAGGGGTCAGCTGGGGGCGGGAGTGGGGCGACGAATGGGAGCAGGGGGGTGCGGGGCGAGCAGGTGGTGGCGGCAGGAAAGCGGAGGGTGGGGGGGTCAGGTAGAGGGGAGAAAAGATAGGGGAGGGAGGGTTTAAAGGTGGCGGGGAGTTAGGAAGAAAAGATAGGAAGATAGGGGAGGGGGGGTTACAGAGGTGGAGGGGAGTGAGGAAGATCAGAGAGAGGAGTCAGGAGCAGAAGAGCAGAAGAGAGAGGAGAGAAGAGCCAGGAAGAAGGTAAAGAAGAAGAGGAGCAGAAGAACAGAAGAGAGAAGAGCCCAGAAGAAGGTGAAGAAGAAGAGGGGCGAGGAGCAGAAGAGAGAAGAGCCAAGGAGAAGGTAAAGAAGAACACAGAAGAAGAATACAGATGAAGAACACATAAAAAGGACAAAGAAGAAGAAAGCACACGCAGCTCACGGTGCAGAAGAGAAGGAAGAAACACAGATGAAGTACAAAGAAGAAGAATACAGATGAAGACAGATGAAAGCACACGCAGGTCGCGGTGCAGAAAAGAGGGAAGAAACATAGATGAAATACACAGAAGGAGAGCACAGAAGAAGAACACAGATGAAGAATACAGATGAAGATCACAGAAGAAGGACAAAGAAGAAGAGAGAACACGCAGGACGGGGTGCAGGGAAGAAAGAAGAGCACAGAAGAAGAACACAGATGAAGACAGAAGAAAGAACACGCAGGACGGGGTGCAGGGAAGAAAGAAGAACACAGATGAAGAATACAGATGGAGAGCAAAGAGGAAGATCAAAGATGAAGAGGGAAGCAGGCGAAGAGGTGAGTAGCGCGGGGCAGGGCGAGGGGCTGGGCGGGGGGAGTACTTACTGTGGTTTCGCAGGACTTGCTTGGAGGGTTAAAGAGCCTGGGCTGGTGGAGCTGCAGCGTCAGGGGGAGCGACCTACCCTTGGGTCAAGGGTCGCTCACTCTGTCGCGCAGCGGCCGCCATAAGAGGGAGGAGGGGGGGAAGGAGGGGTCAGCTGGGGGCGGGAGTGGGGCGACGAATGGGAGCAGGTGGGGGTGAGCAGGTGGTGGCGGCGTGAAAGCGGAGGGGGGGGGGTCAGGTAGAGGGGAGAAAAGATAGGGGGGGTTTAAAGGTGGCGGGGAGTTAGGAATAAAAGATAGGAAGATAGGGGAGGGGGGGTTACAGAGGTGGAGGGGAATGTGGAAGGTCAGAGAGAGGAGTCAGGAGCAGAAGAGCAGAAGAGAGAGGAGAGAAGAGCCAGGAAGAAGGTAAAGAAGAAGAGGAGCAGAAGAACAGAAGAGAGAAGAGCCCAGAAGAAGGTAAAGAAGAAGAGGGGCGAGGAGCAGAAGAGAGAAGAGCCAAGGAGAAGGTAAAGAAGAACACAGAAGAAGAATACAGATGAAGAACACAGAAGAAGGACAAAGAAGAAGAAAGCACACGCAGGTCGCGGTGCAGAAGAGAAGGAAGAAACACAGATGAAGTACAAAGAAGAAGAATACGGATGAAGACAGAAGAAAGCACACGCAGGTCGCGGTGCAGAAGAGAGGGAAGAAACACAGATGAGATACACAGAAGGAGAGCACAGAAGAAGAACACAGATGAAGAATACAGATGAAGATCCCAGAAGAAGGACAAAGAAGAAGAGAGAACACGCAGGACGGGGTGCAGGGAAGAAAGAAGAGCACAGAAGAAGAACACAGATGAAGACAGAAGAAAGAACACGCAGGACGGGGTGCAGGGAAGAAAGAAGAACACAGATGAAGAATACAGATGGAGAGCAAAGAGGAAGATCAAAGATGAAGAGGGAAGCAGGAGAAGGGGTGAGTAGCGCGGGGCAGGGCGAGGGGCTCGGCGGGGGGAGTACTTACTGTGATTTCGCAGGACTTGCTTGGAGGGTTCAGGAGCCTGGGCTGGTGGAGCTGCAGCGGCAGGGGGAGCGACCTACCCTTGGGTCAAGGGTCGCTAACTCTGTCGTGCAGCGGCCGCCATAAGAGGGAGGAGGGGGGGAGGAGGGGTCAGCTGGGGGCGGGAGTGGGGCGACGAATGGAAGCAGGGGGGGCGAGCAGGTGGTGGCGGCGGGAAAGCGGAGGGTGGGGGGTCAGGTAGAGGGGAGAAAAGATAGGGGAGGGGGGGTTTAAAGGTGGCGGGGAGTTAGGAATAAAAGATAGGAAGATAGGGGAGGGGGGGTTACGGAGGTGGAGGGGAGTGAGGAAGATCAGAGAGAGGAGTCAGGAGCAGAAGAGCAGAAGAGAGAGGAGAGAAGAGCCAGGAAGAAGGTAAAGAAGAAGAGAAGCAGAAGAACAGAAGAGAGAAGAGCCCAGAAGAAGGTAAAGAAGAAGAGGAGCGAGGAGCAGAAGATAGAAGAGCCAAGGAGAAGGTAAAGAAGAACACAGAAGAAGAATACAGATGAAGAACACAGAAGAAGGACAAAGAAGAAGAAAGCACACGCAGGTCGCGGTGCAGAAGAGAAGGAAGAAACACAGATGAAGTACAAAGAAGAAGAATACAGATGAAGACAGAAGAAAGCACACGCAGGTCGCGGTGCAGAAGAGAGAGAAGAAACACAGATGAAATACACAGAAGGAGAGCACAGAAGAAGAACACAGATGAAGAATACAGATGAAGATCACGGAAGAAGGACAAAGAAGAAGAGAGAACACGCAGGACGGGGTGCAGGGAAGAAAGAAGAACACAGATGAAGAATACAGATGGAGAGCAAAGAGGAAGATCAAAGATGAAGAGGGAAGCAGGAGAAGAGGTGAGTAGCGCAGGGCAGGGCGAGGGGCTGGGCGGGGGGAGAACTTACTGTGGTTTCGCAGGACTTGCTTGGAGGGTTCAGGAGCCTGGGCTGGTGGAGCTGCAGTGGCAGGGGGAGCGACCTACCCTTGGCGTCAAGTTTGACGTCACAGTGTGCCACACTGGCAGTAGGTTAGTTGATGTGTTGCCGCACTGCTATTCTTTGGGGACATCATAAGAGGTTGCACTGTGATTATTGGTTATGGCTGAACAAGGGATTGTGGATATGGTGTTGTTTCTTAATTTGAAATGAAATTTTGACACAACTGCTGAAAATGAAATGTTTAAAGGTTATAAAAGATGTGGTTAGAGAAGATGTGCTTATACCTAGTAGAGAGGGAGAAGAGGCATCTCCCATGCCTCTTCTCCCTCTCTACAAGATACCCTGAAGGGATGGAGGGATAACCCAGGTCATTACATGGCAATAAATGTCAGGTTTCATACATGTGTTTGGCTCAGTCAATGGCACAACATCACAGAAAATAAAGGTGCATTGATGTTTTCATGATATGGCACATTCAATTTGAAAATTACTGGAAATCTGAGGAGGGTATGTATGAGATGAAGCCACCTCCTAGAGCTGCACATTGTGAGGCATTTAATGCTTGGGAACGTGCTGCTGACACTAAGGAGAAGGAGAAAAATCAGAGTAGAGCCCAAAGAACTATGCACACCTATGCTGATGCTAGATGGGATGCGGAACAGGAAAGATGGAAGACGGATATGATAGAAGGAGTTAAATTGTAACTAACTTTGACGAGTGAAATTTTTGATGGAGAGAAGGAAAAGAACAGAGACAAGAAACAAAAGCAGTGCAGGCTAAAGGAACCAGATTGTTAGACCTGACAGCCCTAGGATGGTCATCCCCCAACTTTTTGCCTGCCTCCCCCCATTTTTCTGACCCTGTTATTTCTGGTTTTAGGACTCTGCGCACTTTATCCCTGCTGACCATTGCTAAAGTGCATGTGCTCTCTCCCATAAACATAGTAACATTGGTTCCTACCCAATTGGCATATTTAATTTAACTATAAGTCCCTAGTAAAGGGCACTACTTGTGCCCATGGCCTGTAAACTAAATGCTACTAGTGGGCCTACAGCACTGATTGTGCCACCCACATAAATAGCCCTTTAACCATGTTTTAGGCTTGGATTGAGCTTGCCTCTTGTTCTGAAGTCTCAGGTTCAACAAAGACTTCATCTATTAGCTTTTAGTTACTTCACCAACTTCAGCTATGCCAGTAGTGACTTCAGCGATGCCAGCACCGACGCTGCAGCTGCTCCTGCCCCGTGGACCTCGCTGAACGCAACAACCGCAGCCTCCAACTAAAATCTGACGTTGCCGCAATGCCGCTGATGTTCCACAGTGTTATCACGACACTGTGAAGACCACACATCATGTCTTGACCCAGTGGATCCATCAACCCCGTAGGGTCACAAGGAATTGACACCTCACCACTGACGCGCACCAGCTCCCCCTGTAACTGGATGGAACCTACGCCTCTCCTCCCCTGCCTCGCAGTACCAAACCGATGCCTCATCTCCCAGGATGCCATAAGGGACAGACGTCGCACCGGCCACAGCGACGCCTCACCTCCACGACTATTGTTCAACATCTTTGTTTCTTCATTTTCAAAGTTACTGTACCTGGTAATCTGCGTGACAAGTGGAACAGAGATTACACTGCAGCTATACACTTGAGGATTCAGGTCTTGTTGAGCAGGTGAATTGTCTCTGAAATCAAGACTGGCAAAGGTGTGCATTAGTATCTCTGAAATGGACTGATTCTTTGCCTCTTGTGTTAATAAGTGTTTGCATTGCAGTATACTTGATCAGAAGACGGTACTGTCTCCCCTTGAGATCCTCATGGGTAGGGCAATAAGGTTGCCAGCAATTCCTGTGGATGCACTTGTGAACATCACAGATGATATGGTCCTTGACTACTCCAAAGTGCTAGCTGACATGGTGAGTTCTGTGTCTCATAAGGTTGGAGCAGCTATAGCCCCTCCGCATCAAGAGCAATGCCATGACCTACGTCCGGCGACTGGGTTTTGGTGAAGACACATGAAAGAAAGATGTGCCTTGAACCTCGTTGGCACAGGCCATATCAAGTCATCTTAGAACGAATGCTGTGAAGTGTAGAGGTCTCCCCAATTGGATTCACGCTTCCCATACTCACAGAATTGAATATTCCCTTAATGTGACAGAACCTGATCCAGAAGTGGCGGTGGTAACAGAGAGACGTCATGAGGTTAGTCAAGCTGTCATGGGTAAGACAGAGCTTGAAACAGCACACGATCACTCTAAGGGGGATCTGGAACAAGCCACAGTTGAAGATGAACCAACTAAATCTCGTCCTGTGGTGGTGAACAAGTCTAGTACAGATACAGACCCTGATGAAGGACCTAGTGCTGGGAAAAAGTGACTGGAAGTCTGAGAGTGATGGCCCAGAATACAAGAAAGAGAGAAATTGAGTTTGCCTAAAGACTGTGGGGGTCATTCCGACCCTGGCGGTCCTTGACCGCCAGGGCCGGGGACCGCGGGAGCACCGCCAACAGGCTGGCTGTGCTCCCTTGGGCATTCTGACCGTGGCGGTACAGCCGCAGTCAGAAACGGAAAACCGGCGGTGTATCGCCGGTTTTCCGCTGCCCATGGGAATCCTCCATGGCGGCGCAGCTTGCTGCGCCGCCATTGGGATTCCGATCCCCATACCGCCATCCTGTTCCTGGCGGTTTTGGCCGCCAGGAACAGGATGGCGGTATGGGGTGTCGTGGGGCCCCTGGGGGCCCCTGCAGTGCCCATGCCAATGGCATGGGCACTGCAGGGGCCCCCGTAACAGGGCCCCACTGAGAATTTCAGTGTCTGCATAGCAGACACTGAAATTCGCGACGGGTGCAATTTCACCCGTCGCACCCCTTCCACTCCGCCGGCTCCATTCGGAGCCGGCATCCTCATGGAAGGGTGTTTCCCGCTGGGCTGGCGGGCGGCCTTCTGGCGGTCGCCCGCCAGCCCAGCGGGAAACCCAGAATACCCACGGCGGTCTTTTGACCGCGCAGCGGTATTCTGGCGGTCCCAGCCAGGCCGGCGGCTTCCTCCGCCGGCCGGGGTCAGAATGACCCCCTGTGTGTCACAGACCATCCCAGAGGATACTGAAGACTCAGAGCAAAGTGAGATTGTGAATGAAGGATTGGCACTAAGGAGATCAAAGAGAATGAGAGTGGTCTATCAGAGATACCCTTTACCTGAATGGACATATTTGGCTGCAAATGACGGAGAGAGAAGGTTTTGGGATAACACAGTGGATGCAACCGAACCTCCTTGCACTGGAAGTTGTGTTTACTTTTTATTTGGAGTTTCCGGTGCTGTTGGATAAACTGACACATTTCATTTTGGATGTGATTATCCAGTGACTTTGAACTGTGCATATTTTAGAGACTTTGCATACAATTTCAGGAAGAACACCTAGGCCTGAGTACAAGAAGAAAAGAGGGTTGCCTTTCGAAGAACACAGAGTAGAGTTAAGGAAGTCTCACAATGATTTGTGAATATATTTGTTTTTCATCATTTGGACTTTGTTTCACCACTTTGTAAAGGTAGAACTGACGGGGAATATTCTGTTTATGCTGCATTTCACATAAAAAAAATCAGATTTGAGAGAAATCGTGGAAGTTCATTCCACCAGTCCGCCACCTTTTCCGGGGCGGTAGCCCCGCCGATAAAAACACGGCGGAAACAGACATTTCAAACGGAAAACGCTCACCTCCATACACCCCACGAGGAATCTGGACAGCATGGAACCCGAACTACACATCCTACCAGCCATTGTATTCCTGATCCTCTACCAGGAGCACGAACGCCGGCGCAGAAGACTACGGTGAGTACTGCACCTACGACACAGGGGAGGGGGGAGGAGAAAATATTACGGGCACACATACGGTACACACCCACCACCACCCTCACCCTCACCCACTACAACACACACATCAATGCATAGCAATACATCACTGTTACAACCCCCAAACCCCCGGAAGAAAGCAAAGACAAAATGAAATGATCATAAACAGTCGAATATATTGTATTATCGGCATATAAAAATATCACACATTTAAAACTAATATATACATAAATATTAAAAGTCCGATAATTTTAGCAGTCATTGTCCGTGGACCACTGGGCCCAAATCACATGGGCAAGGCCCACACAGGATACCTGACACCAACGGAGAGAACACTGCAGGGGCATCAGATAGAATAACTACAGGCACCTCAGGGAGAAGGGAAGGGGGGGCACCTCAGCCACATGAGTACACAACGCCAGATCCACGAGGGGCCTCCATGGCCACTGTCCCATCCTGGGGAGTGCAAAGCCACAGTCTCTCAAGTCCATACAGTGGGTGGTTTGCCCACTGTGCCATCCTGGGGAGTGCAAAGCCTTAGTCTCTCAAGTCCATACAGTGGGTGGTTTGCCCACTGTACCATCCTGGGGAGTGCAAAGCCACAGTCTCTCAAGTCATACAGTGGGTGGCTTGCCCACTGTACCATCCTGGGGAGTGCAAAGCCACAGTCTCTCAAGTCCACACAGTGGGTGGTTTGCCCACTGTACCATCCTGGGGAGTGCAAAGCCACAGTCTCTCAAGTCTCTACAGTGGGTGGGTTGCCCACTGTTACATCCTGGGGAGTGCAAAGCCACAGTCTCTCAAGTGGATGACAGTGTCCACTGGTTCTGGAGGGGGACTGGTGCCCAGAGTGCTTCGTGCAGCCCTGCCCGACACAGATGCAGCACTGCCCCTTCCGCCAATGGGCCAGCGGTGCTTGAGATGAAGGGCCCAGTTCAGCGGTGCTTGAGACGGCGGTGCCCTGTTCAGCGGTGCTTGAGATGAAGGGCCCAGTTCAGCGGTGCTTGAGACGGCGGTGCCCTGTTCAGCGGTGCCCAGCGGAGCGGTGCTTGAGATGAAGGGCCCAGTGCAGTGGTGCTTGAGATGAAGGGCCCTGTTCAGCGTTGCTTGAGATGAAGGGCCCAGTTCAGCGGTGCTTGAGACGGCGGTGCCCAGCGGAGCAGTGCTTGAGATGAAGGGCCCAGTGCAGCGGTGCTTGAGATGAAGGGCCCAGTTCAGCGGTGCTTGAGACGGCGGTGCCCAGAGGAGCAGTGCTTGAGACGGCGGTGCCCTGTTCAGCGGTGCATGAGACGGCGGTGCCCAGTGCAGCGGTGCTTGAGATGAAGGGCCCAGTTCAGCGGTGCTTGAGATGAAGGGCCCAGTGCAGCGGTGCTTGAGATGAAGGGCCCAGCGGAGCGATGCTTGAGATGAATGGCCCAGCGGAGTGGTGCTTGAGATGAAGGGCCCAGCGGAGCGGTGCTTGAGATGAAGGGCCCAGCGGAGCGGTGCTTGAGATGAAGGGCCCAGCGGAGCGGTGCTTGAGATGAAGGGCCCAGCGGAGCGGTGCTTGAGACGGCGGTGCCCTGTTCCGCGGTGCATGAGACGGCGGTGCCCAGCGGAGCGGTGCTTGAGATGAAGGGCCCAGTTCAGCGGTGCTTGAGACGGCGGTGCCCAGTGGAGCGGTGCTTGAGATGAAGGGCCCAGTTCAGCGGTGCTTGCCCTGTTCAGCGGTGCTTGCCTTGGCGGTCCTTGCCATGTTCAGCGGTGCTTGCCTTGGCGGTCCTTGCCCTGTTCAGCGGTGCTTGCCTTGGCGGTCCTTGCCCTGTTCAGCGGTCCTTGCCCTGTTCAGCGGTCCTTGCCCTGTTCAGCGGTGCTTGCCTTGGCGGTCCTTGCCCTGTTCAGTGGTGCTTGCCTTGGCGGTCCTTGCCCTGTTCAGCGGTGCTTGCCCTGTTCAGCGGTGCTTGCCTTGGCGGTCCTTGCCCTGTTCAGCAGTGCTTGCCCTGTTCAGCAGTGCTTGCCTTGGCAGTCCTTGCCATGTTCAGCAGTCCTTGCCATGTTCAGCGGTGCTTGCCCTGTTCAGCGGTGCTTGCCTTGGCGGTCCTTGCCCTGTTCAGCGGTGCTTGCCTGGGCAGTCCTTGCCATGTTCAGCGGTGCTTGAGTTGGCACTCCTTCATTGCCCAGCTGGGCTGTGGCTGGCGCTCCTTCATTGCCCAGCTGGGCTGTGGCTGGCGGGGCCCTCCTGGGCAGCTGGGCTGTGGCTGGCGGGGCCCTCCTGGGCTGCCGTACCGGGCATCTGGGTGTACTCCTGCACACCTGGGATGGGGCTGGTGCGGCCCTCCTGGACAGCTGGCCTGCTGCCGGACTTGTCGGGCGTGCTGCCCTTCCCACCCTTCCCTGGTCGTCTGTGGCCCTTTACCACCTTTGGCGGTGTGCCAGGTGGCATCCCACTTCCAGCCGGAGCCAGGGTAGGGATTTTGGTCCCTGGTGTCCTTGGCCTCTCGCGCCGGGCACTGGTTATCTTTGGGTGTTTTTCCGGGGGTGGGCTGGCGGTGCCTTGGCTCCTAGCAGAACTAGTTGCCCTTGAGGGTGGGGGACTCCACAGTCCTTGGACAACAGTCTTGATCGGTCCTGGTTTGGTGGTGGCTGAGGTGCTGATTGCAGTCTTATGAGATGGACGGGGTGGGGGAGTTGTTGGAAAGAGGTCAAGTTTGGAAAGGAAAATCAATTTGGAAAGAGAGGGACGGCTAGGTGTAGTGGGTATGGGAGTGGAGGAAGAGGATGTGGTTGTAGGAGTGTGAAGTCTGGTGTCTTTGGGTGCAGGTGCTTGGGCTGGAGGCTGTCATGAGGTGGATGGCTGTTGGGTGGGTGGCTGCCTGCGTTTGTGTGGTTTGGAAGAGGGGGTGACAGACACACTGGGAGAGGACACAGGGGACGTGTAAATGGTAGTGGGGGTGGTGACTGCACGTGTGCGGAGTGTTCTGGTGGGTGTGCTGGTGATGGACGTAGTGGCTGAAGATGTTGTGCATGCAAGTGTGAGTGGAGACGTCACAGGGAGGGAGGAGGGAGACGAGGAGGAGGGGGACACAGTGGAGGCAGTGGGTGTTGGTGTGTCTGCATGTGGATGTTGCTTGTGTGAATGCTTGTGTGATGTGTGGTGCTTATGTCTGGATGAGCTTCCCTTGGGTGTTGAGGTGTGTGCAGGCTGGTCTGTAGTTGTGTCTGGGATAGGCAGAGGTACAGGGGATTGGGTCTGGGTGGAAGAAGTTGGAGGGGGGAGGCTAGAGACAGGGACAATTGCTGCCGTCAGTGCTGAGGCCAGAGCGCTGAACGATCGCTGATGGGAAGGCTGACCCGAATGAATGCCCTCCAGGTATGCATTACTCCGGTGCACCTCCCTTTCTACACCCTGGATGGCATTAAAAAAGGTAGACTGCCCAACAATGATGGTCCTCAGGAGGTCAATGACCTCCTCACTGAGGGCAGCAGGGGTGACAGGGGCAGGGCCTGAGGTGCCTGGGGCGAAGGAGATGCCCCCCTTCCTGGGTGAGCGGGCACGGGGCAAACGTTGAGGGGCTGCTGGGAGGGCGGTGCTGGTGCGCTGGGTGCCGGCTGTACCTGTTGTTGCGGGGTGCACGGATGTTGCCGCCACCACAAGGGAGCTCCCTTCAGAGGACGAGTCGCAGTCACTGACATCAGCACGAGTCCCCGCTGTGGAGCTCCCCTAGCCCTCCGTCCCACTGGTGTGCTCAGAGTCCGTTGCATGGCCCTCCAGGGCCATGTGGGATGCAGCTCCCTCGTGCTCCGATGCCACTTCTCCTCCGCCTGATGATGCTAGTGCACACATGAACAGAAAGACCACAAAAAATGGGACGGGGAGAAAGAAAGACATGTTGAGTGCATGGATTACCGCTACCGTTGGCGGAGAGGACAGACACAGAAGCCCCCTGCACTACGCTGCGCACTTGGGGTCCACTACTCAATCAGTGGGACATGGCCTACAAGCCTATGGATGACAACTGCACACATAGATGACACAGGGCCATGAATAGCTGTACTTGGCACCCTACAGAGGTGGGGGGCGGGGGAACAGGGCCATGCCTTACGGAGGGGCCTAGCCTACAGAAATCGCCCTGGCCTAGAGATACCCACAGCCCACCTCCCCCACCCAGACACCTCCACTGCGCGCAAAGTCACCAGAATGAGAGTGTACTCACCCCCTTGTGTCTGCTGTGATGTCCTCACGCGCCCATCCAAATCGGGGTAGGCCACCGCCAGGATCCGGGACATTAGGGGGGTCAATTGACGACTGGCACCCCTCCTACGTTGGGAGGCCATCCCCAGCAGAGCCTCCGCCGTCTTCCTGCTCCCGCGTCGGATGTCCTCCCACCTCTTCCGGCAGTGGGTGCCCCGTCTGTTGTGGACCCCCAGGGTCCGGACGTCCTTGGCGATGGCACGCCAAATAGCGATTTTCTGGTGGGCACTGACCTATGTGACATGTACAGGGGGCGAAAAAAAAACATCACCTTCTGCATGCTTGATGTGAGTGGCCCCCCATCCCCACCCTTGCCATGTGGCCAATGCTCTCCGCTGTCGTCTGATGCATGCCTCAATCGCTCCCCTCCCCACCATCTTTCATCCTCCCGACTCAACCCAGACATTGCCCACAAAGCTACTTACCTGTTGGTCTGGAGGACCGTAGAGTAGCGCATACTGGGGGAGGACCCCATCCACGAGTTTCTCCAATTCTTCAGAAGTGAAGGCAGGGGCCCTTTCCCCAGTCGCAGCAGCCATTGTCTCTTCCAGACCGAGGTCACAGCAGCACTTGCAGTGTAGGTCCTCTCCTGTGGAAGATCAGGTATCGAGTGATTAAGTAGATAGAAAATGGCGGCGCACATCGTCATTGGCTCGTGAAACCCATAGGGTTCTATCTTAACCAATGCGGCTTTGCGCCGCGGTCTTCGACCGCCTACCGCCACGGTGTGCCACGCCAGCGCATTGACCTCACATCCCATTGTCACACTTCACAGGTCAGGCAGCCGCCATTTCAAGGGCCCACATGGCTTAATTTCTACTGCGTTACACAAACCTAGGCCTTTCCTCAACACTCATACAAACCATTAAGGGGCATATTTATACTCCGTTTGCGCCGGAATTGCGTCGTTTTTTTGGCGCAATTTCGACGCAAAACTAACTCCATATTTATACTTTGGCGTTAGACGCGTCTAGCGCCAAAGTCCATGGAGTTAGCGTCATTTTTTTGCGTGGACACCTACTTTGCGTTAATGAGATGCAAGGTAGGCGTTCCCGTCTAAAAAAACGACTCCGAGGCATGTGCGTCGGATTTATACTCCCGGGCAAAAATCACGCCCGGGAGTGGGCAGGTCAAAAAAAATTACGTGCGGCCGCTTTTGCGCCGTTTTTTAGCGCCTACAAAAGGCAGGCGTTAAGGGACCTGTGGGCTCTGAAGGAGCCCAGAGGTGCCCTCCCATGCCCCCAGGTACACCCCCTGTCACCCTTGCCCACCCCAGGAGGACACCCAAGGCTGGAGGGACCCATCCCAGGGACATTAAGGTAAGTTCGGGTAAGTATTTTTTTTATTTTTTTTTGTGGCATAGGGGGGCCTGATTTGTGCCCCCCTACATGCCACTATGCCCAATGACCGTGCCCAGGGGACAGAAGTTCCCTGGGCATGGCCATTGGGCAAGGGGGCATGACTCCTGTCTTTGCTAAGACAGGAGTCATTTCTATGGGGGTTGGGAGTGGAAAAAAAATGGCGCAAATCGGGTTGAGGCGCAAAAATTGCCTCAACCTGACTTGCCCCATTTCTTGACGCCGAAGCTCCATTTTCCCCTACGCCGGCGCTGCCTGGTGTACGTCGTTTTTTTTAACGCACACCAGACGGCGCCGGCGGCTAACGCCGGCTAACGTCATTCAATAAATACGGCGCTCGCATGGCGCTTCAGAATGGCGTTAGCCGGCGCTAATTTTTTTGACGCAAAACTGCGTTAGCACAGTTTTGCGGCAAAAAGTATAAATATGGGCCTAAATGCATAGTGAATGGTGTTGTGTGCAAGCTGTGGGAACGTACCTGTGGGTTGATTGACTCTGTGCTCGCTGTTGTCCTTCCTAGGCACCGTCCGCTGGGCAATGCGAGGAGATGGAGGAATCTTCCCGTGTACAGACCGCTGGTGGACCTGTCGACAATGGAGGAAAGACATGTCATACTGACATACAGGCTTGACCGAGCCACTATTCATGAACTGGTTGCCCAGCTGGAGGCAGACCTGATGTCACCCATCTGCCAACCCACAGGGATCCCCCTCTAGTGCAGGTGCTGTCAGTACTCCATTTCTTAGCAAGTGGGTCATTTCAAACAACAGTGGCCATATCATCAGGGATGTCTCAACCTATGTTTTCCAAGGTGTTGTCCAGAGTGTTGTCTGCCCTGCTGAAACACATGCGGAGCTACATCGTTTTCCCTGAGTTGGGGGATTTGCCTACAGTGAAGGTTGATTTCTATGCCCTTGGACATATCCCCAACATCATAGGTGCCATTGATGGGACACATGTGGCTTTGGTACCCCCCAGCAGGAGTGAACAGGTATACAGGAACAGGAAAAGTTATCACTCGATGAATGTACAGATGGTCTGTTTGGCAGACCAGTACATCTCCCATGTTAATGCCAAGTTCCCTGGCTCAGTGCATGACGCCTACATCCTGCGGAATAGCAGCATCCCGTATGTGATGGGTCAACTCCAGAGGCACCGGGTGTGGCTATTAGGGGACTCTGGTTACCCCAACCTGTCCTGGCTACTGACCCCAGTGAGGAATCCCAGGATCAGGGCAGAGGAACGCTACAATGAGGCCCATGGGCGGACTAGGAGGGTGATCGAACGCACCTTTGGCCTCCTGAAGGCCAGGTTCAGGTGCCTCCATATGACAGGTGGATCCCTAATGTACTCACCAAAGAAGGTGTGCCAGATCATCGTGGCCTGCTGTATGCTTCACAACCTGGCTTTGCGCCGCCAGGTGCCTTTTCTGCAGGAGGATGGTCCAGATGGTGGTGTTGTAGCAGCTGTGGAGCCTGTGGAGAGTGAAGAAGAGGAAGCCGAAGAGGACGACATAGACAACAGGAACACAGTAATAGAGCAATATTTTCAGTGACACACAGGTAAGAGTACACACCAGCATATTACATTTACTTAAAGACTCCTACCTCTCTACTGTCTGACTTTTTCCCCCACTGTATGGTAACTGTGTTGTGACTTTCCCTTCCGTTTTCAGAGCTGTGGGCCCCACTGCATGACATCTGCTTTGTTTCCCCATGGACTACAGCTGTGTGACAGCGGTTTGTTGGCATCACAATGTGAATAACAATTTTGGCACTGTCATGTCTAATACATTTGTTAAAATCACAGACAGACTCCAGATCGTTTATGTGCAATAAGTGTGTTTATTCAAGTGCTCTAATTTGGATGGGTGGTTGCAAATCGGTGAGGGGTGATGGTGGAGGATTGTCCATGGCAGAGTCCAGATTATCAGGTACACAGGTACATTGTCCAAATGCCTGTGGGAAGTGGAGCAGGGGCAGTTTAAGGTTGGACAGGGTGACAATGTGGGACAGTGGGATGACAATCAGGGCGGTATCCTTTGCTGGCGGGGGTCTTGACATGTTACTCTGTCTTCTTCCTGGATCTCAGGGCCCGCTTGCGGGGTGGTTCTCCTTATGCAGGGGGTGGGGTTCTGGTGTCCTGTTGGTCTGGTGTCGGGCCTCCTGTCCACTAGCGCCGGCGGAGGTGGTAGCCAGTTCTTGGTCCATGCTAGTGTCAGGGGCCCTTTGAGGTGCCACAGTGGTCCACAATGTGGTGATTAACTCATTCAGGGCCACTACGATGGTACCCATGGCGGAACTGATGTTTCTTAGTTACTCCCTGAACCTCATATACTGTTGCTCCTGCAGAAGCTGGATTTCCTGAAACCTGGCCAGGACTGTCGCCATCGTCTCCTGGGAGCGGTGGTATGCTCCCATGATGGAGGAGAGGGCCTCGTGGAGAGTGGGTTCCCTTGGCCTGTCCCCCCCGTCGCACAGCAGCCCTCCCAGTTCCCCTGTTTCCCTGGGCCTCCGTCCCCTGGACCGTGTGCCCACTACCACTGCCCCCAGGTCCCTGTTGTTGTTGGGTGGTAGGTTAGCCTGGGTTCCCTGTAGTGGTGGACACACCGCTGATTGACGTGTCCTGGGGACAGAGGTATGGGCCCGCTGGGTGGGTGCTGTGCTGGTGTTCCCAGAGGGGGGAAGGTCTGCTGTAGCTTGTGCCTGTCTGAGGGGAACCGAGTGTCCCGAGGTCCCCGATGGACCGGGCTGGTCATCTAGATCCAGGGAGACAGAGCTGCGGTCATCACTGTGGGCCTCTTCTGGGGGTGGAGTGGACATTTGTGGACCCTCCTGCGCGGTGACCTGGCGTTCGGGTCCTGCAGGGGTATAAAAGTATGGTTATTGCTTCTGTGTGTGCCAATGGCGTGCAATGGGTGGGTGCCCGTGTACCCCAGTGCTGGCATTCCTTTGTGGGGTCTGTTGTGACGGTGATTTGGGGGGGGGGTGATGGGTATGTGCATTGGGCATGCTTTGGTGATGGGTGTCCATGCTTTGGGGCCGCATGCAGGGCTAAGTTTTGGGATGGATGGGTTGTGATGGTGAGACATTTGCAAGGGGTAGTTGTGATGGGGGTGAGGGTGAGGGTGGGGGTATGAGTTGGCATGCAGGTGGGGTGGGGGGGATGAAGTAGTGAAGATGAGACTTACCAGAGTCCATTCCTCCACCGACTCCTGCGAGGCCCTCAGGATGCAGGATGTTCAAGACTTGCTCCTCCCATGTTGTAAATTCTGGGGGAGCAGGTGGGGGTCCGCCGCCAGTCCGCTGTACCGCGATGTCGTGCCTTGATACCATGGAACGCACCATCCCCCGTAGGTCGTTCCACCGCTTCCTGATGTCGTCCCAATTTCTTGGGTGATGTCCCACAGCGTTGACCCTGTCGACTATTCTGGTCCATAGCTCCATCTTCCTGGCAATGGTGGTGTGCTGCACCTGTGTCCTGAACAGCTGGGGCTCTACTAGTACGATTTCCTCCACCATGACCCTGAGTTCATCATCTGAGAACCTGGGGTGTCTTTGAGGTGCCATGGGGTGGTGTGGATGATGTGTGGGGTGGAGTGTGTAGTGATAGGTGGGGTGCTATTTAGTGGTGTGTTGTGTGAGGTGCGTGGAAGTTCTGTGGGTATTGGTATTGTGTGCCTGTGGATGCTTGGTAGTTGACTGTGGTGTCTCTCTCTCGCCTTCTCTCTGAATTTCTGGTCGTAGGGGTTTGTGGGTGATGTGGGTGTGTGTGTTATATTGTATTGGGTGTGTGGGAGTGGTGTGTGTATGTGTATCAGGTGTGTGTATTTCGAATTGCCCAATGTGGTAGTGTTTTGTACGAGTATGTGTATTTCGACCGCGGCGGTGTGTACCGCCATTAGAATACCGCAGTTGAAAGACCGCCGCGTGGATTCGTGGGTCGTAATGGCATGGGCGTATTTCTGTTGGCGTGACGGTGGAGGTTTGGTCATCGCCAGTTTATCGCTGACCTTTGGTGTGGCGGACTTTTGTGGATGTCGGTATTTTGGCGGTTTGCCTGTTGTGGGTCAGAATGACCGTGGCGGTTTACCGCGGCCGCGGCGGTGTTATGGCGGTCTTCTGTCTTCTACCGCCGAGGTTGGAATGACCGCCATTATGTCCTATAGATAGTGAGCTTTATAGACGAGATGGAAATCTTTACAAATTGATGATTCTAGAAGAGACTATTCTGCAAATGTATATTTTAGGTTTCTTTATGAGTACATTGACATGAATGCAAGGAATTACTATGTATGTATTCAATTGCCTGCCTCCGTTTCAGAGCACATCATTTACCATCACATTCCTTTGACATATGGAGTTTTTGGTAGTCTTTTGTTCAGCATATTTTATGGAGAAGGAATTTTTCAATATTTTACTCAAATTATGATTTAGGCCCTCATTATGAACCTAGCGGTAAACACCGTCGACCGCCGTGGCGACAGCGAACAGAAGACTGCCATTGGCGGTGAACAGAAACCCGCCATACATTGAATCAAAAATCTGAATCCAACAAAAATCACCCTGCCACCAGTCAGCGCCAGGACCTTGTCGGCAGAAATGCTGGACCTCCCACCCCGCCGAGCACATCATCTCCCCTCTGTCCAAATAATGATGCACAAATCACCGCGGCGGTCAGTGGAAGCCGAACGACCTTGGCGGTGCAGACCATCACGGGCGGCAAGTGGACCCAACAGTAAGAAGAGCACACTTTGAATAAGTTAGAAACCCACACACCTGACACACATCCCCAACACTATAAAACACTCACAGACACACCCCACAATCCTTTGCAACGAAAGTAGGCCAACTAAGACAGAGAACACCAGAAGCAGACACCGAACGCCACAATCCACAATACTTACACCCAACCACAATAGAGCACCCTCACCTAGATCCACACAAGACAGCATTCACAACACTCACCATGGCACCCCCCCAAACACCCACGCTTCACAGAAAGGGAGCTAAAGACCATGGTGGATGAGATCCTGAAGGTTGAGCCACGACTATTTGGGGCACAGGTGCAGCACACACCCATCGCCAGGAAGATGGAGCTATGGCAGACAATAGTCAACAGGGTCAATGCAGTGGGACACCATGGATGACATCCGCAAGAGATGGAACGACCTACAGGGGAAGGTCAGGGCCACGGCATCCAGCCACCACATTCCAGTCCAAAAGACTGGGGGAGGACCTCCACCAACACCACCGACTACACTGGGAGGAAAAGGTACTGGCCATCCTGCACCCTGCGGGCCTCAATGGACTCACTGGAGGAATGGACTCAGGTAAGTCATCTACAATTACCCCATATCCATCACACCTGTAATGCATGTACCACCCCACCCCTCCAACAGCCACCAGGACCACTACCCCACCCAGCCCACAAGCCCTTAATTCAGTCCCCCTGCATGCCCACAAACCTACTAACAGGCCCATATCCCTCACCCTTTGCACAGCCACCCACCCCTGAAAGGAAACACAATGGCCTACAGCACCCACAATGCACCTCCACATCCTAAGCTAAAAGCAATGCTGGCCACACCAAAGCATCCTGCATGTCCCCAACGTGTGTAACCTGCACAAACCCGCCCAGGCCTGTGCACCCCATCTGACCATGCTAATGTAACAGACATGTCCATTTCTCCCAACAGGCACCACCACCCATGCCACCCTGATGGACAGGACAAGGAGTGGCAGTGCCCCACATGGAGACAGAGGCACCTCCCAGGACACTGGGGATGGAACCCTGGACACTGACGATCATCCTGGCCCCTCACACAGTCCTGGACTGTCACCATCCAGCAGCCCCACCCACGATACCACTGACACCCCTATCACCCAGCCAATAACATCAGCCCAAGGCAACCATCCACACACCTGTGTATCCAGGCCATAGACTGGTGGAACACAATTACAGAGGCCACAGTCACCCACTACCAACAGGCAGGAAGACGATGGCCCCAGTGCAAGTCGTACAGCCAGACCTGTGCAGGGGACACAGGCACAGGGTGCTAGGCCCAGTGGGAGGGCATCAGTGGTGCATGGGGGAGGCCACAGGATGGATGCTGCAGCCCATGATGTGATTTCAGAGGTCGTGGGAGCATATCACCATACCCACGACAGATTGGCCCAGATAGTATCCACCCTGGAGCAGAGTCAGAGGATGCAGCAAACACATCACCCAGAGGCCATGGAGCAGTGGAAAATGCACAATGGCCAGCATAGCAGGTGAACTGCTGCAGCTTGTCCAAACACAGACTGAGGCCCAAACAGAACAGGAAGCCCCCACTATAGCACAGGATACAGAGCGGACAACAAGAGCATCAGCAGCAACTTCACATGTGCCACCCTCTGAGGACACACAGGGGACATCCATCTCAACCCCTACAGGCCAACAACAGGCACCCAAATAGACCCTCAGGCCAAGGTATGGCACAGGAACACACTAAGAAGTGACTCTGCCAAAAACTGTCCCCCAAGTGTCCCACTTAATCAACCACCAAACAGTGCTACAAATACTACAAACTTGTGTAAGCATGGAATGACCTACCAATACTGCCATCAATGCTGCAAACATGTTGCTATATTGGACAACTACCATTAGCCCACTCCCATCACTGTAATCTGCATGATTCAATCCCTGCACCAAATAAAACATCTTTTCACCTGTTACAATGCCCCCTGTCATTAAGTTTGAACAAAGTGAAGTATGGATGCAACTGGATGATAACTCCTTTATTGGTATCTGAGTAGCATGAAAAGCACCACACGCCTTACATGTTGCTGTGTCTACATATGTGTTGCAATATTAGACTAAATTGTAATCTGTCCTATACAGACCTGGTCAAAGTAGCAATTAGTATTGACCCGACTCCCCCCCAGATGACAAGGCACACTAACAGTATGATCCACAGACACCAATCTCATTCAATTGCCCTGCATAGTTACTGGAAGTAGAGTTGTATCAGTTGGGTCCTGGAATTTACATCTTCCCCTTCCTCATCATCACCATCACTCTCATCCCCTCTCTGAGGAAGCTGGTCTGGATATACAGCACCCTCCTCCTCCAAGAGGGGGATATAATTTCTCACAGCCACGTTGTGCAGCATGCAGCAGGCTACCACTATTCTACACACCTTTTCAGGCCCATAGGCCAGGGAACCACCAGAGATATGTAGACAAAGGAATCTAGCCTTCAGGAGACTTATTGTGCGCTCTATCACCCTCTCAGTACGTCCATGGGCCTCATTGTAATTCCTCTCTGCATCTGTTCCAGGATTCCTCACTGGTGTCGCCTAGAAAAAGGTGCAAAACAGAACTTTCATTGAGAAGCCTCAGAGGCAGACAGACTGGCTGTCTGCTAGGTGGCAATAAGTGACAGAAACACCTACTCTTGATCCACCCTCCGTCCTCTTGTAGTTGTTCCATATTTTTTGGCACACTACTGTTCCTCAGCACAAATGAATCATGGACTGAACCAGGGAACATGGCATTCACATGTGTGATGTACTGGTCTGCAGTACACACCAATTGAATGTTCATGGAATGAAAGTTCTTTCTGTTTCTGTACACCTGTTTACTGACTCTCGGGGGGATGATAGCTATGTGGGTGCCATCGATAGCACCTATCACATGGGGTATGTTGGCAAAGGCAGAAAAGTCCGACTTGATGGCAGGGAGGTCAGCACTTTGGGGAAACCTCACATAGGACTGCAGGTGTCTTACAAATACATTCAGGAATCTTGACAGTATAATGCTAAACATTAGCTGTGAAAAACCTGCACCCATGCCCACTGTCACTTGAAATGAGCCTGTGGTCAGGAAATGGAGTGCAGACAGCACCTTCACTTCAGTAGGGATGTCATGCTGATAACGATTTGCCAGAGTCAGTGCAGGATGCAGTAATGCACAAATTTCAAGAATAGTTGCACAATTGAGTCTGTAATTGATAATGATGTGACGCTCCAGCATGGTCCGCAAATCCACAAGTGGTCTGTACAACGATAGGGCCCTTCCTCGCCACGGGGTCTGTACCTAGGAGGAGTTGAAAACACGTGTGAGGAACACCCATACATCATCAAACATTGTTATTCATTCAGCACTGCTGGCATGATTGTTGTCAACACTAATACATAGTGTGTGTGACATAACAGCAATATGACTACAAGGATAGATCAGGGCTGGTCAGGTGAGGTAATGTTAATTGTCACATGCCTATGGGTGTTTGAGGAACAATAGGGCCTGCATTGTGCAGATGAGAGTTTTACAAATGTGTAGTTTTTACCAAAATGTCTGCCCCCTGTAATCCAGAACTGTCGTTGTGGAAGTGACCTCATATCTCCAGCGGTTGACGTAACAGCGTAAGGCAGTGTTTACCGCCGTTTACCGCCGTGCGCAAATTCATTGGTTAACATAGATGTCAATGGGGAATCCTAGCGTATCATGATCGCTGCCGGCGGTGACAGTGCACACCGCTGCGGTACATACGCAAACTCATCACCCCAACTTCACTTGACTCCCTGATCTCGTGCAAGCAGGTACTCCACTGAGTGTACTGCTGGTCATGGAAGTGGCAAGTGTAGCAGGGGAAAGGGCCACGGCCTTCACCCAAGAGAAATTGGAGATGCTTGTGGATGGGGTACGCCAAGCTCTACGGACGGCCAGAGGTACGGGCAAGTAGGAGGATTGGGGGCCATGGATGTGTGTAGTGGTTGGTGTTGGCTGCATACATGTGTGCACCTCTGACTCTGGATGGTCCAGGGTTCCTGACATGCTGCATGTGTGTGTGCTGTTAGTCGTTTTGAACTGTCCGTCCCGTAGTGGACGTATAGCCAGCTGTATATGATTGGCCAGTGTCTGACCTCTGTGTTACATTTCTGTGTGTCCGTTATAGGTAAGTGCCCACCAGAAGAGAGGACTTTAGCATGCCATCGCCAAGGAGGTGCAGACCCTGGGGGTCTACAACCAGCGGAGCACCCACTGCAGTAAAAGGTGGGAGGACCTGCAGCGCTGGGCGCAAAAGATCTGGGAGGCCCAGCTGGGGAAGTCCTCCCAATGGGGAAGGGGTGTCCGTCAGGCACTGACCCCCCTTATGTAACGCATCCTGGCCATGGCGTACCGGGAACTGGATGGGCGCTTGAAGGCTGCACGGCAGTCACAAGGAAGTGAGTACACATACCATATTTTTGACCCTTGATGGATGTGTGTGTGTGTGTGTGCATTTGGATTTATGCTGCCTAGTTGCAGGGGCTATGACTGATGTCCATCTACATTATGGCCCCCGTGGGGAGTAGGGGTGTTTTTTTGTCAGGTCTACTACACGTCAGGTCCTTAAGTTATTTGGGGGAATGGCTGTAGAGCATGGTTCTGGCTACTAGTCAGGGGCATAGCCATGTGTATAGCAGTAGGTGCTGTCTGTTGGAGGGTTTTCTGGGTGGATGTATGTGTGAACCACAATTGTACCTCCATTCAGCTATTTACAAAATCTCTCCTTTTTGTCCCCCCATCCCTGTTCTCTTGTGTTGTCTGGGTACAGCAACAATCAGCATCATCTTGCGAGGGAACTGAGGCACCGGCGAGTGGGGATGCAGCCGCCCACGGATCCTCGGAGGCAGAGTCGTCCAACGCCAAGAGGACCAGTGGGTTGGAGGGCGAGGGGAGTACCATGGGGGAGGCAACTACCACTGGAGGTATTGGCTCTAAAACCTCCTCCGATGGGAGCTCCCTGGCGGTGGCGGACCCTAGTGTGCTCACACCTACTGTGTCATCTTCCGCCACCCCATACCACCACAGCACTCCCAGTTGCTCCCCACTGAGTTACCCGTGCCCGCTCACCCAGAAGGATGCGCATCTCCTTCACCCCAGACAACCATTGTCAATGCCATCCAGGGGCTAGCATCAGAGATGCAGCAGACCAATGCCAATCTGGATGGCATTCAGGTTGCTGTGTCTGGCCTACAGAGATCTTTTCAGGCTCTGGCCTCCTCTTGGACGGCAGCCAGTGTCCCTGGCCATTCCGTCCCCCCTCCAACCTCCTCTACCCTTTCCAGCACCCCACTCCCTTCACCCGTCCAAAGCACACATTCTGATACGCAGGCACACACCTCAACACACAAGAAGCACACTTCAAAACACAAGCACCACACCTCCCACCACAAGCATATACACAGCCAACATACACATGTACACACAACAACATCCACTTCCCCCAGTGTCTCCACCTCTTCTGCCTCCCTGTCTGTCCCCAGTACATGCACACCCCCAGGCACTGCACGTTGATTCACTATTGCTGACCCTATTCCTGCAGTCACCACAATAACACACATCCATTCATGCCCCCCAGACATCACACCTGCACTCACCACAACTACTTTAGTTGACACATGCAGCACACTCACCAGACTTGCAGACAACATACATTCACACTGGCAGCATGTCTTGTCCCACTGTGTCTACCCCCCTCCCAAGACACTGTAATGCACCAAAACACCCACCCATCACACATCCACCACACCTCAGAATACTGTACAGTCACCTGCACCCACTTCACGCACACCTACACCACCACTCTCTCTACCTCTACTCCCACGCCTTCCTCCAGGTCCACCCCAATTGCACCTAAGAAACTTTTCCTCTCCCGTGTTGACCTATTCCAATCCACTGGCTCACCCTCTATTGTGACTAAATGTGCACACCTCCTTTCCCTGTCCACTCCTTCCATGTCACAGCCTGCCCCTGTCTGCCCTTCACATTCCCGTGCCCCTTCCCCAGAGAGGAAGAAGCCCCCTGCTGAACCTGTTCCAGAGCGACTGTCCATTGGCCTTCTATGCACTTTGGTTGCTCAGTGAGCATATTAAAGGTTAATGTGTGGCCTGTGTTGTTGGAGGCACACTCTGGATCCGTGGTCTAACGTTTCATTGTTTGTCGGTGTGGGGCACATGTATGCACTTTGGGCAGGTTGGATTTGCCTTGTGTTGGGTAAATACCTCTTGCTGTGGGGTCTATGGCTTGTGCTGCTGTGAAGGGTTGTGGGAGCGTTGCAGGATGGGTGGAGTGGGTAGGTATGTAACTGTGCCCTTTCTTCCTTTGTTGAGTAGGTTGCAATACTTACCGTCGTCGTCTTCGTCAGCGGTCTCGGTCATGGAGGTATATGGCAAGGAGCAGGGCTGGCACGATCTGCAGCTCTCTAGCCATATCTGCTTCGACGTGTTGTGTCGTTTCCATATGGCTTTGCGTGGAGGTGGTTCCCGCCCTGGAACTGACAGCGGTCTAGTGGTTCATTATTTGATTTGATAGGCAGGTAGGGCCTTTCCACCGGCCTCTGGGCGGGCTCTTCTGTCGTTGTCGGCACTCCTCTACTGGTGGTGAGTGGTTTACAGGATGCCATTGTTTCAGTTGGTTCATTATTTGGCGGTACGGACCGCACGTCTGTTGGCGGGTGTTACTGCCACCGCCGGCGGTGCGGTGTTTACCGCTGTGTTAATAATGAGGGCCTTAGTACTTCCAGAAGTTCCCTTTCTTTAAACATTTGAATAAGAATCTTTATTTTGAGGATGCAGAAATAAGAGGGAAATATTTTGTGTCACTAAAGCCTTTAGGCACTGCTCTTGTAATCAAAGTTCTTTCCTTAGGATCCAGGTAGCCAGTGTAAGTTGGATGGAGGTTATAGATTAATTTAAAAGGTTACATGATAAGCTTCAAGTTACTTAATAATGAAACCCCACCAGAAGCAGCATACTCAGTCCACTCTCTCTGTCAGACTCCGCCAGTCATTCACCAACATTCCATGACATCACACACTGGCTGAGCAGAGCAATGGGCAATGGTGGTGTACACAAAATGCATCACAAGCATTGCAGATTAAAACACATCTCCTTCCTTTAGAAAAAAAATAAAAGGGCAAACAGAGGGCATGGCCAACCAACATGGCTGACTGGTGGTAAACCCCCCGAGCTCTGCTGCATTCAGGCACAATATAGGAGCAGCAGGGGTCCCTGACAGACTGATTTGCCAGATTTGCGATGCCCTGTAGCTAGTGTGGTAGGCGGAAACACTTTACAATGGCGGCCTCCAGGGACAGTTCATGATTGGAATAGTGTGGAGCATGGAGTAGAGGCCTGCTGAGGCTTCCTTCTACACTGGCACTGAACAAACTGCCTTTCAGATGGCCTCCCCCTAGACATAGACAACTGAAGGTCCACATTGTCTTGTGACACATTCAAGTCCCCAACGTAAAGGCAGTTCTCAATGCCACTTAGGAGAGAGCCCAACCTGGAGCCGGAGAGTCTGTATCATGGGGATTAATAGCTCCACCCCTGTGGCGACACTGGGGGGCCCTGAGTGTACATAGGGGAAGGACAATGACAAGGGGGAATGGACAGCCTGGCACCCAGAGTTGAGGGCTCATTGCTCTGTGGCATGAGAATACTTGATACTATTGACCAACCAACATGCATGGAGTCTTAGATTTTGTCTTCTCCTTTTTTGAGGCGAACCCTGCTTTCTGCAGCACCCTGTCCACATTTTATGCAGTGACTTATTTGGAAGAGGCAACTGCCTAGCATTGACAAAGGAACTGCTCAGTCCCTACCAGCCAGGCAGGGAGCAGTATCAACCATTCACCTGTCCCCAACTGCTTGCTTAGACCCCTGCCTGAAACTTACATGCCTCCAAAAAAGGCACAGCATAACCAAATATCCAGCTACCTCTAAGCAACAGAAACCTAGAGAAGTGCTCTCTCCTGCTCCTGGAGACACAGCCATGGCACTAACCAGAAATGACATACAGATCTCCTTATGAGACTTCAAGAAGAAATTGAGAGAGGAACTGAACATGGACCTGTCCCATTTCCTGGACACCCTTCGATCCAACATCAACACCAAACTCTTGACACTACAAGACGTAGATTTGGAGTGGGTTGAAACACTGGACTTGGAAACTAAATGCCAATCCTTAGAGCAAAGAGTAAAATGACTACAAGGCTCCTCTGTGCAACTCCAAGACCAGTTGCACACCACTCTCTTCAAATGTCAAGACTTACAAAATTGCTCCAGAAGGGGTAATATCCTCCTACGAAATTTGGAGTAAGGTGCGGAGGGCCCTGACTTGGAAGCATTTGCAGTGGGTTTGTTCTCTGAGGTTCTTGGTGATGACCAGGTCAAGGTCAAGCATGATTGAGTTCACCGAGTGGGCCCCCCAATAGTCAGTGAGAGAAGGTGTCCCATGGATGTCTTTGCCAAGCTGCACTCCTTCAAAGTAAAGGAAGCGATCCTTCAATCTGCGAGGAAAAAGGATTCGGTCTCTTTCCACGGGGCAACAATCTCTCTCTTTCAAGACATAGCCCCATCTACTCTTGCCAGACGACTCCAATTTTGCCCGGTCTTGTAAAAGCTATGCCTCGACCACATCAAATGCAGGTGGGCCTACCCCTTTGGCCTTGCATTTGACTTTCAAAACAAATCATGCCACTTCACGACAGTGGCAGAGGCGGCCACCCTGCTGGGAATACCACTCCCGGAGACCAGAGCAGATGAGAGGCCCCCCTACAGACCATCCACAAGTTTGATGTCGGGAACAGAAAAAGATCAATGGCTAGAACAGAGATGTTCAAAAAGCCTGGAATAATGAAACTGCTTAAAGAATTCACTGTGAGTTGCTGGCTTTGCTTTTTCTTCCCGTTTATATAACCTGTTGGGAGTGCGCTTTCACATGAGGACAACTTCGTTTTTGATATATATATATATAATATATCACATATGCAGTGAAGTGCGACCTGTGTGCCCACACCGATGGGAGTTAAGACTGTCTTATCTAGTTTGGGAATCAAATTCCCACTTGTTCTTGTTTGTTTCTTTATGCTTGAATTCCATGAGTGAACACTCGTTAATCTGTTGGGTGGGACAGGATCCGGGGCAGCTCCCCTCATTGTCTATGGAAGTGAGGCAATGTTAGGGCAGTGGAATTTGGGAATTTAGTGCTGTAGTCATTACTTACCTTCCTAGTGACCTGACATCATGCTGTTGACTATGCTAACATTGAATGTTAAGGGACTTAACTCCCCTATCAAGAGCCACCAACTGTGGAAATATATTTTAGACAGGAAGCTAGACTTAATAGCTTTATAAGAGACTCACCTCAAGAGAATTGAGGACCATAGACAACACCACAAGGCATATCCCTTGATATATAAATCCTCAGCCCTCAACAAGCATAATGGGGTAGCCCTTCTTTTCCACACGTCACTTAAATTCCAATCTACAGGCTGTAAATCAGATTAAGAAAGGAGGTTCCTGATGGTGAAAGGGAACATAACAGGTTGAATTTGTACGGTGCCAACTGTCTAGGCTTCCAACACTGCCCAGTCCACATTTTTACAATCTTGTCATACTCTCTTGGGGGAGTTTGCTGAAGGGGAGGTACTCCTAATGGGAGACTGTAACCTGTTACGGGACCCAGATCTTGATAGCACTCACCGCATCACACTCTCACTAGAAATTTTCCCAAAGTCCTAAAACAAACATTTCACTCCTCGGGCATCATAGATGCCTAGAGGACTCTACACCCAGAGGTTCATGACTACACCTTCTTCTCCCTCTCCCACCGCATATACTCATGCATTGATCATATTTTCGTGAGTCAATCTTTCAAACAATCTATGCTATACTCACCCCTGTTGCTTTGACTTTGGAGTGGACCTCTCCTACACCTAAACACCGCAGGTGGTTCTTCCCCAATTCGCTTATTAGGGATCACCTCTTTCGAGGTGAATAGAGCAAGGCTATCAGGGACTTCTTTGCAAAGAACAACCCATGTGACACTAATGTATCTAATACATGGGATGCCTCTAAAGCAGTTCTTAGGGGGAAATGTATTTCACTCCAGGCCACATTATCCAAACAAAAAAACAGAGACAGGTTAGAGTTAGAAGAGGAGCTGCAGCCAGCAGAACGGGCTCACAAAGACAATCCCTCCTTATCTCAAAAACAGAAAGTCACTGCACTGAGAGGCAAACTAAATGCAATGTATTTAAACGGGGCTGAATTCACTCTGTTGCACCTCAAACTTGGGACTTATGACTAAGGAAATAAGGTAGGTTCCTGTCTGGCTAGCTAACTACAAATCAAACATGAAAAGGAATACATAGGCCATATCTTCCTAGAAGGAGGGGGTGGCCACATCAGAAACTGACAAAGCTATGGCCTTCTGAGACTTCTATTGGAGATTCTGGCCCTCATTATGATATTGGCGTGGACACCCATCAAAAGCATGCACAGCATAGGGAAACTAACAATCACACAATACATCACCATGCACAAACAAAGGTGGCAGGGCAACAGCAACGATAGAGGGGAAGCCAGGTATGTACAAAATATCACAAACATGAAGCATAATACATCACTTACATCCCCAGAGGTGCTCCAGCCAATGCCAGCAGAGAGGAGGTGCCACGACTATCCAGTCCCCCAACAGAAGATGCCCCCAGTGATGACAGTAACTCTGGACTTCAGCATCTGGACCAACAACCTGGCCCATCAGGGACCACTGGACAGTCGGTCACCCAAGCCCACTCACAGTCCACCACAGAGCTTCCCCCATCACTATCCAACACCACAGCACCCACCCAGCGTACCCACACCTCTGTCCTCAGGACACGTCAATCAGCAGTGTGCCCACCTGTACAGGGACCTCATACCTAAGACAATCAGGGACCTGGAGTCAGTGGCAGTGGGCACATCGTTCAGGGGATAGAGGCACAGGCCATATGGGACACTGGGAGGACCACTGTGCACCAGGGGGAGGACAGGCCCAGGGAACCGACTCTCCAGGAGGCACTCACTGAGAATCTGAGAGCCTACCAACATTCCCAGGACACGATGGGCCAGATTCTTGACAACGTGCAGGAGAAGAGGGGGCTGCAGGAGGAATAGTATCAGGGGATCAGGGAGGACTTGCAGGCCATCAACACCCCTTTGATCTCCATAGCAGGGGTGATGGCAGACACGGCCAGCATCATGAGGGAAGCAACAGCACACCATTGAGCCCCTACCATTGGCCAGTCCATTGACCAGCCACCCACTTCTGCTGCAGCTAGTGGGAAGGAGGCCCCGCCACAGGACCCACAGGCCACCAACACCCCTCCCCCTGCAGAAGGTGAACCACCCTACAAGTGTTACCTGCGACCCAGATAGAAGCCAGAGACACTTGCCAAGACCACCACCAGGAAATGAGACTCACCTGATTGTCCCCCTTGTGTCCCACGCTGTTACCCTGCCCACTTTGAACTGCCTTTTCTCCCCATCCTATGGCCCTTTGGACACTGCACCTGTTCAACAAACAGACTGGAGCAATACTTTCCTCCATTATCACCCCATTCAATTGAATTTGTCCTTCAATTTCAGAGCACTACAATAAACACCCTTGAACACAACTTGACTACTAGTATTTTATGTGATCAAAATGTGCATTAATGGAAACAGTCACATCTAGTGCAAATTACCTGAACACTGTGAGAGCACAGAAATAATGACCTGTAGTTGTCTGTACTCATCACGTTAGTGCACAGTTGTGATCTCACCAACATCTGTAAAATGACAGGCCATAGGTGACAGTAAGCTGAGATGCAATGGAAGTTAGTGTCATCATGCTACTGCCACACAGAAAACATCAATAGTCAGACAAATGGTCAGTTGCACTGTCTCACCTGTGTGTCATTGGAAGTATTGGCACATAACTGATGTTCTGTTGTCATCATCGTCATCCTCTGCCTCCTCATCCTCACTGTCCTCAGGGTCCACTGCTGCCACAGGGGCATCTCCAGTCTCCTCCTCCTGCAGAAAAGGTACATGCCATCTGAGGGTCAGGTTGTGCAACATGCAGCATGTCACTACCATCTGGCAGACCATCCCGGGAGAGTAGTACATGGATCCACCAGTCAGATGGAGGCACCTGAACCTGGCCTTCAGGAGGGCGTAGGTCCTCTCTATAATTCTTCTTGTTCATCCATGTGCCTCATTGTAACATTCCAGTGCCCTTGTCCTGGCATTCCTCACAGGAGTCAGTAGCCATGAGAGGTTGGGGTAACGAGAGTCACCTGCAAATATCGAGGGACGGCTGTTAGCCACACTCTAACCCTTAGGGCCCACACCATACCCATACCCCAACATCCACTGTCTAGGAACCAGGGCTCACCTATTAACCACACCCGGTGCCTCTGGAGTTGAGCTATCACATATGGGATGCTGGTACTCCTCAGGATAAGGGCACCATGCACAGACCCAGGATACTTTACATTGACATGGGAGATGTACTGGTCCGCCAGGCACACTATCTTCACATTCATTGAGTGAAAGCTCTTTCAATTTCAGAACACCTGTTCATTTCTCAGAGGGGAGACAAATGCAATATGTGTACCATCAATTGCCACGATAATGTTGGGGATATGTCCCATTGCATAGAAATCAGCCTTCACTGTGGCCAAATCTTCCACCTGTGGGAAAACAATATAGCTGCGCATGTGTTTAATCAGGGCAGACAACACTCTGGTTAGCACTATTGAGAACATTGGCTGTGACATTCCTGCTGCCAAGCCCACTGTCACTTGGAAGGAGCCAGTTGCCAGGAAATGGAGCACTGATAGCACTTGCACAAGAGGGGGAATCCCGGTGGGGTGACGGTTAGCAGATACCAGGTCAAGTTCCAATTGGGCACACAGCTCTGTGACTGTGGCCCTGTCCAGTCTATGGGTGAAGATAATGTGCCTGTCTTTCATTGTTGCCCAGTCCAACAGGGGTCTGTACACGGGGGGATGTCTCCATCTCCTATTCATCCGCAGCGGTTGCAATCTGTGGGGCAAAATGGTGAGTAGCTGGTCAGTATCTCATATTTCCAAACACTACACTTCATTGCATGTTGTGATTGTAACAGTATATTGTTCGATAGGTCCAAATGGTGCTTATGTGCATTGTGACGCAGTTAGGTGCCATAGCCTGCCCCCCCACGAAATGGTGTCCATCTGTCCTGTATGGAGAGACAGGTGGAAATGAGGTAATTCCACCTACGTTGTGTGCCGTTGCGGGAGGCAATCGAGAACTGCCGTGGAACTCCTCATTGGTTATCATTGGGCCCAATCGGTTACAGTAGCCAATGGTGATGTACACCGGCGGTGATGGTACGCACCGCTGAGGACGTGACCAACATTTTCTGTCTATTCACTCACTTGCTACCTGACCTTCAACAGGAGAGGACCTCCACTGCATGTGCTGCTGTGACCTGTGTCTGGAATTGACCATGGCTCATCTCACTGGGGAAAGGGCACCTGCCTTCACCGCGGCAGAATTTGAGAGACTGGTGGATGGGGTCCTACCCCATACCGAATGCTGTATGGGCCTCCAGACCAACAGGTGAGTACACCGTGAGCACGATGCATGGGGCATGAATGCATGGAGTACTGTATTTGAAGGCCTCATGTAGGGTGAGGTTGGTGGAAGGGCCCTGTGCAGTGTGCTGCATGTATGTGTGGCCATGTCTGTGCGAAAGGGGATGTGAAGGGCTATGGTGGGCCATGAGTGTAACAGGCAGGATGGTAGGACTAATATCTTTCCCTGTGTCCATTTCCCTGCAGGTCAGCACCCATCAGAAAAAGTGGATATGGCGTGCCATTGCCAAAGAAGTGCAGACCCTGGGGGTCTACGACAGGCGGAGCACCCAATGTCAGAAACGGAGGGAGGACCTAAGATGCTGGGCACAGAAGACGGTGGAGGCCCAGCTAGGGATGGCCTCACAACGAGGAAGGGGTGCCCGTCGAACCCTGACCCCCCTGATGGCCTGCATACTGGTGGTGGCCTATCCGGAGCTGGATAGGCATCTGGGGGCATCTCAGCAGCCACAAGGGGGTTAGTACAGTGCCCCAATATACTAGTTGTGCGTGGCGGTGTGCAATCGGGATGGGGGATGTGGGCCTGTGGGTGTCCCTATGCCAGGCCGGACATAGCAGGGTAGGTCCCATGTTGGGCAGGGTCTGATATAAACTTCCTCCAACCAAGCTAGTAGGCATCCACTAGTGGGCAGGGGTCTGTGGGTCTCAGATATGCTGCAATTGGTGGGTGGTGTCCATGGGCTGGTGACTAGCATTGTGACTGGTACTGCATTGCCTAGTGCATAGGACTGTTTCCTGTGTGTGAGTGTGTGTACGCCAATGGTGGTGTTGTTGGTGCCATTGACCAAGTGTACCCTTTGTCTCGTCGACCCTCTTTTTGTTTTGTCACCCTGTCCTTATGTGCATTAGCATCATCTGGCGGAGGAGCAGAGGCACCGGCGCTGGAGGGAGCTGCATCCCACAGGGCCCAGGAGGCCGACTCCACCAATGGTGAGGGCAACAGTGGGACAAAGGGTGAGGAGAGCACCATGGCAGAGACTGGAGGGGACAGTTCAGACAGTGATAGCTCCTCTGATGGAAGCTCCCTGGTGGTGGTGGACACCTCTGTGCCCAACCCAACTACAGGTACAGCTGCCACCCCCCATACCAGCACCGCCCTCCCAGCAGCCTCTCAGCAAGTTTCCCATGCCCGCTGACCCAGGAGGGTAGGCATCTCCTTCGCCCCAGGCACCTCAGGCCTTGCCCCAGTTAGCCCCGCTACCCTGAGTGAGGAGGCTATTGACCTCCTGTGATCCATCTCTGTTGGGCAGTCAACCATTGTGAATGCTATCCAGGAGCTGGCAGCCCAAATGCAACAGACAAATGCATTCCTGGAGGGCATTCACACTGGCATGGCGGCCCAACAGAGATCAGTCCAAGCTCTGGCCTCCTCTCTGATGGCAGCCTTTGTCCCTGTTTCTATCCTCCCCCTCCAACTTTCAGTACCCAATCCCATTCCCCTCAACCCCAACCTATCCCAAGCACACAGGCAGACCAGCATGCACACAAGTCAACACACAGGAGTGGTTCAGCAAACACAAGCACCACACATCATCCCACAGGCACTCACACAAACACCATCCAGAATCAGACATACCAACGTCCACAGCATCCACTGCGTCCCCCTCCTCCTCCTCGTCCACCTCCTTCTCAGTTGTGTTTATACTCCTGCATCCACTACATCCTCATCCACTCCCACTATCAGCATCACGCCTAACACTACACGCCCCTCACTGGCAGTCACCACCCCCACATCCATGCACACGTCCCCTGTGTCCTCTCCAACTGTGTCTGTGCCCCCTCCTCCCAAAGTACACAAATGCAACACTCTGACACCCAACAGCCATCCACCTCACAACAGCATCCAGCCCACGCACCTGCACCCAAACACAGCAGACTGACACCTCCTACAACCACTTCCTCTTCCTCCACTCCCAAACCTTTACCCTCTTCCCACCCCAATGTACATAAGAAGCTTTTCCTCTCCACCGTTGACCTCTTCCCTACCACTCCGCCCCGTCCTTCATGTCGGGTCAGGGTGGTCAGAACCCAGGCGAGCACCTCAGCCACCCAGTACACAGACACAGTAGTGTCAACAGCTACTTCAGTTGGGAGAGGATACCGGGCACCAGGCAGCAACACTGAAAGGGTGCCTGCACCAGGTGCTGCAAGGAAGGCTAAGGAGGCACCACCAGCTGTGTCAAGGAAGGGCAAGGAGGCACCCCCAGCTGCTTCAAGAAAGGGCAAGGAAGCACCCCCAGCTGCTATAGGGAATGGCAAGGAGGCACCCCAGCTGCTACAGGGTAGGGCAAGGAGCAATCCCTGGCCACTGACAGGAAGAGCAAGGGGCCTGCACCAGCAGGCAGGAAGGACAGAAGGCCTGGTGCTGGGACTCTTTCGGAGCCCCCACCACCAACCAAGGTGGATCAGCCGTCTGAGGCTGCGGGGGAAGGGCTGGAGCCTCCCCCCACCACTGGCAGCACCGCCACCAGCACTGCCACCAGCACCACTGCCAGCAGCAGCAGCCCCGGCCCCAGTGGGCAGCTGTCCGAGGCCACAGAGGAAAGGCTGGAGCTTCCACCCACCAATGCCAGCACGCCACCAGCACCACTGCCAGCAGCAGCAGCCCCAGTGGGCAGCCGTCACTGCCAGCACTGCCAACAGCACCACCACCAGCACCGCCACCACCACCAGCACCACTGCCAGCAACCGCAGCCCCAGTGGGCAGCCGTCCGAGACTGCAGGGGAAGGGCTAAAGCCTCCCCCCACCACTACCAGCATAACCACCGTCACCACTGAGGAGCCGTCACTGCCGGCGGACAGTGTGTAGTCCTGTATCCATGGGCTGTTGTGCAGCCTGGCCCCTGCAAATCCTGTGGATCTGACACCCAGGTGAGAGACTGTGACCTTGCACTCCCAAGATCTGCATCACAGGGCACAATGCCCCCTCCAGAACCAGTGGAAGAAGCCATCCACTCTCCTGATCCTCCACAGGAAGAAGCACACTGGGCACAATGACCCCTCCGGAACCAGTGGAAGAAGCCATCCACTCACCCCATCCTCAACAGGAAGAAGCACAATGGGTACAATTCCCCCTCCAGAACCAGTGGAGGAAGCCATCCACTTGAGAGACTGTGGCCTTGCACTCCCCAGGACCAAGCAGTGGGCAAACCACCCACTAGAGAGACTGTGGCCTTGCACTCCCCAGGACCAAGTAGTGGGAAAACCCCCCACTTGTGAGACTGTGGCCTTGCACTCCCCAGGACCAAGCAGTGGGCAAACCGCCCACTTGAGAGACTGTGGCCTTGCACTCCCATGACCAAGCAGTGGGCAAACCACCCACTTGAGAGACTGTGGCCTTGGACTCCCCAGGACAGTACACAAGGCATCTTGCCCCCTCCAGGACCAGTGGTGTTGTACCATTTTCTGGCTGAGGTCCCCCCCTATTCCCCGTCCCCCTGACGTGCCTGTGTATTTTCAACTTGATGCCCCTGCAGTGTTCTCTCCCTGTTGTTGCAGGAGTGAGTGAGGTAGGGCCTTGGCCTACATGTTGTGACCCAGTGGCCCACGGATATTGAGGACTGGGCAGTGTCCCTACATTTGTAAATAGGTATATACGTTTTGATTTTTATGCACTTATTCATAGTATTTTATTGTAATACACTCACTTTCTTCAAATAATTTTGTCCTTGCATTATTCCTGAAGGGTATGGGGTAGATATGTTATGCTGCTGCTTCTGGTTGTGTGTATGGTGTTGGGGGTGGGGTTGTGTGTGTTGCGTGTGTGTGTCACTCTCTTTTTCCTCCCCCCTCCCTTGTGTGCTAGGCAGAAGTACTCACCGTGGTCGTCTTTGCTGGTGTGGGTGTTCATAATATAGAAGAAGGTAGACAAGCAAGGGAAAAATTTGCAACTCGGGCTCCATGGTGTTGTGGTTATTCGATGAGTCTACAGAGGTGATTCCTTTGACTTCTGAGTTCTGTTTCTGCCAGGCTTTTGATGGCATTGGTACCGCCCTGGAAAAGGTGGCGGATAGGCCGGTCATAATAGAGTGGACAGCTACATTGTCTTCCATCTGGCTGTTGGCGGTTATCGCCGTGGTGCTTGTTGATTCCACCCTGGAGGTCGGTGTGTTAAAGTGGCTGTCTGTCTGCGAGGTTTCTGCCGTGGTCATGAATTCCATTTTTGTTACCGCTGGCCTGTTGGCGGTATTACCGCCGCTTTATCACTGACCGCCAGGGTTGTAATGAGGGCCAAAGAGCTGTTAGGGGACAGTGGCAGCTTCCTGTGCTTCCTCACACACACAGCAGGATAGGTAAAAAGGCAGCAGCAATGCCAGATCCCCAGTGTAGGAAATATGCATCGCGTGCTTCCCTGTGCACTGTCTCTTCTTCGTATTACTCAAAGTTGCTGACATTTATTCCCTTTACAAAAGTCAAAATAATTCATATTATGAGTGCTTGGTGAAAAAGCTAAGCTTTGCATTTTTTAAACTAACCAAATTATAATAAAAGACCTAAATTATAAAGAGTGAATATGGTAAAATACAATTTAAAGCTTACCAAATGATTTCATTTTTATAAAAAAAAAATCAAAAGTAAAATAAAGTCTGAGGGCCTCATTACGAGTTTGGCAGTCGGACCACCAGACTGCCATGTTGACGGTCCCAGAAGGACAGCCATTTTGGCGGTCTTACAGACCGTCGTATTACAAGTCAAACAGGTAGGACCACCAAGCAAAAAAGCCAGACCGGTAGTAGTGCAGAGCCCTGGAAATAGGCAGTCCACCCTCCAGCCCCATCAACACAGCGACCAACCACTGACCGTATTACAAGTCTAAAGTCGCAGTGGCGGGCACCCATGGCGGTTAGCCAATGGCAGTCCGTTCCACTGCGGTTCGTTGTCACCAAAGTAATACACAATGGCACATTGGATGGATTTGAAAACAACACAGCTGACACACACTGCCACAGTTGACACACCTGCAAAGGACACTATAAAACACAACCCTTCACACACCACAATCCTTTGCATTTACACTGCAAGACAACGAAGCCTGAGCACCTTTTTTTGTAGAGTTCATAGATTAGGACCCCTTTTTTCTACCATCACATTGAACACCTGCACACACTTTTGTCATTCACACCTATTGCACTTACCCTCTTTTGTAAGTCACTCCCACCCATTTTTATGTAGTTCCCACAAGTCCTGTTGAAAAAATCCCCATCTCTCTGAAGACGAGTTAAGACCCATGGTGGATGAAATCATAAAAGTAGAACCACAATTGTTTGGAACACAAGTCCAGCATACTCCTCTCAGTAGGAAAATGGAACTCCAGGAGAGTATAATTGACAGAGTGAATGGTGTGGGCACCACCCTGCACATAAGGGAGGACATCAGGAAGAGATGGAACAACCTAAGGGGCAAGGTCCCTTCCCTGGCCTCCAGGCACCAGCTGAAGGCCAAGAAGATGAGCAGTAGCCTTCCAAGTGCCCCATTACACCATTTTTCCTGGGAGGAGAAGGTCTTGGCCATCCTGCAACCTGAGGTTGTGATAGGAATACCTGGGGGGGGGGGGGGGGTGGAGTCTGTAACTCCAAATACCATCACAGTGTCCACTGCTGCTCCCCTTGGGGGGGTTGGGTTCACATATGTATAGTGTGTGTACTACAGGGACTGCTAAGACTGCAACTCCCAGCAGGCACTCTTTCTGTGACTCCAAACACCAGAACAGTGTTCTCTTGTCCAAATACCCTTTTGGTAATCTTTCAAATGAAGTGTATTCACCTGGGGGAGGGGGAGTACATATATGTATAGTGTGTGTACTACAGGGACTGACGACTGCAAAGGCCAGGAAGACCCTGTGTCATTGAATCCAACCACCATCCCAGTGTTCACTGCTACAAATACCCTTGTCTGTCACGTCTCAAACAAAGTCTACTCACTTGGGAGTGTTCGCATATGAATAGTGTGTGTACTACAGGGACTGACAAGACTGCAACTCCCAGCAGGCACTGTTTCTGTAACTCCAAACACCAGCACAGTGTTCTCTTCTCCAAATACCCTTTTGGTAATCTCTCAAATGAGGTCTACTCACCTGGAGTGTTCATATATGTACAGTGTGGTTACTACAGGGACTGACAAGACTGCAAAGGCCAGAAAGGCCATGTGTCAGTGAATCCAACCACCAGCCCAGTGGTCACTGCTACCAATACCCTTGTCTGGCAAGTCTCAAATGAAGTCTACTCACCTGGGGCGGTGGGTTCACATAAGTATAGTGTGTGTACCACAGTGACTGACAAGACTGCAAAGGCCAGGAAGGCCATGGGTTTGTGAATCCAACCACAGCTTAGTGGTCACTGCTACAAATACCGTTGTCTGGCAAATATCAAATGACGTCTACTCATCTGGGGGGTTCTGACGTCTACTCATCTGGGGGATTCACATATGTATAGTGTGTGTACCAAAGGGACTGACAGGACTGCAAAGGCCAGGAAGGCCATGTGTCTGTGAATCTAACCACCAGCCCAGTGGTCACTGCTACAACTACCCTTGCCTGACAAGTCTCAAATGAAGTGTACTCACCTTTGGGGATGACATTGGTAAGGTGGGTCAAGTACCTAGACTTTCCTGACTGCAACTCACAGGAGGCATTGTTACTCTGACTAAAAACACCAAAACAGTGTACATACAATCAAAGAGCACAGTTTCTCATCTCTCAGTGTCAAGTTATTCAGAAGTATGGATACCATTTGTATGGTGTGTGTAGTGGGGGAGATACAGGACTGTTAAGGCTAGGTGCATATATAGCTCAATCTCCAGAAACAGGCTCAAACTTTGGAAAAGTGTATTTACAATGGGAGTACATTTCATGTTGTATCACAGACAGGAGTGTGTCACCATTGTTTATTGGCTGACACATACCGTCACCCATCTTGTCACATCATTTGTCAAGTACAACTGCAGTAGCAGTGAGGGACATGACAGTGAGTTATAGAGTTTAACGCCATGGTGTGAATATATATGCCCTTGATGTGGCATCAGGTGGAAAAGTGCATTGCACATGTTTAATGGTTAAGGGTGTTAAACTGACTGTTGGCATGCATCATGGAGTGACTTGCATTTATATTGAAACCACGTGTTTAGGTACAGGCATTCATCCACAGACAGAAATCTGAGTTTGCATGAGCAAGATGAGCACAGTGATGTAGCTTTCCATTGGGCAACATGTTGAGGGCCTTCTACAAGTATTTGCACATTTCTGTGTCCCTCCAACATGCAATGGGCTAATGGCTTCTATTGCAGCACTCAGAGTATGTCATTGTAAGGAGTGCCAGACATTAGTTGTTTTAACCCAGGGGCTTGCAAATTCATTGTGTTGTGTATTTTGGGGACATCTCTCTCTGACATCTTGCACATGATGTCCACAGTGTTTGTTTCCATGCCACATGTGTGGCCTATCTGAGCAACAGTAATACTATCCCCTCGACTCTACTGGACAAATATAATTTGGTGAAGTGTACGTTGTTGATATGTTCCCAGTGTGACACAGGTATTTCCATATCACCTTTTCCAGTATATTGTACTGTTGCCATCAACATGGCATAACTTTGTATCATGAGTCCTCATTGTTGGGTCATCATGTATGTGACAAAGGGATGTGTGCATGACCTTGTGTGGGATCTATGGAAATGCATTTTGTATTGACCTTTTATTGTATGCCAACAGGGGACTGTGGTCTGCTCCATGGAGCAAAGCTTTGATGGTGATGGTGATGGTGTCTCCTGATGGTCAAATAGTTATTGTGATTGCACAGCTTGGAGACATGCAATTTTACTTGTGTGAGATCCTTATTTTTTCTAGAGGCAACTGTTCAGATAGCATGCATGCAAATGGTACGGCACATGTATGGTCCACTTAGGTGAAATTTGTTGCTGGGGCCAACTTGACATCATGGAAATGTTTTCTAATCAGAGCTGTTGTTCAAGTGTGATCATGGACATCTGATGATCCTATTTATCTTTGTATTTGCAGCATCAGCACTGGCAAGTGAAGGAGACGGGGCAGAGTCAAGTGGGGAAGCATCTGGCCACGGCACCTCAGGTCAAGACACCACTGACACAGATAGACCCAGTGGCCCAGAGGGCGAGGGGAGTGCCATCAGGGAGATGGCAACATCATCCTCATCATCATCAGATTCCTCCTCCAGTGGACACTCCCTAGTGGTGGCAGACCCACTGGAGCATCCCCCATAACATCCTTGTCCGCCACCCCTGTTCTATCACCACCTTCCCTGTTGCTCCCCACCATGTTGGCCCTCCCCTCTCACCCAATAGATTGGGTATCTCCTTTGCCGCAGGCACCTCGGCCCTAACTCGTATTACTACTGCTACCTTCAGTGAGGATGCCATTGACCTCCAGAGAACGGTCTCTGTGGGTCAGCTAGCCATCCAGAGATTGGCTGCCCAACAGCAACAAACCAATGGATTCCTTGAAGGCATTCATGGTGCAATATCTGGCCTTCAAAGATCTTTTCAGGCTCTGGCTGTAGGAAAGTACCATCTTGCCTAGCATGTTACCCCCATTTTTCACTGTATATATGTTGTTTTAGTTGTATGTGTCACTGGGACCCTGGTAACCCAGGGCCCCAGTGCTCATAAGTGTGCCTGAATGTGTTACCTGTGTAGTGACTAACTGTCTCACTGAGGCTCTGCTAATCAGAACCTCAGTGGTTATGCTCTCTCATTTCTTTCCAAATTGTCACTGACAGGCTAGTGACCATTTTTACCAATTTACATTGGCTTACTGGAACACCCTTATAATTCCCTAGTATATGGTACTAAGGTACCCAGGGTATTGGGGTTCCAGGAGATCCCTATGGGCTGCAGCATTTCTTTTGCCACCCATAGGGAGCTCTGACAATTCTTACACAGGCCTGCCACTGCAGCCTGAGTGAAATAACGTCCACGTTATTTCACAGCCATTTTACACTGCACTTAAGTAACTTATAAGTCACCTATATGTCTGGTAAAGGTTAGGTGCAAAGTTACTTAGTGTGAGGGCACCCTGGCACTAGCCAAGGTGCCCCCACATTGTTCAGAGCCAATTCACTGAACTTTGTGAGTGCGGGGACACCATTACACGCGTGCACTACATATAGGTCACTACCTATATGTAGCTTCACCATGGTAACTCCGAATATGGCCATGTAACATGTCTATGATCATGGAATTGCCCCCTCTATGCCATCCTGGCATTGTTGGTACAATTCCATGATCCCAGTGGTCTGTAGCACAGACCCTGGTACTGCCAGACTGCCCTTCCTGGGGTTTCTCTGCAGCTGCTGCTGCTGCCAACCCCTCAGACAGGCAGCTGCCCTCCTGGGGTCCAGCCAGGCCTGGCCCAGGATGGCAGAACAAAGAACTTCCTCTGAGAGAGGGTGTGACACCCTCTCCCTTTGAAAAATGGTGTGAAGGCAGGGGAGGAGTAGCCTCCCCCAGCCTCTGGAAATGCTTTGTTGGGCACAGATGTGCCCAATTCTGCATAAGCCAGTCTACACCGGTTCAGGGACCCCTTAGCCCCTGCTCTGGCGCGAAACTGGACAAAGGAAAGGGGAGTGACCACTCCCCTGACCTGCACCTCCCCTGGGAGGTGTCCAGAGCTCCTCCAGTGTGCTCCAGACCTCTGCCATCTTGGAAACAGAGGTGCTGCTGGCACACTGGACTGCTCTGAGTGGCCAGTGCCACCAGGTGACGTCAGAGACTCCTGCTGATAGGCTCCTTCAGGTGTTAGTAGCCTTTCCTCTCTCCTAGGTAGCCAAACCCTCTTTTCTGGCTATTTAGGGTCTCTGTCTCTGGGGAAACTTTAGATAACGAATGCATGAGCTCAGCCGAGTTCCTCTGCATCTCTCTCTTCACCTTCTGATAAGGAATCGACCGCTGACCGCGCTGGAAGCCTGCAAACCTGCAACATAGTAGCAAAGACGACTACTGCAACTCTGTAACGCTGATCCTGCCACCTTCTCGACTGTTTTCCTGCTTGTGCATGCTGTGGGGGTAGTCTGCCTCCTCTCTGCACCAGAAGCTCCGAAGAAATCTCCCGTGGGTCGACGGAATCTTCCCCCTGCAACCGCAGGCACCAAAAAGCTGCATTACCGGTCCCTTGGGTCTCCTCTCAGCACGACGAGCGAGGTCCCTCGAATCCAGCGACACCGTCCAAGTGACCCCCACAGTCCAGTGACTCTTCAGCCCAAGCTTGGTGGAGGTAAGTCCTTGCCTCACCTCGCTGGGCTGCATTGCTGGGAACCGCGACTTTGCAGCTACTCCGGCCCCTGTGCACTTGCGGCGGAAATCCTTTGTGCACAGCCAAGCCTGGGTCCACGGCACTCTAACCTGCATTGCACGACTTTCTAAGTTGGTCTCCGGCGACGTGGGACTCCTTTGTGCAACTTCGGCGAGCACCGTTTCACGCATCCTCGTAGTGCCTGTTTCTGGCACTTCTCCGGGTGCTACCTGCTTCAGTGAGGGCTCTTTGTCTTGCTCGACGTCCCCTCTCTCTGCAGGTCCAATTTGAGACCTCCTGGTCCCTCCTGGACCCCAGCAGCGTCCAAAAACGCCAAACGCACGATTTGCGTGTAGCAAGGCTTGTTGGCGTCCATCCGGTGGGAAAACACTTCTGCACGACTCTCCAAGGCGTGTGGGATCTATCCTCCAAAGGGGAAGTCTCTAGCCCTTGTCGTTCCTGCAGTATTCACAGTTCTTCAGCCTAGTAAGAGCTTCTTTGCACCAACCGCTGGCATTTCTTGGGCATCTGCCCATCTCCGAGTTGCTTGTGACTTTTGGACTTGGTCCCCTTGTTCCACAGGTACCCTCAGTCAGGAATCCATCGTTGTTGCATTGCTGATTTGTGTTTTCCTTGCATTTTCCCCCTAACACGACTATTTTGTCCTTAGGGGAACTTTAGTGCACTTTGCACTCACTTTTCAGGGTCTTGGGGAGGGTTATTTTTCTAACTCTCACTATTTTCTAATAGTCCCAGCGACCCTCTACAAGGTCACATAGGTTTGGGGTCCATTCGTGGTTCGCATTCCACTTCTGGAGTATATGGTTTGTGTTGCCCCTATCCCTATGTTTCCCCATTGCATCCTATTGTAACTATACATTGTTTGCACTGTTTTCTAAGACTATACTGCATATTTTTGCTATTGTGTATATATATCTTGTGTATATTTCCTATCCTCTCACTGAGGGTACACTCTAAGATACTTTGGCATATTGTCATAAAAATAAAGTACCTTTATTTTTAGTATAACTGTGTATTGTGTTTTCTTATGATATTGTGCATATGACACTAAGTGGTACTGTAGTAGCTTCACACGTCTCCTAGTTCAGCCTAAGCTGCTCTGCTAAGCTACCATTATCTATCAGCCTAAGCTGCTAGACACCCTATACACTAATAAGGGATAACTGGGCCTGGTGCAAGGTGCAAGTACCCCTTGGTACTCACTACAAGCCAGTCCAGCCTCCTACATTGGTTGTGCAGTGGTGGGATAAGTGCTTGAGACTACTTACCACTCTTGTCATTGTACTTTTCATAAGAGAAAAATATACAAAACAAGGTCAGTGTATATACACATAGCCAAAAAGTTTTGCATTTCCTCTTTTCACTCTTTTCAAAGTGCTGAAAAGTACTTCTAAACTTTCAAAAAGTTCTTAAAAGTTTAAAAAGTTTTTTTCTGTCTTTCCAAAAAGTTCTGAAAACTTTTTTCTCTTTTTCTATCACTTCAACTCTCTCTAAAAAATGTCTGGCACAGGAAAAAATGTTGAACTGTCCAAACTTGCTTATGATCACCTTAGCTGGAAAGGAGCAAGGAGTCTCTGCATAGAGAGAGGTTTGAGTGTAGGGAAGAATCCTTCCTTAGAACTGTTAATTAATATGCTTAGAGTACAGGATAAGGCCATAAGTGCCCAATCTATAGAAAAAGTAGCTAATGGTTCTCAATCTGATCCAGGGACTCCCCCAGGAAAAGGTTCAGGAAAGAAACTTCTCAGCCTGCCCATTACTAGACAGTCTAGCATAGTTGGTACAGAGGTTGAATCACACCATACTAATGGTGTGCTCTCACATTATACTGGTAGCCAAGCTGTTAGGGTGCCCTCTGTAAGGGACAGGTCTCCTTCTGTTCATTCCCATCATACCTCTGTATCTAGAAATGTCCCTCCCACCCACCCTGATGACAGATTGTTAGAAAGGGAGCTCAATAGATTGAGAGTGGAACAAACCAGACTGAAGCTCAAGAAGCAACAGCTGGATTTGGATAGACAGTCTTTAGAAGTAGAGAGGGAAAGACAGAAGTTGGGTTTAGAAACCCATGGTGGCAGCAGCAGTATTCCCCATAGTCATCCTGCAAAAGAGCATGATTCCAGGAATCTGCACAAGATAGTTCCCCCTTATAAGGAGGGGGATGACATTAACAAGTGGTTTGCTGCACTTGAGAGGGCCTGTGCTGTACAGGATGTCCCTCAAAAGCAGTGGGCTGCTATCCTATGGCTATCATTTACTGGAAAAGGTAGGGATAGGCTCCTTACTGTAAAAGAAAATGATGCTAATAATTTCCAAGTTCTTAAGAATGCACTCCTGGATGGTTATGGCTTAACCACTGAACAGTACAGGATAAAGTTCAGAGATACCAAAAAGGAGTCTTCACAAGACTGGGTTGATTTCATTGACCAGGCAGTGAAGGCCTTGGAGGGGTGGTTACATGGCAGTAAAGTTACTGATTATGACAGCCTGTATAACTTGATCCTGAGAGAGCATATTCTTAATAATTGTGTGTCTGATTTGTTGCACCAGTACTTGGTGGACTCTGATCTGACCTCTCCCCAAGAATTGGGAAAGAAGGCAGACAAATGGGTCAGAACAAGAGTGAACAGAAAAGTTCATACAGGGGGTGACAAAGATGGCAACAAAAAGAAGGATGGTAAGTCTTCTGACAAGGGTGGGGACAAATCTAAAAATGAGTCTTCATCAGGCCCACAAAAACACTCTGGTGGGGGTGGTGGGTCCAAATCCTCCTTTAATCAGAACAAGGAAAAGAAACCATGGTGCTATTTATGTAAAATAAAAGGCCATTGGACAACAGATCCCAGTTGTCCAAAGAAAGGCACCACAGCTCCTACCACTACAACCCCTACTGCTACACCTAGTGTCCCTACTAATAGCAGTGGTGGTGGGAGCAAACCTACTAATAGCCAATCCAAGGGAGTAGCTGGGCTCACTTTTGGTAATTTAGTTGGGGTTGGTCTGATTAGGGAGACCACAGAGGCTACTTTAGTCTCTGAAGGGGCTATTGATTTAGCCACTTTGGTTGCTTGCCCCCATAACTTGGAGAAGTACAAGCAACTAACCCTAATAAATGGTGTTGAGGTCCAGGCCTACAGGGACACAGGTGCCAGTGTCACAATGGTGATTGAGAAACTGGTGCACCCTGAACAACACATACTTGGACACCAGTACCAAGTAACCGATGCTCACAACATAACACAAAGCCACCCCATGGCTGTTGTAAATCTCAACTGGGGGGGGGTAACTGGTCCAAAGAAAGTTGTGGTAGCTTCAGATTTACCTGTAGACTGTCTATTAGGGAATGATTTGGAGACATCAGCTTGGTCGGATGTGGAGTTGGAGGCCCATGCAGCAATGCTGGGCATCCCAGGGCATATTTTTGCTTTGACAAGGGCTCAGGCCAAAAAGCAAAAAGGACAGGGAAGCTTGGATCCTGGAACAATGGACCAAGTGCTCCCTAAAGCTAGGGCTAGTAGAAGCAAACCACTTCCTACTATCCCTCCCTCTACAGTGGATTCTACTTCTGAGGAAGAAGAATTCCCTCCCTGTGCAGAACCTACACCAGAGGAGCTGGAAGCAGACACTGCTGAGCTTTTGGGTGAAGGGGGGCCTGCCAGAGAGGAGCTGAGTGTGGCACAGCAAACCTGTCCCACATTAGAGGGTCTCAGACAGCAAGCTGTCAAACAGGCTAATGGGGATGTCAGTGACTCTCACAGAGTTTACTTGGAGGACAACCTCTTGTACACTGAGCATAGGGATCCTAAACCTGGAGCTGCCAGGAGATTAGTGATTCCTCAGGAGTACAGAAAGTTCCTCCTAACACTGGCACATGACATTCCCTTAGCTGGGCACCTGGGTCAAATGAAAACTTGGGACAGATTGGTACCATTGTTTCATTGGCCTAGGATGTCTGAGGACACAAAAGAATTTTGTAAGTCCTGTGAAACCTGTCAAGCCAGTGGCAAGACAGGTGGCACTCCAAAGGCACCCCTTATCCCACTGCCTGTGGTTGGGGTTCCCTTTGAAAGGGTAGGGGTTGACATAGTTGGCCCCCTTGACCCTCCTACTGCTTCAGGCAATAGGTTTATCTTGGTGGTAGTGGACCATGCCACAAGATATCCTGAAGCTATTCCTTTAAGGACCACTACAGCTCCTGCAGTGGCAAAGGCCCTCCTGGGAATATTTTCCAGGGTGGGCTTCCCAAAGGAAGTAGTATCAGACAGAGGAAGCAATTTCATGTCTGCATACTTAAAGGCCATGTGGAAGGAGTGTGGTGTAACTTACAAGTTCACAACACCCTATCATCCACAAACAAATGGACTGGTGGAGAGATTTAATAAAACTCTCAAAGGCATGATTATGGGACTCCCTGAAAAACTCCGCAGGAGATGGGATATCCTTCTACCATGCCTCCTTTTTGCCTACAGGGAGGTACCCCAGAAAGGAGTGGGCTTCAGCCCCTTTGAACTTCTTTTTGGACACCCTGTTAGGGGTCCACTCACACTTGTAAAGGATGGTTGGGAACAACCTTTAAAAGCTCCTAAGCAGGATATTGTGGATTATGTACTTGGCCTCAGATCAAGGATGGCTGAGTATATGAAAAAGGCCAGTAAAAACCTTCAGGCCAGCCAAGAGCTCCAGAAGCAATGGCATGATCAGAAGGCTGTTTTGGTTCAGTACCAACCAGGGCAGAAAGTGTGGGTCTTGGAGCCTGTGGCCCCAAGAGCACTCCAAGATAAATGGAGTGGTCCCCACACAATTGTTGAAAAGAAGGGTGAAGTCACCTACTTGGTTGACTTAGGCACTGCCAGGAGTCCCCTTAGGGTGCTCCATGTCAACCGCCTGAAACCCTACTATGACAGGGCTGATCTCACCCTGCTCATGGCAACAGATGAGGGACAGGAAGAAGACAGTGATCCTCTACCTGATCTCTTCTCTTCCACAGAACAAGATGCTCTTGTGGAAGGTGTAGTTTTGGCTGATTGTCTTACTGCTGAGCAGAAAGATAATTGCATAAATCTCCTAGGACAATTTTCAGAACTCTTCTCTACTGTGCCAGGCACCACTTCTTGGTGTGAGCACACTATAGATACTGGAGACAGTTTACCTGTCAAAAGTAAGATCTATAGGCAGCCTGACCATGTCAGGGACTGCATAAAGCAAGAAGTTCAGAAAATGTTGGAACTAGGAGTGGTTGAGCACTCTGACAGTCCATGGGCTTCTCCTGTGGTACTGGTACCAAAACCCAATTCTAAAGATGGAAAGAAGGAAATGCAGTTTTGTGTAGACTATAGAGGTCTCAACTTGGTAACCAAAACTGATGCTCACCCTATACCCAGGGAAGATGAGCTTATAGATACACTGGCATCTGCCAAGTATCTAAGCACTTTTGATTTGACTGCAGGGTATTGGCAGATCAAATTATCAGAAGATGCTAAACCTAAGACTGCATTTTCTACCATTGGAGGACATTACCAGTTTACTGTAATGCCTTTTGGTTTGAAAAATGCACCTGCCACTTTTCAGAGGTTGGTGAACACAGTCCTGCAAGGGCTGGAAGCTTTCAGTGCAGCATATTTGGACGATATAGCTGTCTTTAGCTCCAGCTGGGATGATCACCTGGTCCACCTATGGAAAGTTTTGGAGGCCCTGCAAAAGGCAGGCCTCACTATCAAGGCTTCAAAGTGCCAGATAGGGCAGGGTAAGGTGGTTTATCTGGGACACCTTGTTGGTGGGGAACAGATTGCACCACTTCAGGGGAAAATCCAAACAATTATTGATTGGGTTCCCCCTACCACTCAGACTCAAGTGAGAGCCTTCCTAGGCCTCACTGGGTATTACAGGAGGTTCATTAAGAACTATGGCTCCATTGCAGCCCCTCTTAATGACCTCACATCCAAGAAAATGCCTAAAAAGGTATTATGGACAGCAAGCTGTCAGAAAGCTTTTGAGGAGCTGAAGCAGGCCATGTGCTCTGCACCTGTCCTGAAAAGCCCTTGTTACTCTAAAAAATTCTATGTCCAAACTGATGCATCTGAATTAGGAGTAGGGGCAGTCCTATCACAACTTAATTCTGAGGGCCAGGATCAACCTGTTGCTTTTATTAGTAGGAGGTTGACCCCTAGAGAAAAGCGTTGGTCTGCCATTGAGAGGGAGGCCTTTGCTGTGGTCTGGGCTCTGAAGAAGTTGAGGCCATACCTGTTTGGCACTCACTTCATTGTTCAGACAGACCACAAACCTCTACTTTGGCTAAAACAAATGAAAGGTGAAAATCCTAAATTGTTGAGGTGGTCCATATCCCTACAGGGAATGGACTATACAGTGGAACATAGACCTGGGAGTAGCCACTCCAATGCAGATGGACTCTCCAGATATTTCCACTTAGACAATGAAGACTCATCAGGTAATGGCTAGTCTTATTGTCCTTCGTTTGGGGGGGGGTTGTGTAGGAAAGTACCATCTTGCCTAGCATGTTACCCCCATTTTTCACTGTATATATGTTGTTTTAGTTGTATGTGTCACTGGGACCCTGGTAACCCAGGGCCCCAGTGCTCATAAGTGTGCCTGAATGTGTTACCTGTGTAGTGACTAACTGTCTCACTGAGGCTCTGCTAATCAGAACCTCAGTGGTTATGCTCTCTCATTTCTTTCCAAATTGTCACTGACAGGCTAGTGACCATTTTTACCAATTTACATTGGCTTACTGGAACACCCTTATAATTCCCTAGTATATGGTACTGAGGTACCCAGGGTATTGGGGTTCCAGGAGATCCCTATGGGTTGCAGCATTTCTTTTGCCACCCATAGGGAGCTCTGACAATTCTTACACAGGCCTGCCACTGCAGCCTGAGTGAAATAACGTCCACGTTATTTCACAGCCATTTTACACTGCACTTAAGTAACTTATAAGTCACCTATATGTCTAACCTTTACCTGGTAAAGGTTAGGTGCAAAGTTACTTAGTGTGAGGGCACCCTGGCACTAGCCAAGGTGCCCCCACATTGTTCAGAGCCAATTCACTGAACTTTGTGAGTGCGGGGACACCATTACACGCGTGCACTACATATAGGTCACTACCTATATGTAGCTTCACCATGGTAACTCCGAATATGGCCATGTAACATGTCTATGATCATGGAATTGCCCCCTCTATGCCATCCTGGCATTGTTGGTACAATTCCATGATCCCAGTGGTCTGTAGCACAGACCCTGGTACTGCCAGACTGCCCTCCCTGGGGTTTCTCTGCAGCTGCTGCTGCTGCCAACCCCTCAGACAGGCAGCTGCCCTCCTGGGGTCCAGCCAGGCCTGGCCCAGGATGGCAGAACAAAGAACTTCCTCTGAGAGAGGGTGTGACACCCTCTCCCTTTGGAAAATGGTGTGAAGGCAGGGGAGGAGTAGCCTCCCCCAGCCTCTGGAAATGCTTTGTTGGGCACAGATGTGCCCAATTCTGCATAAGCCAGTCTACACCGGTTCAGGGACCCCTTAGCCCCTGCTCTGGCGCGAAACTGGACAAAGGAAAGGGGAGTGACCACTCCCCTGACCTGCACCTCCCCTGGGAGGTGTCCAGAGCTCTTCCAGTGTGCTCCAGACCTCTGCCATCTTGGAAACAGAGGTGCTGCTGGCACACTGGACTGCTCTGAGTGGCCAGTGCCACCAGGTGACGTCAGAGACTCCTGCTGATAGGCTCCTTCAGGTGTTAGTAGCCTTTCCTCTCTCCTAGGTAGCCAAACCCTCTTTTCTGGCTATTTAGGGTCTCTGTCTCTGGGGAAACTTTAGATAACGAATGCATGAGCTCAGCCGAGTTCCTCTGCATCTCTCTCTTCACCTTCTGATAAGGAATCGACCGCTGACCGCGCTGGAAGCCTGCAAACCTGCAACATAGTAGCAAAGACGACTACTGCAACTCTGTAACGCTGATCCTGCCACCTTCTCGACTGTTTTCCTGCTTGTGCATGCTGTGGGGGTAGTCTGCCTCCTCTCTGCACCAGAAGCTCCGAAGAAATCTCCCGTGGGTCGACGGAATCTTCCCCCTGCAACCGCAGGCACCAAAAAGCTGCATTACCGGTCCCTTGGGTCTCCTCTCAGCACGACGAGCGAGGTCCCTCGAATCCAGCGACACCGTCCAAGTGACCCCCACAGTCCAGTGACTCTTCAGCCCAAGCTTGGTGGAGGTAAGTCCTTGCCTCACCTCGCTGGGCTGCATTGCTGGGAACCGCGACTTTGCAGCTACTCCGGCCCCTGTGCACTTGCGGCGGAAATCCTTTGTGCACAGCCAAGCCTGGGTCCACGGCACTCTAACCTGCATTGCACGACTTTCTAAGTTGGTCTCCGGCGACGTGGGACTCCTTTGTGCAACTTCGGCGAGCACCGTTTCACGCATCCTCGTAGTGCCTGTTTCTGGCACTTCTCCGGGTGCTACCTGCTTCAGTGAGGGCTCTTTGTCTTGCTCGACGTCCCCTCTCTCTGCAGGTCCAATTTGAGACCTCCTGGTCCCTCCTGGACCCCAGCAGCGTCCAAAAACGCCAAACGCACGATTTGCGTGTAGCAAGGCTTGTTGGCGTCCATCCGGTGGGAAAACACTTCTGCACGACTCTCCAAGGCGTGTGGGATCTATCCTCCAAAGGGGAAGTCTCTAGCCCTTGTCGTTCCTGCAGTATTCACAGTTCTTCAGCCTAGTAAGAGCTTCTTTGCACCAACCGCTGGCATTTCTTGGGCATCTGCCCATCTCCGAGTTGCTTGTGACTTTTGGACTTGGTCTCCTTGTTCCACAGGTACCCTCAGTCAGGAATCCATCGTTGTTGCATTGCTGATTTGTGTTTTCCTTGCATTTTCCCCCTAACACGACTATTTTGTCCTTAGGGGAACTTTAGTGCACTTTGCACTCACTTTTCAGGGTCTTGGGGAGGGTTATTTTTCTAACTCTCACTATTTTCTAATAGTCCCAGCGACCCTCTACAAGGTCACATAGGTTTGGGGTCCATTCGTGGTTCGCATTCCACTTCTGGAGTATATGGTTTGTGTTGCCCCTATCCCTATGTTTCCCCATTGCATCCTATTGTAACTATACATTGTTTGCACTGTTTTCTAAGACTATACTGCATATTTTTGCTATTGTGTATATATATCTTGTGTATATTTCCTATCCTCTCACTGAGGGTACACTCTAAGATACTTTGGCATATTGTCATAAAAATAAAGTACCTTTATTTTTAGTATAACTGTGTATTGTGTTTTCTTATGATATTGTGCATATGACACTAAGTGGTACTGTAGTAGCTTCACACGTCTCCTAGTTCAGCCTAAGCTGCTCTGCTAAGCTACCATTATCTATCAGCCTAAGCTGCTAGACACCCTATACACTAATAAGGGATAACTGGGCCTGGTGCAAGGTGCAAGTACCCCTTGGTACTCACTACAAGCCAGTCCAGCCTCCTACACTGGCCTCCACAGTGACAGCAGTCAGTCAACCCCCACCTTCCGTCCCTCCTCCACCTCCCTCTTCCCAATCCAAATCCCCCCTTCCCATACCTAGCCAAAGCACTCAGATGGATCTGCACGCATCCACATCAACACACAGGAGGAGCAAACACAACCACCACAAAACATGCCTGCATGCAAGCAAACAAATCTACCTACAGACCCAACAACAGTCATGACTTCCTCAGACACCCTACCATCCCTAGGATTGCACACATGAAATCAGGCATAACTACAGGCGCAAAACCAACAATCACTGATACACCCATCATACCTGCAGACACCACCCCGCATACACCACCAGCACCACACCTACAGATTCCACAACTACAGACACACAGACATCGACCACATTCACCCAACCCACAGTCACCACCACAATAGCCACCCACCCATCCACCACTCCATCCCCCAACACCTCCACCTCCCAGTCCCCAAGTCACACACACACACTCACTCACCACCCAATAGACACACACAAGCATACTTCCTAGAAGCCTGCACCCACAACATCCACACTAACACAGCATAAAACCACTCGCTCGATCTCCTTCTCCCGACCTACCTTCAGATGACCGTCCCCGTGTCCCTAATAAATGATTTATGTTTGACCTTGATCTTTGCCCTGTTCCCTCCATCCAGTCCCAAACCCAAAAGGCCCCCACCCACCTCTGAGCCCCTCCCTTCCACCTGCCAGGCCTCCCTTGCCCCCTCTGCAAGCACTGATACCTCCCCCCCCAAGAAGAAGTGAAGTCCACTCCTCTCAAAAAGAAGACTAACCTTCCCAAGCTAAAGTCCAAACCCCCCTCCTAAATCTGATCCCCCTGTAGCCCCCTGGGAAATAATACTTAAGGTGCCTCTCTGTTCCCTTCCTGTGGAGGTTCCATGGCAGATGGAAGTCAAGTTTAGGCACAACACTGTGCTATTATTGAAGTGATTTTGGGCTGGCCAAGGGCCTTTGGACTTCAAATATTTATTGTTTATTAAACCCAAACAGCTGTATTTGTTTGGTATACATCTGTCCTGAAATTCCTTTTCTATCTTAATGATGTTCCTGAATGACTTGTGTTGTGTGGCTACAGTTGTGTGTGTTTGAGCCTGCTTGCTGCTCCATTTGCTGTTGTTTGCAGTATCTGACTTTGTGGGCAGTGCTGGTGTCCCCAAAGAGAAGGGTGTATGTTGAGTGTATGGATACGTGGGTGTAAATGGAATTGTGTTGCCATGGCATTGTGCACTGTTTGTTATGGTAAGTATTTCATCATGTGTTGTCCAATGTGAACATGTATGGTTTTAGACTTGTCCCCTCAGGGCTGGCTTTAGCGCTGGTGGCGCCCTGTGTAATTCTTTTTTTTGGCGCCCCCCCAATCTCTCATGACCACCTCCTTGGATTCACTTACTACCACCCAGCAAATGTGCCACTCATCTCTCCCTAGCCCTCTCATTCATTTGTTTTAAAGTGCATGTAAAGGCTGACTTTACTAATCAACTTGGCTGTCCACATAGAATACAGACTTGTTCATTGCAACAGGCATATTACCCTTCTACACTACTTAATGGCAAGTCAAAGCTGCAGCTAGACAAAACTAAAAATACCATCTCTCTCTCTCCCTAACGGGAACATTAATCACAAAAGGTATCTTGATATTTTAATTGTTTCCTGAAGGCTGTGTGTACCCTGCAGCTAGTTCCTGTAGAGGGATGCCCCATGCCATTGGAGTTGAATGTGCTTTGTTGACTTGCACTTCCATACTGTGCAGATGGGCATAACATTTGGGTCTAGTACTGTTTGTCCCTGAGACACATGTAGGGTACACATGTTATCATAGGGGCCTGTGTAAAGTGATATGAGACCCAGTGCAGCCTCCTTCCATGAATGCTCCTAATGCCCCCACCCCTGTTGTGCAAGTATAGTTGTCACAGTGCTCTTTGTCTACTTGTCTCTCTGTCTATTGTGTATGTCATTGTCCTTCCATTCTGCTGTAATGTTTGTGATGTGTGTGTCTTTTGCAGGGCTGTTTACTGGGAGTATTGTTTGTGTTCAATGCCATATTGAATCATATGTGTGTTGTATGTGACAACAGTCCCTGGCCTGTGTGGAATGTGAGTTGTATCAGTAGATGTGATGTTTGTGTGTTGCTGGTTATGTGTGAGACAATGCTGTGTTGCCCTCACTATTCCTGTGCCTGTGATGTGTGGGCGTGTGCTTTTGTCAAGTGGTGCTGTGCAGTGTGAGTGATCAGCCCAACGGGGGCATATTATGGCTCTGAATGTGTCCGTCTTCATGTATGATTTGGAGTGTGTGCATAGAGAGACGTCTGCTTGGTGCCTGTAGCATGACCCTCATATGATGCGGACAACCACTCTACGATCTGCTGTTATGATTAATGACATAGGTTGGTGTGTGTACTTACGGTCGGTTGCGCCCACAGCCGCATTGATTTTGTGCTCCTTTGAAGATCAACAACAGTGGCAGGACATACGTGATGGGTTCCAGGGTGGCATTGGACGTATGAGGCTGTCTGCTGGTGAGGTTCTCCCTTTATACTCCCCGTTTCCACCTTCTGAGATGTGGTGGTTGGATCGCCAATGTCACATTAACGGAGTGCAACCTCAAAATGTGTCTGGCGGGAACACAGGCTATGCCAAGGCCCCACCTCACTGTGTGTGCTGCCTTGTGACCGTATCGGTCTGTACTGGTTGGCGGTCTTTGCTCCGTACGATAGCATAACTCATAATAAAGCAGTCCGACCACCATCCCGATAGCGGACGGACCGCCGCTATGGTATTTGATGGACGGCAAAACTCGCAATCAAGCCCTAAGAAATCAACATTTTATCTTTCAGACGTTTAGGAAAAAGACAGTCAGTGATAACATCTAAATACCATTAAATGAAACCCTGAGGCGAAGTAAAACTCGTTTAGCCATTCCTGTAAGTGTTGAAACCGCTGGTGTGACTAAATGGACATTATTGGCCACAGGCCCATGTGAAGGCCTTCTGCTATATTGACACTCAAAATAACCTAAAATGTTTTCAGAGAACTTATGAAAGTTCCACATGACATTGTGTCAAAGCAAAACAAATAGTACCACCGTTCAAAAGAAAATAGCAGAGTGAAAGAGAAGCAGTTTATGTCAAGTCTGGTAAAAAAATGAAGGGTGAATATGAGAGCAGTAGACACTTCGGAAAGAAAACGTCCTAGACTCCTTTGGACAGGGTACAAGGCATAAAACAAAAAGTTATGAAAAAACATATCCTGTCCCTGTCAGGTGCGTCATATTCTAGAAGACAAACGTAATCCAATTTGTTGAAAAGTGGGCTTGGGAAACAATCGTTTTTGAGGCATCTGCTGATGATAGGAAACAATGCAAAACATGTCCTAGAAACACAATAACAGTCTTGAGGAAACCCATAGTCAAAGAGCACTGACATACTCAGCAATACGCATGGTGTGGTGATTGACTAGGGATGAAGGGTGTTACATTAGAAGTCTAGACACTTTTTTTGCTATCAGCTTGCCTTTATCATTAATAAGTGGTCTGAGTCCCAGTCTAGAATCCCTGCAGAGCTGACTTCCTTCCTATTGATATAAAATGAGGACACAATTTGGGGATCATTAACGAACATTCGTTCAGCGCTCAGAAACAATTCAGTTCACGGTGTATGCAACGTAAATGGTCATTCTTTCTATTCATACGAATTTCCTTGGATAACAGTGATGACGTGTAGGGCCAGAAAGGCAACACTGTATTGTGCACACCACATTGTGAGTCTCGACTGCAAATGACTTGCTAAATTTGGCTCTCAAGATGCAGGAGCACAGCCATCTCTATTTCCATTTACAGAGGAATAAAAGAACAGTGCACCACATGTTGCCTGTATGCTGGGAACGCTGGTTCTTTTTATAATTTAGATAAAATAAAAATAAACCAATCTGGCCTTTTCTGTCGATATGACGTGGCAGGCTGGCTAGTACAGTGCATTCCTACCGAAAGTGTTTTATGTTATGTTAATGTATTCAATGCTAAAGCGCACTTCCGCCCGCGAGGGTATCCTAACGTGAGTAGTTGCGTATGCCTAGTCCGTTCGTTTAAAGATGTATTTACTTCTCAAACTTAGACTTCGGAGCTATATCTAGATGGGCAGTCTTTTATGCTTCAGATTTAGGAAAGTGATTTTTGACAGGCTTGTTCTAAAGCATTCAGACTTACTTCGGTTGAGGCAACACTCACCTACTTTACGCAAAGAATGTGTTGAGCTCGCCTGCAAAGGGGGTGCACTCTTCAATTTAACAGGCTCCTTAGACATGGCTTTAGAGAGCTAAGAAGGGTGACTTTCGAGTCCGGGAAGCTCTGCGCTGCCCTCTACTCCTGGCCTCCCATCTCCATGGTGTCCTATTATGATTGCTTCAGCACGGTTCCAGCTCTAACATGTCATAATGCGTGTATAGAACGCTCTGGTTGCTGTTTGTGGAAATCAGGCAGTACTAATAAACAGCTAAAGTGTTAACTGAGCCTACACACTTGCCACTGATAGCGCCATGTGACAAACCTTAAAATCCTCCATGTTTTCAGAGTTGTTTTGAGTGCTGGGACAAGTTCAGAAAATGACCAGAAACTATTTTCTTTTTCTTTTTTTTCTTTTTTTTCCATGAATTTAGGACATGCCATTTAAAGAGTTTTCTGTTTGTAGAACTTATTTCATACTGCAGGTTCACTGAGAGCTTTTACTTTTTTAATACTTTTTTTCTTAGTTTCGACTAACATATTTTCAGCTATCGAATAATATTAATTAACAGTTTACTGTCTTTTTGCAGATCTCTTTCCTGAGCAATGGTGTTCATCTTAGGTTTGAGAATATTAATGGTTTGAAAGTGTCTGTAATTTGCTTGAAAACTGAGAGGTCATAGAGCTTTTTATATGAAAAGCAACCACATCTTTTGTATCATTCAGTCAAACCAACTGATGGAGCATTTACTGCATGCTCTAATTCGAGGTAGAAGAACCTTCGAGTTTTTGGAGGGGTTAAATTAAATAGTTAATTAAAATATCAACCAACATTTAACTTACAGTAAGACCAATTTGACAACACAATAAAAATCCAAATTGGAATTGGAAGTTGAGGGGTTTTCTTACAATTTAACACTCAGGTTAATGTAAACACATTTCAAGGAACTACTGTAAAGATACAATATTACCACTGGGTAATCACAGACAAATTGTAAAAAAATATCAATAGAATTATATGTTGCTCCTAAAGCAAACACTGGTAATTTCTCTTACACATTAGCTCAAACTGAAATCATCAAACTCAACTAGCTAAGGGCAAACTAGAATTCCTCCCTAAACACGTTGTCAATTGTTGACATAGATCAAACTACAGGACATGGGGACAAAAGGTAAAAAGCAATTGTTGGACAAACAGAACCTGGAAAAAGGACATCTGGGGCCAAAGGTTGCTAACAAGGGAAGGCAAAAAGTAGGTAAAAAGGAAAGGTGTCAGAATTTCAGGAGGCTGGTCAACAGTCTTTTCAGAGGGTCAAGTGCAAGCCTAATCCACACTCAGCAAAGCATGGGGAATATGTGTTAAGGCAAAGAGGTCTATACCGCTCCAAGTCCAAGGAGATCTGCTTCACTGCTCTACTATTGATTAATGAAAGTCCTAGCTAATACTGTAAATTCAGTTAGGAAATGCCTCTTTCAATCACACCACTTCAGGTTTCATCTTCTTTCTTTTCACGGTGGAGCTTGCAACAGTACTGTGTGTTCCAGAGATAGTCCTGGGAAGGTTGCTGACCTTGGTCTCCTGTACATTTTTGCACCAAGTATGAATAATGACAGTCTTCTCATTCTCAGTCTCGCCATGTACCTATGAGTATGACAATCGTACATCTATTCCCAAACTAATATTTCATGTCAAAAGACCTGCAATGAAATGTCACGTTAGCAGAAATAAAAACAGTTTCTAACATTAAGAATATTCAGGCCTAGTATAGTCAAGCCAGTGCCAAATTAAAATTGCACACTCAATTCATGGCATACAGTGAATATTTAAATTTACATTATAAATGTCAGTTATATGATTCCTTATTTGTTTCAGATTACAGTAAATTTAAAACAAAATAGAACTGTTAACATGTAAATGAATATTATGGAGAACTACATTTCTCAACATTAGTCAACAACATTGGAACACAAGTTATAAAAATTATTGTCATTTTACAGGTAATCACTCTCAAATACCCTGATGATGGTTATAAAATAATAGTCAATGGTTACATTTCAATTAACATGGTTATACCACATACATTTCCTCCTAACACTAAAGTGAGTGCACTTCATTATTAACTTAGGTTCACCACCTTAGATTAGTTTAACATTAATTCACAAATTATGTTTTTGTTATGGCCATGTACAGATCAACATTGTGACATCAAAGGTCACGCCAATTCTCCGATGCACCAATGTCCCCTCTAATGGCCAATTAAGCCATCATATCAATCTGTTATCTTATCAGTGAGGCAGATGAAAATCTCAGAGGTCATGTAAGGATAGATCTACCAATTATTCCAATCCCTAAGTTCGCAAACTACTAATTCGCACACCACCGCCCGACTGCTGAAAAGCAATACCTGTTGCTTCTCCTGCACCTGTTTCTTCTAACTCCTTCAGATCTTTATTCAGAGCAATACCTGTTGCTTTTCATGCACCTGTTTCTTCTAACCCCTTCAGATCTTTTTTCAGATTAGTGATGTTCTTAATGTACTTCTTCAGATCTTTGCTAATATCAGGGATGAAAGTGCAACATTGTTGAGCTTTCAACATCTTTTAGATTCTGTCCTCCTTTGCAAGAACGATGTCTAGCGCAAGTCTGTTTGCAAGGCCATTGATCTTATGGCAACCATTTCAGTATTGACTAACAATAAGGCGCCCACTGTATTAGTAGACAACGTATCTACAATAGTTGGTAACTTTCTTATCTTGACATCATTCAGAATCACTCCTACAGATGGAATCATTGCACCAAAAATGTCTCCTACAACTTCTGAAGCACAAGGATCTCTCTTAGTTCTGGCCTTTTCTTTCCACAGAGGATCATTTAAATGCTCCACACGATAAATCTTTGGGAAAACTATTTGTAAACAACATGCACCATACCATCCTATAGGAAGCCAAAGTATGCATGATTCCCACAAATGAAATACTCTCTAGGCATAGCAGCATCTTGTCCAGCCAATATACAGTAAAGGTCCAACTGCTCTTGAATTCAAACATGTGTCTGCACGCACTCTTTCCCACAAATCTGGTGTCTGTCGTCGACCTAGGTCTAGATGTACATAATTTCTCTACATGTTGCCAATCTAGGGTCAAGGCAGCTTGATTTCCTGCAGCCCCATTTTCAATTTCTTCATGTTCCCAACCTCGTGGACCAATACCATTCTCAACATTTTGCTTCATTTGTCTTCTCCTTTCTTCAACTTGACCCAAAAACTCTTTCAAATCTGGGCAGGACACATGTTAAATTGTTTCTTTGGGCATAAACTGTACCAAATGACAAATTAGGTTGAAAGAATCCTCCTGTCTCTACGTTCTTTGCTTTGGGAACTTTGTTCAAATGTTTCATAATAGGAACTTCTGAAAAGAACAATTTATAATTTGAATAATAATACTGCAAATGTTCTTGTTCACACAAAAGGCTAATTAACAGACTATTTAGTCTTCCCTATATTTACTCCGTGTTCTTCTAAATGACAACCCTATGAACTTGGATGTTCTTCTAAATGACAACCCTATAAACTCAGATCTAAGTAATCTTCTTTTATTCTCTACCAAATGTCTATCAAATGTCTCTAATAAATGTGCAATTCATAGTCACTGATGATCATATCCAGGATAACATGTCTCAGTCTATCAAATGGCAATGAAATTTCAAAGCTCAGTTCAGCCACAAGGATCACTTCAAGGAGGTTAAGCTGGTTCTGAATTATTAAGACAAAATATTCCAAATTCTCTCCCCCAGTCGTTTGTCACCAAGTAGATCCATTCAGGTGCGGCATACCTCCAACAGGGTACTTTTGCTTTCCTAGATCTCTGAATTGTTGACCCCTCAGTATCACTGTCACTTTGGCCAGACTCTCCAGTGTCTTCCATAATAGTTTGTGGAACTCGCACATCAAGTACAGTCTGTTCACTTCACCACTGGTCTCCAGGCATAACTTGTTTTGCTAAATTACTAGGTCCTTCGTCATCATCTGCGCTTTGCACCGTCAACATCTCTTGTCTCGACCCCTCTGTACCAACTGCAACTGTTGACTCATTCGGACCCCCCTCAGACCATACATGTGCAGTTTCAGTCACTTGCTCATCCCCAACAGTTTGACTAACCTGCTCCCTACGCCTCACTGAAACTGCCCCTTTAGGGACAGGTGCTGTTTCATCAAGAGGTCCTGGAACTTTACAAGTGCACACTGCATATATCCAGTTGGGGAGATCTCCACATTTCACAGTTGTCATAATTACTAGAATGACCTGGAAAGGCCCCATCAACCGATGCTCCAAGCATGACTTCCAGATGTGCTTCTTCACCATAACCCAGTTGCCTGGACATAGGTCATGATACTGCTCCTGTTGCGGATGTAATATAGCTTCTCCAACCTGACGAGACACAGAATGAACCACATCAGCCAGTCCTTTGCAGTAATCAAGTACCACATCATCTGTAATGTTCACAAGTGCATTTGCAGGCACACCTGGTAATCTCATGGCATAGCCCAGGATAATTTCATGGGGTGACAATCCTTTCTTCCTATCTGGAGTACTACAAAGACTCATCAACACAAGAGTAAAGCATCAGGCCAGGCTCAAACTTTAGCCAGTCTGAATTTCAGTGTCCCATTTACTTGGTCAATAAGACCAGAAGCCTATGGTCTGTAACTGCAAGGTATTCTTTGCTCAACTTGCAATGCTGCACACAGTAACTTCAGAACCTCACTATTGAAGTGAGTCCTTCAGTCTGACTCTAGGGAAGTCAGGAACCTGAAATAAGGTATAAGTTCTCTTAATACTAGCATTGCTACTGTAAGACTGTAATTTCTCCTTGTCTGGTATGCTTCAACCCAACAAGAGAAAATGGATACAGCAACTAAGATGTATCTCAGTCTGCTGCAGACAGGAATATCTATGAAATCCAACTGCATTGTTTTGAAAGGTCCTCCTGATCTCACTACGTGACTTAATGTTACTGCAATTTATTTACCTACATTCATCTGTTGACACAGGCACGGGGCCTCTGCCAACAACCTAAACCTAGGGTTAAACCATGTATTTCAAAACTACCTCACCATGGCATCACTTCACACATGAGCTGGACCGTGGTAAAGCCTTGCCATAGGTGGTAGCAAACTATTGGGCACTACAACTCTTCAATCACTTGAAACCCAAACATCATCCTCATCTCTTTTGGCACAACCTGCTCTGATCCAACCCCATTGTTCTTCTTCTGACACTTCTTCCTGTAACTTCTTAACTTCTTCCCATGTATCTGAAGCAGTCAACAAGAGATTGTAATTTGTCTCCTCTGTGGCCTCATTCACATATTCGCCATTAAATACACAAGAGTTCAAAGCACAGTAATTGGCTACTTCATCTACATAATTAGGCCTGTGTGTGCATTTTCACTGCCACTTCGACTTGGCATTTAAAAGTAACTGGCAAGCCTTAAACTCCCCTTTGTCTACATATAACTCACCCCTAAACTAGGCCCTAGGTAGCTGAAGTTGGATTTAATATTACTATATTAAAAATTATACTTTTAGAAAGTGAGCATTTCTGTACCCTTAAATCCTTTTTGTGCATTCCAATCCACGTTTGGCTAGGTTAGTTGACAGCTCCCTTGTGCATTTCACTCAGAGAACCCCAAGCACAGGATGCACAGTCACACCTGCACACATCTGCATCCTGAATGGGTTTTCCTGGGCTAGGAGGGTGGAGGGCCTGACACTTACATGTCAAAGGACAGTGGCCTGCCCTCACACAATGGACTGCCAAACCTCCTACTGGGTCCCTGGCAGCCACAATGGAACTGAAAGGGGACCTTGTGTACTTCTAAGTCACTCTTTGAAGTCTCCCCCACTTCATAGATATATTTGGACATTTAAACTGGGTCTCTGACCCTACCAACTTGGACAGTTCTGATGAAACGTCTGCAGACACTTCTGCAGATACTTCAGCAGACACTTCTGGACCTGAACATGCAAACTGTCAAGAGGAACTGCCTGGCTGCCCAAAGACTCATGTGGACTGCTTTGCTGTGAAGGACTGCTGCCCTGCTGTTGCCCTGCTGCCCTGCTGTTGCCCTGCTGCCCTCTGACTCTTCTGAGAAGTGCTCTACAAGGGCTTGGATTGAGCTTGCCTCCTGTTTTCTGAAGTCTTAGGGCCAAAAAGAGTTAATCTCTGCAAAGAAATCTCTGCAAAGAACTCCTTGTGCAGTGAATAATCGATACACAGTCTGCCCAGCGGTGAGAAAATGACAGCATCGCCGAACCAGAATGACGCAGCCTGGCTCTCTGAGTAGAGATCGATGCAGCACCAGCATTGTGACCGGAACTTCGACGCACAGCCTACTGGATCAACACGTCACTGAACCTGAACAATGCAGCCCGACTTCCTGCATGAGAACAACTCAGCACCTGCCATGCGTCAGAAACTCCGATGCTTCGTGCAGGATTTCCACGCATCATCCCTGGGCGTCAAAAGATCCCGCATCGCACAAAGGATTCAAGCCTGTGCACTGGAATTCAACGCAAAGCCCTTGCTGCGTGGAAAATAATTGATGCATCATCTGTGTGCAAACCTTCCTTTTTCCATGCATCTCCTCCACTGCGGTCTTCATGCATGCAATTTTGACACAAACTAGGTACTTTGTGCTTGCAAGAGACAATTGTTGCTTTTAAGAACTAAAGACTCTTCTTGTCATTACAAAAGTGATATTTTAACTTGTAATTATAAAATCTTGATCGTTTTACCTTAATTTATTCAGATAAATAGCTCCTATTTTTCAAAAACTGCATGGTGTATTTTTGTGGTGTTTTGCACTGTTATTGCATGATTTATTGCACAAATACTTTACACATTGTCTTCTAAGTTAAGCCTGACTGCTCACTGCCAAGCTACCAGAGGGTGGGCACAGGATAATTTGGATTGTGTGTGACTTACCCTGACTAGGATTATGGTCCCTACTTGGACAAGGGTGTATCACAGTGTGAGAGGTGTTGACGTAGCTCTGAAAAACAGCAACAGAACATGTGCTCCCTTAGAATGAGACTAAACAGCCCTTCATAAGTGGTTGCTCTGCTACCCTTCACCCATCCTTTTAGTGCTTTGCAGTAATTCCCCATGAAATCCTCCCAAGACTGGTGAGACCACTTCTTGCTGCCTCTGAACCTCAACCTGTAGTCTTCAGGGGTGAGACCATACTTCTCTATCAGGGCATTTCTGATGTGGGAATACCCTTGCCTGTCACTCCCTTCTGGGGCCAGTAGGACATCCCTTTCCACCTCAGGAATATAGCTCTCTAGGATAGTTCCCCAATCTTTCTCAGGAATCCTGCATGCAACTAGAGCTTCCTCATACTCCCCAGCCACTGACGTATGTCATCCCCCTCCTTGAACCCACGTACCAAATCTGTGGGTAGGTAAGGATTGTGCCTAACACTACAAATGCTGCCCCCACTGGACTCCACCTGCAGTACTGGTGAGTCCAGATTTGTAAGACTGCGCTCTAGAGCGAGCCTTTCTCTGGCAAAGGCTCTTTCAGCCTCTGCCATCCTCTCCTAGACTAAGGCTTTTAACACCTAAGCCTGTCTCTCTTCTACCGCCAGCTTGGCTAGCTGTAGCCTCAGGTTCTTCTTTTCCTGCCTATCTCTGAGCTCCTCAGGTGACAGGGAATGGGAGGTGGTGCTGCTGCTAGGCAAGGACCCAGTAGGGGACTCCCTATCTATGGGGTCCTCTCTCTCTACTGGCGTCCCTGGCCAGTCATCTTATCCCTCAGTGTCTAACTGCTCGGGTCACTATCCCCCTGGGGTGTGGTCTGGGGACCCACGTCCTCAGAGTCCTCGCTACTCTCATGGGTCTCTCTAGGGTCTCCCTCAGAACCATCCCTCTCTTGGGCCTCTTTTTGTGCTATGTAGTCTGCCTCCTCAAAATTGAACAGGGCTCTCCTGAGGATCCCTATATGGGATTCACCCTCTATCAAAGGTATACCTCTCTCCCTGCAGAATCCCTTTAACTCTTCTATAGTGTAAAACAACATATAATCCATGTCAAAGGTAGACTCCATTTTGTTAAGAGAACAATACTGGCGTAAAGCAACAAGAGTCCAAAGTGCGAGTTTACAACACAGGAATAAAGATGACTAGTTTGAGAGAACAGGAGAATAATTTAAAAAAGATAATTAAAACATGTAATGGTCTAAGTGCAATTTGCGGTGCAAAAATGAGTCACAAGGTACTATGCAAGCACAAGTCCTATCCCACCGCTGCCACCAATGTTAGAAATGGGGTTTCTGGTTAGCTAGGGTGTGCACTTCAGCCAGGCAGAACCTACCCACCCTAATCAGGGCAAGGGAGTTACACATCTAAGATAACCCCTGCTCACCCCCTTGGTAGCTTGGCACAAGCAGTCAGGCCTATCCCAGAGGCAATGTGTAAAGCGTTTGTACAACACACAACACACGTGACGCAAAATGTACACCACAAAGTAAACCCAACACTGAGCTATGTAAAAATAATCTGTATTGCACAAAACATAATTAGACAAACATTACACGTCAGTAATACCCTGCTACCTTAACAGTTGTCACAATGTTACACAAGTTACTAATACTCTGCAAGAATACGCAATTGTCACATTAGAACACGTAAGTACTCAGGATTCTGCAACATAAGCAGTAGTCAGGAATTACAATAAGAATTCTAAGCACTTGTCATAAATAACTCCTAAATACCCATAAAAGGAACATTAGAGAACATATCACAAGTCATAAAAATACATATCAGCTAGTTATGCCCATAAAAGGAACATCAGCATACATATGTAGGGGCAGGAAAGCAGATAGAACATATAAGTTCTTCTAGGTCTATACTTGGCGCATTGAGCCATTATATTACTAAAAGTACCTGATTTCCTGGAGCAGAGGCACTCCTCGTGCCTAGAAGTTGAGCATGGGGGCCCCCGGCACTCCTATGTGCAAAACGGGGGCCACGCGGTGCTCCTTGGGGAGAGGGGCGATCAGCACACTCTCTGTAGTGTTTAAAATGGGCCCCTCTGGGGACCCATGATCCTTGTGGGGCCCCCCTGGGCCTCTAATGGCCCTCTCCAAAGACGGGGGGCCCGAAAGCCACAAGAAAACCAAGTAGTTGGGGCGATCGCGCCTCTAGGGCAGTGACTGGGGGAAATGGAACTCTCTTTCCTCCCCGTGACCTGCTTAGCGGGAGGCCGCCGCCCTAGTCCTCGGTGCGGCTGCCAAAGTGAAGAAGGGAGCAGGGGCCTCTGTTGAGGCTTTTCCTCAAGCTTCCCTATGCGGCCGCACCCAATGTGGTACGCAAGTCCTTTTTAGCCCGACCGGGGCTGCCGAGTGGGGCAGGCACCAAGGATGGTGCCTGCAGGTGCCCCGGAGGTGCGTTAATATGCGTGATTTGCCTTGGGGGCACTGTTTGGAGCGCGCTCGCTCCTATCCTCCTTTCTGGGTGCCCCAGGGGCACTAGAAACAGCGCGAACCTCGCGCTGAATGCAAATGCGACGCCTGGGTTGCGACGGTGATTTGGGGCATCAAAAAGAGTGCTTTTCACAGTGCTTTAGCCACATCTTCAGCCCGGGCTGCGGTGGTGATTATTTGCGGGCAGAAAAGCTCTTTAAGCACAACAGAGCACTCAAAGCAGCGCGAGTGCAGCGACGCAGCACTCCGTGTGCTGAAGAATGCTTTTAACAGAGGTCAGGGGCCACAGCACCCTGCCTCTGGAGTCAACCAAGTCAAGACGGGGACGCAGGGCTGGAGAACCCAGCAGCAGGTCAGCACAACAAGGGGTTACCAGCAGTGGCAGTTCCTCCTTGTGACCAGGCAGGCACAAGCCAGCACAGCCACAGCAGCAGTCCAAGGTGGTCCTGGCGAGTCCTCTCTCAGCATCCTGTCCAGCTCCAGTTAAGGTTCCTGGCGTTCCCAGAATGTCCAAAATGATGTCTAAATTGTGGGGAAAATTCCCCTGTACTTATACTAGGTTTACAGTGTGTTTTACAATGGCGAGGAGAGGGGGTTCCAAACAGTTACAACTGGTTCTGGGAGTGCCCTTTCCCTCCTCCAGCATAGACTCCAAACATCAGTGGGGGGTAAACTATCCTATTGCGTGAGGCCAGGGCACAGCCTTTACAAATGCAGGTGTGCCCCGCCTCTCCCTTCTCTCAGCCCAGGAAGGCTTTACAATATGTAGATGCACCTTTGTGACACCTCCACCCTCCCTGTGTTCAGGCTGTCTGAGAAGTATGCACAAAGCCCCAACTGTCAGTCTGGCCAGATGTGGATTGGAGGGGCTAGATAGGGCGTACCTTAGGGGTGACTTACATGTAGTAAAAGGGGAGGTCTGGGCCTGGCAAGTAAATTTAGATGCCAGGTCCCTGTGGCAGGAAACTGCGCACACAGACTCTGCGCTAGCAGGCCTTAGATAGGTTTGACAGGCTACTTCAGTGGGTGGCGCATGCAGCGCTGCAGGCCCACTAGTAGCATTTAATTTACAGTCCCTGGGTATAGGGATACCACTTTACAAGGGACTTATAGGTAAATTAAATATGCCAATTAGGTATAATCCAATCATACAAATTTTGTAAGGGAGAGCACATGCACTTTAGCACTGGTTAGCAGTGAAAAAGTGCTCAGAGTCAAAACGACAGCCAACAAAGGTCAGAAAAATAAGGAGGCAAAAAGCAAAAAGTCTAGGGAATGACCCTGTAAAACGGCCAGGTCCAACACTCTGCCAACTAGAGACCCCATTTCCAACAGGTGACATATAAGTTCACCAGTCCTTACCACCCCCAAAATAACTGTCTGGTTAAGCGATTCAACCGCGCCTTGAAGGGCATGATCATGGGCCTGTCAGAGCCCTTGAGGCGTAAGTGGGAAGTCCTCTTGCCATGCCTTCTGTTCGCCTCCGGGGAGGTGCCTCAAAAGGGTTTTGGATTTAGCCCTTTTGAGTTACTATTTGGCCACCCGGTCAGGGGACCTTTGAGTCTGGTTAGGTAAGGCTTGGAGAAAGCCTCCAGTAAGCCCCTCCAGGATGTATTCAGTTACATGCTGGCTTTTAGGAACCAGACAGCTCGCCCAAGAGAACCTAGAAGCAAGCCAGGAAGATATGAAGCGCTGATATGACCAGAATGCCACTTTGGTTGAGTATCAGCCTGGCCAAAAAGTGTGTGTGTGATGACCCCAGTGGAGCCTAGGGTTCTCCAGGACAAGTGGACTGGGCCATTTCAGTTAGTGGAGCGCAAAAATGATGTCTCCTATCTGGTGAACTTGCGGACTCCCAGGAACACTTTGAGGGTAATGCATGTAAACTGCCTCAAGCCTCATTTTGAGAGGATAGCGGTGACAATTCTCCTAGAAACAGATGATGGGGTGCAGGAAGAGAGTGAGCCTCTTCCTGACCTCCTGTCTGCTAAGGAGAAGGATGGGTCTGTAGAGGTTGTGAACCTCTCCACCTCACAGATCCCAGAGCAACAGAGGGACTGGCGCTAAGTGTTGGGGACGTTTTCCTCTCTATTTTCCTTGATCACAGGGGTCACTCGTCTGTTCACCCATGATGTGGACACCAGGGACAGTCCTGTTAAACATACGGTTTACAGAGTGACTGACAAGGTGAGGAGTAACATCAAGGATGATGTATACAAGATGTTAGCCTTAGGGGTTATTGAGTTTTCCAGTAGCCCTTGGGCCAACCTTGTGGTCTTGTCCCAAAAGCTGCTGCTGCTGGTGACACTCCAGAACTCAGATTCTGTGTGGATTACCGGGGACTCAATGCGGTCACTAATACTGACTTGCACACCATCCCCCGAGGTGATGAACTCATTGACCGGGTAGGGGGTGCCAAATATCTAAGTACGTTTGATCTGACCCCTGGATATTGGCAGATTGATCTGACTAAGGGGGCTAAAGAAAGGTCTGCATTTTTCACCCCAGATGGGCACTACCAGTTTAGGGTGATGGCCTTTGGGATGAAGAATGCCCCTGCCACCTTTCAGAGGCTAATTATCAGGTTGTGGCTGGAATGGATGATTTCAGTGCTACCTACCTGGATGTATTCAGCTCTACTTGGAGGAACGCTTGCAGCACCTCTGCAAAGTGTTGGAGGCCCTGCAGAAGGCAGGCCTCACTACTAAGGCAAGCAAGTGCCAAATGGGGCAGGGTTCTGTGGTGTGCTTGGGACACCAGATAGGGAGTGACCAGGCGGACTCCCTGCAACCAAAGATTGATGCCATTCTGGCTTGGGAGCCCCCAAGACCCAGACTGAGGTGAGAGCCTTTTTAGGTCTCATAGGCTATTATTGAAGGTTTGTCAAGGGTGTGGCACTATTGTTGCTCCCTTGACTGTGCTAACTTCTAAAAAGCAGCAAAAGAAAGTGATCAGGACTGAGTCTTATTGTTAGAAATGGGGTTTTTGGTTGGCAGTTAGGTTGCCCTCTGTCCAAGCAAGAACCCTCACTCTAGTCAGGGTAAGTCACACACAATCCAAAATTAGCCTGTGCTCACCCTCCGGTAGCTTGGCACGAGCAGTCAGGCTTAACTTAGAAGGCTATGTGTAAAGCATTTGTGCAATAAATCATACAACACCATAGCATAACACCACAAAAATACACCACACAGTATTTAGAAAAATATATAATATTTATCTGGGTATCTTCAGGTCAAAACGATCAAAGTTGCAATATGAATTTGTAAAGATATCACTGAAAAGTGATATAAAGTGTCTTAAGTCTTTAGAAAGTAAACAGAGTCTCTTTCAAACACAAAGTACCTGGTTTCTGGTGGAAAATCTCCTCAGAGGGCCACAAAAAAAGAGGGGCGTGGAAAACTGGTGTGTGCGTCGATTTCTCCTCAGCACACACGGACTTGCGTCGTTATTTTCCACGCGGGGAAGTCGGCGTCGTTTTCCGGCGCGTGGACAGTCTCTTTTTGTGGATCGCGGGGATTACCAGATGTCCCGGGTCTGTGCGTGGATTTTCCGGCTTGTTCTCCGGCTGCGCGTCGATCTGCGGGGCTACGCGTCGAAATTACGATCTCACGGCAGGCGTCGCGTCGATTTCTCCTCTAGACTTCGATCTGCGGGGCTGCGCGTTGAAATTACGACCTCACGGCAGGCGTCGCGTCGATTTCTCCTCTAGGGGTCGATCTGCGGGGCTGCGCGTTGAAATTACGATCTCACGGCAGGCGTCGCGTCGATTTCTCCTCTAGAGGTCGATCTGCGGGGCTGCGCGTTGAAATTACGATCTCACGGCAGGCGTCGCGTCGATTTCTCCTCTAGAGGTCGGGCGGCGTTGTCCTTGCGAGGCCGTGCGTCGGATCTTCGATCGTCCCCAGAGCGTTGCGTTGATCAGCGTCGGAGTGCAGCGTTTTTCTCGCCGCGAAACAAGCTGTGCGTCGAAATTTTCGGCGCACGGAGCGTCCAAGTAAAAGAGAGAAGTCTTTTTGGCCCTGAGACTTCAAGGAACAGGAGGCAAGCTCTATCCAAGCCCTTGGAGAGCACTTTCACAGCCAGACAAGAGTTCAGCAAGGCAGCAGGGCAACAGCAAGGCAGCAGTCCTTTGTAGAAAGCAGACAGGTGAGTCCTTTGAGCAGCCAGGCAGTTCTTCTTGGCAGGATGTAGTTTCTGGTTCAGGTTTCTTCTCCAGCAAGTGTCTGATGAGGTAGGGCAGAGGCCCTGTTTTATACTAAGTTGTGCCTTTGAAGTGGGGGTGACTTCAAAGGGTCTCTAAGAAATGCACCAAGCCCCCTTTCAGTTCAATCCTGTTTGCCAGAGTCCCAGTAGAGGGTGTGGCAGTCCTTTGTGAGAGGGCTGGCCCTCCACCCTCCCAGCCCAGGAAGACCTATTCAAAATGCAGATGTATGCAAGTGAGGCTGAGTACCCTGTGTTTGGGGTGTGTCTGAGTGAATGCACAAGGAGCTGTCAACTAAACCTAGCCAGACGTGGATTGAAGGGCACAACAAGATTTTAGTGAAAAGAAATGCTCACTTTCTAAAAGTCGCATTTCTAGAATAGTAATATTAAATCCGACTTCACCAGTCAGCAGGATTTTGTATTACCATTCTGGCCATACTAAATATGACCTTCCTGCTCCTTTCAGATCAGCAGCTGCCACTTCAACAGTGTATGAGGGCAGCCCCAATGTTAGCCTATGAAGGGAGCAGTCCTCACAGTAGTGTAAAAACGAATTTAGGAGTTTTACACTACCAGGACATATAACTACACAGGTACATGTCCTGCCTTTTACCTACACAGCACCCTGCTCTAGGGGTTACCTAGGGCACACATTAGGGATGACTTATATGTAGTAAAAGGGGAGTTCTAGGCTTGGCAAGTACTTTTAAATGCCAAGTCGAAGTGGCAGTGAAACTGCACACACAGGCCTTGCAATGGCAGGCCTGAGACAGGGTTAAGGGGCTACTGAGGTGGGTGGCACAACCAGTGCTGCAGGCCCACTAGTAGCATTTAATCTACCTGCCCTAGGCACATGTAGTGCACTCTGCCAGGGACTTACAAGTAAATTAAATAGTCAATCATGGATAAACCAATCAGTAGTACAATTTACACAGAGAGCATATGCACTTTAGCACTGGTTAGCAGTGGTAAAGTGCCCAGAGGTCAAAAGCCAACAACAACAGGTCAGAAAAAATAGGAGGAAGGAGGCAAAAAGTTTGGGGATGTCCCTGTCAAAAAGCCAGGTCCAACATGACCCCCTACCAGCCTAAAGCCAGGGGAGAACAATCACTATCCTGATGTACTTCCCTGTTTGAGGCGACAGAACAAGGACCCAGGCCCACAACAGCAGGGGCATGCTCCAGTTCTTCGCCTTCCTGACTCCAATTGGATCCCTCTGTCCATACTCTCAGGGCCCACTAAGCCAACCCATGGGGAACCTTTCTCCTTACCTGCGGATCCCATCTGTGCAGCACCTAACCTTACTTTGCTCACAGATGTATCCCAGGAGCAGGATAGTACCACCATGACCAACACAGTGGTGTTGCCCACTCTACCCCTGGGGTGTGACACTTGTCCCCTCCCCAGGGATAACTCTGTCCACCCGGACAGCAAGCCACAGTGATTACTGACAGCTGCCAGGGATGAGAGCCAGGCCCCAGGCCTCTCAAAGCTCTCCAACCACTGTGGCTGTGGAGAGTGGGGGGCGGTAGCCCCAGGTGCTGGGCACCCTTTAACCACTCTCCCTTCCACCAGGTCAGGGATGACAGCCTGAACCTGGTCCTCCCCTCTGGGGCTTTGTACCCTCCCTCCTGGAGCGGTACCCCCAGAGTCCAACATGGTCAGGGTGCTTACAGAAGTCACCCTGTACCATTCCTCCACCAGTGCAGGGCTGTTAACCTGCAACTGGCCCTCCAACCTGGGGCCTGTACCTTTAGGTTGGACTAGGGCCCGGGGTGAGGCTTCCCTCCCCCTGCCCTCCCTTCTGGGGTCCAGCACCCTCCAACTAGGAGTGGCCTCCTCAGAAGACAACATGGTAGGGGCACTGTTATCAGTAGCCCCTCCCTCCAGGTCCGGGGGGACACCCTGAACCTGGTCTTCCAGCCCAGGGTCTGTACCCTCAGACTGGATCACTGCCTGGTAAACCAGGACTTCCTGGGAGGCACACCTACCCCCCACCAGGTCAGAGTTTAACCTCTGCACCTGCCCATTCAACTCAGAGTCATCACCCTGGAGTTGAACAATGGCCTGGCACGCCAGGACATCCTGGAAGGCACACTGACCCTCCACCAGGTCAGAGTTTAACCTCTGCACCTGACCATTCAACTCAGAGTCACCACCCTGAAGTTGAACAATTGCCTGGCTCGCCAGGACTTCCTGGAGGGCACACTGACCCTCCACCAGGTCAGAGTTTAACCTCTGAGCCTGGTTCCCCAACCCAGGGTCACCACCCTGAGGTTGGGCAATTGCCTGGCACGCCAGGACTTTCTGGGGGGCACACCTACCCCCCACCAGGTCAGAGTTTAACATCTGAACCTGGTCATCCAACCCAGAGTCAACACCCTGAGGTTGGACAATTGCCTGGCACAGCAGGGCTTCTTGGGAGGCACACCTACCTCCCACCAGGTCAGAGTTTAACCTCTGAACCTGGGTATCCAACCCAGAGTCACCACCCTGAGGTTGGACAATTGCCTGGCACGCCAGGAATTTCTGGGGGGCACACCTACCCCCCACCAGGTCAGAGTTTAACATCTGAACCCGGTTATCCAACCCAGAGTCAGCACTCTGAGGTTGGACCACTGCCTGGTACACCAGGACTTTCTGGGGGGCACGCCTACCCCCCAACAGGTCAGAGCTTATCCCCTGAACCTGGTTAGCCAACCCAGAGTCACAACCCTGAGGTTGAACCATTGCCTGGCAGGCCAGGACTTCCAGGGAGGCACACCTACCTCCCACCAGGTCAGAGTTTAACCTCTGAGCCTGGTTCCCCAACCCAGGGTCACCACCCTGAGGTTGGGCAATTGCCTGGCACGCCAGGACTTTCTGGGGGGCACACCTACCCCCCACCAGGTCAGAGTTTAACCTCTGAACCTGGTCATCCAACCCAGAGTCAACACCCTGAGGTTGGACAATTGCCTGGCACAGCAGGACTTCTTGGGAGGCACATCTACCTCCCACCAGGTCAGAGTTTAACCTCTGAACCTGGGTATCCAACCCAGAGTCACCACCCTGAGGTTGAATCTTTGCCTGGCATGCCAGGACTTCCTGGGGGGCACTCTCACCCCCCACAAGGGACACACCGTCCCCAAGGGCCACACAAGAGTCTGGTTGGCGCAGGTCTCCCGACCTCTGCCCATCCGGCAGAGTCTGGGTTTCCCCCAAACCAGAAACGGTTTCACCTGGGTCATTCCTGGGGGGCTCTGCTCTCAGAGCTGTCCCCTGACTCTCAAGGTCCTCCACTGGGGTCTGCAACCCCCTCTCAACCCTATGTCTGGACTTCTGCACCCCCTCACTAGGAGGGGTACTGCCAGACACCAGAACTGTTGGGATGCTGGCTACAGTCACCCCCCCAAGTTCTTCTGACACTGCGGGGCTTCCCTCAAAAGGTGGCCCTACGGTACAGGCTAGGCTTCCCTCCTGGTGTTACCTCATGGAACCCTCTAGGACCTGGGACCTACCTGGGACACTACCATCCTTTCCCACCACACTCGGTTGGGAACCACCTAGACCACTCCCTTCAGGAGCACCCCCAAATGCCTCTTCAGACTCTCTGGTACTCACCCAGAAGTCTGCCTCCATTGTAAGTTCCCTGGGGTCAGAGAACTCACACTCCACCTGGTGTTGGCGTAGCTCTGGAAAATAAGGACCAGACATATGCTCTCCAGCAATTACATCACTCTGCCCTTCACATGTATTAACCACAGTACCCTTCACCCAACCACCCAGTAACTCAACCTTGGAAAAGCACTCTACTTCACCCTCCTGAGACTGGTGAGACAGTATCTGTCTGTCCCTGACACTCAACCCAAACTCTTCTGGGATGTCTCTACACTCTATATCCAGGACGTCCACCAGGGGGGAACCCTTTTCTCTGTCACTCTCTGCTAGAGTCAGTAAAGTGTCCCTCCCCCCAGTAGGAATATGACTCCCTGTGCCAGTTCCCAAATCCTTCTCAGGGACCCTGTGCATAACGGGAACTACCTCATACCCTTGAACTGCCTGGGGTGTGTCAACTCCCTTCTTCAAGTTGGGCGCCACATCTCTGGGCTTGTGCCCTTCTTCAGCAGTACTAGATGCAAGATTTTTGCTGCCACCATCTGAACTGGACTCAGCCCTTCCGGCCTCCAGTTTCAGCTCTTTACAGCTCAGCTCTCGAGCTGCAATCTTTTCTTCTTCCAGGGCTAAAAGTCTTTTTGCCTCAACCTCTGCAAGATACTCCTCTAATTGTTGCTCCTGTCGCCTTTGACTTCGGAGCCATTCATCTATTTCTGGGTCACTGTCCAACTCTGAGTAGCCTTCCTCCTCATCTGAGTAGTCTTCCTCCTCATCTGAGGGGTACTTAGTCATTTGGTTTCTTGCTGCCTCTCTCTCTGCCCATCTTTCCTCCCCCCAGACTATGTAGTGATGGAGCATCTTCGCTTTAGTAGATCTCCTTGTTACAGGAAGGCCCCATTGTCTGCAAAGCTTCCTTAGGTCAGCCTTAGTGAGGTGGTCAGTACGAACAAAGAATGAGTAGGTAAGCAATCCCATTCTGATAAGATCTTACTAGCAAAAAACAAAATCCAAAGTCCAAAATATCAATAGTATATCCAGGAGGACATCAGAGAACCAAAAGCCCAAAAAAGATGAAAAATCAAGTTGACCTTCAACTGTGGGTAGGTAGTGAAATACTTAGCTACTGTATGTCACTACACAAACACAAGTCCTATCCTCACCGCTGATCACCAATGTTAGAAATGGGGTTTTTGGTTGGCAGTTAGGTTGCCCTCTGTCCAAGCAAGAACCCTCACTCTAGTCAGGGTAAGTCACACACAATCCAAAATTAGCCTGTGCTCACCCTCCGGTAGCTTGGCACGAGCAGTCAGGCTTAACTTAGAAGGCAATGTGTAAAGCATTTGTGCAATAAATCATACAACACCATAGCATAACACCACAAAAATACACCACACAGTATTTAGAAAAATATATAATATTTATCTGGGTATCTTCAGGTCAAAACGATCAAAGTTGCAATATGAATTTGTAAAGATATCACTGAAAAGTGATATAAAGTGTCTTAAGTCTTTAGAAAGTAAACAGAGTCTCTTTCAAACACAAAGTACCTGGTTTCTGGTGGAAAATCTCCTCAGAGGGCCACAAAAGAAGAGGGGCGTGGAAAACTGGTGTGTGCGTCGATTTCTCCTCAGCACACACGGACTTGCGTCGTTATTTTCCACGCGGGGAAGTCGGCGTCGTTTTCCGGCGCGTGGACAGTCTCTTTTTGTGGATCGCGGGGATTACCAGATGTCCCGGGTCTGTGCGTGGATTTTCCGGCTTGTTCTCCGGCTGCGCGTCGGTCTGCGGGGCTACGCGTCGAAATTACGATCTCACAGCAGGCGTCGCGTCGATTTCTCCTCTAGACTTCGATCTGCGGGGCTGCGCGTTGAAATTACGACCTCACGGCAGGCGTCGCGTCGATTTCTCCTCTAGGGGTCAATCTGCGGGGCTGCGCGTTGAAATTACGATCTCACGGCAGGCGTCGCGTCGATTTCTCCTCTAGAGGTCGATCTGCTGGGCTGCGCGTTGAAATTACGATCTCACGGCAGGTGTCGCGTCGATTTCTCCTCTAGAGGTCGGGCGGCGTTGTCCTTGCGAGGCCGTGCGTCGGATCTTCGATCGTCCCCAGAGCGTTGCGTTGATCAGCGTCAGAGTGCGGCGTTTTTCTCGCCGCGAAACAAGCTGTGCGTCGAAATTTTAGGCGCACGGAGCGTCCAAGTAAAAGAGAGAAGTCTTTTTGGCCCTGAGACTTCAAGGAACAGAAGGCAAGCTCTATCCAAGCCCTTGGAGAGCACTTTCACAGCCAGACAAGAGTTCAGCAAGGCAGCAGGGCAACAGCAAGGCAGCAGTCCTTTGTAGAAAGCAGACAGGTGAGTCCTTTGAGCAGCCAGGCAGTTCTTCTTGGCAGGATGTAGTTTCTGGTTCAGGTTTCTTCTCCAGCAAGTGTCAGAAGAGGTAGGGCAGAGGCCCTGTTTTATACTAAGTTGTGCCTTTGAAGTGGGGGTGACTTCAAAGGGTCTCTAAGAAATGCACCAAGCCCCCTTTCAGTTCAATCCTGTCTGCCAGAGTCCCAGTAGGGGGTGTGGCAGTCCTTTGTGTGAGGGCTGGCCCTCCACCCTCCCAGCCCAGGAAGACCCATTCAAAATGCAGATGTATGCAAGTGAGGCTGAGTACCCTGTGTTTGGGGTGTGTCTGAGTGAATGCACAAGGAGCTGTCAACTAAACCTAGCCAGACGTGGATTGAAGGGCACAACAAGATTTTAGTGCAAAGAAATGCTCACTTTCTAAAAGTGGCATTTCTAGAATAGTAATATTAAATCCGACTTCACCAGTCAGCAGGATTTTGTATTACCATTCTGGCCATACTAAATATGACCTTCCTGCTCCTTTCAGATCAGCAGCTGCCACTTCAACAGTGTATGAGGGCAGCCCCAATGTTAGCCTATGAAGGGAGCAGGCTCACAGTAGTGTAAAAACGAATTTAGGAGTTTTACACTACCATGACATATAACTACACAGGTACATGTCCTGCCTTTTACCTACACAGCACCCTGCTCTAGGGGTTACCTAGGGCACACATTAGGGATGACTTATATGTAGTAAAAGGGGAGTTCTAGGCTTGGCAAGTACTTTTAAATGCCAAGTAGAAGTGGCAGTGAAACTGCACACACAGGCCTTGCAATGGCAGGCCTGAGACAGGGTTAAGGGGCTACTGAGGTGGGTGGCACAACCAGTGCTGCAGGCCCACTAGTAGCATTTAATCTACCTGCCCTAGGCACATGTAGTGCACTCTGCCAGGGACTTACAAGTAAATTAAATAGTCAATCATGGATAAACCAATCAGTAGTACAATTTACACAGAGAGCATATGCACTTTAGCACTGGTTAGCAGTGGTAAAGTGCCCAGAGGTCAAAAGCCAACAACAACAGGTCAGAAAAAATAGGAGGAAGGAGGCAAAAAGTTTGGGGATGTCCCTGTCAAAAGCCAGGTCCAACACTTATCAAACAGCTTTTGATGCCCTGAAGGCAGCCATATGCACAGCACCCGTACTGAAGGAACCTGACTTCTCGAAAGAATTGGTCGTGCAGACTGATGCTTCAGAGCATGGTGTAGGTGCAGTGTTATCACAGCTATATGAATAGGGCCTAGATCAACCTGTAGCCTTCATTAGTAGGAGGTTACTTCCCCTGGAATGTAGGTGGAGTGCAATTGAGCGTGACGCTTTTGCTGTGGTCTGGGCACTGAAGAAACTAAGACCCTACTTGTCTGGGACTCACAGGCCCCTCACATGGTTAATGCAGATTACGGGTGAAAATCCAAGACTGTTGAGGTGGTCCACTTCCCTACAGGGGATGGACTTTTACGGTGGAACACCACCCTGGAACTGAACATGCCAATGCTGATGGTCTGTGCAGATTCTTCCACCTTTGTGAAGAGAACTCCCATGAGGTTGGGCAGTTCTTCCCACTTTCAGCTGGGGGGGCACGTGTTAGACCTGGCATCCTTGGCGTGGTCTCCCCTAACTTTTTGCCTCTGCTTCCCTGGTTGTTGCTGTGTGCTGGACTCTGTTCTTGCTGTTTTTGTTACTCTGTGCACTTTACCATTGCTGACCAGTGCTAAAGTGCAAGTGCTCCCTATGTGAAATTATATGTGCAATTGGCTCTTCCCTGATTGGCATTTTTGATTTACTGGTAAGTCCCTAGAAAATTGCACTAGAGGTGCTTAGGGCCTGTAAATCAAATGCTACTAGTGGGGCTGCAGCACTGATTGTGCCACCCACATGAGTAGCCCTGTAAACATGTCTCAGACCTGCCACTGCAGTGTCTGTGTGTGCAGTTGTGCACTGCCAATTCGACCTGCCAAGTGTATCCACTTGCCAGGCCCAAACCTTCCCTTTTTATACTTGTAAGGCACCCCTAAGGTAGGTCCTAGGTAGCCCCATGGGCAGGGTGCAGTGTATGCCAAAGGTGGGACATGTACTGATGTACAGTGAAATATTGCCAAATTTGGTTTTCACTGTTGCAAGACCCATCTCTCTCATAGGTTAACATGGGGGCTGCCTTTAAATATCCTTAAAGTGCAGCTTCCCTTTGAGAGCAGATAGAAATGTAGAGTTTGGGGTCTCTGAACGCACAATGTAAAAATACATCTGTTAGTGAAGGTGGTTTTTAGATTGTTAGTTTCAAAATGCCACTTTTAGAAAGTAGGCATTTTCTTGCTTAAACCATTCTGTGGCTCTGCCTGTTTGTGGATTTCCTGTCTGGGCCAGACTGACAGTTGGGCTGTTGTGAATCTCCTCTAGACAGTGACACAAAGGGAGCAGGGGTGTAGACTGCATATCCTGATGAGCCATCTTGGCTAGAGTGGAGGGAAGTGTGGTCACTTACACTTGAATGGGCTGTGTCTGCCCTCACACAATGTAGTCTCCAACCCCCTGGTGTCATCTGGGGCTCCGTCTGGGCAAGGCAGGAGTAAACAACAAAGACTTTCCTTTCAAGTTTGCCTACTTCAAAGGCAGAAAAGGGTATAAGTATTAGACCCATACCCCAGACTTTTAGTTCACTTCTGGAAGCCAGAGGAACCTCAGCGAAAGAGAAGAGCTGAAGAGCTGAGAAGAAGTGCTGCCCCTGCCTGTGACTGTGCTTTGTTGGGCTATCCTGCAGTTGCTGCTTCTGCCTGCAAAAGAGGACAAAGACTGGACTTTGTTGTGCATTCCTCCTTGAGAAGAATCTCCAAGGGCTTGAACTGAGCTTGCCTCCTGTTTTGAAGTCTCAGGGCCATCAAAGGCTTCCTCTGCCAGCACCTGGATTCTCTGCTGAGAATCCTGCCCTGCCAAGTGGTGCCCTATCCAGTCCCTGGGCCATTGAAAGATGAAGCTGGCCGGACAAGGACTGAAAATCACACACAGAACACAGTACGGGGAAATTTTCGATGCACCATCTGCAACGTGGCTGGGAGATCGATGCATTGCAGCTGGAGAAAAACTATGCGACCGGATTTCTCACACATCCTCGCCGGGTATCCAAAATCAATGCAAGAATGCGTGCATCCGAGGTGCCAAGGTGGTGAGGAAATCCACGCATCACTCTCTTGCAGGAGAGAAAAACGACGCATCGCCGACCTGACTGGAGAAGAAACGACCCATTTTGTTGTCCGACTTTGTTAGGATTTATGCTCTGCAGAACTGTCCACCAGATATCATCTGGTTGGTGGTTTAGTTCCAAATAGTGGTCCACCAATGGTGCACCTTTAATTGCACAGTTAATTCTTGATCTGTGTTGTAAATTTCTATTTTGTACTGGCTGTGCTGTTTGTCCAATGTATACCAGATCGCACGGGCATTTGATGCAATAGATCACATTCTTAGTGTTACAATTAGAAAATACGTGTTTGGCGGTGCACCATACCATTCAATTGTATTTCCTCAGTATCATCCGTAAACTGACATGCTGTACAGTTCTTACATTTGTAATGTCCCTGTAAAGGAGGAAATTGAAGCATCATTCTTAAATCTTTTTTCTTGTCAGTCGGGGTAAGATGCCTTAACCCAATGCTCTTGCAGACTACGTGCTTGGTTGAATTGACTGAAAAAATTCCATTGTAAAGTATTAATTTGTTTTGAGTTTGATTTTGCATTGCACATAAATGTATTTGATTGCCCTTGGAGTTGGCAGAAGTAAATATTAATTATTTTATGATGTAATTAAATTGCATTTTCAATTACTGATTTATAGATTCATTGTTTGTGAATGAGCTTCAGATTTTTTTCCTACTATTTGACCATGTTTTACATACATTGTAGACAAGTTTAAAACCAGTTCCTACTTTGTATGTGTGCTGCACAGTGCAGCACACCTGCAAAGTTGGAAAAGCACAAAGAAGGGAAAACATATCTCTGTTCAATGCCTGCTCTGAAAAGGCATACATTTTTGGCACTAAATCCTGTCTACTAATGTTAGTGAATAGGGTTTAGCATCAAAAAGCATTGGTGGTAGCATGGGAACGCCCATGTGCACCCATGTAATTCCCCATTGATGCAAAGTAATGCAAAGCAGTGTCTCACGCTGCTTTGCATTACTTTTCATACAAACTAAAGCAAATACCAATTTGCATTGGTTTGTTAATCCCCAAACAGGTTTAGAGGTGGTGTAGCATTAACAAAAGTAATGCTAACCCTGCGCTAAACTTTTGTGGATCTGGCCTTTAGTGTTATTTCTCTCTCTGGGGTTTGAAATGTTATTCCACTGTTCCCTGAGCTTCCTGCTTTATTTATAGCACTTAGGCGTTTAAGCCTCTCATCTAATAATTGAGTACTAAGGCCTCATATTTCTACTGGAGTATTAAGCAATATCTCCCCTCTGAAAGAGTGTGAATTTACATTAAGTGGGGGATTTGCAATAGACATTTCTGCTCCTGACATATTTAAGTAGTCTCCTATTTGAGGTACTACAGCCAACGTTCTGAGTAGGGTTTGAGCTGGGCACAAAAAATAGTGGGGATCCCGGACGGAGCATTGTATCAGGTGTAAATCCTGTCTGACTTGTCATCGAATCTGGGTCTGAAATGGGTGTAGGGGTTATCTGTTTCAGAACTGGAGGTAGTCTCCTTATTGCACATTCCCTGAACTGTCATTGTTTTGAACATTTCTTGGTGAAGGAACATTCCTTGGTAAAGGTAGGTGTGTATTATTTCCTGTTGCTTCTGGATCATATGATGGAACTTCAGGGCCTATGGTCAGAGAAACAGGTAGAGCGTATGGGGTAGTTAAATTATTTGGGTGTTGTGAGATTGTCATCCCTAAGCTCTGTCTTGTCTGGCTAGGATTTTGTTCTACCAGTACAGTAGGTATGTCAAAAGTCTCATTTCCTGATGTTTAACTTGCGTCTCCTGTCTAAACAACGTTATATGCTGGTGGACAATTTACCAGTAATTGACTTACGAAATCATCGTCGGATCACTCTCAGAAATGTCATCCATATTACCGACGCCCATTGGCTCTTCATTCCTTTTCGTTCCCTTTGATTTAATCTTTCTTTCTTCTTCACTAGTTAAGGCAAGATATGATCTAGGTCCTTCAATTATATCTGCTCTCTAAGCTTTCTACTGATTATCCCATCTAGCATCTGCACAAGACTGCATCGCCATTCTGACTCTTCCCTCATATATCCCTTTCTATCTCTGATGGGCTATGTCCTCCCAAGTATTAAGGCCCATATTTATACTTTTTGACGCTAAACTGCGCTAACGCAGTTTAGCGTCAAAAAATTTAGCGCCGTCTAACGCCATTCTGAAGCGCCATGCGGGCGCCGTATTTATGGAATGGCGTTAGCCGGCGCTAGCAGACCGGCGCTGCCTGTTGTGCGTGGAAAAAAACCACGTAGACCAGGCAGCGCCGGCGTAGGGGGAAAATGGCGTTAGGGCGTCTTAAAATGGGGCAAGTCAGGTTGAGGCAAAAAAATCGCCTCAACCCGATTTGCGCCATTGTTTTCGACGCCCAGACGCCATTTAAATGACTCCTGTCTTAGTAAAGACAGGAGTCATGCCCCCTTGCCCAATGGCCATGCCCAGGGGACTTATGTCCCCTGGGCATGGTCATTGGGCATAGTGGCATGTAGGGGGGCACAAATAAGGCCCCCCTATGCCACCCAAAAAAAATTAAAAAATATAAAAAATTATACTTACCTGAACTTACCTGAATGTCCCTGGGGTGGGTCCCTCCATCCTTGGGTGTCCTCCTGGGGTGGGCAGGGGTGGCAGGGGGGGTCCCTGGGGGCAGGGGAGGGCACCTGTGGGCTCATTTTGAGCCCACAGGCCCCTTAACGCCTACCCTGACCCAGGCGTTAAATAGTGGCGCAAATGCGGGGTTTTTTGACCCGCCACCTCCCGGGCGTGACTTTTGCCCGGGAGTATAAATACGACGCATTTGCGTCGCCGTCATTTTTTTAGACGGGAACGCCTTCCTTGCATCTCATTAACGCAAGGAAGGCGTTCACGCAAAAAAATGACGCTATTTGCCCATACTTTGGCGCTAGACGCGTCTAACGCCAAAGTATAAATATGGCGTTAGTTTTGCGCCGAATTTGCGTCGAAAAAAACGACGCTAATTCGGCGCAAACGGAGTATAAATACGGGCCTAAGTGCTTCAAAATTTGCAGATCTAGGAGGCAATTTCATCTCATATAAAATTTGCCTCAACTTCTCAATAATTCTCAAATTGTGTGTTTGTTAGAAATAGGGTCTCCAGTTGGCAGAGGCATACACCCTTGTCCAAGTAGGGACCAAAAATTCTAGTCAGGGTAAGTCACACACAATCCAAATTATCCTGTGCCTACCTTCTGGTAGCTTGACATTGAGCAGTCAGGCTTCACTTAGAAGGCAATGTGTTTTCCTACACAGCACAGACGATGCGTCGCTTCTTTCCACACTGCAAGGGGTTTGCGTAATGTTTTGGTGTGCAGCCTTCGTTCCTCACTGCAATGCGGGGTATTTTGATGCCCAGGGACGATGCAGGGGAAAATCCTTGAAGTGCTGGAAGACATAGGTGCTGCTTTGATCCGGAAGGCGATGCGTTGAATTTTCCGTCGCAAGGCAGATGCTGCATCGAACTTCCACTCAGGAAGTGGGGCTGCATCATTCCAGTTGACTGTGCGGCAATTTCTCTGTCACAATACAGGCTTTGCGGCAATTCCGACAGGTGGTGCGTCGGTTTTTGACACACAAGGAGTTTCCTGAACAGATGAGGACTTTTTTGACCTGAGACTTCAGAAAGCAGCAAGCAAGCTCAAGCCAAGCCCTTGGAGAGCACTTCTCCGAAAGGCAGAGTCCTTCTCAGCAAAGTCAGAGGCCAACAGGGCAGCAGGGCAATAGCAGGACAGAAGTCATACTCAGCAAAACAGTCCAGATGAGTCATTTGGTTAAGGGAGAGAACATATGCACTTTGGCACTGCTTAGCAGTGGTAAAGTGCACAGAGTCCTAAAACCAACAAAAACAGTGTCAGAAAAGTGGAGGGAGGCAGGCAAAAAGTTGGGAGATGACCACCCTAAGACTGTCAGCTCTAACATACATGTTATGAAAATCATTGTATTTTTAAAGGTAATCACTCTCAAATACCATGATGATGGTTATAAAATCATAGTCAATTATTACATTTCAGTTAATATAGTTATACCACATAGTACATTTTCTCCTAAGGCTACAGTGAGTGCACTTCATTATTGACTTCTATTGCCCCACTTTACATTATTTTCCCATTAAGTCATACATTATATTTTCGTTCTGGTTGCATATAAATCAACATTGTGACTTTGAAGGCTGCACCACAACCAATAATCAAATTCCTGCTTGGTAATTCTCAGTCCTCCTATACTGTTTCTTTTGGGCAGTAGCACATATAATCCATACTACTCTATACAGAGCTCTCAAGTTCAGCATTTGTAAGAATGAGCACTAACAAGCATATTTGCATACCACATTTGGGAGGCATGGGTCAAGTAGGAGTTACTGGGCCTCAATTGTGGGGGAATAGTCAACTGTCTCTGATGTCCGGGCATCTGTCTTACTTCCGTCCTGCTATGGCTCTGCAATTGGGCCAAGTATAACCCCTTTCGGACTTGACTTTCTTGGGTAGCTATAGCAATCAGTCAGAGGCTGCACAGAAAGGTAGTGTGGAGGCGTTTATGCTATGCTCTCAACAATCACACAACTCTGCAATGAATTGTCCAAACTAGTGCTTGGTTTTACAAGACAAATGAATGCTTTTATTCATACTAGAATGGAATCTTGCATACTACTTATCAACAGAAAGTATTTTAGTGTCTCTGCACAGTATTCGTACAGTGCTTTACCACTTCCTTCTTCCTCCCTGCTTATCTCCAGTCCTAGGCTTTCACCCGGTTCTGGGTGTCCCCCTTTCTACAGAGTTAGCAGAAGTAGTTTGAACAAAGCTCAGGTACAGGTATTCATCACCTTCAAATACGAGTGTGATCAGTCTCAGTTCAACCGTTCCTACCAGGAAGTAGTGGTAAGATTCCTATAGGGTGAGCCTCGCTACAAGGCCTTCAGACTCACCAGCACACTCTTGATGTGAGAGGAAGCAACAACTGGAAACTGTTTGCCTGGATCCTGGAGCGGCAGGAGTGAAGACACTTCTCCTGGCTTGACATGGTCCCTATTGCACCAAATGTGAGCCTCTCAGACTACAGGGTCTTGGTGATGGACCCATTATGGATTTTCCATGCCATAAGAAAAGTGCGATCCTTATGGGGACTACATTTCCCACCTTCCATCAAGAAGACATAACATCAACATGCCTTCAAACAGAAATGGTTTTATTTTATGATTAGATAGTGTCCAAGACCTCATCTTGAGACCGCCAGCCCTGTGGTGACAGTCGGACTCCCGCACTCCAGGCGGTCCGACTGCGGCATTATGACCCTGGCGCTTGGACGGCCAGCGAACCGCTGTCACCGGTGGGAACAAGGTTCCATATGGGTTGATGGCAAGTGGTCTTGTGCTTAGCCATAGTGGCAGTGAACTTAGTGATACCATGCTGATCACAACTCTGTTTCCACCAGTCTCTCCATGGCAGGGAGCCAAGGCCAATTGTACTGCACAGTTTCCAATGGGCTGACCAGAGGAAACCTCATTTTTCTGAGGTTTTCGCTGGTCATCCCCATGGAGACCTCTTAATGGGCCTATGGGGAGTGCCAGCTCCACAGTGGTCTCCTCTCCATGGGGCTAGCAGGTTGGCAGTCGGCCTACCAGCCTTGTAATTAGGTCCTCTGGTCTTCAATACTTTATGATTACATATAATTATTTCTTCTCATTCAAACTGTGGGCTTAAAAAACTAGGGATACAGCTCATTTCTCAGAACAGCAGAGGGATCCCAATGGAAACTATATTCTTCAATAAGATTTTGACTGAAAGTCATAGCGCATGTCCGCATATGACATAATATTCCCGCCCAAGCACATGAATGGCAATTTGAATGGTGGAGTGTACCTTTACATGTAAAAACACAAAGGCCCATGAGGACCTGAATTCAGTATTACATTAAAGTCTGTGTCTACATACACATGAGTCCTTTATGATACCTGTGCAATGTCACACCCATGTTTCATGTGTCCATGACTACTATATACATTTCTGCCACTTTGGCTCTCCCAACTGTTCAACTACAGCAGGAGTCCACCGCTTGAGACCATTGGGTGATTAACTCCAAAAAAGTAGGTTATGTTGGTGCATTACATTAAAGTGTTCACGTCTTTTTCACTTTTGCCGTACATTTTAAATGCATTCACAAAACACATTTTTATTGTTATCACCATTGATAGATGGTAGACAATGCAATGCTGTTGGAATTCTGCTTGTATGAAATAATGGATTAACATTATTGCTGATTTCATCTGATATATATTTGCAGGCAGTCAAAAACTAACAAGCAGTCTGAAGGTAGGACTTACTCTTTCCTTTTTTTATGTACGTTGGTGGAGCACAGACAGTAAGGATCCAACCTGCCCTGAGGAAGGTTGAAGAGCCCTTGTGAGCTTATGTAATGGCCAAAACATGTTGGTACTCTTATAATTTATGGATGATTGAGACCTAAAACACTTACTTTTCATCCAAGCAACTTTTTAATCCTATTGTATGTAGCCTCCAAATTAAGGGACTTTCTTCGGGTTTACACACTGGTAGTTTTAATTGAATTTTGGATCCTACACTTTTCCCAACAACATTTACGCTGAACCCCTGCTCTTGAGATTGAGGCCAACGTGATGGTTTGATCTCATCAGGGTCGAGCGGATAAGCATGGCACAAAAATGTGGGAAAGGATTTTCAATCCTATATAACAGTATTGCTGTGGTAAGGCCCATTCATTTTTTAAAGTGTGGATGCCACTATTAAATCTTTTTTCTGTGATTGCTATTTAGATTGGGGGAAATACTATAGCGAAGAAAAAAACATTTTGTGCAAAGCCTGTGCTAAGGCTATTCCAAAATGGGAACCACCGGCCTCCTTTACTCTGGCTCACTCACATACACTAATTGTGCACCATGCAGGTTACACATCAACACACTTAACATGTCTCAGGATGTCAGCAATAGGAACTGGATATGCACATAAGCATTACATGAGTGGTCCAGAAGGTCTCCACTCCAGGGACTCTGATAAAATATCTGAGCACACATTAGATTCTAAAAACAGTTATACTGCCACTCTCTCTCTACGTGCTAAAGAAATGACACAGAGAATAGTCCACTATCAGTAAATGTGGGAACACTTGCAGTGCCCCTTGATTTTAAGGTGAAGCCCCAGACCTACTCATGTCAAAGAGAAGCCTAGGTTGCTGTCTAAATGCTAGGTTAGAGTGACTCCAGGCCAAAGTAAAAAGTTAGGATACCAGATACACATAGTCAGACACAGAGGGAAGAGGAACACGCCTGTAAACCATGCAGGATACATTTCCATCCAAACATGAGCTAACACAAATCATATTGTAAATGTATCCAGTTTTGATGTATGTTTTTTCTGTTTTATATCCTCATGTAAGAAGCTATACTGTAAATACATTTAATTATGCCTAGATGAAATTTAAATTATGAAGTTGTAATTAAAGTTAGTTTGGGAATTTTGCGTTATGCTTGTTACGTGAAATTCTTTCAATTATGCCATTATCCCACTTCATGTAATTACGATCCATGTGCAGTAAACATTTACAACGAATACACATTAACAACAGCATGCAAGCAGCTATTTGTTTGCAGTGCTTTTGTTAAGTATGTTGCTGAACTAAATATTAATGCGAGGAAGCATTTTAAACTAAATTATAGCACAGAATGATGGATTTGGATTGCATTATGCATAATTTTGTGTAACTTTGCCAAAATGTTACATGATTATACAAAAGCAAATTAGAAAATTAGGGATGCGCGAAATTATGCAAATTCCACGCACCCCTACTTTAAAGCTAGAAAACACCTAAGACCTATACTTCTGTGCCCTATTCCAATGCCTGTAAATGAGGGCTACTGGATACTATGCAGTCACCCCAAGCTTAAGTCATCCAAAAGCATGATGCTCATCTGGAGCACGAACAAGGTATCAACAAAGGCCTATCTGGACTCAGGAACTTGGACCCCCGCTAACTCTTCGACAACAATGAAGAAGGTGAGAGTGACCAATGATGCCAAACTGTTCTTAAAACCATAGAAAACATGTAACCAGTCACCTTCTGCAGAATCCAAATTCTATTTTGTATCTTTCTACATTAAAAATCCCTCCCACTATCGGCCCGTTAAATGTATATTATACCAACAGTGTTACTTGGAGTTCCTTCGCATTATAAAGCTATTTTCACATATAAGATTAGCTTACAAATGCAAACTGCATTCACAATAAGCGCAAATCAACTTTCCCAACTGACTAAAGTTGTTTTGGGTCTGGTTAGAGACAGATTTACATGTCCATCTGATGAAATCACTAGCAGGTACGGGATAGGCATTTTATTGGCTAGCGGTTGTGTTAGTACCTGTGAAGTAGATCTGCTGCTTACAACCGACATTTGAACTATCTGAAAAAATGCACAAGGAAGATATTTTATATTGTGCACTTTGTGGCAAATACAACAGCAAGGAATTTTAAATTGTGACTCCATCACAAACACCATTGGAAGAGGCTATGTGTTGTTTTACATTGACACAAAAGATGTCTGATGTACATTGTGTACATTTTAATTTTATGATTAGTATTTATTTTTGTGTGAACTTAAGTAGTTGCTTTTTACTACCAAAATAATGGGCATGGCATGGCTTTATTAAATGCAGTAGTGTGAGTTAAGGAGTTCTGAGTTTTTCCCTCCCACTGTAATTCTTAGACTACTCTACCTAGCTACCTTGAGGGTCAAGTTCGAAAAAGGGGTAGTTGGTGCTCAATTGGAGTCCAATTGGAGTCCAATGTTAAAGGCGGCCCCAGGAGGTTAGAGACTCCAAATGATTAGTTGAAGTCCAGTAACCGTTCATTGCTCTGGGATAACCTAGGATCAGTTCACACTTTCCCACATGAACTGCAATATAGGTGTATTGTAATTGTACACTGCCTCAGATGAATCCAGCCCTTACACCCTCCCTGTCCCCATGATCGCCTACTATGGCACTGCAAGCTCCAACAGTTGCAGTACGAGCCTCCAAGGAAAATAGAAATAGTACATCATGACAACTGTGTCAGCAGGAGGGCTGGCACAGTTCAGCATGTTGGGCTGTGAATGTCTACTCATAAAGTGTCCAACACATCCTATCCAATAAGGTGACTGCATGTAGAATTTTCTGGTGGATAGTAGGTATAGCAGAAAACCAAAGGATGAGCTTTTGATTTCTGTCTCTATTAAGTGCCAATCACATCATGTATTATCTTGACCTTTGCCAAGCTTCCCCAAAAACGTTGCCACTCCATTTGCGAGGGCAATGACAGTATTGGGTAGAGCGTACGCTTCGTTATGCGGTCTTATTCGTTGTGCAGGTATGGTGCTGTTCTGTGTAAGCATGTGTGCATGTTCGTTGTGCATGTGCACTATGTTTGTGTGCACACACGGAAGATGGAGTGGCTTCAGGTTTAGTCCGACGTCAATCAGGGATGCCAGCTGGTTGAAACTGCTGATCGTATGAGGCTGAATGGAGAGCCCTCCAAGTATCTGGGAATCCTAAGGGGTTCGGAAGAGGAGGGTGAGACTTTGTTCACTGTTGACAAACGTAAACACAACCAACTCCGCACATAATTCAGGGGTTCAATGATGCGCGCAGGAGGTTGGTGCATGATGGCCTCCTACCTCTGTGCACTGGGCAAGGGTCCTCTAACCTAAATAAGCGGACTGCCTGGGCCATTAATGTCCCACCCAGTCTCTCACTCCCCTCATTATGGCCTCCTCATGGAATTTAGACCATCAAGTGTCACAGGAAAGAGGACTCCGATTAGTAACTATGTCTGCAGCATTGTTTGTAGAGGAAGCTTTGTACAGCATTAAACATTAGCAATAAAGTACAAAGTGTGTCTCATGCAGAAGCGTCATGGAAAACAAGAGGGTAACTGTTAAAGCTCTTGTGGTAAAAATGAAAAATAACATAGGAACCAACAGTCTTCTTACACCCCTTTCTTGAGACTACAACTCACAAAATAATTTTCACACTCCATACCGAGTACCAATCAGACTCTACTGGAACATTCTTAGCCCATCATATTTTAGCCATGGTGTAACACTAGCAGCACTTCCATACCTTTGAAAGTTGCATTAAAATATTATCACAAGTACATATTTGCACACACCACACATTAACTAGAAGTTACACCCTCACAATCAAAATCACTATCTCAGCTCTCACAAACAGCCAGTGAATCCAACCTGGCCCACAGGCAGGGACATAGCTCCAGAGGGGGGGGGGGGGGGGAGGTGTTGTTTGAGGTGTAACACTACCTAAATAAATGCATTATTGACTTTGTAGTTGGGTCTGGGGACCTTGAGCTGGGTCTGCTCTGTCGGTGCCTGTTTTTCTCGATGTGTGCCAAGAATAAAGGAGTAAACCGTAACATTTAATGTAAATCGGGAGAGAAAGACAGAGATGTAGATCAGATGGCTACATTTCAAAACGTGAAACCAGATAATCTGGAATGTATGCTACTAATCTGTTTATCCAAATTGCCTGATCCTAGGCAAACATTTTATTTCACACAGTCTCCTTTTTATTTTTTTATCACATATGAGAGCACTTTTAAATGTTCAAGTTGAGAATGTGCACTGTACAAGTACCTCTTATGTTTGGCTTAGTAAATGATAATGCTGTTTCATCTATAATAAGAATCTGGGCCACCTTTGGGATTTACATGACTAATGACTTGCCTCTTAATTCGCTAATGGCATTGTCATTCGGAGGCTAGCTGATATTGTTTCTAATGTCATGATTAAAAACTGTCAATTTAAATAAATATCTGTCTATGCAGTGATATAATATTCTATACTACAATGAAACGCTCCTGTATGTTAAATACATTTTCAATTTTGAAGTTACTGTATCCTATTTTTACATTATGTTTATTGCACTATGTTCATGCAAGCTGTTTTCATGGCTTTGCTCATGCGCAGACTCTTAGAGCCAAGCCAGGCAATTAGCTAGGCGCTGCCTATGCTCACCTTAATATATGCTGGTGCACCCACCTCTATGTGCAACTCCGGCTTAGTACATGGGGCATTCCATCACTTGATAAAATGATTTGTAAAAGGCAGAACGTGGAAACATAAAGCTCTGCCTACTTGCACCAGTTTGACAACTCTAACATGAAGGCTTATTGTAGAAGAGACAAAGAGGAGTGTGTGCAGGGAAAATACTTAAAAAATAAGTTGACCCTCGGCAGGGGCTTGAGGCTGTTTTGTAGTACGTGACTGTACTCATGAGTTCCCATGGAGATGTACTAGTCCCAGGTGGGACAGGGCAGTGGTGCAGCTTCATGGAGTGGCGTAGTGGGTGTGACACCCTCAAATACATTCTTTTCCTGGTAATTGGGTCTGGGGCCCAAAGTCATGTTTCCTCTCTGTGTGTGCGTTTTTCTTGCTGTTCCTATTTACTGAAAGCTTTTTGTCTTGATAATTAATTTTTTACTGGAAAGTTAAATATATATGGTGGCTGCTCTACCAAAAATAGTACATCTGCACCCATAGAAGTACTCCTTGAATGGGTGCAAATTTACTGCTTTTTGCCATTCACAAACGTTGTCAGAAACAGGTTTGGGAAGCCGGACAATCTCAGGTTTCCAGGCATACTACTGGCAACTAAACACTCAAAAGGTAATGGGAGAAATGCTTGCAAATAGTCTAGTTAGTGCCAATTGTTTGAGGTAGCATTCCAACCCATCTCTTTTCACTCACTGTGCACTCTAGACAGATGTCCACCTAATGTAAATCTGTACTGACCCTATTCCTCATTGAAACAGTGCATCTCAAAACTTGGTAATCGTATCCCTCCATCCTGCAGCCCACTGCTAGTTTAGTTGGGAGGTTCACACCTCCAAATTTCACTGGCTAAGGTACACCACTGGCAATAGGCTTAAGAGGGTTATACCTTAGCTCATGCATCATTCACTAGTGGGTTTTGTCCTTGTTGGGTATTTGAGAAACACTTACAAACGCTCTTGCACATTTTGTGGGTCTTTAAGGATGTGCATGATGAAACAATAATGTTATCCATTGATGCCAAGTAGGTATTCAATCAGATAGAATGTGGCTACATATTTTGTACTTTAAGCATAGTGGCTCTGAGTGCTGACTTTGTAGCCACAATCTGATGGCTATATGACTCCTCTTTTGCTGAGATGAACTGTGGTGAATTTCTATATGATCCCTACCACATTCAGAGTGGAACATGACAGTAATGTGTCCTATAGACGCTCTTATTTTTAATGGTTCTAGAGCAACTGGATGTGGCCATGAAGCAGACATAGACAATTGAGGGAATTAGTACCCAGCTGGGGGCTCAAAAATATTACTAAATACCAATGACATACTATATTATTCAGCCATCTGTAAAGCCTCAAAATGTTCAGCAAAGTTCTGGATATATACAGTACAGCCATACCTTAAAACATCCTTATTAAATAGAGTAGCACTGTATTACTATTAACCATGCTCATGAACCCAGAGATTCACTACTCGATAATCTATTTTGAGGAGAAGCTTTGGCTTTTCTCACTGATTATTTTCAACCGACTTTGGTTTTAAGCAACACCCTACATTAAAACATGCCCCTGCAACCTACAACAGGTGCATTCAGCCATTATCTTGTGTAACATGGAACACTACGTTTAACCCAAACTTTACTGGTTTGTCTACAACCACACTTGCCTCCAGAACTTACACTCTTTCTACTCTATGCATATACACATGTACGCACAGTAACTATATGCTCCATATGACTATACTGTTATTAGTATTGTCATAAAAAATGTCCTAATTAATGTAATATAAAATGTCAGGAGTAATTTAAATTGTGAGGTCCTAAGCAGTGCATGGAGTGGGCCCATGTTATTGTTAGAAGACCTTCAGGCTGACCTCTAGCAGACAGTATAGTGGACTGGATTTGCTGCATGTGGGATCCTACAGTGAGATGCTGCAGCTGTCACAGTTGGTGTACATGCTATTTCATGCCAAAGAAGTGCCATTTTAGGTGATACCCGAAATAAGTTTAACCAACTGTATGACCAGACTTTTCTTTCTCTCTATGAAATGGAAACCCCTCTCTCATTTGACAACTTGATCATCCAGTCTATGAACAGAGGAAGGAAAACAACCCATAAACATATAAAGGTGGATGCCAAAGACCATAAACATGCACCCATTTAGTGTAATATTGGTATCTGAATAGAAGGCCACCCCCTCAAATGGGAAAGTTGAAGATTCACAAGGTTTCATACATCTAATCTATGACTAATGAATGACCAGGATAAAACCATTGCAGTCTTTGCAGGATACTTTTGTCTTGCTGACCCCTAGAACTGGCACAACATCTACTTGAGTCACTGTGTTAAGAGCAGACTGGGGCAGCCACCCTTGGTCTTCCTGAATCATCAGTGCTGGACTACGTATTGATTTGGGGGTTTCACAAACGTCTGGTGGGCAACCTTTGTTCCAGGACACTGGTAGATTACTTTTTGTGTACATGGTATGTGCTCCTCAACCATGAATAAATGGATGAGGACAGGTCACAAGTAATTCATCTCCATATCACAGATATTAGCCTGAAATTGTACCACTTTAAGATAGAGCGAAACTAATTGGTTGGGGCTGGGATGACCAGGGATTCTAAGTGCTGGAGATGTTTGTGGCATGATTGTGACCTGCATCATATTCAATGGTTCTGTCCAGTTTTAGATCACTGCTAGAAATCAGTCTGGGACACTGTGAACAAATCCTCTGGCCATCTTCTGGTATCCTCTAGAAAACTGTACCTTCCATATGACATGATCGATATGCTAGGCATCTCCCCCTCACCATGTGCAGCAACTGTTTACTGCATTGACCATGGACAAGGCTTGCATACTATGGCAATTGAGCTCACCTAACCAACTGACTAGTGGGGAATGTCTTATAGAAATGTATACGATGGCCTCATACAAACAGAGGATCTACAGACTTGAGGATTAAAGTCTGTGGTCTTTGACATATACTTGCATTTCCTAGGTATAGGGGAAAGATACTGAGTACTTTACACTAGTGATGATCCAGATTTAACAAAAAATCTGGATGCTCCATCCTCCCTTATACACACATTTCAATGACATTTTGAGGATCTCCACTCTTTGCCTGGATGGGACACGACCTGGTCCAAAGCGATGGAGAGTATACTGCTGACTCCAATACCATATCATATGCTAACCCTATATAACTCATGTGTATACAAATTATCACCATAGTAGTGGATGATATGTTATTGATTTTTGTAGAGCACACTCTTTTCCAAATTCTTTGTACTTGATAAAATTCAAGAGAAATGCATAGGAAGATCAAATAATTCAGGCAGGTATAACAATCTCAATCATGTTCTTGACAAATTTGGGAAAAGATCTATGGATAGCTTTGCAACAAATAGTAAGAACATGTTACATCTGGTCCTCTATGCAGGGTCACCCTTAAACATTGTGTCTTCACTCCTCCTATTTTTGCTGAATTTATTTTTGTTTGTTGGCCTTTGGATCCTGTGTACTTTACCACTGCCAACCAGTACTAATGTGCTTGGGGTCACTCCCATAAACCTGGTAGAAATGGCTTACACCTAATTGGCATATTAAATTACTTATAATTCCCTTGCAGAGTGGTATACCATATACCCAAGGCCTATAAATTAAATGCTTCTAGCAGGTCTTCAGTACTTATAATGTCTCCCACTTAAGTAACCCCTTAAAGCATCTACTATACCTGCTATTGCAGCTTCATTGCAGTTTTAAACTGCCAACTAACGACTTAGCAATTTCACCACCTTGCCAAGCATTAAACGCTTCTTTTATAGCATATAAGTAACCTGTAAGGTAGGCCTTAGGTAGCCCATAGGGCAGGGTGCATAGTAATTAAAATATTGGACATGCACCGTTATGTTTTAAATGTCCTGGTAGTGAAAAACTCCCACCATTTATTTTTCACTACTGTGAGGCCAACTTGTCCCATGGAATAACATTGGGTTGCCTTATTACATTAAATTGTAATTAAAAATCCTCTTTAATGGTAAAGTCAGATTTTAAATTAAAAATGTGAAAAGGCCACCTTAAGAAAGTTGGTATTTTCTTGCTCTTTGACATTTGGTGCTTGCAGTCTGTCCTATGGAAAATGACTGGGTTTAGTCTGCAGTTTGACTTTGTGAATTCCTCCCAGAGATCACACAGTAAAGGGGTTAGGTGTGCCTGAATGAGCCATTTTCTGACAAGATGGGAGGTGGAGCTGGGCACAGCCCCACTTACAAGTCAATAGGCTAGGGCTTCACACTGCCTCATTGTTTATGCAGCGAGGGTGGAATCAGGACAGGGATGGCAGGAAGCACCAAGAACTTCAAAGGGAATTTTCTATAAACATGCATAAAAATAGGACCCTCAGATCCACGCTTCACTTTCTGGAACTGGGGAAGGACTCTCAGAGGACTGCCTGCTGCTATAGCCTACTGTGTACTTTACAAGACTGATTTGATGCACCTGTAAGGGCTGCTTTGCTTGATGGAGCCTGCCTTTAAGACTCAGAGGCCTACGCTTCTGCTTCAGCCCTGCTTCTTCAGCTGACCCAAGGATTATCAGAGTAACTCCAAGGGATAGTTTGCAGCCCTCCTGTTTGGAGCCACAGGGACAAAACAGGCTCCCACCATCTTGAACCGGCACCTGGCCCGAGCCTGAGTGAGCTCTAGCCCCCAAGTGGTGATCCTACAGCGCTGGACCGTTTATGGTGGTGCTAAAGGTGCCCAGATAGCCAAACTACCAAGCTTGCCCCCAACCTGCTCATTAATACACCAATGTTGCATCACTGGTTGGCCAGTCATCATGGCTAGTCCCAACACTTTCTCCTCCACAGGAGCAAATCTTGTTCAGCAGTCCTTCGCGAAAGGGGCATTCGGCATCCTGGAACTCTCGCTGGCTATAGGCTTCTGCTGGAGAATTTGGACTTTCAAATAGTGACTGAGTCGTAACATAGAATTCTTCACTGCATCTTTATCCAGCTGCTCCTCAATGACAAACCTTACCTTTTCAGAACATTTTCATTGAAACTACTTCTAAGAACGAAGGTAAACGTTGACGGGTCCAATCCACGTCTTGTAGCCGACCATGCTCCATCACGCTCGGCCTTATTTTCCAACTTTGACCTGGTCTCACACAACTAGATTTTGGCAGTTAGTGCTTTGATCTTTTAGGTGTTAGTTTTTGCTAAAAACAATAAAAATCCATAATTCTGATTCTACTAATTGGATTTTTGTTGTTTAGCTATCAAATAATGTATTAAAATTTACATTTTTCTAAATTATTATGGACTTTTTTGTGTGTTGTGGTTTCATTTTATTACTGTTCGTGTGCTGCATAAATACTTTACACATTGCCTCTAACTGAAGCCTGGCTACTTTTTGTGCCAATCTACCTATTGCTAACCACAGGTTAATTTAGTATCTTTTTGTGCCAGGGCTTGTGGCTGTTGCTTGACCAGGTCTCACACCAAAGTCAAACAACAACTCAATTTCTCACTTTAAACTTAATCTTCTTATAAATCTGGAGCCAATGCAAAGGTCAAAATGTAATGCAAAAGATGGTCTCCAGGGCGCATACTGCCAATTTGAAGTTTATGTAGGGCATATTTGGATAGGACCAGATATAGAACAATGCATTAAGAGAACCAGGGCCACACTGCTGCTCAAGTCAAAGTGGACTTATCAGGTGGTAAAATTGGAATTATAATGTTGAGCTGTCTTAAGTTACAGAGATAGGAAGAGGCTAGTGTTACAACTTGTACTGAGCATTCCAAACCTCCATTAAATGTGAACCCTAAGCTCCGGACAGAGTTAACTGGCATAGGGCATTCTCCTCAAGAGGATGTCCCCTGCAGATTTGTCTACATGGAGAGAGATCTTCTTGCATTCATGACTTCTGGTTAACACAGCTGCCCCCCATCCTTCCAGCTGCATATATTGCTGGGTCAGCCAAGTTACTTTGTTAACAGGGTTCGAACAATGCACTTTTCCTACACATGGGAACCACTGTTGATGAGGTGAAACTGGCAATTTAGAAGCAACAGCTTCTAATGCCAGATTGACCAAGCATGGATCAAGAGGATACGCCTGGGCAAAATTCCAGCCACCCTTATCTTTGCCTTTCTCTCATTTTGTGCCAGTGTCCTCACTGCTTGTCACCTATTTTCTTGCCTTTCTGTCTCATTTCAATGTCCATATCTTTGCCTTTTTCTGATTTTGTGGCAGTGTCTTTATTGTTTTTCACCCATCTACTTTGCTTTTTTGCTTTGTTTCAATGCCAATGTCTTTGCCTTTCTCTTATTTTGTTCAAGTGTTTTCCTTGCTTTTTCATCATGTTTTGCCCTCTGCCCTTTTTTGGATCTTGTCTTCGCTGCTCTTGTTCTCTACACCACTTTCCCTCTCTACTTACCACTTTTTACACATTCTTTTCCCTGCTTTCTCTTGGTCCTGCTCTTTTTCCAGATCAGCCCACAACCTCCCGTGGTCCTCCCCTCTTCCAGGACCCACTTAACAGTGGCCATGGCACAGGTGCAGTGGGCACACTACTGGAGTGCCTCCTCATCTGCACATCATCTGCACCTGTTCACATCTGGACTACGCCCGGTTCCAAAGAACCTAGTCCCACCACTACCCCTCTGTGCTCTGTGCTCCTGCACAGCCTCAACCCTGGTCATTACTTACCACACTGCTGCTGCACCACACCACATAACAGGGAAGAAGCCTTCCCCCACACTTCTTGCCGCTTCACCAGCACCCTTAGTTCCACTGTCCCTACACTCATCACAACCACACAGACAGCACCCAACACCCCACCAGCAATCCAGTCCTCAATATCATGCATGCTCCTTAACATCAGCTAGCTCAGCAAACATGCCAAATTTGGGACCTTCTGGAGGACACCTCATTGGACCTCCTTTTTCCCCACTGAAACATGACTGATGGCAACATCAACATCAAACATCACCATGGCCACACCAGCCAGTTACAAGATCATCAGGCAGGACCACCAACATAGACCCAGAGGAGGAATTATGATCATTCTCAAGTACATCCTCAGCTGCAACACCAACACAGTAACCGGAACTGACTACACAGAACACCTCATTTTCAAACTACAAGTCACAGACAACTTCATCCTGGATGGGACTCTGGTCTGCCAACCCCCAGGAACCTGAGGCAACTTCACCAGCAACATTGTCGACTTTGTCACTCCACTAGCCATCAATGACAGACCTCAACTTTCACCTAGAAGACCTGACCAACCCCAATTCAGTCATACTCCAGGAAAGCCTTGTGAACCTCAGACTTAGCCAACACATCTCAGCCCCCACCCACGCCACTGAACACAACCTGGATCCCGTCTTTCCCTCATCCAACTACATCATGATCAACAAACTCCCATCACTTGGGCATTCACACAATTGTCAGTTTCTCAGTTGACATTCCCTGGAAAGAAGATCCACCCACAAAAACCAACCACTGGGCACAGGCCATTTAGTCAACAATGTCAATAACTTTAATGACTTGATCACGATCTGCACCAACTCCCTGGTCCTTCAGAAAAGAAGCCAAGTAGCAGGAACAGAAATGCATTGCAGTTACAGATGACATCTAGATGATCCTCAACAGAAGGGAAATTACCACCCTCATCATTATTTCCTTTTCTACAGCCTTCGACAAAGTCTCCTATCTCATCCTGAGACTGGCATCCAAGGTTCCACCTTCCAATGGATCTGTACCTTCCTCACCAGGAGAACCTACGGGTCAACATGGCAACATACTCTACGGAAGGACAGGAATTCATTTGAGGGTTCCCACAAGGCACCTCACTCATCCTGACACTCTTCAAAATCTACATGACTGTACTGGCAGACTTCATCTGTGTAACAACCTCGACATACTCACCTATGCACATGACAAACAATTGATATTGACCTTCCTGGAAAACACCCAGTACCAAGTTCAACCACAGTGCATGCAAGACTAAAGTGGCCACCTGGATGAAGTCTAGCTGCTTCAAGCTGAACACAGAGGAGACCAAAGTGGTGTTCTTCAGATAAGATGCCTCCTGTGGGACTCCACCTGTTGGCCTATAGAGCTTTGACCCACACATTCCCCTGACACACATGCAAGAAACCTCAGAATCATTAGTTAAGTCAACACAGTCACCACAATCTACTTCCATACCTTGAGAATGATGAAAAATATATTCAAGTGGCTTTCCACCAACACCAGGAAAACCGTCACCAAAGCCCTCATTACCAGCAGAGTGAACTACATAAATGCCTTCTATGCAGGAATAACCAACTAACTCACAAAATACTTCAGAATGTTCAGAATCCAGTAGCCAGACTTGTCCTAAACCTCCCATGTCATTCTCACATCACACCACACTGGCAGGATCTCCATTAGGTCCCAAAACATATGTGCACACAATTCAGGTTCCTCGTCCACACAAACAGAGCATTACACAACACAGACCCAGCCTACTGAACAGCTGAGTGCAGTTTCACCAACTCACCTGTCACCTCTGCTCGGTCTGACTTTCACTAGCACAAGACCAACCCACACGCAAAAGATAATGAGGAGGTTGTGCATTCTTATTCATCACTTTTAAAGCATGGAATGACCTCCCACTTCATTTTAGTGCCACGTCCTCCTTTCTTGAGTTCTGGAAGAAGCTGAAGGCTTGGCTATTCACATATGTCTACCCCCGAGATCCACCTCATCCACTTGACAAAGCACCCAGATAGTCCAACTGGTGCACTATTAAAATACATAGAACATACCATAACAGAAATAAGTGGCCAATGATTCACAAATATTGGTAGTCAGCTTTCATTGAGTCAAATAACAACCAGAATTAGCTGATTTATCTATAATATTGAAGATTTCTCAGAAAGTATTGTTTTCTGAAAAGAATCTGGATATATAAGCGATTGCTTTCGTTTCCTTTAAATTTTTTCTATATTTATTCGGAGCTGTGGTGTATGTTACTTTACTCTTCAGAATATCGTCCTTGCACCAGATTCTCTCTAAGGCATTGCATTCTCATTCCTAGACTTTAGTACTTTAGTATACCATGCTGCCATATTTCTTTCACGGAAAGACCTTATTCTCTATGGTGCTTCTTAGTTAATTGCATCTGTCAACCACTGATTAGGCACTTTTGTGTCTGAATTTGCATCTGTAATAAGGTTATCTGGGGTTAAAATAGTGGCCTGTTCACATCATGGGGATTCATTCAAAAATATTTAAGAGGCTATGATCGCACTAGCTTCACGTGGACAGTTGGAGAAAGCAAATTATGCCACCCTGCACTGCACATTGGCACGTGGCCTACCACCAAAAAAGGAGAAAGAGTTCTGGTCTGACCAACCCTTCTAACAATGCTAATCTTTTGTCAACATTTGGGCATATTGTGCTGATAGGTACTTTTGTTCACTTCACTGCTTATGCCGTCTGTTACAGGTATTTGAAGTCAGGAGACAGCAGGCTGTTATTGCCCCTGCTGGCAGCAGCTCTAAAAGTAAAATAAAGTCATAGAGGGGTCACCCAATGACAATCTTTGTCATACATAAGTGGCATATGCTGAATAAAGACAAAGGCCTGTGCAATTGGGTTGGGTGTATGCACTTGAAAATCTTGGATCACTTGCTGAATCTAACCAGTTCAAACAGGTATTTTCTTTAAGCCCCTCTATCTTCAAGCTAGGGGTGGGCTGGCAGGTCATCCTGCACTCTCTCAAAAATCAAAAGTAAGTAAACAAACAGATGATGTAAAAACTCTAGACACTCTGGGAATGTAACAAAGTTTAAGCGAGGGGGTCCCTTAAAGGTTGAGGCTGTGGATCAGAGCCCACTATTGCAATGCCTTAAAATGTCTCCAACTAAATGCTGTGAGACATGCTGTCCTTCAGAACACTTAAATAAGGACCCTATTGTCTACCAGTATGTGAGGACAGGTATAGTACATGACTTGAAAATGTAAATATAATATTATGACTCTACAAGGCAAATACTTGTATACTAACTGGTTAGGGAGATATGCTGAGAAATAGTAGAGGTCTGTATGTTATTCATGTTGGTAATATTCATAATAACTTATTTATCCACTCTTTTTCTGCATTTGATAGAGGGTACTGGAAAAGGTCCTAGAAATATGAGTGGGAGACTAAGAAGCGTAAAGGTGACCTAGAAATGTGGGATAGAATCTTCATATTATCATTGAAGGAATGGGTTATAAAAGTATATGGTGGGTGTGAGAAGTGACTCCAGTTATCTCGCTGAGTTGCTCTCCACTAATTAGTGAATTTTTGAAGGTTTGTGCAAGGGGGTTGAGTCTGGCTGCTGATGGCTGCCTATTGTAGGAGCTCCGCAGCATAGGGAGACTCTGGGGTCCTTTGCATCCATATTTAGTGGTCATTGACTACCCTTTTGCTTGAGAGGACCCATGGCCCCATGGAGTCACGTCTGGGACAGTCTGGGGCCCAGCTGGCATGCTCCTACAATCAGGCGTGACAATGGCAATGGGTGACAGTATCCTAGCTGTGATAGCTATGGTCATAGCATGACAGGGTGAGCAAAGACAAGAGGCACGGCTTCACAGCCTTGCACACCCCCGACACCCACCTCTGCAGTGGCAGCTGCTATTACGGAAAACCAGATCCGTGCTCTTCCCCCATCAGGCCCCTTGGAAGTCACCAGGAACGTGATACTCAAGGAAATAACAGCAGTGGGCACCAGCTGGAGGCCATGGATGTGAAGATGACTGATCTAACGGAGGAGACAAAGTAGATCAATGCGAAGATCTCGAGCTTTCATGACAAAGTGGAGGGTCTGGACCACTGCTCGACCTCTCTCAAAGCCAGAGCAGAGCTTCTTCCTGCAAGAGACCCAGAAATCCAGGGCCAACAGAATATGATTGTTGACCTCGAGGACCACATCCACAGGAACAATGCCTGCTTCTTTGGCAGCCTGGAAAAGGTAGAGGGCACCAATGTCAGGGGCTTTCTTCATGACTAGTTACTCACCCTCACTGGAATCGCTTTCCTTCCCCCAATGCAATTGCGGAGGGCTCACAGAATCCAGCCGAGCAGGCCACTGGAATAAGGGGGAGAGAGACCCATCATAGCCTGCTACCTCAGACAAGAACGAGCACTGCTGATCCTGATGGTGTGGGCACTTGGACCTCATGATTACGAAATCCACAAGATCCGAATTGCTACTGATTTCTCCAAGGAAATGAACAACAGGCACAGGCCAGCCTTGCTCTTCGACATCCAGGTACTTCTACGACCCTGAGGTGCTCCAGACATTCCTGGGTGGGCTGTGCAAGAGAACCATGAACATTATTTTGTGCCCCACCTGGCCTTGGAAAAGACCATTCTCCCCAGGAAGCCTGACACCAGCACCAGGACAGAGCACACAATATGCAGAGAGAAGGCGCTCAAGGTGGTAGCTGAGCATACACAGGACAGGGGTTGCAATAAATCCCGCTCACCACTGAAGCCGAGCACACCTGTTGAATTATTGGCCACGATGCAAGCCACCACGAGGTTATGTCCTGGACACCCCCAGCCTGCTGGCTGAGAATTGCATGCCTGTTTATTACTACTGTTGGCTTGATACTAGTTTGTTGTTTTACTGTTAATGCTGAGAACGCTGTGGCCCACTCGTTAGTAGCAACAGCCCCCACATGCCACCCTGTGCACCCGCAGCTCCACTGTTTCATGCAACCCGCGATCCTTCCCCTTTTTCCCTCACATACCTACCCATCCCACATGATCAGTGGTCTGACCCTAAGCCCCCACACCTTCCTCAACAATCTGCTGTTATCCATGCAGCATCCTCCTACCCCGGCACCCACTCTGGCACCCCTTTCAAGCCCCCACTGGATGGCCTCCACACCCATCTGTTGTACCCTGGGGCCTCCCATGCTTGGCGGCTCCTCAGGTTCAGACCTGCTGACTACAGTTTTTTTCTGCTACCAGGCCCATTTTCTTACGTTTTTGCAAGTGTATTTGGTTGTAGTTGTGATTCCAAACACCTTGTTTTTCCTTCACTGACACCTTCCATTCCCCCTCCTCCCTGTCCTTGTTCCACCTGTTTCCTCCTTTCTCTCTTTCTCCTAGTTCTTTTTCCCATCTAACTGCCCCTCTCTCTGCCCTCCTGTTCTGCCTGCTTTCCACCTCGATTGTCCCTAGTGAACCCCGCCCTTTTCTGGCAGCGGCTCCTGATGGGTTTCCCCTGAGAGGCCTGACAGGCAATACCACTTAGCCCACACCACCCCTCCCCCACAAGGGAGCACTATCCCTGATGGCCTCACGTTCTGACCATAAATGTCATCTCCTGGAATGTTAATGGCCTTACAAATTATATCAAACGCAAGAGAGTCCTAGCACACCAGAATTCCCAACATGTTTGCATAGCCCTCCTCCTGCAAATGCACCTCACAGAAGCGGAGGTGCCAAAACTGCAGTGAGACTGTGTGGGTAAGGAGATCCACAGCTTCTGCCCCTTGGTGTGGTGGATAATCCGGTGACCCCTCCCCCCAGAAATTGAGTGTGGCCATCTTGCTCGCACCCAAAGTCAACTGGGTAAAAGCAGGGCCCTTCTGCTCTCGAGGGTTGCCACATGTGCTGCCGTCACTGGATTCCCATTCCAATGGAAAGTAGCCTGTCTCAAATATCTGGGCATCTACGTCAATGTGGTCCTGGAGCACATGGCGGAGGACAACCTCAATCTGCTCCTGGAGTGATGTGGCTACAGTTTGATACATGGTTGCACCTGAACCTGTCCCTGTGTGGCCACGTGCAAGCAGTGAAAATGGTGACTTTCCCTCGCTTGACCTACACACTGGGCATGCTGCCCCTGTTGATCCCCCTCTCAAAACTCTGGCAAGGGAACAAGGCCATCAAAGCCTTTGTCTGGGGCCCGCCAGACCCTGTTTAGCCATTAATAAACTTATCATCCACAGGTCAGGAGGGGGTCAGGATCTCCCATCCGTGGAGCATGGAGCACAATTGCATGGCTCTCTGACTAGCACACTTGGTGTTCATGCACACCTGGGTCCGCGATCCCCCATCATGGGGGAAAATCGAGTTGCCAATTTCTCACTGGGGTTACTCCCCCTCTACCTGCCCAAACCTACCGACAATGGGAATCGGAATCCTATGGTACAGGCAATGTACTGAACCTAAATGCGGGTCCACAGGTTCATCTCGGTGGATGCCTTACTTCATAACAGTAATAGTATTAGAGGTCAGTGCAAGGGGAAAGTAACCTAGACTTCCACGGAATATAACCAACTTAAAAAGAATTCAAAAAGATCTCTGTGTACCATAAATGTAAAACAAACAAGATTTATTTTTCACACATAATATTAACCCCTTCTGTGCCCAGGACGTAATGGTTACGTCCTGAGGCACAGTGCTGCTGTGCCCAGGACGTAACCATTACGTCCTGTGCACAGAGCCCAGAGGGAGCGCTAGCGCTCCCTCTGTGGGGTTCTCCCCACCCCCCCCAAGTCAGGGATGGAAGGGGAAGCCCTTCCCCTCCCACCCCCGACCTCCCCAACCCCCCCTGTGACGTCAGCACACGAACGTGCGCTGATTAGTCACAGGGTCTCCCCCATCGCGCTGGAAGCAGAGCTTCCAGCGCGATTGAAAGAGAAATGCTCTGCATTTCTCTTTCAATCCCATGGGGGAGGCCCCGAGAGGCTTCAAAGGGAAGGAAATGTATTTCCTTCCCTTTGAAGTCTCTCACAGGGTTTCAAAAGCCGGATTGCTTGCAATCCGGCTTTTGAAACCCCACTAGACACCAGGGATTTTTTTTTTTTCAATGAAACTGTCAAAAGGGAGCGACCCCTTGGGCAAGGGTCGCTCCCAGGGGGGGCATTTTTTTAGGAAGGCCTTTTCTGCCCCCCCTGGGGGCAGATTGGCCTATTAGGCCGATCTGCCCCCAGGGGGGGCAGAAACCTCTAGGCACAAGGGAGCTTTTTTTTTTTTTTTTTTTTTTTTTTTTATGATGTTTTTTTTTTTTTAGGTGGGGAGCGATCCCTTAGGCAAGGGTCACTCCCCTACGGGGCAATATATATTTAGGCCATTTCTGCCCCCCTTGGGGGCAGATTGGCCTATTTTGATGAGGCCAATCTGCCCCCAAGGGGGGCAGAAACCATTAGACACCAGGGAGTTTTTTCTTTTGCGCGCATTTCACACAACGGGAGCGACCCCTTGGGCAAGGGTCGCTCCCAGGGGGGGAATTTTTTTGGGAAGGCCTTTTCTGCCCCCCCGGGGGCAGAAACCTCTAGGCACCAGGGATCATTTCTTTTTTTTTTTTTCTTTTTGTTATGTTTTCTTTTTTTTTTTAGGTGGGGAGCGACCCCTTAGGAAAGGGTCGCTCCCCTAGGGGGCAAATTATATTTAGGCCATTTCTGCCCCCCTTGGGGGCAGATTGGCCTATTTTGATGAGGCCAATCTGCCCCCAAGGGGGGCAGAAACCATTAGACACCAGGGAGTTTTTTTTTTTTGCGTGAATTTCACGCAAGGGGAGCGACCCCTTAGGCAAGGGTCGCTCCCTGGGGGGGGGGGGATTATTTTAGGCCATTTCTGCCCCCCTGGGGGGTAGATCAGCCTATTTTGATTCGGCTGATCTGCCCCCAACCACTAGGCACCAGGGATTTTTTTGTTTTTTTTGTTTTACAGATTGGGAGTGACCCCTTGGACAAGGGTCGCTCCCCTGGAGGGGCAAAATGTATTTAGGCCATTTCTGCCCGCTTTGGGGGCAGATCGGCCGATTTTAGGTCAATCTGCCCCCAAGGGGGGCAGAAACCACTAGGCACCAGGGATCTTTTTTTGCGCCATCACGCAAGGGGAGCGACCTTGTAGGCAAGGGTCGCTCGGGGGGGAGTAGTGAGGGCAAAATTATTTTAGGCCATCTCTGCCCCCCCTGGGGGCAGATCGGCCTATTGGTATTAAGCCTATCTACCCCCAGGGGGGGCAGAAACCTCTAGGCGCCAGGGCAAATTTTTTTTGTGTGTTTTTTTTTTGGTTTGTTTGGGTTTTTTTAGAGATGGGGAGCGACCCATCAGGCAAGGGTCGCTCCCCTGGGGGCAAATTGTATTTAGACCATTTCTGCCCCCCTTGGGGGCAGATTGGTCGATTTTAGGTCAATCTGCCCCAAGGGGGCAGAAACCACTAGGCACCGGGGATTTGTTTTTTGGCGCCAATGTCACGCAGGGGGAGCGACCCCGTAGGCAAGGGTCGCTCCTGGGCAGGGGGGGTTTGGGGGGGTGGGGGGTCAAATTTATTTTAGGGCATTTCCCCCCCCCCCCCGGGCCGGCTGAGCTAGAGGCCAAAATCCAAAGGTAGGCACTTTGCAAAAAACACCTCTGTTTTCTGTGAAAAAATATGTTGTGTCCACGTTGTGTTTTGGGCCATTTCCTTTCGTGGGCGCTAGGCCTACCCACACAAGTTAGGTACCATTTTTATCGAGAGACTTAGGGGAACGCTGGGTGGAAGGAAATTTGTGGCTCCTCTCAGATTCCAGAACTTTCTGTCACCGAAATGAGAGGAAAAATTGCTTTTTGGCCAAATTTTTATGTTTGCAAAGGATTCTGGGTAACAGAACCTGGTCAGAGCCCCGCAAATCACCCCATCTTGGATTCCCCTAGGTCTCTAGTTTTTAAAAATGCGCTGCTTTGCTAGGTTTCCCTAGGTGCCGGCTGAGCTAGAGGCCAAAATCCACAGGTAGGCACTGTTTTCTATGAAAAAATGTGATGTGTCCACGTTGTGTTTTGGGCCATTTCCTGTCGCGAGCGCTAGGCCTACCCACACAAGTGAGGTATCATTTTTATCGGGAGACTTGGGGGAACACTGGGTGGAAGGAAATTTGTGGCTCCTCTCAGATTCCAGAACTTTCTGCCACAGAAATGTGAGGAACATGTGTTTTTTTTAGCCAAATTTTGAGGTTTGCAAAGGATTCTGGGTAACAGAACCTGGTCCGAGCCACACAAGTCACCCCATCTTGGATTCCCCTAGGTCTCTAGTTTTCAGAAATGCACAGGTTTGGTAGGTTTCCCTAGGTGGCGGCTGAGCTACAGGCCAAAATCTACAGGTAGGCACTTTGCAAAAAACACCTATGTTTTCCTTAAAAAATGTGGATGTGTCCACGTTGTGGTTTGGGGCGTTTCCTGTCGCGGGCGCTAGGCCTACCCACACAAGTGAGGTATCATTTTTATCGGGAGACGGGGGGAACGCTGGGTGGAAGGAAATTTGTGGCTCCTCTCAGATTCCAGAACTTTCTGCCACAGAAATGTGAGGAACATGTGTTTTTTTAGCCAAATTTTGAGGTTTGCAAAGGATTCTGGGTAACAGAACCTGGTCCGAGCCACACAAGTCACCCCATCTTGGATTCCCCTAGGTCTCTAGTTTTCAGAAATGCACAGGTTTTGTAGGTTTCCCTAGGTGGCGGCTGAGCTACAGGCCAAAATCTACAGGTAGGCACTTTGCAAAAAACACCTCTGTTTTCCTTCAAAAATTTTGCTGTGTCCACGTTGCGCTTTGGGGCGTTTCCTGTCGCGGGCGCTAGGCCTACCCACACAAGTGAGGTATCATTTTTATCAGGAGACGTGGGGGAACGCTGGGTGGAAGGAAATTTGTGGCTTCTCTCAGATTCCAGAACTTTCTGCCACAGAAATGTGAGGAACATGTGTTTTTTTAGCCAAATTTTGAGGTTTGCAAAGGATTCTGGGTAACAGAACCTGGTCCGAGCCACACAAGTCACCCCATCTTGGATTCCCCTAGGTCTCTAGTTTTCAGAAATGCACAGGTATGGTAGGTTTCCCTAGGTGGTGGCTGAGCTACAGGCCAAAATCTACAGGTAGGCACTTTGCAAAAAACACCTCTGTTTTCCTTCAAAAATTTGGCTGTGTCCACGTTGCGCTTTGGGGCGTTTCCTGTCGCGGGCGCTAGGCCTACCCACACAAGTGAGGTATCATTTTTATCGGGAGACGTGGGGGAACGCTGGGTGGAAGGAAATTTGCGGCTCCTCTCAGATTCCAGAACTTTCTGCCACAGAAATGTGAGGAACATGTGTTTTTTTAGCCAAATTTTGAGGTTTGCAAAGGATTCTGGGTAACAGAACCTGGTCCGAGCCACACAAGTCACCCCATCTTGGATTCCCCTAGGTCTCTAGTTTTCAGAAATGCACAGGTTTGGTAGGTTTCCCTAGGTGGCGGCTGAGCTACAGGCCAAACTCTACAGGTAGGCACTTTGCAAAAAACACCTCTGATTTCCTTCAAAAATTTGGATGTGTCCACGTTGCGCTTTGGGGCGTTTCCTGTCGCGGGCGCTAGGCCTACCCACACAAGTGAGGTATCATTTTTATCGGGAGACATGGGGGAACGCTGGGTAGAAGGAAATTTGTGGCTCCTCTCAGATTCCAGAACTTTCTGCCACAGAAATGTGAGGAACATGTGATTTTTTAGCCAGATTTTGAGGTTTGCAAAGGATTCTGGGTAACAGAACCTGGTCCGAGCCACACAAGTCACCCCATCTTGGATTCCCCTAGGTCTCTAGTTTTCAGAAATGCACAGGTTTGGTAGGTTTCCCTAGGTGGCGGCTGAGCTACAGGCCAAACTCTACAGGTAGGCACTTTGCAAAAAACACCTCTGATTTCCTTCAAAAATTTGGATGTGTCCACGTTGCGCTTTGGGGCGTTTCCTGTCGCGGGCGCTAGGCCTACCCACACAAGTGAGGTATCATTTTTATCGGGAGACATGGGGGAACGCTGGGTAGAAGGAAATTTGTGGCTCCTCTCAGATTCCAGAACTTTCTGCCACAGAAATGTGAGGAACATGTGATTTTTTAGCCAGATTTTGAGGTTTGCAAAGGATTCTGGGTAACAGAACCTGGTCCGAGCCACACAAGTCACCCCATCTTGGATTCCCCTAGGTCTCTAGTTTTCAGAAATGCACAGATTTGGTAGGTTTCCCTAGGTGGCAGCTGAGCTACAGGCCAAAATCTACAGGTAGGCACTTTGCAAAAAACACCTCTGTTTTCCTTCAAAAATTTGGCTGTGTCCACGTTGCGCTTTGGGGCGTTTCCTGTCGCGGGCGCTAGGCCTACCCACACAAGTGAGGTATCATTTTTATCGGGAGACGTGGGGGAACGCTGGGTGGAAGGAAATTTGTGGCTCCTCTCAGATTCCAGAACTTTCTGCCACAGAAATGTGAGGAACATGTGTTTTTTTAGCCAAATTTTGAGGTTTGCAAAGGATTCTGGGTAACAGAACCTGGTCCGAGCCACACAAGTCACCCCATCTTGGATTCCCCTAGGTCTCTAGTTTTCAGAAATGCACAGGTTTGGTAGGTTTCCCTAGGTGGCGGCTGAGCTACAGGCCAAAATCTACAGGTAGGCACTTTGCAAAAAACACCTCTGTTTTCCTTCAAAAATTTGGATGTGTCCATGTTGCGCTTTGGGGCGTTTCCTGTCGCGGGCGCTAGGCCTACCCACACAAGTGAGGTATCATTTTTATCGGGAGACGTGGGGGAACGCTGGGTGGAAGGAAATTTGTGGCTCCTCTCAGATTCCAGAACTTTCTGCCACAGAAATGTGAGGAACATGTGTTTTTTTAGCCAAATTTTGAGGTTTGCAAAGGATTCTGGGTAACAGAACCTGGTCCGAGCCACACAAGTCACCCCATCTTGGATTCCCCTAGGTCTCTAGTTTTCAGAAATGCACAGGTTTGGTAGGTTTCCCTAGGTGGCGGCTGAGCTACAGGCCAAAATCTACAGGTAGGCACTTTGCAAAAAACACCTATGTTTTCCTTAAAAAATGTGGATGTGTCCACGTTGTGGTTTGGGGCGTTTCCTGTCGCGGGCGCTAGGCCTACCCACACAAGTGAGGTATCATTTTTATCGGGAGACGGGGGGAACGCTGGGTGGAAGGAAATTTGTGGCTCCTCTCAGATTCCAGAACTTTCTGCCACAGAAATGTGAGGAACATGTGTTTTTTTAGCCAAATTTTGAGGTTTGCAAAGGATTCTGGGTAACAGAACCTGGTCCGAGCCACACAAGTCACCCCATCTTGGATTCCCCTAGGTCTCTAGTTTTCAGAAATGCACAGGTTTGGTAGGTTTCCCTAGGTGGCAGCTGAGCTACAGGCCAAAATCTACAGGTAGGCACTTTGCAAAAAACACCTCTGTTTTCCTTCAAAAATTTGGCTGTGTCCACGTTGCGCTTTGGGGCGTTTCCTGTCGCGGGCGCTAGGCCTACCCACACAAGTGAGGTATCATTTTTATCAGGAGACGTGGGGGAACGCTGGGTGGAAGGAAATTTGTGGCTTCTCTCAGATTCCAGAACTTTCTGCCACAGAAATGTGAGGAACATGTGTTTTTTAAGCCAAATTTTGAGGTTTGCAAAGGATTCTGGGTAACAGAACCTGGTCCGAGCCACACAAGTCACCCCATCTTGGATTCCCCTAGGTCTCTAGTTTTCAGAAATGCACAGGTATGGTAGGTTTCCCTAGGTGGCGGCTGAGCTACAGGCCAAAATCTACAGGTAGGCACTTTGCAAAAAACACCTCTGTTTTCCTTAAAAAATTTGGCTGTGTCCACGTTGCGCTTTGGGGCGTTTCCTGTCGCGGGCGCTAGGCCTACCCACACAAGTGAGGTATCATTTTTATCGGGAGACGTGGGGGAACGCTGGGTGGAAGGAAATTTGCGGCTCCTCTCAGATTCCAGAACTTTCTGCCACAGAAATGTGAGGAACATGTGTTTTTTTAGCCAAATTTTGAGGTTTGCAAAGGATACTGGGTAACAGAACCTGGTCCGAGCCACACAAGTCACCCCATCTTGGATTCCCCTAGGTCTCTAGTTTTCAGAAATGCACAGGTTTGGTAGGTTTCCCTAGGTGGCGGCTGAGCTACAGGCCAAACTCTACAGGTAGGCACTTTGCAAAAAACACCTCTGTTTTCCTTCAAAAATTTGGATGTGTCCACGTTGCGCTTTGGGGCGTTTCCTGTCGCGGGCGCTAGGCCTACCCACACAAGTGAGGTATAATTTTTATCGGGAGACGTGGGGGAACGCTGGGTAGAAGGAAATTTGTGGCTCCTCTCAGATTCCAGAACTTTCTGCCACAGAAATGTGAGGAACATGTGATTTTTTAGCCAAATTTTGAGGTTTGCAAAGGATTCTGGGTAACAGAACCTGGTCCGAGCCACACAAGTCACCCCATCATGGATTCCCCTAGGTCTCTAGTTTTCAGAAATGCACAGGTTTGGTAGGTTTCCCTAGGTGGCAGCTGAGCTACAGGCCAAAATCTACAGGTAGGCACTTTGCAAAAAACACCTCTGTTTTCCTTCAAAAATTTGGCTGTGTCCACGTTGCGCTTTGGGGCGTTTCCTGTCGCGGGCGCTAGGCCTACCCACACAACTGAGGTATCATTTTTATCGGGAGACGTGGGGGAACGCTGGGTGGAAGGAAATTTGTGGCTCCTCTCAGATTCCAGAACTTTCTGCCACAGAAATGTGAGGAACATGTGTTTTTTTAGCCAAATTTTGAGGTTTGCAAAGGATTCTGGGTAACAGAACCTGGTCCGAGCCACACAAGTCACCCCATCTTGGATTCCCCTAGGTCTCTAGTTTTCAGAAATGCACAGGTTTGGTAGGTTTCCCTAGGTGGCGGCTGAGCTACAGGCCAAAATCTACAGGTAGGCACTTTGCAAAAAACACCTCTGTTTTCCTTCAAAAATTTGGATGTGTCCATGTTGCGCTTTTGGGCGTTTCCTGTCGCGGGCGCTAGGCCTACCCACACAAGTGAGGTATCATTTTTATCGGGAGACGTGGGGGAACGCTGGGTAGAAGGAAATTTGTGGCTCCTCTCAGATTCCAGAACTTTCTGCCACAGAAATGTGAGGAACATGTGTTTTTTTAGCCAAATTTTGAGGTTTGCAAAGGATTCTGGGTAACAGAACCTGGTCCGAGCCACACAAGTCACCCCATCTTGGATTCCCCTAGGTCTCTAGTTTTCAGAAATGCACAGGTTTGGTAGGTTTCCCTAGGTGGCGGCTGAGCTACAGGCCAAAATCTACAGGTAGGCACTTTGCAAAAAACACCTCTGTTTTCCTTCAAAAATTTGGCTGTGTCCACGTTGCGCTTTGGGGCGTTTCCTGTCGCGGGCGCTAGGCCTACCCACACAAGTGAGGTATCATTTTTATCGGGAGACGTGGGGGAACGCTGGGTGGAAGGAAATTTGTTGCTCTTCTCAGATTCCAGAACTTTCTGCCACAGAAATGGTAGGAACATGTGTTTTTTTTAGCCAAATTTTGAGGTTTGCAAAGGATTCTGGGTAACAGAACCTGGTCCGAGCCACACAAGTCACCCCATCTTGGATTCCCCTAGGTCTCTAGTTTTCAGAAATGCACAGGTTCGGTAGGTTTCCCTAGGTGGCGGCTGAGCTACAGGCCAAAATCTACAGGTAGGCACTTTGCAAAAAACACCTCTGTTTTCCTTCAAAAATTTGGATGTGTCCACGTTGTGCTTTGGGGCGTTTCCTGTCACGGGCGCTAGGCCTACCCACACAAGTGAGGTATCATTTTTATCGGGAGACGTGGGGAAACGCTGGGTGGAAGGAAATTTGTGGCTCCTCTCAGATTCCAGAACTTTCTGCCACAGAAATGTGAGGAACATGTGTTTTTATAGCCAAATTTTGAGGTTTGCGAAGGATTCTGGGTAACAGAACCTGGTCCGAGCCACACAAGTTACCCCATCTTGGATTCCCCTAGGTCTCTAGTTTTCAGAAAAGCACAGGTTTGGTAGGTTTCCCTAGGTGGCGGCTGAGCTACAGGCCAAAACCTACAGGTAGGCACTTTGCAAAAAACACCTCTGTTTTCCTTCAAAATTGTGGCTGTGTCCACGTTGCGCTTTGGGGCGTTTCCTGTCGCGGGCGCTAGGCCTACCCACACAAATGAGGTATCATTTTTATCGGGAGACGTGGGGGAACGCTGGGTGGAAGGAAATTTGTGGCTCCTCTCAGATTCCAGAACTTTCTGCCACAGAAATGTGAGGAACATGTGTTTTTTTAGCCAAATTTTGAGGTTTGCGAAGGATTCTGGGTAACAGAACCTGGTCCGAGCCACACAAGTCACCCCATCTTGGATTCCCCTAGGTCTCTAGTTTTCAGAAATGCACAGGTTTGGTAGGTTTCCCTAGGTGGCGGCTGAGCTACAGGCCAAAATCTACAGGTAGGCACTTTGCAAAAAACACCTCTGTTTTCCTTCAAAAAGTTGGCTGTGTCCACGTTGCGCTTTGGGGTGTTTCCTGTCGCGGGCGCTAGGCCTACCCACACAAGTGAGGTATCATTTTTATCGGGAGACATGGGGGAACGCTGAGTGGAAGGAAATTTGTGGCTCCTCTCAGATTCCAGAACTTTCTGCCACAGATATGTGAGGAACATGTGTTTTTTTAGCCAAATTTTGAGGTTTGCGAAGGATTCTGGGTAACAGAATCTGGTCCGAGCCACACAAGTCACCCCATCTTGGATTCCCCTAGGTCTCTAGTTTTCAGAAATGCACAGGTTTGGTAGGTTTCCCTAGGTGGCGGCTGAGCTACAGGCCAAAATCTACAGGTAAGCACTTTGCAAAAAACACCTCTGTTTTCCTTCAAAAATTTGGCTGTGTCCACGTTGCGCTTTGGGGCGTTTCCTGACGCGGGCGCTAGGCCTACCCACACAAGTGAGGTATCATTTTTATCGGGAGACGTGGGGGAACGCTGGGTGGAAGGAAATTTGTGGCTCCTCTCAGATTCCAGAACTTTCTGCCACAGATATGTGAGGAACATGTGTTTTTTTAGCCAAATTTGAGGTTTGCGAAGGATTCTGGGTAACAGAACCTGGTCCGAGCCACACAAGTCACCCCATCTTGGATTCCCCTAGGTCTCTAGTTTTCAGAAATGCACAGGTTTGGTAGGTTTCCCTAGGTGGCGGCTGAGCTACAGGCCAAAATCTACAGGTAGGCACTTTGCAAAAAACACCTCTGTTTTCCTTCAAAAATTTGGATGTGTCCATGTTGCGCTTTGGGGCGTTTCCTGTCGCGGGCGCTAGGCCTACCCACACAAGTGAGGTATCATTTTTATCGGGAGACGTGGGGGAATGCTGGGTGGAAGGAAATTTGTGGCTCCTCTCAGATTCCAGAACTTTCTGCCACAGAAATGTGAGGAACATGTGTTTTTTTAGCCAAATTTTGAGGTTTGCAAAGGATTCTGGGTAACAGAACCTGGTCCGAGCCACACAAGTCACCCCATCTTGGATTCCCCTAGGTCTCTAGTTTTCAGAAATGCACAGGTTTGGTAGGTTTCCCTAGGTGGCGGCTGAGCTACAGGCCAAAATCTACAGGTAGGCACTTTGCAAAAAACACCTATGTTTTCCTTAAAAAATGTGGATGTGTCCACGTTGTGGTTTGGGGCGTTTCCTGTCACGGGCGCTAGGCCTACCCACACAAGTGAGGTATCATTTTTATCGGGAGACGGGGGGAACGCTGAGTGGAAGGAAATTTGTGGCTCCTCTCAGATTCCAGAACTTTCTGCCACAGAAATGTGAGGAACATGTGTTTTTTTAGCCAAATTTTGAGGTTTGCAAAGGATTCTGGGTAACAGAACCTGGTCCGAGCCACACAAGTCACCCCATCTTGGATTCCCCTAGGTCTCTAGTTTTCAGAAATGCACAGGTTTGGTACGTTTCCCTAGGTGGCAGCTGAGCTACAGGCCAAAATCTACAGGTAGGCACTTTGCAAAAAACACCTCTGTTTTCCTTCAAAAATTTGGCTGTGTCCACGTTGCGCTTTGGGGCGTTTCCTGTCGCGGGCGCTAGGCCTACCCACACAAGTGAGGTATCATTTTTATCAGGAGACGTGGGGGAACGCTGGGTGGAAGGAAATTTGTGGCTTCTCTCAGATTCCAGAACTTTCTGCCACAGAAATGTGAGGAACATGTGTTTTTTTAGCCAAATTTTGAGGTTTGCAAAGGATTCTGGGTAACAGAACCTGGTCCGAGCCACACAAGTCACCCCATCTTGGATTCCCCTAGGTCTCTAGTTTTCAGAAATGCACAGGTATGGTAGGTTTCCCTAGGTGGCGGCTGAGCTACAGGCCAAAATCTACAGGTAGGCACTTTGCAAAAAACACCTCTGTTTTCCTTCAAAAATTTGGCTGTGTCCACGTTGCGCTTTGGGGCGTTTCCTGTCGCGGGCGCTAGGCCTACCCACACAAGTGAGGTATCATTTTTATCGGGAGACGTGGGGGAACGCTGGGTGGAAGGAAATTTGCGGCTCCTCTCAGATTCCAGAACTTTCTGCCACAGAAATGTGAGGAACATGTGTTTTTTTAGCCAAATTTTGAGGTTTGCAAAGGATTCTGGGTAACAGAACCTGGTCCGAGCCACACAAGTCACCCCATCTTGGATTCCCCTAGGTCTCTAGTTTTCAGAAATGCACAGGTTTGGTAGGTTTCCCTAGGTGGCGGCTGAGCTACAGGCCAAACTCTACAGGTAGGCACTTTGCAAAAAACACCTCTGATTTCCTTCAAAAATTTGGATGTGTCCACGTTGCGCTTTGGGGCGTTTCCTGTCGCGGGCGCTAGGCCTACCCACACAAGTGAGGTATCATTTTTATCGGGAGACATGGGGGAACGCTGGGTAGAAGGAAATTTGTGGCTCCTCTCAGATTCCAGAACTTTCTGCCACAGAAATGTGAGGAACATGTGATTTTTTAGCCAGATTTTGAGGTTTGCAAAGGATTCTGGGTAACAGAACCTGGTCCGAGCCACACAAGTCACCCCATCTTGGATTCCCCTAGGTCTCTAGTTTTCAGAAATGCACAGATTTGGTAGGTTTCCCTAGGTGGCAGCTGAGCTACAGGCCAAAATCTACAGGTAGGCACTTTGCAAAAAACACCTCTGTTTTCCTTCAAAAATTTGGCTGTGTCCACGTTGCGCTTTGGGGCGTTTCCTGTCGCGGGCGCTAGGCCTACCCACACAAGTGAGGTATCATTTTTATCGGGAGACGTGGGGGAACGCTGGGTGGAAGGAAATTTGTGGCTCCTCTCAGATTCCAGAACTTTCTGCCACAGAAATGTGAGGAACATGTGTTTTTTTAGCCAAATTTTGAGGTTTGCAAAGGATTCTGGGTAACAGAACCTGGTCCGAGCCACACAAGTCACCCCATCTTGGATTCCCCTAGGTCTCTAGTTTTCAGAAATGCACAGGTTTGGTAGGTTTCCCTAGGTGGCGGCTGAGCTACAGGCCAAAATCTACAGGTAGGCACTTTGCAAAAAACACCTCTGTTTTCCTTCAAAAATTTGGATGTGTCCATGTTGCGCTTTGGGGCGTTTCCTGTCGCGGGCGCTAGGCCTACCCACACAAGTGAGGTATCATTTTTATCGGGAGACGTGGGGGAACGCTGGGTGGAAGGAAATTTGTGGCTCCTCTCAGATTCCAGAACTTTCTGCCACAGAAATGTGAGGAACATGTGTTTTTTTAGCCAAATTTTGAGGTTTGCAAAGGATTCTGGGTAACAGAACCTGGTCCGAGCCACACAAGTCACCCCATCTTGGATTCCCCTAGGTCTCTAGTTTTCAGAAATGCACAGGTTTGGTAGGTTTCCCTAGGTGGCGGCTGAGCTACAGGCCAAAATCTACAGGTAGGCACTTTGCAAAAAACACCTATGTTTTCCTTAAAAAATGTGGATGTGTCCACGTTGTGGTTTGGGGCGTTTCCTGTCGCGGGCGCTAGGCCTACCCACACAAGTGAGGTATCATTTTTATCGGGAGACGGGGGGAACGCTGGGTGGAAGGAAATTTGTGGCTCCTCTCAGATTCCAGAACTTTCTGCCACAGAAATGTGAGGAACATGTGTTTTTTTAGCCAAATTTTGAGGTTTGCAAAGGATTCTGGGTAACAGAACCTGGTCCGAGCCACACAAGTCACCCCATCTTGGATTCCCCTAGGTCTCTAGTTTTCAGAAATGCACAGGTTTGGTAGGTTTCCCTAGGTGGCAGCTGAGCTACAGGCCAAAATCTACAGGTAGGCACTTTGCAAAAAACACCTCTGTTTTCCTTCAAAAATTTGGCTGTGTCCACGTTGCGCTTTGGGGCGTTTCCTGTCGCGGGCGCTAGGCCTACCCACACAAGTGAGGTATCATTTTTATCAGGAGACGTGGGGGAACGCTGGGTGGAAGGAAATTTGTGGCTTCTCTCAGATTCCAGAACTTTCTGCCACAGAAATGTGAGGAACATGTGTTTTTTTAGCCAAATTTTGAGGTTTGCAAAGGATTCTGGGTAACAGAACCTGGTCCGAGCCACACAAGTCACCCCATCTTGGATTCCCCTAGGTCTCTAGTTTTCAGAAATGCACAGGTATGGTAGGTTTCCCTAGGTGGCGGCTGAGCTACAGGCCAAAATCTACAGGTAGGCACTTTGCAAAAAACACCTCTGTTTTCCTTAAAAAATTTGGTTGTGTCCACGTTGCGCTTTGGGGCGTTTCCTGTCGCGGGCGCTAGGCCTACCCACACAAGTGAGGTATCATTTTTATCGGGAGACGTGGGGGAACGCTGGGTGGAAGGAAATTTGCGGCTCCTCTCAGATTCCAGAACTTTCTGCCACAGAAATGTGAGGAACATGTGTTTTTTTAGCCAAATTTTGAGGTTTGCAAAGGATACTGGGTAACAGAACCTGGTCCGAGCCACACAAGTCACCCCATCTTGGATTCCCCTAGGTCTCTAGTTTTCAGAAATGCACAGGTTTGGTAGGTTTCCCTAGGTGGCGGCTGAGCTACAGGCCAAACTCTACAGGTAGGCACTTTGCAAAAAACACCTCTGTTTTCCTTCAAAAATTTGGATGTGTCCACGTTGCGCTTTGGGGCGTTTCCTGTCGCGGGCGCTAGGCCTACCCACACAAGTGAGGTATAATTTTTATCGGGAGACGTGGGGGAACGCTGGGTAGAAGGAAATTTGTGGCTCCTCTCAGATTCCAGAACTTTCTGCCACAGAAATGTGAGGAACATGTGATTTTTCAGCCAAATTTTGAGGTTTGCAAAGGATTCTGGGTAACAGAACCTGGTCCGAGCCACACAAGTCACCCCATCATGGATTCCCCTAGGTCTCTAGTTTTCAGAAATGCACAGGTTTGGTAGGTTTCCCTAGGTGGCAGCTGAGCTACAGGCCAAAATCTACAGGTAGGCACTTTGCAAAAAACACCTCTGTTTTCCTTAAAAAATTTGGCTGTGTCCACGTTGCGCTTTGGGGCGTTTCCTGTCGCGGGCGCTAGGCCTACCCACACAAGTGAGGTATCATTTTTATCGGGAGACGTGGGGGAACGCTGGGTGGAAGGAAATTTGTGGCTCCTCTCAGATTCCAGAACTTTCTGCCACAGAAATGTGAGGAACATGTGTTTTTTTAGCCAAATTTTGAGGTTTGCAAAGGATTCTGGGTAACAGAACCTGGTCCGAGCCACACAAGTCACCCCATCTTGGATTCCCCTAGGTCTCTAGTTTTCAGAAATGCACAGGTTTGGTAGGTTTCCCTAGGTGGCGGCTGAGCTACAGGCCAAAATCTACAGGTAGGCACTTTGCAAAAAACACCTCTGTTTTCCTTCAAAAATTTGGATGTGTCCATGTTGCGCTTTTGGGCGTTTCCTGTCGCGGGCGCTAGGCCTACCCACACAAGTGAGGTATCATTTTTATCGGGAGACGAGGGGGAACGCTGGGTAGAAGGAAATTTGTGGCTCCTCTCAGATTCCAGAACTTTCTGCCACAGAAATGTGAGGAACATGTGTTTTTTTAGCCAAATTTTGAGGTTTGCAAAGGATTCTGGGTAACAGAACCTGGTCCGAGCCACACAAGTCACCCCATCTTGGATTCCCCTAGGTCTCTAGTTTTCAGAAATGCACAGGTTTGGTAGGTTTCCCTAGGTGGCGGCTGAGCTACAGGCCAAAATCTACAGGTAGGCACTTTGCAAAAAACACCTCTGTTTTCCTTCAAAAATTTGGCTGTGTCCACGTTGCGCTTTGGGGCGTTTCCTGTCGCGGGCGCTAGGCCTACCCACACAAGTGAGGTATCATTTTTATCGGGAGACGTGGGGGAACGCTGGGTGGAAGGAAATTTGTTGCTCCTCTCAGATTCCAGAACTTTCTGCCACAGAAATGGTAGGAACATGTGTTTTTTTAGCCAAATTTTGAGGTTTGCAAAGGATTCTGGGTAACAGAACCTGGTCCGAGCCACACAAGTCACCCCATCTTGGATTCCCCTAGGTCTCTAGTTTTCAGAAATGCACAGGTTCGGTAGGTTTCCCTAGGTGGCGGCTGAGCTACAGGCCAAAATCTACAGGTAGGCACTTTGCAAAAAACACCTCTGTTTTCCTTCAAAAATTTGGATGTGTCCACGTTGTGCTTTGGGGCGTTTCCTGTCACGGGCGCTAGGCCTACCCACACAAGTGAGGTATCATTTTTATCGGGAGACGTGGGGAAACGCTGGGTGGAAGGAAATTTGTGGCTCCTCTCAGATTCCAGAACTTTCTGCCACAGAAATGTGAGGAACATGTGTTTTTATAGCCAAATTTTGAGGTTTGCGAAGGATTCTGGGTAACAGAACCTGGTCCGAGCCACACAAGTTACCCCATCTTGGATTCCCCTAGGTCTCTAGTTTTCAGAAAAGCACAGGTTTGGTAGGTTTCCCTAGGTGGCGGCTGAGCTACAGGCCAAAACCTACAGGTAGGCACTTTGCAAAAAACACCTCTGTTTTCCTTCAAAAATGTGGCTGTGTCCACGTTGCGCATTGGGGCGTTTCCTGTCGCGGGCGCTAGGCCTACCCACACAAATGAGGTATCATTTTTATCGGGAGACGTGGGGGAACGCTGGGTGGAAGGAAATTTGTGGCTCCTCTCAGATTCCAGAACTTTCTGCCACAGAAATGTGAGGAACATGTGTTTTTTTAGCCAAATTTTGAGGTTTGCGAAGGATTCTGGGTAACAGAACCTGGTCCGAGCCACACAAGTCACCCCATCTTGGATTCCCCTAGGTCTCTAGTTTTCAGAAATGCACAGGTTTGGTAGGTTTCCCTAGGTGGCGGCTGAGCTACAGGCCAAAATCTACAGGTAGGCACTTTGCAAAAAACACCTCTGTTTTCCTTCAAAAAGTTGGCTGTGTCCACGTTGCGCTTTGGGGTGTTTCCTGTCGCGGGCGCTAGGCCTACCCACACAAGTGAGGTATCATTTTTATCGGGAGACATGGGGGAACGCTGAGTGGAAGGAAATTTGTGGCTCCTCTCAGATTCCAGAACTTTCTGCCACAGAAATGTGAGGAACATGTGTTTTTTTAGCCAAATTTTGAGGTTTGCGAAGGATTCTGGGTAACAGAACCTGGTCCGAGCCACACAAGTCACCCCATCTTGGATTCCCCTAGGTCTCTAGTTTTCAGAAATGCACAGGTTTGGTAGGTTTCCCTAGGTGGCGGCTGAGCTACAGGCCAAAATCTACAGGTAAGCACTTTGCAAAAAACACCTCTGTTTTCCTTCAAAAATTTGGCTGTGTCCACGTTGCGCTTTGGGGCGTTTCCTGACGCGGGCGCTAGGCCTACCCACACAAGTGAGGTATCATTTCTATCGGGAGACGTGGGGGAACGCTGGGTGGAAGGAAATTTGTGGCTCCTCTCAGATTCCAGAACTTTCTGCCACAGATATGTGAGGAACATGTGTTTTTTTAGCCAAATTTGAGGTTTGCGAAGGATTCTGGGTAACAGAACCTGGTCCGAGCCACACAAGTCACCCCATCTTGGATTCCCCTAGGTCTCTAGTTTTCAGAAATGCACAGGTTTGGTAGGTTTCCCTAGGTGGCGGCTGAGCTACAGGCCAAAATCTACAGGTAGGCACTTTGCAAAAAACACCTCTGTTTTCCTTCAAAAATTTGGATGTGTCCATGTTGCGCTTTGGGGCGTTTCCTGTCGCGGGCGCTAGGCCTACCCACACAAGTGAGGTATCATTTTTATCGGGAGATGTGGGGGAACGCTGGGTGGAAGGAAATTTGTGGCTCCTCTCAGATTCCAGAACTTTCTGCCACAGAAATGTGAGGAACATGTGTTTTTTTAGCCAAATTTTGAGGTTTGCAAAGGATTCTGGGTAACAGAACCTGGTCCGAGCCACACAAGTCACCCCATCTTGGATTCCCCTAGGTCTCTAGTTTTCAGAAATGCACAGGTTTGGTAGGTTTCCCTAGGTGGCGGCTGAGCTACAGGCCAAAATCTACAGGTAGGCACTTTGCAAAAAACACCTATGTTTTCCTTAAAAAATGTGGATGTGTCCACGTTGTGGTTTGGGGCGTTTCCTGTCGCGGGCGCTAGGCCTACCCACACAAGTGAGGTATCATTTTTATCGGGAGACGGGGGGAACGCTGGGTGGAAGGAAATTTGTGGCTCCTCTCAGATTCCAGAACTTTCAGCCACAGAAATGTGAGGAACATGTGTTTTTTTAGCCACATTTTGAGGTTTGCAAAGGATTCTGGGTAACAGAACCTCGTCCAAGCCACACAAGTCACCCCATCTTGGATTCCCCTAGGTCTCTAGTTTTCAGAAATGCACAGGTTTGGTAGGTTTCCCTAGGTGGCAGCTGAGCTACAGGCCAAAATCTACAGGTAGGCACTTTGCAAAAAACACCTCTGTTTTCCTTCAAAAATTTGGCTGTGTCCACGTTGCGCTTTGGGGCGTTTCCTGTCGCGGGCGCTAGGCCTACCCACACAAGTGAGGTATCATTTTTATCAGGAGATGTGGGGGAACGCTGGGTGGAAAGAAATTTGTGGCTTCTCTCAGATTCCAGAACTTTCTGCCACAGAAATGTGAGGAACATGTGTTTTTTTAGCCAAATTTTGAGGTTTGCAAAGGATTCTGGGTAACAGAACCTGGTCCGAGCCACACAAGTCACCCCATCTTGGATTCCCCTAGGTCTCTAGTTTTCAGAAATGCACAGGTATGGTAGGTTTCCCTAGGTGGCGGCTGAGCTACAGGCCAAAATCTACAGGTAGGCACTTTGCAAAAAACACCTCTGTTTTCCTTCAAAAATTTGGCTGTGTCCACGTTGCGCTTTGGGGCGTTTCCTGTCGCGGGCGCTAGGCCTACCCACACAAGTGAGGTATCATTTTTATCGGGAGACGTGGGGGAACGCTGGGTGGAAGGAAATTTGCGGCTCCTCTCAGATTCCAGAACTTTCTGCCACAGAAATGTGAGGAACATGTGTTTTTTTAGCCAAATTTTGAGGTTTGCAAAGGATTCTGGGTAACAGAACCTGGTCCGAGCCACACAAGTCACCCCACCTTGGATTCCCCTAGGTCTCTAGTTTTCAGAAATGCACAGGTTTGGTAGGTTTCCCTAGGTGGCGGCTGAGCTACAGGCCAAACTCTACAGGTAGGCACTTTGCAAAAAACACCTCTGTTTTCCTTCAAAAATTTGGATGTGTCCACGTTGCGCTTTGGGGCGTTTCCTGTCGCGGGCGCTAGGCCTACCCACACAAGTGAGGTATAATTTTTATCGGGAGACGTGGGGGAACGCTGGGTAGAAGGAAATTTGTGGCTCCTCTCAGATGCCAGAACTTTCTGCCACAGAAATGTGAGGAACATGTGATTTTTTAGCCAAATTTTGAGGTTTGCAAAGGATTCTGGGTAACAGAACCTGGTCCGAGCCACACAAGTCACCCCATCATGGATTCCCCTAGGTCTCTAGTTTTCAGAAATGCACAGGTTTGGTAGGTTTCCCTAGGTGGCAGCTGAGCTACAGGCCAAAATCTACAGGTAGGCACTTTGCAAAAAACACCTCTGTTTTCCTTCAAAAATTTGGCTGTGTCCACGTTGCGCTTTGGGGCGTTTCCTGTCGCGGGCGCTAGGCCTACCCACACAACTGAGGTATCATTTTTATCGGGAGACGTGGGGGAACGCTGGGTGGAAGGAAATTTGTGGCTCCTCTCAGATTCCAGAACTTTCTGCCACAGAAATGTGAGGAACATGTGTTTTTTTAGCCAAATTTTGAGGTTTGCAAAGGATTCTGGGTAACAGAACCTGGTCCGAGCCACACAAGTCACCCCATCTTGGATTCCCCTAGGTCTCTAGTTTTCAGAAATGCACAGGTTTGGTAGGTTTCCCTAGGTGGCGGCTGAGCTACAGGCCAAAATCTACAGGTAGGCACTTTGCAAAAAACACCTCTGTTTTCCTTCAAAAATTTGGATGTGTCCATGTTGCGCTTTTGGGCGTTTCCTGTCGCGGGCGCTAGGCCTACCCACACAAGTGAGGTATCATTTTTATCGGGAGACGTGGGGGAACGCTGGGTAGAAGGAAATTTGTGGCTCCTCTCAGATTCCAGAACTTTCTGCCACAGAAATGTGAGGAACATGTGTTTTTTTAGCCAAATTTTGAGGTTTGCAAAGGATTCTGGGTAACAGAACCTGGTCCGAGCCACACAAGTCACCCCATCTTGGATTCCCCTAGGTCTCTAGTTTTCAGAAATGCACAGGTTTGGTAGGTTTCCCTAGGTGGCGGCTGAGCTACAGGCCAAAATCTACAGGTAGGCACTTTGCAAAAAACACCTCTGTTTTCCTTCAAAAATTTGGCTGTGTCCACGTTGCGCTTTGGGGCGTTTCCTGTCGCGGGCGCTAGGCCTACCCACACAAGTGAGGTATCATTTTTATCGGGAGACGTGGGGGAACGCTGGGTGGAAGGAAATTTGTTGCTCCTCTCAGATTCCAGAACTTTCTGCCACAGAAATGGTAGGAACATGTGTTTTTTTAGCCAAATTTTGAGGTTTGCAAAGGATTCTGGGTAACAGAACCTGGTCCGAGCCACACAAGTCACCCCATCTTGGATTCCCCTAGGTCTCTAGTTTTCACAAATGCACAGGTTCGGTAGGTTTCCCTAGGTGGCGGCTGAGCTACAGGCCAAAATCTACAGGTAGGCACTTTGCAAAAAACACCTCTGTTTTCCTTCAAAAATTTGGATGTGTCCACGTTGTGCTTTGGGGCGTTTCCTGTCACGGGCGCTAGGCCTACCCACACAAGTGAGGTATCATTTTTATCGGGAGACGTGGGGAAACGCTGGGTGGAAGGAAATTTGTGGCTCCTCTCAGATTCCAGAACTTTCTGCCACAGAAATGTGAGGAACATGTGTTTTTATAGCCAAATTTTGAGGTTTGCGAAGGATTCTGGGTAACAGAACCTGGTCCGAGCCACACAAGTTACCCCATCTTGGATTCCCCTAGGTCTCTAGTTTTCAGAAAAGCACAGGTTTGGTAGGTTTCCCTAGGTGGCGGCTGAGCTACAGGCCAAAACCTACAGGTAGGCACTTTGCAAAAAACACCTCTGTTTTCCTTCAAAAATGTGGCTGTGTCCACGTTGCGCTTTGGGGCGTTTCCTGTCGCGGGCGCTAGGCCTACCCACACAAGTGAGGTATCATTTTTATCGGGAGACGTGGGGGAACGCTGGGTGGAAGGAAATTTGTTGCTCCTCTCAGATTCCAGAACTTTCTGCCACAGAAATGGTAGGAACATGTGTTTTTTTAGCCAAATTTTGAGGTTTGCAAAGGATTCTGGGTAACAGAACCTGGTCCGAGCCACACAAGTCACCCCATCTTGGATTCCCCTAGGTCTCTAGTTTTCAGAAATGCACAGGTTCGGTAGGTTTCCCTAGGTGGCGGCTGAGCTACAGGCCAAAATCTACAGGTAGGCACTTTGCAAAAAACACCTCTGTTTTCCTTCAAAAATTTGGATGTGTCCACGTTGTGCTTTGGGGCGTTTCCTGTCACGGGCGCTAGGCCTACCCACACAAGTGAGGTATCATTTTTATCGGGAGACGTGGGGAAACGCTGGGTGGAAGGAAATTTGTGGCTCCTCTCAGATTCCAGAACTTTCTGCCACAGAAATGTGAGGAACATGTGTTTTTATAGCCAAATTTTGAGGTTTGCGAAGGATTCTGGGTAACAGAACCTGGTCCGAGCCACACAAGTTACCCCATCTTGGATTCCCCTAGGTCTCTAGTTTTCAGAAAAGCACAGGTTTGGTAGGTTTCCCTAGGTGGCGGCTGAGCTACAGGCCAAAACCTACAGGTAGGCACTTTGCAAAAAACACCTCTGTTTTCCTTCAAAAATGTGGCTGTGTCCACGTTGCGCTTTGGGGCGTTTCCTGTCGCGGGCGCTAGGCCTACCCACACAAATGAGGTATCATTTTTATCGGGAGACGTGGGGGAACGCTGGGTGGAAGGAAATTTGTGGCTCCTCTCAGATTCCAGAACTTTCTGCCACAGAAATGTGAGGAACATGTGTTTTTTTAGCCAAATTTTGAGGTTTGCGAAGGATTCTGGGTAACAGAACCTGGTCCGAGCCACACAAGTCACCCCATCTTGGATTCCCCTAGGTCTCTAGTTTTCAGAAATGCACAGGTTTGGTAGGTTTCCCTAGGTGGCGGCTGAGCTACAGGCCAAAATCTACAGGTAGGCACTTTGCAAAAAACACCTCTGTTTTCCTTCAAAAAGTTGGCTGTGTCCACGTTGCGCTTTGGGGTGTTTCCTGTCGCGGGCGCTAGGCCTACCCACACAAGTGAGGTATCATTTTTATCGGGAGACATGGGGGAACGCTGAGTGGAAGGAAATTTGTGGCTCCTCTCAGATTCCAGAACTTTCTGCCACAGATATGTGAGGAACATGTGTTTTTTTAGCCAAATTTTGAGGTTTGCGAAGGATTCTGGGTAACAGAACCTGGTCCGAGCCACACAAGTCACCCCATCTTGGATTCCCCTAGGTCTCTAGTTTTCAGAAATGCACAGGTTTGGTAGGTTTCCCTAGGTGGCGGCTGAGCTACAGGCCAAAATCTACAGGTAAGCACTTTGCAAAAAACACCTCTGTTTTCCTTCAAAAATTTGGCTGTGTCCACGTTGCGCTTTGGGGCGTTTCCTGACGCGGGCGCTAGGCCTACCCACACAAGTGAGGTATCATTTTTATCGGGAGACATGGGGGAACGCTGGGTGGAAGGAAATTTGTGGCTCCTCTCAGATTCCAGAACTTTCTGCCACAGATATGTGAGGAACATGTGTTTTTTTAGCCAAATTTTGAGGTTTGCGAAGGATTCTGGGTAACAGAACCTGGTCCGAGCCACACAAGTCACCCCATCTTGGATTCCCCTAGGTCTCTAGTTTTCAGAAATGCACAGGTTTGGTAGGTTTCCCTAGGTGGCGGCTGAGCTACAGGCCAAAATCTACAGGTAGGCACTTTGCAAAAAACACCTCTGTTTTCCTTCAAAAAGTTGGCTGTGTCCACGTTGCGCTTTGGGGTGTTTCCTGTCGCGGGCGCTAGGCCTACCCACACAAGTGAGGTATCATTTTTATCGGGAGACATGGGGGAACGCTGAGTGGAAGGAAATTTGTGGCTCCTCTCAGATTCCAGAACTTTCTGCCACAGATATGTGAGGAACATGTGTTTTTTTAGCCAAATTTTGAGGTTTGCGAAGGATTCTGGGTAACAGAACCTGGTCCGAGCCACACAAGTCACCCCATCTTGGATTCCCCTAGGTCTCTAGTTTTCAGAAATGCACAGGTTTGGTAGGTTTCCCTAGGTGGCGGCTGAGCTACAGGCCAAAATCTACAGGTAAGCACTTTGCAAAAAACACCTCTGTTTTCCTTCAAAAATTTGGCTGTGTCCACGTTGCGCTTTGGGGCGTTTCCTGACGCGGGCGCTAGGCCTACCCACACAAGTGAGGTATCATTTTTATCGGGAGACGTGGGGGAACGCTGGGTGGAAGGAAATTTGTGGCTCCTCTCAGATTCCAGAACTTTCTGCCACAGATATGTGAGGAACATGTGTTTTTTTAGCCAAATTTGAGGTTTGCGAAGGATTCTGGGTAACAGAACCTGGTCCGAGCCACACAAGTCACCCCATCTTGGATTCCCCTAGGTCTCTAGTTTTCAGAAATGCACAGGTTTGGTAGGTTTCCCTAGGTGGCGGCTGAGCTACAGGCCAAAATCTACAGGTAGGCACTTTGCAAAAAACACCTCTGTTTTCCTTCAAAAATTTGGATGTGTCCATGTTGCGCTTTGGGGCGTTTCCTGTCGCGGGCGCTAGGCCTACCCACACAAGTGAGGTATCATTTTTATCGGGAGACGTGGGGGAATGCTGGGTGGAAGGAAATTTGTGGCTCCTCTCAGATTCCAGAACTTTCTGCCACAGAAATGTGAGGAACATGTGTTTTTTTAGCCAAATTTTGAGGTTTGCAAAGGATTCTGGGTAACAGAACCTGGTCCGAGCCACACAAGTCACCCCATCTTGGATTCCCCTAGGTCTCTAGTTTTCAGAAATGCACAGGTTTGGTAGGTTTCCCTAGGTGGCGGCTGAGCTACAGGCCAAAATCTACAGGTAGGCACTTTGCAAAAAACACCTATGTTTTCCTTAAAAAATGTGGATGTGTCCACGTTGTGGTTTGGGGCGTTTCCTGTCACGGGCGCTAGGCCTACCCACACAAGTGAGGTATCATTTTTATCGGGAGACGGGGGGAACGCTGGGTGGAAGGAAATTTGTGGCTCCTCTCAGATTCCAGAACTTTCTGCCACAGAAATGTGAGGAACATGTGTTTTTTTAGCCAAATTTTGAGGTTTGCAAAGGATTCTGGGTAACAGAACCTGGTCCGAGCCACACAAGTCACCCCATCTTGGATTCCCCTAGGTCTCTAGTTTTCAGAAATGCACAGGTTTGGTACGTTTCCCTAGGTGGCAGCTGAGCTACAGGCCAAAATCTACAGGTAGGCACTTTGCAAAAAACACCTCTGTTTTCCTTCAAAAATTTGGCTGTGTCCACGTTGCGCTTTGGGGCGTTTTCCTGTCGCGGGCGCTAGGCCTACCCACACAAGTGAGGTATCATTTTTATCAGGAGACGTGGGGGAACGCTGGGTGGAAGGAAATTTGTGGCTTCTCTCAGATTCCAGAACTTTCTGCCACAGAAATGTGAGGAACATGTGTTTTTTTAGCCAAATTTTGAGGTTTGCAAAGGATTCTGGGTAACAGAACCTGGTCCGAGCCACACAAGTCACCCCATCTTGGATTCCCCTAGGTCTCTAGTTTTCAGAAATGCACAGGTTTGGTAGGTTTCCCTAGGTGGCGGCTGAGCTACAGGCCAAAATCTACAGGTAGGCACTTTGCAAAAAACACCTCTGTTTTCCTTCAAAAATTTGGATGTGTCCATGTTGCGCTTTGGGGCGTTTCCTGTCGCGGGCGCTAGGCCTACCCACACAAGTGAGGTATCATTTTTATCGGGAGACGTGGGGGAACACTGGGTGGAAGGAAATTTGTGGCTCCTCTCAGATTCCAGAACTTTCTGCCACAGAAATGTGAGGAACATGTGTTTTTTTAGCCAAATTTTGAGGTTTGCAAAGGATTCTGGGTAACAGAACCTGGTCCGAGCCACACAAGTCACCCCATCTTGGATTCCCCTAGGTCTCTAGTTTTCAGAAATGCACAGGTTTGGTAGGTTTCCCTAGGTGGCGGCTGAGCTACAGGCCAAAATCTACAGGTAGGCACTTTGCAAAAAACACCTATGTTTTCCTTAAAAAATGTGGATGTGTCCACGTTGTGGTTTGGGGCGTTTCCTGTCGCGGGCGCTAGGCCTACCCACACAAGTGAGGTATCATTTTTATCGGGAGACGGGGGGAACGCTGGGTGGAAGGAAATTTGTGGCTCCTCTCAGATTCCAGAACTTTCTGCCACAGAAATGTGAGGAACATGTGTTTTTTTAGCCAAATTTTGAGGTTTGCAAAGGATTCTGGGTAACAGAACCTGGTCCGAGGTACACAAGTCACCCCATCTTGGATTCCCCTAGGTCTCTAGTTTTCAGAAATGCACAGGTTTGGTAGGTTTCCCTAGGTGGCAGCTGAGCTACAGGCCAAAATCTACAGGTAGGCACTTTGCAAAAAACACCTCTGTTTTCCTTCAAAAATTTGGCTGTGTCCACGTTGCGCTTTGGGGCGTTTCCTGTCGCGGGCGCTAGGCCTACCCACACAAGTGAGGTATCATTTTTATCAGGAGACGTGGGGGAACGCTGGGTGGAAGGAAATTTGTGGCTTCTCTCAGATTCCAGAACTTTCTGCCACAGAAATGTGAGGAACATGTGTTTTTTTAGCCAAATTTTGAGGTTTGCAAAGGATTC